>NC_065588.1:124986500-126186500 GCF_024542745.1 Macaca thibetana thibetana
CTGCTGATAAAGACATACCCAAGTCTGGGAAGAAAAACAGGTTTAATGGACTTACAGTTCCACATGGCTGGGGAGGCCTCACAATCATGGTGGAAGGCAAGGAGGAGCAAGTCACATCTTACATGGAAGGCGGCAGGCAAAAAGAGAATCGCGAACCAAGTGAAAGGGGAAACCCTTTATAAAACCAACAGATCTCCTGAGACTTATTCATTACCATGAGAATGGTATGGGGGAACCACCCCCATGATTCAATTTTCTCCCACTGGGTCCTTCCCACAACATGTACGAATTATGGGAGCTACAATTCAAGATGAGATTTGGGTGGAGAAACAGCCAAACCATATCAGACACTGATCCCATTCATAAGGACTTCACCCGCATGACCTCATCACCTCCCAAAGGCCTCACCTCCTAACCCATCACCTTGGGGGTTGGCATTTCAGCATCTGAATTTGGGGGACACAAGCATTGTGAACACAGGTCATAGCCCCAAAAGCATTAGCAGCTGCCACCAAACTCACACATTTCCATGTCATATCATGTGCAGTTGATACAGATGTCATGAAAACCCTTCTATACTCTTCACTGCTTTGAAAGTAAAGCACTACATCTTATTACTTAATTCAATCATTAAGAAAATCATGTCCTACAGTACCTGAAGTTATTCTGAATTTTGGTAACTGCACTTCTTTGTTTGTTTTTGTTTGTTTGTTTTGTTTTTCTGTTTTTTGTTTTTGAGATGGAGTCTCGCTCTGTCACCCAGGCTGGAGTGCAGTGGTGTGATCTCAGCCCACTGCAACCTTCACCTCCCGGGTTCAATCAAGCAATTCTCGTGCCTCAGCCTCCCAAGTAACTGGGATTACAGGCACTCACCACCATGCCCAGCTAATTTTTTTGTGTTTTTAGCACTGACCAGGCTGGTCTCGAACCCCTGACCTCAGGTGATCTGTCCACCTCAGCCTCCCAAAATGCTGGTATTACAGGCATGAGCCATTGTGCCTGGCCTGTGCTGAACATTTTTATTTTTATTTTTATTTTTATTTTTGAGATGGAGTCTCACTCTGTCACCCAGGCTGGAGTGCAGTGGTATGATTTGGCTCACTGCAACCTCCGTCTCCTGGGTTCAAGCGATTCTCGTGCCTCAGCCTCCTGAGTAGCTGGGATTACAGCCGTTTGCCACTACATCCAGCTAATTTTTGTATTTTTAGCAGAGACAAGGTTTCACTGTGTTGGCCAGGCTGGTCTCAAATTCCTGACCTCAAGTGATCCTCCTGCCTTGGCCTCCCAAAGTGCTGGGATTACAGGTGTGAGCCACCATGCCCGGCCGGTAACTGCATTTCAATACAATTGATTTCCTGTGTGAGCACACATATCTTATTGTACACCTTTAAAAACTTTATTCTGCGAAAAAATTCTCAGACCTCACCTGCCAGCTAGAGATGCCCATGACCCACACAGAGAAATGGCTCAGGCCTGCTGCATATAGAAGGAAACGTTCACTCCAGCCCTGCTGCCACCCCTGCCTGCCGAGTCAAGGAAGGAGCCACCAGGGGCCTCTCCCTAGTGAGCACCTACTGTGTGCAAGCCTTGTTGCAGATGCTGCCAGCTCTCCTCACCCGGCATCTTTGTCCTCGCTGTGCCATCCTGAGAGGCCTCCCACCTCCTCTTCCTCTTTACTCAGGACTCCGAGCCCACCTTGTCCCTGGAGGCCCTCCCGCCCCCCCATGGTGCTGACAGTGCGTTCCCTTCCCCCATTCTAGCACATTGCCTGATCTTATTTTTGGCATATCCAATAAAATTATTGTTTGGTCTGATCATTGTCTGACATTATCTTCCTTATGTTTTCATTTGTTTATATGTTTACTCCTCTCCCTGCTGAAATCTGGAATGTTGGCTCCATGACAGCTGGGATTTCATCTCTCTCTCATTTTAGCCTTGACAAAATTATTGTTCTGTCTGATCATTATCTGACATTATCTTCCTTATGTTTTCATTTGTGTATATATTTATGCCCCTCCCCCAACTGCCCCAGTCTGGAATCCTGGCTCCCTGACAGCTGGGATTTTGTCTCTATCTCATTTTACCCTTGAGTCTCTTGCCTCCTAGTCTCCCACCAGACACTCCCTGGGGAACTGGTGGGCGCCAGTCCAGGGAAACAGCAACGAGCATAACAGACGTAAGGTTCCCGTCCCCAAGCACCAGCCTCTCAGGGACTATCTTGTGATCATTTATCTTGTGACTGTCATTTGGAAAGCCCCTGTGAGCCCTGGGTCTCCTGTCCTGCTGCCTCCAACCCAAGACAGCAGGTTCTGTAGGTCTGATGCCTCCTCCTGCCCTGCAGTTCTGCTCTGCAGTGTCCCGGCTTCCTCCGCCAAGGAGTCAGGCCTCTTTGCCCAGAAAGTGCTGGGTCCTGGTCAGTTCCATGAAGAGGAGGCCACAAATGGCTGTGAAACTGCTGGACAGCTCACAGCCAGCATCTGCACAACTTGAGGTGGCCATGGAGCTGCTGCTGCAGGAGAAATCTAGGATGCAGGTGCAGGTGCAGAATCCTGGCATCAGCGAAGTCTGCCGCACACTCTGATATCACACCTGCCCATCTGTGCCATCCCTTGAAATGCATCTCGAATGTAGCAGTCTCCCCCCGACCTCACCACTTCCAGTCTCAGCCTAGCCCCATCGTCTCACACCTGGATGTGTCACCTGCCTCTGGACTGGTCTCCCCTGCTCAATGCTGACCCCTGGCAGCCCCTTCCTCACAGCAAGAGCCTTGAACCGGTCGTCTCCTCCCTGCTCTCGCCTCCCTGAAAACTCCCCACTGCACTTTTTTAAAAAGTACAGTGTCTGGTCCACGGAGGCACACTGTAATCTAACCTCCTTCCCCAGCCCCTCCCATGCACTCTGCCCTGGGGCCTCTGCACTTACTATTTCCTGTGCCAGGAGCCTCTTCCCCACATTCCGAACTGTGTTCTTCCTCCTGCTATTCAGCTCTCTGCTTACATCTTCTCAGGTGCACCACCATCACCTGATTTAAAGTAACAGCCACTCTGTGCCCCGACGGGCTTGATTTTCTTGCAGAAAATGACCAAATTAAAATGCATGGCTATTTGTACATTCATTATCTGAATTTCCCCAGTGGGGTGTCAGCTCCATATGGGCAGCAGACACTCTATCAGTAACTTCTAGAACGATGCCTGGCACACAGTAGGCACGTAACAAGGAACTGTTGAATGTATAAGGGGATGTATGACCCGCCGCATCTGCCTTCTCCACCCGGAGGTGAGGGACTCTGATCTTTCCCATGTGTTGATCACCAGTGCCACGCACAGCTCCTGCGTCATGGAAACTGCTCCGTGAATACCTGTTGCCTCAATGAATGCCACCCAAGGAAGACGCATTATCCTTACTGTTTGGTATATGATTATGGTGCCAAGGCTAACATTAAAAGCTGTCAGCCTTTATTCTCCAGCCTCATAATTATGTCATCATTTGAAACATGTGAGCGCATTGATCTACAAATGAATTTATAATTTATTTTAAGTAATTGTCACACGAGGAAGAAAGGAAATATTTTGGAGGAAAAAATGGAGAATACATGTCTGTATGGATGCAAGGGATAACTTTGGAGTGATTTCAATCTCTCTTACGAACATTATGCACACTGGGACCTGCTTGCTGTCATCATCCATTCATTTTTCAAATGAGAATGGAGTTCAGGTTCTACATGTGGCCCTTTGTTCATCCTTTGTTAATCTTAAGAATAAAAATACATGGGATGGTTGCAGTGACTCATGCCTATAATTCCAGCACTTCAGGAGGCCAAGGTGGGAAGATGGCTTGAGTCCAGGAGTTCAAGACCAGTTCAAGACCAGTCTGGGCAATATAGTGAGACCTCATCTCTGCAAAAAAAAAATTTAAAAAATGAGGCAGGAGGATTGCTTGAGCCTGGAAGGTTGAGGCTACAGTGAGCCATGATTGCACCGGGCAATGGGAGTGAAATCCTGTTGCAAAACAAACAAACAAAAACCAATATGATTCCACTAATATCAGTTATCTGAGACAGTTCAATTCATGGAAGCAAAGAGCGGAATGGTGGCTGCCTGCGGTTGGGGAAGGGGAGATGGGGAGTTATGGATCAAGGACCATGAAGTCTCAGCCATGCAGGTCGAACAAGCCCCAGAGATCTGTAGTCGACAACACTGTATTCTGCATTTTAACATTTGAGCGCATTGATCTACAAATGAATTTATAATTTATTTTAAGTAATTGTCACATGAGGAAGAAAGGAAATATTTTGGAAATATTGGAGAATTCAATATTCTCCACCGCCACCACGCCGGGTGCAGTGGCTCACGCCTGTAATCCTAGCACTTTGGGAGGCCAAGGCATGTGGATCATGAGGTCAGGAGTTCGAGACCAGCCTGGCCAAGATGGTGAGACCCTGTCTCTACTAAAAATACAAAAATTAGCCAGGCGTGGTGGCACACATCTGTAATCCCAGCCACTCGGGAGACTGAGGCAGGAGAACCACTTGAACCCAGGAGGCGGAGGTTACAGTGAGATTGTGCCATTGCACTCCAGCCTGGGCAACAAGAGCGAAACTCCGACTCAAAAAAAAAAAAAAAAATGGCAAGAGGGTAGATCTCATATTACCTGTTCTTGCCACAATAAAATAAATTTTTAAAAATTCAAATGCAAGCTGTGGGCTAAGGGAGGGGCGTGGCTGTGTTTCAGGCATCTTTGAACTTGAGCAGGGTCCGCATGGCCTTGGGGACTTGGGAAAGCCTGGGTGCCCCCGTCCAAGCAGCAGGCTGGTGACAAGCCCAGGAATCTGCATCCCTAAAGCTCCAGAGACCCCACTTTGAGAAGCACTGCCCTGGGTCCAGGGTGGCCACTCTGACTCCCTGTGAGGGTCACTGGGGTCAGGGGGTGGAGCTTCTGGCCACATCCCACAGCACTTAAGCCAAATCAGCATAGTTAGAACCTGGGCCTGTATTTATAGGTCACTGCTTGGTGTCTCTGCACATCCAGGATTTAGCACGGCTGCCCTTGAACTTCTCACAGCCGGCTCCCAGGCTTCATCCAGGTGTCTACTCAAATATCCCCTCCTCACTAGGCCCCCTGACTAACCTGCCTAAAAGAGCAACCTCGAACCCTCTGAGCTATCCCCGCTCATCCCCCTTTGCAGCCCCATCTCTGCCAGACACGATGCTAGCTGAGCACTGTCAGCCTCTCCATCGTCCATGTCCCCTCTGGACGGTTATGCCCAGAGGCTCGGGAACTTGGCCATGTCCACTGCCTAGTCCCCACCTTCCAGATCACTGCTCAATATCTAGTTGATGGTCAAAAAACATCTACATTGAATGAGTGAGTTATAATAACATGTTGGCCAGGCGCAGTGGCTCACGCCTGTAATCCCAGCACTTTGGGAGGCCGAGGTGGGCAGATCACAAGGTCAGAAGATCGAGACCATCCTGGCCAACAGGGTGAAACCCCGTCTTTACTAAAAATACAAAAATTAGTCGGGCATGGTGGCATGTGCCTGTATTCCCAGCTACTCAGGAGACTGAGGCATGAGAATTGCTTGAACCTGGGAGGTGGAGGCTGCAATGAGCCAAGATCACACCACTGCACTCCAGCCTGGGCAACAGAGTGAGACTCTGTCTCAAAAATGATAACAATAATAATAACAATGTGTATGTTTTCTATATGTTTCCAAACTTTATGTTGTTTTGGTCCTGGTCTGGGAAGGAAAGATTCACATTTAGAAACAGATGAAGCAGTGTTAAGCAATGGAGCTTTCGGTCGTAATGTTCTGTGTCTGCACTGTCCACTCTGGGGACCACTAGCTACATGCGGTCATTGAACACTTAAAATTGGCTAGAAAAAAAGAGGAATTAAAGTTTTATTTTTATCTGAATTTAATTAATTTTAACGTAAGTAGCAACACATGACTAGTGGCCACTTTACTGCACAGAGCGGTGATAGAGAGCATCTGTGGTGATGGAGGTGACTCACTGGAAATCAAGAACCAGATTCAGCCCCAGCCCTGCAGGGAGTCACAGTCTCTCTCCTCACCATTCTTCATCTCTTCACCCCTTAGTGTGGTTCTTCTGAGATCCTGCAGTGATGAGGCTACTTTTTTTTCAGGTTGCATGGAATCTGGTATGTTAAACTCTAAAAATTAAACAAAGCGTAGTGGAAGATTTTGAATTTCTGATGTTTCATCAGCACGATTTTGGAGCAGGTGGCAGAAACCCAACTCAACTGGCTTAATCCAAACGGAGAATTGACCATGTAGCTTCAGGCACAGTTGGATCCAGGTGCCTAAACATTTTTAGCCTAGCCATTTGTCTCTTTGTCTCAGCTCTGCTTTATCTGTCTGTGGATGTTTTTCTCAGGCATCGTTTCCCAAAGGTAGTTCCTGGCATCCAAGCAATTTCTCATCCCCGGGAAAAAGTCTGCCTCTTTACCAAGAGCTCCAGCAAAAGTCCCAGCATTCCTCCTAATGGTATTGTCATCCCATTTCTGAAGCAGCCACCCTGACTATGACTGGCCAGGCATGGTGTGTGCCTGTCTCCCGCATAACCTCAGATCCAACAGGAGCCAAAATAATTGGAGTGGGGATGGGGGGAAGGGGGGTTGACAGACAAACCCCAACAGATGCCCATGACATCCAGCTTTACAGGCACCCCAGATCTGGCTGCTACTATTTTGGTTGTAACATACCGATCTCTATTGATAAGAGATCAGGGGCAGGTGAGCTTCACCCTGAGTGAGGCATCCTGGCATTCACAGCCACACACCCTCATCCCTTGGCCTAAATTCTGCCAGTGTTTTGAAGACACAAAAGGGAATAAGGGGTCAGAGGCTAACAGCCCTCACCAGTGCAGCAAGGATTACTTCAGTTGATCTATGTAAAACGCTTAGAAGAGTACTTGGCACATATTAAATGCTATAGAAAAATATTGGCCATTATTATTAATTAGTAGCAGTAGTAACGGTAACATTAATTAGCTCTTCCTCCATGTTCATAGGAAATTGCTTTGTTTACTACAAAGGAGCTAGTTGCTGTTATTTATGATCCATACAGACTTAATTGATGTTCTTTTGTTCTCCAGACGCATACTCCAAGTTTATTAGTATTATGCCAGTTTCTGTGCTGACACACCTGGTAAAACTGTGCCCTTAAAGTCCCAGGTGAGGGGAGGAACAGGAGCAATTTTTTTCCCACTATGAAAATGGGAAGATAACTGAGCAGGAGGAGCACTCAAGTTTCTGAAAGATCAGGAGGAAAGCAACCAGCCCTTTTCTTTGCACCTCAGCCATGTGTGCAGAATCAATGAGGTTGCCAAATGGAAACAGTTTCCTTAGCATGAAGCCTTGTGTTTTCCATTCATTTTTCTAGGCAAAGGCTTCTCCTGACCTCAAATCTTTATGGAATATATCTCCTTAAATCCTGCATGGCCTAGTTCAGCAGTCTTCAGAATGTGGTATGGAAACTCTTGGAGGTCCCCAAGACCCTTTCAAGGAGTCTGTGAGATCAAAACTATTTTTCTAATAATGCTGTAGTAATTATCTATTGGTGCATAACAATTTTCCCTAAGACACTGTGACTTAAAATAGAAATATAGGGCCAGGAATTCAGGAGCGAGTCTGCTGGGTGGTTCTGTCTTCAGGTCTTTCATGAGTTGCAAGCATGAGATTGGTGGGGGCTGCAGGCTCATCTGAAGGCTCAACTGGGGCTGGAGGATCCATCTTCAAGGTGGTCTCCTCACCTGGCTGGCAAGTGAGTTCCTCCTAAGCGGGTTGCGTAGTGGCCTAACAACATGGTGGCTGGCTCCCCTGAGAGATCAAGGCTGCAGAGCCTTTTGTGACAGACTTGGATGCCATATACCATGAATTCTGCTGTATCCCATTGGTTACATTGACAGCCCTGATTCATTGTTAGAGGGGATTATACACAAGGTGGGATTACTGAGGACAAGGATTACTGGGACCGTCTTGGAAGCTGACTCCCCAAAATGCTATAATGTTATTTGCCTTTTTCGCTCATAGCCCCTCACAAGTGCACAGAGACATAGGATGTTGTCATCACCCTGACAACTGATAGAAAGTGTGACTGTGTTATCTTGAGTTTCAAAAACTTTTCAGTTTTAACTTCTAATGCAATGAGTATCAATAGATGCAACCTACACAGGTAAAAGCTTTTTACGGCGCTTAATAATTTTTAAGACAATAAAGGGATCCTAAGACCAGGAATTTTGAGAAACCCTCACCTAGTTAAGAAGGCTGGAAGAATTAAATAGTAGTAGTAAAGAGAGACTTTTGGGAAGAGTTTTGAATTCCTGATTCTCACGTGGAAATCTAGGTTATCTTACCAAACAATTATTTGAAAATGTGTGAGTCAAGTGTGAGTGGAGATTTCATTTATTTAACTTTTCATCTAGATGATTCTTCACTCCTTTATATTACACTCCTCCATAAAAAAAAATCATGGTTAATGATTAATATTCCCAAGATAATGGGAAAAGAGCTAAGGGCAGATGTCAAGCTAACTGCAGCTTCATATATAAAACTGCCTATCAATTAATTCATTTAATATATATTTATTGGGTATGCACAAAGTGCCAGGAAAATATTCTAGACTTTAAGTTCAGGGAATGAACAAAATAATCAAGTTTCCTGCTTACCTACTACACGAATCACATGCCTTTCTTCTTTGTTTGTTCGAGCAGGGTCTTGCTCTGTCTTCCAGGCTGGAGTGCAGTGGCATGATCACAGCTCACTGCATCCTCGAACTCCTGGGTTCCAGTGATCCTCCTGCCTCAGCCTCCTGAGTAGCTAGGACTACAGGCATGTGCCATGACACTCAGCTAATTTTAAAAATTCCTTTTGTAGAGACAGGGTCACACTATGTTGCCCAGCTGGTCTCAAACTCCTGGCCTCTAGCCATCTTTTTGTCTCAGCCTCCCAAAGTGCTGGGATTACAGGCATGAGCCACTGTGCCCAGCCAACATGTCTTTTCATTAATGAAATCAAAAAATAAGGAGACAGGGCTTGATTTAGAAACCAGTGCTTCTCTATCTGAGAACAGATGGCTTTGAAAATATTTGCATGCTTCTTCTTTATAATTCATTATATCCCAAGGGAATGGCCCCAACACTAACCCAAACAAATTAGAAAGTGCTTTCCATATGACAATTGACTTCCCTTTATCAGAAAATACATGATGCCTGCTACATGAATGACACCTCCTTAGATGTGGAGCCCTTGTGCAGTACAAAACCTACCCAACTGTACTTGGCAGCCTTGTGCGACCTCATCTACAAACCAAGTAAAACGCACTTTCCTTAGTTACAGAGAAACAGGTGCCGTCTATGGGGTGTTCATTTCTTCATTAGTTTTTCTTTCACCCGCATTTTAGGATTTAGCACCAAACCAAAGACTTTGACTCTGGTTGCTGTTGCTGTTATTATTAGCTTAAGATTCATGGTATCCCTTTTATTTCCTTTCCTTCCGAAGAGGCCTGGAAAAGACGATTTATTAGGAAATGAATATATGAGCAGTAGATAATTCCTTTTGTAAGTGTAACTGTCAGGCAGCTGTAGGGAAGAAGCAGTCTTCATTTTTGTAAATGCTGGGCTGGTGTGTGTGCACGTATCACCCACAAAAAATCATAGGGATCAGGTTACTCAGAGCAAGTATTTTAAAGCAAGCATTTGCTGTAATCAGACCTGAGATTCACTCACAAATGTGTTCCTGACATTATCTCCAATACATGCTTTCATATTGTTAAGAGATTCTAAACAACAAACTTCCTAAGATACTGCATTGTGTCCCATAATTGAAGAGAAAAAAGTTTTCAGAATACTTACAGAATTCCTGCTGTGCTCAAGTGCAGAAACCACCAAAGCCAAAGTCCCTGCATACTAAAGATTCTTGAAAGTAGAAATGAAAAGGAATTGTTAATGGAATTTCATTTTCAAGAACCTTAGGTGCGTGCAGATTAGAATGAGAATTAATCTTGGGTATTTTGCTTTGTAAATTAATATGAGAACAGCTAGATGAAATGAGTTTTTTCTTTTTTTTTTTTTTCTTTTTGGTTTCCATCCGGATTTTTGTCATGGAGTTTAAAAAGGTCAAAATCAGCACATGCATTTATTTTATTAAAACATGTTCTTTTAGCCTTCCAAGCACACATATGAGAGAGTTCCGTTTTCCCTTTGAGGGGCCACCTGCCACCAGGTTACACATGAGCCCCTGAAACAGATCTCCATTGTCTAAAAGCAACCTACAGCAAAGTTATAACCTCTCAGGGTTGCAGCAGAACGTTGTAAGAGCCATGGGCCACCTACCATTTTATTTCTAAACCTGAAGAGAACTTCTGAGGAGGCAGGACTCCCAGGTAGATGTCACTTACAGCGTGCGGTCCCAACATGCCAGCTCCCTGCCCCAAAACCTTTATCGGAACGGGAGTTTCCTCTTGCCCCCAAGTTGTGACAAAGGCACAAAGGTGAGGATAAGAGTTCTAAGTGCCACACATCCTGCATTTGGAGAGCCCCAGAAGTTGGTCTAGCCACCTCCCCGTAGCTGCCCAATCTCGGCTTCATTCCCTGTGGGAGGCAAGCTCTGCCACTTCTACTGGGTTCTCAGGAGATGTTCTAAATTCTTCTCATCCACATATTTTTTTGAGACATGGTCTCACTCTGTTGCCCAGGCTAGAGTGCGGTAGCACGATCACAGCCCACTGCGGCCTTGACCTCCTGGCCTCAAGCAATCCTCCCAACTCAGCCTTCCAAGCAACTGGAACCACAGGCATGCATCACCACGACCAGCTAATTTTTTAACATTTTTTTAGAGACAGGATCTCACTTTGTTGCCCAAGCTGGTTTCAAATTCCTGGGTCAAGCAATCCTCCCATTTCAGCCTCCCAAATTGCTAAGATAATAGGCATGAGCTGCCACACCCAGTGTCATCCGCATTTTTAAAAACAGCTTTATTGAAGTATAATTGATGTATTTTTAAAAACTGCATATGTTTAATGTACACAATTTCTTCAGTTTGGGCATACACATCTACCAGTGAAATGATCATTACAATCAAAGTAAGAAGAAGACCCATCACCTCCCAAAGTTTACTTATGTCCTTTTGTGGGTTTTGTTCTGTTGGGGTGTGTGTGTGTGTGTGTGCGCGTGTGTGTATTAAGAACACTTCATATGAGATCCACCCCCTTAACAAGTTTTAAGTGCATAATACCCTATTATTAATACAGACCCAGGGTTGGATGGCAAATCTCTAGAACGTATGTATTCATCTGGCATGACTGAAACTTTACACCCATTGAGCGACATCTCCTCATTCCCCTCCCCCAGTCGCTGGCACTCACCATTTTCTTCTCTGCCTCTAGGAGTTGCACTGTTTCAGAGACCACCTATGAGTGGAATCATGCTGTGTTTGTCCCTCTGTGCCTGGTGTATTTTGCATAGTATAGGGTCCTCCGGGTGCATCCATATTGTCACAAATGGTAGGATTTCCTTCTTTATGACTGAGTAATATTCTACCGTATGTATCTACGACGTTTTCTTTATGCATTCATCTGTCCATGGACACTTAGACTGTTTTCATATTTTGGTTATTGTGAGTAACCCAGCAATAAATATAGGTATGCAGATATTTCTTCTACATACTGATTTCATTTCCTTTGGATATACCCCCAGAAATGGGATTGCTGGATCACCTGGTAGTTTTATTTTTTATTTTTAAGGTCTTCTCTTGCATGTTTTGTTGATTTTCCAAGAGGATTGTAAGAAATCCTCCCCACACTACAATCCCCCCAGCAACAGTACCTAACATTGTGGAGTGTTCAACATGGGCTCAGAAGCGCCTTAAGTCATCCCGAAAGCTCTGTATGGTAGCAGGCATTACTCCCATTCGCAGATGAGAAAGTCAAGGCTCAGAAGAGTAAAGTCATTCACCCAAAATCACACGGCTTGTAAGGACCTGCCATGGGGCTTAACCTCAGTCTATCTGATCTCCTTCTCCCTCCCTGGAATGACTGCAGAAGCTGAGAGACCAGCTGAGAAGCTGTATTTATAGTGCAAGCCTCTGTATTTACCACAATCTTCTCTAAATTGTTTCTGCTATTATCTTTTTAAAATAATTTTTATTTTGTTTTTAGAGATGGGGTCTTGCTACGTTGCCCAGGCTGACCTGGAACTCATGGACTCCAGGAATCCTCCTGCGTCAGCCTTCTAAGTAGCTAGATGCCATCTCATTTTTAAGGCATCTCCCCCATATTCCTCTCACCACCATACAAACCTGCTTCTGGGAAGCACTACAGATAAAATGAGGCCTCCTCTGCTACAAACAGCCCAGTGGGATCCCACAGTTGGCACAGCAGAGACTCCCAGAACAGAACTTTGCCAAGTTCAGCTGTGAATATTTGTCTTTCTGTGACCTAATTTCTTTACAGCCTTGCGTATCTAGGTAGGAACCCTGAGACTTTCAGAGTCGGCAAAAGAAAATGTCACCCATAATTTGGGGGCTGATTTTAATCGAGATTATTTATACAGTAAGTTTCCTATAGAGAGACATCATGGGAAACATGAGAGTGCTTTCATTTTCTGCAAAACCTCTAGAAGCTTCTAGTTCTGCATGGGAAGCCTGACCCTGGGTGTTTGTCCTCAGTTCTGCAGAGGTTGGGGTAAAGAACTGGACTGGATGCCCCTCTTGGCTCTGTGAGTGACTGAAGGCTAAACAATGAGTCATCATCTCCTTTCCTGACACCTGCTCAGCGCTCTACAGCTTATAAAATGCTTTCACGTATTTGGTCTTGTTTTCTGTTTCTTGGTGTCAGTCATGGAAAATCCCCCTTCCAGGCAAACATCATCAGAATCCCCAAAAATAGGATTGTGTAATCCTGCAACACCTAACCAGAGGAAGTCAGAGTAAAAACTAGCCAGAATTTCCAGAAATCAGAGCTGTCCTAGTTTAGTAAATCTGTAAGATTAAAGTTTGCTGAACCCTATTGAGTTTCATTTCCACAGTGATAATAATTAACAGTTCCTCAGTGCTGGCACTATGCTAAGTGTTTCATGTTCATTACTTCATTTAATCCTCATAACAGCTGTTTCGGTGCTGTTTGAACATATATTATCTTCATTTTATGGGTGAGGGCATTGAGGCCTGAAGGCAGAGCTAATATACCATGGACACACAGCTTGGAAAGGTGGTTATGGGATTTAAACCTATGAATCTCTGGCTCCAGGTTTATCTTTTTACTGGTACACCTTAAATTGGACAATATTTATAGTAAAAGGGTGGAGAAGAGGAGGAGAATGATGATGGCACTGATGATAGTTGTGGTGGTTACAATGACTGTGAGGCTGCTGGTGATGACGGTGATTATGATGGTGCTTATGGTAATGATGGTGGTGATGATGATGATGGTGATGGTGGGGATGAAGAGGAGGATGGTGATGATGATGATGCTGATGATAATAATGACAATGATGATGATGGTGATAGTGATGATTGTGATGATGGTGTTGATAATGACAATGGTGATGATGATGATGGTGATGATGGTATGATGGTGATGGTGATGATGATGGTGATGATGGTGATGATGGTGGTGATGATGGTGATAGTGATGATGATGATGATGGTGTTGATAATGACAGTGGTGATGATGGTGGTGATGGTGATGATGGTATGATGGTGATGGTGGTGATGATAATGGTGGTGATGGTGGTGATGATGATGGTGATAATAATGGCAATTATGATGATGGTGGTGATAGTGATGATGATGGTGATGGTGTTGATAATGACAATGGTGATGATGATGGTGATGATGGTATGACGGTGATGGTGGTGATGGTGATGAAAAGGAGGATGGTGATGATGATGATAATAATAACGATGATGGCAAGAATGATGGTGATGACAATAATCATGGTGATGGTCATGGTCATGGTAATAGTGGTGACATCATCTTTGAGAATAGTCAAAAATCAGATCTGATAAATGAGAAAATTGGAGAAAGAGAATGGCATTTTTGACACAAAAGAAGGTGACAGTAAATTGAAGGGATTGACTTCTTTCCTTTCTTGTGTTCATACATTAACTCTGAGAGCAGTTCCCAAAGGTGAACAGCCATGATATGTCAAACATGGACACCTATCGGAATAGACTGTGGTCTTCCAGTAGGGTGACCAACCATCCCTGTTCGCCTGAAACCGAGGAGGTTTCTGGGATGTGGGACTCCCAGTTTTAAAACTGGGACATCTGGGCAAAACAAGATGAGTTCTTCACCCTTCCTCCCAAATTGACTTTGGGGTTACAAACAGAATGTGTAGGTCCACTGTGGTTATGTTGATACCATCTTCTTGCTTTACAAGTGGAGATTGTTACATGGAAGAAGTTCTTTGTCAGAATCTTAAGATGAATTTTGTTTTTGTTCATACTTATTGTTTGGGAGATTTCACAAATAAATCCAGATTCCTGACTTAAAGAATGAAAATATCTGGCAACTCACAGACCACAAGACAGAAATCAGCAAGGCCAAATGGAGGCTGCATCCCTCCTAGCTTTGTACCAGGCATGGGCTGGGGTTTGCAATAATTTCTGCAAAGTCTATTTCACCTCCTTGTTTTGCCTGCCCAACGTCTGTAAGCATTTCAATTAAAATAATGTGTGTAATTAGGACAGTGTTTGGCACTCGGGAAGTACTCAGAGATATAGCCATTTTAATGTATGATTTCTGCTTAGTAGCTCTCAGTTCAAGAGTACTGCAGTCACTCAGCAATAAAAATGAAGCACTGATGCTTGCTGCAGCATGGATGAGCTTTGAAAACATTATCCTAAGGAAAAGAAGCCAGTCACAAAAGACCACATGCCATATAATTCCATTTATGTGAGATTACAGAAGGGGTAGATCCACAGAAACAAAAAGGAGCTTAGTGGCTGCCCAGGGCTGGGAGGGACTGGGGGCAAGTGACAACTAAAGTGTGCCAAGTTTCTTTTGGGGGTGATGAAAATGTTCTGAAGTTGACTGTAGAGATGACTGCACAACTCTGAGAATCTACTAAAAAGCATTGAATTATATCTTTTAAATGAATGAGCCAGGCACAGTGGTTCATGCCTGTAATCCCAACACTTTGGGAGGCAGAGGCGGGCAGATCACTTGAACCCAGGAGTTCAAGACCTAGGCAACATGGCAAAACCTCTACAAAAATTTAAAAATTAGCAAGGTGCAGTGGCGCAAACCTGTAGTTCCAGCTACTGTGGAGGCTGAGGTGGGAGGATCACTGGAGCCCAGCAGGTTGGGGCTACAGTGAGCCATGATCACAGCACTGCACTGCAGCCTGGGTGACAGAGCAAGAAGACCCTGTATCACACACAGGCATGCACATACACACACACACACACACACACAGAGTGAGCGGATTGTATGGTATGTGCATTGTATCTCAATAAAACTGTTTTCTAAAAGTGTGCTGTGGGCTAGCTTGGTCTCCAGTACAGATGCCACACTTGCTGATGAGACAAGGGCTGAAGAGATGAAGAGAAAAACACAGGAGGCTCCCAGAGGGAGGCGTGCAATAGCCCGTGGTTGGAATGCAGAGTCAGGAGATGAATGCCCAGCTCTGGGTCCTGACACTAGACAGTGCCCCCTTCACACAACTCCCCAGGCCTCCTCAGCCTTCAGGCCTCACTGGTGCCCCGTCCCTGCATGAACACATCTTCCATCATCTTCCCCACAGATCCATGTCCAGCATCCCCCTCAATAACACTAAGACAACAACTGCAGACATGTCCTCCCAGTATCCCTATGAGATCTGGAACGGGCCGGGTTGTGTCCCTCAAAGAGGTATGTCCAAGTCTTAACACCACGTACCTGTGAAATAGGGTCTTTGCCGCTGTGATTAAGTGAAGGATGAAGGTGAGATCATACTGGATGAGGGTGATCTCTAAATCCAATGACAGTGTCCTCATAAGAGACGGAAAAGGAGGAAACACAGAGAGCACTGTGGGAAGATGGAGGCAGAGATTGGAGTGATGTTGCTGCAAGGCAAGGATCACCAAAGACTCCTGCAACCACCAGCAGCTGCAAGAGGCAAGGAAGAAACCTCCCTGGGGTCTTCAGACTGAGCATGACCCCACCAACACCTCGATCGTAGACCTCCGGCTTGCAGAACCATGAGAATAAATTTCTACTACTGAAGCCACCAAGTTTGTGGTCATGTCTTATAGCAGCCACAGGAAACTAATCTAAAATTGGTATTATTTTCCTGTTTTTATTTTTTAACTTCTTATTTTTTGAGATGGAGTCTCACTCTGTCACCCAGGCTGGAGTGCAGTGGCATGATCTCGGCTCACTGCAACCTCTGCCTCTCAAGTTCAAGTGATTCTCGTGCCTCAGCCTCCCCAATAGCTGGGATTACAGGCATGCACCACCATGCCTGGCTAATTTTTTAAAAATTATTAGTAGTAGTAGAAACGGGATTTCACCATATTGGTCAGGCTGATCTCGAACTCCTGACCTCAAGTGATCCACCTGCCTCCCAAAGTGTTGGGATTACAGGCGTGAGCCACCATGCCCAGCCTATTTCCTGTTTTTTGTTTATTTTGTTTTGTTTTGTTTTGTTTTTTTGGAGATAGAGTCTTGCTGTGTCACCAGGCTGAGTGCAGTGGCGCGATCTCAGCTCACTGCAACCTCCGCCTCTTGGGTTCAAGTGATTCTCCTGCCTCAGCCTCCCAAGTAGCTGGGACTGCAGGTGCATGCCACCACGTCTGGCTAATTTTTTGTATTTTAGTAGAGACGGGGTTTCACCATGTTGCCCCGGCTGGTCTTGAACTCCTGAGCTCAGGTATTTCCCGTTTTTAAAGGGAAGGAAGCTCATATGGTTTGGATGTTTGTCCTCTCCAAATCTCATGCTGCAGTGTGATCCCCAGCGTTGGAGGTGGGGCCTGATGGGAGGAGGTATTTGGGTAATGGGGACCTATCCCTCGTGAATGTCTTGATATCCTCCTGGTGGTAATGAGTTCATACAAGACCTGGTTGTTAAAGAGTCCGAGACGTCCGTTTCTCTCTTGCTCCCTCTCTCACCATGTGATGCCAGCTCTTCCTTCGCCTTCCGCCCTGAACAAAAGCTTTCTGAGGCTCCCCCAGAGGCAGATGCCAGCACTGTGCTTCTTGTACAGTCTGCAGAACCGTGAACCAATTAAACCTCTTGTCTTTGTAAGTTACTCAGCCTCAGATAATCCTGTATGGCAAAGCACAATGAACTAAAAGAGAAGCAGAGGCACAGAATGGTTGAGTAATGTGCCAAGGACACACAGCTCAGAAGCAGCAGGCTGCGGTTGGAATCCAGTGAACTGGCTTCCGAGTGTGTGCTGTTCACCTGTGCTCCACTGACTGGGCCGGCGGGCAGAGATTGCGGAGGGTTTTGGCAAGTGTCCTAAAGCAGGGAGCAGGAAATGTTTGGGTCTTCTGATGCCTGGGCCTCTTCTTATCATTGTAATCATCTCTCACTGACTTCAGAGAACGCTTTCTTGAATTTGCCAGAAAAACCATAGAGTCGACACACCAGTTCACTTCCCCTTAATCGCTTGAAAGAAAGAGACGAGATCCTCTTTTTCTTTCCCCAGAGGCTTTTATTTGTCCAATATGTCAGTAACACCGCATGGGACAAGGGATTTCAGGACTGGATTACCGCTTGTGCTTCTCAAAATTAAATCTGCAAAGCTGGGCTGAGACACAGGAAACTGGAAAATTTCTCCCCTAATTTGCAAAAGGTTTGAATTAATCCAAGAGATCAACCCAGGGCAGCAAGGGAGGCCCCTGGCTGCTGCTGTCTGGACATCCCCATTTGATGTGGACCTCACGTTCTGGCGGACGCTCCCAGACTCCTCAGCAGACATGCTCGTTAACAATGGAGGAGGAGGTAACGAAACCTCGGCTGAGGAACTTGGCTCACCGAGAGCAGAGAAAAACTGGCCAGAGAACAGCAGCAAGTCACATGCTCAGCTGACAGCATCACACCCGTCCATTTGGGGCCCGAAAAATCTCATTATTCAGACACTGTATTTGCTGGGATAGACAACAGGCAGATTTTTAAAAATCCATTTTTACAGGGCAATTTGGGAGGAGAGAGAAGTATATCTAATTATGTGTGTTTTGATCATTTAAATGTGTGCTAATATAAAACATGTTATTGTTTTGTTTGCGACATCAAGCTGCTTCCAGCTTCTCTCGTTTTCTTTAGATTTTCACTTATTTTATTTTTATTTTTTGATTGATGATAAGCCAAAATGCCTCCTTTTCATCCTATTAGCTGGTTCTATTCAAATTTTCCAACATAAAGATTAAGTATGATATTACAGTAACGGCTCGATGAACTTGAGCCAAAAAAAGCAAGGTCTAAATATAATATTAGAAAATGGATTTGAGCCCAAACCTACAATAGTAATTAATTGAAATCTGAAATGATAGAGAAATTAAAACGGTCAATAGCATTAGCCGTGGGGGCACTGCAAATTAAAGCCACAATGAAATATCGCCTCCCGTGCACGAGAAAGGCTAAGATGGAAACGGTGTTGGTGTGGATGTGGGGAACTGGAACCTGCATGTGCTGGTGGTGGGAATGCAGTAGGATGACAAAGTGTTGTTGGAAAACAGTTTGCCAGTTTCTTAATACGTGAAACATATGCTTGCCATTCAACCCAGAAATTCTGCTCTCAGGAACCTAAACATCTGTCCACATGGAGACAGGAAAGCAAATGTTATCATGCAACATTATTTATAATCTCCAAAACCCAAAATCAATACTTGTGTCCACTGGGGAAAGAATAAACAAATTGTGGGTAGCCAAAGAGTAAAACACGATTTGGCAATCAAATAGAACAATAGGTAAAAATAAATCAAATGCATGAAAAACTATTTGGCAATAAAAGAAACCACTGGGATGAAAGAAGTCAAGCGTTTAAAAATTACATATTGTAGGATTCCATTTAGACGAACTTTCTAAAAAAGGCAAAACTATAGGGACAGAAAGCAGGATCAGTGATCGCTGGGGGCTGGCTGTTGAAGCACAGATTAATTGCAGATAGCACAAGGGACCCTTTTGCATGATGATGGTGTTCCAAAACTGGATTGTGGTACAGACTACACAATTGTATAAAATTACCAAAATCCATTGCACTGTATGCTTAAATGGTTAAATTTTATGGCATGTGTATTTCCCCTCAGTAGGGCTCTGGAGGCGTTGACAGTATGAGAGGAGTAAAGTCCGTTTTCCTCTGGTCAGGTGTGTGGGCTGCAGCTTGTTCTTCGTTGGGAAAAGTCCACCACTGGGAAAACGTTCGCTGGGATGCGTGGTGCCGCCAGTCTCTGCCACAAGGGGGCGGTGCCATCTATTATTTAAGTGGCAGATGCTGGCCTTTCAACTTCTGGTTAAGGTCATAGGATTCATGGGGTTTGGGGGCGAACAACGTTGAAAGGGAGAATGAGTCCTCTGTGCTGACAGCTGCAGTGGAAGTAATGGGGTGCTGAGATTGTGAACCTCCTGGCCTTCACTGAAACAGATCAGAGGCGGCCCTGATGGGGGACTCCTGGCCTCACTAGAGAAAGCCTGGGAAACTAGATGTGGTTGTACCCATGCCACAGTCTGTGGAGGGCCTGGGTGGACCATGGCGCTGTGGCTTTTCAGAACCAGTACGGCCTCCCTCCTCTAGAGCCCTCTCTCACTGCCTTGCCACAGCCAGGGATGGGGGCCCCCCCGGCTGGGCCAACGGGGTCTTTCTGGTTCTTGACTGGCGATGCAAGGACAGAACAGAAACCACCTCCTGGCATCCCCTCGCCAGCATCTTCCTACCAAGACATGGAGAAGCCCGCACTGCCCAGGCCCAGTCATGGCACCTGAACGCCGATTCTGTGGGGCACCTGAGATCCTTCCAGCACATTCTTCTCTTGCTTGAGTTATCCAGATTTCGTTTCTGTGCTCATACCCTCAAATCCTCACTTGATGAAAGCTTTCTATGATTTTATAGGCACCAAGAAAACCAGACTCCAAATTGCCTATGGATGTTCACTCAACCCACCATTGCTAGCTCGCCCCTCTCTTTGAAGTGTTTCCCTCTACCTGTGTTTCTCTTTGAGATGCCAGTGCCCCAGCAGAGGCACCCTTTGAGCTCAGTCTATCAGCGTTGGATGTGAGTGTGTTTCCTGGAGTCCATCAGCGTTGGATGTGAATGTGTTTACTGGAGTCCATCAGCATTGGATGAGTGTGTTTACTGGAGTCCATCAGCATTGGATGAGTGTGTTTACTGGAGTCCATCAGTGTTGGATGAGTGTGTTTACTGGAGTCCATCAGCGTTGGATGTGAGTGTGTTTAGCTCAGTCCATCAGTGTTGGATGAGTGTGTTTCCTGGAGTCCATCAGCGTTGGATGTGAATGTGTTTACTGGAGTCCATCAGCATTGGATGAGTGTGTTTACTGGAGTCCATCAGCATTGGATGAGTGTGTTTACTGGAGTCCATCAGTGTTGGATGAGTGTGTTTACTGGAGTCCATCAGCGTTGGATGTGAGTGTGTTTAGCTCAGTCTATCAGTGTTGGATGAGTGTGTTTCCTGGAGTCCATCAGCGTTGGATGTGAGTGTGTTTACTGGAGTCCATCAGCATTGGATGAGTGTGTTTACTGGAGTCCATCAGCGTTGGATGAGTGTGTTTACTGGAGTCCATCAGCATTGGATGAGTGTGTTTACTGGAGTCCATCAGTGTTGGATGAGTATGTTTACTGGAGTCCATCAGCGTTGTATGTGAGTGTGTTTAGCTCAGTCCATCAGTGTTGGATGAGTGTTTTTACTGGAGTCCATCAGCATTGGATGTGAGTGTGTTTACTGGAGTCCATCAGCATTGGATGAGTGTGTTTACTGGAGTCCATCAGCATTGGATGAGTGTGTTTACTGGAGTCCATCAGTGTTGGATGAGTGTGTTTACTGGAGTCCATCAGCGTTGTATGTGAGTGTGTTTAGCTCAGTCCATCAGTGTTGGATGAGTGTGTTTCCTGGAGTCCATCAGCGTTGGATGTGAGTGTGTTTACTGGAGTCCATCAGCATTGGATGAGTGTGTTTACTGGAGTCCATCAGCGTTGGATGAGTGTGTTTACTGGAGTCCATCAGCGTTGGATGAGTGTGTTTACTGGAGTCCATCAGCGTTGGATGTGAGTGTATTTAGCTCAGTCCATCAGTGTTGGATGAGTGTTTTTACTGGAGTCCATCAGCGTTGGATGTGAGTGTGTTTACTGGAGTCCATCAGCATTGGATGAGTGTGTTTACTGGAGTCCATCAGCATTGGATGAGTGTGTTTACTGGAGTCCATCAGCGTTGGATGAGTGTGTTTACTGGAGTCCATCAGTGTTGGATGAGTGTGTTTACTGGAGTCCATCAGCGTTGGATGTGAGTGTGTTTACTGGAGTCCATCAGCATTGGATGAGTGTGTTTACTGGAGTCCATCAGCATTGGGTGACTGTGTTTACTGGAGTCCATCAGCATTGGATGAGTGTGATTACTGGAGTCCATCAGCGTTGGATGTGAGTGTGTTTAGCTCAGTCCATCAGTGTTGGATGAGTGTGTTTACTGGAGTCCATCAGCGTTGGATGTGAGTGTGTTTAGCTCAGTCCATCAGCATTGGATGAGTGTGTTTACTGGAGTCCATCAGCATTGGATGTGAGTGTGTTTACTGGAGTCCATTAGCGTTGAATGTGAGGGTGTTTACTGGAGTCCATCAGCATTGGAAGTGAGTGTGTTTACTGGAGAACTCTGTCATGTCCAGGTGAATGCCAGCCTGGCTTCTTGGGGTGATTTATCAGCAGCTGTCCAGCTAGCTCCCACAACAGGCTAGCAATGGAATTTCAGGGATTCCACACAGCCAGTGTATTAATCACACTCATGCAAAGTGTGGTGCAGGTCAGCCTGGCTTCCCCTCCAGCCAGTGACTCAGGGATCCAACTCACACTATCCTGTGATACTGTCACCCTTGATTGTGCCACCAGGGAGGGAGGAAGCAGAGAGCTGGCACACTGGTTCTTCTGTGCCTTAGCCTGGAAGGGACACACATCATTTCCACTCGTATTTTATTGGCTGCAAAGGGTCTGGGACATAGACGCCCTGTGGCTCAGGACAGAGAAGAGGTCCAGGTATGGATGCACACCAGAAATGCCTCTCACACTCAGATACCACAGACCACTTTCACCTCTTTCATAATACTGCTGGAGCAGGCTCTGCCCTTGGGACTGACTTTGAAAATACCTTTGATTTATAGCAATAATGTGTTTATACCCAAGTGATGCAAAATATTGCAAACAGTGAAAGAGATTACAACTTTGGAGAAACAAAATACATATTTCTCAACTGCCTCCTTTCTTGGCTACATTGCAAAAAAATAAAAGGCCATTTCTCAGGGAAGTTGGTGCCACTGAGCGCATGTGCCACCCCAAAGGACAGCCTGTTTAATAACTCATTTATAGCGTGGGGCTTTCCAAAGATGGTGCCTGCTTAAATTGAATTGCTTTCTTTTTTAAATGAATGTTTTGAAATGGATTCTCTATCTTGTGTTAGAAGCAAATTGACAGATAAGTAAAGTTTGTTTCCTGTACCCCAGCTTGCACTGTGAATGAATTGAAAGTAAATGAGGAGGGAGTTGGGTTTCCCTGCAGTGACAGCCCAGAATTATTGGTCTGTTACTGCCAGCCAGCAGAGCTGTTAGCTATGTCCTCAGGGAGGGAGGAAAATTTGCTCAGCTACCATTTGAGACAAGTTGCATCTCCGCAGGATTGATCTGTTAAGTGGTTTACTATTGTGAGTCTATGTTCCTCCAGTGGTAACCTCTGGCAAAAACTCAGAGTGCAGTAGGGAAGAGGAATGAAGCTTGTTTTTAACGCCATGTGACTAATGCAGTTAACACAGTTCTCAACAGTCTAGAAGCCACATGCCTGGACCCCTGTAGGTCATTAGGACAAGGATGACTGTCCTTTGTGTTCTGACCGCTGTATTCTTGGGGTTTCCAGGTACCCCAAGAAGACCCATGAACAGCTCATGTAAGAATCTCATTAAAAGGAGGTCATTGCTATTGTAAGACATTTAACATGGATAAAGTTTTACTTTTATAAAAGGTGGGGGAGGCATGGCATGGTGGCTCACATCTGTAATCCCAGCACTTTGGGAGGCTGAGGTGGGAGGATTGCTTGAGGCCAGGAGTTGGAGACCAGCCTGGGCAACATAGCAAGACCCCATCTCTACCAAAAAGAATTATTAATAATATCAGGGCAAGGACGGTGCATGCCTGCAGTCCCAGCTACTCGGGAGGCTGAGGTGAGAGGATTGTTTGAGCCCAGGGGTTACAGGCTGCAGTAAGCAGTGATCTTGCCACTGCACTCCAACCTGGGCAACACAGAAAGACCCTGTCTAAAAAAAAAAAAAGTCGTTGCTGCCACGTTCATCAGGAGATTAGGGAGTCATCATGGTCACTCATAGGGCACCAGAGAAATTGCAGAGCCAATCCCATTTGTTACCTGAAAAGTCTCATTTACATGGATGCAAAGGAGGTGATGCTCAGATTCCACCAACTGGAGTGGTGTGGGCTCCAACCAATCAGAACAGACCAGAGTCATAACACTGACCAATCAGAAGGGGCTCGGAGGTTCGGCGTGGTCCACAGAGCAGCAGCCTGGATATAAATCTCCATCCCTCAGATGGGGATTGCAGATTCAAACCATGACTTGCTGTCCTGAGCCTCGCCCAGATTTCTAAATCCACCATTCCATCAGGGAGTAAGAAACGAATTTAGCCCCATCCTTCTTGGGGTTTCTACCTACTTCACAGTGTTTTGGGGGTAACAACTCCTGGATCTCCTGCTGCCCAAGCCAAGGCTGAAGCTTGAAGATTTTGTTTCCCGGTCTTGACATACGGGCTGCCCTGAGCCATCCATCATTCCTGGATTGCAGTCTCTTCACATCTGCAGTTGTCTGCAGCCCAAGCACAGGGCCGCGGCCTCATCTCCAAGGCTGGCTCTTCAGACAACGACTCCATCCGGGGTCCTGATGGTGCTCCTGCAGGAAGCAGGCCAAGATCCTGCTGCTGCTTTCTGATTCAAGGCCTTCTTCATAAAGTGCCATGACCTCAAATTCCCTTATTTAAAATGCTTTTAGAACTCAAATAGGAAAGATGTGCAAATGGTTTCTCCTTTTCTTTCATGCCCTATATGTTCGTTAAGCAACTACTACGCCCCGTCACTGTTCCAGGCAGTAGGGGAGGAACAGCGACTGAGAGACACAACATCTCTTCATGGAGATTCTCTTTAAGAGGGAGACAGCCAAGGCCTCAAAGCTGAAATGAAACAATGTCTCCTAGGTGATCACAGTTGGGGAGATCATAGCAGGGAATGGGAATAGGGGGTGAAGGAAGGTGAGGGTGGAGCCATGCAGGTATCTCAGGGAACGCACTCCAGGCAGAAGGAACAGCATATGCAAAGACTGCCATGTTTAAGACATAGCAACAAGATGCTGTGGCTGGAAAACATGACGGACTGGAGGAGAAGCAGGGAGGAAACCAAGGGCTCCAGATTCCACAGAACTTTGGCTTCACTCTGAATCAGATGAAAACCAGGCGGAGGTTTGAGCAGAGCAGCAGCCTGGTCTCATTGACGTTTTAAAGGGTTTTAAACTCTATTTTCAGCTCCATGTGACCAATGCAGTTAGCACCCTTCTCCACAGTCCAGAAGCCACATGCCTGGACCCTTGCAGGTCATTTCGACAAGGATGACTCTCCTTTGTGTTCTGACCTCTGTATTCTTAGGGTTTTCAGGTACCCCAAGGCTGGCCCTGGCCGCTGTGTGCAGAGTAAACTCTCTTGAAATAGGATCTAGCCACATAACTGGATAATGAGAGAACCCCTACCCCATCCTCGTCTGCACATCAAAGGGATTTCTTGTTGGCTGTGGGGCGGGGTCGGTGCCAGGAGCAGAGCTGCGCAGACCACCTGCAAGGAAGCTTCCCCGATCCTCTGGGATGGGAAGCGGGACACGTCAGCCCCACAACATCCCATTGATCTGTGTTTAAAAAATCGGAAGAGACTCAGGACCCAACAAAGAACTCCTGTGCTAATAAAGGGTCAGCGATGAGGGTCACTCATTAAGATGCAACTCGCAAGGCAGCTGATAAGCTATAATTAATGAGACACCGTCCAAGAACATTTGCAGCTCGGAACACAGAGTTCTCGGAGCCACAAGGAGCAGGATTCACAGAAGACAGGGGACGATGCCTCCACGTGCCTGTAAGTGGAGCGTGTTCCGGGAAACAGGGGCCCAGGACAGGAGGCCTGCCTGGTGGCCAGCATGGCCACACTTCCCAGCCCCTGACCCAGGCAAAGCCCTTCTGGAGCCCCCCTTGCTGTCTGGAATGACCAGAGAAGTGGATTTCATAGCATGGAGAAAAGTGCTGGGCCACTTTGGAGGAAGGAGATTCATAAATCCACGGGATTATTCTAACTTTGTCAGTTCACCAGAGTTAAAGAAAGATAACTCACCTTGGGGAAAAGTCTACGTAATGACCTACTTTTAAAAAGGACCTTTCATAATGCCGCTCCTAGGTGTAAACCCAAGAGAAATGAAACCTACATCTACACGGAGACTTGTACCTAAATATTCGCAGCAGCATTACTCATAATAGCCAAAAACTGGAAAGAACGCAAATGTCCATCAATTGAGAACGGAATGCACAAAATGTGGTCTATCCATACAATAGAATATTATCAGACCATTAAAAGGAAGGAAGGAGCAATCCATGCTACCACGTGGACAGACCTTGAAAATATGATGAAGGAAGCCAGGCACAAAGGACCACATATTGTATGATTCCCTTTAAATAAAATATCCAGAATAGCTAAGTCCATAGAGACAGAAAGCAGATTAGTGGTTGCCAGGGGCTGGGAGGAAAGGGGGATGGGAGTGCCTGCTAATGGGATTAGAGTCTCCTTTTGGCATGAGGGAGATGTTTTGAAACCAGATAAAGTGAGAGTGTACTGGTTAGTATGCTTTAAATGTGTGCATCATATGGTGTTTGAACTATATTTCAATAAAGCTGTTTTTTTAAAAGGAGATTTCCTGAGATATTTAGTGTATGCATTTGCTTTTTCTAAGTTGAGTTCCAATATTTGAGGGATATTAGTGTCAGATATTGCAGTGGGTCAGGGCATGAGCTTTAGGGTTCCACTGGCCTGGGCTCCATCCCCGGCTCCCCTCCCCGCCTCCATACTTAGTAGCTACCAATTCTGGAGCTAGTTCATTACACTTCCTGCAAATCCTCCATCTCCTAACCTGTGAAGCGGGGGAGAGTTGAAGTGCCGGCTCATTGGGCTGTTGAGACTAGATAAATCAGTGCATGCAGAGATGCCTGGAACAGCACCTGGTACTTGAAAAGAGCTCAGAATCATGGTGGGGTGTAAGGTGGCCCATGTTAGGGTTGATATTTTTACGACTACGATGGTGCTGACTGGATCAATTCACCATCAGCTCAGAGGGGCTGACACAGGAAAGGGAGAGCACACTGTAGGGCTTGGCTGTCTGGAGGCCGGAAGGCTGGGAATCCAAGTCCTCTGTGCCTCAGTTTCCCCTCCTGTGGAGGGCTTGACTGTCCGGAGGCCGGAAGGGCGGGAATCCAAGTCCTCTGTGCCTCAGTTTCCCCTCCTATGGAGGGCTTGACTGTCCGGAGGCCAGAAGGGCGGAAATCCAAGTCCTCTATGCCTCAGTTTCCCCCCTGTGGAGGGCTTGGCTGTCCGGAGGCCAGAAGGGCGGAAATCCAAGTCCTCTATGCCTCAGTTTCCCCCCTGTGGAGGGCTTGGCTGTCCGGAGGCCAGAAGCGTGGAAATCCAAGTCCTCTGTGCCTCAGTTTCCCCTCCTGTGGAGGGCTTGGCTCTCTGGAGGCCAGAAGCGTGGAAATCCAAGTCCTCTGTGCCTCAGTTTCCCCTCCTGTGGAGGGCTTGGCTCTCTGGAGGCCAGAAGGGCAGGAATCCAAGTCCTCTGTGCCTCAGTTTCCCCTCCTGTGGTGACACCAGCCCTTTCTGCTCTGCTGTGTTGAATATCAAATGTGGCAATGATTTATGTGAAAATTCTTTGCAAAGAATAAAGAGACATTGTTGCAGGTTGAATTTTGTTCCCCCAAAAGATATGCTGAAGTCCTAAGCCTCAGTACCTATGAATCTGACCTTCTTTGGAAATAGGGTCTTTGCAGATACCAATGGGTTAAGATGAGGTCATTAGGTGGCTGCTAATCCAATGACTGGTGTCCCTGTAGGAGGGAGATTTGGACAGAGCCACAGGGAGAGCGTTACGCGGTGGCAGAGGCACAGATTGCAGCGTCACATACACAAGACGGAATCACAGGGTTGCAGGCAAACCCCTTGCTAGGAAGAGGCAGGCAAGGATCCTGCCCTAGAGCCTCAGAGGGAGCACAGCCCTGCTGACAACTTGATGTCAAAGTTCTGGCCTCCAGAACGGTGAGAGAATAAATTTCCGTTGTTGTATGCCACCCCGTTTGCTGTACTTCATTACAGCAGCCTTAGAAAACTAACAGAGGCATGCACATAAATTACTATTATTCTCATGACTATGTGTACAATAGTGCATTGCTTGCTGCCTAACAACATCGTAGATGCCCAATAACTCTGGGCCGCTCTGATGATTGATGGCTCCTGCAGGATCTCTGAGCTAACTAGTAAGCTCTTGTCACTCAGCGCCACACGCACCCTGCTGTGCTCTGCTATGGAGTGCTGGGCTGAGATGCTGCCTGCTTTTAGACATGGATCTTAATTGGTACACTATTGCACTGTGCTAAGATTTCTAGAAGGAATTGCAAAGTCAAGACAAACGGAGATGACAGAGAAGGCGTAACTGAGAACAGCCTCCGCATGGATGGGCCTGCCAGTGTATTGATGAAGAAAGCCTTTTCTCTTGCTCCCTGTAAATGTTCAGAAGAGAGAGCTTCCTGTGAGAAGCCTCCTCTCTCCTCTGTCCCCTGCCCTGCCACCTCGGGGTCTCACTGCTCCTACCGAATCTAAGGCAGTCGCAGAGGAAACGAGAGGAATTGTTAGCGTCGCCATCAGCGATGCATTTTCCTATCAGCATCTCCTCAAGCATTTTTTAATCAATTCTACCCAAACATCATACAGAATGCTTGGGGTTCATTAGGAAATGGGAGCGGGGAGGCGGTGTGGTCAGATAACAGGTCCAGCCTGGTCTGCTCCATCAGGACTGCCCTTTGCAAGACAGCGGTAACAAGGTTCTCTTTGCTCCCCTGATGAGAGAAATTGTTACACCGCACCCAGCAGCAGAGCTGGGGTCTGCACTTAGCCTGCTCAGAGGGAAAATTACTTAGTGGGTGGAATTGTAAGAGGCCTCCCCTACAATGCCTCTCTCTATATGTGTGTGTGTGTGTGTGTGTGTGCGCGTGCACGTAATGTATTCTTAATCACCTGATTATGTAAATCGCTGGTTGCACCTAACAGAGCCAGCTTGTTAATCAGATGGCTCTTCTCTGGGCTTTTCTGCCCTGAATCCAGAACCCACGCTTCAAGCACCCTCACTAATCAGCACACCAACGCGCGACCCGTGCACCATTTTAACTAGTATGCCGTGAATTGGGAAAATGAAGCGCCCTTTTGGAGTAATTTTTCTATTGCTGCAAATTAGACAGAATGGTCAGTCTCTGCTTTCTCCTTCCTCCTGTAACAGCCCTGCTGTCAGCCTGGCTCCGCAGGGGCTCCCACCACCAGCAGCCACACAGAACAGTGGGATTACCACCACTCCCTGCCATTCCCAAACTGCAAGCCACCATCTAGCATCCTGGCCAGGGACTTGACTTCTCATGGTTACAGAACTGGAATTTGTTGTCATGCATTCAGGTATAACCACTAGTAGTCTTTGTCCACCATCTCAAGCATAAAAAGAAATATCTACATAAGTAAGGCCATGACCACTCATTAGTCATCAGAGATTTAGGCTTCTCCTATCTTACCATCTCACCATCAGTAAATGGCTGTTTGTTTGTTTGTTTTTTGAGACAGAGTCTCACTCTGTCACTCAGGCTGGAGTGCAGTGGCAGGATCTCAGCTCACTGCAACCTCCGCCTCCCAGGCTCAAGTGATTCTCCCGCCTCACCCTCCATAGTAGCTGGGATTACAGGCATGTGCCACCACGCCCAGCTAATTTTTATATTTTTAGTGGAGACAGGGTTTCACCATGTTGGCCAGGCTGGTCTGGAACTCCTGACCTCAAGTGATCTGTCCACCTCAGCCTCCCAAAGTGCTGGGATTACAGACATGAGCCACTCTGCCCGGCCTAGCAGATGGTTTTTATGTCCAAGTTTGCCTCATGATCCAAGGTGACTGCTGGTGTTCCAGCTATTATATCTATATTCCCAGTAGCAAGAAGGGAAAAAGAATAAAAGAAATGCCCCCGCTTACTGAGTCTAGTTCTCATTAAGGAGGTTTTCTAAAGTACTGCATATTTCTGTTTACTTTTGGACTAGACCAGTTCTCAACCTTCAACAGCATCAGAATCACCTGAGGAATTGGTAAAGCACAGGTTAATGTGCCCCACCCACCTTCAGAGTTTCTGATTCAACAGGTCTGGGGTAAAGGCCAAAACTTTGCATTTCTAACAAGTCCCCAGAGGATGCTCATTCTGCTGGCCCAGGCACCACCCTTTGAGAACCACTGTGTTAGAACCCAGTCACATGGTCACAGCCAGCTGCAAGGGAGGCTGAGTTTAGTCTCTCCTCCCAACCCACCTCCCAAAGCATCATGGTTCAGTCACTGAAGAAAAAAGGGGAGTGGATATTGAGAGGCAGCCTCTTTTGCCACAATATCTTGGGTCTCTATTTCCTCCAGATCTGATCAGCTTATTTCCCTAGCCCCTGCCTTTTGGGGGCTACCTCTGGGATTCAAGGGTCTTTGTGTTGCACAGACACCAGGCAGGCATCTCCTCTTGCGTCTTCTCCAAACACGCTGCCTAGAAACCAGACACGTGTTTCCTTTCAGAGCCCAAAGACCACTCTTCCTCTCTCATTACCTCCCAAGAGAAAAAAATTGGTTCTTTCTGTTCTGGAAGGATGGGCGAAGGGAGAGCCCCCTGTCCCCCGTGATTTTGGCCAAACGTTTTGTCATACCCGTGAACTTCCTCACCTCTCTGGAATTCAGGAGGCGTTTTGTTTTCTGTCCTTCTCCTCCTTCCCCCATGATGCATACAGAACTGGTTTCCCTGCTTGAATAGGAGGAAGGAGGAGCCACAGAGAGGGAAAATGTAAGTTAGTATCTCAATATTATCCTACCAAACAGATTCCGTCATTGTCTGGTAGCTAGAAAAGCTCTTTTTCTTTACTTCAGGAAGGGCACGGCTTTATCCCCAGGGCAGGTCAGTCCCAGACTCCACATTCACTGAGTGGTCAGTACCAGCCCACACCTTGCTCCAGACCCTGGGGTTCAGCTTCAAGGCACTGAAGCCCCCAGCAAAGCACCTTCCCAATGCCTCCGGGTCCCCTCTGATGGTGCCTCCTTACTGAATTGTAAGTGCAAATAAACAGCCACTCCTTTGACTTCCAAGTGATAAAAAATTGATTCTCAAATTAGTTGCAGTTGAATGCTCATCCTCTTGCAGCTGAGAGGCTGGGGTTGTTACTCACGCAACAGGTGGATTCTGTTGCTTGGCAGGTATAAATCTACTAACCACAACCAAGGAGGAGTTAGCAAGGAGATTTTATTACTTCTAATAAGTAAAGAAAACACCTGGGATAATTCCCAAAGCAGTCTCTCCTAGAGCTGGGGGCTGAGTTGGGGTTTATAAGCATTGGGTAATGAGATGTGATCAGATTGGATGTTGCAATGAGGTGATGCACGGAGGCATGATCTGACTGGATCCTGCCATGGTGACACCAGAGCTCAATCTGATTAGATCCTGCCATGGGGTGATGCCAGGGTTCAATCTGATTGGATCCTGCCATGGGGTGATGCCAGGGTTCAATCTGATTGGATCCTGCCATGGGGTGATGCCAGGGCTCCTGGACCTTATTATGCAGTGCCCTCTTCTTAATTCAGTTCCCACACCTCAGTTTGAGCACTTAGGGTTTCTCTGTGTTTGCAACTGTGGCTCATCTAGGCATGCTCAGGTTATGTGACCTTCAACCTGGGGGTCCATGGCAACTGAAAAACAACTCACAACTGTGTTACATAATAATGGAACCTATTAGTCTGGTGCAGCTACAGGGAGCTCAAAAGCGACATGGTGAATCAGGACATTCAAATACAGTGTCACAGTTTATGGGCTCTGTTTCCTGGGATGAAGATGGACAGGGCTGGGGTGGTGGAGTGGCCACCTCTGTACCAGGCACTGACCTGGGATTTTTTGTAGGTCCTCTTGCCTACAACCCTAGAGGAAAGCGGGATTATCCCCATTTCACAGATGAGGAAAGCAAAGCTCCAACAAGGTGGGAGCAGGAACACAGCTCCCATGGAGGCCACAAGGCAGGCAGTTTTTCAGTTTGAACTCATGAAGCCACGATGGTCGCTGCCCTCTGCATGCTGACAGCTGGACCCTCATTGCTGGGTTCCAATTTCAAAACTGGACCTTTGATCTCCCCAGAACCTGCCATGTGAGCTATCTCCCCAGAACCTGCCACTTGAGCGGTGTGCCTTCCAGCTGTCTCCAGCGTCCTCCTAACCTGCTGGGATGTTTCCGTGACCGACTGTGCTTCAGCTGAGATAGAGGAAGAAATGATTTTTTTTTTCCTGTTCATATATGTTTCCTTTGCAGCAGGAAGTGTTGTAATGTTAACTGCTATGATTAAGTCCAGAAAGGCCAGTTTTAGGGGCCTCTTGCTATTCAAGTATTTATATTCACCTTCCTTGAGCTAAAAGCACGTGCGGAGAACCAGATACTGTCAGTAACATGCAAATCATCACAAATGTAAATGATCAACCACTTACAAAGTTCTCCCCAGTTCAAATCTCCCTTCCTATTTAACGCAAACTAACCTGACTAATACCACTAATATCTACCCTTCTAGGAGGCCTACCCCCATTAACCGGCTTCCTGCCTAAATGAATTATCATCCAAGAACTTACAAAAAACAATAACTTTATTACCCCCACCATCATAATTATGAGCCCCTCTGGTTTAGCACAAGACTTCTCATAGGTCCAAACATGCAATGCAAATTATCAAGATGCAAATCTACGCTAAGCTGAGCAAAGGGTGCCGGCTGTTATGGAGGAAGCCATCATGCTGATATTGACGTCCCACGGGAAGCACGGTGGATCGGAGGCTGCAACCACTGAAGAGGAGAAAGCGGTAAGGACAGGAGTTAGCATCTGCAAAACGAAGATGACGCCACAGCTCTACCAGAGAGAATGGCCGGAAACTCAAGGATTAAAAGAGGCCTTTGGAGGAAAGAGGGCCCCTCCTATTGGAAAAAATGATCTTGTTCGGGGATCAGAAAAGTTTTTCTATAAAGGGCTAGATAGTAGATATTTTCAGTTTTGCAGGACATAGTCTCTGTTGCATATAGTTTTTCTTTACTTTTTTTTTTTAAAGCCTTGAAAATGTAAAAATCATTCCTGGCTAACAAGTTCACATAGAAACATGCCATGGGCAGGAATTGGCCCCTCTGTCTTATTCGTCAGTCTGCAAAATCTAATGGGATGTGAAAGACGTCTATGAAACCATCACAGACACCTGCTCTCCCCACAGAAATTCAGTCCATCTGTCTTTTCATTCTGAGAAGCAGCGCATGGCTGCCATCTCTGTTCTCAGCATCTACTTGGAATTAGTGAATAGTAGATTTCCCTATAGTTGCCTTCCTCAGGGAAAATGTGAAACTTTTGGTCTACGGTCCACTCCGCAAGCGCCCAGAGGAGACCAAGCGAGACGCCCTGAGCTCTGTGGATGCCTGTATGTGTGGAGGGGGAGAATTCGCCCAGTTATTCCTCCCTCAGAGACAGGTGGTGGGGAAGAAAATCCGTGGATCTGGGAGGCGTTCACAAGAGTGGGCTGCTTCTCTGGCTGCAGGTGGAAGGAAGGACACTTGGATTTAAGCATCCTTAAGCATCCTTAAATTTAAGTGTCCTTGGATAGATGATTGAAGACGGATTGGATAGATAGATTTAAGAGTCACTGATGTCAGAATGGGTCTGGAGAGAAATGAAAAATGTCCACGTCCCACTGTCCAGTGACTTCTCCAGTCCAGGGCGAGACAGGCCCTCAGGGCCACCCATCACTCCCACTCCCACTCCCACACCCCCCACTGGTGAGCTTGTTTTCTAGAGGGTTGTCTTGTGCAAAGAGTAAGAACCAAGGGCTGAACCTCTCACTGGGGTTCATGTCTCAGCTCCACCCCGCTGCTGGCTTTGTGAGTTTGAGTGCGTTAGTTGGCATTCTTGACTTCGTCTCTTCGTGCTTCAAATCAGGGTGAGAACAGTCTCCCTCCAAGAGTTCAGGGAGCTGGGACGTGTGAAGCGCTTAAAGAGAGTCTGGCGCATAACGCGTGCTGCTGTCGCCACCGAAGGTCTGCTCCACCTTAGAGAAAACACACTTGAGAGAGGTGGCAGGTGCAGTGGACAAAAGAAATAAAAGCAAGATGGTGTCACTGTCCAGCTGTGTGGCCCTGGGCAACTCATTCCTCCTCATCCAGGTGGGCTGAGGAACACTTTTCCTCTCTGATTCTGGTGCTCAAAAATGAGATGGCTTATAACTTGCTTTAAAATGCCAGTTCTTTAGGAGAAGTTTCTCCCCAGAAATTAAATTTGGGAATGAGAATGTAGGGTCTGGGCACTACCAATGGGAGTTCCTGCAGGGTCTCCTTTGAGATGTGTGGCCACCTGGTTTAATCTGCATGGTTAGAAAAGCCCCTTCAATTCACTTAGATCTACTTAGAAGGGCCAATTTTTCACAGCAAAGTATAAGGCAGACTAATTCCTGCTTTCTCTATAGGACGCCCACTTGTTGTTTGTGGTTCCCAGACACTTTTTGCAGTCACTTTCCCAGCATATAGTTCAAAGACGGGGATCAGCTTCCTCAAGGAAGAAAGCAGCTTGCCAAGCCCCATTTGCCCATGTGCCCATGACCTTGGAATCATGGACTGGCCCAAAGCCAGGCCTTAGAGCCCTCAGGTCTCTGCAGTCCACAAGCCCTGAACCTCCATGGCCACCATGAGCCAGGCACAGTTATTACAGTAATAGGGAAGTGAATGGTACCCTACCCACCGAATTACCTAAAATAAAGAGGCTGGTAAGAGAGCAGGTTTCACCAGAGAAACAAGATGAGGAGATAAGTAGATAGATGAGTGGATGGATGAATGGATAGATAGATAGATAGATAGATAGATAGATAGATAGATAGATAGTGAGAGATAAGATAGATGATAGATAGATGATAGATTAGATAACAGATTAGATGATAGAAAATAGATTGGAGAGATGATGGGCACATAAGGAGATAGACAGAAGATTGATAGACTAGATAGACAGACAGATATAGCTATGTGTCATGGACAAACTGTCATGAAGGGCAGCCTGGATCTTTGGGGCACAAACTGAAGTGCTGTCCACAGGCCAGATTTCTTCCTGTTCAGGGAAGCCTCGGCTCTGCTTCTAAATGACTTTCAACCAGTTGGATCAGGCCCACCCAGATTATGCAGGAAAACTTCCTTTATAAATAAAGTCAGCTGGTTATGAGATTAGTCACATCTACAAAATCCCATCACAGCAACAGGTTCCAGTTAACTGACCAACTGGAACCATCATCTGGCCAATCACGGGGGTTTGCCAGGGTCTCAGGGAAGGACGGCCTCACATGCTGCTGCTCAGAGTGTGTGACGACAACCACCAACTAGCAGGATCAAAGAGAAAATGTGTAGACTCTCAACCATCAATTTCACTTCTAGGATGAGAAGGTGCTTAAAAACCTGGATACATACGCACATGGAAAGATTCAGGTATTTGCAAAGGCAAAGAATTTGAAACACTGTAAGTTTCCAGGGGTAAGAGAATGGAGAAGTAAAATACAGAAAAGGCACACGATGGAATTTAGTCAGTTTTGAGACAAATGAATTCAATCAGTATGTAAATATGGATCTAAATAGGAATAAATGCTCCAGCTACACAAACAGGGACAGATCATAAAAACATAATGTTGAGTGTTTTGAAAAACAAAACAGAAGTTGATGAAAGCACAATATGATATATTTATATAAACTGTAAAACGTGCTTTTGTATAAAACATAAAAGCAAAAGACAATACTGTATTTTCTCTACATGAGTATGGATATTTGGTAAAAGTACAAGAATCACAAACTGGACAGATACATGTCAAATCCCGACGGTGACTGCCTCTAAGGACAGAAATTGAGGATCAGGACTGGAAAAATAACAGAGGAGATTTTAAAGTTATCAGCCATGTTTTTTCTCTTTTGTAAAAGAAAAAAATCTGAAATGAATACAAAAAGTGCTAACATAAATATGTTTTAAATGTGTTCGGATGTCTGCTATGTGTTTGACTTGTTTTTATTTTATTTTCTATTCCTCCCCGTGCACAGCCCCAATTTTCAGAGAAAAAGAGAGATTGAAGTGGGTGAATTTGGCCTCCCTCCAGCCACCAATTGCCTCATACGAGACACTTCACATTTATGTTTAATAGCTGCCCTTTGAGTCAACTTGGACTTTGTTCCAAACCCTGACAGGCAATCCATAAACATTATCTGATTTAATCTTCACAACAACCCTAATTATTCTGGGAGTTCACAGTCAAAGAATCTGATGCTTGGAGCATTTAAATAACAGCAAGAGAAGGGCAGAGTGAGGATTTAAGGCAATTCTCTCTCAGGTCCTTGCTCTTGACCTGCCGAGAAGTTGTGGTCAAGAACATATGCTCCTGCCCTGGGCTGGACGTTCAAATGTGGCCGAATCATGTATGGGCTGTGCCCCCAGACAAGTCACTCAGCTCCATGCCTCAGTTTCCCCATCCATAGACTAAGGATAACACAACTACCTGCTTCATGGCTTTGGGGTAGCAGTGAGAACATTAGCAACACCTAGCCCATGCCAAGAGCGCCTCAAATGTGACCTGGCTTTTTTTCCCCTTTTATTAACTGCTGCCTCTTCTTGACTCCTGGCCACATGAACTGAGAGGCTGTTGTCTGCTCTCTGGGACATTTTAGCTTAAGCTCGCCCTTTCTCCAGACCCTCATGAAATTTAAACCCCCAAAGTTGCTTTACTAGGCAAACGTCTGGTCTCTGAGCCATGAATGTGTCTGTTCTTAGTCCCATTTCCAGGGTCAGTCAGCTGTGGGGTGGATAGATCTTTGGCTTTTCTGAGGCCATGCAGAAGCCCAGAGTCGAAAGCTGCATCTGAGCCTGATGTGGCCTTTCCATGGCTCCAGCCCCATCCCACACTCTTTCCTTTCTTTTTATAGAGATATAATTCTCATGCCATAAAATGTACTGTTTTAAAATATTCAGGTCAGTGGTTCTTAGTATTTGCGAGGTTATGAACCATCATCCCTATCTAATTTGAAAACATTTTCATCACCACAAAAGGAAATCCCGTACCCATTACCAGTCACTTCCCTTCCCCATCCCCGCATCCCCTGGCCACCACTAATGCACGTTCTGTCTGTGGATTTGCCGGGCCTGGACATTTCGTATGAATAGAACCATGTAATATGGGGCCTTTGTGTTGGGCTTGTTCCACTTCACACAACGTGTTCATGATCCATCCATGTTGTCGCGTGCATGCATTCCTTTCTGTGGCTGAATAGTCTTCCATTGTGTGGATGTGATACATTTCCTCACTCTTTTCTACTCTGCAGGAGAACCCTTGTGGGAAATTCGAAGTGGGGCATTTTACACCCATTCCTGGGACAAATCTCTCAACTCCGTGGCCAGTCAGTTGAACTCCCCTAACATATTTGAGTCCATTCACACTTCTGAGTCTGTTTAACACTTCCGTGTTAAGGAACATGGATTTACTTCTGGAATGACTTCAAGAAATCACTTCTATGTATAGGTACATGTGCCCCTACATGTATGCGTGTGTATATGTCTGTGTGTGTGTGCTTGTGTTTGTATACGTGCAAGGGCCTACTCTGTAGGCCTGCCACATCGACATCATGCACACACAGGCACTCACACATACAGGCACACGCACCCACACACACGCAGGCACTCACACAAGCACACACACGCACACACAGCCACACACACACACACGCAGGCACGCGCACCCGCACACACGCAGGAACTCACACAGGCGTGCACACACGCATGCAGGCACTCACACAGGCACACACACACACGCACAGGCACACGCACGCACACAGGCACACACCCGCACGCAGGCACACAGGTGCACACATGCGCGCAGGCACACGCACACACGTAGGCACTCATACAGGCGCGCACACACGCGCTCAGGCATGCACACGCACGCAGGCACTCACAGGCACACAGACACGTGTGCAGGCACACGCACCCACACGCACGCACGCAGGCACTCACAGGCACACACACACGTGTGTAGGCACACGCACCCACACGCACGCATGCAGGCACTCACAGGCACACACACACGTGTGCAGGCACACACACCCACATGCACGCACACAGGCACTCACACAGGCGCACACACATGCACACAGGCACATGGACCCATATACAGAAGTAATTCCATGTTATTTATTTAAAAGTTAAAAATACAATTCACCTAGAAAATGACCAAACTAATTTACATTTATGAGGGTAAATCAAACAACAAAAATGTGTTTTCTCAGAAGCCTCGGGCTTTTTTCAAATTTGAAATGACCATGATTTCAAGAATCCTACTTTATTGATCATTTTCAGCAAAACAGAACTGTTCTCTGATTTATGATGGAAGCAGGTGGAGGACTTCAGAGCAGGGTAAAAGGAGAGAAGAAACATTGAATAGTACAAAATGCTTCCAAGTCATAGTTATGCCTTCCTCGTGGTCCGAGGCCTTGAGACAGTGTTGATAAGCGGTTTCTAATACCTACTGGGGTTGGCGGGAATTGTACACCTGTGTGCCTTCAGGAAGCGGCTGCCCTCTGTGATGCTGAACCTGTCAGAACCAGATGGGGCCAGAGGAAAGGCAGCTAGCAGTGTAAACCTTCTTCCCAGCAGTGCTAGGCAGCAGCAGAAAGGGAAGTGCTCTCCACCCCCAGCCAGCCGCGCACACGATGTGTTCTTCTTGGTCCAGCGGGGGTCTAGGTAGGTTTCAGAAGACAGAACAATTGTATACACGTAAATGTGTGCTAGGCATATTGCTGTGAATTTGCCTCAACTAAAAAGGTATTTGAGAGGTGCAACCAGATGCAAAGAACTCTGCAGGCCTGCCATGTCAATATCATACACACACAGGCACTCGCAATAAACACAGGCACTCACACATACACACAGGCACATGCACCCATATGCACACAGGCACTCATACATATACACACAGGAACACACACACATAAGCCCTCACACATACACAAACACAGGCACTCACACATACACAGGCACACACATGTATAGGTACTCACCCACACGTATAGGCACACACACACACGGGTACAGGTACCCATATGTACACACTTACACATAAACAGGCACACACACACACAGGCACTCACATATACACAAATACAGACATACACACACAGGCACATGCACCCATATGTACACAGACACTCATACATATACACACAGGCATGCACACATGGGCACTCGCACATAAACACAGGCATACTCACACACATACACAAACACAGGCAAACACACACATAAATAGGCACATGTACCCATGTGCACACACTCACACATACACAAACACAGGCGTGCACACATACACAAACACAGGCACTCACACATACACAAATACAGGCACACACAGGCACATGTAGCCATATACACAGGCACTCACACACACACACAAACACAGGCACACACACACACAGAGACACAGGTACCCATATGCACACAGGCACTCACACATACACAAACGCAGGCACACAAATACAGGCACACACACACAGGCATATGCACCCATATGCACAAAGGCACTCACATATACACAAACACAGGTGCATACACACACACACACACCCAGGCACATGTACTCATAAACACACAGGCACACACACATACACATACTGGCACACACACATTCACAGGCACTCATACACAAACACAGGCACACACACACACACACACAGGTACATGTACCCATAAACACACAGGCACTCACACACACAGGCACACACACATTCACAGGCACTCATACACAAACACAGGCACACACACATTTTTTTCTCTCTGCCTGCACGAGACACTGAATCTTGCACTTGGACTTCCCAGCCTTGAGAACTGTGAGAAACAATTTCTGCTGTTTAGAAGCTACCCAGTCTGTGATATTTTCTTATAGCAGCCTGAATGAACTAAGACAGTCTATGATTCAACAGTCAAAAAGATAGATGACATAGCCCAACCCCCACTAATTTGCAAAATGAAGAGACAAAGATTTCAAGAGATATGGTATGTGATCAGGATTGCACAGGAAGTTAATGGGAAAGCAAGGAGTGGAATCCAGGAGTCCAGACTCCACAGCCCACCAAGTCACAGACACCAAACTACCAGTCAGAAGAGTGATTTTAAACACAGGGAACTTCCTCCATGTCCCAGCCAGTTTATTCTGGAGGCCAAAGTTTCCTTTTGTCATTTGTTATTTCTATGACTATTAATTCTCTGCTCCTGAAATTGATATTGGTCAGTGAAAAATATGTATGTCTGAGGCAGGTGGATCACAAGGTCAGGAGATCGAGACCATCCTGGCTAACATGGTGAAACCCTGTCTCTACTAAAAATACAAAAAATTAGCTGGGCGTGGGGGTGGGCACCTGTAGTCCCAGCTACTCGGGAAGCTGAGGCAGGAGAATGGTGTGAACCCAGGAGGCGGAGTTAGCAGTGAGCCGAGATCGCGCCACTGCACTCCATATCCAACCCATCTTAATTTTGGTGGAGTGCAATTTAGGGATAGGGAGTGTTAGGTAGAGTGTATGAACGTGTGTGTGTGTGTGTGTGTTTGTGTGTGTGTGTGTGTAATTGCAACAACCGTTAGAAAACTAATCACAATCCATGAGGGAATGTACTGCTTTAATAAAGCCATTAGCCAAAGACCATTCTGAGAGAGAAAATGTAAAGATTGAACTCTGAGCACATTACCTGTAATGAACCCAAAAATAGACCTGGGGAATTTCTAAAGTATTCTTAGCCTCCATAATGGATGTTGTTCAACCTGCCCAGATTGCAGCCCAGCTCCAGGAATCCCATGGACCCAGGAGACGACACAGCCGAGGGTGATGTAACCGCTGGCTGATGCAAAAGCATCAGAGAGAGGCCAAGGCTCTACTTAAAACTCATAACTCTTTCAGCTGTGCTCTTGTTTAATGCAAAAGGTCATTTTTGTGTCAACTGCTTCCCTGGAGAAAGAAGGGAGAAAATCTTTTTCCATCTCCTGCTTCACACCAGAGCCATGTTTCTGGAGAGGGACTTTGGGAGAAACTGGCATCATTAGATGTCCCAAAGCCAAAGGCCCTTTTTCATTTTCATCTGTCCATAAAGAAAAGAATTATAAAAAGGCAATCAGGTAGTATCCTACAAAATCAAATAGAAGGTATTTTCATCATAATCTTGCAAATCACAACATCCATGAGAGGTGTGATGCTGATAGTTTTGCATGAAGTCATCAGAGCAGGATAAATCAAAGTCCCCATTGGCTGTGATGAAATGGGCTCCCATGGAGCAACAGAGGAAGGCAGTTTGCTTTGCTTTAGTCTTCATTTTTTAAAAAATGAAGGTGCCAAGCATGGCAGCCCATGCCTGTAATCCCAGCACTTTGGGAGACTGAGGCAGGAGGATCACTTGAAGCTAGGAGTTGAAGACCAACCTGGACAACATAGCAAGATCCTGTCTCTACAAGAAAAGTAAAAAATTAAAATTATCTGGGCATGGTGACACTTGCCTATGTTCCCAGCACTTTGGCAGGCCAAGGTGGGAGGATCACTTGAGGCCAGGAGTTCAACACCAGCCTGGGCAACATAGTGAGACCCCATCTCAAAAAAAGAATAGAAGTGGTTGAAGATGGGGGAAGGAGAGATGAAGGGGGAAAAAAAGATGTCAAGAAAACTGACAGCATATACGATATTGTTTGGCCCTCTGGACACAATCATATCCCATGCTATAGGCATTTCAGGTACATGAGCCAATAAATTTCCCTTATATATAAAGTTAAAAAAAAAAGAAAAAGAAAATAATGGTTGAAGACATTCATTCCACCTTATTCGGGAGACACTGCCCGCTATATCCTGCTTTTCATATCCTGGAAGGTGATCTGGACTTTGCAAAGCCTTCTTCAGCTCTTCCTTTGTTGCTGGGAGCAATCCAGGATCTAGCCCATAAGGATCTGTGTTAGTTTCTTGATGCTGCGATGACAAATGAACACAAATGTATTATCCTACAGTTCTGGAGGACAGAAGTCTGAAGCGAGTCTTAAGGGGCTAAAGTTAAGATGTTGGCAGGGCTGCACTCCTTCTGGAAGCTCTGAGGGAAAATCTGTTCCTTCTAGAGACTGTTCATATCTCTTGGCTCATGGCCATATCACCCTGACCTCTGCCTGCACTGCCACGTCTCCTCCTCTTCCTCTGACCTTCATGACTCCCTCTTATAGGGACTTTAGGATGACTGTATCCACCTAGATAATCCAGGATTATCCTTCCATTTTAAGATCCTAATTCAATCACAATTGCAATGTCCCTTTTACCATATAAGGTAACATATTTACAGATCCCGGAGACTAGAGCATGGATATCTTTTGCAGGGAGTGAGAGGAAAACATTATTCAACCTACTATGCTTGCTCAAAGTACCCAGAGTTAGTTTCTGTTGCTTACAACCAAAACCTAACTGATATATTACTTCTACTTGGTCTCTGCAACAAAGAAAAAGAATAAATACTTTTTGATTGTTGTTGAAAACTAGGAAGATGATCATAAATAAACTAAAAGTAAACGTTGAACATTCTTGGTCAATCGTTCCAAAGAATAACCCTTTATTCCAAGTCCTGGTACGGTGTATAAACGGTACAGTGTGTCTTGTTCAAACAAGGTCAGCCTGGTGTTTACCCCAGGAGGTTCCCCCTAGAATCGTCCAGTTCCCAACAGAATGGAATATCTCCCTTGACCCCAGTGTGTTTGGTTCTTTTTGGCAGGACACTGACATTCTGAACACTGCTATACTCACAGGAAAGACAGTTGCCATGCCTATCAAGGTGGTCTCTGTGGAGGAGAACAGTGCCGTGATGGACATCTCAGAGTCGGTGGAATGCAAGTCCACAGACGAGGATGTTATCAAAGTAAGTCATTCCACAGCCAGCTGGATGGAACTGGTGGGAACTTCACTTGGACATCCCATTTGCTAGGGACATTTATACTGAAATATACGAGGGTCAACTATACAGAGGCTTATGTGCGACACACTTCCAGCTGATCCATTCAACGTTTCCGTTGCCATCTGTTTGTTTTCACATCATGCCAACCTAGTTAGGGTTTTTGGTTAATTCCTGTCTTTCTTCCTTTCACAATTAAAAATTGTGTGTGTGCATACATCTATAGATAATGTACAACATATTATTTTAAAATACATATACATTGTGGAATGGCTAAATTAAGCTATTAGGCCAGTGCAAAAGTAATTGTGGTTCTTGCCATTAAAGTAATGGCAAGTAATTACTTTTGCACCAACCTAATAATTAACATATGCATAACCTCACATTCTTATCTTTTTCTGTGTGATGAGAACTTAATCTACTCTCTTAGCAATTTTCAAGAATATATTACTACACTTTAGGAGGCTGAGGTGGGTGGATCACCTGAGGTCAGGAGTTCTAGACCAGCTTGGCCAACATGGTGAAACTCTTATCTCTACTAAAAATACAAAAATTAGTTGGGCATGGTTGTGTAGTCCCAGCTACTTGGGAGGCTGAGGCAGGAGAATCACTTGAACCCAGGAGGCAGAGGTTGCAGTGAGCCGAGATCGTGCCACTGCACTCCAGCCCGGATGACAGAGTGCGACTCCATCTCAAAAAATAAAAAGAAAAAGAATATATCATTAGCAACTAAATTCAACATATTGTACCAAAAAAAACCTCTTGAACATATTCCTTCTCCTGTCCAACTGATATTTTGTATCTTTTGACCAATATCTGCACAACTGTCCCCTTGCCCAGCCCCTGGTAAGTGCCATTCTATCTCTGCTCCTATCAGTTCAACTTCACTAGATTCCACATGTACGTGAGATCATGCAGTATTTGTCTTTCTGTGCCCAGCCTACTTCACTTAACATGATGTCCTGTAGGTTCACTCATGTTCTAACAAGTAATAAGATTTCTTTGTTTTTTTAAGGGTGAACAGTCTTCCATTGTGTTTATGTACCACATTCTCTTTCCCCACTCATCCCTTGGTGAACCATCAGTGGTGCTTTGGACTATGGGTCAACCCCTGAATGCCTACTGTAGCTAAGCAGGTGACTGCAGTAAGTGAAGTGGTAAACTGGATCTGCCTGTTCTAGAAGGGCAGCCGAGATGCTGCTCTTTGTCTTTCCCAGCAAGGAAATTGCTATAACCAGTTGTGGTCATGAGGTAGTGGGATTTCAGTATTTTATATCTTCAAAAGAATGGAAAATCTAGATTTCTGGTAAAAACAACAATAACAATGACAACCACCTTGTTTTTCAAAGTTAGCATCAAATTATAATTTTTTTGATGGACAAAAAAATAAAAAACAAAATACATGTGTGTTGTGGGTTGGCCCATAGGGTAATTGTTTAAAAGGACTCTTCTAGAGTAGGGGTTGGCAAACCATGAGCCGTGGGCCAAACCTAGTCACTGCCTATTTTGTAAATAAAGTTTTATTGGGACACAGCCACTCAAATTCACTTCCATTTTGCCTATAGCTGCTTTGGGGGCTACCACAGGAGAATTGAGTAGTTGACAGAAACCACATGGCTTAGAAAGTCTAAAATATCCAGCATTTTGCTCTTTCCAGAAAAGGCTTGCCTAAAGTAATGTGTGCTCTAGAGTCTTAAGTTTTTTGGAGGAAGAACTGCAATTCCTAGTGTTTCCCATCATCAGTCATGATGCTACACCACAATGCTTGCTTAAAGAATAAGGCAATGCGAGGGCTTTACCAAGCCAGAAATGAAGCATTTCGTCTCTCTCTGTATTTTTCTGTAATCCCTGGAAACACATCCAGGAAAAAACAAATATCAAAAAAAGCATGCAGGTAGTGATTTTTGTTTCCCTCAAATCGAGTCTGACAGATAGCAATCAGCCTTTTCTCTGGTGTTTAAAACTCCATGTCTGACTAGAAAAGAAGTTTACAAACTGTTGAGGTGGAAAAATGACATGAAAAATACTTCTCCCCAAACCCCACTCTCAGAACAAGCAACAGACCACCGTACTAGACTGTCCACTGCGTTCAACGCCACCATCACACAGTGACGTCCACACTCAACCATGACAGCATTCCAGTAGGTGGCAGTAAGCATTCCAACAACGTCTGTATACTATGACGATTCTTCTGGCTGTCAGAGGTACTATCTCAAGGAAGGGCTTTTTCCCTAATTTACCCAAAAGTGATATATGGGCTGATGGTGGCCTTGAATCCACAGTGCTTTAACAGAAAGACCACAAGACCAATGGGAGGAAGAGGAAAAGGGGGATGAAGTTCTAAACCACACTGTCCAATGAAAACACAATATGAGCCACATATGATTTTTTTTTTTTTTTTTTTTGAGACAAAGTCTCACTCTGTCACCCAGGCTGGAGTGCAGTGGTGCGATCTCAGCTCACTGCAAGCTCCAGCTTCCGAGTTCATGCCATTCTCCTGCCTCAGCCTCCCAAGTAGCTGGGACTACAGGCGCCTGCCACCACGCCTGGCTAATTTTTTGAATTTTTAGTAGAGATGTGGTTTCACCTTGAACTCGATCTCCTGACCTCGTGATCCACCCACCTCGGCCTCCCAAAGTGCTGGGATTACAGGCATAAGCCACCATGCCCAGCCTGAGCCACATATGAAATGTTTAATTTTCTAATAGCCATGTTCAAAAAAAGTTTTAAGAAAAGTTGAATTTAATTGTAGTAATGCATTGTGTCTAACCCATTATATTAAAACATTACCATGTCTACATGTAATCAATATGAACATTAATAATGAAATATTTTACTTCTTTTTTTTAACACTAAGTCTTTGAAATCTAGTGTGTGTTTTATACTAACAGCACACTGAAATCGAAACTAACCCCATTTTCAGTGCTTCATAGCCATGTGTGGCTTGTGGCTCCCACAGTGGACAGCACAGGTCCTTGTTGGTCATTGACCTTTGTCACTGATTTGCAAGTCCCCTAAAAGCCAGAACCCTTGATGAATGTAACGTGTTGATAGGACACCTTCAGCACTGATAACTTTTCTAGAGGTAAAAAACCTATCTTTCAGCCTACAAAAACCAAGAAGGAAACAACCCAAAATTTATCGCAGCTGTATACACAGCAATCCTTAGCTACTCTTAAAACAATTTTGACATGGAGTCCATTACTAATATCTCCAGGAATTATAATCAGTATCTTTAGGGAAATAAATGTATCCAAACAGAAAATTGCCTCCTGAAATGAATCCAGAGTTGATACCCCTGGCTGTTGGCAAAGCAATGTGAAATCTTGAGTCAGCAGGGTGAGGACATCGGAGCAGGCAGGCTCAGTGTACGTAAGCACAGTCCGTAGGACCAGGCTTGGCTTGTGGCCGTGGGTCTGGAGAGATCAATGATGCTTGCAGTGCTAGTTGGGTACAGCTCAGAATGCCATGGAGAGAAGAGGGGAGGGAATTGACATTTAATCAGTGCCTAGTCTGCAGTAGGCCCATGAGGTTTTGGATTTAGGCAGTTCGGAGTTCTGTTGAGAATTCTGAAGGCTCTGAGATGGCACCCTAGTGTAAACTGGCAAATCAAACTGTCACAGTTTTGTGGATGCTGGCAGAAGACACAAGACCCCGGGGTCAGAGACAAAGGACAGCCACTGTATCAGCATCCTTCTGCACCAGGTGCCTGGGCTTCAGTTCCCACCGGGTTATGCAGAGGGGCCAGTGACACTTGCACATGTAGTGGATCGGGTTTCAGGGGAGGAATCCTGGCCTTCGAGAACGTGCATCTTTTATCATGGGTGGTATAATGGGCTGTATGTTTGTGTCCCACACTGAATTCATATGTGGAAGCCCTTAACACCCAATGCAATGGTATCAGAGGTAGGGCCTTTAGGAGGTAATTAGGCTTCAGTGAGGGTGGAGCCCCATGATGGCAGTAGTACTCTTATAAGAAGAGGAAAAGAGACCAGAGCTTGCTGTCTCTCTACTATGTGGTGATATAGCAAGAAGGCAGCAGTCTGCAAACCAGAAGGGCTCTCAGCAAAACCCAACCATTCTGGCCTCCTGATCTCAGACTTCCCAGTCTTCGGAACTGTAAGAAATAAATGCGTGTCGTTTAAGCCACCGGACTTACGGTGTTCTGTTAAAGCAGGCCAACATGACAAGACGGGCAGGAATCCTGCCTGACCTCCCCAAAGAGACAATGCCTTTATCATAGTGGACCTCAAGCGTGTCTGCCCTTTGCTCCGGAAGAAGGCACTGTCTGTCTTCCAAGACTGTCCACTATATAAAACACCTTTGAAAAGACCTTTCAGAACAAAAACAGCCTGGGGTCTGTTTGTACAATGTGCTGAAACGCAAGTGTATCATGGAGAATGCCTCCCAAAGAATGCCTCGTGGCTTTGCCACATTCAAGCTATGCAGCCTTGGGTGAATCATACAGCGTTCCCTCCAGTACTCAGTCTCCTTCTTAGTAAAATGAGGATAAGCATAGTTCCTAATTCAGAAGGTCAGCATGAGGCTTAATCAGTTTTATAAATGCAGCAGAGAACATGACCTAGTAGCCAGCACATAGTAAGGGCTTAATAACTCAGAGTCAACTCTGGTCATCTCATGTAATCCTCTGATTAGGTAGATCAGGAATTAAGACTGGAGGCTTACAAGTATATGTTGTGTGATATGCACAGCATTGCTTAAAAATATAAGAATTGTATGCAACTCATTGCAAATGTACAATTCAGCGATTTTTAGTACATTATGCTAAGTTTGGCAACCATCACCATGATCCGATTTTAGAACATTTTTGTCACAGTTAATCCCCATTCCCATCCCCGGCTCCTGGCAGTCACTAAGCTGGTTTCTGTCTCTATAGATTTGCCTGCTGTGGACATTTCTCATGAATGGCGTCATACAATACACGGTCTTTTGTGTCCACTTTTTCCACTTAGCATTATGTTTTTGAAACTCATCTACGTGGTAGCATGGGGCAGTCATTTGTTTCTTTCAGTGCAGAATAATATTCTGCTGTATGGATATACCAGATTGTGTTCATCCATCCACCCGGTTGAGTTGTTTCCACTTTTTAAATGTTTCATCCATTTATGAATCATGCTACAATGAATATTCACATCCATGCCTTTGTGTGGACATACATTTCCATTCATCTTGAGTAGATACAGAGGAGTAGAATGGCTTGGTCATATGGTTACCTTACATTTAATGTTTGAGAAACTGCCAAAATTTTTCCAAAGTGGCTATACCATTTTGCATTCTCACAAGTCATATCTGAGGGTTTCCCCTCCAGCTTATGGGGAAAATCCAGCAGATCTGGCAGAGCTACAGTATGCTCACCTGGTAACACTGTGGGGTGCCCTTTATTTATTGTTTTATTTTTCCATAAGTTATTGGGGTACAGGTGATAATTGGTTACATGAGTAAGTTCTTTAGTGATGATTTGTGAGATTTTTGGTGCACCCATCCCCCGAGCAGTATACACTGCACCTTATTTGTAGTCTTTCATCCCTTGCCTCCCACCCCCCACCCCCAAAATTCCCCCCAAACCCCCAAAGTCCACTGTATCATTCTAATGCATTTGCATCCTCATGGCTTAGCTCCCACCAGCATCTTCTGATTTGTCACAGTTGCCTTATATTTGGTCCACTTCCATGATCTGCTTGGCCCGTGTAAGCACTCGAGTGTGTGTAGGTGGGACTCCAGTGTGCAAACGTGGAGGCCGAGGTTCAGGAGGACTTGGGTTTTATGATTTTACTTTCTAGCTTTTCCTTTTGCTTTCCTTCATTCTTTCCTTCTTTCTTTTCTTTCTTCCTCTTTTCCACCTCAATTCATTCAGCCAACATTTATTAACCAACTACCACATTTAAGGCTCTGTGATTTTGGTAAGGAAGAAACAGATGAAGAAAGTGAACCTCTCAGGACTCACAGCCAAACAGAAGAGGCAAACATGGGAGACTTTATTGTGCATACCAACTCATTTACTACTCACAACATCTGCATTATCGCTATTATTAATTCTGTCTTATAGTAGAAGAAACTGAGGCTCAGAAAATGGAGGCCACCTGCCTGAGGTCACACAACTTGCAAATGGCAGAGAAGGGATTCTAGCTAGAGGGCCAAAAGATCTTGGCCATTAGGCTATATAGTCTCTATACATTCAAATTTTGCTTAACATTTTACTTTTTATTTGGAATTTCAAACTTATCTCAAAGATTGCAATGACTGGACAAATTATACTATATACCCTTTACTGAGGTTCTACTGTTATCAATATTTACCCATTTGCTTTTTCATAGTTTCAGTCTCTCTCTCTTTCTTTCTCTCTTCCCATCCTCTCGATAGACAGATAGACAGGTAGGCAGGTAGATGGATAGATGGATGGATGGGTGGATAGGTGAATAGATGGGTGGGTGGACAGATGGAGGAAGGGAGATAGATAAGATAGATGTTTAATAGATGATTTATAAATAGGTGATAGGTTTGATAGATAAGTGATAGATTAGATAGATGGTAGATTTAGATAGATAGAAGATAGATAGATAGATAGATAGATAGATAGATAGATAGATAGATTGATTGATTGATTGATTTGTTGCTGAACCACTTCAGAGTAAGTTACATATATCAAGGCCTTTTAACTCTAACTACTTCAGTGTATATTTCCTAAGAATAAGAATATTCTTTTACATACCCACAGTCATCAACCTCAGTTAATTTAATGTTGATACAATACATTATCTAATCCATATTCTGTTTTCCAATTTTGTCAGTTGGCCAACCATGTCTTGTGGAGCATATTTTTCTGCAGTACAAGATCCAATCTAGGCTCACATGCACATTTAATTGTCACGTACTCTAGTCTCCTTTAAGCTGAAGCAGGTCCTTAGCATTGCCCTGTCTTTTAAGACACAGAATACTCTTGAGAAATACAGTCCTTTTTTTTACTTTTTAAATAAAATATTCCTCATTTGAGATTTCCTGATATTTCTTCATTTAGATTCAAATTTGCATTCCCAGCAAGGATAACTATATAAGTGATGATATACATACATATTTTGTTTCATTTATTTTTGTAGGCTTTTTAATCACCCTGAAATAATTTGGTGAGTATTTTTTCTGATTATGTAAGTAATGTATATAATTTGTCTACAATACTAATTGCTCCAGAAAACTCTAAGAAAGAAAGAACTACCTTTACTCCCATCGCCCTTAGAAAATCAGTGTAAACATTTTGGTAGTCATTTCTTACACACATATACCCACATACAGAGATACTATTTTAAGAATAAGATATCTTACATACTGTTTTTGTTAACCACAAACTGTCTCATTGGCAAATCTATACACACACATACACATGCCCACACACATGTGTCTACACAACGCAACACACACGTATAAGGGCTTTTCAGTCCTGGTTTGTCTTACAGAAATAGAGCCATATCCTTATGCGTTTCTGCCTGTTCCTTCTCTCACCTTGCAATGCCTCATGAATATCCCTGCCTTGGAGTACTTGGAAAATGAAGCCAGGCCAGTGTGCAGTGTGAAAGAATGATAAGGGCTGAGGAGTCTGGTCTGCGATGTGCAGGTTAATAAGAGTCATAACATCTGAATGGGAGAGAACCCTGGATGTCGGCCTCTTGGTTGATTCACATTCAAGAGGTGAAGGAGCAGCACCTGGAGAAGGGCCAAGGGCCATGACTTGCCCAACAATAACCCCAGGAACAATAATAGGAAGAAAAACATGCAATACAGACAAGCACTTGCAATGCCCAAGTGTCCATCATAGAGGATCTTATCTATGGGATCCAAGCTTTAAAACATCTTTGACATAAAAGTGTGTCTTGCTTGCAGTTGATGACGTGGCACAGATTACCTGGCAGTGGTTTTCTTAGTGTGGTGTCACAGATTTAGCAATATCCAGTCCGTGTTTTTCACAGGTCACATGACAAGCTATTAAACACAGATGTGCTGGCCATTTTCCAGGTACCATTCTGGTATCAGGGACACAGCAATCAGTAGAACAAAAGCAGTCCCTGCCCTCAAGGAAGCAGCATGCTAGTGATGGAGAGAAGCAGATAATAAGAAAATGCATGAGAATCTTGCAAAGATGATGGGCGCCATGAATAGGACACTGTGCTGGAGAGGGGCTTGGGCGGGGTCTACTGGGGATGGGGTGGTCCTCAAGGAGGGGACACTGGAGTCATTTGGCAATGAGATAAATGATTATTTATGAGAATTACAATGAGAATAATGATTATTCATGCCTGGACCTGGCTGTACCTCCTATTTGGAAAGCACCCTATGTATATCCCCTCACCCTAATGACACTGACACACGATACCCCACCCTGTGCTCCCTGGGTGCCCCCACCCTGGTCCTCAGCCCTGCATGTGCCTTCCCCAAGACTCCTGCAGCCATGGGTTGCTAGGCACTGCCCAGGACAGGGTGGGGATGCTGAGATTTAAAATATCATTAGAGGAAGTTCGTCTATTGAATTTCCAGTGCAGCCCATCTGACCTCCAGGGCACGATTCCAGCTAATGGATCGTAGTGCAGAGCTAAAAATAATGCATCTGGGCAACGAGCAGGACTGGCTTTTCCGCAGTGACCAAAGGTGCCTGCATTAGCTCTGGCACATGGAGAGCAACCTTGCTCAGCCAACAGCCTGATAGTTGCCCCGTGCTCGGGCTCCCGTCAGCACTAAACTTTCTCTGTGTTGAACCTACTGTTGATTTTGCAGGCTCCGAGTCCCTGAGAGTGTGAAGTCCTTTGGCAACCACCCCAAGTTTTCAGGGCATCTACAGGATGCATTTCTGCTTTCAGGTGGCATCCCTCCCTAAGCAGCAGGGTGGGCAGAAGAGAGTTTTCTATTTGTACTTGTCATGACTGAGAGGCTTTGGAAGAACCCCTGGAAGGTCTTTATCCTCAAGAGCCATTTGGTTCTCAGATAAAAAAACATTAAAGAGAACAAAGGAATTCCCGGAATCCAGAAGTCCCAGGCTCCAAGCCAAGCTGGGTGACATTGCCCTACCATGGCCCCTTTGTGCTCTTGGGGTCCCTGCTGTAAAGCGAGGACGCTCCTTCCTTGAAGGGCTCTTCTAGCGCCTGCTTCCCTCCATCTGTGATTCAAAGTGCAGTTTAAATGGCATGTTTAAGAGCTTGAACTCTGCCACAGACAAGTTCTTCTTTAAGCCTCAGTTCTTTCATCTGCAAAACAGGGAAAGACCCAGGCCTACCCCAGAAGGCTGCTGAGTCTGAATGCAGTCATCCATCTCAAGCATGCAGGATGATGCCTTTGTGTCAGCTCTTCCTCCTGCCCAGGCAGCCCTCGATCAGTGGTTCTCTGTGGGATGGTTGAACCCCTCTAAGAACATCTAGCAATGTCTGGAGACATTTTTGGTTGTCACACCTGGGGCAGAGGCTACTGGCGTCTAGTGGTTAGAAGTTAAGGGTGTTGCTATACATCCTGCGATTCCAGGACAGCCTCACAACAAAAAATTATCTGACCCCAAATGTCAATCATGCTGAGGTTGAGAAGTCCTGCCCTAGGTTGAGCAAACACCACAGGGTCTCCAGTCTCCTGTGGGAGGACACTCATTGCCATTAAAGTGCCTAGTGTGGTGACTTAACTGGAAGAAAGGGTCACTGCCTTTGGCCTCAGACAGACTCCTGTTATGTCTTTCTGTCACTTACCTTCTGAGTGATCTTGGGGAAGTCAACTTCTCTGAGCCTCAGTGTCCTTATCTCAGATATGGAGATCCTGAGTCATATTGCATAGATACTACTCAAAGATTGAAAAAGAAAAGGTGTGTGACACACCTGTCACATAGTAAGTCCTCAATAATTGTCAGGTGGCACTGGTAATGGGGGTCATGGCAGCTGCAATATTCACTAAGCTCTGCTGAGAGCTGAGAGCTGTTCAAAGCAGAGAGTTCTCCACACTGTATTGGCTAGTGGACTTGGGTCTTTATTTAATCACTGGGAGGCTAGACTTGCAATAGGCAGCTATTGCTGTGATAATGCTGCGTAACAAAAAACCTGACATCTCAGTAACTTACAACAGCAAGCACTGGTTTCTCCCTCAGGGGCCCCTGGGTTAAGTAGAGCAGCCCTGCCTCAGCGTGCCAGTTGTGTGGGCTGGGATCCAGGTTTGTCTAGGGTTTGGGTTGGTTCTATGTGTCTCATTTTGGTGGCGAAAGGCAGCAGCACCTTGAGAACATTCTTCTCTTGGTGGTTCATAGGAGCACAAGTGGCCAGGCAAAGCCCTGTAAGCACATTTGGGGCCTTTATGGACATGACACCCACTAACATCCTGCTTTGCAGCCATAGTCTTTACAGTCATAATCCTTTCATCAAAGCTATGATTTTCTCATTCTCTTCACAGATATTTACTGAGCACGTACCATGCTCTGGGGATACAGTCATGAACCAACTACGCCAGAACCCCGCTTTCACAAATTTATCTATAATAGCAGAGCTAGAAAGTATATAAGTAAACAAACATAAAAGCAAGTTCATTTCAAATATTGTAGATACTATGGGGAAAACCAAGAGGGTAATGGGATGAGGAGAGAATTCAAAGGGCTAGTTCATGGTCAACCATCATGGAAGCTTCTCGGGGGAGGTAGCATTTGCGCTGAGATCTAAATGCCAAGAGCTTAGAAGAGAGCTGTCCAAGCAGACAGAACATCAAGTGCAAAGGCCTTGGGGTATGAACAGGCTTTCCGTGTCCAAGGAACAAAAGAACAGCCAGGATGAAGGAGGATGAAGAGTAAGAAGAGGAAGAGAAAACATTAAGATGGATGAAATAGGCAGGGCCAGGTTGTCCAAGGCCTTGGAGTCTGTTCAGAATTTTGTTTTTCTCTCAGAGCAATATGACACTGCAGGATATTCTTGTTTGTGGTTTAAGTAGATCACTCTAGAAAGTATGAAGTGGGTACTACTTAAGTCCCATTTTACAAATGTGAAAATTCAGGCCCAGAGAAGCTGAGTGACTGGCCCAAGGCCACACAGCTGGTTAGTAGCAGAGCCTAGATTTGAACTCAGGTCTGCCTGATCACCAGGCCCATGTGGCCTAAGATTCCCAGCAGGCTCAGTCAAGTATGGGAATATGCTGTCCTCACAGATTGATATTAAGATTTACCTATAGCTGTGCGGCCCAGTATGGCAGCTACTAACCGTGTGTGGCTATTTAAATTAGTTAGAATTGAAAAAAATGAAAATTTCAGCTCCTCAGTCACTTTAGCCACATCTCAGGTGCTCAGTAGTCACATGCGGCTAGTGTCTACTGCACTGGACAGCACACACATAGGACATTTCCATCATCACAGAAAGTTCGATGGGAAGCACAGAATCAAAACCTTTGACTGGTAGGAGCTATGCCACACATTCATTCCTAGGAGAGGCTGATGGACAAACCTTTTTTGGCCTAGAACTCTAGAACTGGCCAAAAAAGATCAGGTTGTTCTGACCCTCCCATTTAAGCCACAAATAATATCCTGTTCTCATAAAAGACTTTTATGGAAGATAAGACCATTTATTGATGAGTCAGATTTTACTTGAGCCAACTAGGGCTCCATGTGAGTGCGCTTAAATGGAAAGAGAGGTTTTTAAGTCCAGGGACCTTGCAGCTGGTCTCTGCATTGATGAAAAGTTTCTGGTCAGGTTCGTGAAGCACGGGATAGAGTCCGGATTGAGACCTGGGTTATCTGGTTTGCCTCGGGGAAGATGTAGATCTGGAAACCAGTTATCCTGTGCTTGTTTTTTCTCCTGCCAGATCCTATCCTTCCTGTCCCACTTTGACCCCTCTGCTAGAATGAATTTGAGAACCAGGGTTTGGTCTCAACAGCATTTTACGCCAACCCATCATATCTTTATCAAGGAGTGTGCAGTAGTTGAACAGTTCAGACCCTCAAATTGGCTTAATAAGTAAAGGAAGGAACTGTCTTTTCAATAAAAGGTCTAGGGTGGTGTTGGCTTCAGGCACAGGTGGATTCACAAACCAATTTCTCTGCACCTCTCAGCTCTGCCTTCAACTGTGCAGATGCCTTCTCAGCCTGAGATGGAGGCCCCTGGAGGCTCTAAATCCACACCTCCCCAGGTTCAAGTCCCGCAGAAATGAGACACTGCCGTCACTCAATCAGAAATCCTGGGGCTTTCTGTCATTGAGTCAGGCTGAGCCACATGACCATCCCTGAACCAATCCTGCAGCCAGGGGAGTGTGATGGACACCACTTAACTGTGTGGCTGAGGCCAAGACCTCAACACATAGACCGGCCATGGGGATGTGGGCAGAGGGTCCCCTGGAAATAGTTTTTAAATGGTTGCAGAAAATAGAATAAGAGAATGCTGGGCAGCAAAACTATTAAATAGCAAATGTGTATGTATCTGAGTTGAAACTCAGCCAGGCTGCTTGCTCAGTGTGCTTTGAATTGTCTTCTTACAGTACCCGGCTTCCTCTTAGAGGATTAATCATGACCAGGCTTTGTGGGCCTAATGACAACTTTTTGTATGTTTTTCTTTTTCTTTTTTCTTTCTTTCTTTCTTTTTTTGAGACAGAGTCTCTCTCTCACCCAGATTGGAGTGCAGTGGCACAATCTCAGCTCACTGCAACATCCGCCTCCCAGGTTCAAGCAGTCTCCTGAGTAGCTGGGATTACAGGCATGTACCACCCTGCCCAGCTAATTCTTTGCATTTTTAGTAGAGATGGAGTTTCACCATGTTGGCCAGGCTGGTCTCAAACTCCTGACCTCAAGTGATCTGCCTGCCTCGGCCTCCCAGAGTGCTGGGATTACAGGCGTGAGCCACTGTGCCCAGCCTGTTTCTCATTTTTATACCTTTTTTATGTTTCTCTTCTTGTCCTCCTTGCTGAGAGGCTGGTGGAAAGAGTGGCACCGATGGGTCTGGGCTGGGGAAGATATCCAACAAAATTACCCCTTATATCTGAGAGGATGATTTTGGTTAACAGACCCAAACTGAATTAAGGGGGAAAACATCTAGGGGTTCCTATATCTGAACAGTAAGAGATTTCCTGGCTTCCGGGATGGCTGGATCCAGGGACTCAAATGAAGTAATCAGTATTTTTATGTTATTTCCGACTTTCTATCACTTGGCTCAGCATTCTCCACGCTGATCAGTGTCTCAGACAAGTTGTTCTGTCCTGCCATGGGTGCAGACAGCTACTAGACTGCATCTTGTTGTTGTTGTTGTTTGTTTGTTTGGGACAGATTCTCACCCTGTCTCCCAGGCTGGAGTGCAGTGGCATGATCTTGGCTCACTGCAACCTCAATCTCCTGGGTTCAAGTGATTCCTCTGCCTCAGCCTCCTGAGTAACTGGGACTACAGGTGAGCACTACCACGCCTGGCTATTTTTTTTATTGTTTTTTTTTTCATTTTTAGTAGAGACAGGGTTTCACCATGTTGGCCAGGCTGGTCTTGAACTCCTGACCTCAAGTGATCCACCCGCCTTGGCCTCCCAAAGTGCTGGGATTACAGGTGTGAGCCACCACGCCCGGCCCAGATGGTATCTTTACAGGTAGAAATCTAGCAGAAAAGAGGCACATGTACCTTTTGCCTGGCCTGGCCTGAATCAAAATCCTGAGGTCTCCTCTGATTGCTCCGCTTAGGTCCTCTGCTAACCCCTGAGCCAATCGCTATGGCTGGGAATGAGAAGCCCTGATTGGCTTAGGCCATGGTCACATGATTTCACTCTTCTGGTTGGAGGCGGAGCTTCAGCCAAACTTCTAAACTGGAGTGGGGCAAGGGAAGACCCCCCAAGAAACTAGGGCTGCGGCTACAGGAAGCTCCATGGGATGACAGTGGGGTTTCCTCTCCTCCACCCCCTTATTCTTTGCCACCCGCTTGTTCCCTGTTCCAGCACCTCCACTCCATTTCTAATGTGGCCTGGGTTTGGGAAATCGCCCATGTCAGCCTCACCCATAAATGGGTTTTCCAAGCAATGGTTCCCGATCTAGCCAAGGGCGGAGAGGAATGGGAGAATGGGGTACTCTCTGGGTGTCTTCCAGCAAGGTGCCGGCCGTTGGTTCTCCTAGGAAGGCGTTGGTCCTGTATTGACTGTGAGAGGCCCCAGCACTGTTGGTGTGGCCGTTAACACTGTCTGTGTGTAGGAAGCTTCAGAAGAATGACTCCAAGTCAGAAAACGGATGCAGGAAGAAAATATCAGACATGTAACGCTATTGAAACAGTGCATCGCCCGCCCCAGGTGGGAGCGGTGTGTCCACACCCTGTCACAGTTTCCCAGGGCTGCCACAACACAGTGCCACAGACTGGTGACTTAAACAACAGATACTTACTTTCTCACAGCTCTGGAGGCCAGAAGTCTGGAGTTAAGGTGCGGACAGGGCCACCCCTCCTCCAAGGCCTCTAAGGAACAATCCCAGGCAACGGCTGCTGGCAGACACCTTGTTTCTTCCAGCGTCTGCAACGGGGCATTCCTTCCTTGGTTTGTAGATGCATCACCGCATTCTCTGCCTGCATCTTCACATGGCCATCCTCCCTGTGCGTCCGCTTCTTTGTTTTAGGGCTTTAGGATCTCGAGTGCCTTATTAAGGAGAAAAAAGGCAGATGGTACAGAGGGTGACCTGGGGCAGGAGCTGCGGGAGAGAAACTGCATGCGTGGTGCGGTCAGATCTGATTAAGGTTGTCATCCTGGAAGCCTGTCCCCACTCTCCTCTTCCAACCCCCTTGTAAACACCCTTCTGGGGCTAACACCTTCCGTCTACCCCGCCCTCTGCAGATTCCCATCTGCCAGGCCTGAGGTTTCTACCTGGCCACAGGCTTTCAGTGTGTCCCTGCTATTTGCAGGCACTGGGCTAATTCCCCTACTTGTAGGCTTTCTTATTTAGTTCTCCTGGTAAACCTGCTGCTCTCTCCTGGTATGACACGCTCCGCCTACTTCTCTGACCTTGTACTGCCAACCTTCTTTCTCTTTCTAGAACAGGCCACAATTATTCCTCCCTCCAGGCCCTCACGCAGTGTAAGGGAGAGGTTAAGTGAGGCTTTTCTGGACCGAGATGGTTGCTTTCAAATCCAGCTCTGACTCCTGTTCACTGTGAGACCTTGGACCAGTTATTTGATTTCTCTGTTCTTTGCTTTCCTCACCTGTAAAATGGTTTGTGTGAAGATGAAAGGAATCTACACATATAAACTCTTAGAACAGAAACTAGCATACAGCAGACACTTAATAAATGTTGGTCACCAGGCATGGTGGCTCATGCCTGTAATCCCAGCACTCTGGGAGGCCAAGGTGGGTGGATCACCTGAGGTCAGGAGTTTGAGACCAGCCCGACCAACATGGCGAAACCCCGTCTCTCCTAAATACAAAATATTAGCCAGGCATGGTGGTGGATACCCGTCATCCTAGCTACTTGGGAGGCTGAGCCAGGAGAATCTCTTGAACCCGGGAGACGGAGGTTGCAGTGAGCCAAGATTGCGCCGTTGCACTCCAGCCTGGGCAACAAGAGCAAAACTCTGTCTCTAAATAAATAAATAAATAAATAAATAAATAAATAAAAATGTTGGTGCCTCTTAATTGAATCTTTTCCTGGAACCCTCTTCCCCCATATCTCCGGCCTAAACGTCACCTCACGAGAGAGGTCTCTGTGCCCTTCTCAGTCATGTTTTCTTATTTTATTTTTATTGTAGCATTTATTGCTCACAATTATTTTCTTTTTACTTGTTATCCTCTATTCCCACTCTCTAAATGAAATCCTGTGTCTCCCACTCATTGCTGTGTCTCCACGCCTAGAAACACCGAGCACACAGGAGGGGCACAGAAAGTACTGGTTGAAAGAAAGAATCCTTGTTTCATAGATGAGGAAAATGAATCCTAGAGCAGGGCAGACGCGAGCACAACGCAGATGCAAGCCTGTGTTCCTCACCACAACATTTGCATCCTACAAGGAAGCATGTCCTGTTGTCAGAAACTATGCCTTTCTCGGGTCCCTGCTGCCCTGACCCTCCATCCTGCCTGTCTCCTCGGCCCACGTGGGGCGGGCAACCAGCCATCCCCCCTTCCTCCTCCCCACGCCGGGCCAGGCAGCCCATGAGCGCTGCCAGCCCCCCGCATGGACAGCAGTCCCGAGCCGAGAACGACGGGAGATGTGTCCAGGTCTTGGCAGCGTTGTGCATTGTCAGCTGGATAAAGTGTGATTTATCACAGAACAAATTTCTGCCTGGCCATTTGAATTCTGTTTGGCCATCATTTCACCGGGCAAGATGTAAAAGGGAGGGGAAGAGCATAGACATAGTCTCAGAAATATTGCTTAGCCCTGACTTTTCTCTGCCTTTTTCTTCTTCCTTCTCTTTCAGTGATGTCAAAGAAGTAGCTATAATGCACTTTTAGTAATGAGAGAACTGCTGAAATTGCACCAGAGACCTCCTTAAAATGTAAAACTTCAGCTCTGGCCACTGCAGGGGAAGGGCACATTGCACAGGAGATGCCAGATCAGCCAGAAGTTCCCTGGGGTGAGAACAGGCGCAGGCGACGAGAGGAAAGGGATTCTCAACTAGTGTCCCCAAGTCAGGTCCTGGTGAATGTCCTGAAACGGTGGCCCCTCCAGGACAAGACTCTCTGACAGGGGCCTTCCCACATGCTGGGAAGCCTCCTAAATCTGGGATCAGGGCTCTGCCAGTCCCTGCTTTCTTCTCAACTTTGCCAGTGTCCTCTGCCTAAACAGGAGAGAAAATAGCATAAGATGAAAAGGTGAATGAGAGGTAAGGAAGAGAGGGGAAGCCATGTAAAAGCCCTTGAAAGTTACAGTCAGGACTGTCCACGCCCCATCTCTTAGCAGAATGAATCTGTCAGCAAGACTGTGTAACAGACGACTGCAGTGTTTAGTTGTTCAAGACGATTGCAATTTATTCTTGCTTATGGGATTGGAGGAAGTAGCTATTAATGGTCAAGTTCCAAAGACTAGCAGGAGTACACATTTCCTAAGTCCAAGCTCGGACTGGTCCAAGCATAGCTGTCACTTCTGCTCATATTTTCCTGGCCAAAGCCCCAACGTCAATGGGGAGAGGAAAAGCCTGTCTGTGATGGAGGAGAAGGCAGGCCTCCCTGAGTGCAGAGCCAGCTCAGAATCATGGCTGAGAGCAGACCTCTAGGGTTGGCTGGCTGTGTTTAAATCCTGACTTATGAATACCAGCTGTGTGATCGTGGGCAAGGTACATCACCTGTCCACGCCTTGGTTTTCTCATTTGCACTGTGGATACGATAAATATAACAGTGCCCTCCTGTGTTTATAGCGTGGACTCAGAGAGATGACCCATGTGAGCCTCTTAGAATGGTGCCTGGATAACTGTGGCCAGTCAATGAATGTTTGCTGTTGTTATAAAGTAAGCAATCACTGATAAAAGTTCATCTCTTCCTGTGTGTGTGCATGTGTGTGTGCATGCGTGTGTGTGTGCATGCATGTGTGCGTGTGTGTGCATGTGTGCGTGTGTGTGTGATAGGTGGGTAGTGTTGGGGGCACTGGGTGAGCAGGTACCCCTGAGTGTCCCCTGAGCATAGGGAGTGTTCAGTGACCCAGATACCTGAGCACCTTTCCCTGCCAAGGCCACACGTGGTGGTTACCTTGGCAACCTTCTGCCCCATTGATGCTGAGACCAGCTCTGGCCATTTAATGCTCCATAGACTGGGGAGGCAAAGGAGGGAGAATTTCTGAAGCCCTTTAGTTGGAGACCAAGCTGGGAAACATAGAAAGACCCCATCTCTAAAACAAAAATGTTTTTTAATTAGCTGGGCACGGTGGTGCATGCCTGTAGTCCCGGCTACTTGGAAGGCTGAGAAAAGAGGATTGCTTGAGCCCAGGAGTGTGAAGTTGTAGTGAGCTATGATTGCCCGAAGGCACTCCAGCCTGGACAGCAGAGCAAGACCCCGTCTCTGTTGAAAAAGACAACAACACTGTGTAGGCCAAATGTGATGGGAGGCCACCAGTTTGCAAGCTCTGATTCATTCATTCATTCTTCAGCACGTATTTATTATTTATTGAGTATCCACTGTGTGTCAGGTGTTAGGCCCTAGGGATACAACAGTAAACAAAACAGACAAAAATCTCTGCCATCCTAGAGTTTAGGTTCTCATGAGGGAGGACACATAATAACCAAAGCGAGCAGGTAAAATCAGTGCAGCAGATGGCAGTAAGCAATCTAGAGACAGGAAGCAAGGAAGAGGGAAGGGAGGTTCGGGGGAGTTGCCATTTAACATGGAAACGTCAGGCTGGACATGGTAACTCACGCCTGTAATCCCAGCACTTTGGGAGGCCAAGGTGGGTGGATTACTTGAGATCAAGGGTTTGAGACCAGCCTGGCCAACATGGTGAAACCTCATCTCTGCTTTAAAAAGTACAAAAATTAGCCGGGCATGGTAGTGCATGCCTATAGTCCCAGCTACCCGGGAGGCTGAGGCAGGAGAATCACTTAAACCCGAGAAGCGGAGGTTGCAGTAAGCCAAGATGGTGCCATTGCACTCCAACCTGGGTGACAGAGCGAGACTCTGTCTCACACACAAAAAAAGGAAATGGCAGAGAAAGAATCTTTGAGAAGTTGACATCTGAGCAAGGCAGGGATTCTTAGCCTCGGTGCTATTGACATCTGGGGTGGGTTAATTCTTTGTTGTGGGGGACTGGCCTAGACACTGTAAGACGTTGAGCAGCATCCTACCCTCCATCCCCTAGATACTGGCTGCAAATCTATCCTCCCATTTGTTACAACCAAGATGCCCAGAGACGCTCAAATGTCCCCTGGGGGACAGAATTGCCCGGGTTGAGATCCACTGTATTAAAGAGCTGAAGGACAGGAAGAACAAATCAGGCAAACAAGTAGGGGAGGAGCCTTCAGGCAAAGAGAACAGCATGTGCAAAGGCCCTGGGGCAGGTGTGCACCTGGCATGTTCAGGAACCAGCAGGGAGGCCAGTGGCTGGGTGGAGTGAACAGTGGGAAAACCACAGAAGATGCACAGGGAAGATAACCAGGCACATCAGAGAGGAACTTGTACATCATTTAAGGATTTTTCCAGAGCTGAAAGGAGATATTATTTAAACATTTTCCAACAATAGCCCTAGATTCAGAGGCAACTGTTGAGAAGAGGCCCCTGGGTTGCAAGGACTCTGTTTCCAAACAAGCTCACAGTCTGAGGTTCCAGGAAGACATGAGTTTGGAGGATGCAGACCAACTCACTGCCTACCTCTAAGCCCTGGCATGCTTTCCCCGCTCACACTGTTTTCCCTTAACCCTACCTGCCCCTTCGATCAGCAGTCCTCACGTTCCAGGTTTGTGTGGACCATCTGTTCCCTGCCTAGACTTGGAAAGAGACAGCCTTTCCGAGTGGCCCCTGGGGGATGGGATGAGGAAATGCAGGCAGAGCCACTTGAGGAGAGGTTCCGGACTGCCACTGGCCCCTTGCCACGGGCATGCCACAGTTGCTGGACAGTGGCCTCTCTCAGCACCTGCCTTTCCCCTGCCCACCTGCCCACAGGAATGCAAATGACTCGAACAGTCACATGGCAGGAAGGACGACCTCAGCCAAGGCCATAATCCTAGTATCAGCAACATGGCTGACACCGTCCAGTCAAATCTTGAACCGACTCTTGCTGGCAGTTCTCACTTTACCTCTCTATCTTGGATGAGCCGCAACCATGGCAAGCCTCGGTTTTCTCATCTACAAAATAGGATCATAACTGCTGTCCGTAGCTCTAGAAAAACTGAGTATGAAAACAATAGGCAAAGAAGGCAAAAATGAAATTTTAAAAAAGCAAAACAAAAAGAAAACAGGATGGACAAATAGATGGCACAAATAATATGGTAGAAATAAATCCAAGTAAAACATCCATTGTAACTCACATGAATGTGCTAAAAGTTCCAGCAAAAGAATGATGAATTATAGAGAAAACATTCTAAAAAAAAATCATTATAAGTGTTTATTTTTACAGATCATCTAAAACATCCAGGATACAGAAGGCTCCAGAAAGCCTAAAAGTAAAAGAGAGAAAAAGAGAAATCAAGCAAATAATAACCAGAAGAAACCTGGTGGCCTAGGAAGATAGGCAAAATTGATTTTATGGTAAAAAACAAAGCCTTATAAATTGTTTTTTTAAAAATGGGTTTCTTTTCTGTTTTCATGTTTTTACTGGAGTTTAGTGGTACGATCTCAGCTCACTGTAACCTCTGCCTCCCAGGTTCAAGGGATTCTCCTGCCTCAGCGTCCTGAGTAGCTGGGATTACAGGTGTGCACAACCACGCCTGGCTAGTTTTTTTGTATTTTTAGTAGAGACAGGGTTTCACTATGTTGGCCAGGCTGGTCTCAAACTCCTGATCTCAAGTAATCCGCCCGCCTCAGCCTCCCAAAGGGTTGGGATTACAGGCATGGGCCACCGTGCCCGGCCTTCTTTTCTGTTTTCTTTTTCAATTTTTTATTTTATTGTAAATTGACAGATTATAATTGTATATATTTATGCGGTACTAAGTGATATGATGTATAAATAAATGTGTTCTTAATACAATGACTAAGTCAAGCTAAGTAGCATATTCATCATCTCAAATACTTTACATTTCATGGTGAGAACATTCAAAATTTTCTCTCAGCAGTTTTGAAATGTACAATATGCCATTATTAACATTTATCATATCGTGCAATAAAACACTTGAGCTCAAAGAAAAACAAAGAAAATGACATGAAAGCACCTTGCAGATGTGAACCAGGGATTGGTACGGTGTACGAGCATTTCATTCGTATGAACGGAGCAGGTCCACAAACTTGGGTGTACAAAAATATACATTTGATTTTCCTGTGTCTGAACTTCATTCAAGCACAACCTCAGTGCCCTGAGATGCACAAGAACCATACTAGGAGTTTGGTTTTTGAACACGATTAGTTTGAGATGCTAATTAGAGACCCAAGTGGAGATGTGGAAGAAGCAGGTGGGTATCCAGAGACAGGAGTTGAGGAGCTGTCAGCACAGAGATGCACTTTCAAGCATCATAACTAAATGATTACCGTCATGAGCAGGATGTAGAGGGTGCAAGGAGCGGATCTCAAAGTGATGTCCAGAGCAGCAGCAGCAGCAACAGCATCTGCGGCCACTGGTTACAAATGCCCGTGTGGGTCCCCACCCCAGACCTGCCAAATCTGAGATGGACACTCGGCAGTCTGTGCCAACAGGCCCTCCCTGAGGCTTGCTCAAGTCTGAGAACCAGCTTGGCTAGAGGGCGATTCAGGCCAGGCTCCCATGGGACGTCCATGACTGACCAGCAGATGCCTCTGCTCTCCCCTCGGAAAGTGACCCCCAGGCTCTTCCTAGGAGGCAGGTGCCGTCTCAGGAAGGTGCCAAAGCCTGAGCGATAACAGAATATGGCAACTGACCATATGTGGCTCCACCAAGCCCCACGTGACCCCGCCGCCCCTGGGTCCTCACAGGCGGACACTGATTTCTGGGCCGTGGCTACCATGCATTCTGCCCGCACAGCTTAAACGTCGGAGTGAGTGGAGTCCAGTGGGCAGCTTTCTCAACCGGCAGCTCCTCCACAATGAAAGAAGAAAAGCAGTCTGAGAAACAAAGCCGAGGGACTAAAAAGACTCCCGTGGGATTTTGGTTCCTTTCTGCAGATGAGCGGGCTCATTTTTTCATACGGTGGTTCTCACTGCTAGCCACTTAGGAGATGATTAATGCATCCTGAGATGTCCCCAGACATTTATGACACCTTCAGGAATAGCAGTGACGATGGCTCTATCATGCACGGCAACTTCATACCCTTGGCATTGCTCTTAATTATTTATATATTCGGGAGCGGCCAGGTTTCCTCCCACCAGAGCTCAGAAAGGTAATAAATGAGAAAAGTCAATGGTCTGTAAATTACAACATTGATTAAAGAAGTGATTACTGATATAACTCTTGCTCGGCTATTATGCTAATGCCTTCCCAGATCCAGGACAGTGTTTACCCGCTAATGACAAGCCTGGGACGGCAACTAAAATTGTCTTCCTTCTTTAATCAGCATGTAAACATTTTTAAACCACTCTTGACCATGAATGAGAAGATCCATCCATGTGTTCCCCTCCCAACTGCTCCCTGCCACTGTCCCCAGCAGATGGAGGAAATTCTCTCGGCCCAGCCCTCACCAGCTGCCTCTCCAAACAGAAGTGCAAGTTGAAGATGAAAATTGAGCCCAGAGTAGCCATCCATGGTTCCCGGAAGCTGGGGAAAGAGAGGGTGATCAGATTACAGGAGTTCTTCACTCAGCACTAAACGTTATTTGGCCGAGGCCACAGACCTCCAGAAGGGGACTCTGTTCTTTCCAACCTACATGATCTAGACAGCAGACAGATAAGCAAATCAGTAATTATAGCTTAGTATGCTAAGTGCTATGTGAGGGGTTTCTGAGTGACTTCATTAACTCTGAAATGTTCCACTAAACTGTAAGTGTGTGCATTTCTCTAGCAAGAATTAGCTTTATGCATATTCTCAAAAGAGTGAATGACCCAAGAAAGGTTAGAAAACACTGCCTGAGCGCTTTCTAGAAACTTTTGAATTAACTTCTTGTGTTTTTGTGGCTTTTGGCTCCATCTCATTTTAGTCTCTCACTGCATCTTCCATCAACCCCAAGATCCTTGATGACTCCCCTGAAGCAGGCATCCCCATGAAGGGAAGGCCCTCCTCATCCATCCCTCTGTCCATCTGTCTGTGCAGCAGTGTGTGCTTCCATCCATCAGTTTATCTATCCATCTGTCCAGCTATCTACCCATTTATCCACCAACAATTCACTTGTCCGTCTATCCATCTATCCATCCATCCATGCATCCACCCATCTGTCTGTCCATCGATGTATCCATCTGTCCATCTGTTCACCTGTCTATCAGTCTATCAACCTATTCGCCCATTTATCCACCAGCCATTCACTTGTCCACCCATCCATTCATATGTCTGTCCATCAGTGTGTGAATCCACCCATCAGTTCATCTGTCTATCCATCTGTCCGGCTATCTACCCATGTGTCCACCACTCATTCACCTGTCCATCCATCCATTCATGTGTCTGTCCATCAGTGTGTGCATGCATCCATCAGCTTATCTGTCTATCCATCTATCCAGCTATCTACCCATTCATCCACTACCCATTCACCTGTCTGTCCATCCATCTGTCCATTAGCGTGTGCAACCATCTATCAGTTCATCTGTCTATCCATCTACCCACCTATTCACCCATTTATCCAGCACCCATTCACCTGTCCATCCATCCATCCATCCATTCATTCCTCCATCTGTCCATCTGTCTATGCATCAGTGTGTGCACTCATCCATCTGTTCATCTGTCTATCCCTCTATCCATCCATCCATTCATCCATGCAATATCCATTTCACTGAGCTCCTGCTTCATAAGCAGCTGGTGTAAGGAACCCAGAGGTGAAAAATAAACAAGAAGTACTTTTGCCTTCAAAGATTTCTTATTTAAGAGGTGATATGGACACCTGGGACCAATTTAAATCACATCTGATAAGCTTGGCTATTCAATAGGGGTCATATTGTTTCTCGATAACCCAACTTGGTTTCTATTTTCAGTTTTCAATTCATCAGGGTGGCAGAAACAGAATGCCAGTCTAATTTCCAGGGCCAGTCTAATTGCCAAGGCCTCGGGGAAGGGCACATCTTGTCTTATCGTCTTCTGTTCGCAGTTCCTAGGGGACATTTTTTTACCGGTCACAGTCCGCACAGGTTACCTCCCCAATGGCCCTCATTGTTGTCCACGTTGCCCCTTCCTGCCTGCTTGAGAACACAGACATCATTCTGCTGTTTCCTTGCTACACTGGGAATGCCCAGTGGGCTGCTTGATACAGTCATATTTGGATGAATAATCTTGGAACACAAAAGCCAAATACTTGCAAACTTTATTTTTTTTTTAGTCTGTGTGTTGATTTTTCTTTCTGCTCTGTCTCGTCCCTTTCCTGAGACAGCAATCTGCCAGAAAGGGGAAAAGGAAAGGGAGGCACATAGGGAAAGGGAACACGGGTTGATCATCCCTAATGTGATCGGCCGTTCACATAATGAACACTTACTATATAAACAATCCCACGGGGTCATAGAAGACTTATCCCAGGGACCCCTGAGCTGGGGTAGGTCCGGCAAATAGGGATGGGAAGGTGCTTCCAGGCGCAGGGACTGGCCTTACCAAAGCCTGGAGACCATGAAGAACCTACATCAGGCCTGCATGTGCATGCAGGGGAGAGACCTCAGAATTAGTGAGAACCACGCTGGGGAGGAAGGCTCTACAGGCCCTTTGCATCCTTGGAGGGTGGATGAGGTGGGTTGTGGGTGCAGCTCACTTTCTGAAAAGTCACACCTGCCCGGGGTGCGAAAACCTCTGGTGCTCACATCAAATCACTCAGCTAACCCAGATTCCAGCTACAGCTGCAGTTCTGTGCAAGTTCAAGTTCACTGTTTGATTGCAGTCTCACCTCAATCTGCTTTCTGTTTTCTGTCCCAGGCAGAGAAGCCCTCAACCAGCAGGAATAAGAGATGGTAGCTAAAAATATTCCCACCTCTTACTCCTCAGGTGGACAATTCCAGATGCTTTTCATGAAGCGTCTGAAAACTGAGCCCGTGGTCCCTGTAGCAGCCTCAAACATGCACCTTCCTGTTGGGTTTTCTTCTTTCTCTGTCTTCCTCGTCTGCTCCTTCACCCCTGCTCCCTGGGGTCAGCTCCCAATTACACTGAGTGCACCAAATCCTAGTCTCAGGCTCTGCATTAGGAGAAACCTGAATTAAGCATTTGTGCTTTGCAAGATAATAGGAAAAACAAAAAAAGGATGGTCTCCAAGGCCCCATGAACTTCTCCTCCATCCTTTCTCCCTCTGTCTTTGCAGGTGTCTGACCGCTGCGACTACATCTTTGTCAATGGCAAAGAGATCAAAGGAAAGATGGATGCGGTGGTGAACTTCACATACCAGTACCTGAGCGCCCCCCTGCATGTCACCGTGTGGGTGCCCCGGCTGCCCCTGCAGATCGAGGTCTCTGACACGGAGCTCAGCCAGATAAAGGGCTGGAGGGTCCCCATTGTGACCAGTAAGAGGTGAGCCTCGGATGGGGAGATGCCTTAGAGCCATAATAACAACTCTGTTTACTGACCTTAACGCTAAAGGACCCAATGCTTTGGAGATGCTGGTATCATCTCAGCAATTGAATCTCCCCAAGGCTCCCAGATAACCCAGCCAGGCCCAAAAGCTGCTAAACAGCAGGTTCGTGTCAAACCCAGGTTGTCTGCACTCTACACCGGGGCTTATATGAGACTGTCTCTTGAAAGTGGCTCTCCCAAAATGACACGATGGAGTGAATACATTTTTTTAGCATCTTGATTACCAGGCAATTTGAAGTTTGGTTTCTTTTCTCCAAAAAAAAGTCAGAGTCCTTCTCTGTGCTTTATGCATATCTATAAGCTTGAAATGTTCCGTGCAGATCAAATTATTGGATAAAATTTAATTGCATTTCTAATGGACGCTGGGCTCACTATTTTCTAAAAACCTCTGATTTGTTATCTGAGTTTCTGGACTGTCTGTCTGTCACATGTGAGAGTATGGGGCCTTGTTTTCTCAGCCCTGTGACTCCCGGATTAGCAGACATTAGCTAAGTGAAGGTGTTGCTGAGTTCGTAGCTTCCTGCCTGGAATGCTCCACCCCAGACCACCGGGACTCTTTTCCTGACAGTCCCCCAGGCACCAGGGCCTTTCTCGTAAGGGAGAGCGTCTCAAGAAGAGTGAGTAGGACAGTGAGATGCGGAATCGATCTCTACAAGGAGAAGCTGAAGGCATTTGGCCTGATGGGGGAGGACAGCCGTGAATCCACCCAGTCCTTCAGATTAGTTTGTGGTCATGAGTGGCCAAGACAATGAGTTTGTTCCACATCCCTGAGGGGGAAGAATTGAGACTCCTTGGGCTCCAATCCAATCTCTGCCACTAATTAGCTTTGTGAGCATGGGCAAGCTACCTAACCTCTCTGTTTCTTAGTTCCCTCATCTGGTCATGAGTATAATTATGAGTTTGCCTCATAGTGTTATGAGGTTAAAAAGAGTTCATACATGTGGAAGCATAAAGTGGGACCTGCCACATCTCAAATGTGTAAGACAGTTCTGTCCAATAGGACTTTCTACAGTGGTGGAATGTTCTAGAACCCCTCTGTCCAACATGTTGGTCACTAGCACAAGTAGCTATGGAGTGACTGGGCTGTAGCCAGTGTGACGGGGAAGTTCAATTTTTTATTTAATTTTTATTTATTTAAATTAACATTTAGGGTTCAGTGCGGTAGTTCATAATTGTAATCCCAGCACTTTGGGAGGCCAAGGTGGGAGAATCACTTGAGGCCATGAGTTCAAGACCAGCCTGGGCAACATAGCAAGACCCCATCTCTACAGAATTTTTTTAAAAATTAGCCAAGCATGATGGCGCATGCCTTTAGTCCCAGCTACTCAGGAGGCTGAAGCAGGAGGATCACTTAAGCCCAGGAGTTCAAGGCTGCATTGAGCTAGGATGGACCACTGCACTTTAGCCTGGACAACAGAGCAAGACCCTGTCTCTAAAAATGTAATAATAATTCATTAATTAATAAAAATTAAAATAGCCACGTGGCCAATGCCTACTTATGAGACAGTGCAGGCTTAGTACATATTAGCGCTTGTCTTTTATTTTTCAATAAATGTATTCGAGAAAGAGATGCCCATCGCTTAGTGTTGCCTAGAGATAGGCTTGGTGCCCCTTGCGTGGTCCTGGGGCTCGTGTCTTCAATGTGATCTCCTTGAGGTTGAGGCGGGTGCCTGCCTGTCTCAAGAACATCTTAGACGCCTCTCCCTGGATCTGAGAGCTCTTTGTCCCTTCCCACAAGGCCCACTCGGGAGAGCGAGGATGAGGATGAGGAGGAGCGGCGAGGCCGGGGCTGCGCGCTGCAGTACCAGCACGCCACCGTGCGGGTCCTCACCCAGTTTGTGTCCGAGGGCGCCGGCCCATGGGGCCAGCCGAGCTACCTGCTTAGTCCCGACTGGCAGTTCGACATCACTCACCTGGTGGCAGACTTCATGAAGCTGGAGGAACCTCACGTGGCCACCCTCCAGGACAGCCGGGTCCTGGTCGGGCGAGAGGTTGGGATGACGACCATCCAGGTAGGGAGCTGGGAGTCTCTGTGTCCCCAGCACTGGGCATGTGTGCAGTATTGAGGGAGACTCAATGAGTGGGCAGGTCATTGTGGCCAATTCCTCAACCCCATGATGGCTCCAGATTGTATCGTGGGGACGCAGGAAGATGAGCCCAGGCCAGACCTTGAGTCCAGCCTCCTTCCAAACAGAATGGAGAAGGTGGCAGCTGCACCCTCTTAGCTCGCCATGTGACCTCATTCTCAATGGCTGCCTCCACCACTCCCATCACCTCCCAGCACCCCCATCCTACCCTGATTCTCCTTCTGAACACACACTGTTCTAACTTATTCCCCCTATGCCTTCTTAGAAGTAGCCATTGTCTTCTCCATGCACCGCTTCTACCAGTGGCTCAGGGAAAAAGCATGGATTCTTCCTCTCATTTCTTCCTTCTTCCAGTCATTCTGTCTTGCTGCCATTTACTTATTCAACAAACTCTCTCTGAAATCCTGCTCCTTCTTTTTCACTGGAGGAAGTGTATAGAATGGTAAAATTTCAGGACAGATGATGGGGCCTGGACAGCCTTTTCCTCAATCCCTCAAGTCACACCTACTGAATCCACCTTTCTGGATGTCATTCGGGATCCTTACACTACATGTGGAAATGGTTAACACATTCCTATCATTTCCCCTGGACATCTCAAGCCCAACATTTGGCTTACAAGATGAGGCAGAAAGCAATGTTTTGGCAGAGGATACATTGTGGTGGTGGTGGGAGGAGTGAGCTATTTATAATCCACTTTTATAAATTTATAATTCAACTCTTCATGAGTCTGTTCAACAGGATCACCATGTACAGTTAACCAGGTTGTGCACTGTACAAGTGTACTTCATCTAAATAGGAGGAGTCATTCCCTTTTAAAGACAGAATGGATTTTAATATCTATTCCGATTTTTCAACAGGGAGAATTAGGGTGTCTTGGGGAAAGGGTAACTTTGATTCTCACGAAGGCATGGGATGGGCCAGCGAATAGAGTGAAGTAGATATGTAACTCCTTTGCCCTGTATTCTGGACCTCAGGCCTGTTGGGATGGAAGAAATATTGCTGGGGAAGGGGCTAACATCTGGAAACAGGTGTGATGGATTTTCCTTATGTCCTGCCAATCCCACAGGTGTTGTCTCCACTGTCTGACTCCATCCTGGCAGAGAAGACAATAACCGTCCTAGATGACAAAGTGTCGGTGACAGACTTGGCCATCCAGCTCGTGGCTGGGCTGTCTGTCACCCTTTACCCCAACGCAGAAAACAGCAAGGCCATAACAGCTGTGGTCACAGCTGAGGAGCTGCTGCGGACCCCCAAACAGGTAGGGGGCCAAATGCCAGAGGTTCAGAGGGAGCAGGGTCAGTCACTGTGCCTGCTTCAGCAAAGGGGCAGGGTGGAGTGAGAAAATGGGGGTAGGTTAACAGAACCACATTCCACACTGGAAGCCATGTCATTGCAGACAAAGTGCTCGCTCATCTTACCCACATAGCTTTTGAGCAACACAGACCATTTACCAGCCTCCTCACCAGGTCTCCTGGCTGCTGTTCTTACCCCTGCACTCCCCTCTCTTCTCAAGAGCAAAGTAAGCCTTTAAAACCATAAACCACATCATGCCTTTTACTGGCTTAAAATGCTCCAATGACTTCCCATTGCACTTAGAAAGATACCATATTCTTTGACAGCCCACATGACCCCACAAGACATAGTTCCTGGCTATATCTCTGACTTTATCCTCTGCAGCCCTTGGTCTCTTTCATCCTATTTGAGGCACACACTCCCCTTGCACTTCTTTAGGGGTTTTGCAATTGCTGTTGCTGTTGCCTGGGATACACCACCCTCACCACTGAGCATGGCTCATTCTCATTTTCATACCCAGTTATGATACCCTCTTCTCATAAATGCCTTCGCTCATAGCAAATGGGTCTGAGTCGGCCCCATTTCCTACTACATAAAGCATGTTTCTCCTCCATGGGATATAGGCTTCTACAAGACAAGCGTCCTGTTCATCGCTGTATCCCTGGTGACCATCACAGGGCCAGCACATAGTAGGTGCTCAATAAATGTTGGTTGAGTGACTGACTGACTCTCAGAGCTGAGCTGGAAGACAGGAAATGAGAGAGCAGGGAGAATGACCCACGTAACACTGCCAGGATGGGTTTGTCTGACCTTAACAACCTGCATGTGGGTATTTGCCTTGTCTGCAGGACTTTCTGCTTCTGATGTCATCATTGGGACAATACTTATGAGAAGAGTACAGAGTTAGGAGCCAGAAGGCCCAGATGGTATCACAGCTGTGTCCCTTACCTCCTATGTAACCTCAGGCAAGATGCCTCACCCGAGTCTCAATTCTTAATGAGAAAGTAACAACACCTGTGAAGAGTCCGCTTGCAAATTAAATTAGGCTTAACGACGTTGAGTGCTAAAAACAGTGGCTGGCACATGCCACCCAGTGTTAGCTCTGTTCCTGGGAACGGCTGCTGTTGTTACAATCACAATTTTAGTGAAAGCACGCAGGGCCTTGGATGCTCCATCAGAGCAGACAGTCTTGACTCGGAACACTCTGCTTCAAACCCAGTTTCCTCTGGTGACTTGCAGCAAGAGGCAGGCGGTCTGGGGAGGAAGCTCAGATTAAATCCACACCCTACTGTGGACTGAGCAATGCTGGAGCAGCTGTCATGTGGCTGGGACAGGCAACAGGGCCCACGGGTTAGCAGTAGGGGTTGGGATCCCTTGACATGCACCATCAGGAAGAGGATAGTGCTACAAAGCAGAGGCATGATGATGAGAACAGAGGGCGGCGGTGGTCAAGGGTGCAGGCATGATGACAAAGTCCAGGGGCTTGCGTTCTTCTAGGGGGGGATTGGAAAGTTGAAGCCATAGTGCAGGATTTCAGTGCAGTTCAAGGACTGCAAGCTCAAATGCCTACAGGGGCTGGGCTGGTGTTGTAAGCGAGCAGTGCAGGCTGTGCAAAATCCATGTGGCTGCCTTGTCCAGTAGTGGGGTCTGTGATGAGCTACAGTGAAGATGCTCGGTGCTCAGAGACACACCCGTTATCTGCTGCTGTGTAACAGCCGCCACACACTTAGCAGCTGAAAACAACACACACTTATCAGCTCACAGTGCAGTGGGTGGGCTCAGCTGGGTTCATGCTCAGAGTATCAGAAGGCTGAAATCACAGTGTTGGTTGCCTAAGTTCTTAGGCTCTAAGGAAGAATCTTCTTCCAGAATTATTTGTGTGGTGGCAGAATCCAGATCTTTGCAGTTGTAGGACTGAGGTTGCCAATTCTTGGCAGGTTATTTGCCGGAATCCTCTCTTAGTTCCTCAAGTCCACCTGCATTCCTTCTCACTCCCCACTCTACCCTCATCGGCTTCAACACTAGCAACAATGCATGGAGTCTTTCTCATGCTTCCAGTCTCTCCACCTGTCCCTTCTGTCACCAGCTAGAGAAATCACTCCGCTTTTAAGGACTCATGTGATTTCACTGGACTCACCCAGATAATCCAGGAAGACCACTCTATCAACTGTGCCATGTAACAATGTAACATAATCATGACAGCGGTCACTCATCCCACACACATGGTCTGGGAATTGGGGCAGAACATCTTTGGTGGGCCATTCTAGGAATTCTGCCTAATGAGGAGAGAGTTGCTACCTGATTTTGCCCCAGAGTGTCAGCAGGAGGGACCTGGGGTGCATGCAGGTCCTCATCCAGTCCACAGCACTGGCTTCTTCAAGTCTTCTCTCTGGGGGCGGATGGGGCAGGAAATCAGCGTGGTGTTTTCTGGTTTACAAAGAGCAGAGTAATACTTTCACATTTGGGATTAAGAAGAAAAAAGATCAGAGGAAAGTGGGAGAGAGAAAGCTGAAAGCATGAAGCTGTTTGCTGAGAATGGATAATGAATTAGGGTGGACGATTGGCATTGCAACCCCCTTGTCATGGGGCATGGCCAGCCGCTCCCCATCTCCCGTTGCCCATCTGTCTTCATCAACGGACAGTAACTGGCGTCCCCAGCACTGACTCAGGGGGATTTGTGGACGTAGTTCACCTGATTTGCAGACACGACTCTTGAAAGGATAGAGCTCTAAATCATTTCTGGGCATGTGTTATTTTAAGTCATTCAGAAGTTCTCATCTTTGGGGAAATGTGTTGGCTTCTCCTGATGCAACACCACATTCCAGCCTCTCTGTAATGAGCGAATGGAAGAAGTTAGTCTCAATCATGCAGCAGGGCTGATGGAGATGGATCTTGGCAAACCAACGGTGTTCTGAGGCTTTAATTCCGATTGTCTGCTGTTCGGGGGCTTGTTTTATGTTAACTTCTTTCCCCATCTAGTTTGTGAAGAAAAATTAAGTCAAGATGAAACGTCAGCCACAATGAACTTGCACACTGTTCAGTCTTTTATCTCAGCCCTTAGAGTGTAGACGGCTGGCACCTTGTTCGTGGTATTTTCAACTTTGAAATAGAAAATCTGAAAGGTTTTAACACCTACAAATAGAGGGTAGTAGCCTGCATGTTCCCCTGTGCCTTGTTTGCTCTAAAGAAAGTAGGATAGAAAAATGAAAGGAGAAGTCACTTGGTATTTGTGCATGAGGTTGAGGCATTAGAAGGGCTTGTCGGAATGTGTGATTCATCAGCTGATATGGACAGAGGAGACAAGGGTGAGCGCCAGCATCCCTGAGCCATGTCTTCTGTCTTAGTTTTGGTCTTCTCAGAAGCCGAACCTGAGACAAGCATTCAGGTGCAAGTAGTTTATTCAGGTGGTAAAGACGACACCAGTAGAGAAGTCAGGGGTGATGGAAGGAAGAAAAATGCAACGAGTAGATTGTGTTACCAACTCAGCCACCACCAAGGGCAGTCGGAGCTCCTGTCTGCTGGGTGACTGTACGCCAGTCTAGACAGGCCAGAAGAGTTACTGCACTTGAGGGGCAAGGGATCTGGGATAAATATAACAACTTCCGTGAGTCCTTCATGGGGGCTGCCCACAGTGGTTATTCACTCCTTGGCACATCTTGCTGTAGGCACAACCACTTGGATTCCAGAAGCCAGAGAGTGATCTTGGGCAAAAAAATAAGTTTAAAAAAAAAAAGCAAAGTTGAACATTGAAAGTTGAGCTAGGAGGAGCTGACTGGGCAGCCACCCAAAGACAGCTCCTCACCCTCCTAAAACTTCCTGCACAGGTTCACCCATCAGAGCCAGCTGGTGTTGGCCAGGGCTTATGATCACAAGTGATACGACCCAACCCAGCTCAGCCTGCCTTCACACACAGCAGAATGCATCAGGGCGTGTCCAGGCATTTGGATCTTCAGCTACAGCTAGATGCAGATGCTCGAACGATGTCATGAGAATTCTTTTTTTAATCACTAGCATTCTTCCTCCATCCTGTGGGATGTAGAGTTATCATTGCTGTGAACACTGGCTGCTCCCAAGCTACTCCAATGTTTCCTTCTGGAATTCCTACCAAACAAGCATCGGCCTTTATTTCTTTTCACCTGCCCATTCACAGTTTTATTTCTTGATATGCCTGTGGTTCTATCTGGGGTGACGTAGGGGGCTTTGTCTCCCACTGCAGTAATTCTCTCCTCGAACGTCTCATCTGCTGTTCGAACTACCCATTGAGTCACTCATTTCAGTGACTGTATTTTTCATTTCTATTAATTCTACATGTCCCTTTGCACCCCTTCCTTCCTGCTCTGTTTTCATTCACTTTTTTTTTTTTTTTTTGACAGAGTCTCACTCTGTAACCCAGGCTAGAGTGCAGTGGTGCAATCTTGGCTCACTGCAACCTCCACCAACTGGGTTCAAGCAATTATTCTGCCTCAGCCTCCAAGTAGCTGGGACTACAGGCACCTGCCACCACATTGGGCTAATTTTCATATTTTTTGTAGGGATGGGGTTTCCCATGTTGGCCAGGCTGGTCTTGAACTCCTGACCTCAGGTGATCTGCCTGCCTCACCTCCTAAAGTGTTGGGATTACAGGTGTGAGCCACTGCACCCAGACCCCATTTGCTTTTATTGGGATGATTTCAACTCCTTTTAATGTCTCTTTAATTTTTTAATTAAATTTTTAAATTTCTTTTTACTTTTATTTCATAGACTATTTTTGTTTATTTGTTTTATGTTATGTTTTATTTCATAGACTATTGTTTTTTGTTGGTTTCCTTTGTGTTATAGCCTTTGGAGTCTTCTGTGATCTCACATATCAGTCTGCTCACCTTCCTGTGTAAATGTTTAATGCACCCTTCTCATAGTGCAGCCTTCCCACCTACAGAGTGTAACCTTTCTTTCTTTGTATCATGAGCACCTCTTCAGCCCTGGTTGCTCAGCTTTGTTTTGTTCTGAAGGAGGTTGTATTTGCATTTGCACAGGTCCGACTTCAAGTGACTTTCTTTTCTCCCCATTCCCATACCACAGAGGTAGTTATCACATCCAAGTGTGGGCTTTTGATGTTGAGTGGCAACATCTCCATCCCATTCTCAGAGCACACACAAGCTTTGCTGCGTATCTCTGGCTCAGCAGGTAGGATTTTCCCATAACCCGCCCGCGGAGAGGGTGCTGCTGCCTCCCTGGGCTGCATTGACAGTGTCCGGGATGGATGGGGACAAAGGTCCAGGAAGGCCACGAGGTCAGACCTGGTTTGCTGTGAAAAAGGCAGGGAGGAAAGGAGGCAGCTACGCGACCTTTTCAGCAGAGAGCGAGTCGCTGTGGTCTTTGTGGGCTGATAAAATGGGCTCCGGCAGTGGCTGTTCCAGGGGGTCCCTAGCACAGTGGCCAAGAGCTCAGCTCTGAAGCCACACCAGTTCCAGCCCTGCTCCTGCCTCTTCCTGACGATATGACTGGACATATTTCTTTTTTTATTTTTTTAACTTTTATTTTCAGTTCAGGGGTACTTGTGCAGGTTTCTCACATAGCTACACTTGTGTCATGGGGGTTAGTTGTACAGATTATTTCATGACCCAGGTATTAAGCCTAGAACCCATTAGTTATTATTCTTGATCCTCTCCCTGGTCCCACCCTCCAATAGGCCCAGTGTGTGCTGTTCCCTTCTCTCTGTCCATGTGTTCTCATCATTTAGCTCTCACTTATAAGTGAGAACATGCAGTGTTTGGCTTTCTGTTTCTGTGTCAGTTTGCTAAGGATAATGACCTCTAGCTCCATCTGTGTCCCTGCAAAGATGGGATCTTGCTCTTTTTATGGCTGCATAGTATTCCACGGTATATGTGTACCACATTTTCTTTATCGCGTTTATCACTAATGGGCTGGAGAGTTTTTCCTAGATGAATGGAGGAGGCTGAAATATGCAATTCTAATCACAAAGTAGAGAGCCTGTATCCACTGGGTACTTGCTGTGGATCAGGTGCCATTTAGGTTGACTTTGTGTCTTCGCTATTGTGACTCTATGTCTTTGCTATTGTGAATAGTGCTGCAATTAACATATGTGTGCATGTGAGCACAGTTCTTAACCTCTCTTTGGGCAGGAAGCATAGCCCATCCTACTTTGTGAAAGAGGAGAAAATGCATTCTGTAATAACTGCAAACAACACCTGACCCACAGCAAGTGCCCAGTGGATATGGGCTGTCTTCTTGTGATTAGGATTGCACTTTTCACCCTCCTCTATTCATACAGGAAAAACTATTCCCCAGCTACACCCAGGCTCTGTCCTAGGTGCTGGAGATTGAGCCGCCACTAAGCATCTCTGTCCTCAGGGAGTTCCCGCTCTTGGAAGCAGAATAGAAGTACCTGTGGCTAAGTCAAGAACAAAGCCTTCTGTGGGGTTATGTTTGCTGTGGGCACACAAAGGGGAGAGGATGTCATTATTGCCCTGGGGAGGAGGCGAGAGAGCAGGAAGCCTTGTGCTCACGAGAATCTACCAGTCCCATGGGCATGGGTATGAGTGGCATTTCTAGGCCACTAGCTTTCCACTTTTTTTGGAATATTATTCAGCCATAAAAAAGAATGAAATATTGCCATTTGCAGCAACGTGGATGAGCCTGGAAGACATTATTTTGAGTAAAAGAAGCCAGGCACATAAAGTCAAATGTTTTCGACCAGTCCCCACAATGGGAAATAATTTTTACATAGCTGTTGGGCCACTGACAGAAGTATAGTGAGTGTGCGAAATAAACTCAACGCCTTCACACTGGCCCTTAGCTTCCTCTTTCCCTCTGATGGGAATCTCCACAAAAGCTACCCATGCAGAACAAAGGCAGCACAATTGAAGTGGGCCCACCAGCCAATGCCATGCGCTGCACCCCACACATCACTGCTGCCCAGCTACAGCCAAGCAAAGCATCTGCAGTGGCACAACAGGGTCAACCTTAAAGGGCAAAATGCTCTTGTTCTCTTGTTTCTCAGGCAAAGCTTAATTCACTGGGGGCAGTGCAGGGAGAAGAGGGGAGGTTCCTTTCTAATGTCATTGGTTCTGACAGTGTTACCCGCCCATCAGCCTTTGTCATCAGGCTGGATACAGACAACAGCTGTATCCATTCATCATACTCAGGCCACTAATCACAGAATGTGTGACAAAATGACCAGGGCCTGCCCTGGAAGCCAGTCATTGTCTGTGAAGATGCACCGGCTAACTGATTCAAGCAATAACTGTGTGGATAAAGCCACCTGGAGCCTCATCTCAGTCAGGGATTTTTGTTTTGCCGTTTGTTTGTTCCTGGTAAGGATTATGAGGGCGCTGTTAGTCATGCCCCAATTTGTTCTCGTTTAAATTAAGGTGATTTATCTGCCCCTGATAGAAAACCTGTATGATTTCTCCCTAGATGCATGAGCTGCTGGGTCTGGAATGGGGGTCCTGCTCCCTGTTTCACTGGGTGTCCTCCTAGGAGGGGGTTTCTAAGGGAAGAGTCATCCCCCAGGTGGTCTCCTAACTGCCTGTGTCCCTGCAGGAGGCTGTATTCAGCACATGGCTGCAGTTCAGCGATGGCTCGGTGACGCCCCTGGACATCTACGACACCAAGGACTTCTCCCTGACAGCCACCTCCCAGGACGAGGCCGTCGTGTCCATCCCCCAGGCCCGCTCTCCCAGGTGGCCCGTTGTGGTGGCCGAAGGGGAAGGCCAGGGCCCACTGGTCCGAGTGGACATGACGATCGCCGAGGCCTGCCAGAAATCCAAACGCAAGAGCGTCCTGGCCGTGGGCGTGGGCAACGTCAGGGTCAAGTTCGGACAGAACGATGCTGACTCCAGCCCCGGCAGGGACTATGAGGAAGATGAGATCAAGAACCACGCCAGTGACCGCCGGCAGAAGGGTCAGCACCACGAGCGCACAGGCCACGATGGGCACTTCTATGGCAGCTCTCCCGTGGAGCGTGAGGAAGGGGCTCTCCGGAGAGCCACTACCACGGCCAGGTCCCTGCTGGACAACAAAGTGGTGAAGAACAGCCGTGCAGACGGGGGCAGGCTGGCAGGAGAGGGGCAGCTACAGAACATCCCCATCGACTTCACCAACTTCCCAGCCCACGTGGACCTCCCCAAGGCCGGGAGTGGGCTGGAGGAAAACGACCTGGTGCAGACCCCACGGGGCCTGAGTGACCTGGAGATAGGGATGTACGCCCTCCTGGGGGTGTTCTGCCTGGCCATCCTCGTCTTCCTGATCAACTGCGCCACCTTTGCCCTGAAGTACAGGCACAAGCAAGTGCCCCTGGAAGGTCAGGCCTCCATGACCCATTCTCACGACTGGGTGTGGCTCGGCAACGAGGCCGAGTTCCGGGAGAGCATGGGGGACGCGCCGCCGCCCCAGGACGAGCACACCACCATCATAGACCGCGGACCGGGGGCCTGCGAGGAGAGCAACCACCTCCTGCTCAATGGCTCCCACAAGCACGTGCAGAGCCAGATTCACAGGTCAGCCGACCCCGGGGGGCGGCAGGGCAGAGAACAGAAACAGGACACTCTGCACTCGCCCACCTCCAAGAGGAAGAAGGTGAAATTCACCACCTTCACCACCATCCCCCCGGACGACAGCTGCCCCACGGTGAACTCCATCGTCGGTAGCAACGATGAGGACATCAAATGGGTGTGCCAAGACATGGCTGTGGGCGCCCCCAAGGAACGTAGAAACTATCTGGAGAAACTCAAAGATAAGGCTTAGGCCCCTCTAGCCAAAGGGCCCTGCCCGGATGCCTTCCTTGTACTGGAAACTGGCCCCAAGTGGGGCAGAAGGCGTTGTCAGTGGGGTTAAGAAGGGACGGTCCCGGGGTCCATGCTAGACCAGTTGGAAAGTTTTGAAGTCAGGAAAAGACATTTTTGTATCAAGGGATTTTTAGCAGTCAATGATGGTGGATTTTCAGAGGTCAGGGGAATAAAGTCTGGGGTATGGGGAGCGCAGACCAGGTTATTGAACTGCACAGGCAAAATTAGGAAGGTTATTTTATGAGTCAAAACATACTACAGACAAGCTACCAAAAATTATTTGTTAAAAAATTCAAAAAGACAAAAAGAGAAATAATCATCTGTTTATATTTCTAATAAAGAAGCAAAATATAAAAATAGGGCCTGCTAAGAGACATTTTCCATTTTAATTCACTATTCACTTTTCCGAGGATAGCCTTCAACTGTCACCACACAGCTGGGGAGGAGACGTTTCCTATCCCTCTTGGGATAGAACTAAGGGTTTTAAATCTTTACTTGATCATCTTTTCTTTTCTTTTCCACTTTTTCCTTTTTTTCTTTTCTTTCTGTGTCCTAGACTTCCATTGCATTTACATTTCATGTTTATTTCTGAGAATCAAGGAGTATATTTTTCCTAAATGAAACATAAATTACATTCCTATTCATTAGATGGGTTCCTAGAAACAATGTCAATTAATCCATTGTTTAAGTAGTAACTTGAATGTTTTTCTGTATCCCTTCAGCTTTGTTGATAGTGGCTGGTTTTGTACAATTGGAGGGAGCTCTCAAAGCCTTCTGGGGGAGGAGAGGAACTGTCCTTCATCCATCACCACTGCCACAGGGCAAAGCCAGCAGGTGTGGTCTTGTGAGGGGCTCTACGGAGGGGATGTGGCAGGAGAACAGAGCCCTGCCTGGACCACCTGACCCCTCGGGACTCCACCCCTGTCATCGTGTTGGTGTTCCTGTATAGGAGAAATTTGGGTTAAATAAAAAAAAGAGGCCACTCCCAGGCATAATCAGAGCCAACCTGGTGGGCTGGGTCTATCACAAGACATCACTGATGCTGAACATGAACAAAGACAAAAATTGTTTGGGGGGTTTTTAAGTTGTTTTTCTTACTTTGTTGGGTGGGGTATACCAGCATAAACTCTAAAGATAAAATCTATGTTAGATTGTCTATCAACTGTGTTTTTGAACAGCATAATTGTGTAGCAGCACATTGCAAAAAACGCATTCATCCAAAGCGACACGTATGTGGCAGCGAAGACCACACCAGTGAAATAAGCCCCTTCGTGATCACCCGACTCCAGTTCTCCGTGTGCACCACTGGCTGCGGCTGCGGGAGGAAGACGCCTGGCAGTCCTCATGCTCTCCGCAGGGGGGCGCTCACAAAGATTCCAGGGGTGTTTCTTGTGTTTATTTTTTTAATTACTAAACTCAGTAGCTAAGAAAGGGTCCTTGAAGCCTCCTAACCTGGGTTGGACCTTTGAAAAATATATTTGTAGCACATATTATAGATGGAAAGAAGAAGATATTTATTTATACCTGTGATGCCAATTGTCATTAAAAGGCTTTTCATGGCTTGACAAGTCAGTGTCTTGTGGGGTGTGTTTTATTTCACTTAATTGCTATTTCCCACCCCAAAATATACAACCCCAGAAGAATTAAACTCTTAGGCTAGAGGGAAACCAATGTATTTGCCAAATCTTTTTCGAAAAAAAAAAACTTTTTCCCTCTTGGTTTCTTGACTGATCCACAGTGATTCCTAATAAGAAGGACTTTCATTCACAGACCCACTGTCATCCACACCAGTACCCAAAATCAATGAGCAGGAGGGTGTTTATTCATAGACCCACCGTCATCCACACCTGTGCTCAAAGGCAGCAAGCAGGAGGGCATTCATTCATAGATCCACCATCATCCACACCAGCGCTCAAAGTCAGAGAGCAGGAGGGCGTTCATTCATAGACCCACCGTCATCTGTACCAGCATTCAAAGTCAGAGAGCAGGAGGGCGTTCATTCATAAACCCACCATCATCCACACCAGCACTGAAAGTCAGAGAGCAGGAGGGCATTCATTCATAGACCCACCATCATCCATACCAGCATTCAGAGTCAGTGAGCAGAAGTGTGATTCATTTATAGATCCACCATCATCCACACCAGTGCTCAAAGTTAGCAAGCAGGAGGGCGTTCATTCATAGATCTACCATCATCCACACCAGCACTCAAAGTCAGCGAGCAGAAAGGTGTTCATTCATAGATCCACCATCATCCACACCAGTGCTCAAAGTCAGAGAGTAGGAGGGCGTTCATTCATAGATCCACCATCATCCACACCAGTGCTCAAAGTCAGAGAGCAGGAGGGCGTTCATTCATAGACCCACTGTCATCCATACCAGCATTCAGAGTCAGTGAGCAGAAGGGTGTTCATTCATAGATCCACCATCATCCACACCAGTGCTGAAAGTCAGCAAGCAGGAGGGCGTTCATTCATAAACCCACCACCATCCACACCAGTATCCAAAATCAGTGAGCAGGAAAGCTTGATGACACGCAGATGGCCGGGCCCTGTCTCCAGAGGTTCTGGTTTAACAGGACTAAGACAGGGCTCCCAAATTTACCTTTTCCACGACTTTCAGGGCTATGCCAGATGCCAACACTGCCAGTCTGAGCCCCAACTTTGCAAACTACCAATGTCCTTAACAGAAGAAGGGAAACCCTGGGAGCAGGTGGGAAACAGTGTGAAATCTCTCCTCTGGGGAAAAGGTTTACTTTTGCCTTGACTGTTTTGCATTTGTTGTTATTGTTGTTTGTTTGACATTCGGGTGAGATTGATATTATTGATTGGTTGGGAAAAGAAAATTTTTTGGTAGAAGCTAAGGTTTTTTTAAAAATAATAACTTTATTGAGACATCATTCACATACCATAAAACTGATCCACCTAAAGTGTACAACTTAATGTTTTTTGTTTGTTTGTTTTTTGAGACAGAGTTTCGCTCTTGTTGCCCAGGCTGGAGTGCAACGGCATGATCTCAGCTCACTGCAACCTCTGCCTCTCGGGTTCAAGCGATTCTCTTGCCTCAGCCTCCCGAGTGGCTGGGATTACAGGCATATGACACCATGCCTGGCTAGTTTTGTATTTTTAGTAGATACAGGGTTTCTCCATGTTGGTTGGTCTGGTCTCGAACTCCCGACCTCAGGAGATCCGCCCACCTCAGCCTCCCAAAGTGCTGGATTACAGGCATGAGCCACCGCACCCGGCCAACTTAATGTTTTTTAGTATATTCACCGAGTTGTGCATCCACCATCACATCAGTCTCAGAATATTTTCATCACCTCCAAAAGGAAAACCCATACACTTCAGCTATCACCTCCCCACTCCCCATTCTCCTCAGCCCTAAGTCACAACCACCCTATTTTCTGTCTGCATGGATTTGCCTAGAGGGCCTGGCATTTATATCGTTATGGGAAATCATCCTAAAAATTCTCCACATCGGATTAGAATCCCCATGACATCATCAAGTAACAATTTTTCTCCTTGTGAGAAGCAGATGAGAGGAACATATTGTGAATTTTCCTAATCAAAGCTGCAGGAGACCTCGGCCTCCTCAGCACATGGTTGCAGGTTCGAAGTGAGAGAGGACAGAGGCTTCAAGACCTTTCCTTTAGATACCACATCCACTCCTGTGTCTGAGTACCTGCCCAGCTAGCTCTGTAATTCTTGAAAAGACCTGTGCTCCAAACAAGGGACAGGAGGATTGTGGTTGAAGGTGATGCTGGATGCTTAGTTTCTGCCCTGAGTTAAACTATAAGATGATCACAGTCTGCTGGGTGTGGTGGTTCATACCTGTAGCCCCAGCACTTTGGGGGGGCTGAGGTGGGAGGATCTCTTGAGCTCAGGAGTTCAAGGCCAGCCTGAGCAACATAGCAAGACCCTGTCTCTACAAAAAAATTAAAAATTAACCGGGCATGATGTGCACACCTGTAGTCCCAGCTACTCAGGAGGCTGAGGCAGGAAGATCTCTCGAGCTAGGAGGTCGAGGCTGCAGGGGGCTAAGATCTCATCACTACACTCCAGCCTGGGTGCAGATTGAGTGACAAACTGAGATGCCGACTCTAAAAAATCAAGGTCACAGCCACCTCCACCCCCATCCTGCGTGAACTGTGAACAGGCGGCAAGGCAACTGCTGGCCTTGGGCAACTCCCTCAGTGGTCTGCTCGGGTCAATGGAGCTACCCCAGTTCTGAGGCCCTGAGACAATCAGGCTGAAGAATTCCCTCCCTCAAGCAGGATGCTCAAGGAAAACCTGCCATTGTTGTTGGTAGACAAATAGAAGTCTATGTTCCAGTGACCAGGTGGTTCCATTTCTTCTGGGACTATCCTCATTTAAACCTGGAAGACCCATGTTCCAGGAATCCTCCCAGGGAACACCCAGATGGTTGGTAACTCCGACCTCTGTAAGTGATACCCACTATCATTAAACACTTTCTGTTGGTGAGTTCAGTCACTTGGGGGCCTCGTGGTGTTCAAAATTTATCTTTCATTGCAATCTTAGTGCTAAATATGACCTTACCGCTTGAGGGCACACAGTCATCTTGTTAAACCCTAAAACAAATTGGATCAGTCATCAAAGATTTCCAACACACCTTCCCCATTGAGCACCAGCCCTGCAGCCACCTGCCAAGCCCATTTCCCCTTGGTGTGTGAACATGTGATTCCCCGGATGGGTCTGTGGGCACATAACCTCTAATTCGTTCCCAGGATGTGTGTCAACCCATTTTGCAAATAAGGTCAAATGTTAAACAGGTGTGTGCCACTTCACAAAAGCCACTGCCTTTTCACTAAAGTATGAAACCAGAGAAAGAGACACAACTGCAAGCCTGGAATTCTTCCTTCGTGTGCACATAATGAAATAGAAGGCTACCTTGTCTCGCGGTTGCTGGCTCAATTACTTACTCAGCACACACTCATGGAACACCGGCTGCGTGCCTGACCTGGCGCAACATGCCAAAGATGATTCCATCTGGCCGAGACCTCAAGGTGCTCACAGTCAGAGGGCAGAGGCAGAGAAGGGCGGCAGCTATGGTACAGAATTATTGACACTACGATGGGCAGGGGCTCCACTGTGATATTCTTCTGCTCCCACCCCACTGTCGACAGAAGTTGCCTGTATACCCCAGCCTATCTTCTCATGGTCTTTCAGAAACTTGAAGGTCTGATGAAAGAAACTGTTCTCTCTCAGCGTCAATGGAGACTTGCACTTCCCTATTAACATTAGTAGCCACAGCAACAATAATAAGAGACTCCATTTAATGAGCACTTAGTCCATGCCAGGACCGATGTTAAACATCTTTTAGTTATTTACTTACAACTCCTTCTGAGGTAGGTGCTTTACCCGCCTGTTATAGATGAAGAAACAGGTGCAGAGCCTCCTTCCCAGGGCCACAGCTAGCGGGGTTGAAAGTAAAAGAATGATGGTAAAATGTACAATGTTAACACTAATAAAAGGCTAACGTAGCTATACTAATGTCAGAAAAAGAACATCCTACAGCAAAAGCATCACTAGAGATGAAGAGACACTTGACAATCATAATAAAAGTTATTCAAAAGGAAGCTAGAACAGCCCTAATTATGTAGGAACATTATAACATAGCTGCAAAATATCTACACAGAAGATTGAAAACTACAAAACACTATTGAAAGAAACTGAAGAAGACCTAAATAAAAGGGGAAATACCCATGCTCATCTAGAACCGTAAGATAATACATGTGTGTTGTCTGAAGCCACTCATTTGGTGGTTGTTTGTTCCAGCAGCGGTGGGAATCTAGCACAGTATCTTCGGGATGAACCATGTGGGGGCCCAGCACGAGTCTCTCCAGAGAACAACTCAGGCACTTGGCAGCCACAGTGGCAAGAGCCTCCTTGGCAAGAGGCAAACTGTCCTGCTAGGCCCGGAGACAGCACCCGTTTCTGCCTCTTTGTTGGTTCTGTTACTGAGCATACCAGAGTAGCTGAGGACAAGGGCTGGCTGGCTTCTAATGCATAGGTCATCCTGTCCACTTGTTGAGTGCCTCTTCTGCAGTCTGGTGTTAACGTGCAATAGATGAACCTCACGCTCTGTGCCTGCTCACACAGGTTCAGCCATATGCCCCTTGTACAGACTTCTTTGTCCCCAGGCTTTTCATCTTCCTCCTTAAGGGGGCCTAACCAACCAGCCAGACCACCTGCTACTGCCTGGGAGTGCACCTGTATCCTCACCTGAAGCCACTTCTCTCTCCACGTGACATGGATAGAAGGCACATGTCCAGAGCTCTGTCCCTTAAAAGGAATTTCACTCAATGCTCTTCCAGCTCCTCTTGGGACGGCCGTGTAGACTGTGGCCTGTATCAGTTTACTAAGCAGACCCATCTTTCAGCCAGGCTTGAGGTTTTCCTCTATCATCTGGCCTTTCGGAATCCCTCGTGAGGCCGTCTGTGACAGCGGAGACAGAGGCATCTCGGAAACACCGGAGGCTGGCTCCAAGCCTGGGCTGTCCCTCAGGATGGAGTGTCTGTGCTCTGTGGACTGGCTCAGGCTTCATTCCAGAGAGGTCACTTCTGTCATACAGCAGACCTTACAGTGGATCCTCGGTGGATCGCTTCTGGAATCCGTATGAGTTGCAGCCTTATGACCTTCAGGGTCTGGTGACTCCCAGTTCAGGATGGGCAGCTCTGATTGCACAGCCAGATGCTGTATTAGCTTCCCAGGGCTGCCACTATCAACTACCTCTCATTTGGTGGCTTAAAACAACAGGGTTTACTCTCTCACCATTCTGGAGGACAGGAGTCTGAAATAAAGGTGTGGGCAGGGCCTGCTCCCTCTCAAGGCTTGAGGGGAGGAGCCTTCCTCGCCTCCTCCAACTTCTGGTGGCTCCTGGTGTCCTGTGGTTTGTGGGCACATCGCTCCAGTGTCTGTGTCTGTCTCAGCAGTTCCTTCTCTCTGTCTGTATCTTCTCCTTTCCTGCATCTCATAAGGACGCTCACTGGATTTAACACCCACCCAATCTAAGACTATCTCATCTCAAGATCCTTTCCTTAAAGACATTGGCAAAGACTCTTAAACCAAATAAGATCACATTCTGTGGATGTGTCCTTGATGAGGGAAGGACCATTCAACCCACTATAGATGCTCACTCTCACCACTGCTGGCAGCTTATATTTGAATAATGGGATCTATTTCTCTGTTAGAGACAGGTGGCTGTGCTCCAGAACCCTGGGCTCTCCAATGGGCTTCTTGTTTTGGAGATTTCCAGAAACCACACAGGGCACCTAGTCTAACAGCAATACCTCTACGGCCGTGGGCTCTGACAGCTCAAATAGCCCAAGTGACAAGGCCATTGACCTGCAGCCTGGATTTGATGAAGACTTTTTTTTGCTCTGAGCCCCACTAAAAGCTGGCAACCTGATGAGTCTCTCGATATGTGGCCAAGAAAGCATGGCCAAGAAAGATAGGCTGCCTCTGAAACCAGAGGAGACATGCCAAGCAGTGTGCCTCTTTCTTGGTGTTGGGAGGTACAAGGAGCAACTTATACTGTATCTTAAAGGGAAAGTCTCAACAGCGTAGACATGCCCCAGACCACTCAGCATTTTACCAACGTGGCAGGCCTCGAACATTCTGCAGAGTTCATCTCATACCCTCTGGGGCATGTATCCCAGGTCATTCAAAGTCCTTGCCACTTCCTGCTCATCAGACCCAATCAACGTAGTCTATGAATGCACTTGGTCAGTGTGATGCTCTGCAGAATGTCCAGACCACCCAGCTTTCCCTAGATTACTCTGTGACAGAGGGAAAAGAATTGAGACAGTCATTCTTGTCCATCCCTTAGGCCTGAAAAAGAGCCCTCTGATGCTCCAGATGCCACTCAAAACTGGCAACCTTCCAAAAATCACCCAGTTAATGATAGAAACAGCATTGCCAAAGGTGGGATGTGCTGCCTTTGCCTACCTGGTTCTGCCCAGGGCCACATGCATCCTCCTGGGTTGACAGCTGCCCTGGGACAATGTGAGTTCCCAGACTCTTTTTGACCTCTACAGAGGTAGGCAAAGTGGGATTCCAGCACCCAAGAACGGTCCTCAAAGGAAGACCTGCAGCTGCCAGCTAGTGGGAAGGAAATCCGGCAGAAGCCAGGCAGACAGGGGGAAGGAATTCATAAAAGGCATTCACCAAAAGGCATGGCATGGAGAGATCTGAATGTGGGCAGAGCGTCAACTTTATTCATCAGAAATACAAACCAAACATTCACACTGGATGCTGTAAAAGTTTCAGCTGTGGCCGGGCATGGTGGCTCACACCTATAATCCCAGCACTTTGAGAGGCCGAGGCAGATGGATCACCTGAGGTTGGGAGTTCGAGACCAGCCTGGCCAACATGGTGAAATCCCATCTCTACTAAAAATACAAAAATTAGCTGGGTGTGGTGGTGCACACCTGTAGTCCCAGCTACTAGGGAGGCTAAGGCATGAGAATCACTTGAACCCAGGAGGCGGAAGTTGCAGTGAGCCAAGATTGTACCACTGCACTCCGGCCTGGGCAACAGAGCAAAACTCTGTTTCAAAAAGAAAAAAAAAAAAAAAGTTTCAGCTGTGGAAAATGTAAAGGGGAGGAAGACAGTGCTAGGACAAGTTCTAAGGAGGGCACCTGAGGTGGTCAGAGAGGTTGGCAAAGACCACGCAGAGGAAATGTGGCTTGACCGGAGGCTTAGGATGCATCAGAAATGCTAGGAATCTAGACAAAATACCAGATAGAGAAAAGCACAGGTGCAAAGACTCAGAACAGAAAGGTGAGAGCTTGCCAAGAACTGGGCACTGAAAAACAAAAGTGAAAGCAAAAACACAACGTTATTGGAGAGAGAGTGTCCCAGCGGCAATGAAAAGTCACTGTTTCCCGTGTTCTCAGCTGTGGAGGTCACAGCTCTATTGGGAACAGGGGCCAAATGCCCATGTAATACTTTGGCTTTTTTATGGGCATTTGTTCTGAGTTCTTTATAGTGGGTCAAAGTATTCAAACATTTGACTATCACACTAGGGTGTTAGGATGGTCTCTGCATCTAAAAATTTGTATCTGGAGAAGCTAAATTGGCTGGGTTTCCTGAGTGTTTGCCTGATCAAAAAGGTTTAACTGCTTGTAAACAATAAACAAATAAGCAAAAACAAAAACCCATGGGCTCTGATGGTCGAGTCCTATTTTAGGAGTTCTTTGAGGTGGAGGTGCTTATTTGAAAATGTGGATCCAGAAAGTTTATAAAGTAGAAGTAAGAAGAAGAGGAAAGTCAGGTTATTCTGTTACCATTTTTCTTTTAGGGAAGACATTAGATTATGTTTCAAAGAACGAGGCAAATTATGACATTTTTTCAATTTATCCTCCACCAACCAAAATGTTCTGTCCAAAAAGCCTTTATCTTTCTGTCAAAGAGGGCATTTGGGTGGAAAGAAATTACCAGACTGTGAAATTTTATTGATTTTTTAAAAATTCAGGTTAAGTTAGGGGTCAAGATTTACATTTTCTGTGATGTGCACTGTCCTCTGAATGAGGCATATGATTGGAAGACTCAGGCCATTTAGCATTTTGAGGACACACTCTCTAGACAGCTGCTGCTTCAGAGTATTTCTGTAGCCATGGAAAGAGAAATCAATTCCATTAAAGGTGACAGTGCGGACTTAGACTGGATGTGGATGATACAAACTGGAGTGAAGACACGGCAGATCCAATGTATTCATCCATTCACTCAACAAATACTCACAGAGCGTGGGTTATGAATGAGGCGCTAGTCTAAGTGGTGGGAATATGGCAGTAGACAAGAGAGCTGGAGTCCCTAACCATATGGAACTTGTACTCTTGAAGGGGAAAATCAGTTAAAAGCAAACATTAAATAAATCAATGATGATATAAGACAGTGAAAAAATTGCACTATAAAGGATATAAACAGAGTGGTGTGGCAAACAATAACTGGGCACCATGCATGGAAAAGGTACTACTTATGTGGGGTGGTCAGGAGATGACATACAAGCTGAGAATTTATGAATAAACACAGTTGTGCCTGGGGATTAGGATCCCAGACAAAGCAAATAGTAGGTGCAAAGGCCTCGAAGCATGAGCGAGCTCACCGTGTTGGAGAACTAGAAAAATGCCAGTGTGGCTGGAAGGCAGTGAGTGTGGGAGAAAATCATAAAGGGTGAGACTGGGAACCTGGGTGGCATAGCAATGAGAGTGGGTAGAGTGAAAGCCACTGAGGGCTCACAAGCAGGGGAAGGATAGTCTCAGAATCCCATTTAAAAGATGAGTAGAGGCCGGGCGCGGTGGCTCAAGCCTGTAATCCCAGCACTTTGGGAGGCCGAGACGGGCGGATCACGAGGTCACAAGATCAAGACCATCCTGGCTAACACGGTGAAACCCCGTCTCTACTAAAAAATACAAAAAACTAGCCAGGCGAGGTGGCGGGCGCCTGTAGTCCCAGCTACTCGGGAGGCTGAGGCAGGAGAATGGCGTGAACCCGGGAGGCGGAGCTTGCAGTGAGCTGAGATCCGGCCACTGCACTCCAGCCTGCGCAACAGAGCGAGACTCCGTCTCAAAAAAAAAAAAAAAAAAAAAAAAAAAAAAAGATGAGTAGAGCCACTAGGTGGAGGGCGTGTTGAGGTGTGTTCCTTTAGGAGGGCTACTTGCAATTGTATTGGGGAAGGACTGCGGTGGCTCAGAGGTAGTAGCAGGGGAGATGAAAAGAACTGGTAAAATGTAGGATGCATTTTGCAGCAAGAATACAACAGATCCTGTCGGTGCCCCACCCATATTCCCCCACACTCCAGGTGCAGTACCTGCCAACAGCACCCTAACACAAGCGTGTAAAACATGACTGAATACTTTTGGAATAGCTAGAGAGTTGCCATGTTGGTGAGCAGCCCTCAGCCAATGATAGTCCGGAAACAGAGGACCTAGGAGCATCCTCGTGTCCATATCCTTGCATAGGTCTCTCCCCACTAATTTATACCACACTGTGCAATGAATAAAATGAGGTAGATGTAATGATAGTGACTTCTGAGACTGGGTCACAAAAAGCATTGTGGTTTCTTCCTTGCAGTGTGTCATTCTGGGGGATTGCAGCTGCCATGTTGTAAGGAGATTCAAGCAGCTCTATAGACAGCCCCCTGTGGTGAGGAACTCAGGCTGCCTGCCCGTAGCCGGTAAGGAACTGGGACCTCCTGCCAAAAGCCATGTAGGAGCACATACTCCAGCCCCATTCAAACCTTCAGATAAATGCAGCCCTGGCTGGTACCTTGAGTGCAACATTGTAAGAGAACCTGAGCCAGAACCACCCAGCTAAACGACTTCCAAATTCTTGACTCACAGAAATTGTGAGATGAGTGTTTGTCATCTTAAGCTGCTAAGTTCGGGATAATTTGCTATGCAGCAAAAGAAAGTAAGCATTTATGTTCCTCAGATGGAATAACTCAGAGGCATGTTCCACAGTGTAGAATCTATGCCATTCTGTCATGAGCTGGAGTCGCACAGTATTGGCTCACAAAGTATGACCATAAACATCTTATTCAGTCACATCTCACTGGTAGCTTAAAATCAGCCGTGGGAGGGATATTTACACCATCAAAATTGGAAAACATTATGTGATGGTTAGTATTAGATGGAAACTTGATTGGATTGAAGGATGCCTAGATGGCTAGTGAAGTGTTGTCTCTGGTTGTGTCTGTGAGGGTGTTGCCAGAGGAGAGAGACATATGAGTCTGTGGGTTGGGAGAGGAATACCCACCCTCAATGTGTGTGGGCACCATCCAATCACTTGCTGGTATGGCCAAAACAAGGCAGGTGGAAGAAGGCAGGAGGACCTTGCTTGCTGGGTCTCCTGGCTTCTTTCTCCCATGTTGGATGCTCCCTCCCACTCCTCCTGCCCTTGGACATCAGACACCAGGTTCTTCAGCCTTTAGACTTTAGTCCTTGTACCAGTGGTTTGCTGGGGCCTCCTGAGCCTTTGGCCACAGACTGAAGGCTGCACTGTTGGTTTCCCTGATTTTGAGGCTTTTGGACTCCAACTGAGCCACTCCTGGCTTCTGTCTTCCCCAGCTTACAAATGGCCTTTCCTGGGACTTCACCTTGTAATTGTGTGAGCCAGTTCTCCCTAATAAACTCCCTTTCATATACACATAGATCCACTGGTTCTGTCTCCCTGGAGAACCCTCACTCACACAGATTCAACTTTCTGTATTAATCTATGTTTACACTGCTATGAAGAAATACCTGAGACTGCGTAATTTCTAAAGAAAAGAGGTTTCATTGGCTCGTGGTCCCACAGGCTGCACAGGAAGCATGGCGGCATCTGCTTCCGGGGAGGCCTCAGAGAGCTTTCACCAGTGGTGGAAGGTGAAGCAGGAGCAAGCACTTCACATGGCTGGGGCAGGAGGAAGGGGCGGGGAGGTGCCACACCTTTTTTTTTTTTTTTAATTTTACTTTAAGTTCTGGGATACATGTGCTAAACGTGCAGGTTTGTTACATAGGTATACATGTGCCATGGTGGTTTGCTGCACCCATCAACCCATCATCTAGGTTTTAAGACCCTCATGCATTAGGTATTTATCCTAATGCTCTCCCTCCCCTTGTCCCCCGCCCCCGACAGGCAGTATGTAATCTTCCCCTCCCTATGTCCATGTATTCTCATTGTTCAACTCCCACTTCTAAGTGAGAACATTCAGTGTTTTGTTTTCTGTTCCTGTGTTAGTTTGCTGAGAATGATGGTTTCCTACTTCATCCATGTCCCTGCAAAGGATATGAACTCATTCTTTTCATGGCTGCATAGTATTCCATGGTGTGTATGTGCCACATTTTCTGTATCATTGATGGGCATTTGGATTGGTTCCAGGTCTCTGCTATTGTAAACTTATACAAAAATTAACTCAAGATGGTGCCACATATTTAAACAACCAGATCTCGCTGTAACTCACTCACTCACTCTCATGAGAACAGCATCTAGGGATTGGTGCTAAACCATTTGTGAGAGCTCCACTCCCATGATCCGGTCACCTCCCACCAGGCCCACCTCCAACACTGCGTATTATAGTTCGACATGAGATTTAGGTGGGGACACAGATCCAAACCGTATCACACTACATGCATTAGTTTCCTACAGCTGCTGTAACAAATTATCACAAACTTAAAACAACAGAAAAGTAATCTCTTACAGTTCAGGAAGCTAGAAATCTGAAATCACGGTGTCAGTGGGCTGTGCTCCCTCCAAAGGCTCTAGGGGAGGATCCTGCTTCACCTCTTCCAGCTCCTGGTGGCTTCCGGCATTCCTTGGCTTGTGGCTGCACTGCTCTAGTCTCTGCTCCATCTTTACGGTGCCTTCCCTCCAGGTTTGCATGTTGCTGCATCTTATAAGAACACCAGTCACTGGATATAGGGCCCACACTAATTCATTATGACTTAACGTTAATAATTACATGTACAAAGACCCGATGTCCAAATAGAGTCACATTCTGAGGTTCTGGGTGGACATGAATTTGGGAGAGGACACCATTCAATGCATTAAACTACAAATCAGAGTTTCCTTCAGAGCCGTTCACAGCACACCACTGACCCCATCTCCCCGAGGGTCCCTGCAGAACTGAGTTCTGTTAGCCACAGAGGTGATATGCTCATTCACACGCCTGCATTGGCTTCCTTCCCTTCCTGACCTCATGGCCCAACTCTGTAGTGGTGCCTTCTTGGAATAAACTGCTCCAAAATCAATCATTTGCTTTCAAACCTTTGTTCCAGGTTCTACTTCTGGAGGAATTCAATGTAAGACATAAGACCATTAGGATTTGCCAATAGATAAGAATCTTGGGGCCAGCCATGGTGGCCCATCCCTGTAATCTCAGCACTTTGGGAAGTCAAGGCAGAAGGATTGCTTGAGGACAGGGGTTTGAGTTTAGCCTGGGCCTCTGCTAAGCAAGACCTCATCTCTACAAGAAAAATTTTAAATCGCTGAATGACGTGGCATGTGCTTGTAGTCCCAGCTAATCAGGAGGCTGAGGTGGGAGGATCACTTGAGCCTGAGAGTTCAAGGCTCAGTGAGCTAGGAACATGCCACTGCACTCCAGCCTGGGTGACAGAGAAAGACCCTGTCTGAAAAAAATAAAAAACAAAAGAATCCTGGGATTTCTTAATTGAGCAACTAGTGGATGGTTCATCCATTTACTGAGCTAATAATCGAATGACTTAAAAGTAAAAAACTGGCCGGGCGCGGTGGCTCACGCCTGTAATCCCAGCACTTTGGGAGGCCGAGGCGGGCGGATCACAAGGTCAGGAGATCGAGACCACGGTGAAACCCCGTCTCTACTAAAAATACAAAAAATTAGCTGGGCGCGGTTGTGGGCGCCTGTAGTCCCAGCTACTCGGGAGGCTGAGGCAGGAGAATGGCGTGAACTCGGGAGGCGGAGCTTGCAGTGAGCCGAGATCCGGCCACTGCACTCCAGCCTGGGCGACAGAGCGAGACTCCGTCTCAAAAAAAAAAAAAAAAAAAAAAAAAAGTAAAAAACTGGCTGGGTGCAGTGGCTCATGCCTGTAATCCCAGCCCTTTGGTAGGCCAAGGCAGGTGATCAGCTGAGGCCAGGAGTTGGAGACCAGCCTGGCCAACATGAAAAAAACCCATCTCTACTAAAAATACAAAAATTAGCCTAGCATGGTAGCAGGTGCCTGTGGTATCAGTTACTGAAGAGGCTGAGGTGGGAGGATCACTTGAGCCCAGGAGGTCAAGGCTGTAGTGAGCCATGATTGCACCACTGCACTCAAGCTTGGGCAACAGAGCAATACCCTGTTTCAAAGAAAAAAAAAAGGAAAAGAAAAAGCCTTCATCAGACGGTGTCTGTAGAAATCCTCTGTAGAATCCTCTCAGCCAAGTCATAGCAGAAGGCAATTTCCATGTGGGCTCAGGGTAAGCGGCTACCCTCACCCTTCAGCTTCCCAGCGCATGAGTAATATGGTTTGGCTCGTATCCCCACCCAAATCTCATCCCGAATGGTAATTCTCATGTGTCGAGGGAAGGACCTGTTGGGAGGTGATTGGATCCTGGGGATGGTTTCCCCCATGCTGTTCTCATGATACTGATACAAGAGCTGATGGTTTCATTTAATTATTTTTCTGTACATTTATTTGAGACAAGAGTTTCACTATTGTTGCCCAAGCTGGAGTGCAATGGCACAATATCCGCTCACCGCAACCTCCACCTCCCGGGTACAAGCAATTCTCCTGCCTCAGCCTCCCAAGTAGTTGGGATTACAGGGATGCGCAGCCACGCCCGGCTAATTTTGTATTTTTAGTAGAAATGGGGTTTCACCATGTTAGTCAGGCTGGTCTCCAACTCCTGACCTCAAGTGATCTGCCCGCCTCAGCCTTCCAAAGTGCTAGGATTATAGGCGTGAGCCACTGCGCCCGGCCGAGCTGGTGGTTTTAAAAGTGTTTGGCAGTTCCCCCTTAACTGTCTCTCATGCTGCCATGTAAGACATGCCTTGCCTCCCCTTCACCTTCTGCCATGATTGTAAGTTTCCTGAGGCCTCCCAGCCATGCAGAACTGTGAGTCAGTTAAACCTCTTTTGTTTATAGGTTACCCAGTCTCAGGTAGTTCTTCATAGCTGTGTGAGAACAGATTAATACATTGAGTGTGAGCGTTTTGCCTTGGTTTGAGTAAGTAGCACTCTGTCCCCAGAACCCCCCTTGGCCTTTGTGCCTGGTGTTGCCTTCTAGTGGAGTCTTAGTTTCACTCCCAGGAAAATAGGTACAAATTGCAACAGACCCTGTAATTACATAAAAATTTGAGGACTGAGATTACTGGGGCACTGGGCAGTGTTTAAACAGTTATCAGACATCTTCTAGTAAAGGAAGATCAATCTTATGAAAAAGAAAAGCTGTAATTATCCAGACCATTTAAGTTCAGAAGTCTAAAATAAGAAAACATTCCTCCTTTCTGCCTAAATTACTATCCACTGCTTAAATCAAGGGCACTCGTGGCCACAGGCATACATGGAAGTTTCTAGAATCTTCTCATTCTTAATAAATGACCATAGTAAAAGCAAATGGGATCCCAATTTTAAAACCTCAAGATATGAAAACTTATTTCTGGTAGAATGCTCTTCAGGCCAAAGACTCAGGTGCATAAAAAATATAATTTTCTTCTTTTTTTACTGAAATTGTTTTTTGATGTAGTCCTTTACCTTTAGGAACAAGAATTCAATTTCAAACAATTCAGATTTTCCTCCTTTCTCCCCAGAGATGCGTCTCAGTTCCAATAGGTTAAAGTGATGCATGAAATTGTACCAGGAGTTAGGGAGAGGGTGCTGCCTTGAGTCTCTGCGTGCAGGCGTCTGCTGTCCCAGCTTGTCCTTCCTGATCCCAACGCAACACTGTTCTAGGTGCAGGTTATGTTTATTTACTCCCCGGCTGCTGTGGCAGTCACACGATCCTTCCAGTGTTCCCACACCTTGCTGAGCCTGCAGAATACCACGTGACATTACCTAAGACAGTCCCCATTTTCACACTATTCCTGTGTGGATCAGAACCCATTGCTACCAAACCATTCCAGGTGTTAAGGAATTCTTTGATGTAGGTCTTTAAGTCATGCCTGCCTTAAAACAAATTAAATTATTATACAAAAAATTAAAGTGTGTGGTCACAGACCTGAGTTTACTGAAATCTGCATTTACTAGGTTGACTTTTTTACCCTGAGGGTCATTAGTCATCTTCTCCAAAACTTTGCTCTACCAAAGGACTCACTGGAGTAGTCTTTGATGAGTAAACATCCAAGCTATGCTTCAAATGTGATTTGTCCCACACAAAATATTCAGGAAAATGCTTGTATGTAGAGAAAGGTGCACCGGTTTGTAAAAGGCAGCGAGAAGGATAGAGTGGATTATGGATGGTCAAGGCACACTTGCATTTATACCCTTAGCATAACGCCTTGGGAGATCTCAACTGAACAAATGAGCATCAGATAAGGCGAGTCTGGTTGAGGTGAGTCTTTGGCCCCCAGTGAACACTTTTGTTCTCCATGTACATGACCCTGACAAATTCCTTTCCCTCCCATGAGGTGGTTTAAAGTGGATTCCAGAGTCAGACTGACTTGGTGCATATCCTGACCGTGCCAGCTCAGTGTCATTCGACAAAGCATTTAATGTTTCTGCACCCCAATCTCGTTAGTAACTTGGGAGCTCGCATAGTGTTCTTATTCCATTGCAGCGTTAGCCTTGTTGTTAGCCTCATTCTGCCTAAACTTTGCAATAACCCAGATAAAGATAGTTTCGTTATCTCTATTGTACGAGAAAACGGGAGTAGAGAGGCGAATGAACATGAGTAGCCTTGCCCTGCTAGAGAGCGGTAGCAGTGCTCCAACTCCAGAGCCTGGACTTTTAACCACCACACAATTCTCCTTCCACCATAGTGGAAGTGATTCCAGCAGGAGATTCCCCCCAATAAGGCTCTTGTGTGGGGTCCATGAAGTATTGCAGGATGAGCACCGAGCAAAGTGCCCAGCCCGAGGTCAGCGCTTAGTCTGTGTTGGCTATGACTGTTACAGTCCAGGGGCAAGGACTGTGTCTGAAGCCACTTGCATTTCTGGTGCCTTGCTAAACAATCACCCTCAACGTCAGGGTGCACCCACTCAGCTGCTTCTCGGGTACAGCGGCTCCCTTTTCTTTCCAGCATCACCCAGGAGACCTGGAAGGGCAGGGAGTGACCTGGTTGGGGTTTGGGGAGCTATAGCGCTTGCCTCACTGACTGTCTTGGGTCTAAGTCATCTGGAGCTAAAACCTTGTAGAATAACAGATCATCAGGCTTAGGAAACATTTCTGCCTTGGCCCCAAGGCCTCTGCCCCATCCCACAAAACAACCAGGACAGGGTGACCTGGGATGAAGACTGCCAGCGTTCACTCACTTCCTCCCTTTGGATGCTCATCTTTAAAGTTAATCTTCTATGGTATTATTTATTATAATACTATGGTATTATAATATTGCCTGTATTATAGGTATTATAGTATTACCTATGTTTTAGCCGGGTGTGGCAACATGTGCCTGTATTCCCAGCTACTCAGGAGACTGAAGTGGGAGAGTCGCTTGAGCCTGGGAGGTCAAGGCTGCAGGGAGCCATGATGTGCCACTGTACTCCAGCCTGGGTGACAGGGCGACACCCTGCCTTAAAAAAAAGAAATGGAATTACCATTACCTACATCACAAGGTTGTAGAAAGACTGAAACAAGACCATGGAGTTGGAAATAATTGGATGCATTAGTTGGGGCAGCCAGGGGCTGTAACACATAATCCTGAAATCTCACTGATATAAACCCAAGAAGTTTATTTCTCACTCACTTCACAGTCCCATAGGGATGGGGATGGGGTGAAGGTGGAAGGAGGCCCTGCTTTCTCTTTTATTCAGCTTCTTCTGCCTTGCAGCTCCAGGCTCCCCCATGTCCTTTCGAATCAACCAGAAGCTGAGGAAAAAAAAACAAAGATGCTATGGGGGGATTTCTATGGGCCAGGCCTGGATGTGAGGCCCATCACTTCCTCCTGCACTGACAACACAGGTGGCAGAGGAAGCAGGGAGAGGCGGCCTGGCTATGCCAGGAATGTGGTTTGGTGGACACTCTGCCATCTCTGCCTCAGTGCACCTCACCTTACGTATGTGCACAATTTCCCCAGCATCCTCCTGTTGCTGTCTTTAAGGAAGACTAGGAGTGGGAATTTTTTTTTTTTTGAAAGAGTCTCACTCTGTCACCCAGGCTGGTATGCAGTGGTGCTTAATCTCGGCTCACTGCAACCTCCACCTCCAGGGTTCAAGCGATTCTCATGCCTCAGCCTCCTGAGTAGCCAGGATCACAGGTGCACACTACCACGTCCAGCTAACTTTTGTAGTTTTAGTAGAGATGGAGTTTCACCATGTTGGCCAGGCTAGTCTTGAACTCTTGACCTCAGGTGATCTGCCTGTCTTGGCCTCCCAGAGTGCTGGGATGACAGGCGTGAGCCATAGCACCCACCCAGTGCAACCAGGAGTTACACTCTAATGCCTCCAGTTTAGTTTTTATACAAACTCTGGTGGCTGTTTGTCAGTCCAGTGTTTTTGTTGCTGACATCACCCAAATAACTTGTACCATCAGGGTGACGGCAGGAACAAAGACTCAGCTCGTTGCGTTCTTTTTGGAATTTCACGCCCCCGAGGCAGGTGGGGCGCCGTCAGTTACCCATTCTACATGGCGACGGGGAGGGAAAACATTTCTTTTCAAAGCCTGGAGCTATCTTGAGTATTCATAAGACTTCAGAGCATAAGCTTTGAGATCAGAGAAACCAGTGTTTGAGCCTGGACTTTGGGCATCATTTCTTGCTATCTCCCTTGAGAAATTTACTTAAAGAAAAGGTGGGAGTGGGGAAGGCAGAAGGAATAATGGGTAAATGGGACAGAGCATGCAGGGAGAAAAGAGAGGCCATCCACAGAGGACAGGTATGGCTCCCCTTTATCCACCAGCAGGATAACTGTGTGGGCACTCAACAGTCTAGAGTAAGCACTAGTCTCTTGGGAATGGTGGAATCCAATAATCCAGCCACTTGCAAACCCCTATCCCACATGGTTCTGAATGGATTAGCACATACAACTTAATCTTGAAATATAGAATTGTGTGGCACAATCTCCTATGCACCACTTGTATGTTCCACCGACTAAGCAGTAATTTCAGCAGGACTTGGCCCAAATCACCCTTTTCCTGTGATCTTTCAGAAAGAAACGTCACAGGTGTATATTAATATCTACTCACTGTAGTCTCAACAACGACTTCCCAAAGATGTCATGTCCTAATTTCTGGAGGTTGTGAATATGTTACCCTACATAGCAAAAGGAACTTTGCAGACATAATTAAGGATTTTGAGATGGGGAGATTCTCCTGGATTATCCGAGTGGCTCCAATGTCATCACACGTGTCCTTATAAGCGAAAGAGGAAGGCAGGAGGGTCAGAGTTGGAGAAGGAATGTGAAGATGGAAGCCAGTCAGAGTCATACAAACAAAGGCCCTGAGTCAAGGAATGTGGGTATCTCTAGAGGCTGGGACAGGCAAGGAAACAGATTTGCCCCTAGAGCTGATGTTATAGGGAAGGGGTCACAATCCAGACCCCAAGAGAGGATTCTTGAATCTCACACAAGAAATAATGCAGAGCAAGTCCATAGAGTAAAGTGAAAGCAAGGTTATTAAGAAAGTGAGGGAATAAAGAATGGCTACTCCATATCACAGCAGCCCCCAGGGCTGCTGGTTACCCGTGTTTATGATTATTTCTTGATGGCATGCTACACAAGGGGTGGGTTATTCATACCTCCCCTTTCTAGAGCATGTAAGGTAACTTCCTGACGTTGCCGTGACGTTTGTAAACTGTCATGGCGCTGGTGGGAGTGTAGCACTGAGGACGACCAGAGGTCACTCTTTATTGCCATCTTGGTTTTGGTGGGATTTGGCCGGCTTCTCTACTGCATCCTGTTTTATCAGCAGGGTCTTTGTGATCTGTATCTTGTACTGACCTCCTATCTCATCCTGTGACTTAGAAGGCCTTAACCATCGGTGAATGCAGCCCAGTAGGTCTCAGCCTCATTTTACCCAGTCCCTATTCAAGATGGAGTTGCAAGCAAGACTTCTGCCCCTTGCTTGCACTCCCTCTCATGACCTGGCAGATCTTTAGCTAACGGTTGGGAAACACCCTGCAGGAAGCAGGCTTCCCACACCATTGTGTACAGTGAAGCCCACCAACCAACAGCCCCAAGAAAAATCAGCAAAATTGCACATAGTTTACATGCCTCTGACACCTCCAGAAGGAAGCAGTCCTGCTGACACTTTAATTTTAGGACTTCTGACCTCTAGAACTACAAGATAATAAATGTGCATTGCTTTAAGCCACTACGTTGATAACTTCTTAGAACTATAAGATAATAAGTGTATGTTGCTTTAAGCCACTAAGCTGATAATTTCTTACAGCAGCAATTGGAGACTCGTATACCTCTGTCATAGGGTTGCCATGAGGATTAAATGATCACATAAGAGATGATGCTGATGTACCACTGTACGTGTCTGTTCCTAGAGCTTTAAAAGTATTAACTGGTTTATTCCCTACAACAAACCCATGGGGTAGGTAGTAGTGTTAGCAGCAGTGAGTCTGTACGGGTTTGCAGCAACCTCAGTTCTTGCCTCCTCAGAAGAAAGAATGTGTCCAAGAGACATAGGACAGAGTGAGAGACCGAGGCAAGTTTTAGAACAGGAGCGAAAGGTTTATTAAAAAGCTTTAGAGCAGGAACAAAAGGAAGTAAAGTACACTTGAAAGAGGGCCAAGTGGGCGACTTGAGACATCCGAGTACGTGGTTTGATCTCTGACTTGGGGTTTTATGCATTGGCAGGCTTCTGGAGTCCACATTCTTCTCCCCTGATTCTTCCCTGGGGTGGGCTGTCCGCGTGCCCAGTAGCCTTGCAGGGGACCGCATGTGTAGTGTGTATATTGGAGTTGAGTGCATGCTCACGTGAGGCATTTTTTGTTCACCAGTTGGGCCTTCCTAGAGGAAGATCATATACCAGTTGACTCCACCATTTTGTCTCTTAGTGTGCATGCTTGAGTCCGCTCGCCCACGAGGTGTCATCGGGAAGCTGCTGATGCCCAGTTTCAGTGTTTCCGTCTGTTGGGAGACTGCCTTTCCCTGGCACTGGCTGTGACCAATTATTATTTTAGAGAGACAGTTAACAACCTTCTGACCATTCCTGGGGCAGGGTGGGCCTCTCCTGCCCTGCTCATGTCTGCCTAGCTACCTACTGTAACAGTAGTGTTACTGCTGTCACCCTTTTACATATGAGAAAAGTGAGTCAACCTGAGGCCAAGCAGCTTAGTCATGGTCTTCTAGCTATCAAGAGGTAAAGTCCACATTCAAACTCCAGCAGCCTGGATCCAGTGACCCTGTCGCTACCCACTGCGCCTCACTAATCCTCATGTAGAAGCATTCTGCAAGCAAAATATTTAGCATCATATTGTCAGAGGCGTTCAAACCAGAGCGACTCCATCTTGAGTGAGGGCTGGAAAATGAGGCTGAGGCTTGCTGAGCTGCATTCCCAGGAAGTTAGGTGTTCCCAGCCTCTAGATGTTTACGGTTAAGGGAACATATTGATAATGTTTACTAAACGTGCCCAGACTTGGGAGTCTTGATATCCCAATATCTTGAGAACAAAGGCATTCCTAATTTTGCTTTAAAGATAATAATATTGATTCTTGCAAAATATAGTAATTAAGAAAATTAATCCTTTATCACAAAACCTTGTAGCAGAGCACATCTCCCCATGATCTTTTAAAATCATATATATATATATACACGCACACACACACACATATATACATTATACTTAGGGTGGACGCATTCCTCCTCTTACTTTCAGGAAGACCCTGCTCTGCCTATGGAGTAGCCTTTCTTTTATTCCTTTACTTTCCTAATAAACTTGCTTTCACTTTACTCTCTGGACTGGCCCTGAATTCTTTTTACATGAGATCCAAGAGCCCTCTCTTGGGATCTGAATGGGGACCCCTTTCCTGTAACAATATGATGCTAAATGCCTGAGGAATTTTCAGTAAATATGAGGAATTTTCAGTAAATATGGACTCCTAGTGCATTTTCTCTGATCTCCCTGAGTCAGGGAGGGATGAGGCGACAAGCAGATATGGATTTTTCTTCCACGCAGCTTTCAAGGGCAGCCAAACCCCCAGCCCCGTGCTCCTTGCTTTCACTCCCTCTCATGGCCTGGCAGATCTGTAGCTGCAGGCTGGGAAACACTCTGCAGGAAGCAGGCTTCCCGTGCCATTGTGTACAGGGAAGCCACCGACCAACAGCCCCAAGCATACATTAGCAAAATTGCACCTGTTGTGTAAGAAAGAGCTTAAGCTCCATTTGAGTTCCAAAATAAAACCTCAGAACCAAAAAGTCAGCCACAGCCGGGCACAGTGGCTCACGCCTGTAATCCCAGCACTTTGGGAGGCCAAGGCAGATGGATCACAAGGTCAGATTGAGACCATCCAGGCCATGAGCCCACCCTGTCACAGCATTAGAGCAGGTGGGATGGGAGATGTAGTAGTGCATCCATCTTTGCAACATGCAATCAACCATACTTAGGAATTTTGCAGCAATAAAGAGAACAGAAAGAGGGGGTGATACTCTGAATTTTGGTCGTAGAAAAAGAAATAATCCTTGGCACACGTATTGAGTTGAATAGTGTTCCCTAAAATTCATGTCACCCAAACCTCAGAATATGACCTTCTTTCAAGTGTTTGCAGGTGAATTAGTTGAGATGAAGTTATTCTGCAGTCAAGTGAGCCCTAAATTCAATGGCTGGCATCCTTCTATCATCACCATCTGAAGCCACTGACACATGCAGAGGAAAGACGGCTTGTGAAGATGGAGGCAGAGGCTGGAGTGAGGCAGCCACAAGCCCAGAATGGCCAGCAATCCCCAGAAGCAAGAAGGAATTCTACCCTAGAGGCTTTTGAGGGAGGGCAGCCAGCTGACACCTTGATTTCAGACTTCTGGTCTCCGGAACCATGAGAGAATAAATCGCTGTTGTTTTAAGCAAAGTGCAACCCAGTTTGTGGTACTGTGTTATGGGAGGTGCAGGAAACTCCTCCAGCAGAAGAATCTCCACAACACAGGGGGTTGATCTGTATCTGCTGTTGTGGTCCGCTTGCTCTGACCCCAATCCATGCACAAGGCTTTGAATCTTGCAAGCATGCCCAAATAATGAGGGCTTTTTTTGTCTGATTCAGCCTATGCCTGCATTTCTAAAGAGCTTACTGCATAACTTCCAAAGAGGAACCTCTGCAGCTTGGTGAATTCTCTTCATTTGGAGCAATCTAATGAAAAAGGTAGACGTGCTTGATGTCATGGCAAGAAGAGAGCAGAGAAGACGAAGGAGGGCAGCTGCCAAAAAGTCTCTCTTCTCATTAGCTGAGTATTTTCTGAAGCCCCATAGAGGTCATTCTTTCCTGTTTGGTCTTGACTAATTCATCTCCCTTCCTGGATGAATGGAGTAACTCATCCCGGGGATCTGTTTCTTATCACTGAGGGGAAGGGAGAAGGTGGAGCGCGAGGAGATTCAGACTCAGGGAGCAGGGAAAGACGTGCAGCATTTAATGAGGACTCAGGGATGCCAGAGAATTTCTTTCTTAGCTATCCCTTTCCAGCTTCATTTTTGTGTTTTATCTAGTGACCCATTCCCTGGCAAAAGGAGAAATACAAAGAATCAATACGCATCTAAGAGATGTTCAGGATGACAAATGAAAACAGTCCATCATCTGTGACCTTCCAAACTGGCAATTCTTTTTTTGTTGCAACCGTCTCACTGACGTTGCTGCACGTTGGTGAGGCATATGAGGAAACACAGAGAACAACAAAAAGCAAGCAGTTCAGCTGACCACGTGGGACACAGACATGTTTCACAAAGAGACACAGCCTCTTAGAAGATGGAAGACAGCTTAAAGGAACGCTAATAATCGTATTTGGAGCAACTATATGCAGAAAATAAGAACACTGCAAAGAAATAATCAGAGACCAACTGCTCTGCTCTTGGAAATTTAAAAATAACATTGACAAAATTAAAAGTTAAATTGAATGGCTGGAAAATGAACTGGAGGAATTTTCCTAGAACAAAATGCAAGACCCAAACTATAAGAAGCTCAAAGAAGAGACACTAGGCCGGGTGCGGTGGCTCAAGCCTGTAATCCCAGCACTTTGGGAGGCCGAGACGGGCGGATCACGAGGTCAGGAGATCGAGACCATCCTGGCTAACACGGAGAAACCCCGTCTCTACTAAAAAATACATAAAACTAGCCAGGCGAGGTGGCGGGCGCCTGTAGTCCCAGCTACTCGGGAGGCTGAGGCAGGAGAATGGCATAAACTCGGGAGGCGGAGCTTGCAGTGAGCTGAGATCTGGCCACTGAACTCCAGCCTGGGCGACAGAGCAAGACTCCGTCTCAAAAAAAAAAAAAGAAGAAGAAGAAGAGACACTAGAGATGACAGAGGGGAGAAAAATATTAAAGAAATAATTAAAGTGTCCAGAAGTAGAGAGAGACACGGGTCACCTCCTGTGAGCACAGCACATCACCTATGCTCATGAAATTTCAGAACTAAATTAATTTTACATATTAATTAAAATTAACTAAATGAATTTAACATACCCTCATGAAACTTCAGAACTTTAAAGATAAAATAAATATCCTAAAAGCTCCAAGAGAAGAAAAAATTCACCTATAAATAATCAGATGTGCCTCAAACTTCTCATCAGCAACACTCACTGCCACAAAAATGCGGAACAATTTCTTCCAGACTTCAAGGAAAAACTACTTCAGGACTAGACATTTAATCTCAGGCTATCATGCAATGGGGAGTGCAAAGTAAGGTCCTTTTTAGACATGAAAAGACCCCCAGATCCTACCCTTTTATGAAGATGTTCCTTATAGATGAAAATCCTGCTGTGTGCGGTGACTCACACCTGTAATCCCAGCACTCGGGGAGGCCAAGGCAGGCAAATCACTGGAGCTTGGGAGTTCAAGACCAGTCTGGGCAATATGGCAAAGCCCCAGTTCTACAAATTTTTAAAAATTAGCCTGGCATGGCCGGGCGTGGTGGCTCACGCCTGTCATCCCAGCACTTTGGGAGGCCAAGGTGGGTGGATTGCCTGAGCTCAGAAGTTTGTGACCAGCCTGGGCAACACGGTGAAACCCCGTCTCTACTAAAATACAAAAAATTAACCAGGCGTGGCAGTGGGTGCCTATAGTCCCAGCTACTTGGGAGGCTGATGCAGGAGAATTGCTTGAACCTGGGAGGCAGAGGTTGCAGTGAGCCTAGATCGTGCCACTGCGCTCTAGCCTGGGCGACAGATCAAGACTCTGTCTCAAAAAAAAATTAGCCGGGCATGGTGGTGTACTCCCGTAGTTTCAGCCGCTCAAGAAGCTGAGGTGGGAGGATCACTTGAGCCCAGGGAAGTCCAGGCTACAGTGAACCATGACTGCACCACTGCACTCCAGCCTGGGTGACAGAGCAAGACCCTGTCTCAAAAAAGAAAAAAAAACAAACAAAAAACAAAAACGGCCAATAATATTGACCTACCTACCTTAATTGTGCAGAAGATGAACTAAAAAAGAAACAAAATTCTTAGAAAAAATTCCTAGAGAAGAAGATACAGGACGCAAGAAACTGTTGGACTAACCTTGGCCTCCATCAGAAAGAAAACAATAACATCTCCGCACTAGACAGAAAGCATCCATTGAAACTGAAGGAAGAAGTCAATGTCTCATGGGAGAATATCTTTAGGAAGAAAAATGGAGGAATTTATTTCAGGAGCTGGAATGAGGAGAAGGCTAGAAGACCTTAGCAATATGGTGACAGCATATATTTTCTCTCTCTAAGACAAAGAAAAAGAAATTCATGAACTCTGAAGCAACAACAAACTGTACAAAAAAAAAAATCACAGCCTTGGGTTAAGCAATAAGGATCTATGGGTTCTCAATGGCAATATGAAGATAACACGTTCTTTGTATGTTGAGACCACGAGTGACTGTTGACTTAGTGGATGGGATAGGCTCATTTTATTAGACCTGAAGAATGAACAATTATATTCTAGGACTCTCTAGGATAGTGCAAAAAGTTTTAATATACACAATAATGTACTCATGTTATACAATTTTCAACTTTTAGAATCAATGCATATTTAAGCAGACAGTTTTTTATCCAGGAGGCCAAACAATAAATCTTATTAAACTTTGTGTGATCAACCCAAAGGTAAGCTGCCTGAAGAAAGAAAAGCAAGGCAGAAAATATATCAAAAGCACTTCTTTTCCCATCTGTCTTGTGGCCATCACAAGATAAAATTTAGCATTGATGGGTCAAGAAGTAGAGATTGCTGTATGTTAAATACATGTATATATCTCACCAGTTAAGGAATTTAAAGTAAGTATGTGGCCATCAACAATTTAAGGAGACCTGGAAAGGGAGGTAGTGACAGTCTGCATAGCTGAGAGTCCTTAGATAATGTCTAAAGTTGATTAAAAACAAAAAAAAATCACAGTATATGTAAATGACACTTCATAGAGATAGGCACCAAATCACACAAATTAGAAATGGTTAAAAATTGTCAGTAGAACTAGGGAATGTTTGGGGTGGGTGCAAAAGAATATTGCTTCTCATTAATAGTTCTTCTGAATTTGTAACACCACAAACCATGTGTTCGTTTCCTGTTGCTGTTATAACAAATTTCTATAAACCTGCTGGCTTAGATTATCTGACCATTCTGGAAGTAGTGTGAAATGGGTCACACTGGGCTATATCAAGGCATTGGCAGGGCAGCATTCCTTCCAGGGTAAAATCTGTCTCCTTGCTGTTTTCAGTGTCTAGAGGCCACCTGCACTCCTTGGCTTATGGCCCCTTCCTCCACCTGCAAAGCCAGCGTTGTCCCATCTGCAGATTTCTCCAGACTCTAAGCTCCTTCCTCTCCAAACCCAGCTATGACTGGTTAAATCTGTCTCACTGTGCATCACACCAGTTTTCTGCTTTCGTCGGCACATCTCTGATTCTTGTCTCACTTTTTCCCTGTGATTACACTGGACTCACACAGAAAACCTAGTAAAGTTACATAGTCACAGGTCACAGGGATTAGGACATGGGCGTCTTTCTTTCTTTTTTTCTTTTCTTTTTTTGTTTAGACAGAATCTCCCTCTGTCGCCCAGGATAGAGTTGAGTTCAGTGGTGCAATCTTGGCTCACTGCAACCTCTGCCTGTCAGGTTCAAACAATTCTCCTGCCTCAGCCTCCCGAGTAGCTGGGATTACAGGCATGTGCTGCTATAGCAGTTAATTTTTTTATTTTTTGTGGAGACAGGGTTGCATCATGTTGGCCAGGCTGGTCTCAAACTCCTGGCCTCAAGTCATCCACCCACCTCAGCCTCCCAAAGTGCTGGGATTACAGGCGTGAACCACCACACCCGGCCAACATGGGCATCTTTGGGGGCCTTTATTCTGCCTACCACAGACTAGTATTACCTTAGTAATTTGAATGAAAAAAAATCACTCTGTGAATTTGCAAATTTCTTTACAAAATACTTTGAGGGAAAAGTAGTTCACAAAACAGTGCCTACCATATGATCTAAATTTTGTATTTTTAAAGAGAGAGTGTGTGTGTGTGCATGCATGCTGTGTGTTAAGTGTATTTTCAGGAAAAAAAAAACCTAGCTATTTGGAGGTAATGTGCCTTCTATATGGCACTAAGACTAACTTTTATTTACTCTATATGCTCTTATTTATTTTTTAAATTTACTATAATAAATATGAATTGTTCATATAATCAGAAAAAGTTATTTATAAAATTTTCAAGGAAGAGACTGTTTCTAGAAACAAGCTGCTGAGTTGGATCTCTCACATTCTGTCCAAGAACTTTTCAGTCCCTTCCAATCCTTAGAAGAGCTTGCTAAGTACTCAAAGGTAAGGAATAGTTTGTATGATCTGTCTCAGATAAGCTGAGGACATCACAGCCGATTATTAGACTCATCCAGCCAGATAGAAATAAATGTGGTTGTTCTAAGATCTTGACAGCACTGAAAAATTAGTGTCTAGGAAGCTGAGAACCCCTGAACCCAGGTGTCTATCTTAACTCATGCTTTTGAAGTCACATAGAGCAAGGGTTGCAAACTCAGCTGCTTAAACCAGCACTTCTCAACCCTTCCAGTGCGTAGGCATTGCCCGGGGATCTTGTTAATTTAATGCAGATTGTCATTCGGAGGGGTTGGGGCAGGGACCTGAGATTCTGCACCTGGAGACCTGAGAATCAGCGACCTGGGATACTGACGTGATGTGGCTGATGCAGGGATGACACCTTCAGTAATGAGGGCTTCCAGGGTCAAGGCAGGGACCATGAAAAGCTAGGTGAGAAGTGATAGGGAATAGGGGACCAGGGAGGTGATGGTCCATCTGAAGGTGTTTCAATTACTAACAACAACAATAATGTACACCTACTCTAAGGGAAAAGCAAAACTTGCCTGATGGCCAGATTCTGGCCAGAAGTCGGTAGTATGTCATGTCCAGCTGGAAGGTTGTGGAAAAAAAAATAATGAGTGGGGCACTTGTCACATCTGATGTATTAGTCTGTTTTCACATTGCTGATAAAGACATACCCAAGACTGGGCAATTTACAAAAGAAAGAGGTTTAATGGACTTACAGTTCCAAGTGGTTATGGGCTGGGGAGGCCTCACAATCATGGTGAAAGGCAAGGAGGAGCAAGTCACATCTTACGTGGATGGTGCCAGGCAAAGAGAGAGCTTGTGCAGGGAAACTCCCATTTTTAAAACCACCACATAGTGAAACTCATTCACTATCACGAGAACAGCATTGAAAAGACCTGGCCCCATAATTCAATCACCTCTCACTGGGTCCCTTCCGTAACACGTGGAAATTACGGGAGCTACAAGATGAGATTTGGACAGGGACACAGAGCCAAACCATATCATCTGGATAGCCAGTATTGACCAGATTCTTCAGGAGTCAACGAGTTTCCACCTGAGCTATTTCACGTGCAGAAGAGCTTTGCTTTTCCCAAAGTTATTGGTTACTGACATAAGCAGGTTGGGTGTGGTGGCTCACGCCTGTAATCCCAGCACTTTGGGAAGCCTAGGTGGGCGGATCACCTGAGGTCAGGAGTTCAAGACCAGCCTGGCCAACGTGGTGAAACCCCATCTCTACAAAAATACAAAAATTAGCCAGGTTTGATGGCGGGTGCCTGTAATCCCAGCTACCTGGAAGGCTGAGGCCAGAGAATCACTTGAATCCAGGAGGCAGAGGTTGCAGTGAGCCAAAATTGCGCCACTGCATTCTAGTGCGGGCGACAGAGCGACACTCCATCTCAAAAAATAAAAATAAAAATAAAATAAGCAACCAGACAAACCCAGCTCAAATCCTGGCTCAGACTCCACTCCTAGGTATATACTCAAGAGAACTGAAAACAGGTGCTCCCATAAAAACTTATATATAATGCTCATAGCATTATTCACAGTAGCAATAGGTGGACACAACCTGAGTGTCCATCAGTGGGTATGCGGATAAACAAAATGTAGTCTAATCCCTGCCATGGAATATTATTCAGTCATAAAAAAGTAATCAGAATCATACATGCACGGAATGGAGGAGTCTTGAAAACACGACGCTGAGGAAAAACAAGGCAGACACAGAAGGACAAATGCTGGTCAGTTCCATTTGTGTGAAATGTTCAGAACAGGCACATCCACAGAGATAGAAAGTAGAGTGGTTTTTGCTTTGGGCTGAGGAGAACGGTGACTGGGGAAGTGACGGCTAAAGGGTATGGGGTTTCTTTGGGGAATGATGACAATTTTCTAAAATTGACCCTGGTGGTGGTTGCACAACCCGTAAATATACTAAAAACTATTTCATTGTACACTTAAAAGAAAATCTAGCCAGGCTCATGTCTATAATCCCAGCACTTTGGGAGGCCAAGGAGGACAGATCACCTGAGGTCAAGAGAGTTCAAGACCAGCCTGTCCAACATGGCGAAACCCCGTCTCTACTAAAAATACAAAAATTAGCCAGGCGTAGTGATGCGCACCTATAATCTCAGCTACTCACGAGGCTGAGACAGGAGAATTGCTTGAACCCAGGAGTTGGAGGTTACAGTGAGCTGAGATCACGCCACTGCACTCCAGTCTGGGTGTCTCAAAAAAGATTCCGTCTCAAGAAAACAAACAAGAAAACAAAACAATATCTGGATGGCTCAGGGACTTCCTATAAGCTGAGTAACCATTAGCAAGTTACTCAGTGACTTTCAACCTCAGTTTGCTCAGCTGTAAAATGGGAGTGATGGCTCACTTCAAACGTCATTGGGAAGATATTCTCATTTAATAAAAGCAAAACACATCGCCCACTGCTCAGCTCTTTGAAACCACTCAGTACAGTTATTGGTATTACTAGTAGCACTCCTAATTGCTACAACAAAGAATTGCTTATTTGTTCTTTACTATTGTGTTGAAATGGGATGAGAAACCTCTGCAGTGGGCTTCGGAATGTACAGACGCGTCTACAGGTGGGGAGTTTTCTTTGAGTATCTGCATTCAGCAAATTCTATCATATTATCTTTGTTGTTGGGGAGAAAAATTGGACAAGATATAATCCTAAGGGATTTGTTAGACAATGGTACCTGACCGGTGCAGACTGACAAGTTAAGCATGTGTGCTGGACCGGTTTTCACTTCGCCGGCCGTCTGCAAAGGAAAATCGACTGTTCGCTAATGTTTCCATATTAGCAAAGGATCAAACTCAGCTGTCTCTTGAGAGAAGGAAAAAAAAAAAACCTCAGTTCAGTGCTCCGTTGGCCTAAACTGTAAACTCTGAATCGTTTGATCAATCAAGAAAAGCTTTTCTATCCGAAACGACCGTTTTCTGCATTCCCCTTGTGGAGAAAATGCCCTCTCTTTTGGAAACCGCTGGAAATCTGCTTCTCTCATCAATATCACTGGCAGATTTTTTTTTCCTTTCTTTAGTTCCGAAAATGATTAATCTAACAACAGATTCGTTGACTTTCTATGAGCTGACCACGTTCAATTGTGCTGATGGCCCATTAATACTGGCCTAATGTTGGCTGCACTCCCACCTGGGGGATCTATGAAGAAAGCTTTGTGATTTACCCAGAGCAGAGCTCATCGCGGAATTAGTGTGATGGACAGATATGATCCTAGGATCTGAGGATGCCATTTAAATGGTCCAGCAGTGAAAAGAGGTCACCGAAAGCAGGGAAGCCAGACCATTAGCTTCAGCAGCAAACAAACAAAAAGTGCAGTCTGGCTCTTACACCTGGGCGAGGTGGGTCTCTGCCCCGGCCCCACACTTCGGAGGACCCCGCTCCAGTGTTCCTCTGCCCCTGTATTATCATTTACCTGTGTTCCTCCGTGTGAAGGAGGCTACGATGAGCTGAATTATGTCTCTTTAAAAATGCATCTGTTGAAGCCCTAACCCCCAATATCTCAGAATGTGACTGTGTTTGGAGATAGGACCTTTTAAAGAGGTGAATAAGTTAAAATGAGTCCCTTAGGGTGGCCCTAATACAGTCTGACTGGTGTCGTGAAGGAGACATTTGGACACACAAAGGCACCAGTGATGTGTGTGTCCGTGGAGGAAAGACCATGAGAGACCACAGTGAGAGGAGAGAAGGAGGCTGACCCCAACCAAGAGAGAGGCCTCTGGAGAAACGAAAGCTGCTGGCACCTTCATCTTAGACTTTTAGCCCCCAGACTGTGATAAAATACATTTGCTGTTATGAAAGCTGTGCAGTCTGTGGCATTTTGTTATGGCAGCCCCAGCAGACTAATTCACAGGCCAACGGGATGTGTCCACCAAGGCTTTGGTACCCACTTCTAGACTATGCTCCATGGAGCTGGCCCCCAGAATCCTCTGCACAATGGCCCCAGGCCTGTTTCCAGACCAGTAAGGGCCTCTACCTTAAGGCTGACCTCCCGAGACAGGACCGTGAAGCCCTTGGACTCAGCCTGGCCCAGAGAGGTACCCAGGGAGTAGCTGTTTGCAGGGAGTCCAAGCAGAGCCTGCTTCTGCAGGACAGGTGTTTGCCTGCAGACAGGTGAGGCCTCTCCAGTTTCAGAAGAAAGATGCGGGAGGGAGGGAAGGTGAGCAGCCCACTGCCGGGCATCAAGGCTGAGGCTGGCTTTCCCCGTTGTGTGTACCATGTCCTATGCAACTACAGGGAGTCAAAGCGTTTTCCGCTGGAGCCTGGCTTTCTGGGTTGTTATGCAGGCATAGTGTCAAAGTGAGGAAAGAGACCAGCAGGAATTGTTTTCCGGTACAACCCCGTTGACCAAAACAGGATCTGGTGCAGTCAGGATAAAGTGAAAGAACCGGCAGAACCAGCAGATGGTGACAAAAGCCGTCCCTAGCTGCCCTCATTGCTCATTGGCATAAGAGGCTCACAGCAGCGTCGTGACAGTTTACAAATGCCATGGGAACACACTGGAAGTTATCATCCCTTTCCGTGACAACAACCCGGAAATTACTGTCCCTTTCCTAGAAAGTTCTAACTCACCCACCCCTCAATTTGCTTTAGCCCTCCTCTTAATTTGCACATAATGAAAAGTGGGTGTAAGTGCAATTGCCAGGAGCCCGTACATTGTCCACTCTGGGTGCGCTGCCTGAGTTAGTCCCGCCCTACAAGGAGCTGAGCCATTCAATAAAACATTCCTGTCTCACACCACCAGCTTGCCCTCGAATTCTTTCCTAGCCAAAGCTGAGAACCCTTTCAACCTAAGCTGCAGCTTTGGGGCTCACCTGTCCTACACTGAGGGCAGGGATAGGGAACCCAGCTTTGGGGCTCACCTGTCCTACATTGAGGGCAGGGATAGGGAACCCAGCTTTGGGGTTCACCTGTCCTACACTGAGGGCAGGGATAGGGAACCCAGCTTTGGGGTTCACCTGTCCTACACTGAGGGCAGGGATAGGGAACCCAGCTTTGGGGCTCACCTGTCCTACACTGAGGGCAGGGATAGGGAACCCAGCTTTGGGGCTCACCTGTCCTACACTGAGGGCAGGGATAGGGAACACATTTTGTTTGTTCACCTAATTAGCAACCTTCAAGGGTCTGCATCTGTGGCAGGTGGCCCTCCACTGAGGCTCTCACTGGGCCTCACAAATGTCAGGGGTGAGGCCAATGGTACCCAATCGAATGGGAGTTTGAGACTCTGTCAGCCCTTGGGCGGCCCCATTTTCATCTTCCTGATACTGATGGTGACCTGGGCCAAGAGTCACTCTGGAACCCTCAGGCTGCCTCTTCTAGCCACTTGAATAGAAAAGCCCAACGCATCTGAGGAGTCACCAGTGATATTTGCCGAAGCGATATTTTAAAAAGCAAACCTGGGATGGCCTCTCCAGGAGCAAGACAGAAAAGGGGGGTTTCAATCAGGGAAGTGGGTTGAACTCAAAAGAGCTTGCCTCTCATTGGCAATGGCCGGGGTGCATCAGCATTGAGAGGGAAGTGGTGTTACCATGGAAACCTCTTTCGGGCTCTGTGGTCCATACTCAGGTTCTTCTCATGCATGAAGTCCGAATTTGTATTTCATAAAAATTTTAATATATTCTAATTATTCTGAAGCTGCTGCCTCCATAATTGATTTTCATGTAAAAGAACACAGTTTCCCTGCATTTCCTGGCCAAAGTGTAATCGTGCCTATTTCAGAAACAAGTTCATCGATACTTTCATCGACATCTACCCAAACCAGAGGTCAAAGTTCTTTTTCCTGTTCTTCAGGGAATAAGCGCAGCAGATGTGTGTTGTCCAGCAGGTACCCTGGGTGAGGCTGCAGTTACAGCAGCCTTCATTAGGGCTTTTCTACTGCAAGAAAGGAGATATTCTAAAGTAAGGTGGCTTTATTTTTTCCAGCAGAACATTTACTACACAAATGCCGGAATAACATTGGAACATATTCACTCACAACTGCAGGCTTCGGGGTCATATAATTCCATTTCATGAGAATCACAGAAATGCAGAGAGTGAGAACGATGACCTCTCCCCCTTTGGAAGTACAAACTTGAGTATAAATATTAAACCTTGGTGAGTAGGCAAAAATAAAATTAACTCCCAGATATCTCAGGGCTCCTCAGTGCATGTCCTTCTGTGTGTGAAAAATTGGCTTTCAAGGGGAAAGATTTATACTTGATAAGTAAAGCCTAATTTGGAAATCTCTGCAGAGCTTTTGGACCGAGGATCAACCCCCTGCCTGTCTTCATTTTAATGCGGTTAAGAACACCAATGGCCATTCATTCACTTTGTCTCTGAAGAAAACATGATGCTGTTATTAGCAGAGAGCTAGAAAATGGAGTGGAAGGGAAAACACGTAAGAACAGCAGAACTGGAGAAGATAAAACAAGAGAGAAAGGGAGACAAGGAGTAGAGGGGAGAAAGAATGGAAAGTGTTACCTGATTTCTGTAAGAGTTGAGACCTTTTGGTTCCAAGACATAAGAAATTCAACTCGAAGGGACCTAAAGAAAAGAAAGTCTGGGGGTGGCAGGAGGAGGCTAGCTGAAATTAAAAATCTATGAAGCTTCAGGCATAGCTGGATCCAGGTACCCATACAAGGTCTGAGTGTGGTCACTCTCTCTGCCCCTCAGTTCTGTCACTTCCTGTGTTACCTCCATTTCCAGGCAGGCAGAACCATGGCTGTTGGGAATGCCAGGCTTGCTTCACAGCCTCTCCATACTTCCAGGAAAAAGAACCATTTTTTCCCTAACCATTAAAAAAAATACATATAATTGAATAGTTTTGGATTGCTGTATCCCATGTCTACTCATAAAGTCATCCTGGCTAAGGGTATTTGCTTTATTCTGATTGCCTAGACCAATGTCTACCTCCAGAGCCAAAGAAAACCTCATAGACTAAACGTGGAGTGGGTTCATTCCTTAAAGCATCATATGGGTTTGTTACTAAGAGAAGAGAGAAGGCATGCAGGACTAGGAACAGATAAAGACGACAGGCTTTACCTAATGACTTAACCCTCAGAGAATCAGTATGTTTCAGAGGCCAGATGCTGCTGACCCCGACAACCCCACGACTGTGAACGACTCCAGCTACGTTTGCCTCCCTTTCCCAACTAGCACCTGGCACAGGAGCGATTTTAAGCATCCGCATCTCATTCACTCCTGGACTCTACACACACTGGTATTAAGAAAATGTTTGTTTATTTGGAAAAGGGATTCAGAAGTGGCTATATTTATTTTTACATTTCCTCTTGCCCTAGTTAATATTTTTACGGTTTTGACACCCTGTCTTTAAGAAGATGACACATCGCTCTTTTTATTTCCCTTCTCTTCACCCCCAACTGTTTGTGAGCCCAAGGTGCTTGGAAAAGATAACAGGGTCTTTAATATGATATAAATGTATAGGGTTTTTCTAGGTGGACAGCTCTAGCATGTTGTCAGATCAGTGAGGTGGAGGCTCTCCACGTGCTCACCTGGGCAATGCGGAAATAGTTTATAAAGCTGTGTTCAGCCTTCATCAGAGCAAATAACAATCTCTCCAAACAGAAAGTAAATCAATAGGAGCTAAAGACTGGATTTTCCTGGTTCAGAGACAGACAATGTTAATACCATGCTCCTCTCTGATTCCCTTTTACATTTCTGCAGACACTGGTTTAGAAGAGTTAGCAGAAGAAATGGTGCATTTTGGAGAAATGTTCACCCTGCCCTACAGAGACGGGTGCATTTAAGAAGATAGTTCTTCAGGGCCACACACTAACAATATAAGCAAAAATAGAACAGTTCAGCAGCTAGAAGTAATGTTTTAAGAACAGCTTTAATTAAGATCAAAGTTTTGTTGTTGTTGCCAAGATTAGAGGTTGATTGCAGCTACTGAGCTTGGTACGGTTTCTTTTGAGCATATTGGGGAGTTCGTGGAATCCTTGGTGGGACTGGAGAACTTACACCAAAGCCAATTTCCAGGAAACATGTCTGAAATCACACAGCAGGCCTGGCCAGATGGGGAAAGCTATAGAGCTCTTACTGACGAGCGGAGCACAGGCAGGGCCCCCAGCATGGGCGCGAAGACCCCCAACACCAGGGGCATCACCTCTGCACCAGGAACTTGGCCATATATATAGTCACTGAGAGAATAGCCACTGCTTCTCCCATCACCAAAAGCCAAACCCATCTTCCACCAACGGGGCCAACAAAAAATGGCAGTGCCAGGCTGGGCTTCCTTCTCCCATCGTTCCCCTTAGAACTAAAGTCTCATCCCAGGGAATTCCATCAAATCAGCTCAGGCTCACGCTGGCTAGGGGAAGCAATCTGCCATGGTCCTGGGGCTTCTTTGTGTGTCCTTGCTGCAAGGATATCGTCCCCTGATACTGAGCAGTTTCTGCAGATGGTATGGAGGCAACCAAGGAGGCCAAGGTGACCGCAGAGTCACTACCAGACACCTGCGGGCTCCAGGCGGGGGGGACTGACTCATTGGCCGCATGCTACCACAGGCCTGCAGACCTAGGTTTCCCAGCTGCGGGGCAACCTGCTTTGTGGGTAGCTACTACACCGTGGGATTTGGGACAGAGAAGAGGGCTTTACGACGCTGAGGCTCTCTCCGCTTCCTGTGCCTTGTGAGTGACAAATGCCTTGCTCCGATTCCAGCTTGATGTCTACTTTTGGCAACTTGCTGGCTAGCCTCCACATTGACACTGGGGCCTGGTTCCCGCTCCTCTCCTCTGTGAGGCTGGGGCCCTTCCCCGATGGCCAGTGTCCCAGCAACAGCGCAGGGTGGGGGAGTCCGAATGTCTGGGCTCTGACCCCTAAAGTGGGAAAGTAGATCCATCATGTGAGGCTTTCCCTGTAGAGGCTGAACACGGATGTCCATGTCCCGCAGCCTGGAATTTATGAAAATGTCACCTTCATGACCAAAGGACCTTGGTAGTCGTGATTGAGTTCAGGCTTGTGAGATTCTCCTGGGTTCCCAGGTGGGCGTGGTGTAGTCACAGGGGTCCTTGCAATAGAAGGGAGGCACATGCGTCAATCAGAAGAAGGCAAGACTCCCACTGAAGGACGCAGAGAGAGGACACTTCGCTGGTTTCAGGATGCAGAAGGGGCCATGGGCCCAGGAACACTGGCAGCCTCTAAAAGCTGAAAAAGACAAGAAAAGGGCTTCTGCCCAGAGCCTCCAGAAGAAACACAGCCCCACAGACACCTTGAGGATGAGCAGCCCCTTGAGATGCATTCTGACTCCCGACCTGCAGAACTGTGAAATGATAAGTGTGTGTCGTCTTCAGTCACTTCAGTTGGTGGTATTTGTTACAGCAGCAATGGGAAACTGAGACATCCCCTAAATGTAAAAAGGCTATTCGAAAGAGAATGCATAAAAACTAGAACGTGCAGGCTGGGTGTGGTGGCTCACGCCTATAATCCCAGCACTTTGGGAGGCTGAGGCAGGTGGATCATGAGGTCAGGAGTTCGAGACCAGCCTGGCCAATATGGTGAAACTCCGTCTCTACTAAAAACACAAAAATTAGCTGGGCATGGTGGCGGGCACCTGTAGTCCCAGCTACATGGGTGGCTGAGGCAGAAGAATCAGTTGAACCCCAGAGGTGAAGGTTGCAGTGAGCCAAGATCGTGCCACTGCACTCCAGACTGGGGGACAGAGCAAGACTCTGTCTCAACAAAAAACAAAACAAAACAAAAACAAAAATGAAACTAGAAAGTGCAAGCCGCATAGGGCCTGTGAGGTGGGTGGGACAGCAGCATCATTCTGGAAGGTGCCCTTGCCTTGCTCTGGAGGGAAGCAGAGGCACAGACCCAGGTGAGGGGACCCAGTTCCTCCAGGCTCAGTCGGGGCTCTCTGCTCCTCTCCATCGCTGGATCTTCCACTTCATAGGCACCTCTGGGACCCCAACATGATGAAAATCAGTCTCTCTCCACCACAGCCTTCTCCCCTGCACCCCTCTGCCCTCCCACGTTTCTCTCCAGCCTTTCCTCCACGCCACCTGGGAACTCGCCTGGAAAAAATAGAGCTCTCTGTAGATGGAAGAGGATGGAAGTGAAAAAACAAAAAAGTTCTTTATTTGGAGCCATGCAGTGAAAGCAATTATTTAATATTTCTAGGGTATCTTTTGCCTTTGCTTTATGAAATAGAGAAAATGGTTTTTAAAAATGCAAAATATGGTTACTATATGGCTACGAGACACATGATTTTAATAAAATTGAGGTGAGGACAGGTGACTGTTTTCAGGGATGTGAATAATTGCTGCAAATACATCATAAAGACGGTGCCTGGAAGGTGAGCTATAACTACAGATCCTAGAATGCCATGTGATGGTTTTTTACTGAGAACACACATTCCCCAGGTCCCAGGTTTACTGACACATAAGTCTACTGTTTGGCTTTTGACCATATTTTCAGTAATTAGGTAGGAGGATGCAGGGCTGCCTGGGATGAAATGATGGAAAGTTCTGGAATCCAGTGGGTCTATGTTTCCATCAAGCTCCACAACTCTCTGGTTATTTTAAGAATACTAGAGTTTGGGTTGTAAGTAACATGAATTGGAATTATGTGAATACAAAAAAATAGTTGAGCAGATCAGTTATCAGCCATATTTTTTAAAATATGAATCCCTTAAGTCAAAAATGTATCAGGAGTCACATAAATTTAAAGCTGTCAAACAAAGTCCATTGAGACCTACCTGCTGTTAACTGACACATTTTGGTGCCGTACTTTGCCAGGTGGACAGAATTAGCCCCCAACTGTTGTCAGGAAAGTCTTGAATTAAATGTTGAAGTACAGCCAGGTATTGGAAATGCAGGTTTCCCCAAAGAGGAATTAAGTTCAATTCTAACACCAATTCTCAAATACAGAAATTCTAGTGACTGTTAAACATTTGACAAGATTTTCCATTGCACTAGGGATGGGAGGGAAAAAAATCATAAGAAATAATTTGGGGCTTCTAGGGTTACAAAGATTAAAACATGGCCAGGCGTGGTGGCTCATGCCTGTAGTGCCAGCACATTAGGAGGCTGAAGCAGGAAGATGTCTTGAGGCCAGGAGTTCAAGATCAGCCTGGGCAACATAGTGAGACACCACCTCTATTTATATAAATATAAAAAATTAAGATGTAAAACATGATAATATTCCAGGCATATGCTGGACACTGTGGTCATGTGAATAGATGTGACCAGTTTGGAGGGCAATTTAGGAATAGCCCCAAATGTCAAAGGGAAACCTGAACTCACAATTCAACTCTCACAATATGAAATGGTATTTGAACACATGTTCAAATCCCAACCAGGGGTACCTCGACTCACAATTCTACTCTAACAATATGAAATGGTATTTGAACACATGTAGTCTTCCCAACCAGGGGTAGTCATGTGAATCATAGAACACAGAAAGTGGTTTGAGAGACTATTCTATCAATTCTCTCAAGGGTGATTACATAACTAACACCTTTCTAGACCCCTGGGAGAAAAGTTCATTCCTTACATACAATGGATGGCTCAGGGCAAGAGAGTGGAATTCTCTTGGGGACACTGGTTGAGAAAACTGTAGATGTCTAGGAATTCATTGTCACTTTGTTTGTGATGCTGAAAAATGGGAAATGACTGACGTAAATGTTTAGCCAAAAGGAGTAAAGATACATTCATATAATGGATTAGGAAGCAACCAGTGAATATGTGAGGATATATGGATATATACTGATCCATTAATATTTCCATGATAAGTCGAAAAATTTAAAAGAAAGTTATACCCACTAAGATGACTTTATTTGAAAAGACACATCAGTGGGGTGGCTCTCCCCTGTAATCCCAGCACCTTTGGAGGCCAACCAGGAGGATCGCTTGAGCCCAGGAGTTTGAGATCAGCCTGGGCAAGATGGTAAGACCCCATCTCTATAATTATTTAATTAAAAGATCCTAGCAAGTGTTGGTGAGAATGTGGAGAAATGGGGATGCTCATGCACAGCTTAATGGAGATGTAACATAGTGTTTGTGGCTGCTGTGGAAACCAGCCGGGCGGCTCCTCAAACACTTTCCATATGGCCCGAAGTTTCACTCCTAGGTATAAACCCAAGAGAAATGAAAATATATACCCACATAAAAGCCTGTATGCGAATGTACACAGCAGCATTACTCACAACAGCCAAACAGTGAAAACAACACAAGTGCCCTTCGACTGATGAATGGATCAGCAAAAAGTGGGGTATCCATACAACAGAACACGACTCGGCCATAAAAAGGAATGAAGCACTGGCACACGGCACAATGTGGATGAGCCTCGAAGACATGAGATATGGAATGCCAGACACAAAAGGCCACATAGTGTACAATTCCATTCGTATAAAATATAAGGAATACACAAATCCAGGAGATCAGTGCTTGCCAGGGGCTGGGAGAGGGTAAATGGGGAAGGGCTAACGGGCAAGGAGTTTCTTTCTGAGGTGATGAAATGTTCATTGATTGTGATGACTGCATAGCTTTGTGAATATACTTAAAACTATTGAATTTTACACTTTAAATGGGTGAAATGTTTCATATGTAAATTATATATCAATAAAGCTATTGCAAAAAAAAAAAGAGTTACGGGTGAAATAGGATTTGAATTTTTTTTTTTTTTTTTTTTTTTTTTTTGAGACAGGGACTCACTCTGTCACCCAGGCTAGAGTACAGTGGCACAATCACAGCTCACTGCAGCCTCAAACTCCCAGGATCAAGTAATCCTCCCACCTCAGCCTCCCAAGTAGCTGGGACCACAAGTGCATGCCACAACACCAGTTAATTTATTTATCTTTTGTGAAGATGGGGTCTTGCTATGTTGCCCAGGCTGGTCTCGAATGCCTCAGCCTCCCAGAGCACTGGGACCACAGGGATTACAATGAGCCACTGTGCCAGGTCCTGGATTTGCCTTTTAAAAAATCCAAGGGTGGAAGTTTAGTAGGAAGGGTTTGGGGTTGGCTCTATGATAAAAACTGCTGAAACTGTGTTCCTAAGTGAGGAACACAGGAGAACTCATGATACACTTCTCTCTACCTTTGTATCTAACAATTTGCAAAATAGAAAACATTTTAAAGTGAGATATGGTAGATAAAACTAGCTTGGCAGAACATTGACAAGCGTTAAAGCTCAGTGGGTGAACATCATCATACTCTTCTCTCTGCTTTTGTGTAGGTGTAAAAAATTTGGTTATACAAAGACTTTTTCTAGTAAGATGAAAAACAATATAAAGATTATAATCCCATTTGAGTGAAAACAATAATGCATTTTATACACACACTATGTATACAGGTGCTGATAGAAGCGTGCCAGGAAGATGACAAGCAACTCTCAGTGGCTGTCTCTTGGTGGGCTGCAGTGAGGAATGGCTTTGTTTCTACTGTATATATATTTAATGGTTTGTGTTTTTACAGCAAGCAGGTATTGTGTGCAAAGAAAAAATGGAAATAGGTTTTTTTTTAAATTCCACCAATTCCTCCTCGTCTCAGTGTCCTCAGCTAGGCCACGTGAGTCCTACCTGCCAGGCAAAGCTACTGGGAGGTTTAAGGCATTCACACCTCTGGGCCAGCCCCAGAGACACTCAGCTAAGAGACCACACTGCAATTCAAATTCCCTTCTCCTTCCTTCACAGAGTCCTCAATGGCTGGCTATGATTTCAACATTGGTGAATTACCAGTTCTTGGCCCATGTATCTTGCCACCATCTTTCTTCATTGTGATGTAGTCTTTTAGCCCTAGGCCTGAAAATGCTTCTTATAGGTGTGCACCAAGTGTATCCAATACAAAATGGTTTGGCGGGTCACAGCGTGGGGCATGTGTCAGTGCTGGAGCACCGAATGGTTCTCCAGAGGTCTGCGAATTATTACTCTCCCCAACATGTTTGCCCTTCTCCAGGTGAACACCCCTGAGCAGACAGGCTCTGACCTCCAAAAGTTTGCTGGACATGCTAGAAACAACTGGGAACGTGCCACAGGCTGTCACCAAGCCCAGGACCTCAGCATTAGTTCGGATGTGACTACCCCTTGCAATCAGGGTCTCATCCAGGTGATTTGAGGCAGGCTCTCTTTCTCTTCCCCAGTTAGACAAGATGATGCCAATAAAGACGTTCCTAGTCACATGGAGAACAAACACCACCACGGCATAAAAGGATTGCAGGCTGCACCCTCCACTGCCAAACAGAGAGTTCTGAAAATGACGGGCCGGGCATGGCGGCTCATGCCTGTGATCCCAGCACTTTGGGAGGCTGAGGCAGGTGGATCACAAGGTCAGGAGTTCAAGAACAGCCTGACCAACTTGGTGAAACCCCGTCTGTACTAAAAATACAAAAATTAGCCAAGCATGGTGGCACGTGCCTGTAATCCCAGCTACTCAGGAGGCTGAGGCAGGAGAATTGCTTGAACTGGGAGGTGGAGGTTGCAGTGAGCCGAGATTGCACCATTGCACTCCAGCCAGGGTGACAGAGTAAGACTCCACCTCAAAAAAAAAAAAATATATATATATATATATATACACACATACATATATATATATATATGTGACACTTTTTTGTTAAATGAAAGAGTTTGTCAGTTTGTCGAGGCTTATGGCAAAACAGGCTTAAATAACCCTGGAATTCATTCCCACCCAGGACCCTGGAATTAAAGTAAATACATGGGTAGTCATTGGGAGCGAGGCCTCCGCTGTCCCTGTTAACACACATCGGGAGGGAGGGAATGGAGCTGGGAAACCTTTCCCACCTAAAGCAAAACCAGTTTCTTTACCAAGTAAGAAAATTTCCTTTGTCCTCCATTGTCAATTTTGTCAATTTTGCCAGAAGCAAAAAAAAGAATATTTTGTTGTTGTTATGCAACAGTAAAAATAACATTGCTTTGCAAAAGCCTGGAATCAAAATATACGAGGCTAGGGAAAGAAGCAGTTATCCCCGTGGCTGCATGAAAGTGCAGAGGCAGCTGGTGGAGCTTGTTTGAGCTGGATTTGAGTCCCTGGCCTGCCCCCTGTGACCATGAGACATGCCCTGACCCAGACAAGTTTTTAACTCGGTGCCTGTTTGGCTTCTTTGGTCATTCAAAATTGTTTTTAATAGGAGGAGGGAAACTGATTTGCCTATTCATTCATTCATTCAAGAAGCATTCTATGTGCAAAGTTCAGTTCTAGGCAAGGTAGAAGCGGCAATTAACAAAACAAGCAAACTCCTGAGGTCATGGATCTTCAGTTTTACTAGAGAAAGATAGAGAATAAGGAAGCGAATAAATAACTGACACTATCCATAAAAAGTTATGAGGCTATGCTGCAATGTGGAAGAAATTTGAAAGCATTACACTAAGTCAAAGAAGCTAGTCACCAAAAAAAAAAAAAAAAACCACCACATATTGAATGACCCCATTTATGTGAACCACCAAAGACATGCAAATCCATAGAGACAGAAAGTAGATTCATGGTTTTCAGGGACTGGGAAGGGAGAAACAGGGAGTGGCTGTTCATAGGTACTGAGCTTCCTTCTTGGGTGATGAAAATGTTCTACAATTGATTAATTGGTGAAATAGATGTGCTGTGATGTCTGTGGGTTATAGCTCGATGAAGCTGGTGAGCAAGAGTTAAGATGGTAGCTGTGTAAGTCATCGCTGGGCACCTGCTGTCCCAAGGTATAATGACTCAGCAACACATCCTCATTATTGATCCTGAGAATTTGGGTCAGTTGCATGGCCCAGCGGATCTTGGCTGGTTGCTCATGGTCCAGTCATCTGGACAGATGGCTGAGTAACCCAGGATGGGCTCACTCACATGCCTGCTGGGTGGCTTGCTGTCTGCTGGGGCAAGTGGGGTTACCAGGTCCATGTGTCATTGTCCCCAGGCCAGTCTGGGCTTGTGCATATGACACCCCCAGGATTCTGAGAAATGTCAGTGGTGTGTAAGGTTTCTGGAGGCCTCAGAACAGACACAGCATCACTTCTGCCCCATCCTTTAGGGCAAAGCAAGTCGCAAGGCCAGCTCTGAGACTAGAGGTATAGATTATTTTTTAACACCTTTATTAAGATGTTGTATTAGTCCTTTCTCACACTGCTCTAAGGACATACCTGAGACTGGGTAATTTATAAAGGAAAGAGGTTTACTTGACTCACAGTTCCGCAGCGCTGGGGAGACCTCAGGAAGTTTACAACCATGACAGAAGGTGAAGAAAACATGTCCTTCTTCACATGCTGGCAGCAAAGAGGAGTGCAGAATGGAGTGGGGGGAACATCCCTTATAAAACCATCAGATCTCCGGAGAACGCACTCACTATCATGAGAACCAGATGGGGAAAACTGCCCCCATGATTAAATTATCTCCACCTGGGGATAATCCCATGTGGGGATTATGGAAACTACAATTCAAGATGAGATTTGGGTGGGGACATAGTCAAACAATATCAGATGTAATTCACATCCCATCGACTTCCCTCATTTAAGGAATACAATTCAACAGATTTTAGTAAATTCAGTGTTCTGCATACACCACCACAGTCAACCTGGGAACTTTCTTATTATCCCCAAAGAAACCCTTCACCTCTAGTCATTACCCCCAAACTCCCCAGTCCCCCTGATTCTCCCCCACAGTCCTTGGCAACCACAAATCTCCTTTCTGTCTCTATGCATTTGCATATTCTGGACATTTCACATAAACCGAATCATAGAATAGGAGGCCCTTTGTATCTGGCTTTCTTCACTCTTAGCATGATGTTCTCAAGATGCATCCATACTGTGGTGTGGATCAACGCTTCCTTCTTTTTAGGGCTATGTGTAATATCCTGCTGTAGGGATGCCTCACATTTAAGAGGTGCATAGTTTTGAAATAGGCTCCACGTGTTTATGAAGGAGCTGCAAAGTCAAATTGCAAGGAGCGTGGATACAGAAAGGGGGAGAATTGAGGCCATTTTGGCAAACCGTCTGCCCAGCAGAATCAGTTCATTTACGGCTCTTTGCTTGCATTGATTTTGTTACAGGTGACGATGTTCCCAGTCCCAGGCAATGAATCATGATTGGACCAAGCCGAGCAAGGCTGTCTCATTCCTTTGGCCAATGACTTATCCAGAGGAAACATGTGACACAGTTCTGACCAATGACGAGTAAGGAGAGTCCGCCAGGGTCTCTGAGAAAGCATTTCTTCCCTCATAGAGAAAGAGCTGCACAACAAGCCCTTTTGTCTCCTTTTCAAGCGGTTTTCGAGGCTCATTTTGACCACGCATGATTTTTGCTTTATGCTCCATCTATGCAACTATCACTGTGTATACTGAGTAGAAAAGTGAGTCCCTCAAAAGACCCAGAACCTCAGAATGTGACCTTATTTCAAAACAGGAGCTCCACAGGTATAATCATGTTAGCATAAGGTCCTCCTAGATAAGGGTGCTTCCTAATCCAATGACTGATGTTCTTCTAAGAAGACAGAAAAACAGGCTTGGTGTGGAGGCTCATACCTGTGATCCCAGCACCGTGGGAGGCTAAGGCAGGAGGATGGCTTGAGCGCAGGAGTTTGAGACCATCCTGGGCAACAGTGTGAGACATCATCTCTGCAAAAATGTTTAAAAATAGTAGAGTGTGGTGGTGCGTGCTTGTGGTCCTAGCTACTCAGGAGGCTGACATGAGAGGATTGTTGAAGCCTAGGATATCAAGGCTACAGTGAGTCATGTTCACGCCACTGCACTCCAGCCTGGGCAACAGAGCAAGACCCTGTCTCAACAAAAAAAAAAAAAAAAAGATTATAAAAAAGAAAGAAAAAGAAGAGAGAAAAAAACAGACACAGAAAAACCTGGGAGACTGCGAGAACATCATGTGAAGACAGAGCAGGGACAGGAGTGATGTGTCTACAAGCCAAGGTAAACCAGCCTGCCAACACCTGGATTTCTAACTTGCAGCCTCCAGAACTGTGAGGAAATACGTTTCTGATGGTTTAAGGCACATAGGGTGCTTTGTTACAGCAGCCCTAGAAAACTAATCCTCCATGTTATTCCATTATTTAAGAAATAGGCCGGGTGCAGTGGCTCACACCTGTAATCCCAGCACTTTGGGAGGCCAAAGTGGGCGGATCACTGGAGGTCAGGAGTTCGAGACAATGCTGGCCAACATGGTGAAACACTGTCTCTACTAAAAATACAAATATTAGCTGGGCGTGGTGGTGCATGTCTATAGTCCCAGCTACTTAGGAGGCTGAGGCAGGAGAATAGCCTGAACCTGGGAGGTGGAGGTTGCAGTAAGACAAGATTGTGCCACTGCATTCCAGCCTGAACAACAGAGCAAGAATCCATCTGGAAAAAAAGAAAGAAAGAGAGAAAAAGAGAGAGAAAGAAAGAAAGAGTCAGATTCTTTACAACAAAGTCCAAGACTGGTCTTCAGGGAAGGAGATGGCTTCTTAATGAGCCAGCCTGGGGACCAGGGTGCAGAGAGACAAAGCCTCCAGAGAGGGGAAAGGAGGGGGAAGCCAGAGGGAAGGACCACAGACAGGGCTTTGGAGAAAGTCCAGGATTAAACCCTGCTGACCACAGGCTCAAGACCCCTCCTGTCCCCAGAGGCCACAGCCCCCTCTCGGCTTGACTCCCCCAACATGGATCATCACGTTCCTTCACCTGCAAATGAGTGACCTTCAGCATGATGGCTTAAAAAACAGCAGCCAGCTTGCGCCACTCTCCTCACAGAGCTGAGCCTTTTTATCGTAGGAAAGAAAATATATGATTTCTCATTTTACAGGATTATGGGCCATTGATGCCCGCTTTCCATACGTTAGGAGCATATAAAAATTTTTGAGGGATGAAAGTGAATAACTTGAGGTCTGCACACGATAAAGTAATTTTCTTTTTTATTATAAAGCAGTTTGGTTTGAGATGACAAAAAGATGCTGTTAATATTTGGGTGGGCTGCGTTTTTATTCCTTTGGTCAAGGACAATGAAAGACTCATTGGGACTCGGGAAGGTCATTCAACTGCCTTCCGCTGAGGCTTTGTAGCAACTCAGTAAGAAGCTGGATGAGATGTTCCGGGGCATGATAAGACCCTGAGGTTTGTCCTCAAGCTTGCTGCTTAGTTGGTTTGTGCACAGGAATGTGCGCACACAGACACATGCACACACATGCACACACTCACATGAACACGTGCATATACAGGCATACACACATGGACACACGTGCACAGTAAGAGAAACACATAGACACATACGCGTGCACACACACTTATACACATGAAAACACACAGAGACACACATAGGCACATCCATACAACACACATAGGAACACACATCCACACACACGCAGACACACACACAGCTTCCTCTCCCCACCACACCTCCCCAGGTCTCACAAAATAGATGTGATCATTCTGCTGGGATATGGCATTCCACCTTGGGTCTATTACCATGGACTACAGCTAACATTTGGCCTCCCTGGGAACCAGTGCTGGTTTTCTATGGATCATGTAGACTTCTTAATGAAAGGCTCAAATCAGATGAAATCCCTAGATCCTAACAAATAATGAGAATACTGTTCCCACCTTGCCTTCCTTCCTGGAGTCCTTTTCCCTAGGAAACTGTGGTAGGTCAAAGACCCTGGCCATGTGGGTGGGATCTGTGGAGGAGAAAGCATTAGGAAAAAGCAGCTATTGCCCAAACCCGTGGGTACCGGGAGGCTGTCCCCCAATCCCCCTACGGAGAAGCACCTTTTCCACCTCCCAGCAGGGCAGTCAGGCTGGAGATAGATTCCTCCAGCCTCGTAGGGCAATTAATGACAGCTCATGACTCCTTTTCCTTATCCATCATGATCTCTTCTGCCATGATAGGGCCCTTAACATACTTGGCCCTTTTTTTTCAGGTGAAATTAAATAAAATAATATTAACCATTTTAAAGTGAAAAATTCAGTGGCACTTGGGACATTCCCAATAGTGTGCAATCACCACCTCTATCTGGTTTCAAAAGAGTTTCATTACCTCAAAAGAAAATGCTCATGAAGCAGCCTCTCTCCATTCCCTCACCCCTGGCAACCACCAACCTACTTCCTGTCTCTCTGGATTTAATGCTTCCAGATGGTTCAAGTAAATGAAGTCATACAGTATGTGTCCTTTTCTGACTGGCTTCTTTCCCTCAGCATAAAATTTTCAAGGCTCATCCATGTCATAGCTCACGTCAATCATTCATTATTTTTCATGGCTGAGTAATATTCCACTGTATGGCCATATCACATTTTGTTTATTCATTCATGGACATTTGGGCTGTTTTCACCTTTTTGACTATCATGAATAGAGCTGCTATGAATATTCATGTACAAGTTTTTATGTGAACATTTGTTTTCCATATTTTGGTGAGGAGTGAATCTAGGAGTAAAATTACTAGGTCAAAAGGCAGTTTTGTTCAGTTTTTTGAGGGTCTGCTAAACTGTTTTGGTCTTAATTTAAAACTTTTTACTTTTTATTTATTTTTATTTACTTTATTTATGTATTTATTTATTTATTTGAGATGGAGCCTCACTCTGTCATCCAGGCTGAAGTGCAGTCATGTGATCTCGGCTCACTGCTCCCTCCACCTCCCGGGTTCAAATGATTCTCATGCCTCAGCCCTCCAAAGAGCTGGGATTACAGGTGGCCACCACCACGCCTGGCTAATTTTTATATTTTTAGTAGAGACGGGGTTTCATCATGTTGGCCAGGCTGGTCTCGAACTCCTGGCCTCAAGTGATCCACCTGCCTTGGCCTCCCAAAGTGCTGGTATTACAAGTGTGAGCCACTGCACCCAACTAATTTAATTTTTTTATAGTTACATATAACACAAATACAGAATGCCAAAAAATTGATAAATTGTTAATTTATTATTAAATTAGCAATTATATAAATTATAATGTATTAATAATTAACAATGTATATAAATTATAAATAATATATTATTATAAGTTGAATATCCTGGCAACCACTGCCATACCACTCACGGAGAAACCCTCTTTGTGCACCCACACACACAATTCTACCTGCCCCTAAGAGTAGCCGTCATCCTTCTTTTTATACATCTTTTTAAAGATAAATTAACACTGTAACTTGGTAATCACCTCATTTTCGAACATAAAGTTGATTGTATTCAGTAGCTGCCTAACATTACATTGTGCGGATGAGCCATCGCTTCTTTGACCAGTTTCTGTAGTCGGACTTTGGGGTTGTGTCTGGTGTTTTTCTGTGACCTTCAGGAAGCTCTCCAGCCCTCTAAGAGCATTCTTCTTCTGTGAAATGAGGGATGGCGAATGTGAGGGTTAGCATCTGGCCAACTGTAAAGCACCCTGAAAATACAGGTTCCAGGGCCCCTGCTAAACCCGATCAAACCCTACGTGCTCAGGGAACACACGTGCTGGATGGCCACAGCGGTCACTCCACCCCCTTTGTTCTCACAGAGTGACAAACGCTGCTTTCACTCATTGGTGGTCTACGGCCCCTCCCATTGAATCCTGCTGTGACCCAGTGACGGCTCCAGACAACAGAGTACGGCAAAAGTGATGCCATGTTACTTCCTAGTGCAGGTCCTGGAAATAATACACGCCAAGCTGGCTCCCTCTTTGGATGATGCTTGCTCTGGGGAATGACAGCTGCTTCGCCATGGTTTAAGGACATGAAAACTTGTCCACATGGAGAGACCCACACAGAAGGAGACCTGCACAGAGAGAGACCCACATAAAGAGACCCCATGGGGAGACCCCAGGAGTGCCCCTGAGGCTCACAGCCAGCAGCCAGCTTTAACCTTTAGATGCATGAGTGAGGGACCCTGTAGACGCTTGCAGCCGCTCATCTTCGGATCTTCCAGGTGAGGCTCCAGCCATCCATGGAGCAGAGACAAGCAGTCCCCACTGTGTCCTCTCCAAATTCCTGAGTGAAGAAATCCGTGAGCATAACCAATGACTGTCTGATGCCGCTTTGTATGGTAATCCCTTATGCAGCCACAGTAACTAGAACAGTCTGATTTTTTTAAAGGAAGTACACTCCAGATGATCTATACAAGGTGTTGTTATTCTGTGTGATATAAAGAAGTTTTTCTGGTTTTTTTGTTTGTTTTTTGTTTTGGTTTTGTTTGTTTTGAGACAGAGTCTCACTCTGTTGCTCAGGCTGGAGTGCAACGGCATGATCTCAACCTCCATCTCCTGGTTTCAAGCAATTCTCCTGCCTCAGCCTCCCAGGTAGCTGGGACTACAGGCACCCACCACCATGACCAGCTATTTTTTTTTTTTTTTTTTTTGTATTTTTAGTAGAGACAAGGTTTCACCATGTTGGCTAGACTGGTCTTGAACTCCCAACCTCAAGTGATCCACCCACCTCAGCCTCCTAAAGTGCAGGGATTACAGGCGTGAGGCACCGTACCCAGAAAAGAAAAAAAAAAAATTTAAAGAGTTGCTTCTTGGGACTTCTTGGGAGAAGACGGCAAAGATATTCCAGCAACTGCTTTCAAGGAGTTTTTAGCTAAGAAAAACAAAAACAACAAATAAATGTCTCCTTTCAATTTGTCAAAAGTGGGTGATTCCATACCGGGCAAGTGCAGAGGGGAGTCCGCTCCAACAAGGAGAAATGCATTCAGAATCCTGCATTATCCTCCAGCTCAGAGTGGCTGGAGCAGCAGGAAAAATGCATTGCTGTCTAGGAAAGAAGCCCCGAAGTCTGCGAGATTCCTGACTCAGCCAGTCAGCAATGCCGCTGAGGGAACAGCCCCTCCCTCTTTCTGCTCTGCCGCTGTTCCAGCGTGCATTCCCCTCTGGAATATCTCCCTTCCTGGTCTCAGGATGGCAGCCAAGGTCTCAGGCATCACCGATGAGTCTGACTGAGTGGAGGGCCTGTTCATTCCTATGCATCGCTCTTTTGTAAAAATGGGAGCATTTCTCAGGTGCCTCCGAGCAGCCTCACATGGCCCCCTTTGGCTGGAATCATTTCACACTCTACTTCCTCAACCCATCCCTGGCGATTAAAATGAGATTCCCATGACTGGCTTAGGGAAGCACGTGATTCCGGAGAGGGGGCTGAGCATTCATCCAGTAACATCAAGATTCCTTTCAAAAGGAGTTGGCTATTTGCGGCGATTTCTTTTTCTTTTTTTCTTTTTTGAGACCGTGTCTAGCTCTGTTGCCCAGGCTGGAGTGCAGTGATGCGATCTTGGCTCACTGCACCCTCCGCCTCCTGGGCTCAAGGGATTCTCCTGCCTGAGCCTCCCAGTAGCTGGGATCACAGGCGCCTACCACCACACCCAGCTAATTTTTGTATTGTCAGTAGAGGTGGGGTTTCGTCTTGTTGGCCAGGCTGATCTCCAACTCCTGACCTCAGGTGATCCACCCGCCTCAGCCTCCCAGTGCGCTGGGGTTACAGGTGTGAGCCACCGCGCCTGGCCACAGTGATTTTAAGTGGGTTCCTTCAGGAGCCGTAAGGAGAGATGAGAGAAGGCTTCACGCAGGTGGTAGCGAGCTGGTCCCTGAATAATGAGCCTAACGCAGATGAAAGGTCCTGGAGAACTATTTAGTGGTGACTTCTGTTGAGACTTGTTAAGGCTAAAAACTCCTAAACCATTCTTCCCAACTTGTGGTCTCCAGTCGTTTTTCCTGACCGACATCTCAAGATGTTTGCCTGTAGTCAGCATTTTACCAACCTTGATCAGATGTCCACAGACTACTGCACTGTTTAACAAGTACCCAGTGACACTTTCTTATCTATGAAAGTCTGGGGACTGTGTGAATCTGATTGAATTTTCCATCAGCCTTGAGCTTAATCTTAGCAGTAACAACCAGCTCCCAGGGAGAGAAATCGATCAAGAGGTAATTAAGGATCATGTAGTATTGGGAAAATAATTATTGGGGGAGGAGGACCCCAGCCAGTAGTTCTCAGAAGTCACAGTGACCAGGTAATTCATCGGCAAACAAAGAGCAGAAGGTTGCTCCCTGGGAAGAAAGAAAATGATGTGGTGATGACAATCAAAGAAATTAGACATTGGAAATGGAGTTGTCATTGTTATGGGAAAGAAATCGCCCCTCTTCACCGATGGCACAGGAAATCTCAGGGCTTCCCCCTGCTGTAAGAATAGTAGAGTGGGGTTGGCCTAAGAGAGGGATTGAATTTAGAAATAGCTGGTATTTGGAGGAAGAAAAATGTACTGTATGCTAAGTGCATTTCGCATGGAATCCAGATAGCAGCTGAGCCGCACTGTCCTTCAGAGAAAAGGTTAAATTTGACCTCAATCCTATTTTATTTTTTTATTTATCTATTTACTTATTTGAGATGGAGTTTTGCTCTTGTTGCCCAGGCTGGAGTGCAACAGCACAGTCTCAGCTCACTGCAATCTCCGCCTCCTGGGTTCAAGCAATTCTCCTGCCTCAGCCTCCCAAGTAGTTGGGATTACAGGTGCCTGCCACCACACCTGCCTAATTTTGTTGTTGTTGTTGTATTTTTAATAGAGATGAGTTTTTGCCATGTTGGCCAGGCTGGTCTCGAACTCTTGACCTCAGGTGATCCGCCCACCTCGGCCTCCTAAAGTGCTGGGATTACAGGCGTGAGCCACTGTGCATAGCCCTATTTCATAACCATAAAATTTTATTCATTAATTTTGCAAGTTCCCCATGTTTTACTCTCATGTGGTGTATTCATGTCGGATACTTGGGGTATACCCTGATACCCCAGACATTTGAAGCTCTGGCCCTTTGCTACAGAAACCCATTCAAGGTGAACCTCTTGGATTTCACAGTTGTTGAATACAATGAAGAACACCAGGAGGGGTCACTTGTAGAGCACAGGCGAGAACAGACTCTGCTGTGGGGGTGAACCCCTGACCTTGGGGGCTTAAGGCAGCTTATACTGTCACGCAGTGCAAGACAGGAAGTCCTGCTAATGACTGCGCTGTGCAGAGCATGTGGTCTCCACAATCATCACAGCACAATGTGAGTGTGGCCAGCTTGCAATGGCCACCAAGGATGTTGTCCTCTAAATCCTGGAACCTGCGGATAGGTTACCTTATATGGGGGGAAAAAAAGGGGCTTTGCAGGTGTAATTGGGTTAAGGGACAATGTTGGGGAGATTATCCTGCATTGTCCAAGACAAGGGACACGGGAGGACGTCGTCACAAGAGAACTCGTGCATGGGAGGCAGAGGGATGAACGGCACAGCAGAGAGACAGAGAGGAGATGGAGCATGGAAGCAGAGGTGCTGTGAGCCCAGGAATGCCGGCAGCTGCTAGAAGCTGGAAGAGAGAATGGCAGAGCCTCCTCTGGAACCTCCAGGAGGAACCAGCCCTGCTGACATCGTGGCTTTCGTCCTGTGTGTTAGTTTCCTAGGGCTGCCAGAACAAACTATCACAAACTGAGCGGCTTAAATGACAGAAGTGCACGGCCTCACGGTTCCGGAAGCCAGAAGCCCCAAAACAAGGCTTCGCTGATGCGTGATCCAGCTTCTCAGCATCTTCCCTTTTCCCACTCAGGATAGCTGGAAACGGTCGCTCCTTCTCCTAAACGGGGAAGAAATGCAGAGAAAGCTCCAAGCAGAGGGAAATCCCATCCAAAAGGAAATGTGTGATTCAGACCCAGGAAGTGGCCAGGGCTGTGTTGACACTTGGTGCCTCAGTTTCCCTATTGGAAAACGTGTATAAAAGAGGCTGTATCTCATGGGGTTGACAGGAGGATTCAGTGTGTTAGCCCAGGGCAGAGGGTTGAGTGGGCAGTGCCCGGTGAGCATCTAACACGCAAGTGCTTTGATCGTCTGCATTGGGACGTTTTCGGAGCAGCCCCGTGTGGCCAGTTCTGGGCTGGGCACTGCGGGGGCAGACGTGAGCAGGGCCAGACTCTGCCCTCAGGCTTCTCGCCATCCAGGTGCTGGGAGGAGGCCGAACCATCACCACACCCCCACATGCACAGCACACACCCGGCTTGAGGCTTGGCCAGGGCTTATCCTAGAGACTTCTGTAGAAATGAACCTCAGGCCAGGTGCGCTGGCTCACGCCTATAATTCCTGCACTTTGGAAGGCCGAGGCGGGCAGATCACCTGAGGTCAGGAGTTCGAGACCAGCCTGGGCAACATCGTGAAACCTTGTTTCTACCAAAAAAATACAAAAATTAGCCGGGTGTGGTCACGCACGCCCGTAGTCCCAGCTACTGGGGAGGCTGAGGCACAAGAATCACTTGAACCCGGGAGGCAGAGGTTGTGGAGAGCCGAGATTGCACCACTGCACTCCAGCCTGGGCGACAGAGTGAGATTCCCTCTCAAAAAGAAAAAAAGAAAGAAAGAAAGAAATCCCCAACCGGGAGAAGTGGCCGATGCCACAGTAAGCGGCAGTTTAAAGCTTGAGTGATGGTTTCAATCATTTCTCACTTTAGCTAGCCTCATCTTGCAAGTCCTCAGTGTACAACCAACCTGAAAAATCTGATTTGGGCAGAAACAACTCCATTTCAAAGCTGTTTGGGATTCAGGCTCTGGAGGCAGCAGGGCTGTGGCTCTGGACGTGTCCAGATGCCACCCTGTGGGCTGCCACCTGAAGCGGAGGAGGGAGCAGGGCTGGCAGACAGGGCTCAAGTGAACCAGTGAACACACGTGCGTGCAAGTGCCACCTGCCCCTTGCTGTGACACTCAAACTCCCAGAGGCTTAGTGCTTCCTCCTGTAAAGTGGGCCCCATGCCATGCTGCTGTTGCAGGATTTGTACCTGACGTGGAGTAAATGCAGCAGAGTCGCTGTCATTCGGTGGAAGTGTCAAGGAGAAGGGGGCTTGGCTGAGCATTCCAGGAGTACAGTCGTCCATGTGCATAGCGTGAGAGGTTGCGGCTGCCCCAAGACAGGGCAGTGTGAGCTCTAAAAGAAAGACTCGAGCTTATGGGCTGACTTGACCTCTGGGGAAACTGTGGGGGGAATGGCCTAACTGCAAGCCCCCCTTCCCACTCTGCTCCCACAGGTCTGGCCCCTCAGCCGCTCCACCCTCCTTACCATGGAGACCAGGCACAATGCCTGCCCGTCCTGAGTCCTGGGCTTCATTCCATTCCCTGCCCCCATGGAATTACAGAAACAATACCTCCTGTGGGAACCAGGGGACCCACACCTTCTTTTCACTACAGAGCCGGCCCCCAGTCCCTGCTAGCACAGTCTGCTTCCAACGACAACCTCCATGTGGCCCCCTGTGGCATGTGATGTCCTCTCACCTGCGGGGAGTACATGTGGCTGACAAGCCATCGTTTACCTCATCCATTCTGTGCAGGTGCCACATTTGCTATCCTTATACCCGAGGGTGGGAGTTCCCTCACCCATGGGGTGAATAGCAGGTGATCAAAGGAGACAGGAATGGAATCTAGGTTCACATGAACCTGAGTCTGCACCCTAGCCCTGCTACCAGCAGCATGTCCCTGAGCAAGTCACCCACCTTCTCAGAACCTCGGTTTCCCCATCCTTAATGTGGAGATAATAATGCCCAAGCCTTATGACAGGAATACACACGCACTAATCCATGCATAACCAGGCAGGAGAGGCGGTGAGTACAGCATGGAACCACACACACTACATGGAATGGAACACTTAAAATGGGTTATACGTAGATTACATCTCAGTAAAGCTGATTTTACAAACACACACAGAAAGAGCTGGGGGCGGTGGCGTGTACTTGTAATCCCAGCCACTAGAAAGGCCAGGGTGGGAGGATCACTTGAGCCCAGGATTTCAAGACCAGCCTGGGCAACATGGTGAGACCCTGTCTCAAAATACGAGCAGAAAAGATGAGTACTTCTACAAGTTGATGGCTAGGTGTGGAGTCCCTCTCTCTCTCCAGTGGCCTAAGCTAAACTGCTCTGGAATCTGACGGCTCAGTTCAAAACCCAGGCTGCCCCCTCATCAGCTTTGCTACCTTCAGAAAGCTGCTGCACCTGTGCTCCAGTTTCTCTATCCCTAACTTGGGGATATTAACAAGTCTTTTCCCAGCGGGCTGCTATGAGGATGACATGAGATGACACGCCAAGTGCTTTGCATGGTGCTGGGAACACAAGGATTTTGTAAATAACCGTGAGCTCACAGCATCTCCCTCCAAGGGATGCCCAAGCCCCGGACGCTCCCCAAGCCTTCAGCCAGAAAACAGGCATACTGTGCTCAAGGTGCCCCACCCTCCTGAGGGCTGCTGCCTGAACATCTTGTTTTAACAACTATGTGGTGAACTCCTACTGTGTGCACGGCACGATGGGAGAGGAAAGAAGCGGTGAGCAGAGAGGAGCACTGCTCCAGAAGGTCCAGTGGGGTGGGGTGGAGCAGGGAGATTATAATTAATTAGGAAGAAAGACGGGGTGGGAGGAATGAAGGGAAAGGAAAGAACAAAATAAAAAGGGAAAAGTTGAAGGAAAGAAAGACAAAGGGAAGAGAGAGCAAGAGAAAAGAGAGAGGGAATGGATAGAGAGAGGGAAATAACAAAGAAAAGAAAGATAAATAAGGGAAGGAAGGAATGAAGGAAGAAGAGAGGGAGAAGGAAGGAAGGGAGAGAGAGAGGAATAAAAGAGAACAGAAAGAAAAGAAAGGGAAAGGAAAGAGGAAAGAAGGGAGGGAGGGAGGGAGGAAAGAAAGGAGGGAGGGAGGGAGGAAAGAAAAGAAAGGGAGGGAGGGAAGGGAGGGAAAGGAGGGAGGGAGGGAGGAAAGAAAAGGGAGGGAGGGAGGGAGGGAGGGAGGAAAGAAAGGAGGGAGGGAGGGAGGGAGGGAGGGAGGGAGGGAGGGAGGAGGAAAGAAAGGAGGGAGGGAGGGAGGGAGGGAGGGAGGGAGGGAGGGAGGGAGGGAGGAAAGAAGGAGGAGGGAGGGAGGGAGGGAGGGAGGGAGGAGGGAGGGAGGGAGGGAGGGAGGGAAAGGGAGGGAGGGAGGGAGGGAAGGAGGGAGGGAGGAAAGAAAGGAGGGAGGGAGGGAGGGAAAGAGGGAGGGAGGGGGAGGGAGGGAGGAAAGAAAAGGAGGGAGGGAGGGAGGGAGGGAGGGAGGGGAAAGAAAGGAGGGAGGGAGGGAGGGAGGGAGGGAGGGAGGGAGGGAGGGAGGGAAAGAAAGGAGGGAGGGAGGGAGGGAGGGAGGGAGGAAAGAAAGGAGGGAGGGAGGGAGGGAGGGAGGGAGGGGAAAGGGAGGGAGGGAGGGAGGGAGGGAGGGAGGGAGGGAGGGGGAGGGAGGGGGAAAGAAAGGAGGGAGGGAGGGAGGAAAGAGGAGGGAGGGAGGGAGGAAAGAAAGGAGGGAGGGAGGGAGGGAGGGGGAGGGAGGAAAGAAAGGAGGGAGGGAGGGAGGGAGGGGAGGGAGGGAGGGAGGGAGGAAAGAAAGGAGGGAGGGAGGGAGGGAGGGAGGGAGGGAGAGGGAGGGAGGAAAGAAAGGAGGGAGGGAGGGAGGGAGGGAGGGAGGAAAGAAAGGAGGGAGGGAGGGAGGGAGGGAGGGAGGAAAAAAAGGAGGGAGGGAGGGAGGGAGGGAGGAAGGAAGGAAGGAAGGAAGGAAGGAAGGAGAAAATGAAGGAAAGAGAATGAGTTGCTTTGTGTTAGAGCCAAGGTCTTTCATGAAATTCTGAGCAGGGCTCAGGAGAGAGCCTGGGGTTTGCAGGTGGGTCTCAGACTAAAAGATTAACCCGCTCCAAAGTGTACATTCTTATTTGAGTGTGGACATCTGTCTCCAGATTGAAACCATCAAAGCTGTCTTCGACACAGCAATAACCTGTTTACAAACCTGTAGACATGTCCCTCGGCTCAGAATTCATTAAAGAGCAGTGGTTCTGCTGACATAGGCTGTCCCCTGGGGCGCAGCAGCCGGTCTTGGACTGAGAGGGATGGCTCCGTCTCCACCTTACCGCAGACTCTCCCCACCACCCCGTACTGCTTCAACTAAATCAAACCACTACTTTTCTCTGGTTGTCTTCTCAAGATGGGGGATCTGCCACTAGCAGCTGTGCTTGCAAAACAGCTCTCTTTGGAAGAAACTAAGATGGATAGCTGTAAACTGATTGGAAAATTGCTTAGCCACAGAGATGGCTGGGATGCATCCAGATCACCGAGAGAAAGACCAGGCCACGGGGAGTCACAGGAAGAATAAATCTCAGAAGTGAAAAGAAAGAAATGCCTCTTTTCGTTTGTTTTTCTAATATTTCTTTTCAATTTGTTGAATACAAACAATTCAGCTTTTGCAAGACAATTTTCTTCCTCTTCCCGAGTTTCCTCCTGGGCTTCTAATGTCAGGATGTCTAACTCTGGGACAGAAAGCAAGGAAGGGAGCGCCCATTCTCTCCCTGCCCTCCTCCCACGCCCTCTGCAGAGGATTCCCCTGCTGCTGCCTGGGAAAATGGGTCTGAGCTGCAGAGCCACACTACTCCGACAAGGGCCTGCCAGAGAATTCCAGCTGAGGGGAGGAAGTAGGAAGCCACTTGGCCATGGATTGCATTCCTAAGTCCACACTCTCATATCCACCAGTGGGGTGAGATGGTTGCTAAATTAACAAACCCTTAACACCTTATATGGTATGTGCAAGGTGGTAAGTGCTATGGAGAAAAATCAGGGAAAAGTAGCAGCTAGTAGCTTCAGTGCAGGGACAAAGAGGTTGCAATTTTTTTTTCCTTTTTCTTCTTCTTTTTAAATAGAGACAAGGCCTTACTCTGACTCCCAGGCTGGAGTGCAGTGGTGTGATCATAGCTCACTGCAGCTTTGACCTCTGGGCTCAGGTGATCCTCCTACCACAGCTCCTGGGTAGTGGGGACTACAGGTGTGCACCACCACATCCAGCTATTTTTTAAATTTTTGGTAGAAATGGGGATCTCAGTTGCCCAGGCTTGTCTCAAACTCCTGGACTCCAGTAATCCTCCTACCTCAGTCTCCCGAGTAGCTGGGACTACAGGTGCATGCCACCACACCTGGCTAATTTGTACACTTTGTATACAGATGGGGTCTGACTATGTTACTCAGAGTGGTCTAGAACTCCTGGGCTCAGGTGATCCTCCCACTGTGGCCTCCCAAAGTGCTGGAACTGCAGGAGTGAGCTGCCACACTCGGCCATCACAGTGTTTCCTGTGCACGTGCCACCCGAGGCAGAGGAAACATGAAATGGAACGGAGACTGGTGATGCCTGCCACCGTCAGCGTCTTCTCCTTCCTTGTTGTCTCAGTTACCTGTTGCTGCCTAACAAATCATACCAAACCTCAGTGGTCTCAAACAACCATTTATTATGATCATACCTCATGTGTCTGTGGGTCAGTCCTTCAAACAAGGCACTGCTGAGACAGCTTAGACAGTGGGGGCAGAACCTGCTGGGTCTAAGCGAGCATCTCCCACTCCCTCAGCTTCCTTACAACATGGCAACCACAGAGCAGCTGGGCTTCTACAGAGGTTTAGGGCTCCAATAAGGTCAAGCCAGAGGCTGTCTTTCCTGTTCATGCTGAACTCAGAAAAAGCAGAGCGTACCTTCCACTGGACCCCACTGGTCAACACAAACACGGGCCGACCCAGATCCAAGGTGAAGGGAAACAGATCCCTTGCAATGGGAGTGTCAAAAGATTTGCCGCCATCTTTAACCCACCACATGTGCATACAAATAGACAGCATGTTCTGGCTCCCTTGTAATGAGGTGTGGCCATGGGGCTGAGTTTCATCTCATAAAAGTGATATGGGCCAGTACGCTTCCATGCAGATTCTATTTTATTTTACTTTTTTTATATATATATATATATATATTTTTTTTTTTTTTTTTTGAGACAAGGTCTTTCTGTAGCCCAGGCTGGAGTGCAGTGGCATGATGATGGCTCACTGCAGCCTGCACCTCCCAGACGGAAGCCTTCATCTCACCTCAGCCTCCATGAACTCCCGGGCTCAAGCCATCCACCCGCCTCAGCCTCCTGAAGTGCTGGGATTACAAGCTTGCCTCCATCCTCCCAACATTTACCACATCCCCTTTGCTTACTAAACCACATTTGCTTTCTTTGTATCCTTCAAACAGATCTGATAGAAGACCTTTGTTCTTCTATCTGCCTGGTGGACTCTTCCCCCAAGGAAGGGCAAATGGGGGTCAGTTTTGTGGGTTCTCGCCATTTCTCAACTCCCATTCCCCTCTCCTCTGAAGCTTCCCCAATCTAAGGGAGTTGCCCCTCCACCACCATCATGGCGCCTTTTTAGGCTCCCACGCAGCGCTAATCTCTCTGTGACATTGTCTCGTTTTACCTCTTTACTGGTTCATCGTCTCTCCAGCTCCCCTCCCTCAGCCTCCGACTAGATTTTAAGCTCCATGAAAGCAGAATTGGAAACTGTGTTCTTTCCTGCGCCTTCCACAATGCCTGGCACATCACAGGGGCTGGGCAAATATTTATTGAATGAATAAAAGTTATGCAAATTTATCTGCGCTCAGATGTCTTCTTTGGTTTCCTGAAATAGATACTCCTGACCCCTAGGATTGCGTATAAACACTAGAGGTTACAATATCCACGTCACACAGCCATAATAGTTAAACACACTCTTGCCCATAAATATCTTGCACCAATGAAGTGCTCACGAATGCTGGCAGCCCTGCCGCAGCCCGTCCTCTGTCAGCATTGGAGGTTTTGCGTGTGTGTTGTTTGTCACTTCTCTGAGAGCAACTTTGCCTGCTGAGGCTTTTCCTCTGATTATTCCATTTTCTTCCCAATTTTTTCAAAGCCACCTGAACGGAAAAGGCTGGTCCCAGAGGTGTATAAGCCCCTCATATGTGTTTGAAATTTGTCCAGCCTCATCTCCCAGGCTTTGGGACCTCTGGGAATTGCCAGTCTCACAAAGAAGTCCTCCAGCTAAAGCTCATGCTCCCCTCCCCTCCCCTCCCCTCCCCTCCCCTCCCCTCCCCTCCCCTCTCCTCTCCTCTCCTTTTCACTCTCAATGCACTTCAACAAAATATTTGCTCTTTTTCCAGGAGCTTCCTTAGTCTGAAGTGATTGGAAAGAAGGTTGTTCTAGCAACTGCTGCTTCTAGAGAGTCAATATTTAGACGACACAAAAACAAAACACAACAATGCAGCCACAATGCACCCACTGCTCTGGGGAGAGGGAACATCCCTTTGCTGGACTGAAACATTCTGGTGCCAGAGAGAGACAAGCCGCTGGCAGGAACTTCAAGGCCTGATGCAACCCAGGACCTGCAGTCAAAGTCCTGGCCTGATTTTTAAAAAGGGAAAAAAGGCTGAGCACGGGGGCTCACACCTGTCATCCCAGCACTTTGGGAGGCTGAGGTGGGCAGATCACTTGAGGTCAGGAGTTCAAGGCCAGCCTGGCCAACATGGTGAAACTCCATCTCTGCAAAAAAGTAGCTGGGCATGGTGGTGGGTGCCTATAGTGCCAGCAATATGCGGGTCTCTCCATGTTGCCCAGGTTTGCTGGGATTAAAACCATGAGCCACCGCACCCAGCTTAGATATATTTCTATGCAGTTTCAGTTAGCCCAGTGGCCTGTAATACCAGGAGGTGGAAGAATTGTTTGAGCTCAGGAGTTCAAGACCAGCCATGGCAACATGGAGAGACCCCCATCTTTACAAAAAAAAATTTTTAACTAGCTGGGCATGGTGGCATGCACCTGCAGTCCCGGCTACTCAGGAGGCTAAGGCAAGACGATTGTCAGAGCCCAGTAGTTCAAGGTGTCAGTGAGCCATGATTGCACCACTGTACCCCAGCCTGGGTGAGAATGAGACCCTTCCTCAAAAAATAAAAAAGTTTCAGTTAGATAGGAGGATAGGAGGAAGAAGTTCAAGAGATCTATTGTACAACATGTGACTAGAGTTAACGATGTATTATATTATTGAAAATTGCTAAGAGAGATTTTGTCTTCTCACCACAAAAATGCTAAGTATGTGAGGTCAAGGTCGTGCATATGTTAATTGCCCAGTTTGCCAGTGACTGAAGACTCCAATTCCATTTCACAATGTATACCTATTTCAAAATACGTTGTTACACAATAACCATATATAATGTTTGTTCTTTGAAACGATGTTGCAAACCCTTACAGAGCAGATCCTAGCAGGTTTGATCGAGGTGCCTGCACGGTTCATAATTGTGTCCAGTCGAGTTGCAATGGTCTAGCAAGTCAAAGCTGTGACCGACCGACTTCTAAGGTGGACCCCAATGGCCCCCACCCCCTGTGTCCATGCCCTTGTGAGATTTGCTCGTCTTGATTACGGGCTGGATGGAGTGACTTGCTTCTAACAATCAAATCTAGCAAAAGTGATGGGCTATGCCTTCTGAAATCGGTTCCAGTCAGTCTCTGGCTTCCGTGTTGCACAATCCTTGGGGTCTCTCCTTCCAATCTCTCGCTCTGGGGAAAGCAAGCTGCCATGTTGCAAAAACCCCATGGAGGGGTCGGAGTCTTCAGTCACCGGCCAGGGAGACTCTGGGTCTCACCGACAGCTCTGTGAGTGAACTTGAAAGCGGATCTTCCCCGCCGTTGAACTTGGTGGAAGACTCAGCCAACATCTCAATCGCCACCTGTGAGAGACCCTAAGCCAGAGAGCCCAGCTGAGCTCTCCCTGGATTCCTGACCCACAGAAACTGTGATACAATGAATGTGTATTGTTTTAAGCTGCTAAATTTGGGGGTTGTTTGTTACACGATAATAGATAACAAATAGAAAGTTCTAGCTGTAAAAGATATATTTCTTTTTTTAAAGACGTATATATTTTTAAAATAATATTTTACTTTATTAATAGAGATGAGGTCTCACTATGTTGCCCAGGCTGATCACAAACTCCTGGGCTCAAGTGATCCTCCTGCCTTGGCCTCCCAAAGTGCTGGGATTACAAGCAGGAGCCACTGCACCCTGTTTAGGTCTATTTCTATACATGCAGAGTAAGTGGGCCTCAAAATGTTTCAATAAAGTTGAGGTGGATAAAAAACAATTTTCAAATGAGTGATCAGTTTCTGTTTGGTGCTATGATTCAATCAGATTCCAGACCGTTTGAGTCTTTGAAGAGCTACTTTGTAAATCCACCTAAGTGTCCTACAATGATAGAGAACTGTTTTGTAAAAGCTTGAGATTAGAACTGCATTCTGCTCACAATCAGATGGAAATCTTTCATCAGAGTATTCAGACAATGACACGTCACAAACCTTAGCTTTTTGGAGCTTTTAACAAATAACAATCCTTGAGAAAAAAAAAGCTGGAAAGCAGAAAAACATCGAATTTTATCCCTGCGGAAGGACCGGAGGAACAAAACTGAAGGATGAGAGTATAAAACTGCAGCGAGATCTAATTTTGAAATCATGGGATTGTGTTTTGAAATATCCTGACCTGGAGGAAGAATCTTTTGATAGAGTTCCTATATTTAATTATATAAATTTATATTCTGTGTCAGAATGAAGTATAATTGAGAAAGCTTACCATTCAGCTGGATCTAAATTTGGTAAAACGTATCAAGAAATCTTAAGTAGAGGTAATTTGTTTGATAGGTTGTATATTATAAAAATATTTGTCAAAGAAAGGTTCCCTGAATAGAGGCAAAAAGAACCTTTCCTGTGAAAATATTTGGGCTGAATATTTTATTATTAATTTAAATATTTTAAAAGTTAGTGAAAAAAACTTTATGTAGCAGCTCTTGTTCTGAGCTAATATTAGATTACATTGAAAAAAATGTATTCTCTAGAAAAATAACACTGGTATAGTATTAGAGGCATATACGACTAAGAAAATAATGAAAGTGTGTGAAACTGCAGTAAGCGTAATTAGCCTGTTTATTTTATTTTATTATTTATGTATTTAATTTATTTATTTTGAGACAGGGAGGGCCTGGCTCTGTTGTCCAGGCTGGAGTGCAGTGGTGCGATCTTGGGTCACTGCAGCCTCCACCTCCTGGGTTCAAGTGATTCTCCTGCCTCAGCGTCCTAAGTAGCTGGAATTACAGGCATATGCCACCAAACTCAGCTAATTTTTGTGTTTTTAATAGAGATGGGGCTTCACCATGTTGACCAGGCTGGTCTTGAATTCCTGACCTCAAGTGATCTGCCTGCCTCAGCCTCTCAAAGCGCTAGGATTACAGGCATGAGCCACCATGCCTTGTCTGTTATTTTAAATTAATATTTAAAAAAATTTTTTTGAGACTGAGTCTTGCTCTGTCGTCTAGGCTGGAGTGCAGTGGCACATCTCAGCTCACTGCAACTTCTGCCTCCTGGATTCAAGTGAATCCTGCTTCAGCCTCCTGAGTAACTAGGATTAAAGGCACGATTCACCACGCCTGGCTAATTTTTGTATCATTAGTAGAGACAGGGTTTCACCATATTGGCCGGGCTGGTCTCGAACTCTTGATCTCAAGTGATCCATCTGCGTCAGCCTCCCAAAGTCCTAGGATTACAGGCATGAGCCACCACACCAGGCCAAAATATTTTAGTTAACATAAAGAATTTAACTTTTTTTTCTATAATGTACACAAGTAGGTTTTCTTTTTAATAGTTTTTCAAATGTTTTATTTGAGGAGGAGGAGGCTTCAGCGAGCCGAGATCATGCCACTGCATTCCAGCCAGGCAACAGGGCAAGACTCTGTCTCAAAAGAAAAAGAATCACATTCCAGAACAAATCCCTGCATAAGCCAGTCACACCTCTGGCTCTCTCACCTCTTCTTCCTCTCCCCCAGTTCACTGCTGCAATGACAGGGGCCATTGACAGGGGCCAATGACTGGGGCTCTTTCTCCCCATGAATTGTGACAGTTCCAGGGCTGGCGGTACCACTAGATCAACAGTACGGTGTAGTCGCTGTGTATTCGAAACCCTTCCATCCCTCCTCACCCAGGGCTGGCGGTACCACTAGATCAACAATACAGTGTAGTCTCTGCATATTTGAAACCCTTCCATCCCTCCTCACCCAGGGCTGGCGGTACCACTAGATCAACAGTACGGTGCAGTCTCTGCGTATTCGAAACCTTCCATCTCTCCTCACTCATGCTATTGCTTTCCCGGGATGGCGGTATATTTTCTCAACCCATGATATGAAGCTCAGCCACGAGCCCTGACTGCTTTGGCCAACTGGACATACAGAGGTTCCAAGCAAAGGCTTTTGGCATGGTCTCCTGGGCCCCTGCCCTGCCAAGTGAGAAGAATGCATCCTGGGACTGTCTGCAACTCCTTCACCCCGAGTTCTGGGAAGAGAGACAGGTGGAACCAACCTGAACTTGATCACCAGCCGAAGGGGAGCCTCCCAGCAGACTCCCAGACCCTTAAACATGTGTCCCCGTGAGCTGCTGATACGTTAGGGTTGTTTGTTACACATTTCACAGCAATAGCTAACTAATACAGACAGTGTATAAGATCTGGATCTTATCTGTCCATTCATTCACATGGGCAAATATTTATTGAGCACCTGCAAATATTTATTGTGCCACGGATGCAACGCAGAACAGAGCAAAATCCTGGTGCTCACATTCTAATGGCGAATACAGAGTCCCATGGCATCAGAAAGCAAGTGTGTCTCCAGTGATGACAGATGATGCAGTGGAAGGCACAATGCTAAGTGAAATAAGCCAGGCGCAGGAAGAAACATGCAGCACCATCTCACCCACCTGCGGAATCTTTAAAAAGTCAACAGGCTGGGCGCGGTGGCTCACGCCTGTAATCCCAGCACTTTGAGATGCCAAGGCGGGCAGATCAGCTGAGGTCAGGAGTTCACAATCAGCCTGGCCAACATAGTGAAACCCCTTCTCTACTAAAAATACAAAAATTAGCTGGGCGTGGTGGCGCATATCTGTAGTCCCAACTACTCGGGAGGCTAAGGTAGGAGAATTGCTTGAACCCTGGAGGTGGAGGCTGCAGTTAACAGAGATCACACCAGTGCATTCCAGCCTGGGCGACAGAGCGGGACTCCGTCTAAAAAAAAAAAAAATAATAATAATAATAATAAAAACATAAAAAGTAAATAGGGAAAAACAGAGTGAGGTTACCAGGGCAGGGAGGGGAGGAGATAGGGAGGCACAGGACAAAGACAACAGAGTTGCAGTTATGGCTGGATGCTGTGGTTCACACCTGTAATCCTAGCACTTCGGGAGGCCAGGGTGGCAGATCACCTGAGGTCAGGAGTTCCAGACCAGCCTGGTCAACATGGCAAAACGCCATCTCTACTGAAAATACAAAAATTAGGTGGCATGGTGGCAGGTGCCTGCAATCCCAGCTACCCAGGATGCTGAGGCAGGAGAATCACTTGAACCCGGGAGGCGTAGGTTGTAGTGAGCCAAGATGGTGCTACTGCACTCTAGCCTGGGCAATAGAGTGAGACTCCATCTCAAAAAAAAAAAAAAAAAAAAAAAAAAAAAAAAAAAAGGTTGCAGTTTTGAAGGGGGAATAAGTCTAGAGATGGAGGCACAACGGGAGGACTGTAGTCAGTAACATTGTATCTTAAATTGAAAATTAGCTAAGGGTAGGTTTTAGGTGCTCTTACCACACACACAAGAGGGAACTCTGGGCCAGCACTATGGTTCATGCTGTCTCAGCACTTTGGGAGGCTGAGACAGGAGGATATCTTGAGTCAAGGGGTTCCAGACCAGCCTAGCCAACATGGCAAGACCTTGTCCCTACAAAAACTTTAAAAAAAAAAGTAGCTGGGCATGGTGGGAGGTCAAGGTGGGAGGATCACTTGAGCCCAGGAGTTTGAAACCAGACTTGGCAACATAGTGAGACTCTCTTACAAAAAATAAAAAATTACCTGGGCATGGTGGCATGCACCTGTGGTCCCAGCTACTCAGGAGACTAAGGTGGGAGGATCGCTTGAGGCTGGGAGGTCAAGCCATGATCCACTGTGAGTGAGCCGTGATCCACTGCACTCCAACCTGGGTGACAGAGCGAGATCCTGACTCTAATTAAAAGAAAAAAAGAAAAAGGAGGTACCTATGGAGGGTGATGGGAACGTTCTTTTGCTTTCCTGTAGTAAAATCATTTCACCGTGTACATGTGCATCAACATAGCATGTTGTACATCTTAAATACATGCAATAAGAATTAACTAATGAATTTTTTTTTTTTAAAAAAGGATTGTCTTCTTGGCTGGGTGGAGAATAGGCTCTACGGGGCAAGGGTAGAATCTTGGGATTGAGGTCAGAGGCTCTTGTAAGAAAGGGTCCAGGTACTGCATGAGGAAGGTGTGACTGGGATGGAAATTATGGTGAAGACTTGGTCAGATTTGTGGCTTACTTTGAAGATGAAGGCAATAGGATTATTGTGACTTGCGCATGGACTGTGAGAGGCAGATAGCAAATGTGTAGCACATACAATGTGCCAGACCCCAGTCTAAGCATGCGGCACGTGGTAATTTGTTTAAACCTCAGTGACTTGGGAAGGAAGCGACCATCATCATTGTCTTAGGTGACGTCCTCCAGGTGCAAGTTAACCATTGGGAGTACGGGATTTGAACTTAGGCAGTCTAGCTCTAGAGGCCAAGTTCTTAACATTTATGTTTTGTGAGTTAATTTGGGAGGTTTAAGTCCACTTGGAGAGATGTGGCTTATACTCAGGACACTCTTGGGACACTGCCCGGGGCCATGGTTTGTTCTTTGAGCCCAAGTCCTTGCCACTAGCCCAGGGCAGAGGGAAGAGGTCCAAGGGACAGAGACGTGATCCAAAAACTTCTCAGAAGAGGCAGCTTTTAGATAGTGTGTTAGGAGCTGATGAGGTGCTCACCAGCTAAAAAAGGGAGGACGGTCCACCGATTCCCCTGCTGGAGAGAAACATACCTGAGACCCGACTCAGACTCTTCACATGCAGCCCTGTTTGCTGTAGCAAAAAACTGGAACAACCCAAACACCCAGTCACTGGAGAAGGGATCATGAAATTATGTACCTTCCTATAACAGAGTATCGAATTAAAGTGAAAATGAATGGACGACAGCTAAGTCCATCAACAGGGCTGAATCTCACGGGTGAAATATCAAAGCAAATCTTAAAACAAGACATACAGCCAGGTGTGGTGGCTCACGCCTATAATCCCAGCACTTTGGGAGGTCAAGGCAGGTGGATCACCTGGGGTCAGGAGTTCCAGACCAGCCTGGCCAACATGGTGAAACCCTGTCTGTACTAAAAATACAAAAAATTAGCCAGGCATAGTGACAGGTGCCTGTAATTCCAGCTACTTGGGAGGCTGAGGCAGGAGAATCGCTTGAACCCGGGAGGCAGAGGTTGCAGTGAGCTGAGACTTGTGCCATTGCACTCCAGCCTGGGCAACAAGGGCAAGACTCTGTCTTAAAATGTATATATATATATATTATTCTCATATTATTCCTCTTTATGCAATGTCTATGTTTTATATCATTTTTAAAGTATGAAGTTTTGTATAACTTGTGTAACTCAATAAGAAGGGGCTGTCCATTAGTCGAGAATGTGCCTGCAAAGCCCAAAGGGTGTTAATGATTGGAGGGAAGGGGACGTCATCGATGGTGATGAACTGAAGTTCAGTCCAGTCTACGCATCTTCACTTCCTTTACTCTTGCACCTACAGTGCTTTCCAAATGATGTAAGAGGAGTTATTGTGATCCCTCCTGTCCAAGCTCTGGGCATGACTTCTGGAGGAGAAACATGAAAGTAGCCAGAAAATTGACCAGGAGAGGTGACTCACGCCTGTAATCCCAGCACTTTGGGAGGCCGAGGTGGGTGGATCACTTGACATCAGGAGTCCACTTGAGGTCGAGACCAACCTGGCCAACAGGTGAAACCCGGTTTCTACTAAAAATACAAAAATTAGCCAGGCATAGTGGCACGCACCTGTAATCCTGGCTACTCGGGAGGCTGAGGTGGGAGAACTGCTTGAACCTGGGAGGCGGAGGTTGCAGTGAGCCGAGATCGCATCACTGCACTCCAGCCTGGGTGACAGAGCGAGACTCAGTCTCAAAACAAAACAAAACAAAAGTAGCCAGAGAATAAAACTGACCCTTGGAGGGAGGAGTGCGTGTTGTTTGTATGCAAATGTGTTTGTGTACGCATGCTGTGTGTGTGGTGTGTGTATGCACGCCTGTGTGAGTTGTGTGTGTACAAATGTGTGTAAGCATGTGCATGCATGTGTATGCACGTGAAGAGGTGGTTGCCAGGTTGCACCACTGGCAGGTCCTACACTCGCTGCAGAATCGGGAGATGAGAGGGGGGGTCTTTATACAGGCTCCAGCATCTGGCATTGGAGGGACTGCGGCTGAGGGCTGAGGACTGACCTCAGCCACCCCACTCCAGGGTCAGTGAGGATCCCCTTCTTCCTGAGGGCCTGAAAAGTCCCCGAGGAGACAGCTGAGCCGGCCCTGATATATGGGCTGCTAACCCAGCCTGGCTGGAAGGAGGCTGTCCGTCTTCATTTTTATAACCTCTGGAATGAGACTCACAGACAGCACCCCACCCTCCATCACAGCCCTAATCACTGGCTACTAGAAGCCAGATGAAGCCCGATTCCAGTTTCCACACAGGTGGGATGCACGCCACCACCGTCGGGAAATGAGTTACAGCTGCACATCTGTGGCATGAAATAACATCCACCCAGATAATGAGAAAGCTTCTTTTCAATCATGTTTTGGAAATCAAGGAGCAAGTCTCACTCAGGTGCACGTACAGTTTAACACCTCCTCAGCACTGGCTAATTTCTCTAAAAATGTTTAACTGATACCTAATAATTCTGCTTGTTTATGGAATACACGGGATCTTTCACTGCATGCAGACAATGTGCAGTGATTACATCAGGGTGTTTAGGATCTCCATCATCATTTCTTTGTATTGGGAACATTTCAAGTCTTGTCTTTTAGCTATTTTGAAATAGGCAGGCAACTGAGTTTAGCTGTTTTCATGGTATTTAATGTTACAATTATTTTTCATCTTTGGTATGTTTCTCTTTGGTACTATTATTTTTGAGACAGTCTTGCTCTGTCGCCCAGGCTGGAGTGCAGTGGTGTGATCTCGGCTTACTGCAACCTCCGCCTCCCAGGCTCAAGTGATTCTCTTGCCTCAGTCTCCTGAGTAGCTGGGACTAAAGGTGTATGCCACCATGGCTGGCTGATTTTTGTCTTTTTAGTAGAGACGGGGTTTCACCATGTTGGCCAGGCTGGTCTTGAACTCCTGACCTCAGGTGATCCACCCGTTTCAGCCTCCAAAATGCTGGGATTACAGGCGTAAGCCACTGCGCCCGGCCAATAATAGTGTTTTCCGTAGTGAAAATGGGATGACAGTAGAGTTTAGGTGCTTTTACTACACTCTATTTGAGATAATGGGTATGCTAATATGCTTGACAGTAGTAATCAAAACATCATGCTGTATGTCTTAAATATATACTTTAAAAAAGAATACAAATGATACATAAAGTGAAAAAAAGAAGAAACATGGTCTTCAGAGCAGACTCTCTCTGGTTAAACCCCCGCTCTCCTGCTTCCTAAATGAGCAATGCAGGGAAGGGGCCGTATATCTCTGTGCGTGTTACCTTGTCTGTGTAATAAGAATAGTCGTGTCTGCCTCCAGAACAGATGGAGTTTCTGTCATATTGAGCCATGAAGCTGGTAGTACTTTATTAGGGAAGCCCCAGTAAACTCATACGTGTGGACATAGCAACAACGATAGTGGCACGGATGGGTCTGATTTGGAAACGCTGCATTCCAGGTGGGCCCTGGGTCCCCTTTCTTGTACCACCTCTTTTCATGGTCACCTCTGATGGCCCAGCTCACACGCTGTCTGAGGGTCTGAGGCTTGTGCCCCGCATCAGTTTGTGACTATCTCTGTGCAAGATCTGGTTGGTCCTCCATTCAAAAGCCACCATCACACCACCCCTCTGGCAAAGTGGCCCTGCCTGAAATTCACGTCAACGTGAAACTGACTAGCATAAACCATTCCCTGGATCAGGGACCACCTATGGGTGGTGAGATAAGGCAATGCAGGCAGAGTTGTGTGTTGAGTTGGTAAACTACTCCCCAGAGTGCTGGGAGCTTGGCTGTTGAGGGCTGTGGACTTGGATGAAAGCCTGAGATCCAGATAAAAGTCCAAATAGGTAAAACTGATGGATTAGTCTGTTCTCACGCTGCTAATAAAGACATCCCTGAGACTGGGTAATTTATGAACGAAAGGAGGTTTAATGGACTCACAGTTCCGCATGGTTGGGGAGGCCTCACAGTTCCGCATGGTTGGGGAGGCCTCACAGTTCCGCATGGTTGGGGAGGCCTCACAATCATTGCAGAAGGTGAAGGAGGAGCAAGGCACATCTTTCATGGTGGCAGGCAAGAGCGTGTGTGCAGGGGAACTGCGCTTTATAAAACCATCAGATCTCGTGAGACTTATTCACTATCACGAGAACAGCATGGGAAACACCTGCCCCCATGACTCAATTACCTCCCACAGAGTCCCTCCCATGACACGTGGGCATTATGGGAGCTACAATTCAAGATGGGATTTGGCTGGGGACACAGCCAGACCATATCAATGGGTAACACAATATGTAGCAGACATCTGTTAATCTGTTGAAGTTTCCTTCCTCTTACTTTGGAAACACCATCCCAAGGCAGGGTGCAATGACTCACACCTGTAATCCTAGCACTTTGGGAGGCGGAGGCGAGACAATTGCTTGAGTCCAGGAGTTCAAAGACAGCCTTGACAACATAGTGAGACCCCGTTTCCACAAAAATAAGAATAAAAATTAAAACATTAGCTGGGCATGGTGATGCATGCCTGTAGTTCCAGCTACTCTGGAGGCTGAAGTGGGAGGATTGCTTGCACCTGAGAGGTTGAGGTTACAGTGAGCCACGATTGCACCACTGCACTCCAACCTGGGCAACAGAGCAAGACCCCATCCCTAGAAACAAAACAAAACATATCCCAAAATTTCCTTGGGGAGCCACAGTCCCCCAGTCTTTATCCACGTGGTTTGGGAGAGCTGGTCCTGATTTGCTTTCCAGGGCTGTGGTGTGAACCAGTCCTGGCCAGCAGGAGGTTCGCACATTCCTGGCTGTGGTGGTGAGCATGTGTCTGTAACCCTTCCAGTTAGAACCAATGAGATCAATTGTAAGACTCTTAGTGGAACTTGTGGGAAGGAGAAACCTGGTTTTCACAGGTCTCAACGTTGGTAGAATAAAAGCATGGAGTTCCTGGTGACCAGAAGCTCTTGCAGCCTTGCAGGATAAACTGAGAGTGAGGTCAACACAGATAAAATCATACCCAAAAGATGGGAAGAGACAGAGTGCTGGTACCATGACGTGAGCTGCTGGATCCACCCATACCTGGAATCCATGTGTACGCTTTTATTTATTTGCACCATTTAGTTTCCTATCATGCTTCAGCCAGACTGTGTTGGATTTCTGATGCTTCTAGCCACATATATAACGCCATCTCTCCAGTACTGATGAACCTTCATAGGGTTACATGCGACAGCAGACAGACCCTCTTTTACTGCGGGCAAGGTTAGACCACATAAAGCCTCTGTGTCTTGGATGAACTTCTCTCAACAAGGTAAGAGCCACCTGAACTAATGAGTAAAGGAAGTAATGGCTTTACTTAATTGGAATGATATAAATTGCTGTAATGCGAATTGTCTGCACAAGACAGAAATTCATGGAGGTGTTCTGTTCTAACCTGTGACATACCATTATAAAGGTTCTGAAGGAAAGGGTCTATTTTCCCCTGATGCTGGACTTTTCAAAGCACAGCAATTTTGTTTCACTTTGAACGGCCATAATGAAGCCAGCAGCTTACTCAGCACTTTCTGCCAACTATTAACTTCTCTCACATCAATGGCCAGACACTCAGACCCTGCCCAGCCCGGGTGGGTGATGCCAATTCACTAACCAGCCAGGAAGAGGGTATAGTTGTGCCTACTCTGAGCGGCCAGAACTGCAACAAATCAGAAGAGATGCCCCTTCCAAAGAAGATGGCCTAGGGCCTAGAATCCAATCTTGACCAATTTTCTGATGTCTTTGGAAGTCTGGATTTTCTTTTTCATTTTCTTTTTCTTTTTTGAGACAGAGTCTCACTCTATCACCGAGCCTGGAGTACAGTGGCATAGTCTCGGCTCACTGCAACCTCCGCCTCCCAGGCTCAAGTGACTCTCATACCTAAGCCTCTTGAGTAACTGGAATTATTGGCGCCCACCACCACACCCGGTTAATTTTTGTAATTTTAGTAGAGATGGGGTTGCACCGTGTTGGCCAGGCTGGTCTCAAACTCCCAATCTTAAGTGATCCACTCGCCTCGGCTTCCCAAAGTGCAGGGATTACAGGCGTGAGCCACTGCACCTGGCCAGAAGTCTGGATTTTATGATGTAAAAAAATCTCGTGATTCTTTCTCCAATGTTGTGTTTAGTGGTGTGACTAGCATTCCCCCAAAATTCATGCCCACTCCGATCTTCAGAATGTGGTCTCATTCCGAAACAGGGCCTTTGCAGGTATCAGGAAGAATGGAGATGAGGACTGGGCATGGTGGCTCACACCTGTAATACCAGCACTTTGGACACTGAGGTGGGTGGATCACCTGAGGTCAGGAGTTCAGGACCATCCTGGCCAACATGGTGAAACCCCGTCTCTACTAAAAATGCAAAAATTAGCTGGGTGTGGTGGTGGGCGCCTGTAATCCCAGCTACTTAGGAGGCTGAGTGGTGGCAATGCTGCCACAAGTCAAGGGATGCTGGAAGCCACCAGGAGATGGAAGAGGCAAGAAGGGCTCCTAACATAGATAGAGCCTCTGGAGAGAGCCAGACCTGCCAACACTGTGATTTCAGACTCTGGCCTCCAGAACAGGGAGCATAAATGCTTGAACCCAGGAGACGGAGGTTGCAGTGAGCAAAGATCGTGCCACTGCAATCCAGCCTGGACAACAGATCAAGGCTCCATCTCGAAGAAAAAAATAAAAATAAAAAATAAAGAGAATGGAGATGAGATCATTGGGAATTGAGTGGACCCTAAGTCCAATGATAAGTGTCCTTTTAAAAGACAGGAAAGGACACAGCCACAGAGAGGAGGCCACGTGAAGACCGAGGCAGAGATGGGAGCAATGCCGCCACAAGCCAAGGGATGCTGGAAGCCACCAGGAGATGGAAGAGGCAAGGAGCCTCCTACCACAGAGCCTCTGGAGGGAGCCAGACCTGCCAACACCGTGATTTCAGACTCTGGCCTCCAGAACAGGGAGCATAAATTCCAGCTGTGTAAGCCACGAAGTCAGTGGAAATCTGGTCCTGCAGCAGCCCTAGTGAGAACACTGAGCTATTAGGTCAATTGAAGAAAATACCCTCCAAGCTGAGCAGGGTGCCCCGAACGCCACACATAGCCAGAGGGTGCCTGTTGGTGATCTCAGCCTCCTGTAGGCTCAGGATCTGACCCGCCCCAACCTGGTCCAAGGCTCAGGATGAAAATCTCCTCCAGCACAGCAAGCAGCTGTGGAAACGCCAGGTCCTGGAACTCACGGGGGCAAACACTCGTCCCTGGAAGAACCAGATGAACGAGGTGAGGGTGTCTGGATCCAACGCTCTGGGAAGTGCCCCATTCGTGGTTCCCAGACCAGTTCTGCCTTGGGAACAATTCCAGCGTGTGTGCAAGGCATCTGTCCAGGTCAGTGCCCCTGAGTTGGCCGTCTCTGTTCAGGTCTGCCCATGCGGGCAGTACCCTCAGTTCACCAAGACAACTTGCCAGGACTCAGACTCTGACTCCATAGTGGGGATGCCTGGAAACCTGCTCAGCCCCGGCCCTTGGCTAACCCAGGAGCTGGCAGCTATGCTCAAGGAACCCTGTGCGTGGAGGGAGGATGGGACCAAGGGATAGCTTCTCCCTGCCTACCCCGTCTTGTGCCCAAGCAGACAGCTCTGAGATGCATTCGACAAGGCTCCTCCAAAGGACCCAGGGAGTCCGGCCCCGGGTACCCGCAGTGGCCATCAGCTCTGGAACTTCTCTTTCACCTGCTCTCCTTCCTCTCCAGTTTCACTCCCTCATCCTCACTCCTGCTCCTGAGGCTGCATCTCAGGCTGTCTTCCAGGAAAGCCCAGGCTTGAGGTGTGGTCATTCTCTCAAAGTGCAGGAGCAAATCTGCAAGGGCATATATCCCCTCACATGACAGACGACCGGTGTGTTCAAAACTCGTACTGACTTTGAACCTAAGGGGTTTTGGAAAAACAACCTGAGTGACCAGGTTCCATACAAACATTCTGGCGAAAGCTAACGGTATTTTCCTTCTCTGCACAATTTCGTTATTAGAGGCATTCAAGAAAATTCCTTTGCCGTTTTTGAAAACAGCCTGTAGTTCTATGTTTCGGCCACTAGATAGCAGGCTGCATAACAAATGCTGGACATCTCATGGGAATCTCACCAACTGCTTGATCGAAGGTGGGGGCTGTCCTTAAAAAGTGGTTTGTTGGGAAGCCAAGGCAGGCAGATCATCTGGTTGGGAGTTCGAGACCCAGCCTGGCCAACACACCAAAATCCCATCTTTACTAAAAATACAAAAATTAGCCGGATGTGGTGGCAGGCGCCTGTAATCCTAGCTACTTGGGAGGTTGAGGCAGGAGAATCGCCCGAGTTCGGGAGGCGGAGGTTGCAATGAGCCAAGATCGCGCCACTGCACTCCAGCCTGGGTGATAGAGTGAGACTCTGTCTCAAAAAAAAAAAAAAAAAAAAAAAAAAATGGTTTGCCGCTGGGGGCGGTGGTTCATGCCTGTAATCCCAAAACTTTCGGAGGCTGAAGCAGGCAGATCACTTGAGGTCAGGAGTTCAAGACCAGCCTGACCAACATGGTGAAACCCGGCCCCTACTAGAAATACAAAAATTAGCCGTGCACGGTGGTGCACGCCTGTAATCCCAGCTACTTGGAAGGCTGAGGCAAGAGAATTGCTTGAACCCGGGAGGCGGAGGTTGCAGTGAGCCGAGACCATGACACTGCACTCCAGTCTGAGCGACAGAGCAAGATTCCATCTCAAACAAAAAAGAAAAACCAGAAGTGGTTTTCTCCGGAGTCCTGCTCTGTGTGGTTACTCACTGCCTCTACGCGTCAGCCCTGCCTCCCTCACCTCCCTCCCAGGCCTTCTTTCTGTTCACTGCATGCATCAAGCTTTCTCCCGACTTTGGGCTTTTCCCTTAGTTCTCCCGGACTGAAACTCTGTCCTTCGATATTAGCAAGCCAGCTCCTGGTCCCTTGGTGTCCCTGGACAAGCCAACCTAAGACACAGCCCCTCCTTCGACTTCGTCATGCATCACATCATCTTCGCTTCTTCAAAACCCTTTCACTTTCCGAAATGTGACTGTTTGCTGACACATTGATTATTTGTCTCTTGCATGAAAATGTGAGCTCCAGGAAAGCTGAGTTCCTATTTAGTTCACTGCTGCGTCCCTGTCTAAAATGGAGCTACAGCATAAACTGACAGGTGGCTGAGGGATACTTGTTGAGTGACTGAATGATAGGAGTGAATGAATGAACAACCTCTGATGCACAATAAGAACCAGGCTGAATCTCCTTCTCTGACTCTCCTTTTTATTGAGATAGGGTCTTTCTCTGTGGCCCAGGCTGCGGTGCAGAGGCGCGATCTCTGCTCACTGCAACCTCCATCCTCCGGGTTCAAGTGATTCTCGTGCTTCAGCCTCCCGAGTAGCTTGGTTTACAGGTACTCACCACCATGCCTGGTTATTATTATTATTATTATTTTTTCTCTTTTTGAGAGGGAGTCTTGCTCTGCTGCCCAGGCTGGAGTGCGGTGGTGTGATCTTGGTTCATTGCAACCTCCGCCTCCTGGGTTCAAATGATTCTCCTGCCTCAGCGGTGACTTGAGAATCTCCTGAGTAGCTTGGCTTATAGGTGCTCACCATCACGCCTGACTAATTTTTGTACTTTTTTAGTAGAGACACGGCTTTGCCATGCTGGCCAGGCTGGTCTCGAACTCCTGACCTCAAGTGCTTCACCCGCCTCGCCCTCCCAAAGTGCTGGGATTATAGGCGTGAGCCTCTGCGCTCGGCCTCTCTGACTCTGTTGGCGTTGTTTCCAATGTTGTTATGATTCACTGTGAATAACTGAGTCAGTTTGAACTCAGCATGGTGTCTGGAACATTAGAAAAATGCTGACCTGTGTGGTTTGGTTTATGTCTTTGAAATATCTGAGCCCTAAAGAGCAGTAAGCGGGAAGTCCTTTGGGCGTACGAGGCTTGGTTTGGGTTAAAAGATTTTAAATGCTGAGCATAAATCCACTCTGAAGCTTCTCTGATCCTCCCTGAACTGTGTCCATTCCCTTCCTCTAGAAAAGACAAATGACTTATATAGAAGTGAAGTTGTAAATTCTGGCTCATTTGAAGGTGGCTTTGGATAAGTCACCCACTTACAATTCAGAGTAGCCAGAGATTGTGCTGGGCGTGGCGGAGTGCCAGGGATGTTACAGCCTCGAAATAGACAATTCCAAGGGCTGAGAAACGGAGTGACCGTGTGCGGCAGGGCCTGGCAGGAGAGGTGGGGGCGGCTGAGTCTGAAAGAGCAGAAACAGTCCTGCCTCTGTTCACTGTTGCAGCCTTTTGTTCATCATGGAGATTTTTTTGCATTAATTTTGAGTTTTTAAAATATTGAGTTAAGTATTTTTTATCCTGGCTACTGAGATTTTTGGCACTCCCTTCAACTTCGTGCCCCATCTCAGCCCTGGGGCATAGGAGAGCTTCACAACACGGCCTACCGGGGAGCTGGGGTAGGAACGAGTCCCTGGTTTCTCCAAACTCAAAAGACCCAGGAGAGAACGCTGAACTACCTTAGGGCCGTGAGATGATCACTTACTTCTGTAGCTTCAAAAACATGAGGAAGCACGTGAGTGCGGCATGGAAGATTAACTACATTCAAACAAATATTCTCCATAACTACATTCAAACAGACATTCTCCATTCATTTCCTATTGCTGCTTCAACAAAGTATGGAGAACCTTGTGGCCTAAAATGGCACAGATGTATTATTTTTCAGTTCTGGAGGTCAGATTGTAAAATGGACTCACTGGTCACTCCAGACACTGTGCTGCTAAAATTCCTATGTGACAGCCCAGTCCCCAGGGTGATGGTGTCAGGAGGTGGGGCTTTGGGAGGCCATCAGGCCTCGAGGGTGGCACCCTCATGATGGGGTTAGTGCCCTTATGAGAAGGGATAGGAAGGAGAGGATCTCGGTACCACGTGAGGACACAGCATGAAACAGGCGATGGGCAAATCAGGAGGGGCCTCACCGGCCGTCCAATCAGCCAGCGCCTTGACCTTGGACGCCACAGCCCCCAGGACTCTGAAGAATCTATTCCTGTTGTTGAAGCCGCGGCTACAATATTCGGTTATAGCAGCCTGAACGAATTAACACATCGGCTGAAACCAAGGGTGCTGACACAGCTGCGTTCCCCCTGCAGGTCCCAGAGCAGAATCTATTTCCCGGCCTCTTCCAGCTTCCAGAGGCGCCCAAACCCCTGAGCTTGGGGCCCCTCCCCTCCTTCTTCGGAGCACGTCGCTCCCACCTGGCCCTCGTCCTCCCATCTTCTGATTCTGACCTCCTGCCTCCGTCTTTCACTCATGAAGAGCCTTGTGACCTTGGGGCCCACCTGGCTAGTCCAGGACAATCTGCTCATCTCCACGGCATCAACATAATCGCACGAGAAAGGTGCCCTCCGTCATGTGAGGTGACAATCACAGGTTCTGGGATCAGGGCAGGACACCTGGGGTTGGGGGCTGGGGGTGGTAATTATTCAGCTCACAGCAAAGCTGGTCTGAATCCTAACCCAAAGTTAACTGAAAAATTCTAGAGATCTATTGCACAACACAGCTATAGTTAACAGCCAGGTATTATGTTCTTGAAATTGATGAGAGGTCTCAAGTGTTCTTAATCACAAGTAAAATATGTGCACTAATGCATATTAATTAGCTCGATGTAACCACTCCACCAGGTATATCTTTCCAAATGTGTTGTACACAATAAATATTAATATATACAATTTTTGTCAATTCAGTAAGTTTTTTTAATGGAGAACAAGCTCATGATCTAATGCCTGCTCCCAACACTAACTCACTTTAAGAGGCTGCCATGGGTGAAGGACTCTGCGAGGCACTTGCTTAGGGCAGGGGCCTCGCCTCAGCTGCCCTGCTCCTGGCACTGGCCGGTGGGTCATTTTAAATGAGGGGCTCCCGGCTGGGCACAGTGACTCACATCTGTAATCCCAGCACTTTAGGTGGCTGAGGCGGGCAGATCACTTGAGGCCAGGAGTTCGAGACCAGCCTGGCCAACATGGCAAACCCCGTCTCTACTAAAAATACGAAAATTAGCCACGCGTGGTGGCAGGTGCCTGTAATCCCAGCTACTCGGCAGGCTGAGGCACAAGAATTGCTTGAACCTGGGAGGCGGAAGTTGCAGTGAACTGAGATTGTGCCACTGCCCTCCAGCCTGGGTGACAGAGCGAGACTCTGTCTCAAAAAATAATAAAATAAAATAAACAAATGAGGGGCTTCCGGTGGGTGACAAATCTGCCAAATTGAATGCTGACAGCGTCATCAGGGGATCCCGGAGGCTGCTGGCCAAAAATGCCAGAGGTGAGTCCTCCTGGCCCAGGGAGGCTGCTCCGCGTGGAGAGGGGGCACAGCTGGCCCCCTGAAGCAGGTGTTTTCACACTGGTCTCCATCCGCACCGGTAGTCAAATGCTGCAAAGTGCCTGAGCAGGATCAGACATCTACAAACGGGTGGCCCTCCCCGGCCCACCGACCTCACAATCCCTCCAGGAAACCTATGTGGAGGGGACGATTTCCCGGCCTGGGCATCGGGAGGTGCGAGGGCCCAGGGGTGGGGCTCAGGGGTCGGTGCTGGGCAGGAGTGGTCCTGGGCACCAGCCCTCAAGGGTCCACCTGCTCCCGAGGAAAGCTGTGCCCATCCCGCGCACACTCACTCCCTCGTCCCATCTCACCGCGTCGTCCCGCCTGCTGGAGGTTTCTGTGTAGAAGGCCGTGCCCTCCCAGAAAGGACTGGCGGTCCCAGCCCTGTGGCCCATCACTGAGCGACAGCTCCGAGTGGCTCTTTCCCATTTCCCTGAGGGATGTGAAATTGCAGTGTGAGCATGGAGAGCAGCTCTCCAGAAGCGCTTCTGCCCGGCGGAGATGGGATTCCGGTTACAGCGGCGTCATGGAGTGCTGCTTCACCAGCCCGAACGCACAGAGCACAGGTTTAACTTCTGCTGGGTATAAATGGGCTACTGCGGTTTTCCTGACTTCAGGAACATACGGCTTTTGTGTTCGGGATGTAGAAAAATTAAAGTCCTAGACCAAAAATGAAAAGGAAATAAGGTGGCCCGCTGGGGCCCGTTTTCTCTGCGTGGGGAGTTTGGATGACTTGAGAGCGGGGAGGGCTTTTCTTTCTTCTTAATTCAGTTCTCTGAAGCTGGTCATCTTGTTCATGTCCATATCTGTACTCACGAAGTAAATCTGTGCAGTAATATAAAGAATAAAACTTCGTGTCTAGATCTGCAGGAAGAAAGTTTGATTTTGTAAGCTATTAGCACTGCCGGTCCTGGAGGAAGCAGTTTTAGCATTTACCAGCTTTGTGCGGAAGGCATTTTTGATGGACGATGAGCTTCTCCTGTGACAACATGCCAGGGCTTCACGCAGGTGGCTTCAACACCCTGGAATTTGGCTGCCAGGCAGCAAAGGTTGGTTTCTGTGCCACTGGAACAGGCAGGATCACAGCCTCTAAGGAGGTCCCAGTTCCCTTCTTCCAAGGACACCCGTCACATTGGATTTAGGCCCCACACTGATCCAGTGTGGCCCCATCTTGATTCCATCCACAAAGACACCTTGTCCACATGGGGTCACAGGTTCTGGAAGGACATGAAGGCTGGGACTATATTAGTCAACCCAGTTCAGCAGCCATCTGCTTCTCTACCAGGATGGATGCTGAGAGGCAGCTATGTCACAGGAAGGCTGGCCCCCATGACCTCAACATTCATGCTGGATTGGGCCTGCCTGGCCCTAGGTCCTGCAGAGCCGTGGTGGAGGCATGGCTTTTTCCACTCCCTCTTTTTTCTCCTCCAAGTTCACAGCCCCCTGTGTTTCCCCCTTAGACTCTGCTAACAGTGAGGACCTGGAGGCTTCTTTCTCCCTGAATGGCATCTTCTTGCCACGCTCAGGATCCTGCTGTGTGTAGGGGCCAGTAAAAGCATCTGCACCATTTACACCTCATCTTCCACTCACTAAATCCAAACCCCAGCCTTCACCCAACACAGTGAGCTAGGTCAGGAATCCAGCCCTTTCCTACAAAAATAATAGTCACATGGCCGGGTGCAGTGGCTCTCGCCTCCAATCCCAGCAGTTTGGGAGGCCGAGGCGGGTGGATCACTTGAGGTCAGGAGTTTGAGACCAGCCTGGCCAACATGGTGAAACCCCATCTCTACTAAATTCTTGGCCAGGTGCGGTGGCTCATGCCTGTAATCCCAGTGTTTTGGGAGGCTGAGGCAGGAGTATCACTTGAGACCAGGAGTTTGAGACCAACCTGGGCAACATAGTGAGACAGCGACTCTACAAAATATAAAATAAAAAAGTAATTGGGTGTAATGTAAGTCTGTAGTCCCAGCTACTCCGGAGGCTGAGGTGGGAGGATTGCTTGATCCCAGGAGGTTGAGGCTGCAGCCAGCCATGACTGGCAGCAAAGCAAGACCCTGTCTCAAAAAAATAAAGAAAGAAAAGAAAAAAAAGCCGGGCACAGTGGCTCATGCCTGTAATCCTAGCAATTTGGGAGGCCACGGCGGGCAGATCACCTGAGGTCAGGAGTTCAAGACCAGCCTGACCAATGTGGAGAAACCCCATTTCTACTAAAAATACAAAATTAGTCAGGGTGGTGGTGCATTCCTGTAATCCCAGCTACTCGGGAGGCTGAGGCAGGAGAATTGCTTGAACCCGGGAGGCAGAGATTGCAGTGAGCCGAGATCTCGCCATTGCACTCCAGCCTGGGTATCAAGAGCGAAACTCTGTCTCAAAAAAAAAAAAAAAAAAAAAAAAAAAAGGGTGAGGTGCAGTGGCCCACGCCTGTAATCCCCGCACTTTGGGAGGCCGGTGTGGGCGGATCACCTGATGTCAGGAGTTTGGGACCAGCCTGACCAACATGATGAACCCTGTCTCTACTAAAAATAAAAAACTTAGCCGAGCGTGGTGGTGGCGGGTGCCTGTAGTCCCAGCTACTAGGGAGGCTGAGGCAGGAGAATCACTTGAACCTGGAAGGTGGAGGTTGCACTGAGCCAAGATCGTGCCACTGCACTCCAGCCTGGGTGGCAGAGTGAGACTCTGTCTCAAAAAAAAAAAAAAAAAATTCGCCACTTTACTCCGAAGCCAGACTTTCAGGAAGAAGCTTATTTTCATTTCTCTGTTCTTGAAAGTGGAAACCTCCCTTGCCCTGCATTCCTCTTTTCTGTGAGTCCCTTGAGGGCGTCTCCTCTCTCCTCCAGCTGTCTGCAGCCTGTCAGGACCCCACACAGAGCTCAGCTTGCCGGCAGGACCTGTGACAGCGTGGACCACCCCATCCTCTGGAAATGCTCCCTTCACTTGGCTTCCAAGACAACTCCTTAGCCTGGGAACCTCAGGTCCCTACACCGTCAACATCCAGGCCCTCGCCGAGCTCACCCAAACTCAGGCGACAGGTGTCTACCCGCAGGTGGCTCCAAATGCATCCTTTCCAACCCCAATCACAGCAATCAGACATGCAGAGCCGCTTTTGGACATCTGTCTGGAGAAGCCCTTTAAGCTTGAAAGAAGGGATTCGTGATTGACTTGAGAGTTCCAGAAAAGGATTAATATACCAATAGTTTTTATTTATTTATTTTTTAGACGGAGTCTCCCTCTGTCACCTAGGCTGGAGTGCAGTGGTGTGATCTCGGCTCACAGCAATCTCCGCCTCCCGGGTTCAAGTGATTTTCCTACTTCAGCCTCCTGAGTAGCTGGGGTTACAGGCATGCACCACCACACCCGGCTCATTTGTTGTATTTTTAGTAGAGACGGGGTTTCACCATGTTGGCCAGGCTGGTCTCAAACTCCTGACCCCACGCAATCCGCCCTGACAGAAGCTCTGATTGAGCAACAGGGAGATGCTAGGGACGGGTAAGGGAAGTTATGCAATGGACCTGCCCAACTTCAACTCCCACCATCAAAGCCCTAGAGGTCAAGGGGCTCATCCTGCGTTTCTGGGAAATGCGGTGCTACCTGTCAGCCTCCTCAACTCCCTATGCATTCTGTGGCTGAATTCTGATGTCACTAGAGACACAGCCCGGCACAGAGACCGGCACAGAGACCAGCACACAGCTTTCTGTGCTGTCCTCACTGCTGGGAGGCTGTAGCCAGGCCTACTCCCTGAACATCTGGGGGTATCTGCTCATCTCGTCTCGAGACACGTCTCTCACGACACATTGGTTTGGGATTAGGTCAAACAGAAAAAACAAGGTCCCTGGCATTGGGCTGGCTTCCTCTCCAAGCAGCCCTGTGACAACCTGAGCTTGCTTAGCTCCTTTGGAAACCAGCAAATGCTGAGTTTTCTTGTTACCATCCAGCTTTCCATCATTCGGCTGTTTCTTTCGCCCTTTACATTCTGTACTTTTCATTTGCTTTAATAGATTCTCGTCCAACAAGTCACTTGGTAGGCATTATCTCCTTTAAAAGGCCCTGTTTCCAAAAGAACAACATGTGACAATGAACATTTAAAAATATTTACTCAAGTGACTTCATCGAGAATCCCCGTAAGGTGTCTGGCGCGTGTTAGTAACAGTGCATCACTTTGTGGCACAGCGACTTCCTATCACTGCAGCACTCGGCCCCTGCTTTATGTGCTTTTTTCCCCAGGTGATGGGATTTTGCACCAAGTGAAAGAATTGGTGATATGGAGGATCATCCATTTTTTATTACCTGGATTTCGGAAGTGATCAGGGTTTTGGACGGGCCTGGTGTGACTGTGAGATGCTGGGCTGTGGGGAAGTGTGATGTGATGTGGTGCTGTGCGCTCCCCAATCCTCCCGGAAGCAGCATCTCGGCCCCTGGGTGTGGGGGGCACGAGGCCGGCCCCAGGGACCCTGAACTTGCACAGCCCGTCAGCAAATTCAGGCAGGACGTGCGGTCGGTCTCACCCTGGGGTCACTGACCACAGGCCCGGTGGGTCCCTGTCAGTCTTAAGAACTTTTTCTCCACATCTGCCCGTGACACCGTGGAGAAATGAAAAGCCCTGTCCTGACCAGCTTCCCCGAGTAGAAAGTCGGGGTGAGCATCTTCACGTGGAGTGAGAAGACATTTGCTTCATGAGGCCAACGAAAGCCAGTTACACACACACCAAAGCCTTCAGGGCAGACACGTGTTTTGTGCTTATTTATTCAGTTACTGCTTCATGCTATAGAGTGAACCTCATCAACTACTCTCTAAATTCAGATGAAAACGTAAAAAGTTGTCCGATAAAAGAACAGACTTTACTCTCACAGAACACTTCTGACGCCGGATGGGAAAGAGGCTTTCCTTCCCCGCGTCACACAATGCTCCGGGGGACACCAGCATCCTAGAGTGTCCTGCAATATGCCCTGCCACCACCCACCTGGAGGCAGCATCAGGATCCCAGGGCTGAGGGCTCAGGTCCACGAGGCTGCCCCCACGGCAGATGCCAGGCGCAAGTAGTGGGCTGTCATCTACGCTTCTGACCAACGACAAAGCAGGGACTCCCTCTTCGGGTTCAGCTGATTTGCCAGAGCGGCTGTGAGCTCGGGAAACACTGTACTCCCGTGTGCCTGTTTATTATCAAGGCTGTGACGAGGACATGGAGGGACAGCAGGTGGAGCTGTGCAGGGTGAAGTGTGTGGGAAGGGGACCGGGAAGCCCCCCAGGTGTGCCACCCTCGGGAAACCCCCATGAGTTCAGCAACAAGGAAGTTCTCAGAACCCCAGGCCTCTGGGGTTTTATGGAGGCTTCATTACGTAGTCAAGAATTCCTGGAGGTGGGGGAGGGGAGGGCTACGAGTCCCCCACCTCCTATCACCAGGCTGGCTCCCCAAGTAAGCAGCCCCCCTCCTGAGCATGTCCAGGAGCCACCACAGATGGCCTCATTAGAACAAAAGATGCTCCCATCACCCAGGAAATTACAAAGGCCTTAGCAGCTCTAGGTCAGGAGCTGGGGTCAAGGGGTCAAACAGCAAATATGAAAATGCGGGCTTCTCCTAGTGCCCTATCTACAGGGGTTGTGGGAGTTCTGTCCCAGGGATTTAGGGCCCAGACCAAATCTGTTTCTTATCTCATCACGATATCACAGGCTGGTACCCTGATGACTCTCAACCCTTCAACTGACTTTCTGGAGAGAATTTCCCTCGTAACATCAAGGGTGCACCTAGCTAGGAGCGGGAGCTGGCGGGACAGGCGGACGGATGTGGCGGCTCCCTCGCTGTTCACACAGCCCGGGGCATCAGACGCACAACGCACATACTTTTACATTTGATATATCCTGAAGACATGAATTCTGTCTCTGGAAAGTGGTATCCTTCCTAGCACAGGCTTTTCAAAACCTGCCCCACTTGTTTTTAACCTGGGCTCACACCTCCGGCCCCTCTGAGATGCAGTGATACCATCAGTGTCATCTGTCTTCACTCTATTCTACCTCAATTGGTTGAAATTTCCTTATATTTTTCTGTAGTTCTTCTATACTTTGTATTACACAACGAACAACAACGTGAGGGTTTTTTGGTTTGTTTTTTGTCTTCTCCAAATGCTGAAACTATCCTTCAATGCAGAGGAGGCTGCAGAATCAGCAGACGCCCCGGAGCATCCCAGGGCTGTGCAGCAGCGCCCTTCCCCACCCTCCCCTCAGTTCCCGACTCGGGAAGCTCTGTCTGTGCCTTCCATGCAGCGGGGAGGAATCCTCACCACACCCGTGACCACACCCGTGACCACACCCGTGACCACACCCGTGACCACACCCGTGACCACACCCACACCCGTGACCACACCCGTGACCACACCCGTGACCACACCCGTGACCGCACCCGTGACCGCACCCGTGACCGCACCCGTGACCGACGACACCCGTGAGCGCACCCGTGAGCGCACCCGTGACCGCACCCGTGAGCGCACCCGTGAGCGCACCCGTGAGCGCACCCGTGACGACACCCGTGACACACCCGTGACACCCGTGACACCCGTGACCGTGACCACACCCGTGACCGCACCCGTGACCACACCCGTGACGCACCCGTGACCGCACCCGTGACCGCACCCGTGACCGCACCCGTGACCACACCCGTGACCGCACCCGTGACCGCACCCGTGACCGCACCCGTGACGACACCCGTGACCGCACCCGTGACCGCACCCGTGACCGCACCCGTGACCACACCCGTGAGCACACCCGTGAGCACACCCGTGACCGCACCCGTGAGCACACCCGTGACCACACCCGTGACGACACCCGTGACCACACCCGTGACGACACCCGTGACGACACCCGTGACGACACCCGTGACCACACCCGTGACGACACCCGTGACGACACCCGTGACCACACCCGTGACCACACCCGTGACGACACCCGTGACCGCACCCGTGACCACACCCGTGACCACACCCGTGACCACACCCGTGACCACACCGTGTGACCGCACACCCGTGACCCGCACACCCGTGACGACACCCGTGACCGCACCCGTGACACCCGTGACCGCACCCGTGACACCCGTGACGACACCCGTGAGCACACCCGTGAGCACACCCGTGAGCACACCCGTGACGACACCCGTGACGACACCCGTGACGACACCCGTGACGACACCCGTGACGACACCCGTGACGACACCCGTGACGACACCCGTGACGACACCCGTGACCACACCCGTGACGACACCCGTGACGACACCCGTGAGCACACCCGTGACGACACCCGTGACGACACCCGTGACGACACCCGTGACGACACCCGTGACGACACCCGTGACCACACCCGTGACCACACCCGTGAGCACACCCGTGACGACACCCGTGACGACACCCGTGAGCACACCCGTGACACACCCGTGACGACACCCGTGACGACACCCGTGACGACACCCGTGACGACACCCGTGACGACACCCGTGACGACACCCGTGACGACACCCGTGAGCACACCCGTGACGACACCCGTGACGACACCCGTGACGACACCCGTGACGACACCCGTGAGCACACCCGTGAGCACACCCGTGACGACACCCGTGACGACACCCGTGAGCACACCCGTGACGCACACCCGTGACGACACCCGTGAGCACACCCGTGAGCACACCCGTGACGACACCCGTGAGCACACCCGTGACGACACCCGTGAGCACACCCGTGAGCACACCCGTGAGGACACCCGTGAGCACACCCGTGACGACACCCGTGAGCACACCCGTGAGCACACCCGTGAGGACACCCGTGAGCACACCCGTGAGGACACCCGTGAGCACACCCGTGAGCACACCCGTGAGGACACCCGTGAGCACACCCGTGAGCACACCCGTGAGCACACCCGTGAGGACACCCGTGAGCACACCCGTGACGACACCCGTGAGCACACCCGTGAGCACACCCGTGAGCACACCCGTGAGGACACCCGTGAGCACACCCGTGAGGACACCCGTGAGGACACCCGTGAGCACACCCGTGAGGACACCCGTGAGGACACCCGTGAGCACACCCGTGAGCACACCCGTGACGACACCCGTGAGCACATGCCACACCAACAGCGACCGAGGACGAACCACGCAAAGAACCAGCTCACGGATTTCGAATCTGAGATGCTTTTTATAATAAAGTTATGCCAAAAATACAGCAACAAATACAGAAAAATTATTAACAAACGTAGAAGCCCCAGATACATGTACAATAACAGTACAAAAATGTGACCAAACAGCTCAGTTCACATTTAACACTTCCAATTATTTTTCATTACACTATTTCTGTTTAGAAGAATGTTTTCCTTACATACAACCATGATCGGTCTTTAGTCCCAATCGTACCAAAATAAAGCTATACATAAGCACTGACTAGGTAAGGTAGGAAATACCCTGTGAGTTGCTCTGTGGCTTGAGATGGGACACATGGTCTCAAATGACTCTTATGCATGCCTTGCCTTAAGAAAGAAAAGTAATGTTGATGGTTTAAAAAGTAAGTACTTTTTGAAGCAGCAGATGAAATGTGTTTACTACCAGCCTAAATCAAAGAACATGGCAAGAGCAAGATTGTTCTTAGGAAGGAAACCATAAAGATGGCATTTATGTAAAATCCTTGCAGCATCTGACCATGCTTTTATCTTCAAAAAAAAAAAAAAAAAATCCTCACTTTCCTCAGTATAAGTAGCAGTTTATTAATTTTTTTTTTTACGGTGAGATCGCATGGCTATGGGAAGCAGGTGATACATTTGTTTAAGAAACTGGGACGCCGACTAACGTGTAGTTTCCCAAGACTGCAGTCTCCATTTGTGGGTTTTTGTCAAAAAGGGAACCCAGCTAGAGGATTCACAGAGACCCTGAATGACAAGCGACATACTCGAAATCTGCAGCTCTCCTCCCGGAGGGCCCAGCGTGCCAGGAGACACGCTGCAGTAAGGCACTTACCTAGCTCCTTTGGATAGAAGGAAAGAAGAAATCAATCCAGGCAACATGCAAGTTTCAGTGAAGGCAGAGTTTTATGGGAATTTAAAGTCTTGCCTGTTCTCAGTGCACCCGTCAGTTACTAACATGTCAGCCTCAGAAACCGCACATGGCCTCAGGAAGGTCAGGCCCTCCCACCAGTGGGCATGCCATTGGCTCTTGATCGCTGATGGTCTCGATGATGGTCATATTTCACAGAAATAATGAGGAAAAGCAGGAGGGTAGCTCCTTGAATAGCAGCCAGAAGAAAAAAGTAATAGTTCAAATAGCAGCCATTAATATTACCTGGAGAAAACAAAAGGAAAGCGGCAGGTAAGCTGCACTGCTACAGGTATTTTTCAAGACTTTACTATTCAATCTGGTTCCTACTAAGGTTTAACTGGAGTCATAAAAAAAGAAACAAATGTTTTCTCTGTAGTCCAAAATACACAAGTATCTTGCTTTCAAAACCACTGGAGAAGCTCCCTGAAGTTAGATACATCTCCAACGGGGGCTCCAGAGGTGGGCTCTCTTCAGCCCCCCACCTGCCCCTAGCAGCCCATCCTCTCTTTTGTAAGGTAAAAGGAGGAGGTTCCCTGAGGAAACTAGAGGAAAGGTAGCTCCCCAGCACTCAGGAAAATCCCTGCGTGGCCTGCAGAGACACATGCGGTAGTGAAGGGGACAGTGTCGATGCAGAGTGTGCCTAAGGCCATGTGACAACGCTGCAAATCAGGAGCAAGGGGACACCTTCCAACCCAGCCTCCTGTGACCGCTAACCCCCCACACCAGAACACCTGGGCAAAGTAAAAAAATTACCTTCCTGTGTTCTCGCCACCAGAAACAAGTGTTAGCCGGTCTGGTGTTATTTCCTTCCTGCCTTTTCTCAGGCAGTGTTCCTCCCTTCAACTACTTCAAGGGAACTTCCTCCAATTATAGTTATGATTGGCCTGGAACTGTATTGTTGAGGAAGGCAGACATGAAGGTAACAAAAGAGCACCTGACTATCTCCTTGTCGAATCCCGAGGTGAACATCTTTCTAACTTGGCTACAGAACCTGTGCGCTTTGTAGCACCACAGATCACACTATGACACAGCCTGAACCTCGTGAACTCCGGATTCACTGCATGGGTCACTGATGGGAAACCACACACCCAACCCACCAGGGCCAGCAGCTGGGCAATGTGTCAAAGGATGAGATGAGCTGGTTTTTAAATGTCTTAAACATGTTCAGGTTTTAGCATCCTCAACCTGACACAAGCAGATACCTCCGCATACTTTAATACAAAAAGTTAGGGCCGGGCGTGGTGGCTCACGCCTGTAATCCCAGCACTTTGGGAGGCCGAGACGGGCGGATCACGAGGTCAGGAGATCGAGACCATCCTGGCTAACACAGTGAAACCCCGTATCTACTAAAATACAAAAAAAAAAAAAACTAGCCGGGCGAGGTGGCGGGCGCCTGTAGTCCCAGCTACTCGGGAGGCTGAGGCAGGAGGATGGCATAAACCCGGGAGGCGGAGCTTGCAGTGAGCCGAGATCGCGCCACTGCACTCCAACCTGGGTGACAGAGTGAGACTCTGTCTCAAAAAAATAAAATAAAATAAAATAAAATAAAATAAAATAAAATAAAATTCATCTGGGAAAAAAAAAAAAAGAGTTAGCGTACACTGAATACCCAACCCAGTCCCAGGCACTATGGAGGCATTTTACATGCAACGTCTGCATCCCAAGCAGGCTGGACAGTGCAGAGGCTAAGGTCATGGGCCATGCAACTCAAGTGGTAAGGCTTGAATCCGGCCTCTGAGATCTCTGTCAGTTTCCTCATCGGTAAAAGGAGCAGCGTTTCAGAAATCGGCACTCGAGAAGGAGCCTGGACACGGTGAGGGTGCCAGCACCACGCACTACAGTCATAATCCCCCTTTCACAGAGGTCTGGAACTGTCCACCTGCAAACTGGCATCTCTCCATCAGAGAACAGAGTTTGGCCAGCACCGGCTAATATCACCACTCAACGTGGAGACATGGGAACGACATGTGTGCAGAAAACGGCAGGACATTAGCTCATCATGACTGATCATCCAGGACACGTCCAGGCCAAGCCGAGTGTCGCCCTGTGCTCTCCACCACGGCTGCTCCTGCCACCATGGCCGTCCCTCTGTCTCCGTTCCACGTACATCACCTGCCACTGGCTGGAAAGCACTGCTGCATGTTTCCGCACAAGGTCACAGGTGCCTGTGGCCGGCAACATTACGAGGGAAGCGAGTGCTTTGGAATCGAGTTGCTCCATTTTCTGCTCCTCTTCAAAAACACTTTCTCATTTGTTTATTTTAAAAAGTGAGACTTCCTTTCTTCTGAAGATCTTTTTAAAGTTGGGTTATTCTGGCACTTCCTTTTTCTATCTGAACATATATCGCATGTTCAACAGTGCATTTACCAAATAAACACAATATAATATGCGTCGGGGCTGGGCGCAGTGGCTTATGACTATAATCCCAGCACTTTGGGAGGTCCAGGTGGGTGGATCAACTCAGGTCAGGAATTCAAGACCAGCCTGGCCAACATGATGAAACCCCGTCTCTACTAAAAACACAAAAAATTAGCCAGGTGTGGTGGCGGCACCTGTAATCTCAGCTACCTGGGAGGCAGAGGCCGGAGAATCATCGCTTGAACCCGGGAGGTGAAAGGCTGCAGTGAGCCAAGATCGTGCCACTGCACTCCAGCCCGGGCAACAAAAGTGAAACTCCATCTCGAAAAAAAAACCCCACACATCTGTACGGTAAGATCTCACACATTTTTAAAGAATGCTCATTCACACCGATTAAAGAAGATAACAACTTCCTGTCTACTAGTAGATTGAGAAAGAGAGCTGCTAATATCCTGAATTCTACCAGACTAAACCTTAATTTTTTTCCAACAGATGTTTTACAATATTCATTCAGTCCTTGCGACTTACCAGGCCCTGTCCTGGGCACTCAACGGAGATGAAAGCCCCAGCTTCCTGGAGGCTGGCACTAGCTGTCACTGCTGTCCCAACACTGGCCTTTGACGCTACTGAGACGAGGTTGTCATCAAAGTACCAATGACATCATTTTATGTGCCTATTTTGAAACACGAGTCTCCTCAAATGTACCAGTCACGGAAAACTTCCCAAGCTAAAGCTGGCAGGCCACGTGAACTGAAGGCTGCGCTGTCCTGCAGGAGCGGAGGTGCGGTCCGAGCCCGCCGGCAGACATACACCACGCCTCGTCAGAGTCTGTCTTACGGTGGCATTACACAGGGTGTTCGGAAATGCCTAAGTCGCCTGGGAGAAAACCTCCCGTGCATTCCTGGGCGTCTTCACAGACAGAAGGATAATTACATAGGAAGACGGCAAACACTGGGGTTTTGACATTTGACAAGACAGACTCTTGGGCCCTCGGGGAACGAGCACATCTGTCCCGCAGGCTCACAGGCAGGACAGGTATTCACAACAGCCCCACACTGCCAGCATCTGGGCACCCACCGACAGCGGCATGGATAAATGCCTTGTGACCGCTCATACGAAGGAGCGATACTCAGAAGTACAGGGGAGACACTCACAGATGGAAGTGCTAAGTGAAAGGAGACAGCCACAGTCCAGCACAGGACAGGACAGGGTAACCTGTGGGGGCCAATGCTGGAACAGCACAGGTTTACCTTCTGTGGGGGGCCGTAAACTAAGGAGAGATGCAAGGAGGGCTTCCAAAAGGGCCTCCACTGAGATCCAGGCTGCAAACACAGCAAGCTGCGCTTAAGATTAGAGACCTTTACTATGGTATGCACGTTCTCCCCAGCTTAAATAACACTAATAAAAGGAGCCTGCTGGGAGGCAGGCAAGAAAAAACCAATGTAACAAAACTCTGGGGACTCTCCCTTCACAGTCCTGTGACTTTACAGAAAGCTATTTCCTGTGCCAGTCACGAGACGCTGAGGCAGGGCCTGGGATAAGGGTGGCACAGACACCCCCGGAACCTGGCCTGAGAGCTGCTGCTCCTTCCAAGGCCACACAAATTCAGGAAGAACTCTCTCTGAGGAGTGGGCTTCCTGTGGATTTCCCACGTCACAGCCTTTATTTCTCCACCCAGGACGCCAAGGGCTGCTCGACAGATGAGCTCCAACTCTCCTTACTGGTGTGAACCAAGCAGGCTGCCATGCAGCCGAGGGGCACAGCCTGGGGGCTGCTGGCAAACACGCCTCCTTCATGGAACACTTTCCATTCTTGAAAACAACAGACAGATCCTGGCCCACCCCCAGCACACTCGTCCTGAGTGCACCAATGCAGGAAATCCACAACCAACCTGTCAGACAGAAATGATGAATGAAAGGTCAACTATGAGATGTGAAATTAAAGTAAGAATGAGGATTAAATGACTAGAAAGCAACGAGAATGACCAGCCAATCCTTTATGACACATGTAAAGATAAAACACAAACCAAGAACCAGAATCTTCGTCTTCAGAGCTATGGACTTGGTCTTTCTTTGAAGTCTGTCTGTCCCATGTACCACAAGCGGATCTTACTCCCCGGGCTGTCCATCTTCAGGAGAAGGCGAGAATGAAATGCCAGCCCCAAATCCACTTGCCCTCTTCAGAGCAAGCAGCCCTGAGCTGGCCATGGAGGTGGCACCCACAGCCAGAAAACATCGGTGACAAGTATCCAGGGGACATTGGTGGCTTGGAGTTCCGGGCCTTACATTAGGACTCCACAGGCCTACACTCGTGGAAGGACTCTGGGAATTCTGCAGTTTCTGCAGAAAAGTCCCTAAAGGTTCATCAGATTCTCAAGGGGATTTGTAACCTACAAGTGGTTAAGTACTACCAGACCAGAGCAAATGCCACATGATTATACAAGAAAAAGTAACGAGGTTGTTTTCGTGGATAAAATATTTTTACAAAGGAAAAGAAAGAAGAAACCTTCACTTGCTGGGTCCATTTAAAAGCATCGTAAACCTGAAGAAAACAAAACTCATCTTTTATGAGTGGTTCTGTTCAACACTCAAGATGCCAACTACTGGTATTAACTGTAAAAACCCATTATCATTGATCACGAGTAATATGTTTATTTTTAAAAGTAACTTACTATCTAGCTTGTCTTTTTCATATCAGAAAAGGTACTGTCAGGAAAAGAAAATGAAAGTACACCACACCCAAGTGAAAGAAAGGGAAGCTTGGGGTGCAGATTCAGCTGCCTCATGAAGACTGTGCTGGACGGGGGTGGAGAAGGTGCCTGTCCGTCAAGGACATCCCCATAAGGAGCGGTGGGTGCAGCAGCCGCTCACCGGGCTGTGGTCAGGGCAGGCTTGGCCCCGGGGATGAGAAGAGAGACTTGCTTGTCTCTTGAAAACCGTTCATGATGTAAGGAAAAGCAGCGATGCAAGCAGCACAGCGCGGAGCTGTGGAAGGAGCAGCGGACAGGCAGCTCGGGACAGGCCATCCACGCAAAAACACCTCCGTTCACTCAACCATCTCCTGAGCGCCCACGCCTCCCCTCACTGGCTGTTTTCAAAAGGGACAGGGTGCTGGCTCTTACCAAAGTCTGTGTGGCTGCTCATCCATCCGATGGCTTTGATAGACACCAGCGCCAGCAGTCCAGAACCCACGAACGACCCGACGCCAGAGAAGAAAAAGAACAAGCCCATTATGGCACTCTGCATGGACTTGGGGGCAGCTGAGTACGCAAATTCCAGGCCTGAGGAAAGAAAAGGAAGGGTCGTTTTTGTGAAAGGGGAACCTTAACACATGGGATCAACGCTCTGGCCTAATATGGCAGAGGAAGCATGGGGTCTCCTAGGGACTGAGTCCTGCGGACAGGCACAACCTCTTTCCTTACTAGTGATCAAGAAATCAACGGCTACAGGCCAACTGTTCATTCTCCTAGCCATTAGGACAATTCCTAAAAAATTCAATGAGCAGAGATGGCCGGGCGCGGTGGCTCAAGCCTGTAATCCCAGCACTTTGGGAGGCCGAGACGGGTGGATCACGAGGTCAGGAGATCGAGACCATCCTGGCTAACATGGTGAAACCCTGTCTCTACTAAAAAATACAAAAAACTAGCCGGGTGAGTTGGCGAGCGCCTGTAGTCCCAGCTACTCAGGAGGCTGAGGCAGGAGAATGGCATAAACCCGGGAGGCAGAGCTTGCAGTGAGCTGAGATCCGGCCACTGCACTCCAGCCCGGGCGACAGAGCGAAACTCCGTCTCAAAAAAAAAAAAAAAAAAAAAAAAAATTCAATGAGCAGAAAGTTAAACTCCTCGCTCTCAAGCTTAAAGGTAACATGTGATTTGTTGGCTCTTAGACTTTTGTGTTCCTTGAAGAGATTAAAGAAACAAATTTCCTATATTGTCAAGGAACGGGAGTTTGAAAACAAAGTACACACACTAAACTGGGAAATCTACATAAGGATTCTATTTCAAAGACAATACACTTTATCTTTTTTTTGTTGAGATGGAGTTTTGCTCTTGTTGCCCAGGCTGGAGTGCAATGGCACAATCTTGGCTCACTGCAACCTCCACCTCCCTGGTTCAAGCGATTCTTCTGCCTCAGCCTCCCGACTAGCTGGGATTACAGGAGAGCGCCACTATGCCTGGCTAATTTTTTTGTATTTTTAGTAGAGGCAGGGTTTCACCATGTTGGCCAGGCTGGTCTCGAACTCCTGACCTCAGGTGATCCACCTGCTTCGGACTCCCAAAGTGCTGCGATTATAGGTGTGAGCCACCGCAACAAGGGCAATATACTTCAAAACTATTTTGGCAGGCCCATCTATAAATTTAGATTTTTACAACTAGACACGGAGATTTGTAGTGTATTCTAAACAGAAGTCCATTCCATTGTGATTTATTCCCTTTACAAATTCATTAGCCAATTCTGGATGAGTTTTCTAAAGTGAAAACCACCACTGACTACGACCCGCACATCCATCCACCTCTGCATATCACTCATTTTCTCTTCTCTCTCACTCTCAGCAGCCGGACAGATCTGCCCAGAATACACTTGTTCAACCACTGCAGGATCTCGCTAATAGGAAAAGGGAGGCCTGTGAAAACACGTTTCTAAAAATTAGATCTGCTTATTTATGTACATCTAAATGAAGCGCACTGAGATCTGTGAGCTCAGCCCAGCCACCATGGTGGCACGGCTGAGGGCTCCGCTGGGAACTATCCAACCATGACTGGTTTCTTCTTCTCTGTCCTGTGGAACTTATAGGGTAGTTAACAAACTTTCATGAAAATATTTTGCGATACTGTTTTTACACAAAGAAAGGAGAACCTCGGCATTAGTGTGTTTACTTAGCGATTCATATTCTAAACCACACACTGCCAAAAGCTACAGAAGTGCTGTGCTGTCCTCGTCTCAACATATTCCAACAGCACAGTGAGAACGCCAGAGCGCTCATGCTTTTGCCTGGACTCAGACACCTCCGGCACTAAAGGTCCTTACCTGCGATACTTGCAAATATCTCGCTGATCCCAATCAGCACGTACTGCGGCACCTGCCACCACAGTGACAGATCGGCCGCATGGTAGACGACGTTGCCAATGGTCTGATTAATGGTTTTCTCTTTAACAAGGTTCAGCCTTTTACTTTCCAAAATTCCTAGAATTCAAAAGTAGGTTAGTGTAATATTCATGTATTAACATTTAGAGTTAATCTAAAAATCTGATGTTTGCTACAAGACTTCATAGCAAACGTGATTCTGATGCATGAAAGGACCATGTCTAATCACAGCTTCCCCCAGGACTAACAGGCCCCCAGCCTTCAGCCTCCTAAGCAGGCTGAGTGGAGGTCATGCCATAGCACACCTATTTCACTTTGGCTTTTTACAGCATCTTATATAAAATCGGATGTCCAGTACGTTTCGTTTAATTCTCAAATATCTGGATTGCTCACCCATACCTCTTTTGTCTCTTACAAAGGGGAGTAGGAGAAAGTTAAATAGTCCTACTGTAGAATTAACAGTAGTGCTATTTTACCTAACAGCAGGTAATGTTGAAATGTTTTTCCAAACATAGCGATAGATCGAAGGTGATCTATTTATTTATTATTGTAACAACAAATGATGATGATGATGATGATGATGTCAGTTTCCCTGCATAGGGTAGGCTTAATCTTTGCAACAAAGTAAGCTGACTTCACAAATCAACCTCTGCTCTCAGCAGCACTGAGATCTCACTGCAGGTGCAGGCTGAGTTACTGGTCACCTGTCAAGTGCAACAGAAAGACAAGAGAAAAACAAGCAAGGGCAGCAGCTGCTACTCTATAAACAAAAATCAACCAATGGAAATAAAGTGTAAAAGCATCTACTTGCAGGTCCAAGTCCTTAGGTTAAAGATACCGCCAAGTTTTATAAAGAATTCTTATTGCAAATTAGGTCACAGGCCCTAATATTTAAACTGTATGTAAACATTTTTAAAATGTGAGTATGAAGAAAGATCTGGTCAGAGGGCAATGGAATGAAAATATTAAAAATGTTCCTTCTAAAACCTGAGCATGAGAAAGGACCAGGATGTGATTCACAGGGCGATGAGAAGACAAACTCTGGAATTTCCACCTCAAATCTCAACTGAAATGCCAAGCAAAGTGAAAACATTCTCCAGGATCAAGGTAGAGAGAGACCTTCCAGCCAACCCACAGTTTACTTCCATCAGAAAACCTGCAGCCCCGCCCTGGAAGAGTGTCAAGGGAAACCCAATCCTTCTACTCTGCCCTCCATGGGAGAAACATAAACGCAGACCCAGGCAAGGACAGCAAACTATTTAGAGCCCTTAGTTGCTCTGGAAAGGGGCATCTGAGGGCACCTTAATCAGGCAAGGCTGGTAGTGACAGTAGTGACTGTCTCCAAATGACAGCCTTCCTCCCCAACAGGGCAGCTGACAGCAACCACGGCTCTGCACCCCTAGCCCTGGCATCAGTGCCTTCAAACACCAAGAATGAACTGTGTGGCAATGGCCTCCCATGGACACCCAAGGTCCCCAGCGCCCGCCTGCTCCCCTGGGACCGTAGCTGACTGCAGCCACTCCTTGAATGGGAACAGAACCAATGCAACTCAAGCAGAAATTGAGATCTATTTTGGAAATAAACACGAAAGCTGAAAACCATTTTTCTCCTTCACAGGGAAGGAGAGCCTTAGGACGGCACACCAAAGTGTCCACAGGGGGCAGGACAAGCCAAGGTTGCTCATGTGGACCATAAGTAGATTTTATAACCTGAATGGGAAAGATACTACTACTGCTACTGGCATAGTTCTACCAGATAACTTGTCTTACAATTCAAGAAAACACAGACTCTGAAGACTAAGGATGAAAAAGGTAACAAAGAAACTAAGAGGACGTTGGCTTACGAGAGACACATATGATGAAATCAAGAATTAGGAGAAGAGAAAATGAGAAAACAAATAAGCCTGATTATCGGTGAGGCTGTTAGCAGAGAGATGAGTAGTGGCAAAAGCGCACGCACAGCCGACACTGCGGAAACCAGGATTGGGACCGGAGCCCCCAGTCATGAGCGAGGCGGAGGCAGAGCCAATGGGGAAAGTGACCCCGTCTGGGAACAACTGAGAGCCCTGGAACGGCTGGGACAGGCGGAAAAGCAGCACGGTTCAGGCTGAGTGACAGTGGCATGGCAAGGGGGCACCCAGTAAAAACAAGCATGTGATGCGACGCTGGATAATCAACACAGCAGTCAGGATAAATGAGCCAGATCCTTCAGATAAAAGTCACCCACTTATATCAGTTCAAAAAACAGAAACAAAACTGAACATTACGGTTAATACACAGAACTAAAGCATAATATAACCCAAAGATTATAAATAAAGGAGGGGACAGGCCAGGATGTACCAGACAAGCAATCATAAAGGGAAGAGGTGACAAGAAAATACCAAGAAGAGAGAAAAAGAATCAAAAACCAACATAACCAATAGGTGCCATGTACGAACTGCTCCTTGCGTGATGAGCCGCTTTTGTTGACTGATTCACAGACAGCACCTCATTTGTTATTCACAGTAAGCCGGGGGAGAAATAACGCAAGCTCATTTGGAGATGAGGAGAGTGAGACTTGGAGACAACTGGCAGAGCTGAGGCTTCACACCTTGCTCTCAACGATGCCACACGCACTACCTTCCAACCCAACGGCTGTTTCACTACGGATGACACATCGTATCCAGAGAAAACACAAATCATGAACTTTAATGCGAATTAAAATACCATCCAGCTGCTAGAATCTCACAGGAATACACTTCTTTTCGTCCTTGTCAGAACAAGTAAATGGAAAAAAAAAAAATACAGCTTTGTTTGGCATAAAGTTTACAAACTACAGACACAAATAGAAAGCCAGGCCCCAGACCGACTTCATGACAACAAATAATTACTGAGGCCTACAACATGCCCGAGACGACTCGATGAATCGGACAGACACAAAGATCTGGGTCCTCGTGGAGCTCCGTTCTGACAGGCTTATGTTTCAAGCCCACATAGTGTTTCAGAAAGTGTTCGGACAGGACCTGTCTGTGCCTTCTGATTCACCACAGACCCACTGTGTTATTCTTGGACCATGCACTTATCCACATGGCTTCAGGCCCGCTGCCAGTGTTGGAGTTTAAGACTCCTGCTGTAAAACACCTAATTAATATCGTTGGTAGTATTACAATACATGAATCATCCTATTCACCTACAACACTTATACAGGGTGATATTTGGCCATAAAGGAAGCCTTGAAATCCCCAATGCAGGAATTATAAAAGCCATAATCTCTGACTCAACAAAATTTGCCATCATTAGCAAAAGTATAAACAAAAACATTAATATTGTAAAACTTAAAAATTCTTTGAAATTAGTCTTAGATCAAAAAGAAAACCAAAACCAGTTTCAATATTCACAGAAAACAAGAGAACATTATAACAAATCAAAGCACACGAGAACTGACCAAAGCAGTAATAACAAGCAAATTCATAGCCTTAAATTATCTTTTCATTATTAAATAGACTAGAATAAGTACAAGTGAATGAAAGCCAGGCACAGTGGCTCACGCCTGTAATCCCAGCACTTTGGGAGGCCAAGGTGGGCAGATCACAAGGTCAGGAGTTTGAGATCAGCCTGGCCAATATGGTGAAAGCCTGTCTCTACTAAAAATACAAAAATTAGCCAGGCATGGTGGCAGGCGCCTGTAATCCCAGCTACGGGAGAGGCTGAGGCAGGAGAATTGCTTGAACTCGGGAGGCGGAGGTTGCAGTGAGCCGAGATCGCGCCACTGCACTCCAGCCTGGGTGATGGGAGGGAGACCTTGCCTTGAAACTGAAAAAGTTATCAAATAAATTTCCTCTCAGAGAGGTAATGGACTCAAGATGACTTCAAGCTAGACAAATGCTTGGAACTCCTTGAGAACAGAAAGATAATTATTGTCCCCTTAAAATATTCTCCTGCCTACAGAGAAAAAGAGTACACCAACTCTTTTTAAGAAGCTATATCACCCCACCAAAACCTGCCAAAAACAACCACAGACCAAGGCCAATTCTAGATACAGATGCACACGTGCTCAATGATACAGCAGCAGAGTCAGGTCAGATGATCAACATAAGCCTCTTTTAACAAACAGGGTTTGTTTTCTAAAACGGAGGAACAGTTAAATATCAGGAATCTAATACAATAATATAAATAAAATACATGAGAAGCCAAAGGTAGCCGGGGAGAGATGTAATTACCCTTGGATACCAAAAAAAAAAAAAAAAATCCAACATTCATGCTGGCTAGATGTTTAATGTCACCACAAATACCTACTTTAACAGGCAATGATAAACTTTCAACTTAACTGTGAGCTAACAGTGGCAGTCCCATTAAAATCCAGGATGAGACTAACGTTGAATCAAAGAAAAAGAGAAAGAAAGAGAGATAAAATTATTACAAAGACAGAAAAAGAAACTATATCATTTGAAGACAAAGAATGATCATTTGAAAACAGTTCACTGAAACTCACAGAATTTTATAAAATCCCATATATGAGGAACCAAAAATACATAAAGTAGTTAGGAATAAACCTAACATAAAAGGTAGAGAACCTAAAGAAATGTATAAAACTTTCCAAGATTCCATAAACAAAATTATAGGGAATTTTTTTTTTTTTTTTGAGACGGAGTCTCACTCTGTCGCCCAGGCTGGAGTGCAGTGGCACGATCGATCTTGGCTCACTGCAACCTCTGCCTCCTGAGTTCAAGCGATTCTCATGCCTCAGCCTCTGAGTAGCTGGGATTAAAGGCATGTGCCACCATGCCCGGCTAATTTTTGTATTTTTAGTAGAGATGGGGTTTCAGCATGTTGGCCAGGCTGGTCTCAAACTCCCAACTTCAGGTGATCTCACTCGCCTTGGTCTCTCAAGGGAAAATCTTTTAAATGGGAAAAAAAAATCCATAAGCTAAGAGATAAAAATTTGAAATCCTTAAACAATCATGATCTATTATGTAACAACACAAAAAAGAAAAACCTATTAGAAAAATGGGTACAACACAAACTGTACACAGAATATAACCGTGTACAGTTATACTCCATGTGGATCCAGGTAAACCATGACTCAGCTAAGACGATAGAGTTTGAAAGTTTTGGGAAAGAATCTTAAACATCACTAATAACATATGTCAAAACAATAATATACCATTTTTCAACCCTTCAGCTAAGAAAAGATTAACAGAAAAAAAAAAAAATCAGTACTGGCAAGGATGACAGAAAACAAGAATTCTCACACACTCCACTCCACCACTTTCAATCAGGTAAGTTACCCTCAGGAAACAGTAAGACAAGAGCATACGAGCTTATGTAAAAGAGTGACAACATGGTCTTGTTTGAAATAAGAATAACCTGGAATCAAATGCCAATTAAGAAGAGTGCTGGTTTTTAAAAACGATATAACATTCAAACACGGAATATGGTCTAGTTGTTAGAAAGCACAATTTCAATGTGTAACTATTGATACAGGAAAATGGTCAGCACACAGAAAACAAGAACAGGTTCTAAACTGTGAGGAGTTCCACTTCTGTTTTAAAATAAGTAATTTAGCCATACCCAGAAAATGTTCTAGAAAGACACAAAAACAGCTGCAGTGGTCACCTCTGAATGGGGGGTTGTGGATGAACTGAAGCCTCCCTTTGGATCTATTTTTAATGACCATAAGTTGATCATATAATAACTTTTAAAAACTTGCTGTAGACCAGTGGTTTTCAACTCTTTTCTAACGAAAGCTCTGACCTTTTTCCCAGAGAAAGGTTCTCGGTTGATTCTGCCTCAATTTCAGGATGTGCATCCGTGCTCTGAAGCCCAGGAGTGACTCCTGCCCTGCAGTAGCTGTGGTGAACACAGTCCCAACGACACAGAAAGTGGGACGGAGCAGATCAGCAGGCGGAGCGATCCAGGTGGACCACCACCCACCTGTGATGATGGAAGGGCCTACAACCTCCCCACAAGACAGTTCAGCTACATATACCACACGCCTTTGTGTCATACAATGACTACGCTTCTTGGGATTTAAGAAGGAACATAAGTAAAAACATTTCACTATAATGATTACTAAAACAGTGCAAACTAGATGCAGCTGAATGTGTCACATGCAAGATTATTAATGACACATTAAGTGATTTTTATAAGCAGGTTACAGAGGACAGTATAAACATGTCACACATCATGTATTTTTATAATTTTTCCCATGTATTTACATAATGTTATTAGTGGATTTCCTTGGGTGGTGGAATCTTGAGAGTTTCTAACTGTGTCTGTGTGCGCGTATATTTTATGTATGCGTGTGTGTATTTTACGGCTTATATGTCTTTTGGTCCTCTTTTTGCCATTAATATGCATAATTTTTGTCATACTTTCATAGCTTTTTTACATTTGATTTTTCTTAATCAGGCTCCAATCAGCTTACACAACAGGATTCTGCTTTTGCAAAACCATAAAAGATGTATGTGTACAGACACACAAACAAGACAGACACCAAAGTATCAGTAGCAAGCAGCTCTGAGGACATTACAGTGGATCTTTATTTTCTCCTTTATGATTCTAAGGTTTCCTCTTCTCCAATGCGCATCTTTTTACTCTTGTAATTTAAGAACAGAAACACAATTTTTTAAGGGGAAAAATTAAATCTAACAAATTAACATACTTTTTTTCTTAAGCTGAGCAGAAGCCCCTTGGACCTGCCCAACTTGCATCTGAACATCTTTAGAGAAAAAGCGGCCTCCACCAGGTATGGCACTAAATGGAAGACCGTGATTTATTATGGGGGTAGGTGGTAAGCTACAAGCAAAATTAAGGTTCTTTCCCATGAAAATTTTGGTTTGCTATGATGGTTTCAAGTCTCTACTCAAAGACCATTAACGTCCCTAAATAATACTCACTAGAGCTGGGAGTAAAATCACATCAAACATGGGCAGTGTTTTATTAAATTTAATAGACTGTACTCATGTCAAGTTACAAGACATATGTAACTCTTCCCAACTACCGGCAGGTAAAACTTCTTTCCAACACTGGGTCACCCGGGAAAGAAAGCCTTTTTCAGAACGCACACACACTGCGAATTTTCCACTTCTATGTCACCAATTCAGAGGCTCTGGTGCTGCTGCAGTCACACCAGGTCAGAGCCCATGCCTCATCACGGGCGCCAGCACTCAGTAAGGCAAGCACTGTGCAGAGGCTGTCTGACTCTGGTCAGAAAGTGCTGGACCTGATCTATTGTGGATTTTGCTAGCACTTTTTTTTTTCTTTTTTTTGAGATGGAGTCTCACTCTGTCGCCAGGCTGGAGCGCAGTGGCGCAATCTCAGCTCACTGCAACCTCTGCCTCCTGGGTTCAAGTGATTCTCCTGCCTCAGCCTCCCGAGTAGCTGGGACTACAGGCGCCTGCCACCATGGCCAGCTAATTTTTGTACTTTTAGTAGAGACAGAGTTTCCACCACATTGGTCAGCCTGGTCTCAAACTCCTGACCTTGTGATCCACCCGCCTTGGCCTCCCAAAGTACTGGGATGACAGGTGTGAGCCACCGTGCCCGGCCTGCTAGCGCTTTTTAAAGACAGAACTGAGGGAGCGCAATGGGGAAATCTCAACAGTGACTGGTCTGGCACTTGTATCCTGCACAAACACATATAGAAACCACCAGAGTGGCCTGCATGGCTCTCAAGGCAGCCCACAGAAGTGATTCAGCCATTTATGAAACTGAAAGAGAGGATGTTAGGAAAGAAGCCCAAACCAAGTATTTACTGGAAAAGCCTCCAGAAACCAAGGAGATCTCCTTTCCCACAGGGAGGGAATGAGGACTTCCTTACTTGGCATCAACCAGTGTGGTGATGGGGCACAGAGAAGGCACTCTAGCCCCAGGGGGAGAGAGAGGTCTGAGGCCAAAGCTGAGCCTGCGCTTTAGGGAGGTAGGACAGACAGGCAGACACAGCCTCCAGTGCAAAGACTTCCTGCAGACAGCCCTTCTGCGTGTGCACTCTGCTGAACTGCAGCCTGCAGCTAGAGCCCTGCGGTAATTCAGTTCTTCTCTGCCTATGCTTATTTCCCCATGTGCCACAGCTCTGGAAGAGAAGCTGAATTATAAAGAAGGCACACAGCAAAAACTTCACTCAGACACGACCTCACTTTAATTATCTATTTGAACAAAAGAAAATGCAATAGTCTTCTAAAATGTCCCAGTCTCTAGAATAGAGATTTCTTAAGCCCAGGGACTAATTTCTTTAAATCTATTAAGTACTATATCAATATGTTCAGTCTGGCAAAAGTAGATGAAGGCTGCTATGAAGGCAGCATTGTTTGAGAATATTAAATTCCATTTCAGCAGCGCTTAACACTGAATTCCTCATAACAGCAGATAATATACAGCTGGTTCAAGAATATCAACTTTTCTTATTATGTAACTAAGCTGTTTTATCATTCAACAATTTTCAAATATTAATGAAGGGAGAACTCCAAAATAACTGAGAAAGTCAGCGATACCCAGCTTTATCAGCAAAGGATAAACAACTCATTTCAGCACATACAAATTACGAAAACAGAATGGAAACCCTCAAAAGGATAACTCTCCTCATCTGAGTTTAGAGACTTAGGCATTCGTTCTTATGAGGTTTATTTGTAGGGGGAGGAGATGCTGCCCATGAGCCTATAACAATCTAGAAACATTTTTGTCACCAGAAAAATGCACACAGAATTTTACATAAAAAATTCAAAGGACTCACAGACACCCTGACACTTGTTAATAAACCAAAGGTTAGTAATCTGAAGGTGGAATTCTCATCCTCGAGAATGATATAGTACCTTTAATTTACACAAATTCATCTGTTCAGCATTCAACAGCCTAATTCTAAACCAGAAGGTAGAGAAAAACCTCCCTTTAACTCAGTCCAAAAGTCCCTTTTCAGAGCAACCCAATGGTTTTAGTACCAGAAGAAAACTGACATATCCTTAGGAAAATAATCTTCAACTTATTTTAAAGTTTAAAACAAAGGATTAGTGCTGTAAAATAACTGATACACATCCTCTTTCACAGACACGCACTTCCTGAACAACCTGGGGCATGACCGGGCGTCAACACTCTATTCTGAATCCACAACTGCCGAAGTGGGGCCTGAGGAGGAACGGAGCAGAATGCCTCCTACCTGCAGCAAAGGCCGAGCACATGACAAAGAACATGCCCACGGCGATCCTCTTCAGGGAGGATGGGAGCAGGCCATTTCTTCTCAAAATGGGATCCACCAGTTTGTCCTTCACAGGGATGAGCAGGAGGATGAGCACAGCATCAAACATGGTCAGCCAGGCTGCAGGGAGCTGGGGTGAAACACGGGAGGAGGCGTTTACTCCCCGCAATACACCACTCGTCTGGAGAACCAACATCTCAATGGGAGAAATGCATGTAAAGAACAGTTCCTCTCCACAAGGTACAACCTCTTCAGTTTAGAGACAACGGAACTGGGAAAAGCTTCCTTTCTAAATGAATCTGCATTTGCTTTTCTGTGCTTTGAGGGGAAAATAATCAGGTGAAAAATACTAAGTAACGTTGAACTGATGTCAGTCAACCTCATCTAGTAAATGATACAACCAACAAAAAATATTCTCTAAAATAAGTAAAAACTCTATTTCAATAACAAAGGTTTTTGTTGATGCTGTTAACATTTATAAAACATTTACAGTTGGTAGAAGGAATCCATTTATTACATAAGCCCAAAATGACAATTTTGAGATCATTACAATTGTTCTTACCGTGTGAGGAGTGGTTGTAATATTTGAAATTTCTGGAATCCTCAAATGAAGACTCTGTAAAACATACGTTGTCTGCATCTAGGTATAAAAAACAGTATCATTATATGTGAACCAACTGTGCCCTCAAACACTCTAAGCATCCTGCCCCTCCCCTAAACTAGGCTCTGAGATGCGACAGTAGTGACTCCCAGAAACAGACAACGGCTCAAGTTTGAAAACAGACAGGTCAATGATTTGGTCACTGTAAAGTCCTCTGGAGATCAATTTTGAAAAAGAACAGCCAGTTATCCAAAGGAGAAATTACATTAACAAGAGGGGCCTGGAAAAACCAGAAGCATACCTGTTCTCAGCTTCTTTTTCAGAGAGGCTTTAAACATAGTTAAAGCAGCCAAAATGACTCCATAACTAAAACCAAAAATGCCAGGATTCTGTAGACTCATGGAAAAAAAAAATAATCTAGTCCTAACTACTTTAAACATGGCCAAAACAAGTGCTAGGCTAAGACTTCATAGGAAGATAAAGGAAATTAAACCTGTTTGTCACCACTCACTTGGAAATACACTGTCCAGTAAGGTATCAAAGCCAAGAAAACAGGGACAATCTTGACCAGAGCTTTCACATCTTCCACTTTCTCTTCTGTAAATGGCCCTCCATGAGACATCTTACATGAATCAAACAGACTTTGTTTAGAAGATTGCTGAAAGACTCCAATGCCTTCACTTTGGGAAATAAAATGAAGGAATTAGTTTTCTTCCCCTCCCAGCAATCAATTATTTGGTCACAAATTAAGTTTGGAGGTAAGAAACCAGCTCACTGTATCGAATCTGCTTCAACTCATTCCATCACTTACTAATTGCACACACCCAACACAGCTCCCTGAATTATTTCTAAATGTCACAGAATGTACTGAAACAGCTGACAAAGGGACTTTCTAGTCAAAGTGCAATTGGGCTACTGTAACTCTAGCGTGGCTGGAAGATCTGTGATGACAGTCTGAACCATGGCTGAGCTCAGCCCCAGTGCAGCTGCCGGCTCAGCAGTCTCCGCGTGGGGAGAGTCTGCAGCTCCACTGACACTGGGAAGGACATCAGCTACGCCACTGGATAGCATATGAAAAAATGCACTGGATTGTGTGAATTTTTAATCAGCTAATTTATCAAACATCAAGACCTGACGGCCAATACCAATGCTATGAATAAAACCCTGCTGGTTTAAACTGAGTCACTGGCAGGACAGAGGCAGGGTTCTATCCTCGGAGGAAAGCTGTCAGCTCTTGGGTTAGGGAAGAGCTGAGGGGGAGGGCAGTGCTGGTGGTGATGACAGGAGGATGTCCCTGGCTCTGTCCTAGGACAGCAGGAAATGGGGAGTGCCCAGTGCACTGCATCCCTACGTCCTCCCTCATTAACCATGTGGTGTTAAAACTCTTCAGGGCCCCATTGCACAGAGGAAGATGCCTGGGCACAGAGAGCGAGAAGGCTGCCCGAGGTATGGCCAGGACTTGTACCCAGGCAGTCTTGGCTTTACAGCCTGAGGCCCTGACCCCTGCAGGACACCACTACCCCTCCACTCCCTGCCATTGCCCTCATATCTGCAGGTCATAGCAGGAACATGGACCTGGCATTCCCAGGTACTTGTACTAACGAGTTTCACTTACTCCCTCTGGGCCCGCTTCATTATTTAGAAGATGAACAGGCCCCATTAGACAGCTCTGCACTCTCTCCCAGCGCCAAAACACTCTAATGGGGAACAGGCACCAAGGATCTCAGGGGTAAAATGGGAAAACAAAGTGCACACTATTCTCTAAAGCCAAGAAGTACCAGGAGAGAGTTAGACTGTGTTTAACTGTGGGAAGCCAACAGAAATGGCACCTGTCAGTTTTCTAGTTTATTAACTCATGTCCCATTTTACTATGGTGCCAGTATTTTAAATTCTTTATCTTATAAAGCCAACATTTTAAGTCTGGACATTCAGAGTGGGGAAAAATAAAAGCGCTGAAAACTATAACTTGATATTTTAGCCAAATTTTGGACAAGAAAACTAAGTTCGATTGAACACACACTGACTGAGTACCTGCCGCAGGCCCTGCATTGCTCTACCTGGGGGCTAAAGGAGAGAGCTCCTGTCCTTACAGACTTAGTCTAGTGGGGGAAAATAATCAGAAACAAAAACACCCAAAAGTGAAAATAAATTCCAAAGACATTATAAATACTTTCACTTGAAAACACTAACTTCTTCAAGTACTACTTTTTTTCATAAAGGAAATTAAAAGTCCTTTTGTACCTAATACAGATACTATCAGTGGTTTACCACATCACATTAAATATGTTTCACTAAAAACATTTAAACAACAAACAACAAATTCATTTTCACACAAAGCATTATTCACACAGGTTACTGGTTATATTACTTTAGCTTTACATAATTAAAATATTTAAAAGCTGTGAAATCAATATGCATCTGAAGTTTTACTGGGTTATACATATTGTTAGGTGCACTATTTTGCAACACACAAGGGTCCAACATGAAGCCATGGGCACAAGTGACACCCGAACACCCACAAGAGCCCTCTGCTCCTCCCTACAAAAGTTGACAAGCTCGTTTCAGGACGCCTGTGCCCAAGTCTCTGTGAAGGCCACACGTACGTGTTTGTATTCTCCAGGAAGAGAGTCCACTGGTTCTCACGGATTCCCAAAGAAGTATGTATCTCAAAAAGCTGTAGAACCATTTCTACCCTGGCCTGATGAATTGAACAAATGTGCCTTCCTTTCTCATTTAATAGCAAGTACTGCATTATCTTCAAGACACAGATCGCCCTGGACGGAAACTGAGATTGGGCCAGAAGAAATTAAGTGTCACGACTGTAAAATGCTGGGTATGTCATGCTTCCTCAGGCTTTGGAGGCCCAACTTTTTTTTTTTTTTTTTGAGACGGAGTCTCGCTCTGTCGCCCAGGCTGGAGTGCAGTGGCGCGATCTCGGCTCACTGCAAGCTCCGCCTCCCGGGTTCACGCCATTCTCCTGCCTCAGCCTCCCGAGTAGCTGGGACTACAGGCGCCCACAACCGCGCCCGGCTAATTTTTTGTATTTTTAGTAGAGACAGGGTTTCACCGTGGTCTCGATCTCCTGAACTTGTGATCCGCCCGCCTCGGCCTCCCAAAGTGCTGGGATTACAGGCGTGAGCCACCGCGCCCGGCCTGGAGGCCCAACTTTTTTAAGGCACCCTCGTCACAGTGGTCACCACTGACAGGGCCCTTATCATGTGCCTGGCACCCTGCTGAGGGCCTTGCATACATCACCATGCTCAGGCCTCACAGTGATGCCATGAGATGAATCCATCTCTGCTGTACAAAAAGGAAAGCTGGGCTTCACAAGACCAGTAACCTGCCCAAGGTTACAGAGCCAGTTCATACAAACAGAATTTGAGAATTCCTCAGACCATCAACTTTTCTGTAAGCTAACCCCTGCTTTTTCTCCCCTTATTTGTGCCCAAGAAGACTTTCAAAGACAATCCTAAGAGGAAATTAGTTTCCTAAGTAAAAGTAACTTCAAACCCACTCCATGCTGCCATTTGTGCGTTAAAACCCAAGTACGTCCACAAAACAATGCCGTCCTCTTGCAGAAATGCCTATGGGCTACCCCCCACACAGATACTAAAACTTGGAGGGTTGCTCCTGAAAAAGACTTCTAGGATCTGAAACACTGCTTTTGTCTAATCAAATAAGGCCCTGGCAAAAGACTAGTGTCAGCTAAGACGGGGCTACTTAAATTTTTTTTTTTTTTTTTTTTTTTGAGACAGGGTCTCATTTTGTCACCCAGGCTGGAGTGCGGTGTGCAATCATGGCTCATTGCAGCCTTGACCTGACCTGCTGGGCTCATGTGATCCTCCCACCTTAGCCTCCTGTACTTTAATTACTAAAAATTCTTCAGTGTGGTCCCACCATTTGCAGTTTTGAATTATGTGTCTGAATGCCACAATGACCCACCAGCATTTCCAACAGGTCATCTAGACTGGTGAGATCTGCCATGACTCCACACAGGGACAGGTGGAGAAATCAGAGATGTTCAGGAGCAAAGAAGTAGGCGCACAGGGCCATTTTGGTGTAGTTTCAATCTACCACATGGAAGGAATATTAGACACATTGGCTATGGCTCCAAGCACATCAGTAAGACAAACACAGACAAGCCGGAGGGAGGGAGATGTGTGAGTGGGCCTACAGAAGAAGGTCCAGCAACCCGTGCCGTGCCACAGTGGGCTGCACGGCTCGGAGACACAGGACACTCCGATGGCTGAGTCATCAGCCTCCCAACCAGCAGCCACCAGGCATTTCTATGTTGATCCAAACATTCCACGAGGGGAATGACTACAAAAGTTCCCAGAGCCTTCTCCGGAATGATGGAAATAATCTATGCCTTGACTGCACTGGTGGTTACACAACCTGAGTAAGTTTGTCATAATTCACAGAACTGTACAGATATGAGGGGTAAATTTTACTACCTGCAAATTATTCCTCAATCAAGAATAACACAAAAATTTCTGAGTTCTTTTCTCGGGCTTAAGTTCTGGACTTTATTAACTGGCATCAAACATCACCAACCAAACATGAGTCATAGTTGGTCAGTGACTTGGAGGGGTTCTGAGGACACAGGCCTTTCTGTTTTAACACCCCAGTTCATGGGACTTTGGTGCTAACGCCGGGTAAGTCCCATGAGATCATCTGGTTACCCTCAGTGCATCTCGCCATTCTGCTATTGCATCTTCCTGTCAGAGTGACAGACCTGACCGCTGAATGATGGAGCCCATGCTGACCTTCAGGTGAGAGGCAGTGGCTTACTTTATTTAAAGAGCAAAGACAGGTACTGACTGCATAAGCAACTGCTTAGTTTTTCATTCAAATGTATTTCAAAGTTTTTAAAATAAAAAGAAACATGTATAAAGCATGTCTTCTGTCTCCTCAATGCTCTCCACACATTTCTACCTTTATAATCTGGCACTAAAGGAGCTTCCGTCTACACTAGCAGTGAGAGAAAGTGCAATGTGGGGTTAAAGCATGAGCTCTGGAATCAGGCCACTGGCCTGTCTTTAGGATGGGACAATAAGACCGCACCCGCCTCCTTGGGGAAATGCAATGTTAAAGGAGAGAAGACAAGCAAACCCTCAGCCCTGGCCCAGCACACAATAAGCACACAACAAACCTAAGCTAGGATGTTAATAAAGAGATCGATAAAGTCCTATCAAACAGCTTGAGATAAGAATTAAGTGCTTACCCACTACTCTGGCCCTCTCCACTTTGCTTCTGGGAACAGCAGGAATACGTCAGTATCTTGAACATGTCGGTGAAGGCACTGCCATCAGGAGGCTTGGTGATGAAAACGCTCTGACCACAGAGGAAGACCACAAAAGCAAGGCCGACGCAGACAGTGGGGATCGCATAACCAGTGACAAAGCTGATGTTCTGCTGAATATAGGCAATGCCACCTAATGACAGGATCGCTCCCAGGTTAATGCTCCAATAAAACCAATTAAAAAATCTCCTAGTGGCTTCCGGACCTCGATCTTTAACCTAAGGTAACAGGGAGGAAAGACACTTGAAAATATATGACAGTCTTCAAGGATGAAAAACATACAGTCAAGTGGTTAAAATTACCTTTGTCATCACAACCTTTAAGAAGTGCAACACAATCAAAATGGTGTTTACAGAAACATTCACGGATCTCGACAAAAAACATACCCCACACTTTTAATTACTACAGGAGCGGGGTAGGTTTCACTTAATTATACTAAATCCCAACAAATCCTAGAGAGTTTTTCCGAATATGTGGACCACCTACTATAGAATTTTTCTAAGTATCTGAACCACTTGCCTTGGAATTACCTGGAATGCTCTTTAAAAATAGAGTTGGCTGGGCGTGGTGGCTCACATCTATAATCCCAGCACTTTGGGAGGCCAAGGCGGGTGGATCACTTGAGGTATGGAGTTTGAGACCAGCCTGGCCAACATGGTGAAACCCTGTCTTTACTAAAAATACAAAAATTAGCCAGGCGTGGTGGCGGGCACCTGTAATCCCAGCTACTTGGGAGGCTGAGGCAGGAGAATCGCTTGAATCCAGGAGATGGAGGTTGCAGTGAGCCGAGATCGTGCCACCGCACCTGGGCAACAAGAGCGAAACTCCGTCTCAAAAAGGAAAAAAAAAAACAGAGAGTCACAGGACCCACGCTCCAGACCTACTGAATCACCGTCTCTGGGGCCCAGGCCCAGGAATCTGCGTTTCAAGCAACTTCCCAGGTAACTTCTACTCACAGGTAAGTTTTAGAACCAATGTTATAAGGCTCCATGCCTTCCTGAGCTACATGTGAGTACCATGCGGCACCGCGCAAATATGCTTAGCCCCAAAGAGAAACACTGCAGGCGACATTTGTTCAGTGAGGCCAAGCCACCACCCACACCAACTGTATCTGGTCTCCTGAGAATCAGAGATCTCGGTAAACGTGAAGCAAAGAGGAAATTACAGACTAAAGATAAAACCACATGCTATTTTTAGATTAGACAGGCTATTAATGGAATAGGAGAAATTCTGATAAGGGTGGGATTTCTAAAAGGCTCAAAAATCACTGACTTCCTGGATGCAAACAAAAGCACTGAGGTAATCACACAACACCTAGGCTTACGCAGTTCACCAGGCTACTTCAATGAAGCCCAAGCGCTAGGAACAGGTCATTTGGGGGCAGACACACCAGAAGCCTTCTCCGCCCACCTGGATTTTTACCTCTACATAAGATACTGTGCAAATGAACCCTGTACTAGACAGAGACATTTCTAGTGAGTTTCGTTTCATAAATTTATTTTTAACAAACTTATGAGAGGCTGATACTGGATCTCATAAAAAGACTCTCTTGCTGTCTTAAAAACTTCTACTGTCTCATTCTTAAGTCACAGGTTATGAAAGAGTTAGAAAATTCTTATTCCAATAATAGATCTAGTTTCTGGATCCACAGAACAATCTGCTCTACTGAATAACAAATTCTCAATGGGGCCAAAACAACCAATTATGGCTGGGCATGGTGGCTCAGGTCTGGAATCCCAGCACTTTGGGAAGCCAGGGCAGGCAGACCACCTGGGTCTAGGAGTTTGAGACCAGCCTGGGAACACAGAGAGATCCCCATCTCTACAAAAAGTTACAAACATCAGCCAGGTGTGGTGGCGTGTGCCTATAGTCCCAGCTACTTGCAAGGCTGAGATGGGAGGATCCCTTGAACTGGGGAGGAGGTGGCGGTGAGCTGTGATGGCACCACCACACTCCAGCCTCCGTGACAGAGGCCCTGTCTCAAAAGAAAAAAACAGATATGGTATGCAATAAGCACATGCATCTTTTTAGCAGTCACATATTTCATACGGTATTTGAAGCTCTATTTTTTAAAGATTAAATCAGAGGTGTAAAATTTATAGTTAAAATTGTGTGCTTCTCTCTAAAGGAAATAAAGCAAAAGAAAAAAAAATTGTGTGCTCCTCAAAAAGAGACTTGTTCGAAGTCTGAATGATCGAGCATGGCTACTGTGGTGATAGGTAATTAATTATACATAGTAACACTACTTCAAACTAAAAACCTACGCTTAAAAGAAAATCACGTTTTCAAGAGTTCAAACTCTTCTCCTATCTATGACAATAATGAATAGAGGTCCTAGACCAAATGCAGACATCTCGACTGAATAAAGAGTTTGAGGTGAGAACTTCTTAGACATCTAAGACACTTCTTCACTAGGACACAATGCGTTGAAATACTGCTCAACAATGGACACCCATTCTCATGCTATACTAGACACAGACCAGGAAGAAAAATGAAAAATGTGAGCAGAGAAATGGTTACCGAGAAAACAAAACTAGAAGTGTGAAAACAAACAAACAAAAAGTAATTTTTTACAAGCATAAAACAGGCCAGTAAACATAATATCTAAACTTAATAGAGGCACAAATGATTTCATAACTGAAATGCACTCGGATCTTTCCATTCCCCACAGTGACACTGCACACACCTTCCCACGGTCTCGCTCGGACCTTCCCCTTACCCACAGTGACGCCGCACACACCTCCCCACAGTCTCGCTCGGACCTTCCCATTCCCCACAGTGACGCCGCACACACCTCCCCACGGTCTCGCCTGGACCTTCCCATTCCCCACAGTGACGCCGCACACACCTCCCCACGGTCTCGCCTGGACCTTCCCATTCCCCACAGTGACGCTGCACACACCTCCCCACGGTCTCGCTCGGACCTTCCCATTCCCCACAGTGACGCCGCACACACCTCCCCACGGTCTCGCCTGGACCTTCCCATTCCCCACAGTGACGCTGCACACACCTCCCCACGGTCTCGCTCGGACCTTCCCATTCCTCACAGTGACACTGCACACACCTCCCCACGGTCTCGCCTGGACCTTCCCATTCCCCACAGTGACGCTGCACACACCTCCCCACGGTCTCGCTCGGACCTTCCTATTACCCACAGTGACGCCGCACACCCCTTCCCAGAGTCTCAGATCTATGTCCTCTTCAGGTGAAGCATGAGAAAATCAGCATTTGATTAGTCTGGGAAAATCCTAACCTTAAAATGCCATCATCCTCATTTCCTGTGTAATTGTGGTGGTCAGTTTGTTTCAACTCTTCGAGTAATCCATCAAAATTACTTTATAAACCAAAATTACGAAGCCCTAAATAACCACACAGTAGGCATTTCTGTACCAAGGGAAGCTGGCTGCTGTGAAGGCCATCACATGCTTCCCCGCCCCGGGCAGGCAGACAGCCTCCCTGCCCATTGGCTGCATGGCATCACTGTGTGAGCAGCAGCCACATGCCCTACCAAGGGCAAACAAGGTTTTCACATGACTAGTCAAATGATGCCACCAAAATCAATTTGGAGAAGAAAAGCGAAAAGAATAGAATTGTGTACAGCACACCAAACAGATGGCTGACAGAAGAATTCCTTAAAGTGAAGTGTCAGTTTTTCCTCTGGAAAAAAAAAATGCATCATTTGCTCTGTTTATCCGTAACATAAGATTTTCTTCTTTCAGGACACTATTTCAAATAATCCACCCACCAAGAATGACGGTGACTTTTGAAAAAGGTGCGGCACTGGGGGAAGATTCGGGGTTGACATGATTTACATGAACACACATGTCCCTTGGACCCACGGCTCACATACCCTCTAAAGACACCAGCGAGGCCTCCTTCTCAAAGCCACGCAGCCTCACCCCATGGTCTCTCCTATCAGAAGGTTTCCCAGAGTCTCTACCTGGGAGATGAAGAGGCAAGTGACAAAGAACCATAAAAAGCACCTTAAAAGTACAAATAGGTTTCCTCTCCATGAGAAGGACCAAACCAGGACAATTTAACCCTCGCCTGGGGCACAGCAGAGTGTGCTTCAGGCCTGCACACCTCAGGGTCCCCAGCCAGGCCTCCTGCCATGAAGCAGCGGCACCAGGACGGGGACCTGCCACCTGGTCACAGGGAAGCACCCTGGCATAAGGGCACTTTTCCCCTCAAATGTTTTTTCACTATGATTCACATACCAAAAAAATTCACCCTGTAAAAGTGTACAATTCAGTAGTGTTTAGTATATTCAGAGATGTACATTCATCACTGCCACCCAAGTCCACATTCTCATCACACCAACAGGAACTCCTGTTCCCTTTAAGTCACTCCCACGCCCCTCTCCTGGCCCCCGGCAACCCTTAATCTACTTCCAGTCTCTGTGGACTCGCCTCTTCTGGGCATTCCACATCAATGGAATCACACAACTGGAGCCTTGTGTGTCTGGCTTCCTTCACTCAGCGCAATGTTTACGAGGCCCATCAGTACTTTGTTTCTTTTTTAATGGCTTAAAAATACTCCATTGTATGGATATACTACCTTAAGTTTATACATTCATCACTGAACATTTTCTCATATTTTCATTTAAAAAAAGTCCAAATGTATAGAAAAGTTGAATCGCAAAATGCACACTTCCCTACCTTTCACTTGGAACCTCAGCACTCTTTTCTGTATACATAAAAAATACTGGCCGAGTGTGGTGGCTCATGCCTGTCATCCTAGAACTTTGGGAGGCCAAGGCGGGTGGATCACCTGAAGTCAGGAGTTCGAGATCAACCTGGCCAACATGGCGAAACCCCCGTCTCTACTAAAAATACAAAAATTAGACAGGCGTGGTGGCTCACACCTGTAGTCCCAGCTACTCAGGAGGCTGAGGCACGAGAATAGCTTGAACCCGGGAGGCAGAGTTCGCAGTGAGCTGAGATCACACCACTGCACCCCAGCCTGGACAACAGAATGAGACTTAAAAAAAATACTTCTGGGTGATCTATTTACAGATAAGCTCCAGCAACCTATTTCATCCCCAAAATTTCATCATGAATCTCCTGGAAATAAGGACATTCTTTTAACGGCAGTGAGATTACCACACCTAAGAAAGGCAACATTGGTCCGTTATTAGCTAATAGGTGATCTGCAAACGATCCCAAGCATCCAAGAAGAATGGCCATGAAAGCAGCTGGGATCCAATCACTTAGCATGCGTTGCAGGGGGCGGCCAGGTCTCCCGAGTAGCCTTTCATCCACAAGGTCCCCTTTACCCATGACAGTGTTACATCGGAAGAGATTAGGCCAGCTATCTTGTGGAAGAAGGCACATCTCCTTTCAACATCCACATTTAATTGTGGACGAAAGGGCGCATATTCTGTCAGATTCATTTGAGATAACTGAGCACCATCTCCTCCTCATTTTAAGAAGTAACAATTACTCGCCTATTATCTCCAGGAGAGCACCAGCTTTTAAGTCAGGCTGCCAGGGCCCCAAACCAGCTCCCATAGGCACTTGCTGCGCAGCCTTGGCAGCCAACCCTTTAGGCCTCTGTTCCCTGTATAACAGGCATGACTGGCTGGGGGCGGTGGCTTACGCCTGTGATCCCAGCACTTTGGGAGGCCGAGGTACACGGATCACCTGAGGTCGGGAGTTTGAGACCAGCCTGACCAACATGGAGAAATCCCATCTGTTCTAAAAATACAAAATCAGCCGGGCGTGGTGGTGCACGCCTGTAATCCCAGCTACTTGAGAGGCTGAGGCAGGAGAATCACTTGAACCCGGAGGCAGAGGTTGTGGTGAGCCGAGATTGTACCATTGCACTCCAGCCTAGGCAACAAGAGCAAAACTCCATTTCAAAAAAGAAATAAATAAAGTGAAAGTTCTTGTAAGGCATAGATATGAATTCCTTCCTCTGGTAATAATTAGTTATTCCAGGAAGTACAACGTCATTCTTTAAAGTAAAATATATACATATATATATTTAAAAAACAGGTGTAACTGCAGCACATACACCATCAACTGTTGCGAGGCTTAAGTAAGATCATGTGGGAAAAGCACAAGTAAGAGGCAAAATAGAAGCTTTCAGGTACACTTGTGTGGCATGGCCAAGTCTTTAAAAGATACAGCCTGACTGTGCTACCAGCCCCGTTCCTTCATGAGCCAATGGCACCCCAAGGCCAAGAGCCTGGGTCTTGAGATCCAGCCCTGAAGAACCATTACGGAACGCATGCGCACTGGGCCCATCTTAGTGCAGTAGTTAAAAAATGGAAGTCCAGCTTGACCACTCACTACCTATAGGCAGGAAGAAAGTGATCTGTTTTTGTGCCTGTTTCCTCATCAATAAAATGGATCTAAGACTCCTGTAAGGTTCAGATTTGGTCACGTATGTAAAGCATAAGCCACTGTACAAAAAACCCAGTTACAATTCAGTACATTAGAAGACTATCATTTCTAACATCATTCTAAGGTGTCTCCTGACTAATGGATAGCCTTACACAGGCAGAGTGAAAGCTCACATTCAAAGGACAGGCTTTTGAATCCTGGCTCAGTCACATACAAGCTGTGTAACTTTGGGCCAATGATTAAGCCTCTCAAGCCTCAGTTTCCTCATCAGTAAAATGGGCACCGTACGTGTCAGGTAGACTAACCAAGCAGTCTTGTAGACACGTAGCATACACGTCATGTGGACTCACCAAATACTGTACTTAGCAAGCACTGTGCCTGGTGCACAGTAAGCTCTCAGTAAATGTTCCTAAAAAACAGGCACTCACAGATACTTAGGCAAAAGCCTAAGAGTCGCCTTCCCTACTGCTCACATGCCATGGTTTCAATGTCTGACCCTCCAAATCTCAAGAAGAAATGTGATCCCCAGTGCTGCTGGTGGGGCCTACTGTTTGGGTCATGGGGATGGATCCCTGAAGAAAAGCTCAGGGCTGTCGCACTTAGGAGTGAACTTTCCTATGACAGAGGTTATTTACAAGCCTAGCACCTCCCTCCCCTCTCTCACTTCCTCTAGTGCATGTAATCTCTACACAGCTGGCTCCCGTTCACAAGGCCCTCACCAGAGCAGATGCTGGTGTCCTGCTTCTTATACAGCCTGCAGAACCCTAAACCAAATAAACCTCTTTTCATTATAGATGACCGAGCCTCAGGTATTCCTATATAGCAACACAAACAGGGACTAGACAACCTGCCAGTACTTCCTACCCGTTCTACTTCCACAGCTGAACTCCACCCACCCACTTCACCCACATCCACTGCCCCTACTCTAGTTAGGAGAGACTCCCACCTCATACCCCCAATGTCACCACTTCCTACACAACCCATTCTCTACAACAAGCATCCACACACTTCTGTGAAGGGGCAGGCAGTTCACACGTTGAGTTTTATGAGACATTCCATCACAGTTACTCAACTCTGCCACTGCTTAGTTAAAGCAGTCCCAGCATAGTGGCTGTGTCGCAGAAACAGGTGGGGCTGTGTTCCAATAACTATGGAGACTGAAATCTGATTTTCATAAAATTTTCACTCCTCACAAATTATCCTGTTTCCGACCACTTAAAAATGTAAGAACCGGCTGGGTGCCGGGGCTCATGCCTGTAATCCCAGCACTTTGGGAGGCCGAGGCAGGCGGATCACGAGGTCAAGAGATCAAGACCATTCTGGCCAACATGGTGAAAGCCCCATCTCTACTAGAAATACAAAAATTAGCTGGGCATGGTGGTGTGCACGTATAGTCTCAGCTACTCAGGAGGCTGAGGCAGGAGAATCGCTTGAACCCAGGAGGCGGAGGTTGCAGTGAGCTGAGATCCTACCACGGCACTCCAACGTGGCAAGAGCGAGACTCCGTCTCAACATTAAAAAAAAAAAAAAAAAAAATTCAGAACCATTCTTAGCTTGTGAGTCCTCAGAAAAGAAGAAGTAGACCTGACCTGCGACCCCAGCTGTAGTGCCTGCTCTGCACATGACATAAATAGTATCACTACCTGCCGGAAGCCAGTAAAGCTCCCACTGTATCCCGAACGCTTTAACACTCCTCATGCGATCTGGCCCCAGCCTTCCACCTCACTTCCCACTTTTTAAATATTTTCTGAAATGATCTGAGTTTGCTATTGCTCTTAAAGGCTGCCTATTCTGCATATAATACTTGGTGGCCATTTCCTTTGCCCTCCTGAAGAGCTGCAGTGGTTCCTCCCTCACTTCTTGGCAGTTACAGCGGCAGGGGAGCAGCTTGATGCTAACTTGATTCAAACTCATTTTCATCTGAGCTTTCCTATCCAACCTAGCCCAAAACTCCTTTAAAGCCACAAAGACGCAATATGAGTGTTTTCCCACTTCGTTGTAAAGGAAGCTAAGGCAACAATAGTGGCTTCTCTTCCCTCAGTTTCCCGGGCCGGGGCCCTGCCCCTGCGAATCCCCATGTCTGGAAAGCTCCTCAACAACTGCTTTTTCCCAGCCTTCTGGTCTCAACTTACACGGCCTGAACACAGAGAGGGTTCCTTTCATTTAATAATTTTTAGTTTTACTTTTTTATTTGGCGACAGTCTTGCTCTGTCGCCCAGACTGGAGTGCAGTGGCGCGATCTCGGCTTGCACTGTCTGCCGGGTGCAAGCGATTCTTCTGCCTCAGCCTCCCGACTAGCTGGGATAACAGGCGCCCGCCACCACGCCCAGCTAATTTTTGTATTTTTAGCCAGCCTGGTCAGGCTGGTCTCGAACTCTTGATCTCAGGTGATCCACCTGCCTCGGTCTCCCAAAGTGCTGGGATTACAGGCGTGAGCCACCGCGCCCGGCCTCTCTTTTCTTTAAAGCCACTGTGGCCATCACTGTGTGTATACAGACCTCACCCCGCCCCAGGCAAACCCCTTCCAGCACCTATCACACCGGTCCCTCCAGTCTTGGCCCACCTGCTGGCGGGCTTCCTCTGCACTAGACAGAAGCCCCCGGGGCAAGGGGCTCCCTCTGCGATCAGAGGCAGGGACTGGGGCTGGGGCTAGGGCTGGAGAAGAGGTTGGGGCTGGGCAGGGGCTGGACAGGGACAGAAGCAGCGCGGGGGCGCGGCTCACCTGGTCGGCACCGAAGGGCGTGATGTTGGCCTTGACGGTGGCCACGCCCAGGCCCACCAGCACCAGCCCCGCGAAGGTGGCCGGTGCGCAGCAGCGGCCGGCGGCGTCGGGACCCGGCGCCGAACAGTTGAGCGCGCGCGCGGAACCGCACAGCGCGGTTCCGGTGGCGGGCGCGGCCAGCAGCGGGAAGGCCAGCATGCCCAGCAGGTAGAGCGCCAGGCTCAGCAGGATGGCGCGCGCCCGGCCCAGCCGCGCGTCGGCCAGCCAGCCTCCGAACGGCGAGCCTAGGTAGGTGAGGCCCATGAAGAGCAGCAGCGCCTCGCTGGCCTGCGCGCCCTCCCAGCAGAACGGCGCCCCGTTCAGGAACAGCACCAGGTTGGACGTGATGCCGTAGAAAGCGGCGCGCTCCAGCAACTCCGTCAGCAGCACTGCCCCGCACGCCGCGCGGCGGCCCGCGAACGCCCCAGCCGCCGCCGCGGCCGCCGCCGCCCGCCGCGCGCCCAGCAGCGGCGCCCGCTCGCCCGCACCGCCCCCCGAGCCCTCCATGCGACGCCGCCAACTGCCTCGCCGGGCCGCCGGGTCGCCTGTCCCAGAACCCAGTGACGCCGTCCTTCTCGCGAGATCGCCGGGCCCGGGACGTCCCTATTGGGCGGGCTCGCCGCCGCTCAACGCCCCACTCGCCGGAACGTCCGGCTCCTCCCCGGAAACTAGGCGAGGAGGTGGGCGGTGCTGTGGGTCAGCGACTGTTTTGGGGAGCTGGAGATTCCGGAGCTTGGCCGATGAGAGCCTCTTTTTGCTTTTTTGAGGCAGGGTTTCCCTCTCTCGCCCAGACTGGAGTGCAGTCATGCGGTCATGTCTCACTGCAGCCTCAGCTGCCCAGGCTGAAGCGGCCCTTCCACCTCAGCCTCCCGAGTAGCTGGGACCACAGGCGCTCGCCACCGCCTCTGGCTAATTTTTAAACAGTTTTTTGAAATGGGGTCTCGCTGTGTTGCTCAGGTTGGTCTCGAACTCCTGGCATCAACCGATCCTCCCGTCTCAGCCTCCCAGAGTGTTGGAATTACATGCGTGAGCCACTGCACGCAGTCACACTGAGGGAGTTTAAACAAAGAAGCCGAGCCCCTCTTCGGGCTTCAGTAGGGCCCAGTAGGCAGCCAAAACTCACACTGAGACGGCGGCTGCCCTCCAGGCGGGTTTGCTCAGGCCGCCCCGTGCTCCCTGCCCTGGGCTTCAGTCCGGGAGAGGGCCCGGTTTCTCAACCCGTGCATCGTGGGCGTTTTGAGCCACAGGACTTTTCTGTGCGTTGCACGATGTTCAGCAGCGGCTTTGGCCTCTGCTATCCACTAGGGGCCAGTTCCACCCCCTGTCACCTCAGGTTAACAACCGAAAATGTCTTCTAGACTTTGCCGAAGGACCCTTGGGGGCAAACGCCACATTGAGGATCACAGGCTTAGAACAAGTCAAGCTTCCAGCCCGTTTCAGGCTTTCCTAGAGACTTCCCGTAAACCATCTATGGTTGCATGGCTGGCTTCTCATCCTTCAGCCTTCCACCAAGTGTTGACCAGAGAAACTTTTTTTTTCACCAGCCCATCCGAGGCCCAAGTATCCCCTTCATTCCGTCATGTTACCCTTTCTCCTTATTACCTGTTACTTTTTTTTTTTTTTTTTTTGAGACGGAGTCTCACTCTGTTGCCCAGGCTGGAGTGCAGTGGCACCATCTCGGTTTACTGCAAGCTCTGCCTCCCGGATTCACGCCATTCTCCTGCCTCAGCCTCCCAAGTAGCTGGGACTACGGGCGCCCGTCACCACGCCCAGCCAATTTTTTGCATTTTTAGTAGAGACGGGGTTTCACCGTGGTCTCGATCTCTTGACCTCGTGATCTGCCCGCCTCGGCCTCCCAAAGCGCTGGGATTAAAAGCGTGAGCCACCGCGCCCAGCCACATTTTTAAATTTATTCGTTTATCTTCCCAGCCTGCATGTGTTCATAGGCGTAAGCTTCCTGATGGCAGGGTTCTCTTGTGTTTTGTTCCTCACTATGCCCCCTGCCTCTGGGACAGCGCCTGGCACATAGTGGAGTGAAAGAGGGCCGCCCAAAAATGGCCCTCAGCATGTCTTAAGAAATTGAGACCCTGGTCTGGGATGATGGCTCATGCCTATAATCTCAGCACTTTGGGAGGCTGAGGCAAGAGGATCACTCGAGCCCGGGAGGTAGAGGCTGCATTGAGCAGTGATGGCATCACTGCACTCCAGCCTGGGTGACAGAGTGAGACCCTGTCTCAAAAAAAAATAATGAAAATAAGAAAGAAAGAAAGAAAGAGAGAGAGAGAGAGAGAGAGAGAGAGAGAGGCAGGGAGGGAGGGAGGGAGGGAGGAAGGAAGGAGTCGGGATCTACAGCTGCTGCAATGATTCAATGAGTGTAAGACCACCTCCTCTTCCATCATCCTTCCCTCCAGCTAAGACGAGGATGGAGCCAGTACCTGGGAAGTTGGCTTGCCAGTAGGTCATCTGGAGAAGTAATCCTGCCAGTAAGTCTTGAAGTTGCATGCATTCTATTTTTAAAAATGTTCCACAGACTGATGGTCAGCACAGTGCTGCCACACTGCAGGCAATATATATTTAATGAGTGTCTAATGAGAGAATAATTGAATGCCCGAATTGGACCTTTGCCACCTATCTGTTGATGCTTGTCATTTCCAGTTGTCAGCTCAAATATCACTTTCCTAACCCTCCCACACTAGGTTAGCTCCCCCTGTTTTAGGGCCTTGGAACTCCCTATACTTTTTTCCCACAGAACCTGTTATAATTTATACTTGTTTTGTGCAACTATTTAATGCCTGTCTTTAAAGCTGGGATGGCTGGGATCTTTGTTTCAGCTACTATCGTAGTTCTAGAGGCTAGCACAGCACTTGCAACTGATAAATAGGTGTAGAATTAACTGGATGAGTGAATGACTGACCATTTGTTGAATGTAAATGATGCAAGTCACCTTATGTTTTCATATATGCATGTGTGCATACATATATATATCTGTGTGTAAGTACATATGTACATGTATGTATATGTGTGTGTATATATGTGTGTATATATGTGTGTCTATACATGTTCAAGAGCATATATTAGTATCCTAACTTATTATTCGATGCTAATATATGTCCTTGAACGTGTACATGTAGACACACACACATATATGCCATTTTTTTTTCTTTTTGAGATAGAGTTTCGCTCTTGTCACCCAGGCTGGAGTGCAGTGGCACGGTGGCTTGTGCCTATAATCTCAGCACTTTGGGAGTCCGAGGCAGGCAGATCACTTGAGATCAGGAGTTAAAGACCAGCCGGGCCAACATGATGAGACCCCATCTCTACTAAAATTATAAAAATTAGCCGGGTGGTAGTGGTGCGCACCTGTAATCCCAGCTACTCAAGAGGTTCAGGCAGGAGAATCGCTTGAGCCTAGGAGGTGGAGGTCCCAGTGTGCCGAGATCACGCCATTGCACTCCAGCCTGGGTGATAGAGCGAAACTGTCTCAAAAAATAGAGAAAGCAACAGAACTCAGATGTCAGTGAAAGGCTTATGTCTAATTATGAGTCCAGTGCTGCTTCCACTTTGCGGTTGGCAGATGAGACAGAATCTTTGAGTATTTGCTCTAAGACTGGTAAGTCTGATGCTCAGGCAAAGTCTAGTAAACATTTAATGTAAAAGTAACATTAAATATGGAATGAAAGCAAAGTAAATGCCTTGAATCACGTGATAACCCAGTATCCAAACAGTGCTGAGCGTGCTCCGCCATTTTTGGGCGATAGTGAACCCAGTGTCCAAACAGTGCTGAGTGCGCTCTGCCGTTTTTGGGTGATAGTAGAAACTAATCCAATTGCATTACTTCATTTGAGAAGACTGAAGGTCCAAACAGTGCTGAATACACTCTGCCATTTTTGGGCGATAGTAAACCCAGTGTCCAAACAGTGCTGAATATGCTCTGCCATTTTTGGGTGATAGTAACTAATCCAATTGCATTACCTCGCTTGAGAAGACTGAAGCTAAGTTAAAAAAAAAAAAAAGCCAAGACCACATATTGCAAGATCACATTTATAGGCAGTGGCCAAAATAGGCAATAGGCAAATCCATACAGACAATGCAGATTAGTACAGTTTCCCGGTACTGGGGGAGGGGAGGGGAAGATTGGTGCACATCTCTGTGAATGTACTAAAAACCACTGAATTCTACACTTTATATATGTGAATTATATGGTATGCGAATATGTCTCAATAAAGCTGGTACCAAAAGAAAGTGAACTAACAGTTACAATTTGAAAGGTTTCACGTATAAATTTGGATGCCTTGCTATTTGGGGAAAATGTGAGCTCTGGCAATGCTGGACTTGTGATTACCTGTTACATTAGTATGATCCCACCACTTTGAACCACGCCCCGTAGTATTCAAGCCTTTGTGTATTCCTCACAGATCACGCCACAAGGCCTGGCCTGTGACCTGTTTTGACCAAGGGAATACATCAAAAGTGTCTCTGGGCCTGGCCTGGGCACAGGCTTAAAGTCTGACACCTTCCACTTTCATGACTGGGGTGTCCTGAGCCATCATATTAGAAGTCCACCTACCTTCCATCATAGGTTGAGGAGGAGTCTGCAACTATATGGAGAGGGGATTCTCAGCATCCCAGATGACCTGCCTACTGAATGCAGCCACACGAAGACCAGCAGAAGAACCACCCAGCGGTGAGCCTCAGCCCAGATAGCAGAATTGTAAACAAATAACATGGTTGTTCTTTTAAGCCACTAAATTCTTCTTTTAAGCCACTAAATTCTGGGGCAGTTTATTATGTAGCAACAGGTAATGGAAACACATTTGCTTCCCCCATAGCCGCAATCTGCTGACACTCAGCAGCAGCCACTGTCTTTAGATGACAGACACTTTCTGGCTTTCCTAAACCCTCCCCACTCACTATTGTCATATTTTTCATATCATAGAGAACATTCTCCATATCTGCATAGTCCAGTGCAGGAGCCACTAGCTATGTGTGGCTATTGAAACTAGTTAAAATTAAATAAAATGAAAACTTCTGTTCCTCACTTACACTAGCCATATTTCAAGTGGTTTGTGACTAGTGGCTACCATATTGGACGGCATAGTTTAGTTCACACCATCATTGCAGTAACTTCTATCAGCAACTCCATCCTTTATTTATTTATTTATATATAAATTTATTTATAAATATATAAATTATATATATTTATATATATATTTATATTTATATATAAATAAATAAATTTATTATTTATTTATTTTGAGATAGAGTCTTGCTCTGTTTCTCACTATGCCCCCTGAAGTGCGATAGCGCTATCTTGGCTCACCAAAACATCTGCCTCCCAGGTTCAAGTGATTCTCCCACCTCAGCCTCGTGAGTAGCTGGGATTACAGGAACCTGCCATCATACCAGGCTAATTTTTGTATTTTTTATAGAGATGGGGTTTTACTGTGTTGGCCAGGCTGTTGTTAAACTCCTGACCTCAGGTGATCCGCCTGCCTTGGCCTCACAAACTGCTGGGATTACAGGTGTGAGCTACCACGCCCGGCCAGCAACACCATTCCATACTAAAATGTAATGGATATGATTGACTAATTAGCCGACATCCATACTCTTTCTTTTTCCAAACAATCCTGATTCTTTTCAGGTATTTGTCTTCCTCAACCCACCCCTGCCCCCACCAGCTTCCCGTGTAGCTCAGGAGAACCTGACTTCATCCTTGTTCCCAAATGAAACTAGCCCACACCAGTACTAGTCTCATGCCTCTTCATGGTGACTAGTTCAGGAACGCAGACTCTAACCTTTCAGGACACGAAATTTCCCTGGTGCCTGTGGTTACTGACCCAGGAGTGGACAAATGGAGTAAGTTGACCCAGTCAGACTAGAGGCAAGGCCACTTATCTGCTGACTGTGGGTGAGACACATGCTCCCAAACTGGACATGAGTTAGGAAGCCTGAAGCTCTAATAGCTCCTGATGGCTATTGACAACCATGAGACGAACCAGCTTAGGATGAGACTGACTTGGGGGATGGCACAGGAGACTCAGGGAGAAGTGAGATAATAAGTCTTAACATTGTTTAAGCCACCGTGTTGGGTTTTCTGTTCTTTGTATTACTTGTGGCCCCAAACCACCTATCATAGTTCTATCAAAATTCTATCAGGGCAGCCTGATTTTTTTCTCATGCCTGACCCATGAGTTTTCTGCCTGGCTCCTGCAGTGCTTGGGTTCGCAGCCCCTGTACTGAGCCCCAGTGATGGGATAGCTAAAGAATTGATGTAAGATGATTCCTCCCACTTTATTGGATATGCTTGCAATATAGTCCTGCCCCAAAACGTGATCCTGTGAGTCTCTCCTTTGCAGCTAAGATTAATAAATGACCTGACCCATTCAGTCAGCATCTAAGGGATAGGTAACCGTGTCTTCCAAAATAGCATTTTTGTCTATTGGCTCTTCACCTCAAGGGCCCTCTGGAAAAGGGGCAAGGACACTCTTTGCAAAGGTGCCCGTGGTGTGGACTAGACTTGGAAACACAGGGTTCTCCCTTCTCTGGTACCACCTTGTCTCCTGAGCCTCACCCAGTGTGGCGCTCAAGTGGGTACGATTTGAGGCAGTGAGTTGAGAAACCGTCAGAGACAGGACATTCAGGGACTGCCTGACTCCTCTGGCTGTTTCATGGCATTTCTGCCTCTTGTTTCACATCTCTGTTGAGTTTCTCACGCCTCGCTGCCAGACAGTTGCCTCTCCTTACAGTTTCAGCTTCCTCAAAACTTTGGGTTACAAGCAGCCATCGTAGCCTTTCTGTGCCATCCATATATCACTCATTCACTCAACAAACAACTGTTGAACACCTGCCCGCTGAGTCATGACAGCTCAGCCTCAGCTCAACTCAGCCTCAGCACTCTCAGCCAGGGCTTCGGCTTCTCCGATTTCCCAGTTCCCTCGGGAGGGACTCTTGATAGGCCTCCTCATCTTCGTGCGTCAGGCCACAGCCTAAGTCATTAGCCATAGTACAGCCACAGGCCATGCCATACATCTTTTGAATCTCCTTGGGTACAGAGAGTTGCCATAAATTCTATTTACTTCAAGGAGTCGCTGTTGCAACCCTTCTTTCTGGCTACAAATAATCTTGATAGAAGCAGAAGGTATAAAAAGTAAAATCAATAAAAACACAGGCAACCAACGGAATAGAATCAGGTATTAAATCCTTGAGCTTAAACCAAAGCCACACTAACCTACTTTTAACATGAACTAATTCAGCTCCCAGAATGACTTGGCATTTGTTTTAACAGAGGATGTGAGAATGTACGGTCAGGGAGCTGGTTTTGATTTGACTTGTTTCAGGCACTGATTTTATTTGACCCTTGCGAGTAGCAACGTCTGTTTCTTGGGTACTTTTCCACCTGTGTTTAAAAAACCCCCAAGACATTTGCAAAAGTTGGGCTTCGCCAATAGAAGCAGGGAGGTGAAGAGAGAGTAAGTGAAAGAAAATGAACTTCTGCTTCCTTCTATTGCAAGAAGCGCAAGATGGTGTGACCACACCTAAGGTCCTATTTTAACCACCACTTTCACAATTCCTTGTAAGCAATCTTAGCCAAAACTGTAATCATATTATAAGTAAATTTGTTTTCTAGATTAGGCCTTACAGGAAAGATGAAGGAAATGAATACAAAGAACAAGAACAGAATCACTAATACAAAAGAACTCATTGTATGAGGTGAAATCAGCCAGGCACAGAGAGATACATACCATATGTTCTCACTCATATGTGGAAGCTAAAAAAGTTGATCTCATAAAAGTACGTGTTTCAAAATCCTACCTTATGCCCCATAATTATGTACAATTATCATGTCAATTAAAAATAATAATGAGGCCAGGTGTGGTGTCTCACGCCTGTAATCCCAGCACTTTGGGAGGCCAAGGCCAGTGGATCACCTGAGGTCAGGAGTTCACGACCAGCCTGGCCAACACGGTGAAACCCTGTCTCTACTAAAAATACAAAAAATTAGCCAGGCATGATGGCGGGTACCTGTAATCTCAGCTACTCCGGAGGCTGAGGCAGGAGAATCTCTTGAACCTGGGAGGCTGAGGTTGCAGTAAGCTGAGATTGCATCATTGCACTCCAGCCTGGGCAACAAGAGTGAAACTCCGTCTCAAAAATAATAATAATAATAGTGAAAGCCTGCCTGGTGTGGTGGTTCACGCCTGTAATCCCAGGAAGGCCAAGCTGGGCAGATCACTTGAGGTCAGGAGTTCCAGACCAGCCTGGCCAACATGGTAAAATCCTGTCTCTACTGAAAATACAAAACTCAGCTGGTCATGATGGCAGGCGCTTGTAATCCCAGCTACTAAGTAGGCTGCGGCCGGGGAAATGCTTGAACCTGTGGAGGCTGCAGTGAGCTGAGATTGTGCCACTGCACTACAGCCTGGGCAACAGAGTGAGACTCCACCTCAGATAAATAAATAATAAAAAAAAAAAAAAGAAAAAAAGAAAAATCTCAGTGTATGTTAATAAAGGGTTCTGATCGGGTGTGGTGGCTCATGCTTATAATCCCAACACTTTGGGAGGCCACGGCAGGCAGATCACCTGAGGTCAGGAATTTGAGACCAGCTTGGCCAACATGGTGAAACCCCATCTCTACAAAAATTAGCCTGGTATGGTAACGCAAGTCTGTAATCCCAGCTGCTATTCAGAAGGCTGAGGTGAGAGAATCACTTGAACTCGGGAGGCAGAGGTTGCAATGAGCCAAGATCATGCCGCTGCACTCTAGCCTGGGCAACAGAGCAAGACTGTATCTCAAAAAAAAAGAAAAGGGCAGGGAGGCGGGCGCGGTGGCTCACGCCTCTAATCCCAGCACTTTGGGAGGCTGAGACGGGCAGATCACGAGGCCAGGAGATCGAGACCATCCTGGCTAACACAGTGAAACCCCGTCTCTACTAAAAATACTAAAAATTAGCCAGGCATGGTGGCGGGCGCCTGTAGTCCCAGCTACTGGGGAGGCTGAGGCAGGAGAATGACATGAACCCGGTAGGTGGAGCTTGCAGTGAGCCGAAATTGCACCACTGCACCCCAACCTGGGCGACAGAGCGAGACTCTGTCTCAAAAAAAAAAGGATCAGCAATTCATCAATTCATGGGGCAAGGATGGATTGTTAAACAAATTATGTTGGATGAATGAGTAAACATGGGGGAAAATAGGCTTCATATTTTGTACCAACATAAATTCCAGATGGATTAAATATAAAAATTAAGAAACTAAAACTATAAAAGCACTAGGAGAAAATATTGGCAAATATATAATCTTCAAGAGAAAATGCCTTCCTAAGCCTCACACCAAAGGCAGAAGGCATGCAGTAAAAAATTAGTTTGACTCCATAAAGATTTAAAACTTATGTGCATAAAAAATAATAATTGCTGTTGAGAGCACACAAACTAAGAAAAAAAATTGAGGTACATAAGAGAATGTTGTTTTTTTTTTTTGAGACAGAGTCTTGCCACCCATTCTATAAACTCTCTTTCGCAGAACTTTTTATATCTCCATATTCCTGAGTTCTATTTATCCTATTGTAAGTATGTACAGAATGACAATCTTTCCATACTATGCCTTTATTTTATTTTATTTATTTAATTTTATTTTTGAGATGGAGTCTTGCTCTGTCACCCAGGGTGGAGTGCAGTGGCATGATCTCAACTCACTGCAACCTCTACCTCCCGGGTTCAAGTGATTCTCCTGCCTCAGCCTCCCAAAAGTTAATATTCTTATTTTATAAAGAGTTCTAAAGAATATTATGAAAGGATAAACACCCAGCAAATAATATTGGCACAGTGAGTGGCCAGGCTCTTTAGAGGACAGCAGTTGTTGGGGTCCTATTCAGCATCCATTCTCCCTTCTGGTGACTGCACCTTGATTTTCCTTAGCTAATCAACGCTCCCTGTGATGTGGGTGGGGTGGCTTGACCCTCCAGTCCAAGAGTGGGCAGCTGACCTACACCTATCCAATCAGCAGTATCCTATCTATTGAGCTAAAGTACTTGGTTCAGGCCAGGCGCGGTGGCTCACGCTTATAATCCCGGCGCTTTTGGAGGCCGAGGCGGGCAGATCACCTGAGGTCAGGAGTTCAAGACCAGCCTGGCCAACATGATAAAACCCCGTCTCTACTAAAAATATAAAAATTATCCAGCCACGGTGGCACGTGCCTGTAATCCCAGCTACCTCAGAGACTGAGGCAGGAGAATCACCTGAATGCTGGGGGCAGATTGCAGTGAGCCGAGTTCATGCCACTGCACTCCAGCCTGGGCAACAGAGTGAAATTCTGTCTCAAAAAATAAATAAACAAAAATAAAGTAATTGGTTCAGAGATGGACATGTGATCCTAGCTGGTCAAAGCTAATCCAAGAATTTATTCTGGAATGAGCAGGAAGAAGTGGTTCTCTTTTCTGTTGAGTTTGAGATTATGGAGATATAAGCTTGGAGTTGCCAGAGGCCATCTTGTGAAACCAGAGAACTAAGCATCCCAGAAGGAGATAGAGATGAGAGAAACACTTGTTTTCAAAAGACAGTTTAAATCCCAGCATTTTGGAGGCTAAGGCAGGTGGATCACCTGAAGTCAGGAGTTCAAGATCAACCTAGCCAACATGGTGAAACCCCGTCTCTACTAAAATACAAAAATTAGCCAGGCTAATTGTAATGTCTGCCTGTATTCTCAACCACTTGGAAGGCTGAAGCAGGAGAATTGCTTGAACCTGGGAGGTGAACGTTGCCGTGAGCCAAAATGGCGCCAATGCACTCCAACCTGGACAACAGAGCAAAAGACAAAAAAAAAAAAAAAAAAGGTCTGTTTATAGATCTTGGTTCTGATCATAGCTAAAAGTAGTTTTTCCTTCAAAATTAGACATTTTAATTGCGAGACCATAAATTCTCTTTTTGGTTAAGCAAATGTGACATTCTGTCAATTGCAATAGAAAAAGTCCCAACCAGCTATGTACAAAAATCAAATCAAAATGGATAAAAGACTTAAATCTAAGACCTAAAACTCTGAAGCTATGACAAGAAAACATTGGGGAGGGCCAGGCATGGTGGCTCACGCCTATAATCCCAGCAGTTTGGGAGGCTGAGGCGGGCACATCACGTAAGGTCAGGAGTTCAAAACCAGCCTGACCAACATGGAGAAATCCTGTCTCTACTAAGAATACAAAATTCGCCGGGTATGGTGGCACATGCGGGTAATCCCAGCTGCTCGGGAAGCTGAGGCAAGAGAATTGCTTGAACCTGGGAGGCGGAGGTTGCGGTGAGCCGAGATCACACCATTGCACTCCAGCCTGGGCAACAAGAGCAAAACTCCCATCTCAAAAGAAAAAAGAAAAGACAACACAAGACAGGGGAGGCCGGGCGTGGTAGCTCATGCCTATAATCCCAGCACTTTGGGAGGCTGAGGTGGGCAAATCACTTGAGGTCAGAAGTTCGAGACCTGGCCAATGTGGTGAAACCCCGTCTCTACTAATAATATAAAAATTAGTCGGCTGTGGTGGCAGGTGCCTGTAATCCCAGCTACTCTGGAGGCTTAGGCAGGAGAATCTCTTGAACCCTGGAGGCAGAGACTGCAGTGAGCCAAAGTCACACCAATGCACTCCAGCCTAGGGGACAGAGTGAGACTCTGTCTCAAAACAAAACAAAACAAATACCAAAAGTGGGGGAAACCCTCCAGGACATTGGTCAGGGCAACAATTTCTTGAGTAAAATTCCACCACAGGCAAAGGCAACCAAAGCAAAAATAGACACATGGGATCACATCAAATTAAAAAGCTTCTTCACAGAAAAGGAAACAATCATCAAAGTGAAGAGACAACCGACAGAATGGGAGAAAATATTTACAAGCCACCCATCTGACAAGAGATTACTAACCAGAATATATAAACAGCGCAAATGACTCAATAGGAAAAATTCTAATCATCTCATTTTTAAAATGGGCAAAAGATCTGAATAGACATTTCTCAAGAGGAGGCACACAAATGGCAAACAGCTATATGAAAAGGTGCTCAACATCATTGATCCTCAGAAAACTGCAAATCAAAACTACAATGAGGCCAGGTGTGGTAGCTCATGCCTGTAATCCCAGCACTTTGGGAGACTGAGGCAGCCAGATCACTTGAGGTCAGGAGTTCGAGACCAGCCTAGCCAATATAGTGAAACCCCGTCTCTACTAAAAATACAAAAATTAGCTGGCCGCGGTGGCAGGCGCCTGCAATTTTAGCTACTCGGGCGGCTGAGGTGGGAGGATCGATTGAACCTGGGAGACAGAGGTTGTAGTGAGCTGAGATTGTGCCACTGCACTCCAGCCTGGGTGACAAAGTGAGACTCTATCAAACAAAAAACTACAATGAGATATCATCTCACACTAGTTAAAATGGCTTTTATATTGGCCAGCGCAGTGGCTCACGCCTGTAATCCCAGCACTTTGGGAGGCCGAGGTGGGTAGATCACAAGATCAGGAGTTCGAGACCAGCCTGGCCAATATGGTGAAACTCGTCTCTACTAAAAAAAAAAAAGAAAAAAAGAAAAATTAGCTGGGCGTGGTGATGTGCATCCGTAGTCCCAGCTACTCAGGAGGTTGAGGCAGGAGAATCGCTTGAACCTGGGAGGTAGAGGTTGCAATAAGCTGAGATCACACCACTGCAATCCAGCCTGGGTGACAGAGTGAGACTCCTTCTTGAAAAAAAAACATGTCTTTTATCCAAAAGACAAGCAACAACAAATGCTGGTGAGGATGTGGAGGAAAAGAAACCCTTGTACATCATTGGTGGGAATGTACATTAGTACAGCCACTGTGGAGAATAGTTTGGAGATTCCCCCAAAAACTAAAAATAGAGCTATCATATAATCCAGCAATCCCACTGCTAGATATATAGCCAAATTAAAGACAATCAGTATATCGAAGAGATATTTACACTCCCTTATCTATTGCAGCGTTGCTCCCAATAGCCAAGATTTGGAATCAACCTGTCCATCAACAAATGAGTGTATAAAGACAGTGTGGTACATATACACACTGGAATACTATTCAGCCATAAAAAGAATGATATCTTGTCATTTGCAACAACATGGATAGAACTGGAGGACATTATATTAAGTGAAATAAGATAGGCACAGAAAGATAAATTGTGCATGTTCTCACTCATTAGTGGGAGCTAAAAATTAAAACAATTGAACTCATGGAGATAGACAACAGAAAGATGGTTACCAAAGACTGGGAAGGGTAGTAGGGGGAAAGGAAGGAATGGAGATGGTTAATGGGTACAAAAATATAGTTAGATAAAATGAATACGATCTAGTATTTGATAGCACAGCAGGGTGGCAGGCACCTGTAGTCCCAGCTACTTAGGAGGCTGAGGCAGGAGAATTGCTTGAGCCTGGGAGACAGAGGTTGCAGTGAGCCAACACTGTGCAACTGTACTCCAGTCTGGGCAACAGAGCAAGACTCCATCTCAAAAGAAAAATAATAATTAAAAAATTAAAAAATAAAGCAAAAAAGAAAAATCTCAGTGTATGATAATAAAGGGATCTGGCTGGGTGCGATGGCTCGCACCTGTAATCCCAGCACTGTGGGAGGCTGAGGCAGGCAGGCCACCTGAGGTCAGGAGTTTCAGACCAGCCTGACCAACATGGTAAAACCCCGTCTCTACTAAAAATACAAAAATTAGCTGGGTGTGGTGGCACGTGCCTGTAATCCCGGCTACTCAGGAGGCTGTGGCAGGAGAATCACTTAAACCCGGGAGGCTGAAGTTGCAGTGAGCCAAGATCGAGCCACTGTACTCCAGTCTGGGTGACAGAATGAGACTCCCATCTCAAAAAAAAAAAAAAAAAAAGAAAAAGAAAAAAATAACTCATGAACACATCTAGTATTTGATAGCACAGCAATAAACAACAATTTATTGTACATTTTAAAATAATTAAAAGAGTATAATTGGATTGTTAATAACAAAATGAAATGATAAATGCCTAAGGTGATGGAGACCCCATTTACCCTGATGCAAGTACACATTGCTCGCCTGTATCAGAATCTCTCATGTGCCTCTTAAATATGTACACCTACTATGTACCCATACAAATTAAAAAGAAAAAATTTAAAAATTAAAAAACTGTGAACCAATACAAGCATACACACTCACAGAAAACAATACAAATGCCTTTCATGGAAAAAAAAAAAAAAAAGACAAATTACACCAATAATTTTAAAATGCAAAAAGAGGAGACATGGTTTGTCACTTGACCTGAAAAATAGCCCGTGTTGGCAATGTTCTGGGAAATAAGCATGCTCATAAATGACCAATGGAAAGTAAATTGGCGCAGCTTTTCTGGAAGGCAATTCGTCACTTGTATCAAAAACGTATTGGCTTACACTTTGAATGTGCAATTCCACTTCTAGAAATTAAAGAATGTGTGCCCAGAGTTACCAATAAAATGTTCATTACGATGTTGCATAAAATCATAAAATGATTGGAAATGGCAAAGACGTACAACAACAAGGCAGAGATCAAATCAATTCTAGTGCATACATATATTGGAATGCTATGTCGTTATTCAAATGATACAGCAGATGTAAGATTATGAGTTGAAAAAGTATTCATGACTTATTATTGTATTAGTTTTCTATTGTTGTGTAACAAATAACCACTACTTTAGCCGCTTAAAACAACGCCCATTGATGAGTTCACAGGCTTCAGGAGGCTGGAAGTCTAGGCATTGGTGTGGCTGGCCTCTCTGTCCAGGGTCTCACAAAGCTGAAATTAAAGTGCTGGCCAGGCTGAGATGTCATCGGGAGGTCGGGGCTCTCTTTCATGTGGTTGTGGCAGAAGGTAGTTCCTCGAGGAGATGGGTTGAAGGGCCGTTTCCTTGCTGCCTGACAGCTGGGGGCTGCTCTCAGTTCCTGGAGCCGGCCTGCCTCCGTCATCATGCTGTCCTCTTCACCTTCGGAGGAGCAGTAGAGGATCTCCCTGACATCAAGTCCCTCTCATCCTTTGAATCTTTCTGACCTGAGGAAATGCTCAGTCCTTTCAAGGAGACAATTATTAAGTGAGGCTTATCCTGCAATAATCTTCCTATTTTAAGATCAACTAATTTGGGGATTCAAGTCTCATCTGCAAATTCTCTCTGTGCCAGCCCCTGGATTGATGATGGATCGGGAGGAGGTGTGTGTGTGCACCATTGTTGGGAACTCTAGCAGGCCCTGTTAGAATTTTGCCTACCACAATTATTAAGTAATAAAGAGCAGAATACCAAAAATGTAGAGTGTTTCTGTTTCTTGTAGCAAAAATGACAAACACAAACAAAACAAGAACCAACAAGAATACTGTGTCCATACAACAGAGCTGAAGAAACACTATAGTGTTTCAACTGCCTGTATTACCTACTGTGTCCATACAGCAGAGCTGAAGAAACACTGTAGCATTTCCACTGCCTGTATTACCTACTGTGTCCATACAGCAGAGCCGAAGAAACACTGTAGCGTTTCCACTGCCTGTATTACCTACTGTGTCCATACAGCAGAGCCGAAGAAGCACTGTAGCGTTTCCACTGCCTGTATTACCTACTGTGTCCATACAGCAGAGCCGAAGAAACACTGTAGCATTTCCACTGCCTGTATTACCTACTGTGTCCATACAGCAGAGCCGAAGAAACACTGTAGCGTTTCCACTGCCTGTATTACCTACTGTGACCATACAGCAGAGCCGAAGAAACACTGTAGCGTTTCCACTGCCTGTATTACCTACTGTGTCCATACAGCAGAGCCGAAGAAACACTGTAGCGTTTCCACTGCCTGTATTACCTACTGTGACCATACAGCAGAGCCGAAGAAACACTGTAGCGTTTCCACTGCCTGTATTACCTACTGTGTCCACAGAGCAGAGCTGAAGAAACACTGTAGCATTTCCACTGCCTGTATCACCTCCTGTGTCCCTACAGCAGAGCCGAAGAAACACTGTAGCGTTTCCACTGCCTGTGTTACCTACTGTGACCATACAGCAGAGCTGAAGAAGCACTGTAGCAGTGCGTTTCCACTGCTTGTATTACCTCTGGGAGGCATGGCACCTTCCTGTGTCTCCAGCTCTTCATCTGTGAAATGGTGAGAACCGTCCCTGAAGTTTAGGATTTGGGAAGATTCGTTGAAGGACACTGAACAGTGCTTAGAAAAATGTTAGGCTCCTGGTGCACACTCAGTAAAGTGGACTATTACGATGATTGTATGTCAAGTCAGGAAAAACTTGATGCCAAAATATTAATAGTAGTTATCTCCAGGAAACAAAATTTGGTGGGTTTTTTTGTTTTTTTGTTTTTTGTTTTTTTGGTTTTTTGTTTTGATAGAGTTTTGCTCTTGTTGCCTAGGCTGGAGTGCAATGGCATTATCTCAGCTTGCTGCAACCTCCGCCTCCTGGGTTCAAGCGATTCTCTGGCCTCAGCTTCCTGAGTAGCTGGGACTACAGGCGTGCACCACCACATCGAGGTGATTTTGTACTTTTAGCAGAGACAGGGTTTTCTCATGTTGTTCAGGCTGGTCTCAAACTCCTAACCTCAGGTGATCTGCCCACCTCAGCCTCCCAAATTGCTGGGATTACACACTTGAGCCACTACACCCAACCGTGTGATTTTTATAATTGTTTTGTGCTTATTTGAATTTCTTAAACATATCTTATTATTTAATAAAAAATAAGTTAAAATGTTAAAACAATAAATACAGGTCTCTGTCCACAACAGGTTGCTACTGGAAGCTGTTCAAATGGAGCCCATCATCCCTTGAGTAAACCTCTGATCCTTACGACTGTGCCTTGCACTGTTGAGCTCACTGTCTCCTTTGCAGGGATGACCATCTTCGGGATGAGCGGCTTTGTGCTGAAAAGTTAAGAATTGGGTCTGCACTGTCATCAGAACAGCAGTGGAAATTGAAACCCCGATTTCTTGCCAAAAGCTCAAATGGAAGAAATCACTTGTTTCTGGTTGGTTGACATTGTCATGTTCATTAAACAACCTTCACAGGAACTAGATACTTCTAGAATAACAGATTTTTTTCTTTTTTCTTTTCTTTTTTTTTTTTTTTTTTTTTTTGCAGCTTGTCAAGGGCTGTTAATAAAAGTCAGGAAAAGGAAACATAACTAGGACAAAGAAACCACAATTCCACATGCACCTGCTTTATTCAAATGCGGATTTCTCTTTCCTCCCTCTCTTCTTCGTCCTCTCTGTCTCTCTCTATCTCTTTCTCCATTTCTCACCGCTTCCTCTCTCTTTTCCCCCTCTCTGTCCTTGTCTGTCTCCTGTCTCTCTCTCTCCCCCTCTCTCTTCTTACCCCTCTCTGTCTCTTGTCCCTGTCTCTCTGTCTCTCTGTGTCTCTCCGTATCTCTCTCTCACACACACACACACACAACACACACACACACACACAACACACACACACACACACACACACACACACACACACACACACACACACACACACACACACACACACACACACACACACACACACACACACACACACACACACAACACACACAAACACACAGACACACACACACAACACACACACACACACCACACACACACACAACACACACACACACACAACACACACACACACACACACACACACAAACACACACACACATACACACACACACACACACACACAACACACACACACACACACACACACACACACACACACACACACACACACACACACACACACACAACACACACACAAACACACACACAACACACACACACATACAACACACACACACACAAACACACACACACACGCACACACACACACAACACACACACACACAACACACACACAAACACACAACACACACACACAACACACACACACACACACACACACACACACACACACACACACACACACACACACACACACACACACACACACACACACAGCATTCGTAGCTTGCTGTACCATGGGGGAGAAATGATGGTCAAAGACTAAAAATTCTGATAGAAACAGAGAAGCAGGGCCGGGCGCGGTGGCTCAAGCCTGTAATCCCAGCACTTTGGGAGGCTGAGACGGGCGGATCACGAGGTCGGGAGATCGAGACCATCCTGTCTAACACAGTGAAACCCCGTCTCTACTAAAAATACAAAAAACTAGCCGGGCGTAGTGGCGGGCGCCTGTAGTCCCAGCTACTCGGGAGGCTGAGGCAGGAGAATGGCGAGAACCCGGGAGGCGGAGCTTGCAGTGAGCCGAGATCGCGCCACCGCACTCCAGCCTGGGTGACTGAGCAAGACTCCGTCTCAAAAAAAAAAAAAAAAAAAAGAAATAGAGAAGCAGAGTGCCTTTCTCATTAATGCACTAAAGCAAAAAGGAGAGAAGTTGTGTTGATTTTTCTCACAGAGCCACTTCTGAAGTCAGTATGCCCACCATGCTTTCTCTTGAAAATGCTATCATTTTTATTACAGGGTAGATAATAAAGTTTTGTTTTCCCTGGTGCTAGGAACTAGAAAAATAGTCTGAGCAAACACTATGATCAAAGAAAAAAACAGATTTTGCTTTACATGTATTGTAAGACCTTTATGTTAGAAACATCTGGAGAAATCTTATGAGAGATGTCTACAACTTTTTCTGTAATACTGCTCTCCTCCTCGGTAATTATTTCTACATTATCCCATAATAACACATTGCCTTTGTACCCTTTTATGTTACCTACTTGAGAGAATCATAAAAGACTCCATCAAAAGAACTAATTAACTATGATACTGTTTATAGTTTTTTCTCGTTTTACAAATGGGTAAACTGAAGCCATGAGTGTGTAAAGTAATGGGTCCCAAAAGAGATGTCAGAATATCTTACCTTGTGAAACAAGTGTATTCCAGAACAACCAGATATATGTGAATTTCAGCTCAGCAAATCCCCTTGTAACACTGACTCCCATTAAAACATCAGAAATGGGCCAGGCACAGTGACTCACACCTGTAATCCCAGCACTTTGAGAGGCTGAGGCAGGTGGATCACTTGAGGACAGGACTTCGAGACCAGCCTGGCCAACATGGTAAAACCCCATCTCTACTAAAAATACAAAAAATTAGCTGTGCATGGTGGCATGTGCCTGTGATCCCAGCTACTTGGGAGGCTGAGGCAGAAGAATTGCTTGAACCCAGGAGGGGGAGGTTGCAGAGAGCCGAGATCGAGCCATTGCACTCCAGCCTGCGTGAGAAAGCGAGACAGCATCTCAAAAGAGTCAGAAATACATTCTTATAGGAATAAAATCTTGTAACAGTGCACATTTAAAGATTTGATGAAACTCAACAAACATTGATTGACTGCCTTTACCCAGGCATGTCACTGTCCCAGGCAAGCAGAGGTTATAGGTGCAAATGACTTGGCTGTCCAGGAGGTCACTATCCAGTTGAGGAGAAGGGCTGACTGCTCCATGGTTATAATGCACAATGGGATCAGGACAGGAGACAGGGCCAAAGAGCCTCAGGGTTAGGGAAGATGGAGAATAGTCCCAGATGAGGCGATTGGGGGGCCTTCATCAATGCAGTCATCTGCCCAGGCGCGGTGGTTCACCTGTATAATCCCAGCACTTTGGGAGGCCAAGGAAGGCAGGCAGATCACTTGAGGCCAGGAGTTCAAGACCAACCTGGCCAATATAGCGAAATCTCATCTCTACTAAAAATACAAAAACTAGCTGGGCATGGTGGTGCGTGCCTGTAGTCCCAGCTACTTGGGAGGCTGAGGCAGAAGAATTGCTTGAACCTAGGAGGTGCAGGTTGCAGTGAGCCAAGATTGTACCACTGTACTCCAGCCTGGGTGACCGAGCAAGACTTCATCTCAAAAAGCAAACACATACAACCAACCAACCAAACAACAACAACAACAACAACAACAACAAATGCAGTCATCTTTGAAGAGGGATTTTGTGGTGGTCCGAAGGGTGGCCCCACGAAAGAAACGTCCGTGTCGTAATCCCCAGAACCTGTAAATCGGATGTGCTCAGTCCCCGTGTGCTGCTATAACAAAATACCATAGACTGGGTGATTTTCTGACAATGGGAATTTATTTCTCACAGTTCTATAGGCTGGGAAGGTCAAGATCAAGGCACCAGCAGATGTGGGGGCAGGTGAGGCTGCTCTCTGCTTCCACAATGGTGCCTCATTGCAGCATCTTCCAGAGGGATGAATGCTGGGTCCTCCACAGCGGAGGAGGTGGAAGGGATGGACTCACCCTGAAGACGTTTGATAAGACACTAATCATGTCCATGGGGGCAGAGCCCTTCCAACCTAACCACCTCCTAAAGGCCCCACCTCTTAATGCTGTTGCATTGAGGATTCAGTTTCAGCATCAGTTTTAGAGAGGACACCATCATTCAAACCGCAGCAGTGACATTATGAGAAAAAATAATTGTTGTTGTAACTAAAATAAGGATCTAAGATGAGGAAATCATCCTGGATTGTCCAGCGTGCCCTAAATCAAATGATAAGTGCCTTCATAATAAACTTACAGGAGGCTGGGCATGGTGGCTCATGCCTGTAATCCCAGCACTTTGAGAGGCTGAGGCAAGCAGATCACCTAAGGTTAGGAGTTTGAGACCAGCCTGGCCAACATGGTGAAACCTCATCTCTACTAAAAATACAAAAATTAGCCAGGTGTGGTGGCGCACACTAATAGTCCCAGCTACTTGGGGGGCTGAGGCATGAGAATTGCTTGAACCCTGGAGGTGGAGGTTGCAGTGAGCCGAGATCCCACCACAGCATTCCAGCCTGGGTGACAGAGTGAGGCTCCATCTCAAAAAAAAAAAAAAAAAAAAAAAGACAAATAGGAGGGGATGCTCCAGCAGAGGAGGAGGCCATGTGACCCCGAAGGCAGAGACTGCAGTGATGGGGCCACAAGTCAGGAAACATCAACAGGCTGGGCCCCATGACTCATGCCTGTAACCGCAGCACTTTGTAAGGCCAAAGCAGGAGGATTGCTTGAGGCCAGGAGTTTGAGACCAGCCTGGGCTACGTAGGGAGACTCTGTCTCTAATTACATTTAAAAAAAAAAATGAATAAAAGAAAAAAGAAACACCAGCCACTAGAAGCTGAAAGATGCAACTAACAGGTTCCCCACTAGAGGCTCCAGAGGGAAGGGCCCCTCTGCTGACAGCATGATCCCAGACGTCTGTCCTCCAGAGCTTCCAGAGGAAAGGCTTAGGCCACGGAGGAGTTTGTGGTTCTTTGTTATGCAGCCCCAGGAAGCCTTGAGTGAGGGAAAGTCCAGTCTGGAGGAGGAGGCCATGCCCAGCAGTAGAGAACTACTTCCATTTTAGAAAACAAAATAGTGGCCGGGCGCGGTGGCTCACGCCTGTAATCCCAGCACTTTGGGAGGTCGAGGCGGGCGGATCATGAGGTCAGGAGATCGAGACCATCCTGGCTAACACAGTGAAACCCCGTCTCTACTAAAAATACAAAAAATTAGCCAGGCGTGGTGGCAGGCGCCAGCTACTCAGGAGACTGAGGCAGGAGAATGGCGTGAACCCGGGAGGCAGAGGTTGCAGTGAGCCGAGATAGCACCACTGCACTCTAGCCTGGGCGACAGAGCAAGACTCTGTCTCAAAAACAAAAAGAAAACAAAAAAGTGTTCACCGTGTTTGTTCCTCAATCATGAGGAGTTAACCATCACCTATTGTGGTGAATTTTATGTGTCAGCTTGACTGGGAGCATGTGGTGCTGTATTAGACCATTCTCACACTGGTATAGAGAAATACCCAAGGCCAGGCATGGTGGCTCACACCTGTCTTCCCAGCACTTTGGGAGACTGAGGCGGGTAGATCACCTGGGGTCAGGAGTTTGAGACCAGCCTGGCCAACATGGTAAAACCCCGTCTCTACTAGAAATACTAAAATTAACTGGACGCATGCCTGTAATCCCAGTTACTCGGGAGGCTGAGGCAGGAGAATCACTTGTACCTGGGAGGCGGAGGCTGCAGTGATCCGAGATCACACCGCTGCATTTCAGACTATGCGATGACAAAATGAGACCTCATCTCAAAAACAACAACAACAAACAGAAATACCTGAAAGCTGTGTGCCGTGGCTCACGTCTGTAATCTCAGCACTTTGGGGAGGCTGAGGCGGGCAGATCACCTGAGGTCAGGAGTTCGAGACCAGCCTGGCCAACACAGTGAAATCTGATCTCTACTAAAAATACAAAAATTAGCTGGTGGTACATGCCTGTAATTCCAACTACTCAGGAGGCTGAGGCAGGAGAAGCGCTTGAACCCAAGAGGTGGAGGTTGCAGTGAGCTGAGATCGCACAACCGCATTCCAGCCTGGGCATCGGAGTGAGACCCTGTCTCAAAAAAGAAAAAAAAAGAGAAAAGAAAAAGAAATACACGAGACTGGGTAGTGTTAAAGAAAAGAGGTTGAATTGGCTTGCGGTTCTGCAGGCTGTATAGGAAGTACCATGGCTTCTGCTCCTGGGGAGGCCTCAGGAAGCTTCCAATCGTGGCAGAAGGCAGACGGGGAGTGAGGCGTCTCACATGGCCGGAGCAGGAGCAAGAGAGCGCGGAGAGGTGCTGCACGCTGTAAACTACCCGAGCTGGTGGGAACTCACTCACTCTCCTGAAGACAGAACCAAGGGGAGGGCACTAAGCCATTCATGAGAAATCCACCCCCATGATCCAGCCACTTCCCAGCAGGCCCCACCTCCAACACTGGGGACTACAATTCCACATGAGATTTGGGCGAGGACACAGATCCAAGCCCATATCGGGTGCCCACATTGGACATAGTTTCAAGGTGGACCTGGGCGGGTGTTTCCAGATGAGATTTGCATCTGTGAACTCAGCTGAGCAAGGGCCCTCCCCAGTGTGGGCCGGCTTCATCCAATCTGTTGAATTCAGCTGAGCAAGTGCCCTCCCCAGTGTGGGCCAGCTTCATCCAATCTGTTGAAGGCCTAAGTAGAGCAAAAAAGGTCGGGCGCGGTGGCTCACGCCTGTAATCCCAGCACATGGGAGGCGAGGCGGGCATGCGGATCACTTGAGGTCAGGAGTTCGAGACTACCCCAGCCAAAATGGCAAAGCCCCATCTCTACTAAAAATGCGAAAATTATCCAGGTGTAGTGGCATTTGCCTGTTATCCCAGCTACTCAGGAGGCTGAGGCAGGAGAATTGCTTGAACCCAGGAGGCGGAGTTTGCAGTGAGCTGAGATCCCACCACTGCACTCCAGCCTGGGTGACAGAGTAAGACCCTGTCTCAAGAAAAAAAGGAGGAGGAGAGAGGAATTTGCGCCGCACCCCCATGCCCCTCCGTTTTCCCCACTGCCTCACTGCTTGAGCTGGCACATTTCATGTCATCTTCTCAGCCTCCACTCCCACCATTCCCCCCCCCCCAAACTGGGATTTACACCATTGCTCAGGCCTTCAGACTGGAACTGAATTACACCACCAGCTTTCCTGGGTCTCCATATGGCAGACAGCAGATCATGGTACTTCTCAGCCTTCATGATTGCATGAGCTGATGCCTCATAATAAATCTCCATTTACAAATAGAAATCTCTCATTAGTTCTGCTTCCTTGGAGAACCCTAATACAGGTATCTACTGGCATTTGGGGAAGAGCATTTTTTCTTTAGGCAGGGATGTCCTATGTGTTGCAAGGTGTTAAAACTTCTGGGCCTAGTTGTGAAATATTGATGACATTCCTTAATCATTCTGACAACAAATTTCCTTCTCCACCCCCAAATTTCCAAAAGTCCTCTGGAGAGCAGTTCTGCATCTGGCTCAACCACTCATAAGCTGTAGAGAGACTAGAAAAGAGATAATCACAGAGTCAGGCCATTTTTACCTGCAAGAATTTAAAAAACAGAGTTTTTAAAGTTCTTCATGTTTCTTCTATTACTGAATTCATTCCTTGCTTCCTTCTTTCCTCCTTCCCTGCCTCCCTCCCTCCCCATCCCTCCTTCCTTCCCTGGTTCCTTTCTTTCTTCTTACTTTTATTACTTCTTTTGTATCATCAAGAATGAGTGTTGAATTCTACTGAATGTTCTTATTCCACCCACCGAGAGGGTCATATGTGTTTCTGTTACTGGAAAGGGGTCCTATTCCAGACCCCAAGAGAAAGTTCTTGGATCTCACACAAGAAAGAATTCAGGGCGAGTCCATAGAGTAAAGTGAGAGCAAGTTTATTAAGAAAGTAAAGGAATAAAGAATGGCTAGTCTATAGACAGAGCAGCCCGAGGGCTGCTGGTTGCCCATTTTTATGGTGATTTCTTGATGATATGCTAAAGGAGTGGATTATTCATGCCTCCCCTGTTTTGACGTTGCCATGGCATTCGTAAACTGTCATGGCGTTAGTGGGAGTGTAGCAGTGAGGACAACCAGAGGTCACTTTCATTGCCGCCTTGGTTTTGGTGGGTTTTGGCTGACTTCTTTACTGCAAACTGTTTTATCAGCAAGGTCTTTGTGACCTCTATCTTGTACCGACCTCCTATCTCATCCTGTCACTTAGAATGCCTTAACCTCCTGGGATTGCAGCCCACCCGGTCTCAGCTTCATTTTACCCAGCTGCTATTCGAGAGGGAGTTGCTCTGGTTCAAATGCCTCTGCCATTTTCTCTTTTAATCTATTAATTTATATTGCTATGGCAGAGGTGACTTACTGCAAACCTATTCTGCCACTTTTCTTTAGTAACCACGGTTGTATTTAGGTGGCAGTGTACCCAGTTAATAGACTGCATGTCTCAGCCTCCTTGGATGCAAGAAGTGGTCACGTGGCCAATACGATAAAGGCATAGGGCTGTTTGCATTTTTAGGAAGACGCTTTAAAATGAAATACATCATTGGAGTGCACACTTTTGCCTTTCCTTCCTTCCTGCCGCCTGGAATGTTGATGTGATGGGTGGAGCTGCAGCAGTGCTACTCCTTATCAATTCCTTGATAAGGTGATCTTGAGACTAGAAGCCAAACACTAGCATGATGGAGTAGACAGAGGAAAGTCTAGGTTCCTGGTGATAGTACAGCCACGATATTAGGCTTGGGCCACCTACTTCTGAACTTAATTTACATAAAAATAAACGTCAATGTTTTCTAAAAATACAGATCGAGGTTATCAAGGAATAGAAGTGAGCCTTCAACCACAGTGTGAAATGGTGCATTCGGATTTCATCTAAAGTAGGCAGCTGCTTCCCAGCTTCATTCAGCCACAGGATGGTAGCTTCATTTAATCAGATCTCTCATTTTTCAACAGATACCAGATATTCCACCTTCTATATGAAAGCTCCCAATTTAAAAATGGTGGCTGGGCCAGGTATAGTGGCTCACGCCTGTAATCCCATCACTCCGGGAGGCTGAGGTGAGTTGACTGCTTGAGCCCAGGAGCTTAAGACCAGCCTGGGCAACATAGTGAGACCCCACTTCTACAAAAAATACAAAAAATTAGCCCAGCATCATGGCGCACATCTATAGTCCCAGCTACTGTTGAGGCTGAGTGGGAGGACCACCTGAGCCCAGGAGGTGGAAGCTGCAGTGATCCATAATCACACCACAGCACCCCAGCCTGGATGACAGAGTGAGACTGTCTCAAAACAAACAAAACATAATAGCTCAGCTTTCATTAAAAACATGGTGTAGCCTAAATACAATACATCTAAGGGTGATATTTAGCCCACAGGGCTGCCAGTTGAACTCTGCTTAGGGAGGTTCCTTTCTGGGCTCATGCTGAAGTCGCCTTTGTAAAATCAGAAATGTATCTATTCACATTTAGCTTTTAATATCCCATGGGCAAGGTCAAATGGGGAAGATCATGGGCAGATGCCACCCCTCTACTTCTGCACACAAGACACTGCGTTTTATTGCCTCTTCATGGTGTGTAGCAAATATAGCAGGAGTCCACTCAAAACTTATTTATTTATTTAACACTGAGTCTTGCTTTATTGCCCAGGCTGGAGTGCAGTGGTGTGATCACAGCTCACTTCAACCTCCGCCTCCTGGGTTCAAATGATTCTCATGCCTCAGCCTCCCAAGTACCTAGGACTACTGGCGTGTACCACCGCGCCCATCTATTTTTCTATTTTTGGTAGAGACGGGGTTTTGCCATGTTGGCCAGACTGGTCTTGAACTCCTGGCCTCAAGTGATCCACCCACCTCGGCCTCCCAAAGTGCTGGAATTATAGGCATGAGCTGCCGCACCCGGTGTCAAAACTCTCTTTCTAAAATTTTGTCAGAAGGGGGTTGTGGCAGCTCTGTGCAACTTGTCCCCTTTCCTGTTTCCTCGTGTAATTCTGTTGGAAAGTATTGTTTAGCAGAATGATAATATTTTCAGATTGCTTTTGTCCTTAAAAAAAAGGATGTGGCCTGCCTGCCCAGTGCCTGGGAAGCTGAAATACCAGGAAGAAGAACAAAATCCTGGGTGTTCTATTGAGAGTGAGAGGAGGACAGGATTTTGATTGTTCTACAATGATATAAAACTCTCCCCTACTCCATGCCACACTGAGAGACAGAGTGGTGGATCTAACTGGGAGAAGGCCCGCGGAGCCCAGTGCGCCCTCCAGGATGGACATTTATGTCTTGATAAGCCTGGGGGTCACCATGCTGCATAATGAGGCTGGAGACCTGCCACTGATGGTCGTTGGCACATGTCATGGCTTTCTTCATTCCCACTTTCCCTTTCTGAGGCTGGAAGATATTTGGGGGGTGAGAGAAAATCAAGTTTGAAGGTAAATGAAAATATTGGGCACCCACTAGAATGTTCCACATCTGTAAATACGAATGCATCTTTGTAAACACTTAACATCTGTTTTGGGGGGTGCTTGTTTAAATCCACAGATGGCATTTTGCCAGAGGCTTCCTTTAGTTCCCTATTTCTCTCACTCAAGGTATCCTAGTTTGGAGATCCAGACCAGGTGCAGCCCATGTACCCTGATGAACCCTGAGTTCCCCTCCCCATCATCTTCCTCACCTCACAGGTGCGGCCCTGAAATGTGTTTCTACTGTCTCCTCACACATTCCCCATGTTCCCCTCCTCTGGTTAGTTTTAGGGTAGTCTGGCCTGGGAAGGAATTTGGGACTGATCATGCCACGTCCCCTGGAATGGGACTAGAAAGGAATCCTGGGCTTCCTGGGGACCAAGGCCCCACTCAGGTTGTCATGGAAAATGAGGCTGAGAGCCCCCCTCTGCAGCACCCTGTGGGAGGGAACCCGAGGTCTCTGCTGGTCCTGGTGGGTACAGACCTGCAGCCATCCCGGTGCTCCGTGAAGCTCACTGATTTCCCCATGAAGCCCATGGAAGCCATCACTGGTTTCCATGGGAGCGGACCATGGCCACTTCTGCTCCTGTTCCCTGTGGGAAAGGGCCAAGGGCACCCCTGGTCCTGGTCACTGTGGGAAGGGACTGTGGTCACCGCTGGTCCTGGTCCCCGTGGGAGGGACCGTGGTAATCGCTGGCACTGGTCCCCGCGGAAGGGACTGTGGTCACTGCTCATCCTGGTCCAGGTGGGAGCGGACCGCGGCTACCCTGGTGATGGACCCCACGGGGCGCACCCGCGCCAACCCGCACGCAGAGCTCGCGCCATCCGAGGCCCCTGGTTCCCGTCCTCCTCCCCGCCTGGCGCCGGAACCTGCGAGCTCGGGCGCGGCCTCGGGGAGGGGCGGGCGCGGCCTCCGGGAGGGGCGGGCGGGACAGACCCAGCCGCCCCGGCTCCCCCGCCGTCCGCGTCTGCGCCGCCCCCGGGGCCTGGTCGGCGGCGGCTGGGCTGGTCGATGGCACGGGCGGCGGCGGCGGCATGCGGCTCCTGTTCCTGGCAGTGCTGCGCCCGCACACCGGCAACGCGGTCACGGCCCAGCGCGTCCGGTAGGTGCAGGGCGCCGGGGCCTGGGGGCTGGGGGCGGAGTCTAGGGGGTGGGGACGCGGGACCCGGGGACGCGGGGCGCTCAGCCAGGCCCCCTCCAGCCGGGCCGGGGCCGCCCCGAGCCGCGCGCACAAACGGACGGGCCGGTGCCGCCTGCCGGGCGCGCGGGGGTCGGTGCCTCCAGCCCGGCGCGCGTGTCCCCGGGTCTTTGTGCGGCCGGCGCGTTGGCCTCGCGCTCTCCGCAGGGGACTGAGCAGGTGAACAGGCCCGGGGCCGCCCGCGGAGGGGCCCGGGAAGGCCTCGCTGCAGAAGCAGGATGGGAGCAGGATCCGCAGGGATGCGCAGCAGGGTTCGCCGGGAAGCGCAGCACGGTCTGCGGAGCTCTGGGCGGGGGCGCGTTTCCAGGCCGGGGACCGCGGTGCCAGCCCTGCCCTCGCGGATCGGGTCTCGGCTATGTGCCGGCGTCCGGAGTCCTGTCCCCCGAAATCCCTTCCCCACCTCCCCTCCGCCCTCTTTATTCTCGACTTCCTGGCTGGTTAGCTCCTTCACACTCATCCTTTTCTGCCTTTGTCTTATTTGTTTACTTGTTGGTCTGTCTTCTGGTCGGTGAAACCCAAGCCCGGCGGGGGCTCAGGGAAGGGCTGCCGCGTTAATCCCGCCGCCTCCCGCCTGCACCGCGGGCGCTCCGCCTGTATTAGCCGGATAAACATATTCCTTGAGGCGAAGCCTGGGAAGTGCCAGGATTAGAGCCTGCAGCTTAACAGAAGCCGTGTGTGTGTGTGTGTGTGTGTGTGTGTGTGTGTGTGTGTGAAGAAAAATGGACTTGCTTCATGAAATAGGTTTTCCGATTTACTTCCCCTCTCTGGGCCTGTTTCCTCATCAATTTATTTTTTTTAAATGGAGTCTCCTGGCGCCCAGGCTAGAGTGCAGTGGCGCGATCTGGGCTCACTGCAATCTCCGCCTGCCGGGTTCAAGCGATTCTCCTGCCTCAGCCTCCCAAGTGGTTGGGGTTACAGGTGCGAACCACCACACCCGGCTAATTTTTGTGTTTTTAGTAGAGACGGGGGTTCACCATGTTGGCCAGGTTGGTCTCGAACTCCTGACCTCAGGTGATCCGCCTGCCTCGGCCTCCCACAGTGCTGGGTTTACAGGCAGGAGCCACTGTGCCCGGCCTCCTCCTCATTAAAATGAGCAATTGAGACTCCACCAACCCTTTCATGTCCCTTTCAGCTGATTTCTCCTAAAGCTCACAGCGGAATGACCAAGAGAGGATACATCTGTTTTCTGAAGTTTGCTGGGAAATTTATATTCAGGTTTCATGGTGCAGGTTTCTTTTTTTTTTTTTTTTTTTTTTGAGACGGAGTCTCGCTCTGTCGCCCAGGCTGGAGTGCAGTGGCCGGATCTCAGCTCACTGCAAGCTCCGCCTCCCGGGTTCACGCCATTCTCCTGCCTCAGCCTCCGGAGTAGCTGGGACTACAGGCGCCCGCCACCGCGCCCGGCTAATTTTTTGTATTTTTTAGTAGAGACGGGGTTTCACCGTGTTGGCCAGGATGGTCTCGATCTCCTGACCTCGTGATCCGCCCGTCTCGGCCTCCCAAAGTGCTGGGATTACAGGCTTGAGCCACCGCGCCCGGCCAGCAGGTTTCTATTAAATAGGTTAGTGATGCTCCGCTTGGGTCTAGCAGTGAGGAGCCCTTTGTGTTCCTGGCTCTGTTGGACGGATCAGCATCCAGCATACCAGTACGGGAGAGGAACGAAGGACGTGATTTCACGTAGGGATTGGTGCCATTAAGGAAGCAAAACTAGGAGGCTGAGGCAGGAGAATCGCTGGAACCTGGGAGGCAGAGGTTGCAGTGAGCCAATTGATCCGGGATCACGCCACTGCACTCTAAAAAAAAAAAAAAAAACCTAGGGCGGGCGGGTGCGGTGGCTCAAATCTGTAATCCCAGCACTTTGGGAGGCTGAGATGGGAGAATTGTTTGAGCCCAGGAGTTAAAGACCAGCATGGGCAACATGGTGAAACCCTCATCTCTACAAAAAATAATTTAAAAATTAGCTGATGTGGTTGTGCGTGCCCGTGGTCCCAGCTACTCAGGAGATTGAGGCAGGAGGATTGCTTGAGCCCAGGAGGTCGAGGCTGCAGTGAACTGACATTGCACCACTGAACTCCAGCCTGGGTGGCAGATCGAAACTCTAAAAAATAAAACCGTTACCGGAAAGGGATCCTGATCCAGAACCCGAGAGAGGGTTCTTGGATCTTGCACAAGAAAGAATTCAGGGAGAGTCCTTAAAGTAAAAGCAAGTTTATTAAGAAAATAAACAAATAAAAGAATAGCTACTCCATAGACAGAGCAGCCCCGAGGGCTGCTGGTTGCCTTTGTTTTTTTTTTTTTTTCTTTGAGATGGAATGCCCTTTTTTTTTGAGACAGAGTTTCACTCTTTTGCCCAGACTGGAGTGCAATGGCGGGATCTCAGCTCACTGCAACCTCCACCCCCGGTTTCCAGCAATTCTCCTGCCTTAGCCTCCTGAGTAGTTGGGATTACAGGCACCTGCCACGACGCCCAGCTGATTTTTGTATTTTTAGTACAGACAGGGTTTCGCCATGTTGGCCAGGCTGGTCCCAAACTCCTGAGCTCAGGTGATCCACCCACCTCAGCCTCCCAAAGTGCTAGGATTACAGGAATGAGCAACTTCACCTGGACCTGGTTGCCCATTTTTATGGTTATTTCTTGATGATATGCTAAACAAGGAGTGGATTATTCACGCTTTCCCTTTCTAGACCGTATCGGGTAACTTCCTGACATGGCCATGGCATTTGTAAGCTGTCATGGCACCGGTGGGAGTGTAGCAGTGAGGACAGCCAGAGATCGCTCTCGTTGCCATCTTGGTTTTGTTCGGTCTTGGCTGGCTTCTTTACTGCATCCTGTTTTATCAGCAAGGTCTTTATCACCTCGTATCTTGTGCCGCCCTCCTGTCTCATTCTGTGACTTAGAATGCCTTCACCATCTGTGAATGCAGCCCAGTAGGTCTTAACCTCATTTTACCCAGCCCTTATTCAAGATTGAGTTGCTCTGGTTCAGACACCTCTGACAAAACTAGATAAAATGATTGAGAGGCATGATGATGGCTGGGATGCTTTAGAGAATGTGGTCCGGGAGGCTGTCTCAGGAGATGACACTGAAGCTAAGACCGCATATAGGCCGTCACTGAGATCTGGAGGGATGGTCCCAGGAAGGAATAATATTGAGAACACGGGCCCTGGGCTGGAGGAAGCATGAGCTGTGTGAGAAGCAGAAAGGCAGCCAGGGTCACTGGACTGTAGAGTTTGGGGCCAGTGCTAGTAAATGAGTCAGAGAGGCCAAATCTGGCTTGTACATGTGGGGAAAACACTTTGTGCTTAAGAAATAATTACCACTTAAAAAAAAATGGTGAAACCCCGTCTCTACTAAAAATACAAAAATTAGCCAGCTGTGGTGGCACAGACCTGTAATCCCAGCTACTCGGGAGGCGGAGACTCAAGAATCGCTTGAACCTGCGAGGCGGAGGTTGCAGTGAGCCAAGATGGCGCCACTGCACAACAGCCTGGGAGACAGAGCAAGACTCCCTTTCAAAAAGAGAAAAGAAAACCAAAAAAATGTTGAGTGACCAAAGAACCTGAACAGGCACAGAGTTAAAAGCTTCAGGCAACAAAGAAATATTACCTATTATTTAACATTTTGCTCCTAACTTGAGCTATATACCCACATCTTCCAAGGGCCCAAACTCATACCCACCCACAAGGCCATGTTACTTTCGTCCCAACTCAGAGGTGAATTAATAGAAATAACTATGTTAGCTGCTCTCCTGAGATTCACTCTCCCATCGTTCCATTGGTGGTGCGCTTTTGAAGTTGCCTGTCTTGCTAGGTCTTGGGGCTATGGAGAGGGAGGAAGTGGGCAGGGCTTATGCAGAAGGTTGACTTCAGCTAAACCGGAGTGGAGGGCTATTTAGTCACTTTGTTCTTTCTTTTCCTGGCTGTGCAGAAGCAGAATAAAGGCTGCTATTCATGCTTTGATGTTTATTCAGACCCAGCGTTTGTTGTCCTTCACCTCAGGAAGGATTGCTGGCGGAAGAAAAAGAAAAAAGCAGAAGTTGCTTGAAGACATCTTCTGCGTTGGGAAAGCTTAGGCTCCTTGAGGAAATGATGCTGGTGTCCTGGACGGGCAGGGAGGGAGGTGCCCTTGGTGACTGAGAGTCCCTGTGAGCTAATCAGCAGTGAGGACCGGGTGTTCTCCTCCAAAATCCCTGCCAAAGACCCTGGAGACCACCCTCAACTGACCCTGGACCCTGGGGGAGGGAGTTCCCCAAATGCGTAAATCTGGAGTTCCCATCAGCCTGGCAGAATAGGAGGTCAGAACTAGGTAAGACTGGATTTAAAGAAAAAATGAAGTGGTTGTATTCTTACACAAGGTGGTCATTGTAAATCAACACCCCGTATATAAGTAATGATGCAAAATTCTGATAAATGTATTGGCCGGAGAAGCACAGGATCCTCTGGGGAAATATAGGTGGGGACCGATCCCAGATCAGAGGTCAGGGAAAGCCTTCTGATGCCTTCCAAGCCCGTTCCCTGCTGACAAATTGCACAGTCCAGACCAAGTTTGCTTTGTGGCTCGGTGTCCTTATTTATAATGATGATGCCAATATGGGTTGTGAAAGCAACTAAATGAGCTAATACACTTTCAGCATTTTTAAAGCAGTGTCTGGAACATAGTGAGGACTAAGCTCTGATTTTTAAAAAATCTTTCCCAGATTCCTGTCTAAGGGGTCTGGGAAGTCATGCCCTGTAAACCATAAATTCTCATTAGATGGGTTTTATTTGACCCCATATATCGTGATTTACTTTCCAATCTGACTAGCATAACATTATGAGACAACAAGAAAAATCAAAATATTTAACCCCAAAACATGCTTCTCTGCCATATCTTGAAATGGCCCTGCAGAGCCATCCTTTGTGGGAGGAAAATCTGCCTCTGTAAAGAATCTCTGCCGGGCAGGGTGGCTCACACCTATAATCACAGCACTTTGGGAGGCCAAGGCAGGTGGATCACTTGAGGTCAGGCGTTGAAGACCATCCTGGCCAACATGGTGAAACCCTGTCTCTACTAAAAATACAAAAATTAGCTGGGCATGGTGGCACACACCTGTAATCCCAGCTACTCGGGTGGCTGAGGCAGGAGAATTGCTTGAACCCGGGATGCAGAGGTTGCAGTGAGCTGAAATCATGCTATTGCACCCCAGCCTAGGAAACAGAAGGAGACTCTGTCTCAAAAAAATTAAAAAAAAAAATCTCTATTAACATAGTTAGACCTTTTTCTTCCAGTTCCTCCCAATCCTGAAGAGGTTAACTAAAAGTCTAGCACGTTTTAAAGATTGGAAGAGGAAAAATTTGTCATTTATTGTCTCTAAGGGCAGCCACTGTAAGACTTCAAAGGAATCTTGGTCTCCACAGTCTTTTATCTTAACTTGAACATTCCCTTTCTATGGATCTCAGGTCTTAAGACAAGCCTCAACCAATTGTCAACCAGAAAATGTTTAAATTGACCTATAGCTTGGAACTATCCCTCCTCCCTGCAACGCCCCACCCCCCCCTCCCCCGCCGCTTTGAGTTGTCGCCTTTCTGAACCAAACCAAATGTATTTCTTAAATGTATTTGATTTATGTCTCATGCCTCCCTAAAATATATAAAACCAAGCTGCACCCCACCACCTTGGGCACGTGTTCTCAGGACCTCCTGAGGGCTGTGTCACAGGCCATGGTCACTCATATTTGACTCAGAATAAATCTCTTAAAATATTTTACAGAGTTGGACTCTTTTCATGGACAATAGTTGTGAGCTATTAATCAGCATGGTAGTCCTTAGTTAGCAAGGTGGGAGAACGGAGGGGTAGGCGTCTTAGGCAGAGGGTCAGGCAATGGGATGGGAAGAGACCGTCTCTTCCAGAGCTGAGAGTCACGCAGCCTTCACGGCCTTCACGGCACAGAATCCTGTAGATAAGCGACGCTCCAGAAGCGCATGGCGCACAGAGGATGTGCCGAGGAGGGGGAGCCGTTTTGCCCCCAGGGTCACTGGGCAAGGTCTGGAGACATATTTCGCTGTCACCGCTAGTGTTGGGGGCTACTGGCATTGAGTGGGACGCCGCTCCACACCCTGTAGTGCACAGGACAGCCCCTCCCCAAGAGTGACCCCGCTCGACATGTGAACAGGGCTTGGCTGATGAATCCTTCTCTAGGTGGGGTCAGGAGATGTGACTGGAGAGGGAGACAGGGCCATGCAACACTTTCAATTTTGTGCCAACAATAGGACTGCACCATGAAAGGCCATGAGATTTGTGTGTAGTTGAAAATCATGTATGCCTTTGGGTTTGACATATTTAAGAAGTAAAATGAACAGGCCTTGGCAGTTCAGGGTTGGGAATGAAGGAGAGAAAAACCCATGATTTCCTTCATGATAGAGGGAAAATACTGGGAAAAAAACAGGAACATCTAAGGCTTCTGCTCTCTAGTAGTTTTTTAGAAGATGTAGGTGATAGAATGGAATAATGTGTTTCTTGGGCAAAAAATCTGGGGGATCAATACCTTGAGAATTGATGTTACATTGTCTGCGTGTCACGTTGAATATTCTTCAGTATAAAGCGTTCAGGGTGTGTTAGTTTCCTTTAAGTATAACCTGTGAGCTGCTAGCGAGTATTCTGAACACCCTAATGTGATACCTACTCTCTACAGATATCTCCTAAGCACTGTGCCATTAGCAACCCACATCAGAAGATTTGTTCATTAGCATAAGTATTTCAGAAATTAGGCTGGGCGCGGTGGCTCACGCCTGTCATCCCAACACTTTGGGAGGTCAAGGCAGGCAGATCACCTGAGGTCAGGAGTTCGAGACCAGCCCGGCCAGCACGGTGAAACCCCGTCTCTACTGAAAATACAAAAATTAGCTGGGCATGGTGGCTGGTACCTGTAGTCCCAGCTACTCGGGAGGCTGAGGCAGGAGAATCGCTTGAACCCAGGTGGCAGAGGTTGCAGCGAGCTGAGATTGCACCACTGCACTCCAGCCTGGGCAACAGAGTGAGACTCTGTCTCAACAAAAAGAAATTAGTGGTGTCTAAGATATGTGGTTCACTGGGAAGATGACACAGGCTTTTGACCAAGAAGTCAGGGAGCCCTCACCTGCTGGGCAGCCCTTGAGGTTGACAGCTCTATTTGGTCTTGTGTCCCTGCCATAACCCTCTGTTATCTGGCTTAACTAGATTGGCTAGTGTGGCTGCCAGTATGGTCCAGTGTGGACTAGACCCTTCGGGCAGGGTGCTTGGAGAACACAGAGTTCTGCCGCCCAGCAGAATAGACTGTTTGGTGTGTGTGTGGCTGAATGTAGAGTGAGAGTTCCTCTCATTGTGGCGCACACCCGGTGGTGAGGTTAGAAGGAAGAGGTCAGAAGGGTCCCCACCACTTCTGATCCCCTGAGAATGAACATTTACCAGGAGAGCCAGGCCGTCCTCCCGGAACTGGGGAAATTGGTCTAGGTCAGTTTCTAACAGTGAAGTTCAAAATTAAAAGCAGCTCTGGTAAGTGAAAAACTAGAGTCTGACACCTAGAGAACCAAGTTCATTTCACCTGTGGAGGGGGGTAAACTGCATGAGGAGTGGATGTAAAAAATATTCACGTGGAGAGTAAGTTGTGGAGTTGTTTCAAAGGGCGCCCCCTGTTATGTTAAATAGGAGGCTAGTCTCAAAAACAAAGCATTGAAATCATCTTCCAAACCCAGGGCAACAAACTGCTGCCTGCCGGGGGTTAAATGCAGCCTCCCTGCCAGTTTTGTAAATAAAGTTTTAGTGGCCCCAGTTATACCATACACTTGTGTGTTTGGGTTTCTGCTTCTGCTTCACAGGGGCAGAATGGAGCAGTTAGAACACAGGCCCTCTGACCCACAAACCCAAAGGTATTTCCTCTCCGTCTGCTTCCATGAAAGGCCTCCTGACCCGGGCTTTGCATCATGATATCAGATATTCGCTAGAGAACTGAGTTGACTGCCTGGTGTATTGTCTGCAGAGCTGCCACGGGTACTGGGGAAATGCATGAAGATGGTGGTGGAAAGAATGAGCAAAGCAGAGCATTCAGGCTTCCTTGGCCCAGAGCAGGGAAGCCTGAGGGGCAGTTCAGTCCAGCCAGGAGTGTGTTGACATCAGAATGGTGGCTAATGTTGTCACACTGATAGCTGGACTTGGTGCAGCGGGGTGGTGACTGTGTGTTTGTTCTGTTTGTCCATCTGGAACAGAGAGTGCAAAAGTGTGTTTGTCGGAATGGGAAGCATTTTAGATAGTGGGGGCATATTGGAGCACTTAAAGGACACTGACCAGAAGGGAGAGAAAGCAAAGGAAGAAGTGCAAACATCCTTTGCATGCAAGGCCGTACTTTCCCTTCCAGGCTGGGCTACTTTCTGGCCGCATCATTCTGAATTCTCTGTGATTGCCAAGCATTTGGGAAGGAAAAAAAAAAAAGTATGAGGGAAAGTTTTCAGTTTTTCTGGATTTTCTTTCAAGGAGTCAAAGGAAAACTGAATACATATGAAGTTGAGACAAGGAGGCTATTTTATTTTCTCCACCTTCTTTTGTTTTGTTTATTTTTTTAAGAGCTTGTTACCAATTTTTCCATGTTCAAAGATAGCCATTGAGGCCGGGTGCAGTGGCTCACGCCTCTGATCCCAGCATTTTGGGAGGCTGAGGCAGGCAGATCACTTGAGGTCAGGAGTTTGAGACCAGCCTGGCTAACATGGTGAAATCCTGTCTCTACTAAAAATACAAAAATTAGCTGGGCATGGTGGTGCATGCCTGTAATCTCAGCTACTCAGGAGGCTAAGGCAGGAGAATTGCTTGAGCCTGGGAGGCGGAGGCTGCAATGAGCCAAGACTGTGCCACTGCAGTCCAGCCTGGGTGACAGAGGGAGACTGTCTCAAAAACAAACAAACAAAAAAACACAAAGATAGCCATTGAAAGTTGTTGCTGGGTGCTGTGGCTCACTCTTGTAATCCCAACACTTTGGGAGGCTGGGGCAGGCAGATTGCTTGAGCTCAGAAGTTTGAGACCAGCCTGGGCTACATGGTGAAACCCCATCCTACAAAATATACAAAAATTAGCTGAGCATAGTGGTCCCAGCTACTCAGAAGGCTGAGGCAGGAGGATCACTTGAGCCCAGAGAAGTTGAGGCTGCAATGAGCCATGATTGCACACTGCACTCCAGCCTGGGCAGCAACAGAATGAGACCCTGTATCACACACAAAAAAGAAAGTTGTTAATATCTTCATTCAGCAGATATTTTTTGAGTGTCTCCCATGGGCACAGTGCTGTGTAGGCGCTACACAGAGAGCCGGCGTCATGTAGCCCCTGCCCTCAGGAGGCAGCCACTCAACCACAGAGAGCTTCTGCACATCAGCTCGATGCTAAGCATTGTCATTTGGAAGACAAGTCTAGCATTCTAGCATGGAAGACAGACACAAGCGTGTAATTACCCAAACATTTGTCTGACTGTGAGATGATCAGTGCTGTGATGGAGAAGTGTTGGGTGATGACAGAGAGAGGACTTTGAATAGAGCCGACCTAGTTCCAGAGGAACTAGAAGAACTTCCCCTTCCCCCTCTGAAAGTTCACTGAAAACCAACTGACCAAAGACAGACTCATAAGAGACACGGCACACACCTGTATTGGTCATGGTGTTCCATGACATGGGAGCCCTCAGTATGAAGACCCAGGGAGACATGAGAGACTGGCCAGTTTATGCTTAGGTTCAACAAGGTATGGACAGCCACATGGAAATAGGACAATGAAAAGGGTCTGATTGAACACCAACAGACTGCTTGGGGAAGCCCAGCAAGGCGAGTCAGTCTGGATTCATTTTGGCCCCTCTGTGCAGCCTTCTTTCCTTCTGGTGCAAGGCAGGCCCTCTCTGGAATGGGGGCTTTGTGATCTACAATCAATACAAGGTAGTTTGGATAATTTTTTTTTTTTTTTTTTTTTTTTTTTTTGAGATGGAGTTTCGTTCTTGTTGCCCAGGCTGGAGTGCAGTGGCGCGATCTTGGCTCACTGCAACCTCTGCCTTCTGGATTTAAGCGACTCTCCTGCCTCAGCCTCCCAAGTAGCTGGGATTACAGGCATGCACCACCACACCCAGCTAATTTTGTATTGTTTTAGTAGAGACGGGGTTTCACCACCTTGGTCAGGCTGGTCTTGAACTCCTGACCTCAGGTGATTCACTCGCCTCGGCCTCCCAAAGTGCTGGGATTGCAGGCGTGAGCCACCACACCACACCGGGCCTGGGATAATGTCTTTATGGTCAGGTTTTACACAGGAAGGCAGGGGAAAGTCAGAGTAATAATTTTGGGTTTTATGGCCGACTTTGGGGAGAAAGAGTTCTGGTTTCCATGAACCCCCATGGGGAAGAGGAATTCTAGTTTCTCTGGTTAACCTCTGGGGAAAATGCGGGACCAGAGACAGGAAGGCGGGAGAGAGAGAGAGTTGCTGAGGCCTTCGTTTTGGGGTTTCTTTTTTTCTGAACCCCAGCCAGGGTCTGGGAAGACTTTGTCAAGAAATAACATTTTATTTCTCATATAGTTTATTTTTGTTTTTATTATTTTTTGAGACAGAGTCTCTGTCCCCCAGGCTGGAGTACACTGGCACGATCTCAGCTCATGCAACCTCCGCCTCCCAGATTCAAGTGATTCTCCTGCCTCAGCCCTCCCGAGTAGCTGGGATCACAGGCATACGCCACCACGCCCAGCTAATTTTTTGTATTTTTAGTAGAGACGAGGTTTCACCATGTTGATCAGGCTGGTCTTGAACTCATGACCTCAAATGATCTGCCCTCCTCAGCCTCCCAAAGTTCTGGGATTACAGGTGTGAGCCACTGCACCCGGCCCCATATAGTTTTTTAAAAAATTTGAGATATAATTGACATACCATAAACTTCACCCTTTCAAAATGTACACACCAGGGATTCTTAGTGTATTCATAAAGTCATGCAACCGTCACTCCTATCTGATTTCCAAACATTTCCATCACTCTCAGAAGAAACCCGTATCCGTTAGCAGACACTCCTCTTCCACTGCTCCCCCAGCCCCTGGGAAATGGTCAGCTGCCTTTAGTCTCTATGAATAGACCTATTCTGGATGTTTCCTAGGAATGGGATCATACGCCATGTGGTCCCTTTTGCGGGCTTGGCCTAAAGTGTCAGTCTTTCATTCCCGTGTGGCTGAGGAATGCCCGTCGGCCAGATGTACACTTTTCCTTGTCCACTCCTTAACTGGAGAATGGTGGGCCTTTGGGACATTTCCACGTTGGGGCTATCCTGAGTCCTCTGCTGTGAGCCTTTGCGCATGGGAAGTAACCTTTTCAGCTGGGGCCATCAGGGTCAGCGAGGGGAGAGGCTGGGAAGCGCATTCCGGGCAGAGGGAACCGTATGTGTGGAGGACGCCCTGAGCCAGGAAGGAGCTTGTGAGACCCCGCAGAGGAGTTGGCTGAGGACCTGACTGGGCAGCTCGGGGGTGGAATCCAGTCACTGTCACTGTCACCTTGTGGATTCTGGGTTTAAAGCTGTCAGGATTGAAGGATGAGGGATGGAGGTTGCTGCTTTAAGAAAAAAGGTGTAGAGATCTGCCGGGCGCAGTGGCTCACGCCTGTAATCCTAGCACTTTGGGAGGCCGAGGTTGGCAGATAACCTGAGGTCATGAGTTCGAGACCAGCCTGGCCAACATGGTGAACCCCTGTGTCTACTAAAAATACAAAAATTAGCCGGGTGTGGTGGTGCATGCCTGTAATCCCAGCTACTCGGGAGGCTGAGGCAGGAGAATTGCTTGAACCCAGGAGACGGAGGTTGCAGTGAGCCGAGATCGCACCACTGCACTCCAGGCTGGGTAACAGAGCAAGACTCTGCCTCAAAAAAAAAGTATATAGATCTGCATCCTATCTGGAAGGACCCTGAGATGCTGTGGCAGAGGGGAGAGAAGAGCACTAGGGGGACTTCCAGGGGTCTGGCTTGTGCCACTGTGTGCACGGTGGGCAGGTCCCTGCATGTGGAATACTGGCTGATGCCAGCTTGGCTGGGGCAGGAGGGTCATAACATGCTGACTGCGAGGTGCCTGTCAGACGACACACTCTGTAAGTTTTTGTTGAATTAGAGCAGTTGGAACCCATAGGCACTCAGAGAGGCTTCTGGGCTGAAGATAAGAAGCTGAGAGTGGGATGAAGTTAACTTAGGGGTAGGGCACTAGGGGTAGGACACACTGGGAGATTACATGATCAGAAAGGAGATACGATGGGAAGGCAGGAGGGCCCCGGAAATCCAGAAAACTTATGGAAGCCAAAGAAGAGGAATTTCCAGCAGGGGGCTAGTTAGCGATGCTGGATGTTGCTAACAGGTCCATCTGCTCAAGACGTCAAAGGGGCAATGGCAGTTGGCACCTGAAGGTCCGTGGAGATCTTGTCTGATCTTCCGCAGGAGTAGTGGCAGGTGGAAGCCCAGGAGTGGGTAGGCATGGGAGATGGAGATGGTGAATGTGTGCCACCCTTTCATTTCCAGAAGTCCTTTTGTGATGCGCAGGGGAGAGAGAGTAGAGCCTGACTGGGGGAGATGCTGGGTTGCTGGGGAAAGCTTCTAAGGGACTTGGGCATATTTGATGCTGCCTGAAGGTGAGTGGGGAGAGGAAACAGGAGGCGGCATGACTGTGGGGTGGTTAACTCCTGAGCAGTTGGTGGGGGGGGTGGGGACGCTGGAGAAGGAGTGTGGCCTCTGCTGGGACCCCTGGGAGAGGCCCAGAGGTCTGCAGGTGCCAGAGGGGTGGGCATGGTGGGGGGCAATTGAGAGTATGCCTGCCTTGCAGCTGTAACTTTCTCTGTGGAGGAGGGAAGGCCATGAGCTGCTGGTGGCAGGATGGATAAGGACCGCAGAGGCTGGAGGAGAGGGAAGATGTCACCACCCCAGCCCTCCCTGGGTCATTGCCAAAGCCTCTTAGCTTGTCTCTTTTCACTTTCAACACAGCAGTCAGACTGAGTCTGCTGAAACGCTCAGCCAGATTGCATCTCTTCTCTGCTTCACATCCAGCACACACCGAGGTTTCTGCCAGGACCTGCTATCTTCTGCGCTGTGGGCCCCTCAGTGACATACCCTTCCCAGACCCCTGTGATCTCCCAAAACCCAGCACATCCCACGTCAGGCCCGTAGCACCTGCTTTTCTGATATTCGGATATAATGCCCACTGATACTATTTTTTTGTTTATTTGAATTTACTTATTTCTAAAATTCACATTGTTATTTTTAGTTTGACAACTAGTAATTGTATATATTTATGGGATACAGTGTGGTGTTTTGGACTATAAATACATTGTGGAGTGATTATATCACAGTAATGAACATGTCTACCGCCTCGAAGACAGGCGGTATTCCATATCTGTGGGTTCCACGTCTGCAGTTCCAAGCAACTACAGATCAAAATGTTAAAAAAATTATAGAAATTAAAAACAACACAGCCCGGGCACAGTGGCTCACGCCTGTTATCCCAACACTTTGGGAGGCCGAATTGGGCAGGTCACCTGAGGTCAGGAGTTTGAGACCAGCCTGGCCAATTGGCAAAATCCGTCTGTACTAAAAATACAAAAATTAGCCAGGCATGGTGGCACGTGCCTATAATCCCAGCTACTCGGGAGGTGTAGGCAGGAGAATCGCTTGAACTCGGGAGACAGAAGTTGCGGTGAGCCGAGATCGCGCCACTGCACTCCAGCCTGGGTGACAGGGTGAGACTCTGCCACGCGTGCACACACACACACACACACACACACACACAACCCAAAACCCCAAACAATACAGCAGAACAACTATTGACAGGGCATTTCCATTGTATTAGGTATTATAAGTAATCTAGAGATGATTTGAAGTACACAGGAGGATGTGTAAAGGTGATATGCAAATGCTGTGCCATTTTATATGTGGGACTTAAGCATCCTCGGATTCTGTTATCCACAGGGGTCCTGGAACCAGTCCCCAGCAGATACCCAGGAATGATTGTACTTATTACTTTTTGTAGTGAAAACATTGAAAATCTTTTTTTAAGCAATTTGGAAATATACAGTATGTTATTATTGACGATGGTCACCATGCTGTACAACCTGCTCCTCCTCCTGCCCCCCACTAACCTCCGGGAGCCACCATTCTGCTCTCCACTTCCGTGTGCTGGACTCTGTTAGCTCTTCATCTTTTCCCCCACGGTATCCATGTGGCTCCTCCCTCATCACCTTGAGGCTTTTTTTTTTTTTTTTTTTTTCCTGAGACCGAGTCTCTCTGTCACCCAGGCTGGAGTACAGTGGCGTGACATTAGCTCACTGCAACCTCCACTTCCCTGGTTCAAGTGATTCTCCTGCCTTAGCCTCCTGAGTAGCAGGGACTACAGGCATGCGCCACCATACCCGGCTAATTCTTGTATTTTTAGTAGAGATGGAGTTTCACCATGTTGGCCAGGCTGGTCTCGAACTCCTGACCTCAGGTGATCCACCCAATTCAACCTCCCAAAGTGCTGGGATTACAGGCATGAGCCACTGTGCCAGCCACCTTCAGGTCACCTTCTTTAGTGGGACCTCCCATGCCCACCCTTCTCAAATGGCAGCCCCTTCTACCGCACGCTCTCTCCCTGTCTCCCTGGGGCTGGTGGTTTTCCTCCCTCCCAGGTTCAAGCGATTCTCCTGCCTCAGCCTCCCGAGTAGCTGGGATTATAGGCACACGCCACCATGCCTGGATAATCTTTTTGTATTTTTAGTAGAGATGGGGTTTCACCATGTTGGTCAGGCTGGTCTTGAACTCCTGATCCACCCGCCTCAGCCTCCCGAAGTGCTGGGATTACAGGCGTGAGCCACCGCGCCCAGCCAATTCAAGGGTAATTTTAAGTGTACTTGATTTTCTTGTATGTGCTGATTTTGTAATCAATGCCCCAAGTAAGATGTGAACTCCATCTTCCATATAAATGCAGTACAGAGGGGTTATAACAGACAGGGTCAAAACTAAATGGAAATTTTGAGAGACTGCGGTGTGGTAGGAACTGGGGCTGTCAGGAGAGTTCTCTGGAAGGAGCTGGCATTAGAAAGTGTCATGTCAGAGGCGTGGAGACTCGAAGGGAGCGTGATGTGCCAGAGGTCCAGCCGTGGGAGGGTGGTTGGAGCGGAGTGCACTTCTGCCATGCAGGGTGAGCTGTGTTCTGGGCCGAGGCATTTATCCCAGAGACACACTCAGCCATTAGTTTATTCCCTAAGCAGAATAGAAATGGTCCCCATTCTCATGTGGTTGACAGTTGAACTGGATACAGTGAGCTCTTTGCAGGTTTTAATCAGAAAAGAGACCTGGTCCCATTTGTTGTGTATGCACACATGTGCGCACACACGGACACACACACCTTGAACAATTGAAAAAGACAATACATGCATGTGGTAAAAACTATCCAACAATACAAAAGCTTGTGTGTCTCTTTCTCTTTCTCTCTCTCTCTTTCTCTCTCTCTATTTCCTTCTTTCATTTTGAGACAGGGTCTCGCTCTGTTGAGACCCAGGCTAAAGCACACTGGCATGATCATGGCTCTCTGCAGCCTTGAATTCCTGGACTCATCGATCCTCCCACCTCAGCCTCCCAAACAGCTGGGACCACAGGTGCATGTCTCCACACCCAGCTAATTTTTAAAATTTTTTGTAGACACAGAGTTTCATCACGTTGTCTAGGCTGGTCTCAAACTCCTGAGCTCAAATGATCCTCCCACCTCTGCCTCCCAAAGTGCTGTGATAACAGGTGGGAGCCACTGCACCTGGCCTGATTCTCCTTTTTGGATGCAATCATTGTTATCTCTTTTTAATGTATCCTTCTAGAGATATTCTATGTGCACACAGTGTATGTACCCAAAAGTATTCTTCACTTTGCTCTGTTTTTCATTAATAGTGAATCTTGGAATTCATTCTTAATACTTCATAGTGATCTATTGCATTCTTTTGATGGCCAAAGAACATGATTAGGTCCATCTACCATAATATAACGAGTGCCCTGTGGATGCACGTGGAGGTAGTTTTTAAATCTTTTTGCTACTTCACAGCTGCAGTGCGTATTCCTGGGTGCAGGCTTTTGCACATATATCCAAGTATATCTTTGGAATAAATTCCTAGAAGTGGAGTTATTTGGTCACAGGGTTTGTGCATTTAAAATTTTCTAGCTGCTGTTACATTGCCCACGGGAGAGGTTGTACCAGTTTGCTCTCTCATAGATAATGTATACGAGTGTTTATTTCAGGAGGCCTCCGGTCAACTTTTTAATCTTTACAGATGTTCTGGATTAAAAAGATGGCTGATATTGAGCATCATTTTCTTTGTTCAAGAGCTCAGTGTATTTCTTTTTCTATGGACTGCAATTTTGTGCCCATCTCTATTTTTCTTTTTCTCCCTTCCTTCCTTCCTTCCTTCCTTCCTTCCTTCCTTCCTTCCTTCCTTCCTTCCTTCCTTCCTTCCTTCCTTCCTTCCTTCCATCCTCCCTCTCCCCCTCTCCCCCTCCCCTCGCCTCTCTTCCCCTCCCCTCCCCTCTCCTCTCCTCTCCTTTCTCTCACTCTGTTGCCCAGGCTGGAGTGCAGTGGCACGATCTTGGCTCACTGCAACATCTGCCTCCTGAGTTCAAGCGATTCTCATGCCTCAGCCTCCCCAGTAGCTAGGATTACAGGTGTGCACCACCACACCTGGCTAATTTTTGTATTTTTAGTAGAGATGGAATCTCACCATGTTGGCCAGGCTGGTCTCACACTCCTGACCTCAAGTGATCTGCCTGCCTCAGCCTCCCAGAGTACTGGGATTACAGGCTTGAGCCACTGTGGCTGGCTTTTTTTTTTTTTTTTTTTTTTTTTGAGACAGAGTCTTGCTCTGTCACCCAGGCTGGAGTATAGTGGCACAATCCTGGCTCACTACAACCTCGACCTCACAGGCTCAAGCAGTTGTCCCATCTCAGCCTCCCAAGTAGCTAGGACTACCAGTATGTGCCACCATGCCCAGTGCATTAAAAAAATATTTTTTATAGAGATGGGGTTTCACCATATTGACCAGGCTGGTCTCAAACTCCTGGGCTCAAGCCATCTGTCTGCCTCGACCTCTCAAAGTGCTGGGATTACAGGCATGAGCCACCTCACCCAGTCCTCATCTCTGTTTTCCTACTGTGTTGATAGCCTTTTTTCTTTATTGATTTACAAATGCTCTTTATATATTAAGCAGATGAACTTTTTTTCTTTAGTAAGAGCTGTAAATAGTTTTTTCCCCAGTTTCTCATTTGTCTTCTGATTTTGTTCATGTGTCTTCCAATTTTCTTCATGTTGTTGTCACTATTGAAAAAATTTCTTTTTTGTTTATGAGATATTTTATATTTATGTTAGCAGGAACTGAAACTAAGGTGGAGAGAAAGAGAAGAGACATGTTTGAAAGACATAAATATTGCGTGTGTGTGTGTGTAGCAGGTAGAATGGAAAGACCAGGAAGTATTTTTTGAAGCTATGATAATAGGTGACTTTTGAAGTCTTTTCAAAGAACTGAGCAACAGAGGCCCGAAAATAATCTTTAGATACCACAATTCAGGGACAGGAGAGAAAACGTGGAATTAAGGAAATAGAAAAGGAACTGTCTGGTACAGCAAATGCCACTGGAGGTGGCAGTGTATGCCCCATGTCTGAGGCTCAAGGCCTCCTGGGTCAACCTTCCTTCCAATGGCCTCGGTCGCAGCCACAGTCCTGGGTATCTGAGACGGGCAGATGTATGGTTAATGTCATTGATTCTAGGCCTTCTTTTGTATTTTAAGGCAGGGTGCTTACCAAGGGCAATTCAGTAAATAAGTAATCTTATGGAATTCATTCAAAATCTGAATCATAGTGGCTGAGCACAGTGGCTCATGCCTGTTACCCCAGCACTTTGGGAGGCCAAAGCAGGTGGCTCACCCGAGATCAAAAGTTTGAGACCAGCATGGCCAAAGTGGTGAAACCCCGTTTCTACTAAAAATACAAAAAATTAGCCAGGCATGGTGGTGCGCACGTGTGGTCTCAGCTACTCGGGAGACTGAGGCGGGAGAATCGCTTGGAGACCCGGGAGGCGGAGGTTGCAGTGAGCTGAGACCACACCACTGTACCTCAGCCTGGGCAGCAAGAGTGAAACCCTGTCTCAACAACAACAACCAAAAAAAAAAAAAAAAAACAAAACCTTTACTGTAGCAGCAACCTGTTACATATTAACGTTTTCCCCTCATCTTCTCCTTTCTCTGTATTTTTGGATAAAGGGCCCATCTAGAGGCTGCAGGGCACGTGTGCGTTTTGAAAGATGCCTTTGACTTTGAAAGCCCATCTGAGATTGCAAACCTCATCTTGGCCGAGAACTGCGAGGCTGCCCTGGCTCTTCATCTCTATAGGGGAGGCAGGCTTTTGCAAGGTAATCCTCTTTCTCTTCAAAAGTAAAACACCAGAAATTCTGAAAACCAGAAGCACCTGTAATGTCCAATAATATGGGAAACGGTGTCTCCTGTTTATCCAGTTCAGAAATGGGAGACATGTCATAATCTCTTTGCTTTACTTCTGAGTGTCCTCATGAAGTGATGGCCAGCTTCTCCCTGAGAGAACCATCAGAAGAAAAGCAAGTTGGAAGTTGCCTTATTTTTCATGACCCAGGCATGTATTTACATGTACCTCCTCCCCCACCTTCAACACACACACACACACACAAATGGAAGCCTACTGCTGAATATATATTCAGCCTCTTCCTTTTCACCACTCAGCCACACATCCGGCAACCTTCTCCCATAGTGGCACGTACATAGATCTATCTCATTCATTCTATGGAGATGCCATCATTTAAATTCTTCAATTAATAAATATTTATGTTGTCTTTAATTGTTCTATTTCACCCATTAGAATGTGTGTCTCTGTGCAGACATCATAGCATATGAACTTGGGAGAATATATCTGTACTTCCATATTTTTGCATCCATGCCTGAACTATCTAAACTAACTGTTTTCTCTATATGCAGACAGTGTTTCTAAAAGTATTATTTCTAGAGAGTTATTTTCTGCTGAACAAGTATATGACTTTGAATTTTTTTTTTCTTTTTTTTTGACACAGGGTCTCACTCTGTTGCCCAGGATAGAGTGCAGTGATACAATCTCGGCTCACTGCAACCTCCATTTCCTGGGCTCAAATAACCCTCCCACCTCAGCCTCCCGAGTAGCTGGGACTACGGGTATGTGCTACAATGCCCAGCTATTTTTTTGGTATATTTTTAGAGACGCAGTCTTGCCATATTGCCCAGGCTGGTCTTGAACTCTTGGACTCAAGCAATCCACCCACCCTGGCCTCCTAAAGGGCTGAGATTAAAGGCATGAGCCACTGCACCCAGCCTTGAATTCAGTTTTAAGTGTAGTGAAACACAGTCTGAGCTTTGTCTCTGAATGTGAAAGAAGTGTAGAGTTTAACTTTCCTTATAGGCCAAGATGAAGTTCCGAACCCCTGATAGCTCAGTAGAAACCTTTGAAAGGTTGTCACTGACTGTTGCAACTCTTTCATGCAGTCACAAAGCCTCGGCCCTGAGTATAGTGATTCTGTTGACTGTGAGTTGTGTTGTTTTCTTTTCTTTTTCTCTTCTTTTATTTTAAGTTCAGCAGTACCCGTGCAGGATGTGTAGATTTGTTATAGAGGTAAACGTGTGCCATGGTGGTTTGCTGTACAGATCATCCCATCACCGAGGTATTAAGCCCAGAATCCATTAGCTATTCTTCCTGATGCTCTCCCTCCTCCCACCCCACTCCCAATAAGTTGTGTCATTTTCTGTAAAGTGATATTTATTATTCTTTTTTTTTTCTTTTTCTTCTCTTTTTTTTTGAGATGGAGTCTCACTCTGTGGCCCAGGCTGGAGTGCAGTGGCATGATCTGGGCTCACTGCAACCTCTGCCTAGCAAGCTCAAGCAATTCTTGTGCCTCAGCCTCCAGGATAGCTGGGATTACAGGTGCGTGCCACTACGCCCAGCTGATTTTTGTATTTTTAGTGGAAATCGGCTTTCACTGTGTTGGCCAGGCTGGTCTCCATCTTCTGACTTAAAGTTATTCGCCCTCCTTGGCCTCCCAACGTCCTGGGATTGCAGGCTGGAGCCACCAAGTGCGGCCGGCCCCTATTATTTCTTTTTAAATGTTTTACACACATATGTGGAACATTTTATTCCCACAAGTGGGGTTAGGTCTGTACATTTAATTCATATCTTAGCTTTTTCCCAAATCCACAAAGCTACATCTATCTTATTCTTTTTATTGGCTGTGAGGTATTCCAGTGTGAGAATGCACCATACTTATTAAAAGTCTCTCTCTTGGTTTTTTGCTCTTCCAAGCAAGGCTGAAGTATTTTCTATTTTATTTCTTTACTCCATTGTATGTGGATGTTGGAAATACAAATTCCTAGGAAAGCCTGTGGGCCAAAGGGCTGTGTAACTTTTGTTTTGATTGACAGTGACAAAATGCTATATGGAAAGGTTATTCCAGTTCATATTCTAACAGATGGGCAAGGACCTATTTCTCCTCTAGTCAGATGGCTGGATTTTTGTTTTAGTTCTCAATTTTACCGTGCTTGACCTCTGCTTCAAATAAACACAGAGTCATCTGAAGTTAGGTTTGCTTCTCCTAAGAGTTGAAAGAGGAGAGGTGCCCTCTGCAAAACCAACCTGTTGCCCAGAGGAAACAAATCAATTACATTGCTCAATCGAATAAATATCAAGAACGGAAGCCATGCTACTCTTAGTAAATGTGGTTAAACTTACTTGTTCGTTCCTAGTTGTTGTCCATATGGAAATTAAACAGTATTTATTCCTCAGAGTTGTGTTTTTGAAGGTTAAAGTCTGTCCGTGTAGCATCATGTATGAAAAGCACCAGAACCATTGTCAGTCAGAAGAGACGGCCCTCTGCACTGTGAGGTTTTCACTTAACAAAGTATCCGGGGACTTTCTCTGCATGAGCTGCAGACATTGATTAACTACCTACCCTGTGATTAACTGGCTGTGTGATATTTCATTCTATGCATACACTATGCATTTTTTAGACAGCCTTCTATTCATTAAACTGTATTTAAATATATATAGCACTTACTGATTTTTAAATTACTTACAGAGGTGACTTGGAAACTACGTAAAAATACAAAGAAGAAAATATGGTACCTGCAATTTCACCACCCAGAAATGACCACTGTTTGTGTCTGTGTTTTTGGTTTTATTTATGTTTTTATTTAAAATTAATTTTGCAAAAAGGGTATACTTTTACAATATAAGCTTGCAACTTCTTTTGAAAAATATTTGTAGTCTGGGTGTGGTGCCTCACACTTGTAATCCCAGCACTTTGAAGGCCGAGGCAGGCAGATCACTTGAAGTCAAGATTTTGAGATCAGCCTGGCCAACATGGTGAAGCCCCATCTCTACTAAAAATACAAAAAAAATTAGCTGAGCGTGATGGCGGGCACCTGTAATCCCAGCTACTTGGGAGGCTGAGGCAGGAGAATCACTTGAACCCGGGAGGTGAAGGTTGCAGTGAGCTGAGATCATGCCCCTGCACTCCAGTCTCGGCAACAGAGTGAGACTCTGTATCGAAAAAAAAATATATATATATATATATATTTTTAAAGATACAAATATATAAAAATATGTATATAAATATATCAAATATATAAAAATATAAATATATGTATAAAAATAAATATATTTCTATATCTATATATTTCTTATATATAATATATAAAAACATATTTTTTGTGGAGTATTTAGTATGTGCTAAGCACTTTGATAAATGCTTTGAATGCAGAGATATTGCTGTATCTGACTCTTGCTCTGTAGTTTGTGTGTATATTTTAAAAATTGTAATCATATACTTCTAATTTAGTAACCTATTTTACAATGTGTTAGAAATAGATTGTATATGTTTCCTCTGTCATTGAATGTTCTTTTGCAGCATAGTTATGAATGGTCACGTCCTATTTCCATTTTTCCCCTCAGTTATAAATAATATCATGATGAACAGGTTTCTGCTTAAACCTTTGGAGCCCATTTCCTTTAGGATTTTCCAGAAATAATCTTGCAGGATCAAAGGGCATATGCATTTTTAAAGCTTTTGATACGTATTGCCAAGTAATAACTAGTCACATTTATATAACTGTGTATATTAAATATTGCTAAGTAAAACCTTAACATCTTGGACAAGTGGAAGTTTGCTTTTCTGTTTAAAATCAGTATTTGCTGAGCAAATAATTAAATAAAATAGCTAAGTAGAATATGCAAATAATGGGAAATAGCACATTAACAACATTAATACACATTACAGATATATTGCAGGTGTAATGCACATTTTTTTTTTTTTTTTGAGACAGAGTCTGGCTCTTGTCACCCAGGTTGGAGTACAATGGCGAGATTTTGGCTCACTGAACCTCTGCCTCCTGGGTTCAAGCAATTCTCCTGTCTCAACCTCCCAAGTAGCTGGGATTACAGGTGTGTGCCACCACGCCCTGCTAATTTTTGTTTTTTTAGTAGAGACGGGATTTCATCATGTTGGCCAGGCTAGTCTTGAACTTCTGACCTCAGGTGATTCACCTCCGTTGGCCTCCCAAAATGCTGAGATTACAGGTGTGAGCCACCTCACCCAGCCTGGAAATGTTTGTGTGTATTTTTGTTTTTTGTTTTTTTTCAGATGCAGTCTCGCTCTGTCACCCAGGCTGGAGTGCAGTGGTGTGATCTTGGCTCACTGCAAGCTCTGCCCCCCAGGTTCATGCCATTCTCCTGCCTCAGCCTCCCCAGTAGCTGGGACTGCAGGCGCCCACCACCATGCCCAGCTAATTTTTTGCATTTTTAGTAGAGACGGGGTTTCACCATGTTAGCCAGGATGGCCTCGATCTCTTGACCTCGTGATCCGCTTGCCTCGGTCTCCCAAAGTGCTGGGATTACAGGTGTGAGCCACTGCACCCGGCCGGAAATGTTTTAAAGAACAATATCAACTTTAATTCCTTAAGCTCTGGACCAATTATTATATGAACGTCAAAGTAGCACATTATATTTGTTTCTCCCTCTTGGGCATGTCTGTAAAATGTTTTTGACATGCGTACCAATCCATCATTTCAAGTGTATGAGAACATAACTTTATAGGTGTCCTTAACTTAGATGTAATAGAACCTGTTCCCAGGTAGTATGCTTTCTGGACTCTTTCCTATGTACCCTAAATGGCACACAAGGAAAAACGTACAGGTTAATTTGATGCTGGCCAAGAGTGTGTTAGTGAAGCTCCTCCTGTTCCTTTTTATTTATTTATTTTTATTTTTATTTATTGTTTTGAGGCAGAGTTTCACTCTTTCGCCAGGCTATAGTACAGTGGTGGGATCTCAGCTCACTGCAACCTCCGACTCCCGTGGTTCAAGCGATTCTCCTGCCTCAGCCTCTTGAGTAGCTGGGATTACAGGCAGGCTCCACCATGCCCAGCTAATTTTTGTATTTTTAGTAGAGATGGGGTTTCACCATGTTGGTCAGGCTGGTCTCGAACTCCTGACCTCATTATCCGCCCTCCTTGGCCTCCCAAACTGCTGGGATTACAGGCGTGAGCCACCACGCCTAGCCTTGTTTCTTTTTAAGAATATGCTTTAGGCTTGAGCCTAATAAGGAAGCAGATAGGGTCAGGTGGATGATTGAGAAGCCAAGTTTAGGGCCAGGCACAGTGGCTCATGCTTGTAATCCCAGCACTTTAGGAGGCTGAGGTGGGGGGGATCACGAGGACAGGAGTTTGAGACCAGGCTGGCCAACACAGTGAAACCCCTTCTCTACCAAAAATATAAAAATTAGCTGAGCGTGGTGATGGGCACCTGTAATCCCAGCTACTTGGGAGGCTGAGGCAGGAGAATAGCTTGAACCTGGGAGGTGGAGGTTACAGTGAGCCGAGATCACGCCCCTGCACTCTAGCCTGGGTGAGAGAGTTAGACTCCGTCTCAAAAAAGAAAAAAGAAGAAGCCAATTTTAGGAAGCTATGATTTTCTGTTTTTCTCAGCAGACTACTGGGAGAGACAAACCTCTAGCACAAGTACGGATTTATGAATGAGACCCGTTACGTGGGTGGCTCTGAGTCAACCTACTTGGAAAATAGCTTGTGTACCACTCTTCATTCTCAGTGCATTTCAGCAAATACTGTTTGAGGACCTAACTTTGAGTAACCATCATATTAGAGCACGGGATACAGACATAAATAAGAGAATCTTCCAGTCTACAAATAAAACCCAAGACTTTATGACACATGGCATGACATAGAAGGAAAAGGATTTGCTTCTGAGAAACCTGGAGAAATGAGGGGATGACTGAATAGGGTTTTGAAGAGAGAATAAGAGTTTGCAAATATATCCTCGAAAAATGAAAAATAGAACTACCGTAGGATCCAGCAATCCCACTTCTGGGTGTATGTGCAAAGCAAATGAAATCACCGTGTGGAAAAGATATCTGCAACCCCATGTTCACTGCAGCACTATTCGAAATAGCCAGGACAGGGAATCAACCTGTGTCCATTGATGGTAAATGGATACAGAAAATGTGTATATATATGTAACGGAAAACAAAGGATATTCTGTTGTTTGTAACAACATGGATGAGCCTAGAGGACATAATGCAAAATAAAATACAATAAGCCAGGCACAGAAATACAAATACCACATGGTTCTCACTTGTATGTGAAATCTAAAAAGTCAAATTCATAGAAGCAGAGAGTAGTAGAATGGTTACCAGGTGCTCAGGATTACGAGGGGATTAGGGAAACGTTGGTTAAAAGTACAAAATTTCAGTTAGGGGCCGGGCGTGGTGACTCACGCCTGTAATTCCAGCACTTTGGGAGGCTGAGGCGGGCGGATCACAAGGTCAGGAGATGGAGACCATCCTGACTAACACAGTGAAACCCCGCCTCTACAAAAAATTCAAAAAAATTAGCTGGGCATGGTGGCGGGCGCCTGTAGTCCCAGCTACTCAGGAGGCTGAGGCAGGAGAATGGCATGAACCCAGGAGGCAGAGCTTGCAGTGAGCCCAGATCGCACCACTGCACTCCAGCCTGGGCGACAGGGCGAGACTCCGTCTCAAAAAAAAAAAAAAAAAAAAAAAAAATTAGAAGGAATACATTCAAGATTTATTGCACAGCATGGTGACCGTAGTAAATAACAATGTATTGTATACTTGAAAATTGCTAAGAGATGGGCCAAGCGTGGTGGCTCGTACCTGTAATCCCAGCACTTTGGAACGCTGAGATGGGTGGATCATTTGAGGTCATGAGTTCGAGACCTGCCTGGCCAACATAGTGAAACCTTGTCTCTATTAAAAATGCAAAAATTAGCTGGGCATGGTGGCGCTGCCTGTAATCCCAGCTACTTGGGAGGCTGAGGCAAGAGCATCACTTGAACCTGGGATGCGGAGGCTGCAGTGAGCCGAGATAGCACCACAGCACTCTAGCCTGGGTGACCAAGTGAGACTCTGTCTCAAAAAACAAAAAAAAAAATTCTTAAGAGAGTAGTAGGTTTTAAGTGTTCTCATCACAAAATAAATGATAAATACGTGAGGTCATACATATGTCAATTAGCTTGAATTTTTTTTTTTTTTTAAAGAAGTAGGGTCTTGCTGTGTTTCCCAGGCTGGTCTCAAACTACTGGAATGGAGCAGTCCTCCTGCCTTGGCCTCCCAAAGTGCTGAGATTACAGGTGTGAGCCACCACGCTTGACCTAATTAGCTTGATTTAGTCATTCCACAATGTATACGTATTTTAAAACATCATGTTGTACACCATATATGTACAATAATAAAAAGAGAGTTTGCAAAAATATTTTATCTACATCATGTTATAGTACAGGACTTCCAGAATTTTTCAATTGCAATCATGGGTGAATTTATAAAAGTCTTATTTTTTTGAGACAGAGTCTCGCTCTATCACCCAGGCTGGAGTGCAGTGGCACAGTCTTGGCTCACTGCAGCCTCTGCCTTCCAGGTTCAAACGATTCTCCTGCCTCAACTTCCCAAGTAGCTGGGATTACAGGCGTGTGCTACCGCATCCAGCTAATTTTTGTATTTTTAGTAGAGACGGGGTTTCACCATGTTGGCCAGGCTGGTCTTGAACTCCTGACCTCAAGTGATCCACCCGATTCGGCCTCCCAAAGTGCTGGGATTACAGGCATGAGCCACTGCACCCACCCTTATAATAGTCTTTTGCCATTAAGGCTAACATTCTACTTATTTAAAACTATTTTCTTAACAACGGAATGAGCATCAAAAAAAAACCCAGAAAACTAAGTGAAGTATCCCATATTCCATTCTTCTAAGTGCTAATTTCTGGATTTATGTGTTTAAAACTTCTTTAGTATAAAACATGGTGAAACTAGCTCTCACTTACGGGGTCTGCCTTGTACCAGAATGTCATATATCGTCTCACCAGTCTGCTAATTAATATCTCCGTTTCACAGATGATATGGCTGGGGGTCAGAGAAACTGAGTAGCTTGGCCAAAGTCATGCCTGTTCTAGGTGGAGAAGCAGGATTCTAACCTGGGGCTGTCTGGAGAGAAAGTCTTATGATTTCTCAAAATAGGCCAAATTAGCTTTGACATATACGAGTTATTGCTGCTGGGCTGATAGAGTAAGAAAGGGCTGTCATCTTACATACTAAATATGTTCACACCTTTTAAGCAACCTCATTGATAGTGTGTATCTTTTAGGTGTCTATTTTTCTGTCTTTGGGAATTTCATTGAAAACCACTTTCCCACTGTTTTCCTTACCCTCCTTCAGTAGCAGTTTTTATTGGGGGAACGTCCCAGATATAGTTTGACTGTGTCGCCATCCAAATCTCATCTTAAATTATATCTCCCACATTCCCATGTGTTGTAGGAGGGACCTGGTGGGAAGTAGTTGAATCATGGGGGTGGGCCTTTCCCATGCTTTTCTCATGATAGTGAATAAGTCTCTCGTGATCTGATGGTTTTATAAAGGGCAGTCTCCCTGCACACGCTGTCTTCTCTTGTCTGCCGCCATGTGAGATGTGCCTTTCACCTTTTGCCATGATTGGGAGACCTCCCAGCCATGTGGAACTGTGAGTCCATTAAACCTCTTTCTTTTGTAAATTGCCCAGACATATCCAATTGCCATGCCAGTTGGGTATGTCTTTATCAGCAGCTTAAAGATGGACTAATACGGTCCCTTTGTGGCAATAGGGTGTATCAGTTTCCCACTGCTGTTGTAATAATTTACCACAAACCCAGCGGCTTCAGACAACACCAGTTCATCACCTGACCTCCAGTTCTGGAGAAGAATTGCTCCAGAGATGTCCACATCCTACTTCCCAGGACCCCTGAGGCTGTGACAGGGGAGCCTGTTCTGGAGGTTGGAAAGCTGAAGTGGGTCTCCCAGGCTGAAATTCAGGTGTCAGCAGCTGTGCTCCTTCCTGGAGGCTCTTGGGGAGAATCTGTTTTCTTGTCTTTTCCAGCCTCGAGGGGCATCCACATGTCTTGGCTCATGGCCCTTCCTCCATCTCCAGAGCCATCGGACTGGTGAGGTCTTCCTCACGCTGAACTTGACTCTCTGGCCTCCCTCTTCCACTTGTAACGACCCCTGTGGTTAGGCTGAACCCGCCTGGATAGTCTACCGTAATGTGCCTCCCCTGTCCCGCCCGCCTGGATAGTCTACCGTAATGTGCCTCCCCTGTCCCGCCCGCCTGGATAGTCTACTGTAATGTGCCTCCCCTGTCCCGCCCGCCTGGATAGTCTACCGTAATGCCCCTCCCCGTCCCAGCCTCATGGGTCCTGGGAATTAGGATGTGGACATCTCTGGGAGCAATTATTCTCCCTATCACAGATTCATGTCCTTCCCATATGAGAAAAATCTTCACTCTGTCCCAACATCTCCCAAAGCCTAAACCCATCACCCATGGTGAACCATCTCTACTGGGTGGGCGTTTCTATGTCTCTCTGTGTTTTTGGAAAAGTTCTTAAGGTCTGCAGTAAGAAATTCAAACAATATAAAATGTTACAGAGTGAAAAGTAAGTCTCACTCCTAACCCAGATTTTTTTTTTTTTTTTGAGGCAGAGTCTCGCTCTATCACCCAGGCTGCAGTGCAGTGGCGTGATCTCAGCTCACTCCAACCTCTACCTCTTGGGTTCAAGTGATTCTCATGCCTCAGCCTTCGGAGTAGGTGGGATTACAGGTGTGCACCACCACACCTGGCTAATTTTTGTATTTTTACAAAAAGAGAGACAGAGTTTTGCCATGTTGCCCAGGCTGGTCTCAAACTCCTGGCCTCAGGTGATCCGCCCACCTTGACCTTCCAAGTTCTGGGATTACAGGCGTGAGCCACCGTGCCTGGTCCATCCCAGATCTGTAGCCTTCCAGGTCTCTTTCCCAGAGGTGACAACAGTTATTATTTTGTGTACTGTCACGTCAGATATTCTGTGCATATAGAAATGTGTATTTATGGCTTTTTTGTGCAAGCATCTTTTGTCCACCAATATGTGTTTTTCTTTTTGCCAGTCTTTCTGTGTGAGCACATACACACACACACACACACATGCACACACACACACAGCTCCAAAAAAAAAGAGTTGGTCTTCACCAATGCACAAGTAAGTTGCTTCTCAAATTGTGCTACTTTTAGCAGCCTTGCTGGAGCCGTCCGTGTTATTGTTGGGCTTGATATCTGGAGGCTGAATTCATAGCAGTGGAATTCTAGGGTGAGAGAGACCTAGATAGAGAGAAAGAAGATGGGATCTGCTAATTTACATGACAAAAACAATTCAAAGGCCAATGAAAGGAAAGATCAGTATCTTCTCCTTTAAATATCTTGATAGAAATAGCTTATTTGAGAAATCTAACCAGGTGAACTCCAGTTAGATCTGGTCTATGGGGTGATTTGTAGGCCATAGTCTCTTTGAAATTTTTAGTTGACCTTTGGGAGTCTTTTTGGGGAGTCGCTTATGATGTGCTCATCAAAAGGCCTAATACCCTGTCCTGCCCCTCTGCGCTTATGAAATGTTCATCGAGGAAGCCGGGAGTGGACTCACCCACTGCCTCCCATCCGCACAGGACCCGTCACTCAGAATATACATACTCCCTTTGCAAATTCTTTCCCACTTTATGCGCTCAGCACCTTGTGTTATTTTGGCCCTCATCCTAGTTGTGCCTGTCGTAATTTATCATCCCTGCTCTACTGAGCAGTTCTTGAGGATTTCATCAAGGTTGTCTGTGCCTCTCTCTCCCCTGTTTTTGTCCCAAGGATAGCACGGTGCCTGTTGGTGTTGATGAACAATAGGACTCAGTTTGGAGAGCCCTTTTTTTTTGTCATGAATTTTGATGATGCCAGATTAGCCCATTTCCTAGGAATGATAAGCTTGGCTTTGATAGATGATGGCTAACAATATTTTTTATTTGCTAAAGTTTAAAATGAATGAATTGAAAGATAGGCCTGACAACAGTGGTCGGGGCCTCCCATGTTCCTCTTGATGTTGTGTTTATTGTAGTGATACCCATTCTGCTATCCAGGAGAGGTGGATGCAGCCGAACATACAGCAGCACACAGCTCCTGTGATCTGGGAACTTAAGTGTTTAAGATCCTTGCTTGGGAATGGTTGGTGAAGGCTGTTTCTAGGGCTGAATTCTGCTTTGTGACTGTCATCGTTTTGCAGGCCACCAAATCCCTTTTGGAATCATCTTTGGAGGAACTGATGTAAATGAAGACGCCAACCAGGAAGAAAAGAACACAGTCATGGGCAGAGTTCTTGAGGAAGCCAGGTAATACTTGCGAGAATTTCACCCATGCCAAGCATTTAAACTATGGGGATGGAATTAATTGAAACCAAAGACCAAGGGCACCAATTGTCGGGAAGGTTTACATCTTATCACTTAAAACAAATTTCATGTAACCTTTTCTTTAATTTGGTACATTTTTGTTTTGCCACAAATCGTCATTGCTAACAGGTTATTGCACTTAAGTCTTTAACTACAGTTAATATTAGATAAGCCTCTTTAGAATGGTCTGCATGGAGCCAGGCATAGTGAGGCACACCTGTGGTCCCAGTGCTTGGGAGGCAGAGGCAGGAGGATCACTTGATAGTGAGGCACGCCTGTGGTCCCAGCTGCCTGGGAGGCTGAGGCGGGAGGATTGCTGGAGCCCAGGAGCCCAAGGCTGCAGTGTGCTATGGCTGCACTCCAGCCTGGGTGGGAGAGCAAAGCCCTCTTCTCAAAAAAGAGGTGTTCTGAATGTAGAAAACACAGACCACAGACGAACTCCAGCCTTAGCAGCACACAAATTAGGGTCTAGTTTGCATCAGGTTTGCCCAAGTAGACTGTCTTTGGCATGGGTCTTATCTATGTAGCTTTCTGAGCTATAAATGCCATTTGCAAGAAGGGATTTCTAAACTGTGGCTCAGGCCTTTTCCTTGGGTATGTCCCGCTAGCTGTCCTGGGAACCTGAGAGGTAGCTGCTGTGAGAACAGCTCTATGTGCTCTGAGTGGTGCTTCTCACAGGGGTCACTGTGATAATCCTTGGGGCTGCCCTGCACGTCTCTGATCCCAGATACTAACCATGGGCAGCAGCCTCCAGGTACCACAACTACCTAGTATGTCTGCCTATAATTCTAATGCCCCCAGGGTGGGGGAAGTTATCCCCAGTTGAGAATTCCTTCCAGCGCTGTACTTCCCAACTTTATCCATGTCGATGTGGTAAAAGGAGGTTCATCGGAGGCCGTTGTTCTGGACTGGCCCCTGTGCTGTGCCCCAGCAGACCAGCCCATGACAGAAAGGAGTCACTTGTGCTGAGTGCTGTGTAATAAACTAAACTTTGAAATGGGTCAGTCTTCTTTCTCTCTCTTCTCTCTTCTCTTCTCTTTTCCTGATAGTCTCATTCTGTTGCCCAGGCTGGAGTGCAGTGGCGTGATCTTGGCTCACTGCAAACTCAACCTCCAGGGTTCACACGATTCTTGTGCCTCAGGCTCCCGAGTAACTGGTATTACAGGCGGCCACCTCCACACTTGGCTAATTTTTGTATTTTTAGTAGAGACGGGGTTTCACCATTTGGCCAGGCTGGTCTCAAACTCCTGGCCTCAAGCGATCCACCTGCCTCGGCCTCCCAAAGTGCTGGGATTACAGGCATGGGCCACCGTGCCCAGCCTGAAATGGGCCAGTTTTCTAAAAAGCAAGAAATTCCAGCCAACTTCAGTCAGCAGAATAGGGATGTCTTCTCTGCTTTAACCCTGTGGGGCAAGTAACTCTGAAATGTCCCATCTGCTTTTTGTTTTCTGTGTCTGCTTTCTTCAGCCCTTGTCTGTCTGTAGAACATGCCTCCTCTGCTCAGCTCATCAGAACACTCATTCTGTTTTGTAGAATGAGGTGCTGCCCAATTCTAGAACTGCTAATAAAAGCCCATTCTAATCTCTGAACTAAATTTGTTGTCATTGTGTCTTGACAAGGCATACTTAGAAAATTATCATATTTGTATAGCAATTTCAGGTGGATTGAAAGGCTTGATTAAAAAAGTCACTCCCATTTCTTTGTCTAACAAATGCAATAAGAAAAATTAAAATAATGATAAAAGCAGGCCGGGCACGGTGGCTCAGGCCTGTAATCCCAGCACTTTGGGAGGCCCAAGGCAGGTGGATCACCTGAGGTCAGGAGTTCGAGACCAGCCTGGCCAACATGGTAAAACCCCATCTCTATTAAAACTACAAAAATTAGCCAGGCATGGTGGTGGGTGCCTGTAATTCTGGCTACTTGGGAGGCTGAGACAGGAGAATCACTTTAACCCAGCAGGTGGCCAGGTGTGGTGACTCACGCCTGTAATCCCAGCACTTTGGGAGACTAAGGCAGGTGGATCCCCTGAGGTCAGGAGTTCGAGACCAGCCTGGCCAACATGGTGAAACCCCGTCTCTACTAAAAATACAAAAATTAGCTGGGCGTGGTGGCCTGCACCTGTAATTCCAGCTACTCGGGAGGTGGAGGCAGGAGAATTGCTTGAACTCAGGAGGCAGAGGTTGCAGTGAGCCGAGATCGTGCCACTGCACTCCGGCCTGGGAGACACAGCATGACTCCGTCTCAAAAACAAACAACAACAACAACAACAACCACCAAAGAACCCGGGAGGTGGTGGTCGCAGTGAGCCAAGATCTTGCCATTGCACTCTAGCCTGGGTTACAGGCGTGACTGTCTCAAAAAAAAAAAAAATAATTAATTAATTTAAAAAATAAAAAAACAAATAAAATAATGATAAAAGCAATATGAATCTTCCATGATCATATGAAAATTGTGAAAAAAAGCAGAAATTAAATCAAAAGAACTAACTGTACATGCATACCCCAAAGAAAGAACTAACTGTACATGCATACCGCAAAGAAAGAACTTTTCTGATGAGTCATGAGGTGCTCAGTGGGCTTTCTTGGGGTTTCCCCAGACAGTCGAGGGGGTTCTGTGCAGTTTGTCCTCCCACATGTTCACTGGCTGCTGATGTTAGAAGAAAGCCTCACCTATGTCTAGAACAATAACCCTGAATTCACAGTTTACAGATGGCCCAACAAGTACTGCCTAACTATCCCTTCAACCTTTTTAAATCTTTGAATCATTGTAAGAAACAAAACAAAGTAAAACTGATCATTGATTTTCACCCAATCAATCACCAGCCATCAGTTTTCTGTGGCTCACTTCATGGCTGGGAAGCTCTGGCCAGGGAATTTGGGACACTTCAAGTCTTCATGTAGCTGGATCACCCTATTCCATACCGGGGACAGCACTCAGAGTTCTTTCTGGAGCCTCAGATTCCTTGTTTGGTAATGTAGGTGTCAGTCTCGCTTCTGAAATCCAGGCTTACTGAGAGGTATAACTGCATTTAGGACCCTAGTCCTTCCCGAGGACCCCTGACCATATGTTGTGGCAATGCAAGTATGGACCCAAAAAACCCGAGACAGGTCCCAGTTACTGTTTAGAAAGCTGATTTTGCCAAGGTTGAATACACACACCCAGCCTCAGGAGTCCTGATGACATGTGCTCAAGGTGGTCAGGCACAGCTTGGTTTTATACATTTTAGGGAGACATGAGACATCAATCAATATATGTAGGAAGTACAGTGGTGCGTTCTGGAAAGGCGGGACAACTGGAAGCAAAGGCAGGAAGACTCAAAGCGGGGAGGGGTCTTCCAGGTCACAGGTAGGTGACAGACAAAAGGTTGCATTCTTTTGAGTTTCTGATTGGCCTTTCCCAAGGAGGCCAGATACACATTTATTTCAGTGAGCGGAGGGGTGACTTTGAATAGAATGGGAGGGAGGTTTCCCCTTAGCAGTTCCCAGCTTGACTTTTCCCTTTAGCTTAGTGATCTGGGGTCCCAAGATATTTTCCTTTCACACCACCTAATCATAATAGCACACACGTGTGCCTGTGTGTGTGCGTTACAGTAAGAAAAGGCATTAAAACACGTTGGGGTAACCTTGGGGATCTTTTATTACAGGTTTTCTTATTGCTGTTGTTCTTACACTCTGCAAATTCATTACCTTCAGATTCCTGTAGTTGGTAACACACTGCCTTATGGAAGGAAAATAATTCTGTTTACAAGAAACAACATTGAATGAATCCATCTTACAGTATTATCATTAGTATTATTCATTGCATTGTTATTAAAGCAAACACTGATTTCTATTTCGGGGGGTTATTGATCGAGGTGAGTGGGCAGGAAAGCACATGAATCACATTCCTTGTCCAATACAATATAGCACACTTTTCTGTAAAAGAAAGTATTGAACCTGTCTAGCTTTATAATGAGTATTTCTTTTTTTTTTTTTTTTTTTTTTTTTTTTTTTTTTTTTTTTTTTTTTTTTTTTTGAGACGGAGTCTTGGTCTGTCGCCCAGGCTGGGGTGTGCAGTGGCACAATCTCGGCTCACTGCAACCTCCACCTCCTGGGTTCATGCCATTCTCCTGCCTCAGCCTCCCGAGCAGCTGGAACTATAGGCGCTCGCCACTACGCCCGGCTAATTTTTTGTATTCTTTAGTAGAGACGGGGTTTCACTGTGTTAGCCAGGATGGTCTCGATGTCCTGACCTTGTGATCCGCCCGCCTTGGCCTCCCAAAGTGCTGGGATTACAGGCGTGAGCCACCGCGCCCGGCCGAGTATTTCATTTTTAATCAAATGATTTTAAATAGTTATATTTTTCCTATAGGGTCTATTTTTGAAGTTTTTTTAGTATTAAAATTTTTTTTCTATGTAATATAGTATTTGAACTTACTTTAGCTTCAGCTTTTTGGCTTATACGTATTATAATGTAATAAGTACTTGATAATTATGTTATCAATATCAAAACTAAATGAAGAGTATTTGAAACCTATGGAAATTGTTTGGTGAAGGATCATCCAGGTACATATTAGAAGAAAATATTGTTGGCTAGGCGCGGTGGGTGGCTCACGCCTGTAATCCCAGCACTTGGAGAGGCCAAGGTGGGTAGATCACTGTGGTCAGGAGTTTGAGACCATCCTGGCCAACATGGGGAAACTCTGTCTTCACTAAAAATACAAAAATGGTGGCAGATGCCTGTAATCCCAACTACTTAGGAGGCTGAGGCAGGAGAATCACTTGAACCTGGGGAGGCAGAGGTTGCAGTGAGCTGAGACCTTGCCACTGCACTCCAGCCTGGGTGAAAGAGGGAGACTCTGTCTCAAAAAAAAAAAAAAAAGAAAAGAAAAAAGAAAGAAAAGAAAAAATTATTGTCAAGCAAATGAGCAAGAGAGTTTGTATAAAATGAAACACCTCAAAAATAGCCTCATAAATAGGAAATATATAGCACACGATAGGTTAAACGAGGTGAATTTGCTGTTTTGTATGCATAAAATGGCTGAATATTGGTAGTTTCAGAAGTTTTTTTTTGTGAGACGGAGTCTTCACTCTGTCGCCCAGGCTGGGTGCAGTGGCGTCGATCTCGGCTCACTGCAAGCTCCGCCTCCCAGGTTTACGCCATTCTCCTGCCTCAGCCTCCGGAGTAGCTGGGACTACAGGCGCCGCCACCACGCCCGGCTAATTTTTTTGTATTTTTGGTAGAGATGGGGTTTCACCGTGTTAGCCAGGATGGTCTCGATCTCCTGACCTCGTGATCCGCCCACCTCGGCCTCCCAAAGTGCTGGGATTACAGGCGTGAGCCACCACGCCCGGCCAGTTTTCACAAGTTTTAAGCTGTAGATATTTAAGCCCAAAGATATTTTTTACAAAAAAAAATCACATGTGAAAGTGAGTAAATCTATTTCAAAATGGCAATGTTCAACTAAAAGTGCAAAAATGGTAGCTTTGTTTTTTTTTTTTTTTTTTTTTTTTTTGAGACGGAGTCTTGCTCTGTCGCCCGGGCTGGAGTGCAGTGGCCGGATCTCAGCTCACTGCAAGCTCCACCTCCCGGGTTTACGCCATTCTCCTGCCTCAGCCTCCCGAGTAGCTGGGACTACAGGCGCCCGCCACCTCGCCCGGCTAGTTTTTTGTATTTTTAGTAGAGACGGGGTTTCACGGTGTTAGCCAGGATGGTCTCGATCTCCTGACCTCGTGATCCGCCCGTCTCGGCCTCCCAAAGTGCTGGGATTACAGGCTTGAGCCACCGCGCCCGGCCGGTAGCTTTGTTTTTCATAAGAAATGTGTGTTTTTTTAAAATTTAATTTAATTTCATTATTTTTTGGAGACAGTCTTGCTTTGTCCCCCAGGCTGGAGTGCAGTGGTGCGATCTCAGCTCACTGCAGCCTCCACCTCCTGGGTTCAATCACTCACCTTCCTCAGCCTCCTCAGTAGCTGGGACTACAGGTGTGCACCACCACGCCTGGCTAATTTTTGTGTTTTTAGTGAAGATGGAGTTTCCCTGGGTTGGCCAGGCTGGTCTCAAACTCCTGACCACAGTGATCTGCCTGCCTCAGCCTCCCAAAGGGTTAGGATTACAGGCATGAGCCACCGCCCCCCACCAATTGTTCAATTCTTAAATTTCTAGGTTTCCAATGTTCCCGGCAAAGGAAGGTTTATACACTCCCCTGAAGGGCCCATTGTCAGGCAATTGTTATTTAGCTACTTTTCTTTCTTTTTTATCTTATTTTCACAGGATAAAGTCTATTCCCCCAGACACAGTTTACTTGCACCCCTTGCTAGTTTTCAGAGCAAATGGAGAGCTTCTCATAACTGAGGCCAGCAGAGCAACCCGTGCTGGGTTCCAGCCTCCTTCCGCGTCAGCACTGTGTAGCGCTTGGATTATGAAAGTGAGCCTTGGTGGGAAGTCCAGCGTGATCTCCTCTCATCCGTCTTTCCTTCTTCCTTCCGTAGGGGACCTGCAATGGAATGTGCCTCGACTGGTGACAGGGTTGTAGAGGAGGCAGAAAGGAAAGCCTGGGGCAGACATAGGCAGGGGAAGCGGGGCCTTCTGGAGGAAGAATCTGCCATTTCTGGGTCCTGCTACAGGGAAGGAATCGTCCTTTCCTGATTCTTGTCTGCAATAATTATTCCTGCGGTATTTGCCTGATGATGATTTTTCCATTCGCACTGCATCTTGTTTATTAACTGGAATTCTACCTTACAGAAGACTTTCCCCTTTGATCCCATTTACTTATTTATTTATTTGTTATTCAGTATGGACTCGTGAGGGCTGGGTATGGTGGCTCATGCCTGTAATCCCAGCACTTTTGGAGGCTGAGTTGGGTGGATCACTTGAGGCCAGGAGTTCGAGGCCAACCTGGCCAACACGGTGAAACCCCATCTCTACTACAAATACAAAAAAAAAAAAAATTAAAAGAAAGAAAATATTAGTCGTGCCTGTAATCCTAACTACTCAGGAGGCTGAGGCAGGAGAGTTGCTTGAACCCAGGAGGCGGAGGTTACAGTGAGCTGAGATTGCGCCACTGCACTCCAACCTGGGTGACAGAGCGAGACTCCATCTCAAAAAAAAAAGAAAAAATATATATGTATATAAAATATATATATTTATAAAATATATTTTTATAAAAATATAAAATATAAATTATATTTATATTTATAATTTATATTTAAAGTATATAAAATAAAAATATGAAATATATTTATAAAAAAATATAAAAACATGGACTCATGGATATTTATTTTATTTTCCTTTACAGGTTATCTGTTACTATTTTTGTTTATTTGGTTGCTCAAATTGTCCCGGATTTGCCCACGGGAGATGCTTTGAGCTGATGCCTGAGTTCTTTTGACATGCTCTCATCATTCATCATTTTCTGAGCACTTTTCTACTTTGTGGTATCATAAAATGTTCATGATTCATCTCCTGTCTACCTTGTCCTACTTCTGGAAATGGCTATTTCTCAAAGGAGTCCTTGGTCCTTTATAATTTTTTTTGTCTTTTTAGAGAATACTATTTAGAAACTAAGCTCTGTGCTTATTGCTTACTGAGTGTCATTTCTTGTAAGCCCTCTTAGAGCTTGGATATGTATGTATGTATATCTGCACATATACGGCTATATGTATTTTTATTTCATCACTAGAAATATGGTTCTCATTATTTGACATAGGTATGAAGCTTAGGGTTTGTGTTAGGCATCCAAATGGAGGTATGAAGTAGGTAGAAGTCTGGGCAAGTTAGGGGAGGGGTCGGGAGTTTGTTGGTCAATATACAGATGCTATTTTATTTTTTTTCGAGACGGAGTCTCACTCTGTCACCCAGGCTAGAGTGCAATGGCATGATCTTGACTCACCGCAACCTCCACCTCCCACGTTCAAGCTATTCTCCTGCCTCAGCCTTGTGAGTAGCTGGGATTACAGGCATGCACCACCACACCAGGCTAATTTTGTAATTTTAATAGAGACGGGGTTTCTCCATGTTGGTCACACTGGTCTCGAACTCCTGACCTCAGGTGATCCACCCGCCTTGGCCTCCCAAAGTGCTGAGATTACAGGCATGAGCCACCGCATCCAGCCTTACAGATGCTATCGAAAACTGAAAACTGGGGAGATCACCAAGGGAGTAAGTGCAGATAGAGAAGAGAAGCCCAAGAACGGAGTCTTGGAGCAGCCCATTTTTGAGAAATCAGAAAGAGGAATTAGTGAGACTGAGACTGAGTGGCCAGAAAGATGAAATGGAATGGTTTGGTGGAAACCAATGAAGAAGGATTCCAAGGAGGAAGGAGAGAACATATGTGTCTGTTGCTATTGATAGGTCAAGTAAGATGAAGACTGAGGGTGGAGCCATTTAGCTTACCAACATGGAGGTCATTAGTGACCTTGAGCGCAATTTCAATGGTGCAGTCAGGAGAGTTGCCTGGAGTGTTTTAAATGAGAAGAGAGGCATTGGAGGTGTTGAGTCAAGGTAACATTGGGGCTTTTCTTATCAAGGAGAAAAGAGGAAAAGGACAATAATTGAAGCAGGGACTGTGGGATTAAGATAGTTGTTTTTAAGATAAGAGAAATAATAGCATTTTTATAATGAGTAGAAGGGAAAATAATGATGTGGGAGAAAGGTAGGAGGATGTATATTATCTACAGGAAGTCTTGAAAGATTGAAAGTCCTGACTTTATAAAATGTTTTGTTAAGAATTTTCTTTTTAACTAAAAAAAGTCTGTCCCAATGCAATGTAGACAGTTTGGAAAGTAACGCCGGGTGCGGTGGCTCATGCCTGTAATCCCAGCACTTTGGGAGGCCGAGGCGGGCGGACCACGAGGTCAGGAGATCGAGACCATCCTGGCTAACACGGTGAAACCCCATCTCTACTAAAAATACAAAAAATTAGCCGGGTGTGGTGGTGGGCACTATAGTCCCAGCTACTTGGGAGCCTGAGGCAAGAGAATCACTTGAACCTGGGAGGCAGAGGTTGCAGCGAGTCGAGATCGTGCCATTGCACTCCAGCCTGGGCTACACAGCGAGATTCCATTTCCAAAAAAAAAGAAAGTTTGGAAAGTACTGAAGAAGCCAGGGAAAAGCAAATTACCTAATTTTTTTGTACTTTATGTGTACTTTAACCATGACTAGCTTTTTGGTAGGTGATCTTTAAATTACTTTTATTTGTATGATTGTGACTATATTTTCATTGTTATTATTATTTTTGAAAATTTGGGCTGAATGACACGTACTATATATATATATACGTATATATATGTGTGTGTGTGTGTGTGTGTGTGTATATATATATATAAATTTTTTTGAGACAGAGTCTTGCTCTGTCGCCAGACTGGAGTGCAGTGGCGCGATCTTGGCTCACTGCAACCTCTGCCTCCCGGGTTCAAGCGATCCCCCTGCGTCAGCCTCCTGAATAGCTGGGATTACAGGCGTGCACCACCACACCCAGCTACATTTTTTATAATTTTAAGGTTCCAAACATGGTTTGAATGGCTGCATAGAATTCTGTCATAAATTCTGTAACCGATTCTTTGAGATTGGGCCTTTTATATCTTTATTAGACACAACACCACAGGGAACAACCTGTTTCTGTCTTTGTGTAGTTGTCTGATTTTATATTTAGATTGAATTCATAGAGGTAGAATTGCAAGGTCTAACGATATGAACATGTGAATATATTGATGCAGTTTCTCAAATTTCTCTTCAGAAAGAATATTTGCATTTTAATTCACCAAGTGGGTGTATGTTTTCATTTTCTCACCTTTGTCAACATTGGGCATTTTTGTTTTTAAAACTGCCAATCTTATATGTGATGCAATTCTTTCCTATTGTTCTAATTAGATCTATTTTGTTGTTAGAGAAATTTTACTTTTCCTCACATTTTATGGTCCCTTGTATTTGCTCTCATGTGAATGTCGCGTTTTTCCCATCCCTTTTTTTCCCTGGGATGTTTGGCTTCCTTGTTAATTTTGAAGAGCTCCCAACTAAGGATAGTATCCTTCTTTTCTCCATGTCAATTGCACACATTTCTTCCACATTAATTTGTGGTATTTCAGCAGTCTTTTAATTTTAATATAATCAAAGCTTTTTTATCTTTAGAATTAATTTCATAACTTTTTTCTTTCTCCTTTTCATACCCTGCCTGTGGTATCTAATAATGTCATAGCTTTTAATGCTCAGAAAACCTTTCCCAGGCTGAGGCCAGTTGCTTGGTCACTTGTATCATTCCAGACTCCTCTTGTCGTCTTACCTTTTTTTTACTTAGCTTCTGAACCACCTTTTTAGATATGTGATATAAGGTAGGAAAATAACTTTTTCCATGTACTGAACCATTTCTCTGGCTTTGTGCTATGTCAAATTGGTTTTTTTTTTTTTTTTTTTTTTTTGAGACGGAGTCTGGCTCTGTCGCCCAGGCTGGAGTGCAGTGGCGCGATCTCAGCTCACTGCAAGCTCTGGCTCCCAGGTTCACGCAATCCTCCTGCCTCAGCCTCCTGAGTAGCTGGGACTACAGGCACCCGACACCACGCCCGGCTAGTTTTTTGTATTTTTAGTAGAGACAGGGTTTCACTGTGTTAGCCAGGATGGTCTCAGTCTCCTGACCTTGTGATCCACCTGCCTCGGCCTCCCAAAGTGCTGGGATTACAGGCGTGAGCCACCGCGCCCAGCCTATGCTATGTCAAATTCTTAAATGTATTTGAGTCTGTTTCTGGCCTTGTATTTGGTTTTGATCTTTCTATCTTTTCTTCACTGCCAACACTGTTTTAATTATTATATTTTTAATATATTTTGATATCTGTTAATACAAGTCTCATGTTTGAATTCTTCTTCTTCTTCCTCCTCGTCCTCCTCCTTCTTCTTCCTTCTTCCTTTCTTCTTTCTTCTTCCTCTGTCACCCAAGCTGGAGTGCAGTGGTGCAATCATGGCTCACTGCAGCCTTGACATCCCAGGCTCAAGTGATCCTCCTGCCTCAACCTCCCAAGTAGCTGGGACTACAGTGTGCTCAACCATGCCTGGCTAATTATAAAAACTTCTTTCTAGAGATGGGGGTCTCCCTGTGTTGCCCAGGCTGGTCTTGAATACCTGGGCTCAAGTGATCTTCCTGCCTCAGCCTCCCAAAGTATTGGGATTACAAGTGTGAGGCACTGTGCCTGGCCTGAATTCTTCTTTATCAAAATATTCTGATTGTTTGTCACCCAATTATATGTATAGGTAAACTTTAAAATTATTTTGTCGAATTTCAATGGAAGTTCACTTGTGGATTTTGTCTGAATTACTGATTTTGTCATGGAATTTGGTAACGATGAACGTTTCGGTAGTATTGGAGCTTCCCATCTAAGAATGGGTTCCACATTTCCATGGAAAAGTATCTGTTAATACTCCTGCTCTTCATGGCAAACATAAAGTTAATAAATAGATTACCTTTATATTCTTAGTTTTGAGGGCCCTTGTGCATTTCCTGAAGAAGCAATGGAAAGGAGGGAGATGATAACATTGCGCACCCATGTGCACTCAGTAAATTGTAATTGTGTCCCCATAGTCTTCCCTTGGCAGAGTTAGTGGAGTGGACAGGCTGCCCTTGAATGTTCAGGGTGGATTAACCAAGCAAGTTCCTTGCTTCTCTCCTGCATCTTGATTTCTTGCTTTTGATTTTATCCCTGCCTCTCTGAACTTGCGTGGAAGGAAGAGAAAGAAACAGGAAGTTTTAAGCTTCGTTTGCTTTACTTCTTGCATATACAACTTTTTTTGATGTGAGTTGAGATTAAACCTAATGGCCAATGATCACAAGTAATAAAGATTGATTGCATTTTAAATTTAGTGTCTTACCTTGTCTCTCATAATTTGTTCCAAAGAGCTGTTTCATAGTTCTTTTAATTGAATTCTGGCCTAATTGTTTCTATTATTTTTGTTCATTTACTAGATTTGCTGTCGCTTTCACAGAGTCAATGAAGGAAATGGCACAAGCGCAGTGGGTATGTGTTTATCTGGTGTTGTTATTTTGGTTGTGCTGATGAAATTGCAGAATTGGAGAACTGAAAGGCAGCCTTACTGAGACGATAGTGTTCCCATGGATGGTGCCTGTTGTGGCCACAATAGTGTGTTGTTTCCCATAGATTGATTTTGTGTGTGTAGATGCACCTAAAACGTCCCTGATATTTTTTGATGTTGTTATTGAACGACAAAAATAGCCCAGTAATGTGTTGTCTGTGTTTCTTTGTTGTTGTTGTTTTGGTTTGGTTTTTTTGTTTTTGAGATGGAGTCTCGCTCTGTCACCCAGGCTGGAATGCAATGGCACGACCTCAGCTCACTGCAACCTCCACCTCCCGGGTTTAAGCAACTCTCCTGCCTCAGCCTCCTGAGTAGCTGGGATTACAGGTGCACACCACCACGCCCAGCTAATTTTTTTGTATTTTTAGTAGAGATGGGGTTTCACCACGTTGGTCAGGCTGGTCTCGAACTACTGACCTCAAATGATCTGCCCGGCTCAGCCTCCCAAAGTGCTGGGATCACAGGCGTGAGCCACCGAACCTGGCCCTGTTTTCTTCTGTGTTCTCAGATCGGGTGATTTATCAGCTGCAACGTAAATGTTGCGGCAACCTTGTATACATGAGAGTAACCATCGCTTAGGTGACAGAGGTAGTTTCCTGGGTTGGACCGTTTATTAGAAGAGCTTTAAACAGACAAGAGTTTGTAGATCCATAAGTTAATTCATTTATTGACTTTTTATTCATGATGACTCAGAGGGCAGGTATATGAGCTGGTGGGAGCCTAACTGAATTCTCAGTAAGGAGCTATGTGAACACACCATACAGCTGGTGCCTGCAAAACTAAAGAAAAAAGCCAAAGGTCAGGTTCCCTTTGGTGGGCGAGGTTGCTGTCTCTGGCGGTGGGAACTGCACTGAGGCTGCTCCACCAGTGCTCTTAGTGCTTGTGCTGTGCCAGTTCATCCACTGTGCACTGTGTGGATGCCCTGATCATTTGCAGGCTGTGCCCTTTCTTTATAGAATTGCAGTTTGCAAAATGGTGGTACTTGGGAACTACTGCATTGGGACAAGGGCAGAACCCAGTCATCTGTGGTCTCTTCTGAAAGCTCAGGATGCTAGACATCTGTGAATGTGAAGTTGCACACGCCCCGACTGTGCATAGTCTTACTCTTTATGTCAGACTTTTCCCAGGCAGAGCATAGAGATTGTATTTCCTAGTGCAATTTAATGACTTGTCAATCTCAGTATTAGAAAACCCAACAGGCATCCTGGTTTCCAGTTTTATTGTAGTACTTTTTTTTTTTTTTTTTTTTTTTTGAGATAGAGTCTCATGCTGTCACCCAGGCTAGAGTGCAACGGTGCTATCTCAGTTCACTGCAACCTCTGCCCCCCGGGTCCAAGCGATTCTCCTGCCTCAGCCTCCTGAGTGACTGGGACGACAGGCATGCACCACCACATCAGGCTAATTTTTGTATTTTTAGTAGAGACACGGTTTCACCATGTAGGCCAGGCTAGTCTCCAATGCCTGACCTCAAGTGATCCACCCACCTCAGCCTCCCAAAGTGTTGGGGCTACAGGCGTGAGCCACTGCACCCGGCCTACCTGTTGGACTATCTGTCTGGCTTCTTAAGGTAGTTTTCAAACCAGTGGTTACCAAAATGGGGTCCCTGGACCTCTGAGGTTCCCCGGGACTCTTTCAAGGCCTCCACCAAGTCAAGCCTTTTCTAAATAATAATGCGAAGCCTTTTCTTTTGGCTTTTCTCATGGTGTAAAACGCCATGATGAGTAAAAGTGCTGCTGCCTTAATACTAATAAAGGCAGGAGGCCCATCTGTGCTAATATTCACTGATTAGTCACCGCCACCCACTTAAGCCAATTTCACTTAAAAATGTCCTTGATGAAAAAATACAAATTATTAGCTTTTCAAATATTAACCTTTGAATACATGTCGTTCTTGTTTTTTTTAGTAGAGGCGGGGTTTTGCCTTCTTGGCCAGGCTGGTCTTGAACTCCTGACCTCAAGTGATCTGCCCTCCTCGGCCTCCCAAAGTGCTGGGATTACAGGTGTGAGCCACCGCACCTGACCTTTTCTCTCTCCTTTTTTATTTTTTTTTTTCCTGAGATGGAGTCTTGCTCTGTTGCCCAGGCCAGAGTGCAGTGGTGTGATCTCAGCTCACTGCAACCTCCACCTCCCGGGTTCAAGTTATCCTCCTGCCTCAGCCTCCCGAGTAGCTGGGATTACAGGTGCCCACCGCCACGCCTAGCTAATTTTTGTATTTTTAGTAGAGATGGGATTTCACCATGTTGGCCAGGCTGGTTTTGCACTCCTGACCTTGTGATCTGCCTGTCTTGGCTTCCCAAAGTGCTGGGATTACAGGTGTGAGCCACCGTGCCCAGTCCCTCTTTTTTTTTTTTTCTTGTTAAGAGACAGGCTCTCACTCTGTTACCCAGGCTGGAGTACAATGGTGCAATCACGGCTTACTGGAGCCTCGAACACCTGGGCTCAAGCCATCCTTCCACCTCGGCCTCCCAAAATGCTGAGATGACAGGCATGAGCCACTGTATGTGGCCAAATTTGAATTTTCAAGTAAAGATTAGAATTTTGGAAAGCCAGCATGAGGTTGTTGGTTTCCCAATATCTGAAGGCTTTCCTGACGAGATCGGTGGTTATACTAACAAATGTGACTTTTTTGGATGTTGTATAATGAAATGTTTAAACATTTGAAAGATCTACATGACTCCGTGAGCCAGTATGTTTTAAATGACCGATATGTGACCTATAGAATCAGGTATAGGTGAAAGATCAGTTCAAAGTACCAGGTAGACTAATGGACTTTGATATAACTGAGTATAAAAGTTCCCTAATGCAGCTAAACTTTAAGAAATTGCCACTTGTTGAGTTTGGGTCCAGCGTCCAAGAATAATGCCTACAGTGATGTGAAAGGCTATCAAAATACTCTTTCTTTTCCTACTACCTGTCTGCAAGATGTAGAATGTTCTTTATAAACCTCAACTGAAACAACATGTTGCAACAAATTAAATGAAACAGCAAACATGGGAACCCAACTGTGTTGGTTAAGACAGATATTAAAGAAATAATTGCCAGGCGTGGTGGCTCACACCTGTAATCCCAGCACTTTGGGAGGCTGAGGTGGGTAGATCACCTGAGGTCAAGAGTTCAAGACCAGCCTGGCCAGCATGACGAAACCCTTTCTCTACTGAAAACACAGAAAATTACCTGGGCATGGTGATGTGCACCTGTAGTCCCAGCTACTCAGGAGGTTGAGGCAAGAGAATTGCTTGAACCCAGGAGGCCGAGGTTGAAGTGAGCAGAGATGGTGCCACTGCAAGACTCTGTCTCATAAAATAAATAAATAAATAAATAAATATTTTACCTGTGGAAGCATGCTCCTTCTCCATGAATTCACTGCCCTTTTCTCTTTTTTTTTTTTTTTTTTTTTTTTTTTTTTTTTTTTTTGAGAGGGAGTCTGGCTCTGCCACCCAGGCTGGAGTGCAGTGGCCGGATCTCGGCTCACTGCAAGCTCCGCCTCCCGGGTTCACGCCATTCTCCTGCCTCAGCCTCCCGAGTAGCTGGGACTACAGGCGCCCGCCACCCCGCCCGGCTAGTTTTTTGTAGTTTTTAGTAGAGACGGGGTTTCACAGTGTCAGCCAGGATGGTCTCGATCTCCTGACCTCGTGATCCGCCCGTCTCAGCCTCCCAAAGTGCTGGGATTACAGGCTTGAGCCACCGCGCCCGGCCTCACTGCCCTTTTCTCTAACTTGTCAGCCTTCAATGCCATCCTCCACCACAAATCCTTCCTTGACCCTCCAGAATTGGCATAGATGAGTTCCCCTCCTCTGTCAGTTACCATTTGATGCTTAACAAACCAGTTGCCTTAAACACACAGGGTGGCCTCACTTCCATGCCTGGACTTTAGCTGGGATGGTGGGGACCCCTGAGGCCTGTCTCCACGGGGTCTGTCATCCTCTTTTAGGCTCAGAAGGAGGAGGGAACAGGCCCCAACCCACAAGCACATTCCAGGCCTCTGCCTGTGATAGGCTTGCCTCCTTCCCATTGACCAAAGCAACTCAACGGGTGGAGATACGGTCCCTACCTCCTAAAGAGAGGGTCTTTAATGCTGCCTCACTAAAAGGGTGCGGATGCAGGGTGGGGAAGAATTGATGGCCTCTGTTACCATCTGCCACACTTCCTGTTTGTCTCTAATGAGTGTAACCAGTTTTATTTCCTTCACTGTGCTTCTCAAGCGGTGAGCTTCTTGAGGAAGGGACATGATATAGTCACTTGTGCATCCCTGGAGAAGAGTATACTGTCTCATGCCCAATGAATATCCATTAAATTGATTGATTAGGAATGACTCCTCCTTTAGAACCTTTTAATTTATTTATTATTTATTTATTTTTGAGATGGAATCTTGCTCTTTCACCCAGGGTGAAGTGCAGTGGTGCAATCTCAGCTCACTGCAACCTCCGCCTCCCGAGTTCAAGCTATTCTCCTGGTTCAGACTCTCAAGTAGCTGGGATTACAGGTGTGCACCACCATTCCTGACTAATTTTTTTTTTGTATTTTTAGTAGATATGGGGTTTCACCATCTTGGCCAGGCTGGTCTCGAACTCCTAACCTTGTGATCCACCCGTCTTGGCCTCCCAAAATGCTGGGATTAGAGGCATGAACCATCGCGCTCAGGCAGAACTTTTTTTTTTTTTGAGATGGAGTCTTGCTCTGTTGCCCAGGCTGGAGTGCAGTGGCGCAGTCTAGGCTCACTGCAACCTTCCCCTCCCAGGTTCAAGCGATTCTCCTGCCTCAGCCTCCTGAGTAGCTGGGATTACAGGCGCCTGCCATCCTGCCCAGCTAATTTTTGTATTTTTATTAGAGACCGGGTTTCACCATGTTGGCCAGGGTGGTCTCAAATCCCTGACATCGTGATCCACCTGCCTTGGCCTCCCAAAGTGCTGGGATTACAGGCATGAGACACCGCACCTGGCCAGAACTTTTTATTAAAGAAATTTTCAGGCATACATAAAAGTAGAAAGAATAGTAGAGTGAGCCCTTAGGTGCCCACCACCCAGTTTACTATTCCTTGATTCTTACTCTACTTCCTCCTAAATACACACACACACTTATACTCACCTACACACACACATACAATGTTTTCTAGAATAATTTGAAAAATCACAAGTATCATGCCATTTCACCTATAATTAGATGCCATTTTACCTGTAAATGTACTTCAATAAAGACTTTTTTTAAAAAACATAAACACTATGGTACAGGTAACTTTTATATTGGCAGACCACAGTCAGTAAGGAAGAAATAAAGAGGGGTTTAAGAGTATTCATACAACCTAACGTTTTTATCAGTACAGTTTGGAAGAAATCATGGAAAAGAGTTTGGATGGGGAAAAGGAGAGGAATTGAATCATTTAGTTCCAGATGTATTGAATTAGAGACAAATATTGGACTCAGAGGGGAATAGAGCTGAGAATGTAGGACTGTCCTCAGAGGAGGGCACAATTAGGGACACGGACGTGTGAGTCACTGGTGTCCAGGTGATGGTTAAAGCATGGAAACAGTCTTTTTTTTTTTTTTTTTGAGACAGAGTCTTACTCCAGGCTGGAGTGCAGTAGCTGATCTTGGCTCACTGCAACCTCTGCCTCCGGGGTTTAAGCAATTCTCCTGCCTCAGCCTCCCAAGTAGCTGGGATTGTAGGTGCTTGGTGGACCACCACACCCAGCTAACTTTTTTATTTTGAATAGAGATGGGGTTTCACCATGTTGGCCAGGCTGGTCTTGAACTCCCGACCTCAGGTGATCCACTCGCCTTGGTCTCCCAAAGTTCTGGGATTACAGGTGACTGCCACCACGCCCGGCTAATTTTTGTATTTTTAATAGAGACTGGGTTTCACCATGTTGGCCAGGCTGGTCTCTAACTCCTGACCTCAAGTGATCTGCCCACCTCGGCCTCCCAAAATGCTGGAATTACAGGCATAAGCCACTGCGCCTGGCCCATTTCCCACCCTAAACAAACCCTCTGCTGTCAGGTATCACACCACTGACGCCGCTTCCCAGAAGGTAAGGGGGCAGATCATGCCTCTCTTTGGTCAAGGTCAAATTTCCTAGTACACACTCCCTATATTCCAAAACATTATCTCAACATGTCATCAATATGGAAGTTACTAGTGACATATTTTACCTTTTTTTTGTATGAAGTCTTTGAAATCTGGAGTGTATTTTATACTCACAGCACATCTTAATTCAAACCGGCTGCTTTACAGGTGCCCTGGATCAGCCGCCTGTGACGGGGGCTGTTGTGTGCTCAGGGCAGCTCTGTCTCAGGATTTCTGAAACACTTCCTCACACGGTATCTGATCGTGGAGGACACATGAACAGACATGTGCCAAATGAGGGTCCATTTGTAACCCGTGAGTGAACTTCAGCCCCCAGGGGTGCTCTTACGGAAACACTGTCTTGGGAGCTACCTGTCTCTGACTGACCCTTCACAAATTAGTTTGATTGGATTTCAATAAAGATGGTTTTATCTCTTTTAATTTGAAATGCCTTTGTTTATGCTCAGGTCATTATTTTTTAGTGTGTTTATATCAGCCTTAATTTGACATTGTACCTACTTTGTAAAATATACAATCCTAGTGGGCTCCTCACCAGGTCAGCATGCTGCGCTGTTAATGCCTAGCGCACGTGATCAACGTAGGTCATGGTTTGGGATATGGCATTACTGTGTTGGTTTGTGATATTATAATGTATCTTTTAAGTGTTTTTTTTTCCTTTATTAAAGGGGTCTCACTCTGTTGCCCAGGCTGGGTGGAGTACAGGGGCATGATCATGGCTCACTGCAGCCCCAAACTCGTGGGCTCAAACGATCCTCTCCCCTCAGCCTCCTGAGTAGCTGGGACTACAGGCCCATGCCACCACACCTGGCTGAAATTTTTACCTTTTTTTTTTTTTTTTTTTTGTAGAGATGAGGTCTCACTGTGTTGCCCAGGCTGCTTTTGAACTCCTGGCCTCAAGTAGTTCTCCTGCTTCAGCCTCCTAAAATGCTAGGATTACAGGCGTGAGCCTCTGTGCTGGCCAGTTTCTGATATTATAATATTGATTTGACATTTTCAAGAATTTGATTCACTTCACATTTCTGATCCTGAGATATATGCTGTGGAAAGTTTGAAAATATCTTATGTAGGATTTTGATTTCTTGCTACAATATGTAATAGATATTCAGGATGCAAACCTGAGTACTTCTAGTTCTAATCCACATTTAGAGTGCTTTGTCTAAATTCATCAGCATTTCACCAGAAAATGTAAAAATTTCACCAAAAAGAACAAAACACCCACAAACAAATTAAACGTACATCTTAATGGAAGCTTTTACCAGGAGAAGCAATGATTATGGTTTAATATGTCTCCATTGGGTTCAAAACCCCTCATGTCTGTTTTCATACTCTTTTCCTAATAAGCATTCTTCTAAGAGGACGTGTAATCTAAACTCAAATATTTATTTATGAGCTATATTTTTAAAATCCTGTTTAAGTAAATATTGCTTGAAGCAGTTATCAAATTCAACAACAACAACAAAAAGCATAGTGCCATTCATAATGGCCCATCAATATGCTTTGCAAGGATGGAGCTAAGTTTTCAGGTGTTATCTTTAGAGTGAGGTTTTTCTTTTTTTTTTTTTTTTCTGGAAACTTTGAGTTACCACCTTCTGGGGCCTAATTTATCTACTTTGCCTTGGCACTTGTTGGAAGTTGTTGTATTAGGCAATACCTAAAGTGTAATTTTACTTTGTGTACAGTGACTCATCAAAATTCTTTTGGAAATTAAAATATAGAAGGCAAGACAGATCTCATTGGCTGTCACACGTGCAGTTCCTGTACAGGTGAGCTCCACAAGTCAGCGCAGATGTTAGCGCTGGCCTAATCAGAATGAGCTGCGTATCGACTTATCCCTGAAGTCTGCAGTAGAAGCATGTTGTCTTCTGAGCTACTTATTACTTCTCTCTCTTCCCGCATGGCCCATTGCTTTGTGTCTGATTACCTCAGAAAGTCATCTTGGTAGCAGCTGAAACTACACAGCCCACACCTTTCATTAGAGTTTCCACCCTCCTGGAAACATAAAAACGCACTGAGCACATGGGCTTCACCTCTAGAATTCCTCGTTTCTGTGCCAGCCCTCTCACCTCTGCAGGAGAAGCTCCAGGCATTGATCATGTCCCAGGAAGCTAATCCTTTTTAATAGCTTCTATGAAGCTGAGCCTTCATTGGAGATTTCTGGATGGAACTGTAAATGTTCTTTACGTCTGTGTGGGGTTTTTTTGTTTCCCGCCACGTGAGATCCCTGGGAATTGAGAAGTTTTAAAGGAACTTAAAAGTATGAAAAACGCATCCATTCCAGACCATAGATCTTGAGTTTACTTTTTCCATGACCCGGGGCTCAAATGTGTGGTACCATCCCAAGAATTGTTTCTAATTCATTAAATTGCCAAGGCAGAGCATGGTAGGGGAATCTTCTGAATAAAACGAACAATCCTTCTGAGTTGTTTACTCCATACATTTAATTGTTTTAAAAAACGAAAATCTTCTCTGGAAATTTCCTGTTGGTGTTCCTGTTTCTTGAGTCGCCCCACTAGATTGGGTGCCACACTCTCATCCTTTGATTTTGTGAAGGGTTACGGGTTGTTCTTTTAAATTTATTTAACTATTTATTTTTTTTAGATGAGTGTTGCTCTGTCTTCCACGCTGGAGTGCAGTGGCGCGATCTCAGCTCACTGCAGCCTCCGAAAGTCCTGGGATTCGCGGTGTGAGTCCCTGCGCCTGGCTGGATTTTGTTAATTTCATCTCTATGCCTGCTCGTGTTGGACCTGACAGAATCCTATCCCAGTCTAGTTTTAACATTTGTTTCTCATCTCACCCATGTATATTCTTTTTTTTTTGGAAAAATTGTTTTACCCAAGGGAAGACTGGCAGTTCAGCTAGGTGCTACTGGGCTCTGTATGGTGGCTGGTGTTTCTGTGGGACAGGGAGGACAACAGGAAGGAAAATAAACACAATAAGTCCAAGCGTCATTCCACTGGGTTTCGATACTGGCTTTGCAGCCAGTCTTCCATTTCTGACCTGTGCCATCCATCTGTGATGAAGCAGGACACCAGCGCATCTTCCTCATGTTCCAGAATCCCAACTCTTGAAAACCTCTTTCTTTGTTGTTAAAATGCTGTGAAGTGTTAGTGCCTGGACATTTTTTTTTCTAGGAAAAATGATTACTTCCTAGTAAAAAAAGAAAAGAAACGGGAAATCGTTCTTTATCTGGTTCCATTGCAGGAGTTCAGTGGCAAGGTTGAATCTCCCCACACACACCTCCCCTTCCTTTTGAATATTTTTTCTTTTTTTATGCACGATAACAGATTTCTAAGGGAAAAGAGTAGAGGGAGGAAAAAAGACACCGTGACCTTGAAAAGTGTCCAGTTTCTATGTGTTTTGTGGCATAAATCTATTTTGTAACTTTATGTGTATGGGCCATCATGTCTTTTAAGCGATTTGTAATCGTTTTAGAAGTAGTTTTAACAAAGCCACAATCTGCAGTTGTATTATAATTTCAGAACAAAAACTATTATTTTTGCCATCTGTAGAGCATAAAATTGTGCCTATATTTCAAAAATAATCTATTGCGGTTTCCATTTGCAGAAAGTTTAATTTTAGAAGGTGAATCTCTGGCTTATATGTAGTCAAAGAATGGGAGGTTCTTTGGTTGATGTTATTCCAGCATGAAAAGGCATCAGTTAGCCCTTGGGTCTGTTAGAAATCCATCTATTTATAGGTATCTATCCTATAGGATCCTGGCTTTTTACATCCAGTAGTGAGCCAAAGAGGTAACAGTTGCTGATAAATACACCTCAGTGTTTGCCGTTGTGTGCACTGATGACCTTATCTGCAAGGCAGGACTTTGACTCGTGTTATTTCAAGGCAGATAGAACAATAATAAATATTGAGCAAAGAAAGCTAATTTGTATTTGTTACACTTTCATATAGAAAATGTTTTTCAAAATCAATATAAGCCAATTGGCTTTTGCCAGATTTCTTTTATTGCAATGATTAAAAATAACTCAGGTCTAGACTTCCGTTATACTGCAACTCTATTTCCTCTCTTTGCCTGGATGAGATCTGAAAATACCATTTATGAAATGCTTTTCAATTGATTTTAGAAAAACGATGCTCAGAGATGTGGGAAGATCAGCAGATAAGTCCAGAAATCTTCACATTCAGTCAATTCCTTCTGCTTACAGAGCTGAGATACAAGTTTAACTCAATTTTTTTTTTTTTTTTTTTTTTTTGGTGGAAAAAGGAGATTCTTGACAGGAACATTTAGAGTTTATGTATTGCTAATTGCAGAGCATATTTCTAATGAAAATAGTGACAAAAACTTTATATTGCCTCCCCTTATATTTATCTAGGATTCTGCTGAATCTGTTATTGTCAAACACTTATATTAACTTGAAAGTTACATGCCATGGTGTTCTATTGTGAGTGCTTTACCATCCATCTCCAAGATGTTGCCAGGCAAGTGTTTTGGACACAGGGTTGTTTCAGGAAAAAATACTCCGAGCCTCCACTACACTCGAGTAACAGCAATTCCAGCTTTCCAGGGAAATTATAATTCAGCAAAAGGAATAGTTTAGGGCTCTGAACTGCAACTTCTAATTTCAGTGGTTGCCATTAGCCTTTTTTTTTCATTAAAGTTAATGTCTTTTTTAACTGGTAGAGAAGAGGTTTTTGAAACTCTCTTGTAAAGGTTTACTATTTTAAGGGCATTTGGAATACCACGCATATCCACTTGCATGGCGACGTGGGGGGGAGAGGCAAGATGGCGACGTGGGGAGGAGAGGCAAGATGGCGACGTGGGGGGGAGAGGCAAGATGGCGACGTGGGGAGGAGAGGCAAGATGGCGACGTGGGGAGGAGAGGCAAGATGGTGACGTGGGGGGGAGAGGCAAGACTTCTGGAGGCTTGAGATGCTTCCCGTAGTTAAATACAAAATGTGATGATAAGGACAAAACCAACGCCACACCAAGCCTTGTGTGTACCCACCACCTTCTTTATTATTATTATTATTTTTTTAATTTTTGAGGCAGAGTCTCACTCTGTCACTTAGTCTGGAGTGCAATGGCGCAATCTTGGCTCACTGCAACCTCCGCCTCCCGGGTTCAAGCGATTCTCCTGCCGCAGCCTCCCAAGTAGCTGGGACTACAGGTGCCCGCCACCACACCTGGCTACTTTTTGTATTTTTAGTAGAGACAGGGTTTTACCATTTTGCCCAGACTGGTCTTGACCTCCTGACCTCAAATGATTTGCCTGCCCCAGCCTCCCAAAGTGCTGGGATTATATGGGTGAGCCACTGTGCCTGGTCATGCCACCCACCTTTTGCTTGGCTGCTGCCTCTGCCAAACCTTTCCAGGCTTGGGGGGGCCAGTCTCCATCCTGTTGATTGAGTCACCCTTGGCAGGGCTGCTTCACCCTTGACTTGTGTCCCAAAATGTAAAACTAACGTGGGGACAATGTCCAGCGTGGACCAGCATACCCCATGCAGTGTCGAGGGCTCCCTGGTACCCTAAAGACCACACTGTATCCCTACACTGAGAAAGGACAGGGGTGTGACTTCTGTGACCTCCAGGGATCTAGCTAGTTCAGTCATTTCATGCATTGATCAGGCTTATGTCACATGACAAAAAGACATCCATTTTTGGACTCTTTCACCAAAATGACAGCCTATTTTGATCACTTGAGAGAAAGCGTCCTTGGCATGGACTTGCTCCACCAGCCGTTCCAGAGAGGGTCTCACTCTGCTCCTGCCTCCACCTTTCCATCTAAACGTCATCTTAAAAATATTCCTGCCACTGTTTCAAAATGAACTGGAGAAATGGATGGTATTTCTAGTAGTTTTGTGACATTCTGCCAGAAAACATGGCAAGGAATAGTAAGTTGATATCTTGGTACAAATACCCAAATCAGTCATGCAAGGGCCGCCTTTTCCTTGGTGCCAGGGAGGCCTTTGGGGAGGCCCTTACCAGACGCTTTCCATCCGGCTGTCCTCCCTTGCCTGGAAGGATCTGCCTTCTAGGGCCTGTCTTTGGTTTCCTAACATATTGGCAGCTCCTCCTTCTCCTCCTACTCCTTTCTTCATCTTTTCTGGGGGTGGTGGAAGTACTCTTCGCCTCAGGGTTGCATAAGTCATACCGTGCTTCCGCAGGCTTCCACCTCCACGCTGCGGCAGGAGCTGCTTCAGCTGGGCCGGCACTGGCATGCTCTCTGGCTGAACCTCAGTAATGTCTCCACTAACACAGCAAGCGTAACATTGCAAAATTGCATTAGGCCTCATTTAAGAGACTCTTTTTGTGTGTGCTTCTTACCTGATAGAGGCTGTATTTTTAATGGCAAAACCTATTAAAAGCAGAAGTAATGCTTTGCTCTTAGAGAGTGGTAAGTCTGTGAGCAGGTGTGTAGATGATTCTCAGTGATGTTTTCCAGGATGGCTTTTTTTGTTAATGACCTTCATTTTATTTCTAAAAAGCAGTTGTCATGCACTCTCCAATGTACTTCTCTTTTCTTTCTCCCCTCCTTTCAAAAGCCGCATGCTAAGGGTAAGATCTACGTCCAGAGTCAAGGTAAGCATTTTCAAATATTTATTTACTTATGTACAGGGATAGAGAATGAATAAATAGATGTATATTTATATGTGATATATATATATATTTAAAAGAATAAGTTTGTGCCCTTAAGAGACACATATTGAGATGTTTATGAAGGAGATAATATGATTTCTGAGATTTACTTAAAAATAATCAGTGAAATGGCTACTTTTTTTTTTTCTTTTTTGAGACAAGGTCTGGTGCAGTCGTGCGATCTCGGCTTACTGCAACCTCTGCCTCCTGGGTTCAAGCAATTCTCTAGCCTCAGCCCCCCAGGTAGCTGGGACTACAGGCATGAGCCACTATGCCCAGCTAAATTTTTTTTGTATTCCTTGTAGAAACGGGGTTTCACCATGTTGCCAGATTGGTCTTGAACTCCTGGGCTCAAGCAATCTGCCTGAGAATGGCTACATTGTTATGATTTTTCTAACATTAGAATAAAAGATAAATAAGAGAAATTATAAAATAATGATTTAAAATGCAGATCACTTAACATTTTCCACCAGTAGAAGTACGATATACTCCATAGGCAGTATGTTTGGGAAAAACAAACCAAACCAAATGCAGGGCTTCTGTTTCGACTGACTTGAGTTGGGGGACCTGGAACTCTTCTCCCTTCATCCTCCCCCTTCCTCCCTGCCCAATCCTACCCCTATGGTGGCATACGAAGCCCTTCATCAAACCCTCTGAGGTTTAAACACAGTTTTTTGTTTTTGTTTTTGTTTTTTTTTGAGATGGAGTCTCATTCTGTTGCCCAGGCTGGAGTGCAGTGGCGCAATCTTGGTTCACTTCAACCTCTGCCTCCTGGGTTCAAGCAACTGTCCTGCCTCAGCCTCCCGAGTAGCTGGGATTACAGGTGCCCCCCAGCACGCCCAGCTAATTTTTGTACATTTTGTAGAGACAGGGTTTTACCGTGTTGGCCAGGCTGATCTGGAACTCCTGACCTCAGGTGATGCGCCTGCCTCGGCCTCCCGAATTGCTGGGATTCCAGGTGTGAGCCACTGTGCCTGGCCTCTCTAAACAGTCTGTAAACCACTGTACTACGCGATAGAAATAATGGAAAGCCTAGATCCATGGAAGAACGTGTAATTCGCCCCAAGCCCAGGTTAGAACGAGTGCAGACGCTGAGGCCAGGCGTTCGTGCCTCCCGAGGACTTTCATGGTGCTCAGGCGCACCTTAGTGAGGCATGCCATCCTGCCATCACCGTGTCCTTGCTGCACTGGCCTCAGTGACATTTTTAGCAGGTGCAGCAGGAAAGACCGGGGCTCTGAGGCAGTGCGTAGGTTTGAACACAGCGTCTACTACCTCCACCCTGCGCATTTTGAGGCCCGTTTAACCTCTTGGAACCTCAGTGTCCAGCTGGATAAACTGGAGGAACCAGTCTGCTCCGTGGGCCTTTAAGGGCTACAGTGGAGTATGGAAAGTGCCTACATGCAGTCGGAGCCCAGGGCTGGCTTGAAGCGGACGCTCGTCAAATAGCCGTTGTCAGTATCATTCAGTGTGAATAATGATTATGCAGGTGGATTTTAGAGGTGGTTAGATGACTTGATTTACTTACGTTTTATAAAATTTCAAAATGTTTCTGTTACCAAGATAACGTGTTAGATATTACCTCTGGATTTTCTAAATTGTAAAATATTTGTTTTTTTTCCAGCAAAAATTAAATGTAACTTCTCTCTGAGAAAGTAATAGCCAACAGACCATCAGGCATGAGTTGGTGAGGGTTGAGAGTGAGGATTTTAAAGGGAGGTATAATTTTCACATGGAGCTTAGTTGACAGTGTGTTTGAAACCTGTCACTTCCTGGCATTTTTAAGGAACTCATGGTTTGTCTAACCCAGTTTGGGCCTGTCATGGATCCTGGGGCTGAAAGGGGTGGGTCTTTTCTCATGTGGAATCCATGGGGTCTTTTTAACCCTCCCGTGCTGAAGGATTCATGGGACTTCAGTGACGCACTCAGAGCATCGAGTGGCTTTATAAAAACCAGCTGGTACCATTATTTAAACTTCAACACAAGTGGGCCGTGCATGGTGGCTTACACCTGTAATCCCAGCACTTTGGGAGGCTGAGGCAGGTGGACCACTCGAGGTCAGGGGTTCGAGACCAGCCTGGCCAACATGGCGAAACCCTGTCTCTACTGAAAATACAAAAATTAGCCGGGTGTGGCAGCGGGTGCCTATAATCCCAGCTACTCCGGAGGCTGAGGCAGGAGAATCGCTTCAACCCGGGAGGAGGAGGTTGCAGTGAGCTGACACTGTGGCACTGCACTGCAGCCTGGGTGACAGAGCGAGACTCCGTCTCAAAATGATAATAATAATAGTAATAATAATAATAAGCCTCAACACAAAATAACTGGTTGCATTTCAGCAATCGCATCAAAGTGAATTTGCCATTTTTTTGTTTCTTTGACCCAGGAATTGCAACAACACCAAACGCCGCTTTTAACTGGAATACCTTTCTTCAACGGTCCGGTGAGATATGAGATCTTCTTAGAGGATTTTGAGGAAGTGCATCTTGTCAGTTACTTTCAGGAGCTTGTGACGTTCGTGTGGTTTTGAAAAAGTGGTTGTCCGGGAGAACAAAGTTGATTTCCCTCTGTCTATGACTTCATGAGTAGTTTTACCCTTTTGAGGAACAGCAGGGCTAGAAAGCCAGAGAGACAGGGGCTCCAGCCCTTTCTGATGCTGTTTTTAGCACCTGCTTCCCAAATTTTCAGTACCATTTCCTGTGACATTTGTTCTTTATAAGAATAACAACCTCATGTGTTCATTTTATTTTACTTTACTAATTACACACATAATTAAATTACCCTTGTAGAAAAATTAGAAAATACCAGAATATGCAACACTTTTTTTGTTTTGTTTTTCTTTTTGAGACGGAGTCTCGTTCTGTTGCCCAGGCTGGAGTGCAGTGGTGTGATCTAGACTCACTGCAGCCTCTACCTCCCGGGTTCAAGCGATTCTCCTGCCTCAGCCTCCTAAGAAGCTGGGACTACAGGCGTGCGCCACCACGCCCAGCTAATTTTTGTATTTTTAATGGAGACGGGGTTTTGCCGTATTGGCCAGGCTGGTCTCGAACTCCTGATCAGGTGATCCACCCACCTTGGCCTCCCAAAGTGCTGGGATTATAGGCATGAGCCACCGGGCCTGGCCAAAAAATGCAACAAAAATTTAAATCACTTGAAATTTCATCACCAAAAAGGAACTGCTATTAATGTTTGATGTGATCTTTCTCAACAATTTACATGTAAATAATGATTTTTAAAAGACAAAATCAAGCTTCACTTACTACTCTAACCTGCCTTCTTTGCTCATTATGTCAATAGAATAGAGTGAACTCGCCCTTTTATAAAAAAAAATCTGAAGTTTCTATCTAGTGAAATGAAGAGATCTCAAGTACAAAATTAGGTAAATGTCTGACAAATGTATATACCCATGTGACAAATACCCTAATCAAGACAGGTAACATTTCCACCAGGCAAGAAAGTTCTCTCATGCCGTCTTCTATATTTAATTTCTGTCTCTTTATAGGTGACTCCTAGTCTAGTTTTTCTTATCTTAGATTAGTTTTACCTGTTCTTGAACTTCATCTAAGTGGAGTCCTGCATTAAATAATTTTTTGTATCTGGCTTTCTTTGTTCAACTAGTGTTTTTGAGATTTATCCCTATTGTGTGTATCTGTAGTCCTTTTCTTCTTAGTATTCTATTTTGGAATGGTGTATTCCATTCCATATATCACAAATTGTTTGTCTCTTCTTCTATTGATGAACTTTTAGCTTGTTTGCCATTTTTAACCATTACAAATACATTTACTATGAATATGCTTGTGCAAGGTTTTTTGGTGACCTACGTTTTCACTTCTCTTGGATAAATGCCTCTAAGTCAAATAGCTTGACTATATGATTAACATTATAAAAAAAAATCCAAACAGTTCTCCAAGGTGTGCCATCTTACGCTTCAGCAGAACCTGGCAAGAGCTTCAGTTACTCCACGTTCTCGCCCACCGGCAGAGTAGACAGTCTTTTCAATTTTAGTTGTTCTAGGGAGATAATGAAATGGTGTCTCATTGTCATTCTTCTGAGTTTCATTTCCCCGATGATTAATTTTGTTCAGCACCTTTTTATGTGCACGTTGGCCATTCATGTATCTTGTTTGGTGAGTGTCTAGCTAATTGTATGTGTGTCTTTTAATTTGTTTGTAGAACTTCCTTATATTCTAGGTCCAAACCTTTTGTCAGATAAATATATCGTTAATATTTTCTCCCATTCTCTGGCTTATATTTTCTCCTGCTTAACCATGTCTTTTGAAGAACAGAAGAGGTTTAAATTTTATTGAAGTCTAGTTTACCAGACTTTTTCTTTGATGGTTAGTGCTTTTGAGTCCTGTCTAGAAAATCTTGACCTACCCTAAGGTCACAAAGATGCTTTTCTTCTTTTTTAAATGTCTTTAGAAGCTTGAGTGCTGTAGCTCTTTCATTTAGGATTATAAATCCATCTGAAATTACTATTTGTGTGTTATATGAAGTAGGAATCTTTTTTTTTGTCTTTCTTTCTTAACAATGTCCAGATGGTTCTGGCATCATTTATTGGAAATGTTTTTCTTTGCCCATTGAATTGCTCTGGTGCCTTCGTTGAAAGTCAGTTTACTGTATGTGGTGTTCCACTATCTATGCCTGTCTTTATTCCAATACCATGCTGTTTTGTTGCTATAGGTTAATAGTAAGTCTAGAAACCAAGTAGTGTTAGTCAATAACTTTGTTTCAAAATTATTTTAGCTATCCTAGGTTTTTTGCATATCAATTTAAATTTTGGGCTCAACTTGTCAATTTCTGTAAAATCCTATTACATTGAACCTCCACCTCCCAGGTTCAAGCGATTCTCCTGCCTCAGCCTCCCGAGTAGCTAGGATTACAGGCATGCCCCATCACATGCGGCTAATTTTCTGTAATTTTTGGGGGGGGGGGTTTCACCGTGTTGGTTGGCCAGGCTGGTCTTGAACTCCTGACCTCAAGTAATCCATCTGCCTCAGCTTCCCAAAGTGCTGGGATTACAGGTATGAGCCACCTTGCCTGGCCTCATGCTGCAAACTTCTAAGAAAAGACTGAAGATGCAAAATCAGTTCTCTGCCCTCAGCCTACAGAAAGACGCCCCAAGTCTGTTTTCATGCTAAAGACTTGAAACAAGAAGACATACATGCAGCCAAAAAACATATGAAAAAAGCTCGTCATCCACTGATCATGAGAGAAATGCAAATCAGAACCACAATGAGAACATCGCACGTCGGTCAGATGGCGATTATTAAGAAGCCACGAAACAACAGATGCTGGCGAGCTTGTAGAGAAATAAGAATGCTTTTACCCTGTTGGTGGGCATGTAAATTAGTTCAACCATTTTGGAAGACAGTGTGGCAATTCCACAAAGATACCATTTGACCCAGCAATCCCATTACTGGGTATATACCCAAAGAAATATAATCATTCTGTTATAAAGATACATGCACATGTATGTTCACTGCAGCACTATTCACAATAGCAAAGACATGGAATCAACTCAAATGCCCATCAATGATAGACTGGATAAAGAAAATGTGGTACATAGACACCATGGAATACTATGCAGCCATAAAAAGGAACAAAATCATGTCCTTTGCAGAAACATGGATGAAGCTGGAAGCCATTATCCTCAGCACACTAAGGCAGGAACAGAAAACCAAACACCGCATGTTCTCACTTATAAGCAGGAGCTGAACAGTGAGAACACATGGACACAGGGAGGGGAACAACACACACTGGGGCCTGTCAGGGGAGGGCAGGGGTGGGAGCGTCGGGAGAGCATCAGGAAAACTAGCTAATGCGTGCGGGGCTTGATACCTAGGTGATAGGATGATAGATGCAGCAAACCACCATGGCACACGTTTACCTATGCAGTAAACCTGAACATCCTGCACATGTATTCCGGAACTTAAAATAAAATAAAATGAAACAAAAAAGAGTTGAAACAAAGCCTCTACCACATACTCTATGTGTCAGTTTTAAGTTCTATTGAAAAGAAAAATTTCCAAGCATTTTATCAGAAATGATTTTCGTAGTATACTCATCAATCTCAGCCACACTAGCATGGTTGTTCTCAGTGTTACAGATGAACCCACGCGACCTCAGCTGCTTTGTCATGTCAGTTACATGTACCATTATTCAGAACGAGGGGGCCCATTTTCAATTTCCTGTTGTAAAGCCAGTCTGTCTTCAATCTATCACAGGACGCAATGGCATTGTAACTAAGATTCATAATTTCCAGTAGGAGAATGATTTGTCGTCACGTTCTGTAGTCTCAGGGTTGACTGTTTCGTTGGTCTTGCTATTGAATGATTAAGGGAACAGCCAGGAGATTTTAAACACTCCTTAGAAAGCGTTTTCCTCTGGAGACCTACTTGGCTGCTGCTTAATCTTAATGTGTGCAATTAGAAGTTGTAAATGTATTCAGAATATATTGGCTTAGAGAGACTGGTTGTGGCTCTGGTAGCTGACAGTGGCAGATAATGGCTTAAGGGTAGATGTAGGATTAATCTGTGTCTCTGGGTTTTATGATCAGGCGTCTGTTCGCATTTGTGCCGTCGTTTGTCTTTGTCATCTCTCAGGCTCTGGGGATGGGCCGTCCTCATCATCCTTACTTTATCTTCCCTTGGCCTCTGGAGCATTGGAAACCTGTGACTACGATTCGTCCCTCCCACTTGGAGCTGCAGACAGTGAAAACGGAAGGTAGAGTGAAGTTGGTAGAGACTATTAGTGATCAAATACCCTCTGCCTTCTCACCAACTATTAACCTTGAAATCAGGGGGAGTGGGTGGGAAGGGCCTCATTTAACACTGCATGTAAACAGTTGAGTAATTGAGTAGTCACCAGGGTTTGTAGTGTGCTTCTTAAATGTCTGATGTCTGCGTCACGATGCATTCTCCTCTTCCGGCATGTCACAGGTTTTCTGACCATTCTCAATTCTATCTCTAAGCCCCAGCTAACAAATTACTAAGTCTCCTTAATTTAAAACATTAAACCCCTCTTATGCTTACCATTATATCACATGCAAACAGATGAACTACGAACAAATAAATAGTAAAGCAGGTTAAATGCAGTAAATGGCATTGTTATAATTTTTTCACACGATATTGGCAATAGCTATTCTGATTGAAAGATCGATGTGTAGACATCAAATTAGTTACCTGGTCTTTGAGTTTTTCTGTGCATTTCCAGATACATTTTAAGTGTGATGATTCCATGTTCTGAGTTTTGCCTTTAAATTCCAACGACCAACACAATCTAAAGTCATGATTCCTTTCAGGCTATCAAACCTAAAATGTATGAAAGCTTAAATTTGACTGGGTAACTCCTTCCTGTTTTTCTGATTTCTGTTTTATTGTATTTCTAGTTTTATTGCTCATTTCTGTCTCTCTCTCTCTCTCTTTCTCTCTCTCTCTCTCTCCATCTCTATCTCTAGCTCTCTGTCAACTCTATTTGTATTTCTATAATGGAAACTCAAATTTGCATAACTCAGATTGTAGCACTTTTCTTCCTCAGGCTAGTCCTAGGAAGACTCACTTGTTTTTCATTTGGAAAACTAGTGTTAGTAGAAGCCTTTATTCTTGCACAGCCCCCCAAATCAGCTTTTTCAGCTATAATTTAGTAAGTCTAATGGGTTCAACTGAAGTACTTTTTTTTTTTTTTTTTTTGTAATAACAAGTGAAAAATAATGAAGACAGTGGCTGGGCATGGTGGCTCACACCTGTAATCCCAGCACTTTGGGAGGCCGAGGCGGCAGATCTCTTGAGGTCGGGAGTTCAAGACCAGCCTGACCAACATGGTGAAACCCTGTTTCTACTAAAAATACAAAAATTAGCCAGGTGTGGTGGTGCATGCCTGTAATCCCAGCTACCTGGGAGGCTGAGACAGGAGAATTGCTTGAACCTGGGAGGCGGAGGTTACAGTGAGCCGAGATCGCGCCATTGCACTCCAGCCTGGACAGCAAAAGTGAAACTTAAACAAGAAAGAAAGAAAAAAGAAAATAATAAAGACAGCTTCTAGAATGGAATACAGGACAGAGGCCGCCTCAGCATGGATTGGGCTTCTGTTCCTGAGCCCGCCCATGACTCATACTTGGGAGATGAAGCAACGTGGAATGTAGCTGTTGGCAGCAATATGCCAGATCGTGAAAACAACACATTTTGTTTTGAAGATAAAAATACCATTCTCCAGGAAATGGTTCTATCGGAAAAACATGTAAATGTGTGCATTTGTTAAGTGACGAGTTCAAATTTTGACTCATGGATAAACTAGACATTAGAGGAAAGGCAAAGGTAATAATAATAAGTTTGACATTAAAAGGAGGAGACAAAATTTACTAAAAAAATTAGTTAGGTATGTGCCTCGCCTCTGAGCATCAGCAGGCCGACCTTATTTAATAGTTCTTCGTTAAAAGCTAAGAATTTATACCACCTTAAAGCTGTCAGGGGCTTTAGGGAGCCTGAAATGTAATTCATCAGAGTGGATGCTTACGTGCAATGAGCCTGAGCCCTTGAACACTTGATCAGGATTTTTCCTCTATAATCTTTATTTTCAGTGAATGAGATTTTAGTATGTGGAAAGTGCACATAAGCTACACAAATCCAAATGCTATCTCTGCCTTTTAGATTTTTTGTTTTTTTAAACCTAAAGACAAGGCTATAGCCCTTTATTCTATCATTTTCTAATTTATTTTCCTATATTCCCATTACACTTAATCTCCAACCCGGGAAGAAGACGTGGAGAGAGGAAAGGAATATAGGATTCCCTCCATCTCCCTGCAGTGTCTCGCAGGTCGGGGTCTCATAATGAATTGAGTACGTTAGGGACGAGCACTTTTAAACATTGAAGTGAAATCAAACAAAACATCAAAGTGGCTTGCATGTAGTCAGCCTAAGGTATGTTTTTAACCATATATAAACTCTGTGTCTATGTATGTGTATGTGTGTATTTATGTATCTCGTGTGACTGAGTTGCAACATAATATGTTTATCTTACCGTATGTCATAGTCAAAAAACTCTGAAAATCAATATCATACCTTATGGATTATTCTCTTCTCAGGGCCATCTTTCCAAGGGATCCCAGGACAGGGGTAGTTGGAGGGCCACTTGTTTACAGCCTACGTGACCAAAATGCCAATGCGTCTTCAGAGCCTCGAGTTCTCAGTAGCTAAGTGTGTCAGAGTACAGGAACAAAATAGGTTTCCATCACTCATACTTCTCACACAGCAAAAACAAAGAATTAAACAGAGTCTCTTCACCTTGACGTCACCTGCGTTCTTCACACAGTGCTTTGAATACCATCTCTGGATGCCATCTTTGTAGATCGTTGGTTTGTTTGGCATCTCCTTTTTTTCCCTAATTCGGTCATACCGATTCTCAACTTTCCCCCTCTTTTTGGTACATTTGTGATTCTCCTTGTTCCTTCCTTCTCTCCCTCCTCCTCCTGCTGTGTATGTGAATAGATATTCGTGCACATCAAGAATGTGATGAAAGTGACGTTGCTTCTTCTCAGTGTATCACATCTGGATATGTACAGCATCAGCTTGTCCCAATAACGGAGCTCTTTTTCTGACTATGTAAACTCTGTGTGTGTGTGTGTGTGTGTGTGTGTGTGTATACACCAGCCATGTGTGCTGGGCTAAGGCTTCCTCCCTTAGTTAAGCTGGTATCCCCTGGTTTCTCCGTGTACTGTGCTGGTATTATATTTCCTTTGTAATTAATAAGTAATTTTTGAGAGGGTGCTCTTAATCTCTATCCTCATCAAACTTTCACTTGCAAATTTTAGCCTTCATTAGTGGCTCTTGCCTAGCAATGTAGGCTCAGACTGTTTCTCCTTCCTGACATCGCAATCTTGAAAAGTTTTCTCCATTTTTAAAAATCATGTATTAAAATGAATAGCTTGACTCTTGACCTCATATTCAAATGCCTAACCTCAAATTCTTCTGACCTCCAATTCAAAATTCTGCATGTAGCATCTAGCTTAGACTTTTGGTCAAACAAGGACTCACTAAGGTTTGCATTACTAAAGTTAGCTTCAGGATACTTAGAATATTAAGGAAAGGTCCAGGTGTGGTGGCTCATGCCTGTAATCCCAGTGCTTTGGGAGGATGAAGCCAGTGGATCACCCGAGGTCAGGAGTTCGAGCCCAGCCTGGACAACATGGTGAAACCTCGTCTCTCCTAAAAATACCAAAAAGAGCCGGGCATGGTGACCTGTGCCTGTAGTCTCAGCTACTCGGGAAGCTGAGGCAGGAGAATTGCTTGAACCCAGGAGGCAGAGGTTGCAGTGAGCAGAGAATGCACCACTGCATTCCAGCCTGGGCTACAGGCTGAGACTCCATCTCAAAAAAAAAAAAAAAAAAAAAAAAAAAAAAAAGGGTCTTAGGGAAGTATTAAAAACTCAACATATTTCAATGAAAATTGGCAATGCAGATTGTCAGCGGCTTATTCAGAGGGTGTGACCATTTTCCAAGGCTTTTCTAAGAGCGACATCTCAATCTTAACATTTCAGTAAAGATTTTCTCCAGTTACGTATTAATTTTTTGAAGCTCTTGTGATTGTTTTGGTGTTGCCATAAGTCATTGTATTCACACTAGTTGTATTCCTGTTCAGGATTTGGAATAGCATAGAGAAAATGAAAGTTTTTGAATTAAATAATGGACAAATGCCTGTCCTGGGAAAAAAACCTTGAACCTGCATGATTTTATGGCCAATTATACAGGTTATAAAGGCTGAAGTTTTAGGTCCGCTTGTGTTAAATATATTAGCAGTTTCTATTGCATGTGTCATGTACTGAGCTGTAAGAAGCCACCTCAGGATGTACCACCTGCTCCCATTTGTTGTGTGGTGAGGGGTATGGATCTTCTAATGCCTCCAAAGCCCTTTGCTAATAAGGCTTAGCTTTTTCCTGTATCTGCAGATGTCTTGGTCTGGATCCCTCACTTTTCTTTTCTTTTATTTTTTTTGAGATGGAGTCTCACTCTGTCACCCAGGCTGGGAGTGCAGTGGCACCACCTCCGCTCGCTGGAACCTCTGCCTCCTGGGTTCGAGCGATTCTCCTGCCTCAGCCTCCCCAGTAGCTGGGATTACAGGTGCGCGGCACCACACCTGGCTAATTTTTGTATTTTTAGTAGGGACAGGGTTTCGCCACATTGGTCAGGCTGGTCTCGAACTCCCGACCTCAGGTGATCCGCCCGGCCTCCCACAGTGTTCTGATTTCAGGCATGAACCACTGTGCCCGGCCAGGATCCCTCACTTTAGAGAGCAGATGCAATACAGGAAATTTGCACTGTGAAGCAAATGTGTCTAAATTTACGCCTCTTTTTCCAAAACTTTTATTACAAAATTAAACATATTTTCTCATAAAAAAAAAAAAGATGTACCAGCTGAAAGCAGCACTCCTGCATTTCTCCTGATCTTGGGGTTTGGCCCTGTGAGGGCTGCTTCATGTGTGTCTGCTGGGCTCACGTGGACTTACAGAGGGCTGAACCCTCACTGGGTCCTGCATGAGCTCATAATGTGTTCAGGAACTCATGCAGCCGGGAGTCTCCAGACTAAAGCCTCATTCTTGGCCTGGAGCGGTGGCTGTGATCCTAACACTTTGGGAGGCCAAGTTTGGTGGATCACTTGAGGTCAGGAGTTGGAGATCAGCCTGACCAACATGGCGAAACCCCATCTCTACTAAAAATACAAAAATTAGCTGGGCATGGTGGTATGTGCCTGTAATCCCAGCTACTTGGGAGGCTGAGGGATGAGAACTGCTTGAACCGGGGAGGTGGAGGTTGCATTGAGCCGAGATCGTGCTACTGCACTCCAGCCTAGTTGACAGAGTGAGACTTGACCTCAGGTGATCTGCCCACCTTGGGCTCCCAGAGTGCTGGAATTACAGGCGTAAGCCACCACACCCCGCCCCTACTCTTACATTTATATTAATTTCCTTGCTGTAAACTAATTATTTCTGGTGGGGAAAATGGAGCTGAGCTCAGGCTATAAAGTACAACTTCACCTCTGCTGCAAAGAAAAAGGATGAGGCAAGGGGGAACTGACTGAACTATGACTGAAATAGGAGCCAGACATTCTAGAAAAGATTTAGATACAATTCTGGATAGGAGGTATAATGTCTTGATAAAACTAGAAAAATGGTTTATATATTAATGTCCTCATGAACTCATATATGCATAGAGAGAGCCACACGCCTAAATGAATGCATGTCCTGGAATCAACCCAAATGGCCATCAATGATAGACTGGATCAAGAAAATGTGGTACATATACATCATGGAATACTATGCAGCCATAAAAAGGAACGAGATCATGTCCTTTGCAGGGACATGGATGGAGTTGGAAGCCATTATCCTCAGCAAACTAACGCAGAGAAAACTAAACACCACATGTTCTCACTTATAGATAGGAGTTTAATGATAAGAACACATGGACACATGGGGGAAGGACACACCAGGGCCTGTCGGAGGGTTGGGGGTGGCAGGAGGGAGACCATCAGGAAGAACAGCTAATGGATGTTTGGGCTTAACACCTAAGTGATTGGATAATCTGTGTAGCAAACCACCATGGCACATTGTTAACCTATGTAATAAACATGCACATCCTGCACATGTACCCAGAACTTCAAATAAAAGTTGAAGAAAAAATAAACACATGTCCATAGGTATAAAAAGAAAATGTATACAGATATCAAACCATCGCATTGTATACTTCACATACGTATAATTTTTGTCAATTATAACTCAATAAATATGGAAAAAGTAAAAAATAAAAATAAAAAAATATGTTTATATATGAACAAAAGAAAGAAGCAGCATTGTTTCCCAGGTTGGAATCTGTCACTAAGGCTACTTGTGGTGGATGGCCACAGTCTTTGCAGCCTTTCCCACAGAAGTGGAACAGATCTCTGTACCCCAAGACCCAGGGCTGGCCTGGGACTTCCGATGGCCAATAGAGTCAGTGGCCAATAGAGTCAGTGGCAGTGGCCATATGTGATTTCCAAGCCTGGGCCGGGGAAGACTTCATGTTTTCCACTCTCCCCGCTGCCCCGTTCACACAGTACCCTCTAATCTGACCCCGCAACCTCTGTTCTCATTCTTAAGAATGAGGCTTTTTGGCCGGGCATGGTGGTTCACCAGGATCACTTGAGGTCAGGAGTTCAAGACCAGCCAGGCCAAGATGGTGAAACCCCATCTCTACTAAAAATACAAAAATTAACTGGATGTGGTGGCGGAGGCCTCTAATCCCAGCTACTCAGGAGGCTAAGGCAGGAGAATCACTTGAACCGGGGAGGAGGAGGTTGCAGTGAGCCGAGCTGAGATTGCGCCATTGCACTCAGCCTAGACAACAGGGCAAGACTCTGTCTCAGAAAAAAAAAAGTAAGAGTAGGAGCAGCTGGCCTCGAAGTCAGAGGCCTCCACTTCTGAGTGTGTCCGTGATATCATTGCGGCTACAGCATCCAGACCCTCCCCACTGAAAACATTCTGAACTCTTCTCTTACAGAGATTAACCACAGTGCTGATAATTTGCACATATTTCTTCTGATATGTGGACTTCGACAAGTTAAGGATCCTCTCTATCTGGTGGATGCATTTTCAGGTGTGTTTGCGGGCTGCCTTCCTCCATGGTTTATGGAATTCCATGTGGGCGCCCATCTCCGCATTTCTGTCTTCAGGGCTCTGAGTTTTCTTTCCTCGTTCTTTGCACATGAGCAGAACTGTTTCTAGATTGTTACTTTGGAAAAGAACAGAAAAATAATGTATGGGATCAGCAGCTCTTCGGAGGAATTTCCGTTTAGTTTTCCACTGTCCTGTGCCCTCAGGTTCTGAGAAATTCATAAAAAGAGCAAATAATTATAAGACTAAAAGAATTTTACCTGAAAATATTTCACACATGCCGATTTGTGTGATGCATTTGGAGTTTTGTTTATTGTTTAAGATCATCTATATAGTCTTCAGTATATTCCAAAGCCACGTTGAATTGTGGTGATATTGGAGAGTAGTCCTAGTTATTCAGTAAATCTGAAATCTGGTCAATGGATAATACTGTACAAAAAAATTCTACTTAAAATCATAAAATGTCAAATACAGAAATTCTAAAGAAATGTAATTTAAATTGACTAATACTATGAATGAAAGCCAAATGATATGAACTAATTTATATTATTGAGAAATTTATATCGAAGTTAATTGTGCTTGCAGCTGTGACATAAAACCATTTTAAGTGTTCGTTTTGTCTTCTTTTTTCTTCCCAAGAATGGCATCAGGAGGAGCCCAGTGTGTACCTGGTGATTGCAGGTCCTGAAGTAAGTTGATGTGCTGTAAACATTTATCTCATCTGTTTTCCTCTTTATATTTTTCATGTGTTTTCTACAATTAGTTTACATTGCTCTTTTTTTTTTTTTTTTTTTTTTTTTCTTTTTTTGAGGCGGAGTCTCGCTCTGTCGCCCAGGCTGGAGTGCAGTGGCCGGATCTCGGCTCACTGCCTCCTGGGTTCACGCCATTCTCCTGCCTCAGCCTCCCAAGTAGCTGGGACAACAGGCGCCGCCACCACGCCTGGCTAACTTTTTGTATTTTTAGTAGAGACGGGGTTTCACTGTGTTAGCCAGGATGGTCTCGATCTCCTGACCTCATGATCTGCCTGCCTCATCTTCCCCAAATGCTGGGATTACACGTGTGAGCCACCGCGTCTGGCCTACATCGCTCTTCTTACTAAGTGGGGTTTTCCTCTTTTTAAGTAAATGAAGTCAGTTTGCCTCTTAAAAAATGAAAACTAGACCAAGGTTACAGATCATTACAACGACAATGAATCTTTACGATTAATTTATTGCTACAAAGGATAACTAATAACTTGTATGGAAATACAGAGGAGTCTGACCGGGCGCACTGGCTCATGCTTGTAATCCCAGCAACTTTGGGAGGCTGAGGCCAGTGGATCACCTGAGGGCAGGACTTCGAGATCAGCCCAGACAACATGGTGAAACCCCCGTCTCTACTAAAAATACATTTAGCCGGGCATGGTGGCGGGTGCCTGTAATCCCAGCTACTCAGGAGGCTGAGGCAGGAGAATCGCTTGAACCTGGGAGGTGGAAGCTGCAGTGAGCTAAGATCGCACCACTGTACTCCAGCCTGGGTGACAGAGCAAGACTCTGTCTCAAAAAAAAGAAAAAAGAAAAAAAGAAAAGAAATACATAGGAGTCCTATAAAAAGAAAATTAAAGTTATATAAAGTGAAAATTAGTTTAATTTGCTGCATAAGACAAATATTATATGTGATCCAAATTGTCTTTGAAATTTCCTTAAATTGCTCAACAAACTTGGCGCCATTCCTTCCACCTAACATCAGATGGCAGGTGACACCTTTGGGAGTCTTGTTGTGTGGAAAATGAGTATCTGTAAATCCGAGAAACATGCTTGGATGGGAGACATTCTTACCCGACCATGGTGGCTGTGACCGAGGAATGGAGCCCCCGGGAGCCACTTGCAGACGCCACCTCCCATACTGTGGGGACTCCGGGATATTCACTCATGCCTCACCAGATCAGGATCCAACACGTGCTGTGTTCCACGTCAGTCCTAATAGAAGTCCCAAGCGCTTAGGATTCGCAGAATCTGTGGCCGCACTGGTCATCTCATGAAAATGAACTGTCTTTACTCCAAGTGGTTTGGAAAACAGAATATGCCTAGTGTTTCCAGCCAGACAGGGTGAAGCGCTGCCAGTGACAGCTCCCTATCTTTGTGGGGTTTCTTTTTTTTTTTTTTCCTTTTTTCTTTTTTGAGACGGAGTTTTGCTCCTGTCACCCAGGCTGACAATGGCGTGATCTCGGCTCACTGCAACCTCTGCCTCCTGGGTTCCAGTGATTCTCCGGCCTCAGTCTTCCTAGTAGCTGGGATTACAGGCGCCCGTCACCACACCTGGCAAATTTTTGTATTTTTAGTAGGGACGGGGTTTCACCATGTTGGCCAGGCTGGTCTCGAACTCCTGAGCTCAGGCAATCCACCCGCTTTGGCCTCCCAAAGTGCTGGGATTCCAGGCATGAGCCACCGCACCTGGCCTCTTTGTGGGGTTTCTGTTCCAGGGTTGCTGCTGTGGCCTGAGTGTGTGCATCCCTCCAAATTCCTATGTTGAAACCTATTCCCCGGTGTGAGGGTATTAGGAGGTGAGGCCTTTGGGGGTGATTCAGGCATGAGGGCAGATTCGTGCCCATTAGGGAGGCCCCAGAGAGCTGCCTCACCCCTTCCACCAAGCGAGGACACGGCCAGCATCCGGATGGGAAGCAGGCCTCGCAGACACCCGTCTTTCCCGCGCCTCGATGTTTCCGTTGTTTGTCAGCCTCTGCTTTATGGTATTTTGCAATAGCAGCTCCCGTGGACTAAGACAGCTGCCTGGTCTGCAGTGTTACATAAAAGTCTGTGTGGCTGCCCTGGTCATCTCAGGAGGAAGAGCTCGCATAGACTCCAGGCTGCCCTGGTCATCTCAGGAGGAAGAGCTCGCATAGACTCCAGGCTGCCCTGGTCATCTCAGGAGGAAGAGCTCGCATAGACTCCAGGCTGCCCTGGTCATCTCAGGAGGAAGAGCTCGCATAGACTCCAGGCTGCCCTGGTCATCTCAGGAGGAAGAGCTCGCATAGACTCCAGGCAGTTTGGAAAGCAAGACACACTTAGCGTTTCCAGTCAGATGGGGTGTACCACTGGCAGTGCCAACTCCGTTTCTTCGGGGGGTTCTGTTTCCGGTCTCTACAGCAGCAGTGTCCCTGAAAATCCGAGTGAAGGGAACTCCACACAACTGCCGGGAGCCTTGTCTGTTTTGTGGTTCTTCTTTATATAGTTTTTTCTAGTTCCCTAGGGACCCATAAAAGCATAACATGGAGTTACAAGCTTTTCTCAGTATTTTCAAAGGCTTTTGGAAATATTTACCTGGAAAGGGCTACATAAGGAATTAAAAATGTCAAGGGCTAGGCCAGGTGTGGTGGCTCAGGCCTGTAATCCCAGCACTTTGGAATGCCAAGAGAGGCTGATCACCTGAGGTCAGGAGTTTGACACCAGCCTGGCCAACATGATGAAGCCCCATCTCTACTAAAAGTACAAAAATTAAAAATACAAAAATTAGCCAGGCATGGTGGCCTGCCCCTGTAATCCCAGCTCCTCGGGAGGCTGAGGCATGAGAAACACTTGAACCCGGGAAGCAGAGGTTGCAGTGAGCTGAGATGGCACCCCTGCACTCCAGCCTGGGTGACAGCAAGATTCCGTTTCAACACAAATAAACAAATAAAAACACCAAGGGCTAGAATCTGTGTGGCCACATTGAATACCATATGGAAGATAAATTACGCTTAAATGTGGCAGTTCGTTAACATACACCCACATATACACATACACACATATGTGCGTGCACGTGCACACACACACACACGTTAAGTGCTAGCACTGTAGTAGTAACAAGATAATTCCCAGTGCGCTCATTCATGTTAAGTCCCATAGAGGTACGGTTATCATTATTACTTTTAAAAATTCTCCTTTCATTTTTCTGTTTGAAGAACACTGAAACAAAAACTTCTAGTTTGATGCTAAAATTCTGGCTAATCAAGAGAGAAGGCCTCAGACGTGGGGCCATGGGCAGGCAGCAACAGTATCTAGCAGGCATTGAATAACGTGGTTTTCTTTTTCATTGTTTTCATTCTGATGATCACATCCCATTTATAATGCTTGATACCGGCTTTCCAATTATGAAAATTTCCTCTCAAAATAAATTGACTTCACAGAAAGTATTAAATAAGCAGCGGTGCATGTAGATATGACAAACTATGAAAGTGCATGCGACTAGCCACAGTTTGGGAGAGCTCTGTACGGCATTAGCGTGTGGGGTGGAAATACTTAAAAAGAACCCCTGCTGGAGAAGAACATCCAAACCCTGAACTGGCCATCATCTGGTCGCAACGTCTGGCTTTTTCTGGATCACATTTCCTTTCCAGGAAGCTGGTATGGGGGGCAAACGCAGGGGTACACAGCACTGGGTATGTGACAGAGCCCTCTTCCAGAGAAGTACAGACTCATTGTGCACATGGACCCTAGAACATAAAGTATAATAAAAAATAATAATATTTATATAGCTATAAAAAAAAAGACTCGGGGCACATGTGGGCTGATTGCAGAGGCGGGAGAAGAGAGAGCTGCTGGAAGAAAGGACGCTGCCTGGGCTGGTCTTTCCTCTTTAACTTGGCTGCCCGCTGATGAGGGAGCAGGTACTCTGTTTCTTAATGACTTCGTAAGTAATAGTCTTTTAGGAGAGACGCCATCGTTGCTGTTGCTGTTTTCATATGAAGCAATCAGAAATGTTTTTCACTTCCCGGAGGAAATATGTCTCTTATACCACCGTGTTTTTTTTTTGTTTGTTTTTTGTTTTTTTCCATGAGACGGAGTCTTGCTCTGCCGCCCAGGCCAGAGTGCAATGGCGTGATCTCAGCTCACAGCAACCTCCGCCTCCTGGGTTCGAGCAATTCTTCTGCCTCAGACTGCTTAGTAGCTGGGACTACAAGCATGTGCTACCACGCCTGGCTAACTTTTTGTATTTTTAATAGAGTCAGGGTTTCACCATGTTGGCCAGGATGGTCTCAATCTCCTGACCTTGTGATCCGCCCACCTCGGCCTCCCAAAGTGCTGGGATTACAGGCCTGAGCCACCGCGCCCAGCCCTTTTTTTTTTTTTTTTTTTTTTTTGGGACGGAGTCTCGCTCTGCTGCCCAGGCTGGAGTGCAGTGGTACGATCTCGGCTCACTGCAACCTCCACCTCCTGGGTTCAAGCGATTCTCCTGTCTGAGCCTCCCAAGTAGTTGGGATTACAAGTGCCCACCACCACGCTCAGCAAATTTTGTATTTTTAGTTGAGATGGGGTTTCACCATGTTGGCCAGGCTGGTCTCGAACTCCTGACCTCTGGTGATCCGCCTGCCTCGGCCTCCCAAAGTGCTGCGATTACAGGTGTGAGCCACCGCGCCTGGCCCCTTTCTACCACTTCTTTATGGAACACGGCACCTCCCTCTAACTTTGGTTTGCCTGCTTTTGAAAGCACAGTGAGTGTAAAAAGTGTTTGTCTTCCCTCCTAAAGTGGCTGTTAGGAATCTTGTCCCTGCAGGGCTGGGAGCTGACTCTGCAGGAGAAGCCACAAGTCCAGAGGCCTCCTCTTTTTATTTGAAGGGGTGAATATGTGTGTGTTTTTATTAAAAATAATGCCAGTGAAATGCCTTTATTTTTAAGGGCTGGGAACTAACTAAACACTGTGTGCATGTGAGCATACGTGCACGTGCGCATGCACACACACACACACACACACACACACACACCCTGTTGGCCTTGTATGTCCTACAAAATGCATCTCTGTATTTTCTTTCCTTTCCTAATTCTGGAAGGAGGTCATTGCAAAATGGTTTTGAGCAAGGATTGCCATGGCTTTGCCTGTTGAGGAGTTGACAGAGACTTGACATTCCAGGATTAGGGAACAGTCGGGGGCATAGGGCTGGCCGAAGGTGCTGCCGGCTCCTGGCGGTGATGAAAAGCCCCGTCTGGGGAAGCTTTAGCTCCGCCATGGTTTCCAGAGGCCCCCCTCTCCATTTCCAAGCTAGTCTAACACATCTGTAACATATCTGATGACAAGATACGTGGTAGGCAAGTACAGGTCCCAGATGAGTCCCCTTGAGCCCACACCCCAACTAGATCGCCGTCCCTGAAACCTCCATGTCCCTGTCTGGAGCTGCACGTCCAGCCCAGCATGTTCGTTGGCTTGGATGAAGCAGAGAACACAAAGTAGTGAGAGGAAAGGGTAGCTAGGAGAGGCAGCGCTGCAGCGGAGTGTCCGAGACCCGGGTGGGAAGGACGGTGGTCTGAGAGTTGTTTTAATTCATTGCCATAAATTATTAAGAATTCTAAAGCACCTCTTTCATGAGGCACTTTGCTATCTATAATTAAAGCAGTCCTAGGAAATGGAAAAGTGCACCCTTTGGTTATGGATTTGTTGCTTAAGCAAACAGGTCATAAGCACCAGGTTTGTGCCTGTTTACACGTAGCCTCGAGCTGTCCTGGGATTTGCTGAAACTGAGGCTTCCACTTCCAGTCGTGGTTTACAGTGAGGCCGCCGGTCTTGCCAGCCTCGGTGGGCCTTTAGCAGAAGCAAAGGCTCTGGGCACCATCCTACTTTAAGATCTCTGCCTTGTCGAAGGTCTTTCAAATCTAAGGGAAAAGCAACAACCACCCCCACAAAAACCTTGACGTCATCTCAGTGGATGAAATAATTTGAGTTTCCACATTTTTTTTTTTTTTTTTTTTTTTTTATACTTTAAGTTCTAGGGTACATGTGCATAACGTGCAGGTTTGTTACATATGTATACTTGTGCCATGTTGGTGTGCTGCACCCACCAACTTGTCAGCACCCATCAACTCGTCATTTACATCAGGTATAACTCCCAATGCAATCCCTCCCCCCTCCCCCCTCCCCATGATAGGCCCCGGTGTGTGATGTTCCCCTTCCCGAGTCCAAGTGATCTCATTGTTCAGTTCCCACCTATGAGTGAGAACATGCGGTGTTTGGTTTTCTGTTCTTGTGATAGTTTGCTGAGAATGATGGTTTCCAGCTACATCCATGTCCCTACAAAGGACACAAACTCATCCTTTTTTATGGCTGCATAGTATTCCATGGTGTATATGTGCCACATTTTCTTAATCCAGTCTGTCACTGATGGACATTTGGGTTGATTCCAAGTCTTTGCTATTGTGAATAGTGCCGCAGTAAACATACGTGTGCATGTGTCTTTATAGCAGCATGATTTATAATCCTTTGGGTATATACCCAGTAATGGGATGGCTGGGTCATATGGTACTTCTAGTTCTAGATCCCTGAGGAATCGCCATACTGTTTTCCGTAATGGTTGAACTAGTTTACAATCCCACCAACAGTGTAAAAGTGTTCCTATTTCTCCACATCCTCTCCAGCACCTGTTGTTTCCTGACTTTTTAATGATCGCCATTCTAACTGGTGTGAGATGGTATCTCATTGTGGTTTTGATTTGCATTTCTCTGATGGCCAGTGATGATGAGCATTTTTTCATGTGTCTGTTGGCTGTATGAATGTCTTCTTTTGAGAAATGTCTGTTCATATCCTTTGCCCACTTTTTGATGGGGTTGTTTGATTTTTTTCTTGTAAATTTGTTTGAGTTCTTTGTAGGTTCTGGATATTAGCCCTTTGTCAGATGAGTAGATTGCTAAAATTTTCTCCCATTCTATAGGTTGCCTGTTCACTGTGATGGTAGTTTCTTTTGCTGTGCAGAAGCTCTTTAGTTTAATTAGATCCCATCAAGCAATCCTTCCACCTTAGCTTCCCAAGTCACTGGGACTGCAGGCTCATGCCATCATGCCTAGCACTGTTTTAGTTTTTAGATGCCACATACATGTTTATTTTTGTGTTAATTAGCAAGAACTTTTTAAAAAAAGATGGGTCGTAGTCTCGTATGAAATCCATGCAATCATTCAGTGCTAACGGCTGGCAAGTTAGTTACCACTCCTAGACCACAGCCACATGGCTGTGTAGTAGAGTGGTCACACACATGTCGTGGACTCTGGATCCAGCTACCTGGGTGCACAGTCCGTCCCTCAGTTTCCCCATCTGTAAAATGGGGATGACTGAGGTAATACTACCTGCCTCACAGTTTGCAGCGGGGAGTCGACGAGTGAAGACTTAGACGGTACCTGGAATAGTGCCTCATTCCTAGGCAGCGTCCTGTGAGTGTTAAATAAAATATCTTGCGGCCGGGCGCGGTGGGTCAAGCCTGTAATCCCAGCACTTTGGGAGGCCGAGACGGGTGGATCACGAGGTCAGGAGATCAAGACCATCCTGGCTAACATGGTGAAACCCCGTCTCTACTAAAAAATACAAAAAACTAGCTAGGCGAGGTGGTGGGCGCCTGTAGTCCCAGTTACTCGGGAGGCTGAGGCGGGAGAATGGCGTGAACCTGGGAGGCGGAGCTTGCTGTGAGCTGAGATCCGGCCACTGCACTCCAGCCTAGGCGACAGAGCGAGACTCCGTCTCAAAAAAATAATAATAATAAATAAAATAAAATAAAATAAAATATCTTTTCATGCTGGTGTTTCTTTTCTGCTTTGACATGCTGAGATCCTGTTTTAGCTGCAGGATGGTTTGAGCGTGGCTTTGGTTTTCTATTAAAGCTTCTTTGATCTCTTAGCTCAAGCATTTCAACGAAGCATATGGTGTCTGCTTGCAGGGGATCTTGTGTGGGTGCATTTTCTGGTGCTCTTTGATAAGGAGCAGGGTATGAACATTTGGTTTGAGCATGACAGCTTAATGACTTTCCACGATAACTTCTTGTATCAAAGATTATTTCCCTTAAGTCTAGGCGTTGAAACAATGTATTTTGCTAGAAAATAAATAAGCTTGGAAGGAGGAAATGAGAATTTTCATTGTGGCTTGCAATGCTTTTGCCTTTTAAAATCTCATGACATGTGCTTTCATTAAATAAAAATGTCCCCCCTTCTTTTTTTCTTTATCTCGCACTTTGTTCCACGTGGCTTCACTAAGAAATTTGAAAGTGAACTAATGTGGAAGGTAAATCCAGAAAAATTTAATGCAGTTTTTAGTTTCAACTTGAAAGTTGCTGTTATGCCTTCAGTTAAGTTTTAGATGACGTGTTTTGTGGTTTTATACAATTTGATTTTTTTCCTTGATAAATTATTTTTCCCTAAATAGTTATTAATGAGAGCAGAGGCATGCTAATAAAATTAAAAATAAGAGAAATCTCTAACTAAAAATACTCATAAAATGTGATTTTGAAAATTAATATGTAGAGCCCAAAAAAGGCTTTCATTGGACTGTGTGCTTTTTCATGATAAGATATTATGGATAAAGAGTAATTCAGTTGTTTAGGATAATTCGAGCAAAAGGCATCAGAAATGGGAAATGGAAAAGTGGGGTCAGCCGGAGATCATTCTCTTTGCAGATATTATGAGCACAGAACTGTACGCAGGGCCCTGTGCATGCCCTTGGGAGGGACATGGAGATAGGAGGAGAATGTGGACAAGTATCAAAAGAGGTTGGTCCCTGTGGTAGGTGTTATGATAGCGTGGGGTGGAGATGTTACTTCTGGACAGAATGATGGGAAAGTGTCTCAGAGAGGGGGCATTGCCTTCATCTCAGAGGATGAATAGGTTTTGGGGACAGAGGATGACATTCCTGGTAGAGAGAATGCAGGGACACAGACACTGATATTGTTTGGCTGTGTCCCCACCCAAATCTCATCTTGAATTGCAATCCCATAATCTCCACGTGTCACAGGAGGTCATTGAATCATGGGGGTGGTTACCCTCATGCTGTTCTTGTGATAGTAAGTTCTCAAGATCTGATGGTTTTATAAGGGACTTTTTCCCCTTTGCTCTGCACTTCTCCTTGTTGCTGCCATGTGAAGAAAGAGGTGCTCACTTCCCCTTCCATCATGACTGTAAGTTTCCTGAGGCCTCCCCAGCCCATTGGAACTGTGAGTCAATTAAACCCTCTTTCCTTTGTAAATTATGCAGTCTTGGATATGTCTCATTAACAGTGTGAAAACAGACTAATACAGACATGGATGGGGTGTAGTGGGTAAATTAATCAGTAGGTAGGCTTTCCATAATCTACATAAGCTTATGAACTATATCTGATGAAATACTTTGAACAGAAACCAGAGAGGCAGCAGAGCATAGTTTTACAAATTCAGCCCCAGGAGTCAGCCTGAATGTGAGTACTGGCCCAGCAACTTTCTAGCTGTGTGATCCTGGTTAAGTTATAGAACTGTCTGAGCTTCGGTGTCTTCATGTGTAAAAGGCAGGTAATGATAACCAGGTTGTTGGAAGAAATAAGCTAATGCATGTAAAGGACTCAGCATATGTTCTGCACAGAGTAGGTGGCCGAGAAGTATAGATTATTAATAGCAACAACAGCAATAAACAAAAAAATTGTTTATGGCTATGAATTTTTCTCTTGAAATAGATTTCTAGGAATTCTTTTAAATTTTCTTATGCATCCAAATTTGCTGAAGGCTAACTGCAAATTTTCAGTGACTTGGTGACCTCAGGGATGTCAACAAGCTGAACATTACCAATCCTTTGGGTTAAATCTCAGGCTTTCTGGTCAACTGAAGGAGCTGGGGTTTAATAAACACGTGAAACATCTCCTTGCCAGAAGAAAGGAAACAAAGTTTCTAGAAAGCAGCATTATTTCAGTTAGTATTATAAACTGTTGGGATATCATCATATTCTTTAAACCAGCTTGGTTTGTACTTCATAATGCCTACTGGTAAAGTGTAAATGAGAATAGAAATTGAATATGCCTTCACTCCTGGCTCATCAGGAGTAGCAGCTGGGAAGAAACTGCAGGCACGGCATTAGCAAAATGCGTTTAGACCCTCTGCCTGTATCTTTCAATAAATGCTTAGAATTTTGTGTTACACTTGCGTACATTTAGGAATATTTTTTCAGTGTTTTAAAATTCTATTCATTGTCGATAAGACCAGGAAAGGCGTGGGTGTTGGTTGTTTTGTTGAAGACTTTGCTGTTGGATGAGCCAGATATGGTAACTATATACTGCAGCTTTGTCCTGAGTGGCTGGAAAAGGTGAAGCAGCACGCTAGGAAGGCCCTCTCAGTACCTCAGTAAGCAAACTTACCTGAGGCCAGGTGTTGCACAAGATGAGGTCATTGCACAAGACGAGGTTGCACGAGACGAGGTCGTGTCATGGCGAGGTTTCTGGTGGTGAGGAGTGTGGCGGCTGCCCTTGGGAACACAGGGGTTCCTTTCAGGCAATCAGGGAGCTTCTCTCTACTTCCCAGTTCTGGAGTGTTCAGAGGTGTGGCAGTGCCGCTTAATCTCAGATGTGTAGTTAATCAAAAAAGTACACACTTGAGGCTGGGTGCAGCGGCTCACACCTGTAATCCCAGCACTTTGGGAGGCCAAGGTGGGCGGATCACTTAAGGTCAGGAGTTTGAGACCAGCCTGGCCAATATGGTGAAACTCTGTCTCTACTAAAAAAAAAAAAAAAAAAGTACACATTTGAGATTAAGCTTGGCCGAGTACAGTGGCTCATGCTTGTAATCCCAGCAGTTTGGGAGGCCAAGGCAGGAGGATCGCTTGAGCCCAGGAGTTCGAGACCAGCCTGGGCCACATAGTGAGACCCTGTATTAGTTCTCACACTGCTATAAAGAACTACCTGAGACTGGGTAATTTATAAAGAAAACAGGTTTAATTGGCTCCAGTTCCTCAGGCTGTACAAGAAGCACAGCCAGGGAATGCCTCAGGAAACTTTCAATCACAGCGGAAGGCGAAGGGGAAGTAGGCGCGCGTCTTACGTGTCTGGGTCAGGAGGAAGAGCTCGAGGCTGGAGGTGCCACACACTTTTAAACAGCCAGATCTCCTGAGAACCCCATCACGAGACAACACTGGGGGATGGAGCTAAATTGTTAGAAACCACCCCCGTGATCCAATCACCTCCTACCAGGCCCCACCTCCAACACTGGGGATTACAATTTAACAGGAGATTTGGGTGGGGACACAGATTCTAACCATCAGACCCCATTTCTAATATGTATATATATATATATTATATCTTATATAGGTACACATATACATATAATATACATGTGCATATACATACAATAATATATTACATATTATGTACTATATACATATATATGTGAGATTAAGCTTATGGATTATTTTGTATTGGTGGTGCTCTCTGTAGCTCTCATTATTATTTTCTTCCAGTATTTTTCTAATAAGACTTTGACATTTGACTTTTTTCTTCTGCAACACGTATAGCAGTTACTGTGTCCCAGGCACAGTTCTAACAGCAAGCAGAGAGGCAGCAGAGCATAGTTTTACAAATTCAGCCCCTGGAGTGGGCCTGAATGTGAATACAGGCTCCGCACTTCACGTCTTCTAAGTCATTTACTCCTCCGAGCAATCCCAAGGTTCTAGAGTTCTCCCTGGACAGATGAGCAAACTGACACGCGGAGAGGTCCGTTAATGTGCATGAGGCTAGTTTGGTGCCTGGGGGGGCCTTGACCCTGGCCCTCTGTATCCGGAGTCCCCTCAGTCTGGTGCTGCCTCTTTCTGGCCTCCAAACATCCACTATCCACTACGAGTTTGCTTAAAAACTTGTGGCCTATCTCTGAGGAGCAATAAGTTTGAATATGTTGCCATTAATTTTTGCGTGAATTCAACAAGTGTGTTATTAGCCCTCAGGGATGCAACAGGACGGAACACAGTCCCTGCCCCAAAGCACCTGTTCTAAAGTAGGAGTCAAGTTGGGACTGGAGGATGTTAGGTTGTGATTAATGCAAAGGCTGCCCCTGGCCTTTAAAAAGTTGAGGTGGAATTCACATGCCACGAAATTCATCATTTTAGAGTGCACAAGCCAGTGGGCTTTAGTCTATTCACAAAGTTGTGCAACCATCACGCCTATCTCATTCCTGAATATTTTTCTCACCCCAAAAGGATACCCTCTATCCATTAAGCAGTCACTTCCCATTTCCCCCTCACCCCAATAACCCCTAATTAGATCCTAAGCAACCCCTGGGTAACTGCTAATCTACTTTCTGTCTCTATGATTTGCCTGCTCCGGCCATTTCATAGACATGGAATCATACACTCTGTGGTCTTTTCTGCCTGGTGTAACTCATGTGGCATCGTGTTTCCCAAGCTCACCCTTGTTGTGGCTTAAGTCAGCACTTCCTTGTCATGGCTGAGTGGCACTCCTTTGTATGGACAGGGACGTCACGATTACTCATTCATCAGCTGGTGATCAGGTCCTGGCCTTTCCAACTGTTTCTGAGAAGTCATCCTGTTAAAAGATATTTTGATATGGTCAGACCTTTAGTCATAGACTTCCTAAGGATTCCAGCCTATTCTGCCTGAATGATTTTATGACAAAATCCTTCTGCATCATTTAAGCAACACTTTCACTGCAAAATTCGGTTGTTGTCCAATTGTCCCATTTCTGGAAACGACTCTGTCTCAAGACCTTAAGTTGGCTGAAGGGGTCTCACTCGCCACACTCGGGTGTAACCATACAGGCTCCTAACCAGAGCCTATGTGTATTCTTTGGAACATTCTCTGTCTTCTTTCTCTTTTTTGAGACAAGAGTTTTGCTCTGTCACCCAGGCTAGAGTGCAATGCTGCAATCTCAGCTCACTGCAACCTCCACCCCTGGTTCAAGTGATTCTTCAACTTCCCGAGTAGCTGGGATTACAGGTACTCGTTACCACGCCCGGCCAGTTTTTGTATTTTTAGTAGAGACAGGCTTTCACCATGTTGGCCAGCAGGTGGGTCTCGAACTCCTGATCACGTGATCCCCTCCTCGGCCTCCCAAAGTGCTGGATTGCAGGCTTGAGCCACCATGCCCGCTCTCTCTCTTTTTGTTTTTTTTTTTTTTTTTTTTTTTTACTATTTTTATTATTTAATAGCTGGGCTCATAGTACCATTTCCTACCACTTTTTTCCCTCTCTGAATTGTTGAGTCTGGCTCTGCTGCCATTCGATGTAATTCGCTGGAGACTTAGCCTCATTTCAGGCTTTTGCTAACATGTATCTTTTTTTTTTTTTTTTTTTTTTACTGTTTTAAGATCATTTATTAAAACACAGTCATTCAGAAGCCGTTGAGACATCAGGCAGCAGGAAGGAAGGTGGGCTGGAGCAGGCCCTGTGAAGGACCAAGGACAAAGTAATAGCCGCGGTTATGAAATTGCATTTTATTCTGATAAAGACTAATGTATGCCTGATAACCTAGCAATAATCCATAAGTTTGGTAGTTCACAACATTTTTAGAAAGCACATACGATTAACATTCAAATAAGGCACTATAAAAAGTTTTATAAAGAATGAAGTGTTTACTATAATTCTTTTAAGAAACTTTGGTTCATCTTGAAGGCTTGGTGAATTTTTAAAATATCAGAAGAAAAGGAAAATAAAATTTTTCCCCCAAAATACATAAGAACTACTTACTGGCACTTGTATTTTAAGTACCTGGAAAAAAATGGAACGGATTTTTAAAGGCAATTAATAACAGCTTGTACGAGGGTTTGTTTTATTTGATTTGGCACCAAGTCAAGAGTAAATACGCCATGGAAGACGCCATCGCGCATTTCCTCCACCTCTCATACTGCCCCACTTCTACCAGACCACACAGCACGTCAGCAACCGTCCTTGCTGCCCCACTCAGGAATCACTTTAGATTCCAATTTTGTTTGTTTGTTTGTTTGTTGTTGTTGTTTTGATACGGAGTCTCGCTCTGCCCCCCAGGCTGGAGTGCAGTGGTCGCAATCTTGGCTCCCTGCAACTTCCACCTCCTGGGTTCACACCATTCTCCTGCCTCAGCCTCCTGAGTAGCTGGGGCTACAGGCGCCCGCCACCATGCCCGGCTGATTTTTTGTATTTTAGTAGAGACGGGGTTTCACCATGTTGGCCAGGGTAGTTTCGATCTCCTGATCTCATGATCCACCCACCTCGGCCTCCCAAAGTGCTGGGATTATAGGCGTGAGTCCCTGCGCCCGGCCCACATTCCAGTTTTTAAATGGCTTCTCAGATGACACCAACAAAGTTTCTTTCCCCTTAAAATAAGGTGGCAGTGAATGCTCACAGGTATCGATTTCTTTGATCAGGAACAAAGAACTCCTTCAGTAAACTCACTTACTTTCCTGGTCCTTGTTAACCTATTGTGTACATTCTTTTTATTGGCACACCTGTTTACTAATTATGATTGATTGCTATTTATGCCAAGGGAGCATTTCCCAGGCATCTCTCATCTATTCACTCACGACAATGCGTGCTTACTTTATTTACATAGTGCCGCGGGTTTTCTTTTTTCTTTTCTCTTTTTTTTTTTTTTTTTGGCAGGGGGTGGTACCATAACTTGTTATTTATCAGGGCAGATCATACATTTGGATCAAAAAGAGAAACCGGCAAGTAGATCCTAAAACACATTTCTTAACCTGAGTCACATCTGAAAACATATAGATTTTAATTACATTTTGTTGAAAATTCATTCAACTTTGGTGCTTTTCCAAGGACTTATAATGTCAATTTCTGACATAAATCATAACCCTCGGTACATATGTATTTTCAAAGGAAACAAGTCATCTTAAAATAATATTTTTCTATATGCTAATGATACATTTTTGTAGCAAATTGAAAATTCTGAGTAAACTGAAAGTATGCTTAACAACAAAATAAATACAGCATGTATGGTTAGCATATACATTTCTTAGTAGCAGAGAATTTGTGTCTTACAACAAATCTGTAGCAGAGAATTTGTGTCTTTTTTATCAACAAATCTGTCAAACCCCCAATGGCATGTAACTTTTTTTTAACTTTTCCAGGAAAATACGGAAACTTTATCAACCACTTATTAACTGAACAAAAAGTTAGATTACTACCAAACGCTCTTTTAATTTTGCTCTAACAGATGTTTTAAAAGTTCAGACATCACTGATGTTTTTGAAGATAGCTGCATAAAACACACTAGGTGATTTCAAAGGATGAATCTTAGTATGTGACTCGTTTGGCACATCCTTAGCATCTAGAATAAAATCAGCAGAAACAAAAGTCATATAATTTTCAAAGAATTCATACATACTGGAAGTCTTAGGAAAAACAGCTTCTAAATGCAAGGACTATGAGGTGTGCCCATCTTACTACTAATAGTGCCACACATTTTTCCTCATGGAGTAACTGAAGCTTTCTGGCTTGTTTGAGGAACTTTAGTTTGTAGGAAAGCATCACCATAGGGCCAAATCTTGTTGGTTCCTATTCCGGAGAATGTTTCCAACACCTCTTTTTTTCTGGTAATATTCCAGGACTGGCTTTGTTTGGCTTCCTAAGCCGGTAGTCTCTCGATAACCATCTCTGGTTTATCATCCTCACGCTGAATGAGAGGCTCCCTGTCAGAGCATCAGTGCCCACAGTTTTGGGAGGGTTGAATTCAGTGTTGTAGACTCGGCCGCTGGCGGGATGAATCCAGCGAGCAGTAAGGCGTTGTTTAATGACCTAAAAGGACACATTCAGGTTAATCACTGTGTCGATCTGATCTGCTCTATCTGGGGCTTCTGCCTGTGAAAGTGTCCTTGGAAAACCATCCAACAGCTGGACTAGGTGAGATTTTGCAGCTCCTGAAGGGTCAGCTGAGATGACGTAATCTGGAATGAGTTTCTCTTGGTCAATGAAAGCCTTGGCTAACATGCCAATTTCTTTTCTTTTCTTTTCTTTTCTTTTCTTTTCTTTTCTTTTCTTTTCTTTTCTTTTCTTTTTCTTTCTTTTCTTTCTTTCTTTCTTTCTTTCTTTCTTTCTTTCTTTCTTTCTTTCTTTCTTTCTTTCTCTCTTTCTCTCTTTCTCTCTCTCTCTCTTTCTTTCTTTTCTTTTCTTTCTCTCTCTCTCTCTGTCTTCCTTTCTTTCTTTCTTTTTTTCTTTCTTTCTATATTTATATATACTTTAAGTTCTGGGGTACAGGTGCACAACATGCAGGTTTGTTACATACCTATCTATGTGCCATGTTGGTTTACTGTACCCATCAACCCGTCATTCACATTAGGTATTTCTCCTAACATTACCCCTCCTCCAGCCCCCGACCTCCCAGCAGGCTTCGGTGTGTGATGTTCCCCTCCCTGCGTCCATGTGTTCTCATTGTTCAGCTCCCACTTATGAGTGAGAACAGGTAACACGCCAATTTCTGTGCCCCGCAGCATGTTGTACTGGAGCAGGTCCTCGCTGGAGAGGTGCTTCAGCTCCAAGTGTTTGGTGATGCGCGATGACACGGTGCCCTTGCCCAAGCCCGGGGCCCCCATGGTCACCGCGCACAGCAGCCGCGAGGACACCCCCATGGCCGCAGACCGGGGCCCGTGCCATGCTGGCACCAGGGCTTTGGCCTGGCCTGTGCTGGCCGGCTGGCAGTGCCACTAGCAGGCGGCGACCGCTGACATTTATCTTTGTCTCTTTTCAGGTCGATCCAGTGTTTACAAGGGAAGTAAAAGCCAAAGTGAGAAGGTAAGAGTTGGTGGAGACCAGTCATTTTGTAGAACGGGAAGCCTGAGTGGCCCCTGAGTTACCTGAACTCACATTTATCCAGTCCCAGACACTATTCCAAGCAGTTTCCAAGTGTTTCCTCGTGTGGTGCATCCTCCCAGCGAGCCCATGGCATCCTAGGCACCAGTATTTGCCCAGGGAAATGCCAATAAAAACCACTTTGTGATTATAATTTTTAACTGATCACATTGGCCAAAATGGAAAGATTTAAAGTCTCAAAGGTTTGGAAGAATGGAGGGGTATTTCCCCTTTGTCACAGCCTGTCTGGGGAGCAATTTGTTGGAGTGTTGGTTATAAGTTGCGTTTGTCAGCCGGGAACCCAACAGCACAGGCTTGAACACATTGAGGTTTCATTGCCCACATCGACAAGTCTGAGGGTGGTCAGTCAGGGAGCAAAGTGGAGGCTTCGCGGAGACCTCAGGGATTTGGCGCTTGTCTCTGTCCTGCCTTCCTCGGCCTGTGGCTCCCGTTCTGAAGGTGACGTGGTGGCTTTAGAGCTGTGTCATCAGTCTGCGTTGTAAGTGGGGCGATGGGAATGAGCAGACCAGAAGGATGTGGGTCTCATTTGGGTCAGCCCCCTGTAAAGTGGTGTTCTCACAGCCCCCGGGATTCCAGCCAGACTCGTTGGCCACACCAACCACCAAGGGCACTGACAAAGACTGGTTTTTTCCCCATCTATAATCAGGGATCTTCAGATTGCTCCTAGGTGCAGACGCATGTGTGCAAAAGTATCACCTGCTCAGGGAAGGGAGGCATGGCAGAGCCGTGAGAGTGGTGGCCAGTGGTGGGGACTGGGAAGATCAAAGAAAGGTGAAGATTTACATTGTGTGGTGAAAAAATAGAACAAGGCAAAATGTCTATGACAAAATAGCTGTCAATGCTGTGTGCTGGGAACAGGGCTTTTGTGACATTATCGTCACTATTTAGTATTTCTATTTCCATTCTTTTTTCTTTTTTTCTTTTTTGAGACCGAGTCGTGCTCTGTCACCCAGGCTGGAGCGCAGTGGCAAAATCTCAGCTCACTGCAATCTCCGCCTCCCGGGTTCAAGCAATTCTCCTGCCTCAGCCTCCCAAGTAGCTGGGATTACAGGTACACACCACCACGCCTGGCTAATATTTGTATCTTTAGTAGAGATGGGGTTTCGCCATGTTCGCTAGGCTGGTCTTGAACTCCTGATCTCAGGTAATCCACCTGCCTTGGCCTCCCAAAGTGCTGGGACTACAGGTGTGAGCCACTGCACCTGGCCTGTTTCTATTATTTCTATTCCTATTATCTTATTAGTATTTTTAAAAATTATTTGAAAAAAAGTTGAATTATTAGAAAAATGTTTTCTAAATCATACAGAGAAAATGGCACAAACCTTATCTCTGACTCTCCCAGCCCTTGAGAGCAGGTGTCTTTATTGAGCGTACTGAAAACAAAAGCAGACACGTTAAGCAACTCCCCCCACTCCCTTGTCAAGGACATGAGCTGTAAGGATTTCCACCCCAGTATAGTTCTCCCGGCTGAACGCTTGGGCAACAATGCTTACTTGCTGATCTAAAGTATTACACCCAAACTGTCATCTCTCCTCCTCCCAGCTGCCTACCCATGAGATTCTTGGAATTAGAGCCCCTCTTCCTGCTTTGTGTTTCAGGGCCGCTGGGGTTCGATTGATTGGAGAGATGCCCCAAGAAGATTTGCACGCGGTGGTGAAGAATTGCTTTGCAGTGGTGAACAGCTCTGTCTCTGAAGGCATGTCAGCTGCAATTCTGGAGGTAATTATGTAACTCAAGTACTGAAAGTGGGAGTATGAAATTGTCCATCACTCCTTTTCTTATTTATGGAGGTGACGTCTTTGTCAATAGCATTCTGCACTTCTCAAAGCTAAAAAGGCCAAGCAGCATACCCGTTGGAGTTCAAAAGTCCTTTTGAAGTTCTATCTGGAAGTTTAAAAATATCATTTCATTTCTCATTGCTATTTCTCCTTGCCAGCGATGACGTAAAATAAAACTGGGATGGCATTGCCTCTCTGACCGTCTAAATATCTCTGACAGGAAGGCAGCTAAGGTTACGAAAGATTAGGCCAGGAAACAGGATGAAGGTGTTTTTGCAGGAAGCCTCCTTTTACTTGATCTTTTCTCTTTCTTTTCCATATTTTCTGTAATTCCAGAGCTTGAGGGAGGAGAAGAAAGGGCTGGACTTTGCAGGTGGCTGGAGACAGGGGCAGGGTAGTGATCACAGATGACGGGGTGGCGTGGGGGCCAGGCTGGATCTGATCTCTTTATCTAGCAGTCAGCTCTGTAAAATCGCTTCATCTTTTTTGACAAAATGTGTCTATCCCAGCACCACTCTGCAATTCCCCACCAGTGTATCTTGTGTTTTCAGGACCGAGGTTGGAGTGGGAAGACCGTGCTCTTGAAACCTGGGCAGGTTCTGGCTGGGCTGTGTCCCCTCTTCTGTAAAAGATCCTGGAAATCCTCGCATCCCCTTTGCAATGGGACCACCTACAACATCTCCTCCTCCTTGAGAGGTTTTTGACTGGGGCCTTTTACCATGATCTTCGATGCTTGATGTTAGCTCCTGGGGAGAATCACTGGCCTGTGTCTAACAGAAAAAGATGTTCCTTCTCTTGTTTTGGGGTTAGTTCATTGCCTTGGGGGCTCCTGAAGAATGAACCCAGAAAAGGGCAGGCTGGACTCACTCATGCCAACACCAGCCTTTGGCACTGGGTTTTCCTCATGTGATTAAAGCACCCAGTACCGCATGCGTGGTACCCCTGGTGGTTCTCAGCACACGCTGCACACGGCAGACATGGCGTAAGCATGCATTGATGGGCACATGATAAAGCCTGTTTTCCTGTCGAGAGAAACTTGTGGCCACTGCTTCCCGAGGTCTTTGGCCCAGGTGTCATGTGTTCTTTCTGAATATGTGGATTTCTTAGTTCAGTGTCTACTTAGATTAATGCTGTTACTTTATCATAAGTCTTTGGGATATCCATGTATCCCCTTGGATACCGGGTGAATGTACTGAACTTACTAACAAAAGTTAAGATCTGCAAACGTTAGGGGTCCAGAGAGAACGTGTTAAACTAGGAAAAAAATCCTCTCCCTACGTTTAAGAAATGACTGACATTGTGTGCATAATATTTGCTCTTAATTTGGCATCATTTATAAAAGAAGAAAAAAACCTCAAAAGAAAAAAACACAGAGGGAGCCGGTAGCAGCTGTGTATCTGTGCTCATGAATCTGCTGTTAGATGCTTTCAAAGTGCAGAGTGTGAGTTTGTAACGCCATCATCCTCAGCCAGACGTCAGCACCTCAGCTTAGGGGTTGTCACTAGTATTAATCTCCATTGTCCTTTCAAATCAGCTCCCAGCTGCAGTCCTCCGAGCAATATGTTAGCTTTAAAAGTGTATATGCTGATGGCACCAGTATTTGAGCTATTGTGAATTGCTCCTTTGTAGGTAAATATACGTGTTTTTTCAACTTCTTAAGGAAAGGTAGAGTGGAATTCGGGAATGATTTTACAACCAGCACACACAGCATTTCACTGCCGCTGTCAAACCTCATTTACTTCAAAGCAAAGGCAGCTGTTGGCAATTCCAACTGCCTTAAAATGTTGATGTTGTGTTCCTTTTGAAAACTCCCAAATAACCTTTGGGCAAAGGGTTTTGAATGAAGCTGATTTTGAAGGAGTGGTAAGGGTGCATTTCATTAGAATCAATTCAGATAGCCAAAGCGTTTAATCATGGAATAAGTGCCTATCGCTTTTGAAGGAAGTGATCTTTTGACCTTTCAGAATTAGCTGTATTTTCCCATGGAAGCATATAAACATCCCATTTGCAGAAACACGTTTCTTACTGATAAACTCCGAAAATCAAACTTTAGCTGGATGCGTGGGCAGCTGCGTGAACACTTCTACAACTAATCAGTTGTTTCCAGTTTTGAGCTTTTTTAGAGTTGAATCCTGCAGAGAATTACATTAAAAGTGTATAAACAATTATTTGCTCATCCCAGCTGTCATGATTAGGCTCTTTTCCCGGCCCCAGAACACACACACGCGCGCGCACACACACACGTACACACATAGGCGCACACACATGCTCACACACATGCACCGACAGATGCGTGCACGCGCACACACGCTCTACCTGAGAGGAAGCCCATCTTCTAAAGCAGAGAGGAGCACCTGCAGGAAGGAGGTGATTCCTGGCCCCTTGGCTTCCAGACTCCAGCCCCAGTGATTGAAATAGGATGTGAGGTCATTCAAGGTGACTCTGACTCTGTGTCACTTTGACCTCGACTAGTGTGTCAGCGTGTTTGTGTGTTTGTAAGTGTGTGTGTGGATTCGGCGGTGAGATACCTTTGCCACTTGGGAAAGTTGAAGGGCCTTTTGAGTTTTCATCATTAGGAAGAAGCTACTGGCACGTATTTGGGATGGAGCAGCTGTAGGGAGATGGGGTGCCGGTTCAAGGTGCCAGAATATGGCTAATTCTGAAAGGTCAAAAGATCAATTCCTTCAAAAGTGACAGACACTTACTCCATGATTGAACACTTTGGCTATCTGAATTGATTCTAATCAATTCATTGCATCAGAGTTGTACCCAAAATGCTGTTGGCACCCCCATTGAGAATCCCGGTAACCCCAATTATGTAAGATCCAAATGCGCTGTGGGCACATCCAGCCCAACTCCATCGCCACGTGACAAGCAATGCTTGTCTGACTTGACAGACGCCCAGTAAAGACCATTAAAATGCAAGCCAACCTCCCTGCAACAAAATCTAGACATGGTGGTTTCCAGCCCCAGGTATGTACCAGAATTACCTTGAAGCCTAAACAATCATAGGTACAGGTGATGGTGGCCACCCCTCACAAATCAGGCTTCACTTGTTTTGAGGAGGGGCCTGGCTGCTGAGTTTCTTACGACTGTTCTGCAGGGTAGAACAGAGGCAGTGTCTGTGTAAACCTTTATCAACTCTGCTGAAAATGGCATCCTGGCCACAAAGGCTTTTACAAAGAGTCTCATATGAAGTTTCCCTCTGCCTGATAAGAGCTTGGAGAGCTCATCTGGGGAAAATAAGAAATCAAGTGAGTTCTCATAGGAGCAGAGAGTAGAATAGGGGTAGCAGAGGCTGGGAGTGTGAGGAGTGGGGAGATGTTGGTTGAAGGACCTGAACTTCCAATTAGGAGGAATAAGTTCAAAAGATGTGTACTGCACATCATGGCTACTATAGTTAATAACAATATATTGTATCCTTGAAAATTGCTAAGAGTAGGTCCTAAGTGTTCCCACCACACAAAACAAGTATAAAGTAATGCATATGTTAATTAGCTTGCTTTAGCCATCCCACGGGGTAGATGTGTATCAAAACATCATGTTGTGGCCGGGCGGGGTGGCTCAAGCCTATAATCCCAGCGCTTTGGAAGGCTGAGGCTGGTGGATCACCTGAGGTCAGGAGTTCGAGACCAGCCTGGCCAACATGGTGAAACCCTGTCTCTACTAAAAATACAAAAATGAGCCGGGTATGATGACTTGCACCTGTAATCCCAGCTACTAGGGAGGCTGAGGCAGAAGAATTGCTGGAACCTGGTAGGCGGAGGTTGCAGTGAGCTGAGATCACACCACTGCACTCCAGCCTGGGTGACAGAGCGAGACTCCATCTCAAACAAAACAAAACAAAACAAAAACCCATCATGTTGTGCACTGTAAATGTAGGCAATTTTTGCTTGCCAGGTTTTTTTTCCTAATCAATTAAGTTCAAACACGAAGGTGTCAGGTGCCTCTTGGATCCTGACATTTCTTTTTTTTTTTTTTTGAGACGGAGTCTCGCTCTGTCGCCCAGGCTGGAGTGCAGTGGCCGGATCTCAGCTCACTGCAAGCTCCGCCTCCCGGGTTCCCGCCATTCTCCTGCCTCAGCCTCCCGAGTAGCTGGGACTACAGGCGCCGCCACCTCGCCCGGCTAATTTTTTTTTGTATTTTTTAGTAGAGACGGGGTTTCACCGGGTTAGCCAGGATGGTCTCGATCTCCTGACCTTGTGATCCGCCCGTCTCGGCCTCCCAAAGTGCTGGGATTACAGGCTTGAGCCACTGCGCCCGGCCGGATCCTGACATTTCATTTGTCTTAGTTCCAGAGTGGGATCCCTGACACTGGCTCTGAGCCGCTTTCTGTCCCGAGCCTGTGAGTCGCGCACGGTGCCCCGCTGTGGACTCACGGGGCACGTTCTGAGGGCGAGCACACTCACCTCCGTGCGCCGTCCGCCCAGGCACCGGCCGTCTCCGCGCCTGTCAGGCCCAGCTGCACGCCGTCGCCCTTGTCCAGGAGTTCTCCTCTCCTTAAGACGTCTCCTTTGTTAAAGGCACTTTTTGTTGGTTTCTCGAGAGGTGACTTCAGAACTAGGTTTCCGCAAATGTGCAACCCTCAGATTCCACTGAAGTCTCTTTGCCCTCTGTTCATTTCACAACGTCGTGAGCGGGTTGCATGGCGCCTTTTCTGCTGAACTGCGGTTTTCCTTGCAGGCAGGGCCGTGCCCTCCACGGTGCGGAATCCTTCCCTGCCTCTCCCCTTGCGCCGTGGACCGTCAGATGGGACGAGTATGTTCATGCCTTCTGTCATTCAGCGGAAGTGGGTAGAGTGCCGGGTCTGCCAGGCTCTGGAGACGCTGCAGCGGACAGACGCTAACGGGCCTTGTGATCGTGGAGCCCATGTCCCTGTGAGGGACTGAAAGAAGAGCTGGGAGACGGGCGGGAAGCAGGCAAAGGGAAGAGTGAACAGAGAACTTTAGGACGTGCTGAGGGGGAAGTGCAGCAGCAGACGGGACAGTGGGCGGTGGGGATGTGCTCAGGGAGGCTCCATGGTGGCGTGGGCTGAACGGTGGCCCCTCCCCAAATGCCTGTGTTGAAGTCCTCGCCCCGGCGTCTCAGAATAGGAATGTATTTGGAGAGAGAGGTAATCAAGTGAGAATGAGGTCCCTGGGCGGGGGTGTGGGGTGGGGAGGGGGAGGCTAAAAAGGGAAATTTCTTTCTTTTTTTTTTTTTGAGACAAAGTTTCACTTTTGTTGCCCAGGCTGAAGTGCAATAGCCAATCTCGGCTCACTGCAACCTCTGCCTCCCAGGTTCAAGTGATTCTCCTGCCTCAGCCTCCCAAGTAGCTGGTATTGCAGGCACACGCCACCAGGCCTGGCTAATTTTTGTCTTTTTAGTAGAGATGGGGTTTTACCATGTTCACCAGGCTGGTCTTGAACTCCTGACTTCAGGTGATTTGCCCACCTTGGCCTCCCAAAGTGCTGAGATTACAGGCGTGAGCCACTGCACCCGGCCTAATATAGCTTTAATATAATTTTAATTTACTTTATCTCGATGTCTGGTTCTAAGGTCACCTGTTTTTTAACTTGGGATTTATGGTTGTGAAGTGCATTCTCAAGACCTAGGACAGGTCACTATGCTCTATAAAACTTACTGAGTCAGGTAGGAAGCCCATCTGCTACTATAGTCTCATTTGCAGTTATAACAATGCCCAGAGACAGATGTAAATTCTGTAGTGTTAAGCCATTTAATCTGGACAAGCACGGTGGCTCACACCTGTAATTCCAACAGTTTGGGAGGCCAAGGTGGATGAATTGCTTGATCATAGAAGTTTCAGATGAGTGTGGAAAACATAGCAAGACCCCATCACTACAAAAATTTTTAAAAAACATTAGCTGAGGATGGTGGCATGTGCCTGTAGTCCCAGCTACTAGAGAGGCTGAGGTGGGAAGATTGCTTGAGCCCAGGAGGCGATTGTTGCAGTGAGCTGAGATTGAGCCACGGCATTCCAGCCTGGGCAACCGAGTGAGACCCTGTGCCCCCTTCCCCCGCAAAAAAGGTTATTTAATCTTCCCCACTACCCTTATGAAGGAGATACTTTTATCTCTGTTTTACCTCAGGGGAAACAGTCGAACAGTTGGGGGAGGTTGAGATGTTGACCCAAGATGGTACGAGTAGTATCTAGTGGAACCAGGATTCACACCCAGGCCGATCAGCTTCAGAGCTTCCCTTACAAATGTTATCATTTGTTTACTTCAAAAAAGTGTAAAATCTATAGAATAACTGAAAGAATGGTGCAGCGAATACCTGTGTACCCTTCACCCACATTCATCCTCCTGCTTCCTCTTCCTCTCCCCCGTCTCTCTCCATACACATACACTCTCTTCCTCTCTCTTTCTTTTGCCAGATCATCTGAAAGACGGTGGTTGATCACAGCACAGCTAATATTTCTCTCTGAAACTTTGAGGAACAGGTGTCCTCTCCTGCACCTGGGAAGACATGAGCACGCTTGAGAAAATTCAGTGTTAGTCAAATTACATCACTGGATATGCACTCCATGCGTAATTCCCTCGGTGTTGTATTTTTTTTTTTTTTTTTCAGGCAGGATCCACACAACATTCATGCATTGCATTTGGCTTTGTGTCTCTTTAGTGTCCCCCAGCCCAGCTCCCCATAGCTCTCCATGACGTCGAACCCTCTGAAGGGCCCTGGTCAGTTGTCCTAGAGAACACACAGATAGATTGGGCTGATGCATTCCTTGGGGTTGGATTTACCTCCCACCTCCAGCTGGGACTCCACGCAGGTGATGTGTGCTTCCCACCACGTCAAACGGGAGACACATCGGTCAGCTCTTCCTGCTGTTGGTGACAGATGGCTCCACTGTGAAGCCTTACCTCTTCTCTGTGACTGATAAGTCATCCATGGAGTGGTGCTTTGGGTTTTGGGAACACAGATGCTCCTCACCTTATGATGGGCTGCCTCCCAATAAACCCATCACAAGTTGAAAATACTGTGAGTTGGCTAACACAGTGAAACCCCGTCTCTACTAAAAGTACAAAAAACTAGCCGGGTGAGGTGGCGGGCACCTGTAGTCCCAGCTACTCGGGAGGCTGAGGCAGGAGAATGGCGTGAACCTGGGAGGCGGAGCTTGCAGTGAGCTGAGGTCGTGCCACTGCACTCCAGCCTGGGCGACAGAGTGAGACTCTGTCTCAAAAAAAAGAAAATACTGTGAGTTGAAAATGCGTTAAATACCCGTAAACTACCAAGTATCATAGCTCAGCCTAGCTGACCTTAAATATGCTCAGAAGACTTGCGTTTGCCTACAGTTGGGCAAAATCGTCTAACATGAAACTATTTTATAATAAAGTGTTGAATATCTTATGGAAGATATTATTGGATACTGTACTGAAAGTGAAAAACAGAATGGTTATATTGTTGCTGAAATATGGTTTTTACTGAACATGTGTTGCTTTTGCAGCACCATGAAGTCAGAAAATCTTAAGTGGAATCATTGTAAGTCGGAGACCATCCTGTTTCCTGATGACCTTTTACTTAACGGATTTGATCCGGATCCACTGGGATCCACTGTTGATCCCCAATCCTTGCCTGAATCACTTATTACACTGGGGGTTACAGTGTGATGATTTTCTAATTCTGCTCTTCTATCTACACTTAGTATACGCGCAGATTCTTCTGCAGAGAAGAGCCTTCCGTTTTCTTCCTCCTACTTTTCCTCTTCCTCCTCCTCCTCTTTCCTTTCATTTCCCTCTCATCACTAGGGAATCAGGTATTTTTGAAATTTAGTGTGTTACCATCTGTTACAGTCATTCTTTTTGAAGTTGCAAAATTGTCCTGCCGTGGTCAGTGGGATCCCCTTGAAGTTGGCTTCTGTTTCCTTTCGACCTGACATCACTGAGCTTTGAGCACTGTAGAAAGAGAACTCGTAAAATGCCTCCTGTCCGGGCAGGCGGGGCCAGGGCTGCACGCTGTGCTGTCGGGCTGTCGTCTTGTGGCCCAGCTGCTAGCTGCTGCCAGGCTGTGGGGTATCAGGTGCCTATCTCCAGACCTTTGGAAATGGAAAGTCGGCTTCGTGACTCATCGGAAGGATAAATCGTTTTCCTTTTCCTTTTGTCTGCATGCCAGAGAGCTGAGTTTGGTTTTTGTGGCATTCATACTCCCTTGCCTGTGCTGGAAGGAAATGGCTCCCTCAGGGAAAGAGACGATGGTGATTAAAAACACATCCTCCAGGTGGTCGGTGAAGAGGTATCGAATGAGCATTCAGAGAGAGGGGCTTCTTTGTGACACTGCAATAATTATGTCAGACAAGCGATTACAGTATATAGTGTTTCAGAGCTTCCAAACATAGTAAGTAATTAAAATTGAGATGTATTTTCAAACGTGCTATTGAGATTGGGATCTCATTTTGGCAAGGCGTATTTTTTGTGAGGTGCCAGAGGTCCAGTTAACCCAAGAAGTTACTCCGCCCCACACTGGCTCACCTTGCCGCAGAGGCTCTTGAAATGACTGCCTTCTGCCCCCTTTCCTCCTGTCTCCTCCAGGCGATGGATTTAGAAGTTCCGGTGCTGGCCAGGAACATCCCCGGGAATGCTGCCGTGGTGAAGCATGAAGTCACAGGGCTACTGTTTTCCAATCCTCAGGTAAAGAAAAGTTCTTTCCCTCCATTCACTCACCTCGTCTGAATAGTTTTCCTGTGTTTAATGGAGAGTCTTTCTGTTAGCGCTCAGTATTCCTGTCCTAGCCGGAGCCCTGCAGAAAGCGTGCTATCTTCCGTTATCACCTGGGCAGCTGCCTGGGTGTGCCACTAGCAGAAGCCTAGGGAACAGGAGCATTGAGTTCCATTCTTGATTCTGTTGCCAAGTTGCTGTACAGAGCTGGGAAAGACACGTTGCCTCTGAGATGTCTGGATTTCTGATTTCTGAAATGGGTAGTCTCAGATACAACCTTGTATTTATGGAACATCTGCTGGCTTTCAGAGGACGAGAGCTTATGTGATCACTTTTCATTCCTTGAAACAAATGCACAAACTATGCAGGGTTCCTGCGTAAATACATGAACATGTGTGTACATCGGGAAATAGAAGAAAGGGCCATGTACCTGTCCCTTGATTTAGCTGGCTATCCGGTGACTTCTGGGGTACACACGTGTGCCATCACCTCCCAGGAGCATGGAAAGGTATTGCCCAGTGTAGGGGGCCACAGATGGTTCTGGGGATTCGTCCTCCAGGGTTAGCCTGCATCCGACACCCAGAGTGCCTCCTGCAGAGAGTGACCCTGGCCGAGTCTCCAAGCCCCACTTTGCCTTCCGGATAAGTGAAGCTTATCGTAACACCTGCCTCTTAGAGTTGTGACATGCGCTGAATGCGTTGATGGCAGAGCTTTAGCGGTGCGCACGACACATGCCCAGAGCTCACTAAACACCAGTGTTATCAAAAGGGAAGGTGTTGGCTGGGTGCAGTGGTGCACTGGCTCACGCCTGTAATCCCAGCACTTTGGGAGGCTGAGGTGGGAGGATCATTTGAGGTCACGAGTTTGAGACCAGCCTGGGCAACATGGTGAAACCCTGTCTCTACTAAAAAGATTTAAAAAAAAAAAATGCTGGGTGTGGTGCATGCCTGTAATTCCAGCTACTCGGAGGCTGAGGCAGGATAATCACTTGAACCCGGGAGAGGGAGGTTACAGTGGACCAAGATCGCGCCACTGCACTGTGTCTGGGCAACAGAGTGAGACTCTGTCTCAAAAAAAAAAAGGAAGGCATTGTCACTTCGTATCCCTAGTAAATAAAAATCTTTTTTTTTTTTTTTGAGACAGGGTCTCACTGTGTAGCCCAGACACAGTGCAGTGGTGTGATCATGGCTTACTACAGCCTTGACCTTCTGGGCTCAAGCAATCCTCCCACCTCAGCCTCCTAAGTAGCTAGGACTACAGACATGCGCCACCACACCTGGCTAATTTTGTTTATTTTTTGTAGAGACAGGATCTCGCCTTTTTGCCCAGGCTGGTCTCAAACTTCTGGCCTCAAGTGACCCACCTGCTTGGCCTCCTGAAGTACTGGGATTATAGGCATGAGCACCACGTTCAGCGAAAATTAGCTTCTTAAAAAAATATTAGCTTCTACTACTAACCGTCTTTATTAAAGCACATATGCTCTTCCAAAATCCAGAAAGCTATGCTTCAAAACTGAAAACTCAAATACTTGAATATTCAGTTTTTAAGATTTCCTGCAGCAGATGTTTAATTCAAGTTCACTCTCCCTTTCTGTAGTGTGATGACGTGTCATGCTTTTCACTGCCTGCTTCTCACAGAGTTGTAAACAAATTCCAGCACAAACAACATGAAAGCTTCATGGGGCGGTGGGTGGTGGGGGGTGGCAGGGGGGTGGGGGTGGCAGGGGGGTGGGGATAGAGATTGCAAGTCGTGAGGTATCAGCAAGTCCTGAATGAATGCACTGACCATCCCGGGAAGGGGAAGGAAATAGCAAAGGTGGGACCCAGGCATTTGTCTGTTATTGTCTACAAAAGGCGTAGGTAGCACTGAAGGCTTCTCTTTTGATAGTAATATCTAAAAGCCCAAATAATATCCGGATAGGAAGAGTTTTCAGTAGTTACTTGTTGATTCTCCAAACAAAGGCTTATTGCTTTTTACCATACTCTATATCTCTCAAAATCAACTCCAGCCAAGCTTCAGGTCAGCGAATATTAATCTCCACTCTGGCAAAGTGTTCTGGATTTTTTTTTTTTCCGTCTCCCAAAAGGCAACGTCTGTTTACTTTATAGCTCAATTTCAAAGGACCAAAGAAAGCACTCCAACTTTATCAGTGAAAGTCTGAATAGCAATCCCTTATAAGTGGATATATTAGGCTGAACAGGAGAATGAAAGCAGTTTGGCTCTTCCTATTTCACACAACCTCTTGTAAGATATTGCGTTTAATGTTTGCAAATCACTATCGTGCCTCCGATGTATTCAGGTCATTTCTGCGAGTTACCGGCTTCCTGTGAGCCATCAGACACAACTCTGCAGCACTCAGGGAGTCTAGTTGCAGACTTATTTTGATTCCAGCACTTTCATGTTCATTTCACAAAAGACGTTAAAAAAAATCAAACTCTTGTGGTTTTATGTTGGGGGAGGCTGCGATTCTTAGCACATGTTGAAAGAGTGCGCTAGACATGGATGTCGCACCTGGTTTAGTTTGGTTTTCTTTACAGTCTCCTTCCAGTTTTACCTAGCACGGGGTAGGAGCTGTTGCTTTAAAAACAATATGCATTTTAAATAAGTCAGGGACTATGGTTCTATGAATCTGGACTAAGAAACTCACATGAAAGGAACCACTAGTGGGTTGCCAGTGTTGGCAAGATTAATGTTAAATATGAGGCCGGGCACGGTGGCTCACGCCTGTAATCCCGGTACTTTAGGAGGCTGAGGTGGGTGGATTGCCAGAGGTTAGGAGTTCGAGACAAGCCTGGCAAACATGGCAAAACCCTGTCTCTACTAAAAATATGAAAATTAGCCAGGTGTGGTAGCGGGTGCCTGTAACCCTGGCTACTCGGGAGGCTGAGGCAGGAGAATCACTTGAACCTAGGAGGTGGAGGTTGCAGTGAGCCAAGATTGTGCCGAGATTGCACCAATGCACTCCAGCCTGGGTGACAGAGCTGGGTGTCTCAAAAATTAAATAAATAAATAAATAAATAATTAAATAAGGATTTCCATATGCGTTGGAACCTGCATTCCATTTTTTTAAGAAGGAATGTCCGTGTCAGAGCGGCAGCCTTAGTTATGTACACATATGGAGTATATTTTACCATGCTTGCTATTCAAATCAGTGTTAAATGTGCAGTTAGTAGTTCTGCATTCACTTTTATTTTCTAATTGAGAATGTAAAGAAAGCCGGTGTAAAAAGATGAAGTTCAACATGTTAGACTATACGTTTAATACCCCAGTTAACTATTTTTCAAAACAGAAAACTGATTTTACATACAGTAAAGGATGTGGGTGACTGTTAACGGGCATTCCTTATTCTTTTCATTTTGTGAATCTTTTATAAAATGGTATTAGTCAGGGTTCCCCAGAGAAACAGAACCAGTAGGAGATATATATAAATATGTGAGGAGATTTCTTATAGCAATTGGCTGACATGATTATGGAAGCCAGAAAGTTCCATTATCTGTTGTCTGCAAGCTGGAGATGCAGGAAAGCCAGTGGTACGATTCAGTACGAGGCTAAAGGGCCCAAGAATCAGGGGTGTGAATCCAAAAGAAGGAGGCCAGCATATGGAAGAGACACCTGCACCTCTATGTTTATCAAAGCACTGTTCACAATAGCCAAGGTATGGAATCAACCTAAGTGTCCATCAGCAGATGAATATGTGAGGAAAATGTGGTACATATACCCAGTGGAGTACTATTCAGCCACAAAAAGAAGGAGCTGTGTCACTTATGGCAACATGGCTGGAACTGGACGAAATTATAGTAAGTGGAATAAGGCAGGCAAAGAAACATGAATATCGTACATTCTTGGGGTCTGAAAGGCTGAGACTCAGGAGCTCAGGTGTCTCTGTGCAGAAGAAGATGGATGTCCCAGCTCAAGAAGCAGGAAGATTTCCCTTCCTCCGCCTTTTCGTTCTATTCCGATTGGATGGTGCTGGCCTGCATTGCTGAGGGTGCAGCTTCCCTCTTAAGTTCACAGATTCAAATGCTAATCTCTTCCAGAAACAGCCTCACACACACACCCAGAAATAAGGCGTCACCAGCCATCTGGACATCCCTCAGCCCAGGCACACTGACACATAAAATTAACCATCATGAAAACTAAACCAACAAAAGGAAAAGAAATGTGACCTTTTTTTGGGAAACCATAACACACATTCTGTGGGTCAGGCAGTTTTTTTGGTAACCAGGACTCTGTCCCCCTCCACCCTTGCTGACACTTGTGTCCTACGATGGCCTTGTGTGTGTGCCCCGTCCCCCTCCTCCCTTCCCAGCACTTGAGTCCTACGGCGGCCCCGTGTGTATGCGCTCCAGTGAGGGGTCACACACGTCATGCCTTCGAGGGTGGAGTGAGCTGCCTTGTATGGTGGGATCGGGGCAGTCACACGTTCTCCTAGCTATCTGTTGCAGACCTGCAGGGCTAGCTCTGGGTCCAGACACAATGTCCAGAGTCTTTGAACGAATATTCACATCTCGTCTAAGAAGGAACAGGACTAAGACACCAGCAGTGGTTATAGCAGTGCATCAATTAGCCTGGGCAGCAGCAGTGAGGTCTTTGGGGAAAGACTTGCTGACAAACAGATGTGGGCAAGGAACGAGTGGAGGGAGTCGAACACAGCGTGGCCTGTGCCAGGCAGGAGGTTCAAGCTTAGGTGTCTGGAGGGCACACAGGTATGCAGGGGGTGAAGTGGCCTGGTCAGGTGCAACCGTAGGGACCCTCGGGTCAGACCTGTAGCCCTTGCTGCTGTTGAAGAGCGGCTGAAAGTCTGATTCTTATGTGGGTATTACCAATTTATAAATGTAGACAACTCAGTCAAATTCTAAAATGATTCCTTTTTTTTTTTTTTTTTTTTTTTTTTGAGATGGAGTCTCTCTCCATCCAGCCCAGGCTGGAGTGCGGTGGTGTGATCTCGGCTCCCTGCAACCTTGGCCTCCCGGGGTTCAAGCGATTATTCTGTCTCAGCCTCACGAGTAGCTGGGACAACAGGTGTGCGCCACCATGCCCGCTAAATTTTGTATTTTTAGTAAAGACAGGGTTTTACCTTATTGGCCAGGCTGGTCTTGAACCCCTGATCTCATGATCTGCCCGCCTTGGCCTCCCAGGGTGCTGGGATTACAGGTGTGAGCCACTGTGCCCAGCCAAAATGATTCTTTTAGACATGATAGGGACCTAGTTACACATTTGTGGGGAGATTTACTGCCAGCCTGTGAGCTCTGCTCTGGATCAAGGATACCCCTTTTCCACTGACAAATGAGAAATGTAACTCAGCCAGAGTACACTGTGCACACCAACGACAGTGGGTTACCCGAGGAGGACACATCAAAGGTGACATCTGGTCAGGGCTGCCTCTGGCCATCAGTGTCCTCTTCACTCCAGACAGAAGAGGTGTCAGCTGTCACAGGAGGGCCTGCTGTGGGTTCGGGAGTGGAGTGGGGTTGATTCCAGGGTCGTACGGGCCAGAAAATAGGAAGGACTTGATGTGATAAAACGACAGTGGGAGGCCAGGTGCGGTGGCTCACACCTATAATCCCAGCACTTTGGGAGGCCGAGGTGGGTGGATCACTTGAGGTCAGGAGTTTGAGACTAGCCTGAGCAACATGGTGAAACCCTGTCTCCACTAAAATGCAAGAATTAGCTGGGCGTGGTGGCGGGTGCCTGTAATCCCAGCTACTCAGGAGGCTGAGGCAGGAGAATTGCTTGAGCCTGGGGGGTGGAGGTTGCAGTGAGCACCATTGCACTCCAGCCTGGGCGAGAGTGAGACTCCATCTCAAAACAAAAGCAAAAAGGTGTTTTTTTCTCTCTCTACGTGAAAATTAACGTGTGTTGGCTCCTATCGTGCACAGGCATGTTAGGCAGAGAGTTTTATGGAGTTCTTACTATATTCCCAGCACTGAGCTAGGTCCTGGAGGTGAAGAAATGAAACAGAAAGGGTGCAAGTCCTCAGGAATGCACAGTCGGCTGTGGGTGGTGCGCAGATGGCAGAGCATAGCATCAGGTAGCGTGCCCTCTGCATTGTCGGCCCATCACGAGTGACACCTGTCTTCGTCTGTTCCGGCTGTGGTAACAGAACACCATAGACTGGGGACTTAGGCAACAAACATTTATCTCTCACAGTCCTGGAGGCTGCAATCCAAGATGGGCACCTGATAGACAGCTGTCTTCTCCCTGTGTCCTCACATGGTGGAAGGGCCGAGACAGTTCTCTGGGGTCCCTTTTATAAGGACACTAATCTCGGCCAGTTGTGCTGGCTCATGCCTGTAATCCCAGCACTTTGGGAGGCCAGATTGCTTGAGCCCAGGAGTTTGGGGCCAGCCTGGCCACCATGGAGAAACCCTGTCTCTACAAAAAAAGTAAAATATTATCTGGGGGTGGTGGCAGATGCCTGTAATCCCAGCTACTCGAGAGGCTGGGATGGGAGGATCACTTGAGCCTGAGAGGTGGAGGCTACAGGGGAGCCATAATGGCATGGCTGTCCTCTAGCCTGGGTGACAGAGTGAGACCCTGTCTCAAAACAGTACGTTAGACACCAGTCTTTCCATCCTCATGACCCAGTCACCTCCCAAAGACCTCACCTCCTGCCGTCCCCTTGGGGGTGAGCCGTTCAGCGTATGCATTTGCAGAGACACAAACATTCACCCCACAATATGACCCCTTGTCAAATGTTCACCCCGTGATGGACATGGTTCCCGCTGCTTTACATGGATGGACTCCATGAGCTGTCACAGTGATGCTATGATGCCAACACCTTCATAATCACCGTTGGACCGGTGGGGGAACTGAGGCATAGAGAAGCCCAATTAACTAGTAAGTGTCAGAGCCAGATGTGGAGCCTCGTCACCCTGGCATGTTGTGTTATTAGTGTGAAGAGATTGCTAGGGATGTTGAGCTGGGCCTCAAAGAACGAGATTCCCTAGGCAGGGAAAGGCATTCACAGTAGCGGGTGCCACCTGGACAAAAGTTTAGGGGTGTGAGAGTGCAATGCATTGGAAGAGTTAGGCGTAGTGCAGTGTGGGAGGTGTTAGGGAAGGAATGGCCTAGGTGAAAGGGAACTCAGATGTAAGGAGCATGGGGCACAGGGGAGTGTGGTGAGCAGAGTTCTGAGATGCCCTGTGGCCTCTGCCTCCTGGTGTTCGGCTGTTGTGGTAGGTTATGTGGCAAGAGGGATTTTGCAGATGTGATTAAGGTAACTAATCAGTTGACTTTGAATCAATCAAAGATATGAACTGTGTGGGCCTGATCTCGTCATCAGAGCCTTTTGAATTTAGATCTAGAGGCCAAGGACAGAAGAATTCAGAGAGACTGGGACCTGTGGAGGGAGCCACATGGCAAGGAACTTTGGGCAGCCTCTAGGAGCTGGGGGCGACCCCTGATTGACAGCCAGTGGGAGAAAGATGGCCTGGGTCCTACAACCACAGAAACTGAATTCTGCCGACAACTTTGTGAGCTTCAAGGAAGACTCTAAGCTCCAGACAGGAGCCCAGCCCAGCCCACACCTTGATCTCAGGCTCATGGGACACTGAGCTGAAAAGTCAGCTCTGCCATGTCTGTGCCTGAATTTTGACCTGCAGAAACCATGAGACAATACATGGGTGTCATTTTAAGTCCCAAGTTTGTGGCTATTTGTTATGCAGCAATAGAAGACTAGTCCCAGAGGCGGGCGCAGTGGCTCACGCCTGTAATCCCAGCATTTTGGGAGGCTCAGGCAAGCACACTGCTTGAGCTCAGGAGTTCAAGAACAGCCTGGGCAACATGGGAAAGTTCTGTCTCTGCTAGAAAGAAAGAAAAGAAAAGAAAAGAAAAGAAAAGAAAAGAAAGAAAGAAAGAAAGAAAGAAAGAAAGAAAGAAAGAAAGAAAGAAAGAAAGAAAGAAAGAAAGAAAGAGAGAGAAAGAGAGAGAGAAAGAGAGAGAGAAAGAAAGAGAGAAAGAAAGAGAGAGAAGAGAAAGAGAGAGAGAAAGAGAGAGAGAAAGAGAGAGAGAAAGAGAGAGGGAGAGAGAGAAATAAATTGGCCAGATGTGGTGGCTCATGCCTGTAGTCCCAGCTACTGGGGAGGCTGAGGTGGGAGGATCGCTTTAACCTGGGTGATGGAAGTTGCTGTGAGCCTAGATCTTGCCACTGCACTCCAGCCTGGGTAACAGAGCAAAACCCTGTCTCAGAAATAAAGAGAAAGAGAACTAGCTCTAGGAAGAAGGCAGGGGAAGAGTTTTCAGTGGTGCCAATGCAGCTGGCTGCGGAGGAGGAAAGAATGTGTTCACAGTGGCGGAGATGGGACCTCCAGAAAGAGGACTGTTTCAGGTAATTAATGCATCACATTTGAGATGATGGAAGATCATTCAAGGGGATTCATAGGGTCTTGTTGGAGAAAACCTTGTTTGTTTCCCCTGCAACCACTGCGTCTTTCTCTATCCAATGAGGGGCTGGGAGTAGGAGTCCCTGGTGCACCTGGAGAGGAGGAGACAGCAGAGTGCTCCTGGGAGCCAGGGCTGAGCTGAGAGGGCGTGCAGACCAGCCAGCACCCCTGCCTGAAATGCCCCAGGGGTGGCCGGCTGCACTTGGAAGAAAGGCCAGACTTTTTCTGATGGCCACCAAGCTGTCCCTGAGCTAACCGCTGCCTACCACTCTGCCTTTGCTGCTCTGTGGCCACGTGGGCATCTCTGCTCCTCCCTCACGGGTAACTTGAGTCCGCAGCCTCTTTTCACCACCCTTCCCCATCTTATTTTCTTGTTTCCGTCCTGGCTTGCTCCCCACACCCTCCTCCCCAAACCCCTCAGACTGTTAGATCCAGGAGAGCAATTTCCCCAACTGTAAAATGGGAAAGCGAGGCCTCACCTGGGGGTTTTGTGCTCTTCCGCACGCAGCCCCAACACCCGGGCAGCGCCTGGCACTGAATGTGTGTTGACAGGTGAGTGCTAAGCGCAGGGTCCTGGGGTGGGGGTAGCAGCTGTTGGCGCAAAGATGATGGGAATCTGGAGGGAAGTTTGCCTTAGGGAGCTTATGAGGACAGCCTACCAAACTGAATAAAAAACCATTTAAAAAAATGATGATTAAGCATATTCAACCCTGGTAGGAACAGAATAATCTCTATTTTTATATACCTCACCCCTGGAAAACTTCAATTTAAGCAAAGCTTTCCAGACCTACTAAAGATTGATTTTTCATTACCACCACAATCCTGTTATTTCTCCTTTTAAGAAGTAGAAAAGTATTGAGCTATTTTCCTAGATATTTTATTGCTCTGTTTTATAGCTTCGAAATTAAAATCCATTTGACATTTAATAGAAACTGTGAATCTATACACTCTCCCAGGGTCAGACTTTTAAAGTGTAGCTCAAACCGATTTTGCTGGGAGGTTCTGTTTGAATGGTGCACAGAAAAACGTAAGTTCTGGAATAATGACGATGACCAGAGCTAGCATTTGTCCAGTGGGTATTCTGGGTCGGGCTCTGGCTGTAGTGTTCTGTGTGACTGGCATTTCCACTAAAGATAGCTTATTTTTCTTCAAACACTAATGGCTTTAATAGTCAGTCAACAGTTTAACGTTTGGGAAATGTGAGGCCCTAGGGAAAACATCAGCCTCCAAACTTTCATTCAGGCAGGGCTGGGCTGAGATCTCAAGTTTTGCACTTGGGAGCTGAGTGATCCTGGACGCTTCTCCTGTCCTCTGCTCGGTGCTTCTTCGGGAGAGTGGAGATAATGACCTCTTTTTGGGGAATAGCTGAGGGAGGGCACATGCACCATTGCCTCTTTCTTCCCCTGGGACAAAAACGGAGAATAGTCCACCGCATTCACGGCTTGCGGTGCTGCGCACTAGGGGAAGCCGTGGAGTATGGAAAGCACTAATATTTAATTGCGGAGACCAGCCCACAGCAGGATTCCGCCCAGTGCAGGGTACTGCGAACCCAGGGAGTAATTCCTGTCTCATGCTCACTTACAGTCACGTTCTACTTATGGATTTGGGGAAGCGACTGGCCAACATTACGTAAAATATCAGTTCTCTCTTATTTTTAAAAAATGTTTTAACGTAACGTCTATAATTCTTGGAAATTAAACGCATCCAGGATGTGTAAGCACCAGCCAGTGACAGCACACAGTAGGTACTCAGCATGAAATCCGAGATGGAGACCCTGCTGCGTTGACTGGATTTCCAGTTAAGCCTAGAGGAAACGTGGGGCAAAGCGTGTGTGAACTAAATTGGAGGTTAATGCAAAACTTACGTGGATTTGGAAGTAGTGTGACCTGATTGCTTATTGTGCGATATTGGGAAGCATCTGAGAGTGGAATAATAATAATACAAGCACACCAGGCTGGGCACAGTGGCTCACGACTGTCATCCCAGCACTTTGGGAGGCCAAGGCAGGTGGATCACTTGAGGTCAGGAGTTCGAGGCCAACATGGCAAAACCCTGTCTCTACTAAAAATACAACAAATTAGCTGAGCAGGGTGGCAGGTGCCTGTAATCCTAGCTACTCAGGAGGCTGAGGCATGAGAATCACTTGAACCCAGAGGGTGGAGGTTGCAGTGAGCCAAGATCATGCCACTGCACTCCCGCCTGGGTGACAGTTCGAGACATCGTCTCAAATAATAATAATAATAATAATAATAGTAATACTAGGACAACAGATGTAAACCTCACTGGAGCAGCGTAGGGACAGCCTGTGTGGGGGCTGTGATTGGGTGCCCAGCCTGGTGTATTGTTAGGGACACAGATTCTCCAGTGAGCTAGAGACGGTGGGTCCCTTGCCTCGGGCCAGTTGGGAGGGTTGAGGAGCTGGGTGAGAACTGGGTCTGACTGCAGAGCCTGAGCTCAGGCCGGGAGCACAAATGGCCCTGCTCTCTCCCTTCCCTGCTGCTGCCCCGGCACCTCCTCCTCACTGTGCCTCCCCTTCCCTGCTGTGCCTCCGTTTTTCTCTCCCTCTCCCCCTGTCTCATCATCTCCTTGTCTGTCTCTGTCTCTGTTTCTGTAGCCTTCCTCCCCTTCAGTCTCTGTTTCTGTCTCGTTGTCTGTTCCTCTGTCTCTGTTTCTACCTCTATCTCAGTCTCTAGCTCTCTCTCTTGCTCTCTCTCTGTCTCTCTGTCTCTCTTCCTGTCTCCCTCCCTCCCCTTCTCTCCTGTTTTCCACCTGTTTTCTAAAGTTGTTCTCACCCTGATTCTGTCTGTGTTCGTGGCAGAAGGGACCATTTCTGAGCCCCACCCTGGGTGTAGACGCCCCTGGATGCAGCATGAGGTGGGAAGGAAAGCCCCCGGCTGACTGCGCAGCCCCTGCGGCAGGTATGCACCGAGCTGGGTGGGCACCAAGCTGAGTGTGCACAGAGCTGCGGCGCAGCGAGCAGGACCAGGACGCGGGTGAGCCACGAGGTGGGGCTCACTGCTCAGACACGGATGCTGGGCTGTCACCAAGGTGCGGAGGCCCTCGGGGCTCCTCCTGGCCGCCTCACTCCTGACCAAGCAGGGAGCATCCTGCTTGCATCGCGTCTGGAATTCTCTGAAAATACAGAGAGAGAGAAGAGCTTCCTTCCCTCTGTGAGCTCAGTCCCCACTTCTGAGAACAGGAGGAGGCATCTCTGCGTCATCCTGACACTTGCTTTCCGCCATCTCCTGGGCCTTCGCGTGGGTGCACCTGTTGCTGTGCAAAGCCTGCTGGGCACCTGCCAGGAGTGTGAGCCCGCAGGCTCCAGCTGGGAACTGTGAATAGTTGAGGGGCCAGGCATGGAGAGACCCTCCCCTCCCCCTCCCCCTGCCTCTGCCTCTGCCTGTGTGCGCTTCCTGGAGGCCTCCTGGTGATCTGTGTCAGCACTGACAAATGCAGTCCCTGGTAGGCGGTGTGCTTGCCTCGCATCAAAACAACACTGCTGTAGGAATCAACTCCGAAGGCCGTTTCTGGGGTATCCTGGAATTCAGAAGGAGGAGGATGGTGACTTGTTGGCACTGGTAGAAGCCGGGCCAGGGTCCTGTGGAGGACCCCCGTGGGCTGCAGCCTTAGGGATAACGCCGCAGGGGGACGCCTGCCTGGAGCCTCAGCCCCTGCTTGTTGCAGGTGCGTGCACAAGCGGCCGGGCACACCGTCCTGGGTCCGGGGCTCCCAAGCCCGCCGCGCTCTCTTCCCTGAGCCCTGCTTCCCATCTGTCCCACTTCTCCTGAGCTCTGTCTCCAAACGCAGCTGGACCCCATCTCCACTGCACTCCCGACCGAGGCGCTGTGGGCTCCTGCCCGGGCTGTTCCAGCAGCCTCCTCCTTCCAGCCCGCCCACTCCCTCCCCGCAGCCACAGGCACCAAGTGAAAGTCCGCTTCTATCCCGCAGCTGAGGGCCCTCTGGTGACTTCCCCATTGGACCTAGAAGAAAATGCCACTTCTTCCCCGGCTTCTGAGGCCTTGCACGGCCCGCGCTGCCCCCTCCTCGTTCCAGGCTTCTCTGTCCACTACCTGAGTTCTGCTCACCCTCGGTCTCTAACCGAGCTGCGCCCGCGGCGGGTGCCTCCTCAATTGTTTCTTGGTTGAAATCACCCTGAAAGGACTTTTCTTGGCCACCCAGTGTTACTGGGGTTCCCACTTGGGTTTTCTCTGTCCCTGCACGTGTGTCTGAATACACTGCACTCTTCGCCATCTATAAACCCCAGTCCCCAGCCTGGAAGCTTCCCGAGGACAGCAATCAGGCATGTTTACTCATCAGCTCTCCCTCGCAGGGACCCTGGTGTGGACTAGATGCTCAGTGAGTACTGGAAGGGATGATTATGCCCCCAGCGTACAAGGGGCAACCCTTCCAGAGGGCATATTTCGCTATTTTCATCTGATAGTGAGCGATGCAGCACGCCACACAGTTGTACTTAACTGCTCTCTTTACTTTTTCTTTTCAAAGTCGCAGATGACAGCAGTCATCCCGCCCAATCATTGGCACCTGTCAGATTTTATCCCCATGCCTAGCAAGTAGTCTCTGACAGTTTCATGCCAATCACTGGTACTGGTGCTGAGTGCCACGCGGCAAAACGACAGGATTGCCTTCTCCTGCCTGGGTGCTTAGATCCCATGTAAATCCCTTTGGCTCAGAAATTGTCTTTCTTTTGCCCTCCCTTCCTCTCTCCCTCCCTTTTTCCTTCCTTCATCTCCCTCCTTTCTTCTTCCCTCCTTTTCTTCATCTGTTCTTTGCTCCCATTTTCTTTGATTTCTCTCCCTCCTTCCTTCCTTTCTCCCTTCCTCCCTCCTGACTTCCTTCTTCCCCTCCTCCTCCCTCCCTCCCTCTCAACTTCCCTCCCTCCCTAACTCTCTCCTTCCCTCTCTCCTTCTCTCCCTTCCTCTTTCTCCCTCCCTCCCTATCTACCTCCCTCCCTTCCTCCCTTGCCTCCTCCCTCCATTTCTCCCTCCCTTCTTCCCTCCTTTCCTCTCTCCCTCCCTCCCTAATTCCCTCCCTTCCTCCCTTCTTTACTCCCTTTCTCCCTCCATCCCGCCCTCTGTCCCTTCCTCTCTCCCTTTCTCCCTCTCTCTCTTCCTCCCTTCCTTTCTCCCTCCCTTCTTCTCTCCCTCCCTCCCCTCCTCTCTCCCTTCCTGTGCGCCACTGCCCTCATCATTCCTCATTAGTGAGCTCAACTTTCCTTTGAGTTTTGCCAGGAGAATCCGTTGTTTGCACTTTATACAGGAGCATGGTCTCTGGTGTTCCCTGAATCTCTGTAGAGTGTCGCTACCACGTGTCTGAATGAGCAAGCTGTACCTTGGGGACCTTGGACTGCAGTGGAACTGGGCTGCATTCGGAGCAAAGCCATGAGATGACCAGCATGCCAACAGGAAGTGGCAGCTGCTCTAATGGACCCCATCACCTCAGGAGGGCAGCATTGGGAGACCTTATTTCTTGCTCTCCTGGAGGCCAGAGCTGGTTGTTTGGTCTGTGACCACTGCCCGTGTGGTCACTCAGAGCCCTGGCTCCTTCCGTGACCTGGCTGCAGCTCCATGTGTATGTAGCTGCTGGGGAGAGAGAAGACAGGGTCCACCATGGGAGGTATGTGTGACCTGGGCTGGAGGGAGCACATGCCCCTCTCCGCTCATGCTCCCTTGGCTGCAACCTGGTCACATCACGCCCGCTGTGAGGGAGGCTGGGAATTGTGGCCTGGGAAGAACGGGGGAGCAACCGTATGACTGGGTGCTCCTCCTTTCATCCCCAAAGACTGAGGCTAACGTGTTCTGGGAGAAAAAAAAGACAGAAAACAAGACCCGTCATAAGGAAGATGGCTAGCATCTGTTGAGTGCTTGCTCTACAGATACAAATGTTATGCGTGGATTATCTTGTTTAACCTGCACAATGACGAATGAGCTCTTACCAGCCCCATTTCCTAGACGAGCAAACCAGGCACAGAGGAGTTAACTTCCTCAAGGCCCAGAAGCTGGTAAAAGGTGCCGCTGAGGTTCATACTGTGCTTTTCAGCTTTGTTAAGGTTGATTGACAAATTTAAAGATTGTCGACATGTATGGTATACCACTTAGTGTTTTGCTAGGTGCATCAATTGTGCAATGATTAAATCGAGCTAATAAACATTTCCATCCCCACACATACTTTTTTGTTGTAATGAGAATATTTAAGATCCACTCACTTAGCAACTTTCAAGTACACTAGAGTCACCAGGCTGCCCCATAGGTTTTCAGAATGTGACCCTCTAACTGAAACTTTGGAACCATTGACCAATATCTCCTCATTTCCTCTCCTGCGGCCCCCCAGCCCCTGGTAACCACCCTCCCACTCTGTTTCTATGAGGTTGATTTTCTAAGAATCTGCCTATAGGTCAAATTATGAAGTATTTGTCTTTTCTGGTTTTTGGTTTTTTTTTGAGACGGAGTCTCAAAATTGGCTGGAGTGCAGTTGTACAATCTCGGCTCACTGCAACCTCTGCCTCCTGGGTTCAAGCGATTCTCCTGCCTCCGCCCCTCCAGTAGCTAGGATTACAGGCTCGCGCCACCACACCTGGATAATTTTTGTATTTTTAGTAGAGATGGGGTTTCACTGTGTTGGCCAGGCTGGCTGGTCTTGAACTCCTGACGTCGCAATCCACCCGCCTCAGCCTCCCAAAGTACCAGGATTACAGGCGTGAGCCACTGTGCCTGGCCCATCTTTGTGTGTTTTTTAAATGTAGGTTTTAATTTTTGTGGGTCCATAGTAGGTATATGTATTTTGGAGGTTCATATTTTGACAGACATGCAGTGCATAATAATGGCATCAGGGTATGTCTTTCTGTGTTCTTAACCATTATACTACTGTCTATATTAGGATAAGTGGAATCTGATCTTTTTAATTAAAAGTAAGTTTTATGTTATATGAACACTTTATAGAAAAATTGAAAACATACAAATTAAAAATACCCATAACTTACAATTTGGAGACAGCCTCCTATTTTCCCAGAATGTTCTTGTCAGGACTTATGCAGGCGTGATGTATCCTTTCTGCGAAAGGCCTCTCTGCCCAGGGAGTTCTGCAGCCTCTCGGTTGCCTGGCATGTGCCAGAAGCTATGCGGGCTCAGCTGTCGCCACTGTCGGGCAGAGAAATGCATGGCGAGTCCATCCTGGTTCTTGGTTTCTTAAGGGTGGTGAGACAGTAAAATTCTCCTTTCCCTTCTGGCATTTGCACACCAGAGGCTGACTGTGCTGGTCAAAGGTGAGCTGTTATTTGAGAAGGGAAAACAGTGCAAGTCCTAGATAAATAACAGCAGGGTGACTGACCACCAGAGAACCCATGTTTTATTCCTGCCATTCCCGGGGCTCCACGGCTCCTGAAATGCATGATGCAGGGTTAGTGTGGCCTGAGGGCATTGCTCTGGCCGAGGTAGGAGGGAGCAAGAGTGCTTGCCCTCTGTAAACTGAGTGGGTCTATGGATGTCCGTGTCATCAAGGACTCCGGCCATCAGCAGGTACCTGCTAGTATAAATGGACAGAGCTGGCGGGTGGGCCCCGATTGCAGGTTTGTGAGCCATGGCAGTATCACCCAGGTGTGCTGCTCAGGAGCCCTGGCAAGAATTCAATGTGGCCTGAGCATCCCCCAAAACCCCCACCCCTCGCCCAACTCTGCCATTGCTTTCCTTCCTTCCTTCCTTCCTTCCTTCCTTCCTTCCTTCCTTCCTTCCCTCCCTCCCTCCCTCCCTCCTTCCTTCCCTCCCTCCTTCCTTCCCTCCTTCCTTCCTTCCTTCCTTCTTTCCCTCCCTCCCCTCCCTCCCTCCCTCCTTCCTCCTTCCTTCCTTCCTTCCTTCCTTCCTTCCTTCCTTCCTTCCTTCCTTCCTTCCTTCCTTCCCAGAGTCTCACTGTGTCACCCAGGCTGGAGTCCAGTGGCACGATCTTGGTTCATTGTAACCTCTGCCTCCTGGGTTCAAGCAGTTCTCCTGCCTCAGCCTCCCCAGTAGCTGGGATTACAGGCATGTGCCACCACACCTGGCTAACTTTTTTTTTTTTTTTTTTTTTTTTTTGTATTTTTGATAGAGATGGGGTTTCACCGTGTTGGCCAGGCTGGTCTCAAACTCCTGACCTCAAGTGACCTGCCCACCTCGGCCTCCCACCCTGTTGGGATGACAAGCGTGAGCCACCACCCCAGCCTGCTTGTGTTTCTTTCCTCTCCCCCAGGCATAACCAGAATGAATGGCAGATTTACTGCCACACTTTAATGGGCTGATCTTTCCCTCCAGCTTCCTCCTGCTGTAACCCACTAAGCCATCACACGAGCCCAGGAGAAAGTCTCCTGGGCCCCCTCTTCCCTCCCTTCCCTGCCTCTCACCTTCTTCTTTCCTTCAAGATGCCCATCTTCTCCCCACCAACCCCTAAAGCACACCAGAGCAGCAGAAGCACCTTTCAGCCAGCCAGTTGTATGTTGAAATGGCTAGTGTTCTGCTCGGCCCATCATCTGGAAAGTGAGCGAATGAGAAGCACAGAAAATATTCCTGAGGTAGTTTTCTTAGCTTCATCGGTGGCTCCCAGGTTTCCCCTGTCTGTGTGTGTGTGTGGGGAGGAGGGGTGCGGAGGGTGGTGCTTGGAGGGGGACGGTCTGGGTCTAGATGCTTTTTCTGCCACTCAGTGATGTGGCCACTCAGTGATGTTAACCTCAGGCAGATTCCTGGGTGACCTGGGCTCCCATCTCTTGATCTGTGTGTGTGGAGGGGGAGAGGGCACATAGGAATAGTCCAAATTCCTAGTTCCTTTTCTGCAATTTCAGAATTCAAAAAGCGCTTCGAAAACATGTGCTTGAAAAAACTGCGATTGGGGCCCACCCGCCAGCTCTGTACATTTTTACTAGCAGGTACCTGACTGATGGCCGGAGTCCTTGTTCACACAGACGTCTACGGACCTACCCGGCTTACAGAGGACGAGGGCTCTTGCTCCCTCCTACCTCAGCCACAGCAATGCCTTTGAGCCACACTAACCCTGCACCATGTATTTCATGAGCCACAGAGCCCTGGGAATGGCAGGAATAAAATACAAGTTCTCCCATGGTCAATGAACCTGCTGTTAGTTACCCAGGTCTATGCACTGTTTTCCCTTCTCAAATAACAGCTGTCCTTTGACCAGCACAATCGACCTCTGGTGTGCAAATACCAGAAGGGAAAGAAGAGTTTTACTGTCTCACCACCCATAAGACCACTCTTTTTAGTGAGTTTGGTGCCATAACTCCTTTCTGAACTGATGTGAAGTTACCTAGGGCTTTGTTTGTCCTGCGTCATGGGACTATCATACATTTTGGTTAAGAAACATGGATCTGTTGTTGACGGGCATGGCCTTAGACCTCACTGGAGATGATACGTAATAGAAGGCTATAGTAGCCGAATTACTAAAATCCCCCAGGTCCTGAATTCTGAAGCCTCATTCCGTGTATGTGGTTGGCTGCTGTTGTTAATTTCTGGGTGGATCCCGACCTCCACTGGAGGTTCTTGGCCAGAGGCTGGCTCTCTCTGTGCTAAAGAAGTGTTGAAGAAAGAAGCATTTGCCCCTCATTGAGGCTGTCCTCCCCTCCACTAGCAGCGAAATGAACCGGAAAGGAATTAGCGTTCTCACCTGCTGGCTCTCCTTTGTTTAGTGTCCCCACCTGCACCTGCACCTGCACCTGCACCTGCACCTGCACCTGCACCTGCACCTGCACCTGCACCTGCAAACCTCCTTCCGCATGCTACAGACTCCCACGCACCGTCACTTCTGAGCACCCACCATGTCTGTGGGTGACCTGTTAGATACACGCTCAGGCATTGTCCCAGCAAAGGGCCTGAGCACGGAGCCTCCCTGGCTCAGTGTGCATGCACAGGGCCCACTGGCAGATTCACGGGGGTCAGTCTTGGAATGGACATCAGACTCAAGCATCGTGACTGGGGGCAGAGGGGTCAAGCATCGTGAGTAGGGGTCAGAGTCCCCACCCTACCACCTTGTCCTCTGGCTCTGTCTCGAGCAGTTGCTATGCACAGGGCTCATTGACTGAGAGGTTATTTCCGACCCTACCCTGTTGCCTTGCTCAGTCTCCATATGCAGAAGATTCCCATAGCTGTTTTTTGTTTTGTTTTGTTTTTGTTTTTTTTCTTTTGAGACAGGGTTGTCAGCGGTGACAGTTTGGATAGTGCCATAAAATGTGACCACAGGGATGGTGTCGTGTACGAGAAAAGTACCACAGTCAGGTGCCTGTTCCTCTTCTAGGCATTGAGGTCTTGAAGGAGGAGCCTCACAACTTGCAGTTTCGAACACAGGAAATCTGTCCTACGACCAAATTTGTGGAAAACGAGGCAGGCACGGCAGGCTGCCTTAGACCTGTCAGGCTTCCCACAACCCCCTGGGGGCGCCGTTGGGCACTGTTAGCAAATGCACTTTCCTGCACCCCACCGTCCACCCACCCCATCAGTATCTTGGGGGCTGAGGGCGTGTGTGTTTTACAAGCTCCGTTAGGGAGTCTTACAGCAAGGTTTGAGAAGCAAAGCCACCGTCGAAGCCTTAATTAACTCAAAGGCTGCAACTAGAAAAGCCTGAGGAACACCCGAGATCTTTAACGACGGCAGCCTGTGCCAGTCTTGAGAAACTTCCCTGTCAATGTCTCCCATCAATAAGCTGTCGTATTTGAAGCAGCGGGAGAGGAGCTTCGGGGCTGTTTAATTTAACACACCAAGCCTGAAATTCAGAGTTTTCCTGTGATTGACTGTAGCTCATCTTGGAAAAATAAGTATGTATCACTTGCTGAAGGTTGTCAGAATGTAATGCTCTTTAAAACCATAACATTTTAAATCTGCCAGCCCCAGCATGCGTCCTGCTCAAGGCTTTCGCTTCTCGTGGAGTTTTTTCCCCTTTTGTTCTGTGGCTTTGAGGTGACATCATCATGAGAAGGATTGTAATGGGGTTCTAATATTCATTTTATAAAACGGGTACTGGCTGGGCGCAGTGGCTCATGCCTGTAATCCCAGCACTTTGGGAGGTCAATGCAGGTGGATCACTTGAGGCCAAGAGTTCAAGACCAGCCTGGCCAACATGGCAAAACCCTGTCTCTACTAAAAATACAAAAATTAGTCAGGCGTGGTGGCACAAGCCTGTAATCTCAGCTACTTGGGAGGCTGAGGCAGGTGAATCGCTTGACCCCCGGAGGCAGAGGTTGCAGTGAGCCGAGATTGCGCCACTGCACTCCAGCCTGGGCGACAGAGAGAGACTCCATCTCAAAAAAGCAAAAACAAACAAACAAAACAAAAGGGCACGACTTCTTGTCCTCTGGATCTTGGTGAAACCTCAGGGAGATGGAGCAGGTCAAAAGGATTCAATGAGAAATGCTCCACCAGCAGCCCCAGACTCCTCAGAAAGGAAGAAGCTCTGAGGACGGTCATCTACTGAGTAATTACCCTCTAAAGACAAAACTATGCTCTTTTGCATTATTATTATTATTTATTTTAACATCACAAGTGCATTACCTGAGCTAGGGTTGGCACACCTGTGGCCCTGGACCTAGGTCTGGTCTGCACATGTGTTTTGTTTAGTTTGCTGTATTCTTACAATATTGAATTACTTGTTGATATTTAACATGGAACACTTTTACATAAATATCCAGAATTTAGACCTCTCTTGGGAAAAAAAAAAAAAAAAAAAGAAAAGAAAGAAATGCGGCAACCAGCACAGGCCTGTATTGACCACGGTGGCTGTGTTCACCTCCCACTCCACCTGCTGGGCCCCGGAAGGCGTTTGCGTCTTCCACCGCTGATCGGGAACAGAGGTGAGGCTTGTGTTTTTTAACTCTCCTGAGAGATGGAATTTCCGTACTTGGCTTTGCTTTGAGTTTTTAGCGTCTGCCCTCTATAATGCCCAGTGAATTCTTTTCTTTTCTTTTTTCTTTTTTTTTTTTTTTTTAAACAGAGTTTTGCTCTTCTCGCCCAGGCTGGAGTGCAATGAATGGTGCTCTCAGCTCACTGCAACTTCTGCCTCCCAGGTTCAAGCGATCCTCCTACCTCACCCTCTTGAGTAGCTGGGATTACAGGTGCCCACCACCATGACAAGCTAATTTTTTTGTAGTTTTAGTAGAGACAGGGTTTAACCATGTTGGCCAGGTTGGTCGGGAACTCCTGACCTCAGGTAATCTGCCCACCTCCGCCTCCTGCAGTGCTGGGTTTACAGGCATGAGCCCCCGCGCCCGGCCTCTGAGTTATTTTCATAAATAATTTTCTAGAGTAGATCACTGCATGGCCAATGGAAGATCCTGAGTGGACGCCCCCCCTCCTCCAGGGTTACAGCCAATCGGCTTTTCCGCAGCTCCTGGCTGAAACCTGTGTGAAACCTGCAGCACCTGGGCTGGAAGGATCCGTCTCAGGGACACTCAGGGTGGCAAGTCCTGCTGTGTAGCTCTTCAGTGCATTTGATGAGGTGTCCGGTGTCAGATTCCAGAGCCACTGCTGATGTCCGGCGTGGCATGTCAGGGCGGGCACGGCTCTCCTCCTCCGTGTGAGTGTCTGGCCCTGCCTGCCTGTGTGCCGCGTCGTCCGGAGGTGGGTGGGAATCGCCGCAGTGGATCTGGGCTCCCCACGCGACCTGGGTGGCCTCAGAGGCTGGAGGGGGCAGTGGTTCCCAGTGTTCTCTTCTTAGAAGGAGGAAACCACTTTTTCCAGAAGACACTGACTGCTGCCCTCTCCCTCCCATCTTGGTACGTGAAAGGGGTCCCAAGCCAGACCCCAAGAGAGGGTTCTTGGATCTGTCGCAAGAAAGAATTCAGTGCGAGTCCGTAAAGTGAAAGCAAGTTTATTAAGAAAGTGAAAGAATAAAGAACGGCTACTCTGTAGACAGAGCACCGCGAGGGCTGCTGGTTGCCCATTTTTATGGTTATTTCTTGGTGATATGCCAAACAAGGGGTGGATGACTCACGCCTCCCCTGTTTAGACCATATAGGGCAACTTCCTGACATTGCCATGGCATTTGTAAACTGTCCTGGCACCGGTGGGAGTGTGGCAGTGAGGACGACCAACGGTCACTCTTGCTGCCATCTTGGTTTTAGTGGGTTTTGGCCGGCTTCTTTACTGCAACCTGTTTTATCATCAAGGTCTTTATGACCTCTGTCTTGTGCCGACCTCCTGTCTCATCCTGTGACTTAGAATGCCTTCATCGTCTGGGAATGCAGCCCAGCAGGTCTCAGCCTCAGTTTACCCAGCTGCTATTCAAGATGGAGTTCCTCTGGTTCAAACGCCTCTGAGAATCTCAGTGGCCAGACTTGGGTCAAACGTTGGCAGGGGAGAACAGGAAAACAGTGTTTGTTCTCTATTGCATGCAACAAATCAACACAAACTCAGAAGCTTGAAGCCACGCCCATCTGCCATCTGGCAGTTTCTGCGGGTCCAGGCTCTGGGCACAGCCCAGGTGGGTCCTCAGCTCAGGGCCTCAAGTCCCACCAGGCTGCACTCTGGGTGGCCGGGCCACATTCTCATCTAGAGCATGGTTGGTGGCAGGGTTTAGTTTCCTAAGGCCATTGTTCTCTCCCTGGTTGTTGGCCAGAGGCCACCTCAGCTCTTAGAAGCTGACGGGACAGATGCCCCTGGATGTGTGATTGAGTTACATCTCAATAAACCCAATGGAAGCTAAAAATGCACTTAACAGCCTGCGCAACACAGTGAAACCCCATCTTCAGAAAAAATACAAAAATTAGCCAGATAAGGGGCATGTGCCTGTATTTCCAGCTACATGGGAGGCTGAGGTGGGAGGATCTCTTGACCCCAGGAGGTTGAGGCTGCAGTGAGCTGTGATCACACCACTGTACTCCAGCTTGGGTGACAGAGCGAGACCCTGTCCCCCCCCCCAAAAAAAAAGAAGAAGAAGAGAAAATGCACTTAATACAGCAACCTCCGGAGTATCACAGCTTAGCCCAGCCTACCTGGGGTAGGGTTCAACAGTGCTCAGAACCCTTACACTAACCTACAGCTGGGCAAAGTCATCCAACGCAAAGCCTGTATTAGAGTACGGTTTTGCATATCTCATATAATTTATCAACTACTGTACTGAGAGTAAGAATAGAATGGTTGTATGGGTGCCTGAAGTTCGGTTTCTACCGAAAGCATCTCACTCTCACACCATTGGAAAACGGAAAAACCTGAAGCTGAGCCATCATAAGTCAGGACTGATTGTGGTTTGCTGCCCCTCGGCCTGGCAACACGGGTGTCCCCTGCTCCGCTCCGCTGAGATGATGTCCTGTGTGACGTCACCCTGTCGAGGGAGCCACATCCCCGGATCTTTGCCATATTCTGTTGGTCGGAGGCAAGTCCACCCACACTCACGTCATGGGCCGGGGTTCCTGGGGTCAGCCCAGGGTGTGTCTGCCACACCACAACTGGCTCGGACAAATCAGGACCAGCTTTTGGAAGTGGAGACAGGGTCCTTCTGCCCAGTCCGTGTTGCAGAGGGGTAGAACTTCAAACATTCACAGTTCTCTTGTTGAAGAGGAGGCGGTGAGTGCCTGGCGAGAGTATCGGTTATACATAGCTGTGTAACTAAGAATCCCAAAAGTCAGTGCCTTACAACTACCACTATTTTATTTGTTTGCAGTTTTCTGAGTCTGCAGTTGGAGCTGGGTTCCCGGGGTGGTGCTTCTGCTGGTTTGGGGAGTGGCCTGGGGCCACTGGTCCAGCGAGGGTCTTCCGGCAGCTGGCCTGGAGCTGGATAGTCCTAGACAGCCTCACTCATGGTGCTGGTCATTGCTCAGTGCCCGTGTTCACATGGCCTCCCTTCCCCCAGGAGGCTAGCCCAGGCTTTGCTTTACCTGGCGGTCTCCAGGGCTCTCACAGAGCCGGGGAATGTTTGGAAGCTATAAGAGCTTTTGAAGCTTTGCATGGAAGGCAGACCGCATCACTTCTGATGTGTCCTGTCAGTCAAAGCAAATTACCCGACCAAGTCAGAGTCATCGGGGCGGGGTGGGGAATAGACCACACCCGCTCAGTGGGGAGAGTGGCAGTGTCATATTGCAAAGAGGCATGCATACAGGGGTAGAGGGTGTGGCCACCTTTGCAAACCGTCTACACTGGTAAGCAAACGACAGAGTCTGTGTCCACATGGATTTCTCATGTCCACAGGCGCGTGTCCAGCAGATTCCCGATGCAGCTGCATAGGAGCTTTTAGTCCAGAAGAAAAGAATCCAGAGCTTCAGGGAGTGACTTATGATTCAAGAGAGATGTTTGCTTTTTCTGATGGTTTTCTTTTCCTTTCTTTCTGCCAGTCATCCAAGGTTTTATTAAGCCAGCAGCCAAGATGTTGCTTACTCATAACCCCCCTCTCTCTTGCTTTATTTAAGTATATGTTTTTTTGTTCACTCTTCTATACGGAGAGAAAAGAAGAGTGTGTTTTATTACAACCTGTTCCCAGAAACTCTGTAATTCAGGATTTTGTGGTAAAAGGGCCATACATTCTGTAAGAATAATAAGCAGAGCGAGGAAGGAGGGGATTGGGTTTCCACCAAAGTCTCCACGTGAGATAAATCAAAGATATGACCAGCATCATAAAATAATATACCCAGCTATAAGCATCTCAAATAATTTTAATGAGAATGTTGTTCTGCCCTGAAACGAGAATAAACATATTATATTTTTATTATAAAACGACTACCAATTTGCTATAAAGTATAAACATAATCTATAAAAATATAATTCTACTGTACCATAAATATGACTGTGTATATTGCCAGCTATAAAAGGCATTCAACATTTAATTAACAATAATTTGGAGAATATGTTTATGTTCCTTTTAAACAGCAAGAGCGCTGTGTATTGATCTTAGACATAGCTGCCTTCTTGGAATTTACGTGGGCTGTAGGGGAATAACCATGGTAACGAGAGCTAAGCATGTGCTGGGCTTTGCTCAAAATTCTTTGTTTGCAGTAACTCGTTTGCTATCCTCTCAACACCCTAGGAAAGAGGTATGTGACTACCCCTGATTGACAGTTGAGGAGCTGAGGCACAGGGAGGGTAAGAAACTGACCCACTGCCGCTCATGTGAAGGGTAGGGTGTGATTTTAAACCCACGCCTCCTGCATCAAGAACTCTGCTGTTGATTTATGTGCACACATGGAGAGTAATGACTGGTCCCCTCCTCTCCCTGAATACCCTTTAACAGTCAAAATACTTCTAATTTATTTTTCCAATCCTGAAATCCTGAAGGGCTTTGATATGAAAAGCAGGTCAGCAGGAGCACTCTCTCATTGCCGCGCCAAGGGTCTGCAAGCCTTCATCAGTGAGGAGCATAAGCGGAAACGCGGCCGGAAGCTGAGCTGCAGAAGGACCAGAACAACAAAGGGCTGTTACATCCCCCTCCCTCGCTGCTTCATGCGGGGAGCCCCTGGGACTCGGGGCAGGGCTGGGTTTACCGACTCAGTACCCATCACTCCTCCACAGATGGGAAATGTGGGGCCCAGAGAGGCTCACTAGCTTGCCCAAGGCCACACAGCAAAGTTAGGTCGTTCAGAAGAATTTGAACCCAGATCTGGATCTGAAGCACTAGTGCTTTCCACTGCACCAGACACCACCTGTATTGTGAAGACAGGCTTGGCTCTGCACCCAGGGAAGAGGACAGAACAACACAAAGGAAAAGAAATGGGGTGGGGGTCGTATTGTGTGGGACTCAGACTCTGGGGAAAGACCTAAGTTCACATCTGAGGCTCCACTTATGAGAGGGAAGAAACTGTGGATCTGAGAGTCCTTGGGAAGACAAGTGGTCTTGTTGATCTAGGGAAGGGAGTTGGTGGCTCCAGTATTTTTTATGATGTTCATCCCAGCATATGTGTGTGTGTGTGTGTGCATGTGTGTGTGTGTGTGTCCGTGTGCGTGTGCACGTGTGTGTGCATGTGCGTGTACGTGTGTGTGTGTGTCTGCATATATATTATTTCCCACTCAGTCTCAATGTTTGCATTAACTCCCATCCCTCCTAAAAGTCACTCTCTCCAGGTCCAGGAGGCAGACAACGGCAAGACCAGCAGCTAATGCAGACACAGGGTCTTGGGTGCATTTGCAAAATCTCCCTTCGTCAGTGATTTATGTCTACTTCTCCTTCCTTTTTTTGCAGGAGTTTGTTCATCTGGCAAAGAGACTGCTTAGTGAGCCTGCGTTAGAAAAGGAAATTGTAGTGAACGGAAGGGAATACGTGAGAACGTATCATTCATGGCAGGTGGAAAGAGATACCTACCAACAGCTCATCAGGAAGCTGGAAGGAAGCACTGAAGATTGAGGGCCCTGCCTCATCAGACACCCGCTGTCCGACACACAGCTTTGGGTGGACACTCAGAGACAGAGTTCTGGGTAACGTGGGTTCCGGGCCATTCATATAAAACCAGCCTCAGCAGAATCCTAGAAAATGTTGGTCGTGAGTCCCTAGAGCCACTGCGTTTATCCCATATCCTTCTGAGCGTTCAGATGCTGTCCCAGGTGTGTTCACCGGCCAGTCCTGATGGAGGTGCATGAGTGACTGGGTTGACTGGGACAGGGAAAGGGGAACTGGTTTTCAGGGAATTGGGGAGAGGAATTTGATTACCTGCTTTAGGGCTTTGGTGCAGACAATAGAGGCTTATTTTCAAGCAGTCACGGTTCAGACTCCCCCCACCTGCCTTCTGACCGACCTCTACCCATCATTGCCAGTTTGAAAGGCAAAAGCAAAACACAGACATGTCAGCTGAGCCGGGTCCTAGCAGGATTTTTGTTGTGATCTCAGGACTCTGACAGACACGTGGGTGGCCCCAGGCTTCTCTGAACAATAGAAAGTGCTGTGAGTGAGCTCACGCCCAGCACATCTCACTTTTCAATGGTGGAATTGAAAGTTGTGCTTTTTAGAAAAGTGGCCAGGCTGCTTGTGGCCCCGCCCACCTCTTGGCTGAATTTTAGTGGAAAACCAGGTAGGAACAAGCGCCACGTCACGCGTAGCCTGCAAAACACTCAAGTGACCCTGAGATGGAGGCCTGGGGCTTTGGGTCCAGGGTGGGCCTTTCCCCTTCCCGCATCAGGGACCCAGGGATGGGTGTTGGAAGGGTCACCAGCCTCCAGGCCTTGGCAGGATGGAGCTCAGGTCTGCAGGGCTTTGCAGCCACACAGTGAGGTCAGCCGTGCCAGCCCTGCCATCATGGTAATGGTGGCCTCGCCCCATCCATGTCATCCATGTCACATGAGAACGTGCAGTCTTCCTTGTCCTCTGCTAGTGGAATTTGCCTGGGAAAACCTCCACTGAATACTGAAATTGTTGTATGCCCATAGATTCCTTACAACAAATGGGGAAGGCGGTGTTTCCCACCTCGTGTGGGTAGAAAGCAGAGTCCGCTTTAAGGAGGCGAGAAGGCACAGCCAGGGCAGAGCATTGCTGTGGGAAGCATTCGGTGAAAGCGGGTGCAGGCGCTTCGGACGGCCGAGGGAGAAGATTCCACCGGCGCTGTCTTGGCTTCGAGTTTTAGGATGTCTGAACTTTCTGCTTTCATGTTTTCAACCATCATTTTTTTTTTTTAAATGGCACAACCTACATCTTGTTTTTAAAAGAAGTAGCCTCAAACTAAACTTCTCAAACTCTGATGCCCCGGGGATGAGAACAACTAGCTTGGATCTTGTGCCGTGTAATTTGATGTTTCATTCCACTGCCTCCATCGTGGAACAGAATCGCTTTCCAGAAAGGCTAGCTGGAAACAGCAGAGGCTCCCAGCAGTGAGAGGGCTGCTCAACAATGCCTCCCATCACCCCCGCCCCCCTTGTTTTTGTCCTCTGAGGGACCCAAGGGTTATGGCTTTCATGTCTAGGTGTGGGACAGAAGAGGGAGAGGCAGAGCCTGGGCCCGGAGCGGACGGCCTGGTCTGAATCTGGAGTCATTCATACCACCCAAAGAAAAGGTCCCACCAGGTCCAGTGTTGTCTTAGATCTGAAGATGCTGCTATTTACAAAACCCTGATCGTCCGAAAGCTTGAATCTGTTCCTCCTTGAATGACCCTGTAGATGCTTGACTTCCACGTACCTCCACGTCACCATTTATGTCTTTGTAGGAAAACGAGCACATGCCCCATGCACTGTGGGGGACGGGCGTGTTTTTAAATTAATAAAGTATGTCACCATTAGCCATATGAAAATAGCCTCTGTTTCTTCCCACGGTGAGGAGTCTTCTGCAAGGGGCAGATCCCTCCGCCAGACCTCACGTCTTCAAAGGAAGTACAGACACTCTAGCATCTAGTTCAGTGGGGGTTAAAATGCAGCCACTATTTTAATACCCAAGTATAGATGTAAAACCAGGGCTTTTCCATGAGGGTTCTACATGGTGTCAGTTTCACACTTGGTTCACTTTATGTTTAAACATTTATTTATTTTTATTATTATTTTTGAGACAGAGTCTTGCTCTGTCACCCAGGCTGGAGTGCAGTGGTGCGATCTCGGCTCACTGCAGCCTCTGCTACCTGGGTTGAAGTGATTCTCCTGCCTCATCCTCCTGAGTAGCTGGGATTATAGTCGCCCGCCACCATGCGTGGCCTAAGCATGTATTTATTTTTATTTGTATATGGTATTTGTATTTTTATTTGTATTTTTAGTAGAGATGGGGTTTCACCATGTTGGCCAGGCTGGTCTCGAACTCCTGACCTCAAGTGGTGCGCCCGCCTTGGCCTCCCAAAGTGCTGAGATTACAAGTATGAGCCACCACGCCTGACCTAAACATGTATTTATTTTTATTTGTATATATTCATGGGGCACACATGCAGTTGTGCTCTGTTGATACATTGCACGGTGGTGAGGTCAGGGTCTTCGGGGCATCTATCACTGGGCAATGCACACCGTGCCCGCCAGGCAACCCTCATCCTCCCCTCTTCCCTCTCAGCCCTCGAAGGCCCAGCATTCCACACTCTGCTTCCATGTGTACACATTATTTAGCTCCCACTTACAAGGAAAATTTGCAAGATTTGTCTTTCTGTTTCTAAGTTGTATCACTGAATATAATAATGACCTCCACTTCCATCCATGTTGCTGCAAAAGACATGATTCCCTTCCTTTTCATGGCTGAATAGTATTCATTGTGTGTATATATTCCACATTTTTTTTGGACGGAGTTTTGCTCTTGTTGCCCATGCTGGAGTGCAGTGGCACAATCTCAGCTCACCTCAATCTGCGCCTCCCGGCTTCAAGCGATTCTCCTGCCTCAGCCTCCCAAGTAGCTGGGACTACAGGCACGCACCACTATGCCCAGCTAATTTTGTAGTTTTAGTAGAGATGGGGTTTCTCCATGTTGGCCCGGCTGGTCTCGAACTCCCAACCTCAAGTGATCCGCCCACCTCGACCTCCCAAAGTGCTGGGATTACAGGTGTGAGTCACCACACCCGGCCCCACATTTCTTTATCGAGCCCTCCATTGATGGACACTTAGGTTGATTCTATATCTTTGCTATTGTGAATAGTGCTGCAATAAACATATGAGCACAGGTGTCCTTTGGATATAATGATTTCTTTTCCTGTGGGTAAAATGTTCAAACGTTTTGTGTGTAGTTTTTAGTTTGCTGATGTACAGGTTTGAATGACTCAAAAATACATTGCAGGATAAAACAGATACTATAACCTTTACATATTGAGGGAAATACTTTTAATAAAAATAACACTAAGCCAGGTTCCGTGGCTGACGCTTGTAATCCCAGCACTTTGGGAGGCCCAGGCAGGCAGATCACTTGAGGCCAGGAGTTGGAGTTCAGGACCAACCTAGCCAACATGGTTCAAAACCCTGTCTCTACTAAAAACACAAAAATTAGCCAGGCATGGTGGCACATGCCTGTAATCCCAGCTACTAGGGAGGCTGAGGCAGGAGAATTGCTTGAACCCAGGAGGTGGAGATTGCAGTGAGCCGAGATCATGCCACATCACTCCAGCCTGGGTGACAGAGCAAGACTGCCTCAAACAAAAACAAAACACAAACTATATATATATATGTGTGTGTGTGTGTATATAAATACACATATATGTATATACACATATATTGTGTGTATATATATGTATATATATATTATGGGTGTATATACATATATACACATATATATACACATATATACACACATATACATATATGTATCTAATAACTTAGTGCCATGTAGCGAGAGGCATGGCTGACACTGGGTTGCAGGTCTGAGTGATGAGTTGAGGCTTACAGCTTCTCCTTAAACACCACTCTTCAGCCCCTTCCCACACTCTCACAGTAAAGCAGGAAGACAGAGTACCTTCTCCACCTTCAGAGGTTCATCGTGCATCTTAAAGTTTACAAAACCAGACTGCATAGGCTCCCCTTGTCAATGGGGTTGCGCGGGCGCAGTCAGAACCCTTGCCAGCCCTGCGGATCTGGAAAGTGGTGAAGACCGCACTCTCCAGATACAGTTAAGGCTGGAATTTTGAAAACATGTGAGCTCACAGCAGATGTCTTGGTGTCAGGTGTTCGTTGCTTTCCTCTTTTGGCCTCTGCAGTAGTACTTTGCATGGAGCTACGGGACCTCTTCCCTTGAAACGTCCCTGGTGGTTGAACTCGCCTTTTTTAGCATTTATCTGGAGCTTCTTATGAGACGGGAGAGCTAGCTCTTCTTATCCGTTTTCTGATGAAGAAACATTTGTCTTCTTCCTCCCTCCCTCTCTCCTTCCTTTTTTGTTTCCTTGCATCTTCCCAGTCCCCATCCTCACTTCCCCTCTCTGATTCTAATGTCACTTTAAATGGTCGGTCAGTGGTAGGAGCTGATGTGGGAATGGTGTGAGCCAAGATCTCCCTATCTGGGATCGGCCACACCTGGCGGGGCCACTGGAAACAGCAGCTCCCAGCCTTGTCTTTGAGAAATCTGGATACTCAGGCGGCGTCCCTGACCAAAGGAATCAGACTGTCAGGGGAGACCCAGGCCCAAAACAGCCTGGTGACCCCGCGTGCAGCAGAAGCTGACAGCTGCTGACTGACATCATCCATTTGAACAGGGACCAGAATTTCATGGAAAACAAGGACAGTCTAAGAAAAGGCTGGATTGTGACTTCATACTGAAAAATGAAGCCCAAAATTATGAAAATAGGTTAAATCTGTCTTATGTTGAACAAAATTTATTTGTGTGGGCATAACAGAAACAGTATCCAGTGGTTCACGCCTATAATCCCAGTGCTTTGGGAGGCCAAGGTGGGAGGATCACTTGAGCCCAGGAGTTTGAGACCAGCCTGAGCAGCATAGTGAGACCCCATGTCTACAAAAAATAGCAAAAAACTAGCCAGATTAGCCAGACACAGTGGCGCATGCCTGTAGTCCCAGCTACTTGGGTGGCTGAGGCCGGAGGATTGCTCCAATCCAGGAGTTTGAGGTTGCCGTGAGCTATAATGGCCCCATTACACTCCAGCCTGGGAGACAGAGCCAGACCCTGTCTCTGTTTAAAAAAGAAAAGAAAAGAAAACGACATTATGAGTATAAGGCCAAGAGATACTTCTTTTTCCTTTTCTTTTCTTTCTGTTTTTTTTTTTTTTTTTTTTTTGAGATGGAGTCTCACCCCGTCTCCCAGGCTGGATTGCAGTAGTGTGATCTCGGCTCACTACAACCTCTGACTCCTGGGTTCAAGCAATTCTCCTGCCTCAGCCTCCCAAGTAGCTGAGACTACAGACAAGCACCACCATGCCTGGCTAATTTTTGTATTTTTAGCAGAGACAGGGTTTTGTCATGTTGACCAGGCTGGTCTCGAACTCCTGTTCTCAAGTGATCTGCTTACCTTGGCCTCCCAAAGTGCTGGGATTACAGGCGTGAACCACCGTGCCCAGCCAGGCCAAGAGATATTTCATACAAATAAGAAACAACGTGCTAGGACCTCATCAGTACCCCTCAGAGATTCTCTTCTTCCTTTGAAATTGAAGTTTTCTTCTGCGAGGCCTGTCCCCTCATTCTCCTGCTGGGTTTGTCCTCAACTGTTAGCCAGTTTCCAGCACTGCCAGAGCCTAACGTGCCTGTGGTCCAAGTAATTCTCCAACATCCAGTTCACCAATTTCAACAAATCCTGCATCTTTTGCAACATTTGCAATTTTACTTTTCAATGTATTTACATCCTGTTAGTATTTATTTTAAATATTTTATATACCTAAGAGCAGGAAGAGGGACTGACTTGACACTGCTATGGAGTGGAAGGGCATCAGGATGACATTTGGTTCAAACAGACATAAGATCCATAATAAACAGTGGCTTAAGCAAAAGAGGATGCATATTTTCTCTCTTTCAAGAGATTCACCAAGCAGGTATGGGGCAAAGATCCAGGCTCCTTCCATCCTGTTCTTCCATCCTCAGTATGTGGCTGTCTCTACCTCATGGTGCAAGGTGGCTGCCCATGCTCCAACATCATGCCTGAATTCCAGGCTACAGGAAAATGGAAGGCAGGAATGAAGACATCTTTCTCCTTCCTTTCGGGACAATCTCCACCTCCACTTACATCCCATGGCCACACCTAGCTGCAAGGGAATCTTGGAAATGCAGAGTTTTCTGAGCAGCCATGTGCCTGGTTGAAAAGCTGGGATCTATGACAAAAAAAGGGAGAATACATATTTTAGGGGCAGCTTGCAGCTGCAGCAGCTATTGAGATGAACTGGGTTTAGTGTCTGCAATGGTTACAGCCATCCTACTTTTTATTAATCACTAAATACCTTTTGGTGCCAAGAAAAGTGTTTTCCAGCAGGTTTTAATTTAGCCTTTGAGTCCACTGTGACACAGCCCACCTTTCCTCCCCAAGAGCCTCATTTGTAAAATGAGTCCTCAGCCAACTGCCTGTATTGATTAGTGCTTCCAACCCTGCAGCTCATAAATTAAAAACTCAGAGTGAAAGAGTACCTAGGGTTTCATCTGAATCTCCTAAGATGTCCCTCCGTGTTAGGTGAGACACAATCTTGGAAAACACAACACAATTAAATGTATCAACTGTAATTATAATTTGGGCCTTCTTTTTGTTGTTGATACAGAATCTCACTCTGTCACCCAGGCTGGAGTGCAATGACATGATCTCAGCTCACTGCAGCCTCCACCTCCTGAGTTCAAGTGGTTCTCCTGCCTCAGCCTCCCGAGTAGCTGCGACTACAGGTGTGCGCCACCATGCTCAGCTAATTTTTGTGTATTTTTTGGTAGAGACATGATTTCACTGTGTTGGCCAAGCTGGCCACAAACTCCTGACCTCAAATGAACCTCCTGCCTCAGCCTCCCGAGTAGCTGCGACTACAGGTGTGCGCCACCATGCTTAGCTAATTTTTGTGTATTTTTTGGTAGAATCAGGATTTCACTGTGTTGGCCAAGCTGGCCTCAAACTCCTGACCTCAAATGATCCTCCTGCCTTGGCTTCCCAAATTGTTGGGATTACAGGTGTGAGCCACTGAACCTGGCCCAAATTTTGGCCCTTCTGAATGTTTTTATGACTACCTGAATGACTAAGTGCATTGTTGTTCCTGTTGGAGGATCTTGGGAAATAGAAATCTCTTCTGAAGGGATCCATGAGTCAGCTTGACTAAAACAAATCAAGAATTGATATTAAAAATGAGATACAATGGAAGGCCATCGTGTGCAGAGTGTGGGTTCTAGAGGTAGCATTTAAAACCAAAATCTCGTATAGTCGAAATTCTCCTTGAAAACTCCCCAATGTATGGCATGTCTGACCACGAATGTACAGCCCTGCACATCATATCCTATGCACAGTCAAGATTTTCAGCCCCTAAGCTCAATGAAAGAAAGTCAACCTCTGACCGTCTGACTCTCCAAGCCATTCTGTATTGAGGTTCAGAACTGAATCTCCAGCAGGAAATGTGGAAATATTCCCATCTCCCTGTGGAGTTTATTTTTTCCTGTTCTGACAGCATCTATATAACCATTCATTCATTCATTCTGTAAGTTTTTATTAGAATAATTGGCTCAGGCTGTGTTTTGGGGGCTGGGGTACCTTCTGGGGTGCTTCACTGATTTAATTAATTAGTATTAATTAAATCTTGTTAGAATGCATTCTCCTTTTTTTTTGAGACAGAGTCTTGTTCTGTCACCCAGGCTAAAATGCAGTGGCATGATCTTGGCTCACTGCAACCTCCGCCTCCCAGATTCAAGCGATTCTTCTGCCTCAGCCTCCTGAGTAGCTGGGATTACAGGCGCCCACCACCACGCCAGCTAATTTTTGTATTTTTAGTAGAGATGGGGTTTCACCATCTTAGTCATGCTGGTCTTAAACTCCTGACTTTGTGATCCACCCACCTTGGCCTCCCCAAGTGCTGGGATTATAGGCGTGAACATTAATGCATTCTCATGGAAAGTGTTCCACGATGTTACAGAGTCATCTCTAACAAAGAAGTTAGGATCGAAAGTCACTGAGAACGTGACCTAAGGGCTATTCAGCCTCAACAATTTTTCAGGAAAGAAACCATATCCAAGATGCTGCAAGTAATTTCTAAGAGAATCTTTGTAGAGTAAAGGAATTTCTGGGAAAAATGAATACAAAAAAAGGGGAGGGGTTTGTTAAAAGGAACGACTTCATCTGCCTCCGTGGCCACAATCTATTTTAAAGAGATTATTTTATAATTTACTTCTTTCAGACTCATAGATGGTCCTTAAAAATTTAGGCTGACAGAATTGTCCTCCTAAAATATAACACAATTCTACTAAATTACAAAAGCTTCAAAAGCTTTCTCCTTAGAAAAAAGAAAGAAGAAGGAAAAAAAAAATCGCATAGTCATGCCTTTTTCATTAGAGGCCTTTGAAATCACCCTAAGCACTTTGGAAAGCCTCAGCTAGTAAAACCGTCATGCTTCATTGAAAACAGATTGTTGTCTTTAGCATGTGTATTTTCATTTTACCATCTCATATAAAAATATGGCAGAAAGGTTAATAGCCAGATGTTTGCAAGAATCCAGAGATCGGGGTGCCAAGCAGTATAGTTCAGCGGTCCCCAAACTTTTTGGCAGCAGGGACTGGTTTCGTGGAAGATAGCTTTTCCATGGCCTGGGGTAGGGGGGATGGTGTGGGGATGATTCAAGTGCGTTGCATTTATTTTCCACTTTATTATTATTACATTGTAACGTATGATGAAATAATTCTACAACTCACCATAATGTGGAATCACTGGGAGTACTGAGCTTGTTTTCCTGCAACTAGATGGTTCTATCTGGGCATGATGGGAGACAGTGACGGATGATCAGGCATCAGATTCTCGTAAGGAACACACAACCTAGATCCTTGCATGTGCAGTTCACGATGGGGTTCACGCTTCTGTGAGTATTTTTTTTTTTTTTTAACTTTTAAAACATTACATTTACTAAGATTCTGGCAATAAGACACAGCATACCAGGCTTGCCACTCAACTTGTTATTGTAAGTCTCAGCTTCAATATGAAGCCTTTTTTTTTTTTTTTAATCAAAATCCTGCTTTTTACATGCTAAATATCTTGGCAAGTAGGCCATTAAACACAGTAATGAACTTAAGACAGCAAGAGTGAGGAGTTAACAAAAGCTGAACATTGCAGCCTAAACAAAATTCATACAAAAAATAAACTATCACTGGTTACATAAAATTTTCCTGACTGGTTAAAACTTAGTATAAAACATGCATTTTAGAATCTTTAGCTATCAAGTTCAAAAAGTACCAGTGTCTATTTAAAATAATTCCTCTCCCAAGCCAAAGTGTAATCAAAATTAATTCAAATGACATAACACATTCTAATGCTAAAAATTTTTCATTATTACTGAAGTGGAGGTAAATCTCAGAGCTTTTGGGGCTTTCTCATGCTGCAAATGGCTGTTTCTCTGATTCACTGAAAGCAGCATATGACAGCATCCAAGGATGACACTAAGCTCAGTAAAGGGCAAGACTGCTGGTAGCCAGCTCTGACCTCCCTGTGAAGCATGGCTACTGTGTCCAGAATATAGGATGTGTGAGGATCAAAGGCACACTATTCTGCCAGCTAAAGAGATAGCAAACCACCCCCCCAACCCTAAAAGCTCCTTCCCCAGGTAAATAAAAGTATACAAGGGGAAAAAATTAAGATACACTTATCTACAGAGTAAGGGTTTTAAAATATTAATGTAATCCCTCCTTCAAAAATTTTAACTAGAGTCATCTGATCTAGTTAATCATTTCTGATTACATCTTAAAGATACATCCAGATTCAATTTCTGTTGGTTTATCCTTAGACACTTCTAGTCAAAAGTATTAATTTTATTCCCAAATATCTTAACCACTAGTATGACTGCAGTGTCTTATCTCCCAGAGTTATCAAGCACTGGAAGAAAAAAAAAAAGATGTTCAAGCAGCAGGCAACATTTATGGCCCTTTCACACAGTGGCATCTGAGTGGCTACTGAATAGTCCAGGAATAATTCTAAAAACAAGAAAATTCATGCATTTTCGTAAATATGTTGTAGTTTTCACAGTTGAAATTTCCTTAGACATTGCACTTTCTTTAGAAGGGAATCCTGATTTTTCTTAATGTTATGGTGAGTCAGGACTTGAACTAGCAGCCTTCTTTTTCTTCTTACTGTGTTTCTTATGCTTCTTTTTCTTTTTCGTTTTTTCTGTTGCTTTTTCTCGTTCTTCACTGCTTTTCTTCTTTTTTGCTCTCACCTCCTCAATATACTCTGATTCTGACAAGGACTCAGATGATAAAGGTTTATCTTCAGAATACATCTTTCTCTTTTTACTGAGTCCTTTAATATCCTTTTCTTTCTCAGTTCCATATTTTGACTTCTTTTTCTTTTTTAAACTATCCTTACTGTCTGATTCAGTTTCTGACATGGAGCTTTCAGAAGATTTATGTGAACGGTTCTTCTTTTTCTTTCTCCGTTTTCCTTGTTTCTTATCCTCATCTTCGGAATCAGAAGAACTGCTGGAAGAATCAGAGCTTGATGAAGAAGATGATGAATACCTACCAGATTTCTTCTTTTCTTTTTTCTTTCTCTGTCTTTTTTTGGATGAGCTCTCACTTCCACTTAATAATTTCTCCCTGTGTTTTTCCAGTTCTTTCTTCCAGTTCCTCATTCATTTTTTCTTCAAATTCAGCCAAAGCCTTGGAGCCTTTCTTTTTCTTTTCTAGTTGCTCTTTTACTTCTTCCCAGGTAGGCCTTGGTCGATTCAGATAATCTTGTATTGTTGGCCCTGAAGACTGGACTGGACCCCTTGATCTCGCCATTGCTATTGGGTTCATATAGGCCACCCGATTGTCCCGCTTCCCCATGGTGCTGGATTGAGCGCACAGTCGCACGCCAAAGGAAACCGGGCCGGAGAGCTCTGTGAGTATTTAATCCTGCCGCTGACCTGACTGGAGGTGGATCGTGGTAATAGGAACAATGGGGAGTGGCTATAAATACAGATGGAGCTTCGCTCGCTTGCCTGCTGCTGCGCAGCCCCGTTCCTAACAGACCACAGGCCGGTCATTGATAGTATAGTCGACTATAATAGGTTTCTGACTCAGTATTTGGTGCAAATTCCTTGGTTTTAGAAATATATGGAAAAACAGCTTACTGAGTCTAATCACCAGCTGGATTTGGGTTTGTGAGGAAAGTGTCCCTCTCTGTGTTTCTCTGTCCTGTCTCTCCCGATGTCTAAATGCACTCAAGGGCTCAGCCATTCTGTCAACAACTGCCAGTCATGAGAGGATTCGGAACAAAGCCGCGTTTATGACTCAGACACCGTCAGATGGGGACAGTGCTCCACTTCTGTCCACTGCAGAAAACATTAACTGAACAGCTACTGTGTGCCAGGCAGTGCTCGGTGCTGACAACATTGAACTTCTCGAGCTCTGTGATGCCTGAAAAATACCCAGGTTCATTCACCTGGCAAGTTACAAATAACTCCACCACAATGCAGGTTTTGATCAATAGGAATTTTACTACTGGACTGAAGTAAGGAGAGCACTGGGAGGGTTCCTCAAAGCAGCATCTCCCTTGGGGGAAGTGACAGGCAGGCTTATGGGGTCGGCGAGAGGGGAGATGGTGTGGCATTGCATGGAGAGGTTGGGCTGCAGCTGCAAAGACACAGTGCGTCTCATGTCAGCACAGGTCACGTGTGATGGTAACGAAGCTGCAGCCCCTCCCATGTCAGCACAGGTCCATGTAACAGCAGCCCCTCCCATGTCAGCACAGGTCACGTGCGATGGTAATGACGCTGTAGCCCCTCCCATGTCAGCACAGGTCACGTGCGATGGTAATGATGCTATAGCCCCTCCCATGTCAGCACAGGTCACGATGGTGACGCTGTAGCCCCTCCCATGTCAGCACAGGTCACGTGCGATGGTAATGAAGCTGTAGCCCCTCCCATGTCAGCACAGGTCACGTGTGATGGTAATGAAGCTGTAGCCCCTCCCATGTCAGCACAGGTCACGTGCGATGGTAATGAAGCTGTAGCCGCTCCCGGGATGGAGGCTTTAGCTCAGCACTGAGGAAGGCTCAGTCAGGCTCATCTATACGTTGCTGGGGCTGTCAGGAGAGAATTCCAGCCCACAAGGTGACCACATTCTACCCTGGGTTTGGGGAAGAACAGGCTGTGGGGCAGGAGACTGTAAAACCGGCTGATGCTCAAGTGGATTAGCTTCCCATAGTCCCTGGAGATGTTCCCTACCTGCTGACCCTGGAAGACAGCAAAGGTCAGGACACCCCTCATTGCAAAGAGCCCCTTCCCTGAATGGGATGAGACTTGCAGACACTCCTATGTTTACCTGTGACAAGGCCAGATACAGCCCCTCCAAAATCTCAATCTTTGCCCCATCAGTGACTGAGCTGAACTGTACCCCACGGTGGACCAGAACAAAATGCATGTGAACCAAACTTTATTAAAGCTCCTCTCCTTCTCCCAGGCCTGCCTCACTCCCCAGCCTGAGCTGCAGATGGCCCCCAGCAGCCCCTCCGAGGAGCAGACGGCCCCAAGGCAAAACTCTTTGGATCTGCTGTCTGGTTTTTGCCACCCTCACCCCAGCTCCTCAGACCGCACCAGCTCTTCCTAGCTTGCTTGCGCCTCCCAAGAAAAGGAAAAGTCCAGGCTGCCTGACCCTGGAGACTGGCAGAGCTCACAGTTAGAGCCCTCTCCACATTGCCGTCGTCCCGTCCTGCCCCCTTAGGGATCCGTTAGAATAAAGTCCCTTCCAGAGTCCAGGTTTACTTGTTATTCGACAGTGTCTCATCCACAATAGTTCAGTTAATCTTCAAACCACCCCATATATTTACAAGTGAGAAAGCCAAGGCCCTGAACCTGGTCCTGAGATGAGGGGAGGAAGGGCAGGAGCTGGGCAGCATGGCCAGCTGGCCTGTGTCCACTGTGCTCTCTCTCCTTTTCTTTCTTTTTTTTTTTTTTTGAGATGGAGTCTCACTCTACTGCCCAGGCTACAGTGCAGTGGTGCAATCTCTGCTCACTGGAACCTCTGCCTCCCAGGTTCAAGTGATTCTCCTACCTCAGCCTCCCAAGTAGCTGGGATTACAGGTGTGCACCACCATGCCTGGCTAATTTTTGTATTTTTAGTAGAGATGAGTTTTCACCATGTTGGCCAGACTGTTCTCCCGACCTCAAGCGACCCACCCACCTTGGCCTCCCAAAGTGTTAGGATTACAGGTGTGAGCCATGGCCCCCAGCCTACTGTGCTCTCTCATTCTCTCTCTGGTTCTCTCTGTCTCTGTCTCTCTCTCCCCCAACTCCTCCCTCATACAGTTGCCAGCTGTACCCTCTGATATCCAGTTTGCACATGGGCTAGACAAATGTCCAACTCAGGCCAAAGGAAACCATCAGCTTTAATATTCTCACATTTACTTTGAATGAGGTGCATAGTATAAGTGTTACCAGAAAGGGGTCGTGATCCAGACCCCAAGAGAGCGTTCTTGGATCTTGCACAAGAAATAATTCGGAGCAAGTCCATACAGTGAGAAGACAGGTGGGAAGGCCTCCCCGGCAGAACTCCAGCCGGCCTGTATACTGGGAGGAGTGCACTCTGGGGGCAGCCACCAAAGTCTGCACTGTTTGCAGGAGGAGCCTGACCCGTCTTCTATAATAAGCCCCAGCCAGTACTCTGTCTTTGTGGAGGGCCCCTGTTTCCTCTTTTCTTCCTTTTCACCCAATAAAACCCTGCCCTACTCACCCTTCAAATAGTCTGCGAGCCTAAATTTTCACGGCCGTGTGACAAGGACCCTGTCTTTAGCTGAATTAAGGAAAAGTCCTGCAGCAAAAGCAAGTTTATTAAGAAAGTAGAGGAATAGGCCAGGCCCGGTGGCTCACAGATTATGCCCATAATCCCAGCACTTTGGGAGGCCGAGGCAGGTGGATCACGAAGTCAGGAGATTGAGACCATCCTGGCCAACATGGAGAAACCATGTCTCTACTAAAATACAAAAAATGAGCATGGCTTGGTGGTCCATGCCTGTAGTCCCAGCTACTCAGGAGGCTGAGGCAGAAGAATCACTTGAACCCGGGAGGCGGAGGTTGCAGTGAGCCGAGATGGCACCACTGCACTCCAGCCAGGTGACAGAGCAAGACTCCGTCTCTCAAAAAAAAAAAGTAAAGGAATAAACAATGGCTACTCCATAGGCAGAGCAGCAGTATGGGCTACTGTTGGCTATTTTATGGTGATTTCTTGATTGTATGCTAAATAAGGGGTGAATTATTCATGAGTTTTGCAGGAAAGGAGTGAGCAATTCCCAGAACCAAGGGATCCTCTCCCTTTCAGACCATATAGGGTAATGTCAGGAAGTTACTTGATATTGCCATGACATTTGTAAACTGTCATGGCACTGGTTGGAGGGTCTTTTAGCCTCCTAATGCATTATAGTTAGCACATAATGAGCTGTGTGAGGACGACCAGAGGTCACTCTCGTCACCACCTTGGTTTTGGTGGGATTTGGCTGACTTCTTTATGCAATGTTTTATCAGCAAGGTCATTATTATCTGAATCTTGTGCTGACCTCCTATCTCATCCCATGACTTAGAATTCCTTAACCTCCTGGGAAGGCAGCGCAGTAGGTCTCAGCCTCATCTTACCCAGCCCCTGTTCAAGATGGAGTTGCTCTGGTTCAAACGCCTCTGACATAAAGATTGTTATTTGTTGATAAGAGGCACGGAGAGGGAATTTTGATTATTGGGTTCTCAATACAATGAGACTTTATTGGTTTTAGAATGTCTTTAGTAGTCTACAAATAACTATTCTTTGGATAAACCTCATAAGCTATGATACTGCCTGTATGTAAACATTTGTTGTGTTTTTTAGTGGCAGAATAATAAACTCAGATATTAACTGGTAAGTATTTTGTTTTGCACACATACACACATACATGCACATATAATTCACTATGAAAATTACACCATTCTGAGCTTACTGCATTTGGGGGTGGAGGGGGCCATCGACACAGCCAAATTCAGGTCATCAAGAGTCAAATTATTGGCTCTGAGTGTCTGAGGAGGCTTTTGAATGTTATGAGAGAGGAAACAATAGTCTTGAGAAACAAAGCTTTTGAATTGCAAAGCAGGGTTTTTTTTGAGAGAGAATGATTTTAATGTTCAAAATGCAAGCTCTAGATGGGTATTAGACTCAAAATCCTGAAGGACTCAGGCTTAATGTCTGTGCTTTAATTACCAGATTGGAAAGAAAATAGATGAATCAGGTCCCCTGGGTTTATGAGAAGGTGGCCCAGGCTGGGATAGGGGCGAGGGTGGGAGCCGGGAGTGGGATGCAGGAGGGGCGGGGTGTGTGCCACATCCCCTCTGTCACCATCCCTGAGATCAACTAAACACAGTGATCTGAGAGTAGAGGACACAGCTGGGGGAGGTGTTGGGCCCAGCGACCTTGCAGCAGGAGAGAAAGAGATGATCTTGGTGCTGTCTGTTCTCAAGTACAGAGTATGAATAGGAAATTTTGGTTATGGCAAGATCAACAGATCTGAGATGACTGCCATTCAAATGATAGCTGTCACTCACAGTTCCCAAGAGGAGGGGACACGTCTCACCCCACGGGATGCACCAGGGTTGCTCAGGAGACACAGAGAGAGGAATATGCAAGGAAGACACTTTATTGTGGTTGCCATGGGCAGGAACAAGTGAGGCTTAGTATTGACTTGCTTGAATAGTTCTGAGCATAGGGGCTGCCTCTAGTTGTCTGGTACCTGGCTTTGGGGTGATTGGGCAGGTGGATACTGACCTCTAGGGTGTGAGAGCCTGATAAGGAAGGTAGTTGTAGGTATGGACTCTGGATTGATTGGTTTGTATTTGAAAAGTGCTCCTAAGTGGTGGGAAGTGGTGGTGAGGGTTAGGGAATGAGGGAGGCAAGGCAAGGCAAGGCAAGGTGACCTTAGACACTTCAGACATCCTGTCCAGAACCAGGAATGCCCAGCATGTGCTTACAGGGCAGATGTGAAAGCATGAATTTTACAGAAGGTAGAAGATTACCACATAAGCAAGGTTACAAATAGAAATTTCAAAATGTTAAAAATACAATTCTACCAATGAAACTATGTTAAGTTTCATTTAACACCTTAATGAGGGGACCAGTGGAAAACAAAGTCAGTTTGAAGAAGATTATGAGACACCAATGTCTATATTCTCAGTGAAGTTTTCAAAAACGGTCAAATAAGACCAATCAAAGTCATAATCTTTGTGGTTGACTGGTCTAAATCATTTGCATCACTATTTGACTAAGATCATTTTTAATCTTTAATGTTGCAAATGTTTAAAATGTCTGAATTATAATCAAGAATATATATATATAGTTATTGATATGGTTTGGCTCTGTGACCCCACCCAAATCTCATCTCAAATTATAATCCCCATAATCCCCACATGTTGAGGGCAGGACCCGGTGGGAGATGATTGGATCGTGGCGATGATTTCCCCGATGCTGTTCTTGTGACAGTGAGTTCTCACAAGATCTGATGATTTTATGAGTGTTGACAGTTCCTCCTACACACTCTCTCTCACCTGCCACCATGTAAGATGTGCCTGCTTCCCCTTCCACCATGATTGTAAGTTTCCTGCGGCCTGCCCAACCATGTGGAACTGTGAGTCAATTAAACCTCTTTTCTTTGTAAATTACCCAGTGTCAGGCAGTTCTTTATAGCCATGAGAGAACAGACTAATATGGTTATTAATGATATATCATATACAGCCTCTTCCTCAAAACTCTTCCTCTGGTCACAGTTTGTTGGACCAGGAGTAAATGCTTGTTTCAAGACAACAGGCAATCAGAATCTTTCCCTGACAATTTGGAGCCACAAAGGAGAGAAGAAAATATAAGAAAGGGTACAGAAAAAAGCAGAATGTGAGAGAGGGAGAGATCCAAAGGCATTCCAGTCCCTGATTCTGGTCGTTCCTGAGATAGTTCTTATCTTTTGGTTCCAACTGACCCCTCTTACCTTTAAAATAAATTACGCTTTTTGCTTACGTTAGTATAGGTTGGATTGCAATGAAAGCGGTTTATAATTACTTGAACGCTGTTGGTGAACAAGGCTATTTGGAAGTCTGGAATGGGATTAGTCCAAGGCACTGACAGGTGAAGTGTAAAAGCTTCCATCTGAGTGCAGTCAAGCTTAGGGTTTGGTGAATTCCATCACTAAATCCGTGGGTTTTGCTCTGGCCATGACTGAGGGTGCTCTCATGCCTTTCTGAACCTGTTGCAAGATATTCTCACTGGTGACCTTTTCTCACTGGCAACCTTTTCGCTTCCTCTAAGTGAATTCACCCTCAGTGGCAGAGAATGCTAATTGCATACCCAATACCTACTGTCTCCTCTTTTCTTACCAACTAAACCCCAGTTTTGTTCAAAGAAGCCAATGTGCTCAGGTAACAATACTACACCCCTCCAGTCTGCCTGTGATCATGAGTCACAGTCCCAGCATATATGTTGTAAACAGAATTTACTAGATGTGACATTACCAGAGACAGATGACTTTTACCCTTTGCCTATCCCTTCTTCCTGTCCAGAACTCAGGTGTGATGGCTGGAGCTCCAACAGTCATCTTGCAAGCATGAGGAGGTAGGGAGGTGGCAGCTGGACCATCTTGCAGGAGATTGGAGCAGTGTTCTGCCTCCGCCTTCTTTTTTAAAAAACTCTGTTAGATTTTTCTAAACTTTTTGTCATGGAGAACTTTGAACATACATAAAGCATGCAATAATACCATGATCTACTCAGGTAACCATGCCACAGAAATAGGTGGCCCCATCCAGCTTTGAGAAGAGTTTCATACAAGGATGACTTCCACAGTTGCGGCAGAGTCTAGGAACATCGCGTGGGTTGGTGCATCTCTGGGACTAATAGAGGGGGAAGCTTCAAATCTATAGACCCGAAGAGCAGGGGTGGGAGCGGTTCTCATACCTGGAGAGAGAAAGTGTGTGGAGAGGGCGCTTTGATAGGAGCTGCAGCCTTGTGTGGCGGGGTGCAGCCTCTCCAGTCCCGGCCCCCATGGGGCCCCTGCAGGGAGGAACACCCACTCTCCTTCCTCTTCTGCTTGGCTGCTGCTACCCCCCATTCCTAGAAGCCACTGTGTGAGCAAGCGGCTCATCCATCCTTGCCAGTGAGTCCCTGGCGCCGAATGCAGGACAGAGAAGGTGAGACAGGCATCCGAGGGGCCACAGGCACGTTGAGGGACAGAGAAGGTGGCATGTACTCAAGAGGCTGAGGCAGGAGAATCACTTGAACCCAGGAGGCAGAGGTTTCAGTGAGCCAAGATCGCACCACTACCCTGTAGCCTGGGCGACAAGAGCAAAACTCTGTCTCAAAAAAAAAAAAAAAGAGGTCACCACAACTCGGAAGTTTAAACAGAGGTTGTCACTCCAGTCTGGAGGCTGGAATCCGAAATCAGGGGTGGCCAGGGCTGTGCTCCCTTCAGAGGCTCTAGGGGAGGCTCCCTCCTGCCTCCTCCAGCTCCTGGTGACTCGACATTCTTTGGCCTGAGGCTGCGTTGCTCCCATCTCTGCCTCTGTGTTCACGTGGCCTCCTCCCTGTGTCTGTCTGTCTTCTCCTCTTCTCTCTCTTGTCAGGATCCTCATTCTCAGCTTTAGGGCCAAATCCAGGATGACCTCATCTCAAGATCCTCACCTTGGCTGGGTGCAGTGGCTCACGCCTGTAATCCCAGCACTATGGGAGGCTGAGGCAGGTTGATCACTTGAGGCCAGGAGTTTGAGACCAGCCTGGTCAACATGGGGAAACCCTGTCTCTACTAAAAATACAAAAATTAGTCCGGTGTGGTGGTGGGTGCCTGTAATCCTAGCTACTCTAGAGATTGAGGCATGATAATTGCTTGAACCCAGGAGGCGGAGGTTGCAGTGAGCTGAGATCGTGCCATTGCATTCCAGCCTGGGTGACAGAGTGAGACTTTGTCTCAAAGAAAAAAAAATTCTTGCCTTAATTATATTTGCAAAGATACGTGCTCCAGATAAGATCTCGTGCTTTGGTTTTGGGTAGACATATCTTTGGAGGGCCACGATTCAACCCACTACACCAGCGCAGATATATTTTAGCCAGTTAAGACCATCCATTTCTGTGCCAACCCAGGACCTCTATGTTTCCAGAATAAAATGTGCATGTCACCCTCCAGAGCTTCTCAATGCACCTGGGCCCCCTGCACGAACAAGCTGTCCTCTCTGTGGATTGCTTAGGCAACTAGCCACTGCTATAGCAGGGGTGGGGGTGAGAGGGTGGGGAGTGGGGACATTTTACACCGAATCCTGATGGAATCAGTCAGAGCATTTGCTCTCTGCCCTGTGGAATTAGAAGGCAGGTTGGTGGAAGAAAGGAAGACATCAAAGTGCCGGCTAAAGACACAAGCACCTCAAAATCACCAAGCTCTGATGTGCTGCTAGCGGGATTGTCATTGGTAGCTTGGCACAAGCTTTCTTTAGAACTACTTGGTTTTTTTATATATATACACACACACACATATTTATTATATAGAATAGGTAAACATGCATATATATTTATTGAAATGATGCATATATATGCATAAACCAGAGCTTGTGGTGGTACACACGTGTGTATTTGGGTGATAAGGTTATGGGTAATTTTTATTTTCTTATGCATTTTTTTCTGTAGTTTTTCAGGTTTTCCAAAGTGAGCATTTTTTGGTAGGTTAAAAAATGATATTTTAAAAAGAATTAAGGGAACGAAGCAGAAAACATAATTACTAAGTTCTGACTCATCCCTCAGTGACTGTGACTCCGGTCCCTACCAGGTCCAAATGCCGACAGGAGAGAGGAATGTGTCGTTTGTGGAGTGAACTAGCTGACAGCATGGCATAAAATGAAGGGCCCCTTTCCCTCTTCTTCCCCGGTGTCTCACTGGAGATATTTCATCCTAAAAAGTCATGAAATCTTGATCCAAAGCTCAAATCGTGTTTTGTGTAGGTATTTCCCGGGTTTCTGGCTTAAGGCTGTGTTTTGGTCTTCTAGCCAGTACTTAATGAAATGGCAGAAAGAAAGAGTGTTGGACATAAAGGTCGGGCACACCTCAAATACAGTGCTCCAGGATTAAACGTTGAAATGTTCATTTCATACACAGACCGGCACATGACTTTAATCTGTGAGGGTTTTAAGAGGGAGATCGGGAGTAACCTCCCACTCAAATATGGCGTGGTGTTTAACGGATCAATACGGCCATTGCAGTTCTTAACTCAGTCGAAATAAGCTGTGTTGCGACTGTCAGTGTATCAACTGTGCCAAGCTTTTTGAAGACCCTACCAAGTGAAATCCTGACATTCGGTGGCGAGCGTACTCGGCAGATTAATTGCAGCGATTTGGGATGCCACCTTTAATTCAGAGTCCACCTGAGTGATCTAAAGACGTAATGGCCAGCCCGAGAGTCCCAAATTAGCCAAATGTGAATTACTTCCAAGCTCTCAGAGCTAAACTCGCCTTTCCTTGTTTAACAACCTCAGTTACTGAAATTTGAAAATCTCTCAAGAGAGGACTTTTATTTTTTGCCGATGGAAGGTGGCAATGCTGAACTACGTGGGAAAAAGAAAACAGCTCTCTTTCCCTATGAGCAATTTATTACTCAAGTCAATTCAAAACGTGTAATTAATAGCCCATTCTAATTGGAAGCGAAAGCATAATCCATCTTTGGATGCTCCTGTTCTTCTGCTGCTGGCTGGATCTTCACTGGTGAGCAACGAAGCTCACCGGCAAGGCTACAGTCAGAGGAGGTCTTCTCGGTTCATCTTTTTCGTCTCTAACATTTCTGTGGAAAAATAAAGAAACAGTTTGTCACAAGCGATGGAGGCTTCCATGTGGAAATCAACTATTTAATGCCTCAGTGGGAACTGAGAATTTTTCATTAAGTTGTCCGGTGTAATTTCATCATTCCAGGAAGCTTCCCTCTTTCTCCTGTTCTTTCAGGTCAGATGCAAAGTCACGAGAAAGTCAACAGCTCTATCTGATGTCCCGCTGAGTGGCCGGGCAGCTTTCTCAGAGTGAACTCCTGGCATTCATCGTGTCCTGCTGTGGTCTTGGTTGACTTTGTCGGCGTTTTCATGACTTGTTCTTCTTTCCCAGGGAGGTGGGTTATTATCCCCAGGTCCCTTCCACCTCTCCAGTGCCCATCCGTTCTGATCTCATGCACGTTTGCCTCAGAAGGGTTCGCTCCTCCACTCATTTGTTTATTCAACAGCTTTTGAGCACCTATTATACACCAAATGCACTCCTACACATCAAGGAATCTGACCTCAAGAAACGCAGGCTCCCTGTCCTCATAGGGGCTTGTGTTTTAACAGGTGGAGTTGAACTATGAACCAGTAAGCCAGTACATTTGAAAAAAGGGAATTGCAGGTAATGATAGGTTTTATTTATTTATGTTGGGACAGCATCTTGCTCTGTCGCCCGGGCTGGAGTGCCGTGGTGACCATGGCTGACTGGCCTCAAACTCCTGGGCTCAAGTGATCCTCCCACCCCAGCCTCTCAAGTAGCTGGGGACCACAGGCACACGCCACCACACCCAGCTAATTTTTTTCTGTGTTGTAGAGACAGAGTCTCGCTGTGTTATCCAGGTGGGCCTAGAACACCTGGGCTCAAGTGATCCTTCTGCTTTGGCCTCCCAAAGTGCTGGGATTATAGATGTGAGCCACTGCACCCGGCCAGGTTGTAAAGAAGATAAAACAGGGCTGACCGGGTGCGGTGGCTCATGCCTGCAATCCCAGCACTTTGGGAGGCCAAGACAGGCGGATCACGAGGTCAGGAGATCGAGACTTATCCTGGTTAACACAGTGAAACCCTGTCTCTACTAAAAATTCAAAAAATTAGCCGGGCATGGTGGCGGGTGCCTGTAGTCCCAGTTACTCAGGAGGCTGAGGCAGAATAGCGTGAACCCGGGAGGCGGAGCTTGCAGTGAGCCGAGATCATGCCACTGCACTCCAGCCTGGGCAACAGAGTGAGACTCCGTCTCAATAATTAATTAATTAAAAATGGAAAAACACAAAACAGGGCTATAGAGTGACTGGGGCGTGTATGAGTTGGGTGAGACTTGGTCTCAGGTGATGGGAGCAGGTTCTTGTGAGGAGGGGCATTGTATTGAGGTGGAATTGTGATGAGGTCATACTTTCACGGCTGAGATGAAGCTGTCCAGACACAGGGAAGAGGACGTGCAGAAACCCAGGTAGGAAGGGCTTGGGCTGTTGGAGGAACAGGAGAAGAAGGGCCCCCCTGTGGCTGGAGCTCAGGAGTGAGCGGTGTGGAGGCAGGACAAGTGCTCAGGGTTTCTGGGTCTGAGACCATGGGCGGTCTGGCTGGCAGTGGCCAGTTGGTGTTTTTTAACTCAACTCTCAAGGGGCGCCATAGGAGAGGTCTAAGTAGGGGAGTGGCATGGTGAGATTTTGCTGCTCTGTGGAGAGTGGGTTATAGGAAAGTGAGAGCAGCTGGGTCTCAAGTCAAGCAGCAAACGAAAGTGACAGCCTGCTCTCTATTCAGTGAGCATTTATTAAATCCGACAACACACATTTATCACAACATGGTGCGCTAAGTGGGTTCTTTTTTAAATTTTGAGACGGAATCTCACTCTGTTGCCAGGCTGGAGTGTAGTGGTGCGATCTCTGCTCGCTGCAACCTCCGCCTCCTGGGTTCAAGAGATTCCCCTGCCTCAGCCTCCCCAGCCTCCCAAGTAGCTGGGACTACAGGCCTACCATCACGCCCGGCTAATTTTTTTTTTTTTTTGTATTTTAGTAGGGACGGGGTTTCACCATGTTGACCAGGATCGTCTTGATCTCCTGACTTTGTGATCCACCCACCTTGGCCTCCCAAAGTGCTGGGATTAGAGGCATGAGCCACCGGCCTGGTCAGTAGTTTCTTAACAAAACACAGTGGGACTTAGGAACAATAATAGCAATAGTCTACACTTACAGTAATGTCTCGGGGGTACGGTAGCAGCAGAGAGATGTGGGCAGGAAGAGATGTATTTTGGGTATGGAATTGGTGCATCCTGCTGTTCAATTAGGTGTGGAGGATGCAGGCAAGTGAGCCATGGGTGCTGCTGTGGTTTTGGCTGGAGCAGCTGGGGGTGCCGTTCATGAGGTGGGCAAGTCTGGGGAGAAGTGGCTTGGAGCAGGTAGCTGAGAGAGGAGCGACTTGGAGGGGGTGGCTAAGAGAAGAGTGGCTTGGAGGGGGTAGCTGATGGAGGAGTAGCTTGGAGGTGGTAGCTGAGAGAGAAGCAGTTTGGAGGGGGTGGCTAAGAAAAGAGTGGCTTGGAGGCAGTAGCTGAGAGAAGAGTGGCTTGGAGGGGTAGCTGAGAGAGAAGCAGCTTGGCGGGGGTAGCTGAGGGAGGAGTAGCTTGGAGGGGGTAGCTGAGGGAGGAGTAGCTTGGAGGGGGTAGCTGAGAGAGGAATAGCTTGGAGGGGGTGGCTGAGAGAGAAGCAGTTTGGAGGGGGTGGCTAAGAAAAGAGTGGCTTGCAGTAGCTGAGAGAAGAGTGGCAGGGGTTGCTGAGGGGGAGTAGCTTGGAGGGGGTGGCTGAGAGAGAAGCAGTTTGGAGGGGGTAGCTGAGAGAGGAGCGGCTTGGAGTGGGTAGCTGAGACTGCTGTTGCCACGCTGGTGTTCCCTTGTCCTCCCTCAGCCTCAGAGCCCAGCCTTTCTCAGGGGTGGCAACTTGCTGAGATCAGAAAGTCTGCACCTTCTGGATTTCCTGGTAGCTGGGTTTAGGCATGTGACTAAGTACTGGCCAATCAGATAAAAGTGGCATCTTCAGAAGGAACTTCCAGGAAGGGCCTTTAAAGGTTCTGGTTCAGCCAAGAGGGGCCCACCTCTTGCCTCTCCTTCCAGCTACCTGGAATGACTGTATGGTAGTTGGAGCTTCAGGGGCCACTTTGTGACCTTGGGGTAGAAAAAGCCTCGTTCCCTGATTACTTCCTGGGGCCTCTGTGTCAGGCCTGAGCTGTCCATCTTTCAGTGCCTTTTATGTGGGAGAATAAGGACCATTATGTTTATGCAGCTGTTCTTCTGTGATTTCCGTTCTGTGCCACTGAGTCTACTCTTAGGGGGAGAAACGAACAGTAGAACAAAAACCAAGAACCCGTGTTGTTAGAATGAGTTACAGGTGCCTTTTAGATCCCCATCCAGAGGGGTGGAATAGATAATTATATACACATGAAGGGAGCTTAGGGCTAATTCATTGATTAATTATTAACCCTGTTGCCACACAATAAGAAACGAGTCTCTTTTTCATGTCCTACAAATTACTTTCCTCATGAGCTTGCAAAGTCAAATAACAAGGACTGTCCTTCAAGAAATGTTCCAGACGAAATGTATTTGTACCATAAGGACCATTACAAATCAACTGGTCACCCTGTGTGCATAGGTACAATGTCTGGGTAATTTCCATTCCACCCCTCCACACAGCACTGACCACGGAGCACCTGAACCCAGGTGGGGGTGAGGAGAAAAGGGCCAGAGGGCAACACAGGGGAGCACTATGGTGGGCTCTTCCTGGATTTGAGCAAATGCATGTTTCTCCATAGAGAAGGATGGGCATCAGTGAGAGGCGTGAGGTGTTTTATTGTTTTTAATTTAAATTTATTTATTTTTTTAATGTTTCTAGGTCTACAAGGGCTTTAGGGAGATGGCAAGCAATGTGATGTCTAGCCTTTTACATGAAAACATCTTTTACTTGGTTACCCCTCTAGATAAAGGCCATCTGGAGTTTGAGCTTAATTCAATCATGTTTTAGTAGGCATCCAACAGAGTCTGAACTATTTTCAGAGATCTTTCATACCACAGAAAGGCCCCAATTTATTACTGGGGTCCAGGGGAAATAAAATAGAAAGCAATAACTAAGATAAGTGGTCCATCAAAAGTTACACGTGCTAACAGGCCCACACAACACACACTAGCGCACAGATCTCTAAGACTTGCACGGAGAAACGCTGTACCCAGGTTTGCAGAAGCGGTTGTTTCTTTTCTTCTCTCCCTGAATTTAATTAGAAATGGAAATACGTAATACTAACACCAAGAACTACATCTTTCTTCTCAAACTGGTTTGCAGATCCCTAGAAATCAGGATATATTTTTTATATGTGCTGGAAACTGGAAACACATTTCATGTATTAATTCACTAAATCCTTCTATCAACACCATGAGGCATGAGCTTGTATTACGCCCATTGTGTAGGTAAGGAAACTGAGACACAAGGGATTCAAATGACTGGTGTGAGAGCTGGGAATTCACACCCACAGGCTGGTCCCAGAGACCCTGAGGGCAGCCCCTGTGCTGGGCTCTTTCTTGACAGGACTCGGGAGGCTGAGAACTGATGAGGGTACGCCGCCCCATTTCCATCTGTATTAGTATCTTACTGCTGCAGTGACAAATCACCACAAATCTAGTGACTCTAAACAGCATGCATTTATTATCAGACAGTTCTAAGATCAGAAGTCCTAACATCAAGGTGTTGGCAGAGCTCCCTTCCTGCTGAGGGCTGTTGGGGAGAATCAGTTTCTTGCCTCTGGCAGCTCCTAAGTAAAGGCTGCCCAGTTCCCTGCCTCATGACCGCTGATGTGGTTTGGATCCATGTCCCTGCCCAAACCTCATGTAGAGTGGTTATACCTGATGTGTGTGTGTGGGGGTGGGGCCCGGTGGGAGGTGACTGGGTCATGGGGTGGATCCTCTATGAATGGTTTAGCACCATCGCCCCTGGTGCTGTCCTGGTGACCGTGAGTTCTCGTGAGATCTGATGATTTAAAAGTGTGCAGCGCCACCCGTCTTCCTCCTGCTCCAGCCACAGGAAGTGCCTGCTATCCCTTTGCCTTCCACCATGACTGAAAGCTCCCCGAGGCCTCCCCAGGAGCCGAGCAAAAGCCACTCTGCTTCCTGTACAGCCTGCAGAACCATGAGCCAATGACACCTGTCTTCTTCATACATTACCCAGCCTCAGTATGTCTTCATAGCCATGCGACAATGGACTCATGTAGCCCCTTCTTCCATCTTTACTGCCAGCGGGACAGCGTCTTCAGGTCCCTCTGACCTCTGCGTGTCCTTGCATCGCCTATTGTTCTGGGACTCTGTCTCCCTAATATAAACATTTTGATTCTTGGGATGATCCCAGATGATCTCCTCACATAATCACCTGATGTGGTTTGGATCTGTGTCTCCACCCAAATCTCCTACCGCGTTGTTCTCCACAGGGTTGGAGGCGGGGCCTGGTGGCAGGGGATTGGATCAGGGGGGCAGAGTTCTCGTCAATGGTTTAGCACTGTTCTCTCCATGCGTCCTCAGGAGAGTGAGTGTGTGAGTTCCTATGCGTCTGGTTAAGTGTGTAGCACCTCCACCCGCCTTTGACCCTGTTCCTGCCATGTAAGATACCTGCTTCCACTCCACCTTCTGCCATGAATCAAAGCTCCCTGAGGGCCCCCCAGGAGCAGAGGCTACCAGGCTTCCTGTGCAGCCTGCAGAACTGAGCGCCATTTAAACCTCTTTTCTTTGTAAATGACCCACCCTCAGTTATTTCTTTATAGCAGTGCAAGAACAGACTAATACGTCACCCCTACAAAATCCATTTGGCCATGTCAGTAACACCTCGACAGGTTCCGGGGATTAAGATGTGGACGTCTCTGGGGTGTCATTTTATATTTACCACATAATCTAAAGAATGTGTGTGTGGAGGGGGAGAAGAACGTAGAACTAACCTTACTAATCTGCCTTCCTGGCTTTTGCAAATCTGTTTACTGCAGGTCCAGAATGTGAATGTCTCACTTAGAAAGTCAAGCAGCAGCCACATGTAGTGACTCACGCCTGTAACATCAGTACTTTGGGAGGCCAAGGTGGGTGGATCACTTGAGGCCAGGAGTTCGAGTCCAGCCTGGCCAATATGGCGAAACCCTGTCTCTACTAAAAATACAAAAAATTATCCGGGCATGGTGATGCGTGCCTGTAATCCCAGCTACTTGAGTGGCTAAGGCATGAGAATCTCTTGAACCCAAGAGGCAGAGGTTGCATTGAGCTGGGCACCACTGCACTCCAACCTGGGTGACACAGCATGAGTCTGAGAAGGAAGGAAGGAAGGAAGGAAGGAAGGAAGGAAGGAAGGAAGGAAGGAAGGAAGGAAGGAAGGAAGGAAGGAGAAAGGAAGGAGAGAAGGAAGAAAAAGAGAGAAAGGAAGGAAGGAAGGAGAGGAAGGAGAAAGAAAAGAAAGAAAAAGAGAGAGAAGAGAAAGAAAAAGAAGGAAGGAAGGAAGGAAGGAAGGAAGGAAGGAAGGAAGGAAGGAAGGAAAGTCAAGCAGCAAACGAAAGTGACAGGCTCCTCTCAACTCAGGGAGCATTTATTAAATCCCACAACACACATTTATCACAACATTGTGCAGTAAGTAGGTTCTTAGTAAAACATTGTGGGATTTAGAAATAAGAGTAATAGTTGACACTTGCATTGTCCTCCGTTTGTTCTAAGCACTGTTCTGCATATGTTAGCATGTTAGATTCACACAACTCCACACATTCTAGGAGGAAGGTGGGAAAAGCCTTCTCAGAGGGTGATGGTCTTCATATAGTGCTGAACTTCTGCCTCAGCTAAGGCTATTTATTCACTTTTTTCCTACTACCTTTAAGATATACAATCCATAGAATTAACTCCTGATAGGGCTTGACTTCTACCTTCAGCTTCCTTTGATGACTATTTCAATGGGAATAGGAGCAAACAATAAAATTGGACCTGAATAGTTTGAATTTATCAGCTGTCAATGAATAATTTCACTTACTAGCACTTGTGAAAGTTTCATTGTTCCTTTCTAGCCTTTGGCTTTCATTAAGCAATCAACAAAGTCCTAGGTGCAGAGCCTGGGCAGAGGAGGGGGTAAGGCCACAAAACTAGTGCAGTGGCAAGGAAGTGGGGTTATTTTTGCAGCCTTATCACCTCCCCTGCCTGGGCTCCATGCCTAGGACTTCGTTGTCTATTTCTTCATGCCTGAGTGGAAAACACAGCCTGGTTCCTTGACTTGCTTTTGTTAACAGCATGCAGTAGAACCAGTGTCTTGTGTGCTATTCTAGACCAGCCAGCCCCCAGCCAACCAGGCATCTGACCACAGATATATGAGTGAGTCCAGTCACAACCAGCCAAGCATGACTTAGATCAGCAGAGCTGTAGACTCATGAGCAATCGTTATAGTTATTAATAAACCATCATAATAAATTACGATCAATAAACCATCATAATAAGCAAACTGTTTTCACTGTAAGTCATTAGGATTTAATGTGTTAGTTTTGTGATGCAATAACAGATAAAGAGAGGGTATCCTTGGGCGAGCTCCTCAAGCTGGGTCTAAATGAATCACAGAGGGCTGGCAATTTGTGTCAACACAACATTAGCTAGTTCTAATTCAGAGATCATAAGAAGATCTACAGTTATTACAAGTCAACTGAGTCCATATTTTAAAATTGAGACACTTTATAAAGAAATCCCAAGTTTGAGCTCTTTCCACAAAAAGATGAAATATCTGTGATGCTAAGGGTGTGTTTTCCAAGGGCAGCCATGTGTGGAGCTATTGCCTGCTGCATCTGCCCTCACCTCCTCGATCCTCACTCTGGTTGTCAGGTGTGGTGTTGACAATGCAATATGGAATGTCAGGATTCTAACTCCTGGCTGATTTCATCCACTTAGGGTTGTGCATTCTGAATTGCCTTGTATTGAGTTCTGCTTCTGCCATTTTCTAGGTGTAATATCAGGTATATTGCTCACTCTCTTTGTGCCTCAGTTTCCTCACCTGTAATATGTGGGATATGAAGGTAACCTGCTTTAGAGGTGTGTTGTAAGGATCAAATCCATTGTGATGTGGAAAGTCATTTGGCTGGTGAATTAGTCTATTCTCGCACTGCTATAAAGAATACCACCTGAGACTGGGTAATTTATAAAGAAAAGAGGTGGAATTGGCTCACAGTTCTGCATGGCTGGGGAGGCCTCAGGAAACTTACAATCATGGCAGAAGGGGAAGGGGAAGCAAGGCAGTCTACATGGTGGCAGGAGACAGACAGAGCGTGAAGGAAGCCACACACTTTTAAACCATCAGATCTCCTGAGAACTCACTATCATGAGAACAGCATGGGGAAAATCATCCCCAAGATCCAATCACCTCCCGTCAGGTCCCTCCTTGGCATGTGGGGATTACAATTTGAGATGAGATTTGGGTGGGGACACAGGCAAACCCTATCAGCCAGTGCCTGACATCTTGAAAGATCTCTCTCAATGTTTGCTATACTTACGATAATAATTGTTTTTTCATGTTACCAGCTGGGCCCTGTAGCTACTGGAGTTTTCAACTCCTCGTCTCATTTCCTCTTTTTCTGCTTTGTTTCTCATTCTGTCCCTGCGTTGTGAACCTACCCCAGTAAAAAGGAAAGGACAGCAGTTTGGAAAATAGATTTGGGATATTTCGGATTTTTAATATACAGATTTTCACTTCTCTGTTGAGGTCCCCCATAGAGCCCGTAGCAGGAACTATCCCTGAGGCCATGTTGCCTTTAAGAAAAACCCATGCTACTATCTGCTGTGTATCCCTTGACCCACATGTCCTTGTTTCCCCAGTCCCGCACCTGTGGTAATGACTGTTTCATTTTTTATGTCTGCATATTTGAGCTCTTTAGAAAATATTCCACATGTAAGTGAGATGATGCCGGATTTGTCTTTCTGTGTTTGGATCTCACTTAGAATGATGTCCACCAGGTTCATTCATGTTGTGACACATGGCAGGATCTCCTTTTTTTTTTTTTTTTCTGAGATGGAGTCTCGCTCTGTCACCCAGGTTGGAGTGCAGTGGCATGATCTCAGCTCACTGCAACCTCCGCCTTCTGGGTTCAAGTGATTCTCTTGCCTCAGCCTCCTGAGTAGCTGGGACTACAGGCATGCACCACCATACCTGGCTAATTTTTGTATTTTTAGTGGAGACAGGGTTTCACCTTGTTGGCCAGGATGGTCTCGATCTTTTGACCTCATGAGCTGCCTGCCTCAGCCTCCCAAAGTGCTGGGATTACAGGTGTGAACCACCATGCCCGGCCGCTTTTTTAAAGGCTGAATACTATTCCATTCTCTCTCCCTACAGAACCACATTGTCTTTATCCATTCACCCGCTCATGGGCATTCAGGTTGTTTCGGTGTCTTGGTTATTGTGACTATGTTACTAATGCTGCAGTGTGGGTCAAAGGATACAAATGAGCAGATATGCAGAATAAACAGGTCTAGAGGTCTAAGGTGCATTATGAGGACGAAAGTTAACAAAATTGTATTGGGGTTTTGTTAAATACATAGATTTTAGCTGCTCTTGTCACAAAAAAGGAACCATGTGAGATGACAGTTATGTCAATCTGCTTCACCACAGTAATTGTTTTCTTTTCTTTTTCTTTTTTATTTCTTTTGCATTTTTTTCTTACCATTTTTACCATCTATATGTACCCCAAAATATCACATTGTAAACCTCAAATATATGAAACAAAATTTGCTAATTTAATAAAAGCCCATCTGTGTAGCTGCTTTCAAGCAACACAATACAATATTTACTTGGCAGAAAATATTAAAATCAAAGATGTGATAACCTGTGACTTGGCATCACTCTTCCTATAGGCTGCCCTAGAGCAGCCTCCTCATGTCGGGCATTACATGGATGGTCACAGCAGCATTGTACATATATGATTACTTTAAAACATCAATTTACTTTTAAAAAGTTACCACTTATCAAAATTGACATGTTAGCTCTGTATAGTTCCATGAAATTTACACAGGTATAGATTGGTGTAACTGGCACCACCATCAGGGCACTGGAAATTTCCTCACATTAACCCTTCATAGTAACATACTCCTTCCCCACCCCTTACCTCTGGCCCTTGTCATATGTTCTACGTCACTATAATTTTTTTTTTTTTTAGGATATCACAGAAATAGAACCATAAGGTACATAACCTTTGGAGATTGTCTATTATTATTTTTCACAGTGCAAAACTTGAACTAACTGAAAAGGACACCAATAAGTGAATAGTTACATAAAACAGTCTATAAACATCCTGTGAAGTGCCATATGCCAGTTAAAATAGCATAAAATAGGATGAGTACCAGCCAGAAGGACCAGGAGCAGGATTGGGTATCATTTATTCTTTATTTTTGAGGATCTTTCTTTTCCCTCTGGAGACATCTGAGCTCACAATCTGGGACAATGTGGTGGAATCCTTTTTTTTTTCTTTTCAGATTTTGGCTTGTTGTGGTAGCTGAAGGAGCTCAGAAAGGAAGAGTTTTGGAAATTTAAGGAGCTCCTCAAACAAGAACCTTTGACATCTGAACTCAAGCCAATCACCTGGCCTGAGCTAAAGAAGCCTTCCAAAGAAGATGTAGCAAAGCTGTTGGACAAACATTATCCAGGAGAACAGGCATGGAAGGTGACACTGAACCTATTTCTACAGATCAGTAGGAAAGATCTCTGGACGAAGGCTCAGGAAGAGATGAGAAATAAGCTCAACCCATATAGAAAGCACATGAAAGAAAAAATTCAACTTGTATGGGAAAGGGAAACCTGTGTTCATGTCCCTGAGCATTTCTACAAAGAAATCATGAAAAATGAGTCCAAGTATTGAATGATGCATATACTGCTGAAGCTAGACTACTCACTGTGGTCCTGGAAGGCTCTGATGGAATTGGAAAAACAACCCTTTTAAGAAAAGTAATGGGCCAGGTGCAGTGGCTCACGCCTGTAATCCCAGCACTTTGGGAGGCCGAGGCAGGCGGATCACCTGAGGTCAGGAGTTCAAGACCAGCCTGGCCAACATGGTGAAACCCCGTCTCTACTAAAAATACAAAAATTAGCTGGGCATGCTGGTGCATGCCTATAATTCCAACTACTTGGGAGGCTGAGGCAGGAGAATCACTTGAACCTGGGAGGCAGAGGTTGCACTGAGCTGAGATCGCACCATTGCACTGCAACCTGGATGACAGAACAAGACTCAGTCTCAAAAAAAAAAAAAAAAAAAAAAAAAAAAAAAGTGATGTTGGACTGGGCAGAGGGAAACTTATGTTATGGAAGGATAGATTCACATTTGTTTTTTTCCTTAATGTCTGTGAAACGAACGGTATCACAGAGACCAGCTTACTGGAGCTCCTCTCTAGGGACTGGGACTGGCCTGAGTCTCCAGAAAAGATCAAAGACTCTTTTTCCCAGCCAGAGCAAATTCTGTTCATCATGGATGGCTTTGAGCAACTGAAGTTTGACTTGGAACTTAAAGCTGACTTGTATGATGACTGGAGGCAGCAGCAGCCAACACAAATTATCCTGAGCAGTTTGTTGCAAAAAAAAGATGATTCCAGAATCCTCTCTGCTTATTGCATTAGGAAAAGTGGGTATGCAAAAAAAAAAAAACAAAAAACAAAAACTATTTTATGGTGTAGCATCCAAAACTCATAAAGCTCCCAGGATTCACTGAACTTGAAAGGAAGCTGTATTTCTCCTACTTCTTCAGCGAGAAGAACAAAGTCTTGAAAGCCTTTAATTTTGTGAGAGATACTGGACCGCTGTTTATCTTGTGCCATAATCCCTTTATATGCTGGTTGGTCTGTACTTGTATGAAATGGTGGCTAGAAAGGGGAGAAGACCTTGAAATAAACTCCCAAAATACCACCTCTTTATATACATCATTTTAAACAAATGTATTTAAAGCAGGAAGTCAGGGAATGTGGACACATACACTTGTATTTTGCCATGGGATCTCTGGAGGAATGGGTTATCTGAGTCTAAGGGCTTAATGTGGGCAGGTATGAAACTTCTCCAAAGGAGAGGTAACTGTTTTACCTTCATCCATATATGTATCCAAGAGTTTTGTGCTGCCATGTTTTATTTGCTCAAACGACCCAAAGATGATCCTAACCCAACCATTGGAAGCATAATCCAGCTTGTAAGAGCCAGGGTGGCTCAGCCTTAAACCCACTTGACCCAGGTGGGGGTATTCGTGTTTGGAAATTCAACAGAAGAAATCATCAGCTTGCTGGAGACATCCTTCGGTTTTCCATTGTCAAAAGACCTAAAGCAAGAAATAACCCAGTGCCTTAAAAGTTTAAGTCAATGTGAAGCTGATAGGGAAGCGATAGGTTTCCAGGAATTATTCTGTGGTTTATTTGCAACTCAGGAAAAAGAATTAGTAACACAAGTGATAAATTTCTTTGAAGAAGTTTTCATTTATATTGGTAACATAGAACATTTGGTAGTATCTTCAGTCTGCCTGAAGCATTGTCAGAATTTAACTATACTTCACATGTGTGTAGAGAATATTTTCCAGATTTCTCAGGATGCGTCTCAGATCACAATGACAAGCTCGTTTACTGGTGGGAGCTTTGCTTAATGTTCATTACCAACAAGAACTTCCAGACGTTAGACATGGAAAACAGTAGGCTTGGTGATGCCTCCCTGGCAATTCTTGGCAAAGTGCTGGCTCAGCCTGCTTGTAAGCTCCAAAAACTCACATTTACTTGTATGCCTAACTTTGGAAATGATTCAGCATTATTTAAGGCAGTTCTTCACGACCCTCATATGAAATTTCTGAGCCCGTATGGCACTAGCCTCTCCCATACTGATGTCAGGCACCTGTGTGAGACATTGAAGCATGCAACATGCAAGATAGAAGAGCTGATACTGGCATCTCCCATGAAGGTTGTGAAGATATCGCCTCTGTCCTGGCCTGCAACAGCAAGCTGACACATCTTTCCTTGGTAGAAAATCCCGCAAAGGGGCGCCTGTAGTCCCAGCTACTCAGGAGGCTGAGGCAGGAGAATGGCGGGAACCCGGGAGGCGGAGCTTGCAGTGAGCCGAGATCGCGCCACTGCACTCCAGCCTGGGCAACAGCGTGAGACTCCGTCTCAAAAAAAAAAAAAAAAAAAAAAAAAAAAAAAGAAAATCCCGCAAAGGACGAAAGAATGATGTTGCTGTGCCCTGGCGACACTGATGTTGATGTGCTGCTGTCTCACCTGGGTCTCGTCCTCCTCCTTTTATGGGATAAATCCCTATCCCTCCTTGATCTGGGATCAAATTTCCTGGAAGATAATGGCGCGGCATCTCTGTGTGAAGCGCTGAAGCACACAGACTGCAACATACAGGAATTGTGGTTGATGGGCTGTTTCCTTACTTCTGTTTCCCTAAGGACATTGCTGCTGTTCTTATTTGCAATGAAACACTGAAGACCCTGAAACTTGGGCACGATGAAATAGGAGGTGCTGGTGTCAAACAGTTATGTGACGCCATCCTCACTTTAGAGTGTCTTGCAATGCAAACATGGCCAATCACCCATGCCTACTGTGGCACTCACTGCCTGCAAAACATGGAGGAGCCTGAACCTCAACTGGGTTACCTTGGACCCTGATGTGGTGGCGGTGCTGTGTGAGGCTTTGAGCCACCCGGACTGTGCCCCCTGTGGATGCTTGGTGTCACTGTAGCTAAAAGGAAACTTAACCATCTTCCCTACTTCCGAAGATTTAAGGCTGCACAAATGTGCCTTTGATGAAGAAACTCAGAAGAGGCTGATGTCTGTGGAAGAAAAAATTCCCGACCTGACCAATTCACATAAACCTTGGACCGACGAGGAATACAAGATCAGGGGTGTGCTTCTCTGATGGAGAGCACCCTGAAGTAATCTTCTCACAAAGGCTTTCCTTGGTCAGTGGGCACTTCTCCTCCTGGCACCTCTGTCCTGTAATTGCACATCATGGCAGCAGGTCTGTGATTTCAGGGCTACTCCCTGACGGCGTTCTAGCAATATAATTATGGAGAGTGATTCAGTGTGTATGTGCTGATTGTCTTTGCCTCGGTTCTATATGCCCTTATCTTTAGAAATCCCATCCTACCTTGCAATATTTGAAAGAACAAGTACATTAAATGAGTGCTAAACACACTGGAAAGCTCGGCTTTATTTTTTTAATGGGTGTCTTGGTGTGTAAGAGCATGCCTTTGCAGGCACCGCAATTCTCTGATACTTCTGACGTAGAAGTGACGATAGAATCAATGTGTCTATAGTTTGTATTGCTAGCACTCAAAGTTTCTGTTTCTAGTTTGTCCAGATATAGATTTGATCGGTTTTCTTGTCCAATTAAAAAAAGCATTTCCAAATCTTTACTTATCCTTTCATATATGACACTCCAATAGATTATTTTCTAAGAATTCAGTATTACTCAAATGTATCTACACTGTTTTTGTATATTTTAAAATATTAAACACCTCACTGCCATAATTTTTTTTAAACAAACCAAATAGCATAAAGTAGACCTATATGTACTAACATAGAATTCCATGACATACTGTTGTATGAAAAGTCTCTAGCAGTGGCCAGGTGCAATGGATCACACCTGTAATCCTAATACTTTGGTAGGCTGAAGTGGGCCGATAGCGTGATCCTTGAAGTTCGAGACCATCCTTGAAGTTCAAGACCAGCCTGGACAATATACAGAGATACTGCCTCTACAAAAATACAAAAATTAGCCAGGCATGGTGGCACTCGCCTGTAACCCCAGCTACTCAGGAGGCTGAGGTGGGAGGATCACCTGAGCCTGGGAGGTCAAGGTTACAGTGAGCCAAGATCCTGCCACTGTACTCCAGGCTTGGTGATAGAGAAAGACTCTGTCTCAAAAAAAAAAAAAAAAAAAAAAATTCACCAACATATATATTCAGTATGTTATCATTTATGTTATTTCCTTCTTCTTTATGTAGGCTCCATACAAATTTATAGGGAAAGGAAAGCACCAAGTAGTTAGAAATGGTTATCTGACAAGGCTCAAGCATTCTTTGTTCATCCCTAAACCTCATTCCTGAAATCCCCCAATTCTCAGACCCACCCCCAGCCCTGGGACTGTGTTATCAATGTTGTCCTAGTGATACAGAAGGGCTGGGCTCCCAGCTAAGCTCTACCCTCAAGCCTGGAACCTCTACCCTAAGTAAAAACAGTTGACCCTCATACAGAAGGGCTGGGCTCCCAGCTAAGCTCCACCCTCAAGCCTGGAACCTCTACCCTAAGTAAAAACAGTTGACCCTTATACAGAAGGGCTGGGCTCCCGGCTAAACTCCACCCTCAAGCCTGGAACCTCTACCCTAAGTAAAAACAGTTGACCCTTATACAGAGGGGCTGGGCTCCCAGTTGAACTCTACCCTCAAGCCTGGAACCTCTACCCTAAGTAAAAACAGTTGACCCTTATACAGAAGGGCTGGGCTCCCAGTTGAACTCTACCCTCAAGCCTGGAACCTCTACCCTAAGTAAAAACAGTTGACCCTTATACAGAAGGGCTGGGCTCCCGGCTAAACTCCACCCTCAAGCCTGGACCCTCAGCCCTAAGTGAAAGCAGCTGATCCCATTCCAAATGACTGCCTTTTTGGCCCACTCTGCCCCCTGTCCTGTGCCCACAAAAGCCAGACCAGTGGGCAGGAAAAAAAGAAGGGAGCAACACAAGCTGCTGATGGACCAGGATGGAAGCGGCTGAGTGGGGAGCCGAGAAACTGCAATTGAGCCAGGGAGAACTTCAGATGGTGCAGCTTTGGAGGGGAGCCCAGCCAGAGATGGCTGGGCTTCAGGGAAAGATTACCTTCTTCCTGCACCATCTCCTTTCCAGCCCCCTTCCACTGAGAGCCACTTCCACTGTTCAGTAAAGCCTTCCACATTCATCATCTTTCAAACAGTTCATGTGACTTGGTTCTTCCTGAACACCCAACAAAAACTGTGTCAAAAAGGGAAGGTGCAGGAGTCTGTCACCCTCACTCTTCACTGAGCTGTTAACACTTAGCTGTCCACAGACTGCAGGCTGAGTGAAATGAACCACTCCGGAAGGGTCAAGGTCAAGGGAAAAATCCCGTCTCAATAGAGTCTTCAACCTGCTCCCCAAGGGTCCCTGATCCTGGAGTACACTCCATTGGGAACGTCCCCCCGACACTGAATAGGGCTGAGCTGGGTCACCAATAGGGTATTATAAATAGTGCGTGACATCCAGGGCCACACACTCTCTCCTCTCTCTCTCTTGCATCACTTGCTTTGGGGGAAACCAGCTGCCACGTTGAAAGGACTCTCAAACAGACCAGTGGAGAGACCCATGTGATGGAGAGCTGAGACCTTCTGCCCACAGTCAGGAACAGAGGCCTCCTTCCAGCAGTCTGTGAGTGACCCATCTTAGAAGTGGCTGCCGAACCCCAGTTGAACCAATAGTGCAGCCCTGGCCAACACCTTGATGGCAACCATGAGGAGTCCTGAGCTAGACCAATGCCTACGCCAGTACCAATTTTTGAGCTACAGCAACTGTGTGCCATAATAAGTGTGTGTTGTTGTTTCAGGCTGCTAAGCTTTGGAATAACTTGCTGTGTGGATGTATCAGTTATCTATTGCTGTGTAACAAATCACCCCCAAACATAGCAGCTGAACACAACTAACATTCAGTCTCTCACAGGTTCTGTAGGTAAGAAGCATTGGAGCAGCTTCGTCAAGTTGCTCTGGCTCAGGGCCTCTCATGATGCTGGCCGGGGGTAAAGTCATCTCAAGGCTTGATGTGGAGAGGGTTGGCTTCCAAGCTCTTTCACGTGGCTGTCAATGAGCCTCAGGCCTCTGTCACCTGGGCCTCTCCATGGGGCTGTTTTGTGATGTGGCTCCTGACTCCCTCTAGAACAAGTAATCACACACACACACACACACACACACACACAGAGAGAGAGAGAGAGAGAGAGAGAGAGCACACCTGTCACCTGAAGGAGCATGTTCAGGCTACCATATCAAGATACCATGGACTGTGTGGCTTACACAACAGGAAATCTATTTTCTCCCAGTTCTGGAAGCTAGAAGTCTAAGGTCAAGGTCCAAGAGTGTTGGTGTCTAGTGAGGATTCTCCTCCTGGCCTGTACATAGCTGCCTTCTCTCTGTGTCCTCACATAGTAAAGAGAGAGAGAAAGCTCTGGTGTTGCCTTCCTTCTTTCTTTCTTTTTGTAAAGAGTCTTGCTCTGTTGCCCAGTCTGGAGTGCAGTGGCACAATCATGGCTCACTGCAGCCTCAACCTCCAAGTCTCAAGAGATCCTCTGGCCTCAGCCTCCCAGGCAGTTGGGACTACAGGTGTACACCAGCATGCCTGGCTAATTTTTGTTTTTTTGTTTTGTTTTGTTTTTTGTAGAACTGGGGCTTCACTGTGTTGCCCAGGCTGCTCTCAAACTCCTGGGCTCATGTGATCCTCCCACCTTGGCCTCCCAAAATGCTGGGATTACAAGCATGAGCCACTGCACCCAGCCATAATTTTTTAAAAAGTATTTTTAGCAGATGGGGGCTCACTATGTTGCCCAGCCTGGTCTCCAACTCCTGAGCTCAAGTAATCCTCCCACCTTAACTTCCCAAAGTGTTGGGATTACAGAAGTAAGCCACAGTGCCTAGCTTCTCTTCTTATAAGGACACAGTTCTATCAGAGTATGGGTCTACCCTTATGACCTCATTGAACCTTAATGAACTCTGTAAAGGTCCTATTTCCAAATGCATTCACATTGGGGGTTAGGGGTTTAACAGTAAATTGTAAAGGGACACATTTCACCTCACATTGCTACCCAAGGTGGGAGTTACAGTCTTTTTATGACCCAACATTGGAAGTGACATTTCATCGCATGTGCCATGTTCCATTTATTAGAAGTAAGTCCAGCTCACATGTGAGGAGAGGGGATTACACAAGAGCATGAATGCCAGGAGGCAGGCATTGGTGGGGGCATTGTAGAGGCTGCCTAGTACATTAGCAGATAACCAGCAGAAATGGCACAAAACATGTTTCTGCAGTCAACTTCATTTCAGTCTTTTAGAAGCATTCAAAAATGTACTGTGGTTTAGAAAATAGCAGTTCTTTCTTTTTAAATTTAATCTGTGTAATAAACAATATATTCACATGGTACAAAAATAATCCTTCCCCTTCCTCTCTTCACCCCCAAAGAGGCCATTACATTTATCCATTATTTGTGTATTATTACATGGTATCTTTATGCGAACACATGCAAATACAATGTGTATTCTTATTTTCCACACTTTTTAACATAAATAGTTGCCTGCTGTAATACCGTATTGCGACTTGCTTTTTGTCATTGAAATGTATCTCTTTCTACATCAGTACACAGTTTTCTCATTCCTCTTTTTCAGATGTGCTGCATTGCATTATTTATTCTGGTGGATAGTATAATGTAATTTATTCAATCAGTCTCCTACTGATAGACATATGAGTTACTTTCGATCTTTTTCTATTACACAAAAAAGCTGCAATGAATATTGTTATGCACAGGCATTCTCACATGTACAAGTATTTGGATGGGATAAATTTGCAGACATAGGATAAATGGGTCGAATGTATTTGTACTTGTAATTTTAATGGATATTGCCAAATTAAATTGGTTCACATTTTTGCCAGCCGTATGTGAGAGACCTTGGGTCCCCACAGCCTTGACGATGCAGTGTGTTACTGTGCTTTGGGATTTGTTCCAATCTCCTAGGTTAAAAAAATGGTATCTCAATATACTTTTATACTTGTGATATTGTAAAGTCAGGTTGGACCCTTTTTTCATATGTTTAAGAGTAATTTTTTTTTCCTTTCTGTGTACTGTCTATTCATGTGAAAATGACATTTCCAAGTTTCCTTGTTTTGTTTTGTTTTGTTTCATACCAGGTCCTTAACTAGAGTTTCTTGGCCTTCATCTTTACCTCCAATACTGTGGCCCCCAAGGCTACCCCCAGGCTCAGTGGCTTCCTGGAAGGCCCACGACTGAGCAAAGCAGGTATGCTCACAGCGACAGTTTATTACAGTGAAAGTGTGCAGACTGAACCCAGCATATGGAAGCAGTGCACAGGGGGAGCCCAGGAGAGTTCCAGTTGTCCTCTCCCACTGGAGTCACAGGCACAGCACTTACTGCCCCCAGCCATGAAGTGTGGCAACACGCACAGACTCCTGCCGGCCAGTGAAGCTCCCCCAGCCTTGGTGGGCAGAGTTCTGACTGGGTGATGGTCCTATAGACTCACCTGACCACCCTCATGGCTGACCTGATTCTCCAGGCCCTACAGAGGTTGAGCGGATAACTGCTTTGTCCAAGACCCCCCACCATGAACCACATTGACTAATGTGGGAAAAAGGTCCCCGGTAAACAAAGATGCTCTTTTCAGGCAGGACATCCCAAGGACTTGGAGGCTGGCTGGTCAGCAGCCAAGCCTTTCTTGGGGCAAGGTTAGTCCTCTACTGCACAATCCCCACCCATTTAGAATCTGTGCATGCTTCAAGACCCAGCCAAAAAGACCCCCCAAAACCCACCTCATTTGTGCAGCCTTCTTCAACGTCCTCAGTGAGCATGAGTAAGAATTAATTTCCCAATTTCTATGCTCCCAAAGCCCTTCCATGACCCTCTGCGACAGATATTAGCCTTGCACACTGAGAGGCCGTGAAGCAGCCCCTTGTTGATATCACCCTTTAGATGTTTTTGCATTATCAAAAAAAGTGCACCCACCCCACTCTCAATTCCAAATGTCTCATCATTCTCTGGTCTCCACTTCTCACCTGTGTAGCTCACTGCCCCCCGTTCTTCAAATCCTGACGTTCTTTTATTTCACCTGGATTTGTACTCCATTCCTCCTACTTCCTTGTCATGTTTCATCACTCTCCTCTTGGGGAGGAGAGGTTGACCTCCAATCAGAACACACACAGTTCATCTTCATCTCTCTCTGTGCTGAGCTTAGACACTATGTTCCACAGTCATCATCGAACTCTTGTCTATACCCTCAATGCTCTGGGCTCTCTCTCCATCTGTTAGATTCGCCTGCAAAAACAGCAATTCCAGGTAAATCCAACTGTGCATCTACATCGCCCCTGCATGCAGGCAGCTGGAAGTAACTGGGGAAACACCCGCTCATGCCCACTGGCCTTGCTTCAATTTTCTGGCCATGAATTTCAGTGGATCCTCAGTGCAGTCTAGAAACCCCTTTACAGCTCCCAAAGCCATTTGCTTTCTGTTCACTGAGTACAATAGAAGTAGTAAAAGAAGAATGTTGTGAGTTCTCAGATCCCTATCTCTCAACCTACAGATTGGTTCCATCCTATTACAATGGATGAATGGTTTGCGCTCTGATTTAAGGTCAACCCTTCTCCTTGGTCAGTGCATTCCATCTATCAACTACGTGAGGACATTCACATTCCGGAAGTGGTTCTCTTGTCCCCTTGCAATATTATGTTTCTTCTCACCACTTGATCAGTCCTGCAATATCTTATAATATCTTTAATTTTTAAGAAAATTGCTATCCCACCTTTTCTCTTTCCTCCCCTCTTCTTTATTTTAGCAAAACCCATTAGAAAAACTGTCCACAGTATTTTCCTCTCTTCACTCTTTTGTTAATCTACTCTTTTGCTCCCAGCACTCAAGAAAAGAAGTTCCTGTCCAGAAGACCAGTGATCTCAGTGTTGCTGAATTTCATGTTCAATTCTCTGTCTTCATCTTGATCTGCCTTTAATCAGTATACAGCACCATTGATCGTTTCTTGTTTCCTGAATCAACTTCTTCCTTTGGGGACCCCACTCCCTCCTGTTTCTTACCTCCCTCTACTAGCACCTCCCTCCCCATCTCCTGGGCAAGTTCTTCCTCATTTTTCAATTCCTTAGGTCTCTTTTTTCTCCTCTCCTCTCTTCCTTCTCTTTAAGTACAATCTACAGGCTAATGACTCTCTTGTCTATGTATCTGGCCTGGACATCTACCTCAGACTCAAGATTTTCACATGCAGCACCTTTCCGGATATCTCTTCTTGTATATCTAGCATAGATCTCAATTTAACATGCTTGAGGCAGAACTCATGGGTTAGTGCACTCATGCAGCCATCTTCCCCGTCTCCGTCAATGGCAACTTCATTTATCCCGATGCTCCAGCTGAAGACCCTGAAGTCACCTGGACTCCTCTGCTTCCCTCACGCCACACAATCAGCCCGTCAGCAAACCCTTCTGGCTCTGGCAGCCTCTGAGGACTTCTCACCACCCGCATCTCTGGGGATTATTGCACTGATTTTCTACCTGTTCTCTCTCGATGCACTCTTGCCCTACTCCAGATAAATCTATTAAAAAGAAGTCAGATTATGGCACTCTTCTGCCCCGAACCTCCCCGGATTATTGCGATGGTCTGCTACCTGGTCTCCCCTCTTCCATCTTTGACTCTCTGTCATGTATCTTTTGCAGAGCAGCCAGAATGCCTCTTTTAGGACATCAGCCAGATTGTGCCTCTCCTGTCTTCAGAATGGTCTGATCACTCCCGTATCACTCAGAGGGAAAGTTAAACTCGCCCTACCCCATCCTTGACCCCGTCTGCTCTCTAATCTCACTGCCTACCGTGTCCTCCTGCCCATCCAGCTCATCGCTCGTGCCTCAAACACTCTTTCCTGTGATTCTTTGTCTTTCTGCATCATTTCCTTCAGCTATCTTCTCAAATACTGCTGACTACCATGTAAATAAGAGCACCCCTGCTCTAGGTATTCTGCTCCCCTTACTTATTTTGCTTTATAACACTTATCACTCACAGCCCCCACACTCACACCCCCACACAGTCACCCCCACATGTTCACACCCACACACCTCACCCCCACATGTTCACATCCACACACACACTCACCCCCACAGCCCCTGCACACATTCACACCCGCACCCACACACCCATACCTCACACACAGACTCACACACCCATACACACATCCACACCCCCCACACACAGACTCACATCCCCCCCACACCCCCACAGTTACACCTACACACACACCCCCACCACATACACTCACACCCACACATCCATACTGCCCCACACAGGTTCATACACCCACTCCCTCCCACACCCCCACACCCAGACTCACACACCCACACACACTTCCACACAGACACCCCGCACACTTACACCTACACACCCACACACACTCACAGACCCCATGCTCCCACATACATTCACACCCACACCCACACCCACACATCCACACATCCACACCCCCACACACAGACTCACACACCCACACACACATCCAAACCCCCACACACAGACTCACACCCTCCCACAGACTCACATCCCCCCACACAGACTCACACACCCACACACAGACTCACACCCTCCCACACACAGACTCACATCCCCCCACACACAGACTCACACACCCACACACATCCAAACCCCCACACACAGACTCACATCCCCCCACACACAGACTCACGTACACATCCCTTGTATTTGTCTCTCTCCATTAGCATGTAAATTCCAAGAGAGAAGAGACTTTATATATATATATAAAGTCTTTTTTTTTTTTTTGAGATGGAGTTTCGCCCTTGTTGCCCAGGCTGGAGTCCAATGGAACAATCTCAGCTCACTGCACCCTCTGCCTCCCGGGTTCAAGCGATTCTTGTGTCTCAGCCTCCAGAATAGCTGAGATTACAGGCACCCACCAAAACGGCCAGCTAATTTTTTGTATTTTTAGTAGAGATGAGGTTTCGCCACATTGGCCAGGCTGGTCTCAAACTCCTGGCCTCAGGTAATCTGCCCACCTTGGCCTCCCAAAGTGCTGCAATTACAGACGTGAGCCACCGTGCCTGGCCCAAGACCTTGTATTTTTTTCATGACTTTCTTCCTAGCAACCTGAATGGTACCTGGCATGCGGCAGTGCTCAGAACATATTTGTTAAACCAATGTGCTTTATGTTCTTCCTGTGTGTTCTTCAAAGTCTTTAAAGGCCCTTTCTTCTCCCTAAGACAGCCAGACTTTTGAAAGAGACTGGCCGCTCTAAGGGCAGCAGATGATCAATTCTTGTATTCAAGGCCGATGGTGCAAGAAAGCGGCAGAAGCACCTTAGCAGGCCAAGCTTTCTCTGCCCCTGCTCTGTGTACAAGGCAGCATGGCTGGGGGAGGAGCTGGCCTAGAAGCATCCTGCACACAGGAGCAAGATGGAGACCACGAGCACCCTCTGTGGCAGAACCTGGGAGCCAGGTGCAGCTGGGTCAGGGCCTGCTTTCCTTCTCGCCCCTGTCCAGTGAGGGCCGCTGACCGAGAGATGGTGGTGAGACTCTTCGGCATGAGCAGTGCCCCAGACAGGCTCAAATGACCTGCAGGATCACCCGATGTGAAGGCTGAAGACACTTGGAAGAGTGGTGGTGTGAAAAGAAAGCTTCCCATTCTTGGCTAAAGGGGGATTAGGAGAAAACTGAATTCCAACAGGTGTATGAAAAGGTGCTGAACCTCGCTAATCATCAGGGAAATGCACATCAACACCGCAGTGAGATGCCACCTCACACCTGTTAGGTGGCTGATATGGTTGGGCTCCATGTCCCCACCCAAATCTCACCTCCAGTTGCAACCCCCATAATCCCCACATGTCAAGGGAGGAGCCTGGTGGGAGGTGATTGGATCATGGGGGCGGTTTCCCCAGGCTGTTTTCATGTTGACAGTGAGGGAGTTCTCACGAGAGCTCATGGTTCCATGAACAGCAGTTTCCCATGGGCTTCTCTCACTCTCTCCTGCCGCCTTGTGAAGAAGGTGCCTTGCTTTCCCTTCACCTTCCGCCATGAATCTAGGTTTCCTGAGGCCTCCCGAACTGTGAGTCCATGAAACCTCCTTTGTTTATACATTACCCAGTCTCTAGCAGTATCTTCACTGCAGTGTGAAAATGGACGAATACAGTGGCTATTTGTATTAAAACGATGTAAGGTGTGTTGGCAAGGATGGGGGGAAAAGGGAACACTTACACATTGTTGGTGAGAATGTAAATTTGTACAGCCTTGATGGAAAATAGTATGGAGGTTCCTCAAAAAGTAAAAAAAAAAAAATTAGAACTCCCATATGATCCAGCAATTCCACTTCTGGGTATGTATCCAAAGGAAATGAGATCAGTGCATTGAAGAGGCATCTGTACACCCAAGTTCACTGCAGCACTATTCACAGCAGCCACGCCCCGGAATCAACTCACGTGTCCACCAGTGGATGCATGGAAAAAGAAAATGTGGCACCTGTATACACACACAGGAGTATTATTCACCCTTAAAGAGAAGGTAATGATGGTAATGATGCCATTTGGGATAACGTGGATGAACCTGGAGGACATCATGCTAAGTGAAATAAGCCCTACACAGAAAGACAAATACGGCGTGATCTCACCCACAGGTGGACTCTAAAGTGGTCAAACCCGTAGAAACAGAGCAGAAGGTGGTGACCAAGAGTCAAGGGTGAAGGAAATGGGGAGATGTTGTTCAAAGGATACAAACTTGGAGTCATAAGAAGAATAAATTCTGGAGACCTAATGTGCTGTGTGCTGATAGAGTTAATAGTATTTGTGAAGAGAATAACTCTCAAGTGTTTCGACCACACAGAAGGTAACTATGTGAAGGGATGGATATGTTAACTAGCTCGGTTGTGACAATCATCTCAAAGTGTATACATACTTCAAAACCTCACACTAGACACATTTGAATATACACTCTTTTTATTTGTCAATTGTGCCTCCATAAAGTTGGGGAAAAAAAAAAGAAAAAAAACCCAGCTGAACTTCCTTCTCAGGAGACCAAATAGGTGAGCACAGCCCCTTCGGGTAGAATTATGTGAGTTGAACATGGCCTTGCTGCCCTGAACTTGTGTGTGGACTCCTGGGGCGGAGACTGAGCCCATCTAACAATCTTTGTACACAGTGGCTGCCCATGAGTCTTTATCTCCGTGCCTTGCACCAAGTCAGTGCCCAGTGAATGCTTGGTAAACTGTAAGCACCCACAGTGTTTGCTAAATACAGTTAGCAAACACTGTGGTCCAGGTTAGAGGAGTATCTCAATTAGGGCACCTCGGGGATTCTCCAGTGGCTCAGCTAAAGACAGGTGGGATTTAGTCGGGGCAGCCCTGGCTCAGGGCCGTGGTGTTAGGCAAAGTTGACTGCTGTAAATAGCGCTTCAACACACCTTATGTCCTGCTCACGTAATAGTTAGTGCCACTGCGTTGGGGAACTCCTGCTACATGGTGATTCAGGGACCCAGGTCCTTTCCATCTAGGGACTCTGACCTCCTGTGGGGCTTCTTCATTCAGCTGGCAGATGGGGAAGGGAGAGATCAGGTTGAGAAGGTTCTTATAAGCCAGGTCTTCATTCAACCATGAATTCACTCCCACTCACATTCCGCTGATGAAACCTCAGTCATCTCGCTTTAACTACAGGGGAGACTGAGAAATCCTGTCGAGCTGCGTTCCCAAGAGGAAAGGAAGTTGGTTTTGGTGAACACCTTGCAGCTGCAGCCACAGCAGTGGAATGAAGCAGGTGCATCTCCTTTCTCTCTATCCACTCCCTGTTAGGTAGGATCCACGTGGGCTAAGCGTGCTGGCTTCAACAGCAGGGATATGAGGTCAGGGAGGACTCCATGCAGGAGGAATGGAGATGCGTCTAAGCTGGGGGCAGACGGCAGCTTCGAGGGCTCCCTGGTGAATGAGCAAACGCTGGCTCCAGCATCTTTACTGCATCACCTGTAAGTGCATTCCTTGCTGTGCAAACTGTTGCTAAGTATTTTTAGTAAGGCCAAAAGTTCCCCTAAGCACCATAATTATCTTGGTTGGAGATGTCAGGAGAGTTTACCGTTAAAGAAGGAGGCGGCTGCTGCAAGCGTGATAATAAGGTACACTCTGTGCTGCTTTTATAGCTGCGGAACAGAACATTCCCGCAGCCGCCTTTACATATGGACAGGGGACTCAATTGTCCTTTGGGGAGCTGTAGAAGGGTAATTGCTCTTCAGCAGACCAGGGTAAGTTATTCTAACCCACATGGCTCACACCTCAGGAGGCAGGAAAATAAATCAGCACTCCGAAAATCTTCCCTCATTAGGCCAGGCTCTGATGAGACCCCGTGGGTCTTGCTGGTCTGAAGGCAGCAAGCAGACCGGCTTCCACGGAAATCGAATCAGCCTCACGTGAGAGCTTTCTTGGACTTGGGGGCAGTGTGAGGGGAATAGACCCTGGGAGTTTGGATCTTCGCAGGAAAGGAAAAGTCATTTTTGAAAAAGTGAGCTTATGGCCAGGCATGGTGGCTCATGCCTGTAATCCCAGAACTTTAGGAGGCTAAAGTGGGAGTTTGAGACCAGCCTGGGCAACATAGTAAGACCCCATCTCTACAGAAAATATTATAAAAATTAGCAGGGTGTGGTGGTGGGCACCTGTGGTCCTAGCTACTCTAGAGGCTGAGGTGGGAGGATTGCTTGAGCCTGGGAGGTTGAGGCTGCAGTGAGCCATGACCACACAAATGCACTCCAAGCCTGGGTGACAGAGCAAGACCCTGTCTCAAAAAATAATAATAAAATACCAAGTGGGCTCAGTGAGAGGTGATCAAGTGTGATGCTCAACAAAGTATATTTGGGACGTAGATTCCCCCAATTCAAGGTCAGGCATTACCAATGACCGGCTTTGTGATCTTGGGCAGAATTCTTAACCTCTCTGTACCTCAGTTACCTACATGGAGAGTGGAGGTCGTAAGTCCCGTATCAGTCAATTTAGGTTGGTTTGTGCTGCAGAAACATAGGACCCCCCCACCCCCCACCATCTCGGTGACTCATCAGAGATTTATTTCAGGGCCACATTTTGTGTCTATTGTGATGTCACATCTTGTTCATTCTGTGAACTGTGTTAGAACAGCTCTTGCCTGGGGTGTTGCGGGTCTTGTGGGAGAAGAAAAAGAAAGAAGTGGGGGATCTTTTCATGGCACTTAAAACTCCAGGGAGCAGGAAAAAAAGTCACTTCTGTTCCCATTCCAGTGGACTGAGCAAGTCATATGGCTGTGTCGATGTGGGCGGGGTAGTCATGTACTACCATAGGGACTGTTCTTAAGGAAGGAACGAGAGTGAATATGTTAAACAACTGCACAGTCTATCCCAGGTCCACAGTCATTCACTGAAAACCTTGGTGCTCCACTGAGCTTTAAGATTTAGAAATTTAGGCCAGGCGTGGTGGCTCACGCCTGTAATCCCAGCACTTTGCGAAGCCGAGGTGGGCAGATCACGAGGTCAGGAGTTTGAGACCAGCCTGGTCAATATGGTGAAACCCCGTCTCTACTAAAAATACAAAAATTAGCTGGGCGTGGTAGCAGGTGCCTGTAATCCCAGCTACTTGGGAGGCCAAGGCAGGAGAATCACTTGAAACCAGAAGGCGGAGGTTGCAGTGAGTTGAGATTGCACCACTACACTCCAGCCTGGGTGACAGAGTGAAACTCTGTCTCAAAAAAAAAAAAAAAAAAAAAAAAAATTAGAAATTTAAAGTTTTATGCACACACATACACATGCACACACACAATTCTACACATAGATGGATACATAGTATATTAATATATAGTATACTCAGGATTACCTCCAATCTGAGGTAGAACCCTATAATATAAAAACAATATTTCTGTAGTAAAACATGTAAGACAGCAACAGTAAGTGTGCTATAAAAGCACTTTATATAGTTTTGCATTATTCCAAATTTTCGCACCAAATATTTTGATGCAAACCTATGAAGAAAAATTTTGAAGTTGAGAGTGATTTTTTTTTTCCCAAAAAATTTTCAGAATTGTGGGTAAGACATTGCAGATCTGTTAGGATGAAAAAATACTGTATAAAAGCCCTTACTGCAACTCTGGCATGTAGCAGGAACTCAGTAAATATTGATATTAATTTTTAAGAGGTAGAAGGGTTTGGGATGTCCCCTTAGCAAAACCAACGACAGGTGAAAAGATGATTGAAGTAAGACATTGACGGTCTGCAGAACGCCATATCGGACACCTGGATGTCCTCAGCTTGACGTGTTCCCTGCCCTTAGAGGAAGTATGACATCTCTCTTTTTCTTTTCTTCTGAACAAGGATAGATGAAATCATTGGATTTAATTGTCTCTACTTTACTCTGGGATTCTTCTACATTATCAGTTGTTCAGCGAAGCCCTTTCATCATTATTGGAAAATTATATTCTCCTTTGGATCTGGGGACCACCACTGAGGCATTCCCTTTCTGCTGCCTCTCTCAGCCCCCACGGTGACCTTCCCAGTCCTCTGTGCCATCTTTCTAAGGCTTGCTGAGCAATGACAGCCAACTGTATCAAGCTTTTTCAAAAACACTGGCCTAAAGCCGCTCTTCCCTGGAAGGACATTTGCATTCACATAGGACTGGAAGCATCTGAACTTAAAGGAATTTCTAAAGCAGAAGTTGCTGGCCTCCAGCTACCTGGATGGAGGGAAGGCTCATTTGAGTCTGGGGACCCCCTAAGGTCAGAAAGCTACCTTGGGAGAACATTTGATTGTCAGTCGGATCTCTCAGCTTTGCATGAAGACACATTTGCAGCCCATGACCAATGCTACCCCCTCAGCCCTGGACAGTGGCCCGGCTTGCAGCTGCTTTGCCAGGGAACCCTAGGGATCCTGAAAGAGAGGCGATCCTTCACAGCCCCCTTTTCCTACTAACAACCAGAAAATCCACTCAAAGGTCACTTTTGTTTTTGAAAGACGTGACATTTTTTCAGCGAGTTAATGACAAACTGGGGAATTGCAGTGTGTAGGTCTGTGGCGCTCGGTTCGGGGAGAGACATATGGCTCATATTTGAGTTTCAGACTTTGGGGAAATTAGTAGGGTTTTTCACTGCACATGCTCAGTCCTCAGTTTGCCTCTGTGAGTCTCAGCCTGGGTGTCAGTCAGCCCTTTCTGCAGGCAGCTCCCGGGTGGACAGCCGGGTGTTTGGCTTTCCTCTAGGAGTTTTTGTTCAGGTAACGTGGTTCTCTGGATGCACTTTGCAGACACAGTGCTCACATTCTTCCTCTGCAAAGACGCTTTTCAGCCGGTCTCTTCTCGCTGCCCCTCAACACTCCATGTCCCCAGCACTCAGAGTGACCTGCAAAGGTTGCAGACAAGGTCCTGCCAACCAAGAGCTTCTTACTGCACTTACAGTAACATTCCAGCTTCTTCTTTTCCTTTCTTTTCTTTTTTTTTTTGAGATGGAGTCTCACCCAGGCTGGAGTGCAGTGGCACAATTGGCTCACTGCAACCTCTGTCTCCCGGGTTCAAGTGATTCTCGTGCCTCAGCCTCCCAAGTAGCTGGGATTACAGGTGCCTGCCACCATGCCAGGCTGCTTTAAAAATTTTTTACTACAGACAGGGCTTCACCATATTGGCCAGGTTGGTGTCAAACTCCTGATCTCAAGTGATCCATCCGCCTTGGCCTCCCAAAGTGCTGGGATTACAGGAGTGAGCCACCGCACCCAGCTGTGTTCCAGCTCCTATCACAGCCACCAGGCCCTCTGCATGTGGCCTTCCCATGGCTTCTGTCTTATCTCCCAGCATGGTCCTCCCTGCTCTCTCCTCCAGCCTCACCAGCCTCCCTGGACACGCTGCCCCTGGACCTAGCACTCCTGCCTTCCTGCAACAACCTGCATCCCTCTGCTCACGAGGCTGGCTCAAATGTGTGTCCTCCATGCAGACCTTCAACTACCTGTCCCCAACAGCCACCAGTCCCAGGACTTTTTCCGTAGAGCCACTCATCAGTTTCGAGATGACCTTGTTTGTTTATACCCTTTTTCATTGTTTGCCCTCGCTCTGCCCCTTACAATGGTGATTTCCCCAGAAGCCTCAGCCTCAGGTGCTCCTACTTTCAATCTCTAAAGAAAGGTTCTCTCCTACTAGAATTCCCGTAAAATGTCTAAGGATTGAGCCTCGTTGGCTGACAGAGTTGTGTGCCTATCCCTGAACCAATCGCTGTGGCTGTTTAGAATCTATCTTCTGCTTGGACAGGTAGGAGTCACACCTCCCCTCCTGGGGCTGGTTTAGGAGGCCCATGCAAGAAGGGGGTTTTCTCAAAGGAAGTCCAGGGTGCTGCTGCCAAGAGAAGGGGTAATACTGGGTTCGCTGCTGGATCCTGCACCGTGAGTGCTGCTGGGCCCATCGTAGGTGCTCAAGAGAGATTTGAAAGAATGAATACATGAATAAGCAGCTCACAGGGTTGCTAGAGAATTAAATGAGATGGGTCGTGCAAGGTTCTCAGGAAGGCTTTGATGTGAAGCTGCTGTCCCGTGAGCATCGACTATCATTATTAAGAGGGTTTACTGGGAGGTGCTGCCTGCAAGCTGGCATCCTCCAGGTCACATCTGAGCCACAGACCCATTTGGTGTGTATTTCAGAATGTTTTAAAAAATTTAACCAACATGAAAGCATTGGAGGGGTTTATGTTAAATCCTGATTTCTAGATAGTTTTCCAGAGGCCTGCTATCCTTCAAAATCAGAAAATTTGTCAACGCCAGCCTCACCTTTCACATGACCACCACTGGCTGGTGCCGAGTGGCACCTGCCTGCTCTTAACTGACGGGAGTGTGTCTCCAGCTCATGGCAGCCCCCACCACTCTCACTACTGTTTTTTTCTTTTTGTAGAGGCAGGATCTTTGCTATGTGACCCAGGCTGGTCTCAAACTCCTGGGCTCCAGCAATCTTCTTGCCTTGGCCTCCCAAAGGGCCGGGATTAAAGGTATGAGCCACCACTCCCAGCCTTGTCACTACTTTTTATCTGACCCTGGTAGCACCTGAGTTGGTATGATGGATGGAGATGTGGCAATCAGAGTAGGACCCTTGATTCTTTCTTTCTTTCTTTCTTTCTTTCTTTCTTTCTTTCTTTCTTTCTTTCTTTCTTTCTTTCTTTCTTTCTTTCTTTCTTTCTTTCTTTCTTTCTTTCTTTCTTTCTTTCTTTCTTTCTTTCTTTCTTTCTTTCTTTCTCTTTCTTTTTCTTTTTCTTTTTCTTTTTTCTTTTTTTTTTTTTGACAGGGCCTTGCTCTGTCTCCCAGTCTGGAGTGCAGTGGTGCAATCATGGCTCACTGCAACCTCAACCTCTCAGGCTCAAGAGGTCCTCCTACCTCAGCCTCCTGAATAGCTGGGACTACAGGTGTGCATCACCACATCTGGGTAATTTTGTTTATGTTTTGTAGAGAGGGGGTCTTGCTCTGTTGCCCAGGCTGGTTTGTAACTCCTGGGCTCCTTTGTCAGCCTCCCAAAGTGCTGGGATTACAGGCGTGAGCCACTGTGACCAGCCCCTTGATTCTTAAATGTTTCAGTTTCTGAAGCAGAGGCTGGCTTGGGGCATGGGGCCTGCAGAAAACCAAACTCCTTTTCCTTGTTCCTCTGCAGCCACAGATATATTTCTGGACCCCACACAGCTCTCTGGTCTGAGCCGTAGAGCAGTGTCCTTGGGGTTTCTTTCTGCTTGAAGCAGCCCCAGTGGGTTTGTGGATGTGGTGATGGTGGGTAATGTTGGCCGCGGCTGCCTCCCCTCCAAGAAGCTGCCAGCCACCAGCCCTCTGCACCCAGCCTGCAAGTGAGATGAGTCCACTCTTCCCGTAAATCCTAGTTGCCTTCCAGCTCTCAGATGCCTGGAAGTCTCCCTGCCCGTAAGAAGGCAGCATCTCACCCTGGCCTCCAGCGCTCCACGGTTAGCCTGGGGAAGGATGGGGACAAATATGAGTCTAACTGCGAGACAGGAGGATGAACAAGAAGCTCCTGGGCACTGCTGTTCCCCATCGGCTATGACCAGGACTCGTCACCCCTCAAAGCAGAGAATAACAAAGAACTCCTCATCCCCTAACTTCCAGCCCCTAGATCTCCCCCTCATTCCCCACCGTGCCCCACATACGTGGGCCAAGCCAGCCTCTAACAGCCGAATGACGGTTGTAGCCTTTCCGTGCACATGCAATTTACAGTTCCTGCAGTAACTCAGTGGAGGGCCCGTCTGAGCAGGAGTAGTCTGCAGAGCAATTAGGATGAAAAAGCGTCTGGGCTGCCGACGGCTGTGAAGCTTTCTACCCTGTCACACAGGAGAATTGATGTTGCTGTAGGATGCAGCAACTGAATGGCTGGTGCAGGGCTCACCCTGTAACTCTTGGCTTGTTGCAAAGGCAGATAAATTTCTCCCTGTTCTGTGAAAAGCAGACAGGAATGAATGGATCTAAACAGGCCTATTTTGGCCATGAGTCTTTTATGAAGGACTAGTTATTATAATTAGCTAGTGGAATAGTCAGAAACCCTTAATGGAGGTGTATTCTTTATAGATATAACTGGATGAAGAACTTTTTTTTTTTTTTTCCTGGAGTCCCACTCTGTCACCCAGGCTGGAGTGCAGTGGCGTGATCTCAGCTCACTGAAACCTCCACCTCCCAGGTTCAAGCAATTCTCCTGCCTCAGCCTCCCAAGTAGCTGGGACTACAGGCACACACCACCACACCCAGATAATTTTTTGCATTTTTAGTAGAGATGGAGTTTCAGCATGCTGGCCAGGCTGGTCTCGAACTCCTGATCATGTGATCCACTCACCTTGGCCTCCGAAAGTGCTAGGATTACAGGTGTGAGCCACCGTGCCCGGCCAGCACTGGTTTTCAGAAACTGTCTGTGGAGCTACATTGAGTGCTGCTGGGAGAGGCAGTGTTCCCAGATTTTACTCTAAAATCTAGAGTGAAGGAAAGTATTTGCACAGTCAAAAAAACAGAAGTAGGATTTGTCCTCCTTGATTTGCTACTCTGTCCCCGGACACCCCCCTTCACACACAGACTTAATGGCAACAGACATGCACACGCATGTACACACGTGCACATACACCCTCTCAGCTCCCATCAGCACCAGGAAAACAACTTGTCAGTGAAATGCCTTCTGTGGCTACTAGGATGCAAGGTGCTAGATTGTTGTCTTAGTTTCAGATTTTTGTTTGCTCGGTTTTCTTTGGAGTTTCAATATGACTCAGAGCCTGACAGCAGGACTTCTTGCGTTTCTTCTGTTCCTCATCCTATATCGCTCCCATGAGTACTCCTGGGCTTGTCTGTAGTGGGTGGAATGTCATTCCCCCAAAAGTCATGTCCACCCAGAACCTCAGAATGGGACCTTATTTGAAATTAGGGTCTTTGCAGATTCATTAGTTAAGGGTCTAGAGATGGCATCATCTTGGGTCTAGAGATGACATGGATTTAGCATGGTCCCTAAATCCAATGACTCAGTGTCCTTATAAGAAGAGGAGAAGGCTGGGCACAGTGGCTTGTGCCTGTAATCCCAGCACTTTGGGATGCTGAGATGGGTGGATCACTTGAGGTCAGGAGTTTGAGACCAGCCTGGCCAACATGGTGAAACCCCAGGTCTACTAAAAATACAAAAATTAGCTGGGTATGGTGGTGCGTGCCTGTAATCCCAGCTACTTGGGAGGCTGAGGCAGGAGAATTGCTTGAACTCGGGAGACAGAGGTTGCAGTGAGCTGAGATTGCACCATTACACTCCAGCCTGGGTGACAGAGAAAAACTCTGTCCAAAAAAAAAAAAAAAAAAAAAAAAAAAAATTCCCAAGGCCAGCAGGCCTAAGGATAAAAGAAAAGGCACAGAGGGTAACCCAGGGAGAAGAGGGCCATGGGATGGCAGAGGTGGGGATTGGGGTGACGTGGCCACAAGCCAAGAATTCAGGGAGCCCCAGAAGCTGCAGGAGGGAAAGGCTCCCACTCCAGGCCCTTCAGAGGGAGCATGGGGCTCTGCTGACATCTGGGATTTGGACTTCTAGGCTCAACTATGAGGGAACACATTTCTGTTGTTTGTGGCATTTTGCTACGGCAACCCTAAGAAGTGAATGTGCTGTCTGAGGAGTAGGAGGAAACCCGCTGACGATCCGCTTGTCATCCTGGTCATGCCACTGCCCTCCTTCACACGAAGGAGAACTGTGTGCCTCTAGGGGGTTCTGATCATGGTGTAAAGCTGGAAGGATTTGGTGTTTGTTGAATGAGTAAGCAACATGGTGAATGAATGAGAGGAGCGTGGCTGGGTGGCCTGCTACACAGGCCATTGTGCGAATGGGGCCACTGACACTGCCTCCTTGCCCATCTTTTGGGCTGAGAATGAACCTTGATGGCAGACCCCTTGTTTCTGTTACAAAGTGTCAGATTAGTAAGGCTCATTCTTGGGCACAGATGCCCAGGGAAGCCCCTTGAGGTCATTCTACAAATGAAGTAATGTTGCTTGCTGAAATCATGAAAAGCAACCCAGGAGTAAGTATATCTCCCATTGGTGAAAACTGTTCAGACTTCAAAGGACCCCATCCTATCACCATTGCAGAGTCTCTGTGGGTATGTGACCACCCCAACCCCATTCAATTCTAAAACTTCCATGGCCACAATCTATCCTTCTGGTTATATAGTAAACACCAGATACTTCAGGCACGTTTACAGGGGACTGGGGACAAAAGCACAATATATAGTTGATGCTTCATTATTCTCTATTAGTAGATAATGAAACATCTATTATCTACTGCTGTTTACCTCATTGGACATTTTTAAGCTCATGATTACTTAGATGAAAACAAGTTTTGAAAGGGAGAGGAGGAAGGGAGGAGTTGAATCTTTTGGGAGTGTGGCCCAAGGAGGCAAAGGGGACTAAAAGGCAGGTGGAAAGGTGTGGCCAGTGAAGAGTCTTACACCATGGATGGCATCTGCTGTTTGGAGGAAAGGGACTCGGCAGGAAAGGCTAAGGAGAAAGACCCCTTCAGCTGTGAGGATTTCAAATCACACTTGCTTCATTTTATCCAGTTCGTGGTTGGTAGAGAAATAGGGAGACTTCAGGACCAGGCAAAATAATATTTGTTTCTCCTGTTTACAAGAATTCTTGGCCAGGTGTGGTGGCTCATGCCTGTCATCCCAGCACTTTGGGAGGCCGAGGCAGGAGTATCACTTGAGACCAGGAGTTTGAGACCAGCCTGGGCAACATACTAAGACCCAGACTCTACAAAATATAAAGTAAAGAAGTAATTGGGTGTGATGTGTGTCTGTAGACCCAGCTACTCTGAATGCTGAGGTGGGAAAATCACTTGATCCTGGTAGGTCAAGTCTACAGTGAACCATGATTGCACCACTGCACTCCAATCTGGGCAACAGAGTGAGACCCTGTCTCAAAAAAAAAAAAAAAAAAAAAAAAAAAAAAAAAAAAAAAAAAAAAAAAGAAGAAAGGAAAAGAAAAATAATTCCTTATAAATCCAAAAAGACAATTACTAATAAGCCATTTCAGAAATGAACCATAGACCTCTTGTTCTAGTGTGAAGAGAGGCCAGTGGACATTTAAATTTGCCCTTTTTCTTGGTAATAGCGTCCTGGCCTTCTTTTGGGAAAGCCCTCCTCTTGCATGGGGCCTCTAGGCCACCCCCAGGAGGGGAGGTGAGGCTCCTACCTAACCACTCAGAAGGTAGACTCTAAATGGCCATGGTGATTGGTTCAGGGATGGGCACATGACTTTTCAGTCAACGAGGCTCAATTCTTAGACATTTCATGGAAATGCCAAGAGGAGAGAACCTTTCTTTAGAGAATGAAAGCAGGAGAACGTGTGTGTGAGGCTTCTGGGGCAATTACTGTGTTGGAAGAGGCTTCCTAAGAGTCATGTCGTTTCAGAGGAAAGCTGAGCCAGAAGACAAAGAGAATCTAAGTCTTTGTGCCCTCCAGACACCGTTTTATTTTACATGTGCCTATGAATTCCCTTTTCTGCTTAAAACAATTTGAGCCAAGATTCTGTCATTTACAACTGCCTGGGTGTATCCTAATAAATCTAGGCATCATGAGTATCATTAATAGCAAGTCGAGGGTTGTTTTCATCAGGAAGCAGAACAAATGTAGATGGACAGATGCCTTCAAGTATGCTCATGCAAGCCTTTGAAAAATCATTTTTAAATAAGCAACAGTTTTTCTGCACAGTTCTGCATAAATATTGATTAAATTCTTCCCAGACCTTATTTGGTCTGAGGCCCACACTTGTCAGTCAGTATTGTATTTTCAACAGACATTTAATAACACGTTAAGAGTCTCATCGTTACAGACTTTTCTTCCTAGTTGATGCTTCCTGATGACATAGAGAGGCACTTTAATCTCATCAAAAACTTGTCTCCAAGCTATATTTTCAGGAAGGTTTGCTTTGGGAAGCATTCCTGCAGCCAGCTAATTCCATCTGTGGGATGTGACCTACTATTATCTCATGGATTGACCTATCATTTCTAGAAGACTAAGGGGCTTATATTTTGGGGTTCATCCACAGTTCTTTGGGTTGCCAGTGACAGAAATGGATTTTGACTAACTTCGAGAGGAACGGGCTTTATTAGAGGGTATCTTACAAAATGGAAAAGTAGAATGAAAATGAGACTTAAAACGGACAGGAGGAACACCCAGGTAGCAGAGCAGGAATAGGAAATAGAAACCGAGGGCTGGTCGCTTGAGGGCACCAAGGATACATCCTATAGTGGAGGAAACCAAAGCATCCTGGTTGAGAGCTTCACCAGACTGCATCTGAGAGGGGAAAAGTGGCTGCCCCAAAGGAAATTTGGAATGTTATTGCCAGAAAAAGGTGGAAAAGTTGCTGACAGCAAAACAGGAGCTGACTACTCCATCCTCTTTGACCTCTTGGTTGACAGAGGGATTGCATTCAGAATGTTTAACTAGTATGAACACTGACAAATCAGAATGGAACTGGCCATAAACATCTGGGATGCCCCTGTTGGTGTATGCGAACCGAACATCAGCCACAGCTGCAGGTACACATAGTTTTCACTTGTAAAGAATTTAGTTTTCTTTTTCTGAAAGCTGGAGAAGTAAATATAAAACACTGGTTTCTTATTTACATTGTCTTTCCTTCCTATGTATTCATCTCTGGATAATTTTGGAACCAGTGTGTCTAACGAGGAGAGCTTTGGGTTAGGGATTCTGACATTCGGTCATTTCAACTCTTCTTCTTCAACTGGGTCCTGTAGTCTTATCTTGGTCTATTTTCCTACTGTAAACGTGAGACTGGGGACCTTTATATTCAGTGAAATTCAATTCCTGTTTGCCTAGCATCTCTCAACTACAAGTGACAAATTTATTAACTGTAAAAAAGCAACAGTCTCCGAAAAAGACAGCTGCTTGTCTTTTGCTTGTTTTGTTAGACTGAGATGCAAGATCGCCCAGAACTTGAAGATTTCAGTCTCTCACGTCGAAAAAAGTTAAAAGTGCACACATGGGCTTCCTGTTTAGCATTTCTGCTGTCAGAGCCAGCTTTAGTTAGATGAAACCCCTCCCCCAAACAAAGCCACACAGTCTCTTTTCATCTTAGGGAACAGCAGCTTAATTGCCTTCCCCATTTAGTAACTATTTAGTAACCAAATACATTGATATGTCCATTAATGAAATGTTTTATGCTATTTGGATTCTTTGAGAGGAGAAGGAAAAAAAGCTAACCCAAATCTATAAATCAAGTTAAATAATTTCTATTCCCTTCTGCAAGCAACTTTTTTTCACTCTCTGTGTGTTATATTATCTGTGTGAAACAGACGCTGGCAGAGGAAAAAATGACAGGACATTCTAAGCAAATTTAATGAAGTAGCTCCAAATATTGTGTCAAAATAAATGAAGTGAATAATGCAAGAACGCTTTCCTGGGTCTCTTTTTTACAGCAATAACCATTGTGTGAGCCACACACCAGAGGCAATTCAGACAGATGGCTGAGTTTGAAGGTGCCTCTGTAACGTGTTACATAGCAAGAAACAATAGGCAGCCTCAATTGCTATATTTAATTTCAGTAATTATTGGAGTCCAGGAACTGAGAAGAAATGGGAAAAGAGTGAAGAAAAGTTACAGCCCTTTCTTGTTCAAGTTGTTGCTTTAAATTTAACGAGATAGCAGCAGACCTGTTTTTGCATTTTAATTCTTCTAGATCTCTTGGTGGACTACCCATGGGAAATGTTTTTGCTCTAGGGAAGAACATTGCTCAGAAGCTTGTGCCTGTCATCCCAGTGGGATTTTGTCACTTTTTGACTGTTGAACACCAAGATTCCTTCAAGAGAGTTGGAAGCTGAAGGCGGGAGATTCTTCTCACAGCTGGGTCAGTACATGGCTAGGGCTTGGTCAACCTGAGTCTTTCTTCAGGAATTCTGATTCTTGAACCAGAAGTGCAGGGAGGCTGAGGGCTATAGGAGGGCACACCCATGGCGGGAATAGAAGTGGCTTTTTTTTTCCTCTGCTGTGGTATCCATCATCTCACTCTTTGCTGTTCCCTTGGTTCTGTTCACTTCCCAAGCATTTATCATTAGTCATTTGTCTTCTGAGCCTCTCATCTCAGTAATGAGTCAACTTCTGTTGCCCGCAACCAAGAAATCTGGCCATCTCCAACAAGCTTTGTAGTGGCAAATGCTATTTATTTTGGCTCAAAAAAAAAAAAAAAAAAAAAAAAAAAAAAAAAAAAAAAAAAAAAAGCAAGGTATCTTATAAACATCCTGAAGGGGCTAAACATAAGAAGACAATGTTTAACGACTTCATTTAACTCTTACTTCATTGAACTGTTCTAAATAGTTTATATCTACTCAATCTTCACAACTATATTTTGAGATCATTATTATTCTCATTTTACAGGTTAGAAAGCTAAAGCAGAGGGATGGTAGATAAATTACTTTGGTGTATAGGACTGGAAGGGAAGGGCCAAGAATTGAACCCTGGTAGTCTGGTTCTAGTTTAACCTTTTAAATGCCATATTCTATTGCCTCTACAAAACAATAAAAGTACCCATACTCAGGATGATTGCAAACCACATGTCTGCCAGTGGGGAGAGTCTCTTACAGTGTGGTCACAAGAATAGTGGTTGATTTGGTGGATGCAGCTGATTTTGGTGCTACTGGGGTTCCCTAGACATCCCCCAAAATAAAATACCTGAGAGCAATTCTACTTCCCCATTGCCAATTGTATTTATACTCCATACGATAACATTAATATCGCAAAGTAGGCTAGATATACTATTTATTTTGGGAATAGTGGAGAAAATATTTGCTGCTTTTTGCAATAATCTGGTGGCCATGGCAGTTCTGTGTAGGTCCTGGCTAAGCTTACTGTGCCCAGTCCCTCTCAAGCCCTGTAGAATTTGAATTCTTTCTGTCTTAAACAGTTCTTTCTTAAATAGTTGAAGCATAACTGTGCACAGGTGATGCTTTGTCATTTTCATGTAATCTGTGGACAATATAGGGAGATACCAAAAATTACACTCAAAACGGCACGTGAGGTTTAGGAGCTGTGGCTTACTAAAGTCATTTTTGAAACCAGGAAAGGGAGTTATGAGGTTGTTACCTCACAACTACTTCAGAGTAACATAGCCGGGGCTGCAAGAGCCTTGGTAAACCCCATTTGACACTTCCTGTAATCCTGAACAGACAGAATACCATTTCCTGTGGGGAATTAAGAGACTGTAAGAAATGTCCTCCTGATCAGACCTATATAATCCTTTGCTGACAACATATCATTTGTGCTTCAGAATTTGTAACTAGCATAAGATTTATGCATCAAATTGCTATTTTTCCCTTTTCCTTTTCTTTCCTTTTTCTTTTATTTTCTTTCTTTGGAGGCAGGGTCTTGCTGTGTCTCCCAGACTAGAGTGCAGTGGCGTAATCATGTCTCACTTCCGCCTCAACCTCCCAGGTTTATGCAATCCCACCACCTCAGCCTCCCACGTAACTGGGACTACAGGCATGTACCATCACGGCTGGCTAATTTTTTAATTAACTTTATTGCCCAGGCTGGTGTTGAACCCCTGAGTTCAAGCAATCCTCCACTTCAGACTCCCAAAGTCCTGGAATTACAGGCATAAGTCACTGCACACTGCACCCAGCCAAAGTACTTTTTCTTTTTTCTTTCTTTCTTTCTTTCTTTTTCTTTTTTAATTATACTTTAAGTTCTAGGGTACATGTGCATAACGTGCAGGTTTGTTACATATGTATACTTGTGCCATGTTGGTGTGCTGCACCCATCATCTCGTCAGCACCCATCAACTCATCATTTACATCAGGTATAACTCCCAATGCAATCCCTCCCCCCTCCCCCTTCCCCGTGACAGGCCCCGGTGTGGGATGTTCCCCTTCCCGAGTCCAAGTGATCCATTGTTCAGTTCCCACCTATGAGTGAGAACATGCAGTGTTTGGTTTTCTGTTCTTGCGATAGTTTGCTGAGAATGATGGTTTCCAGCTGCATCCATGTCCCTACAAAGGACACAAACTCATCCTTTTTTACGGCTGCATAGTATTCCATGGTATATATGTGCCACATTTTCTTAATCCAGTCTGTCACTGATGGACATTTGGGTTGATTCCAAGTCTTTGCTATTGTGAATAGTGCCGCAATAAACATACGTGTGCATGTGTCTTTATAGCAGCATGATTTATAATCCTTTGGGTATATACCCAGTAATGGGATGGCTGGGTCATATGGTACTTCTAGTTCTAGATCCTTGAGGAATCGCCATACTGTTTTCCATAGTGGTTGAACTAGTTTACAATTCCACCAACAGTGCAAAAGTGTTTCTATTTCTCCACATCCTCTCCAGTACCTGTTGTTTCCTGACTTTTTAATGATCGCCATTCTAACTGGTGTGAGATGGTATCTCATTGTGGTTTTGATTTGCATTTCTCTGATGGCCAGTGATGATGAGCATTTTTTCATGTGTCTGTTGGCTGTATGAATGTCCTCTTTTGAGAAATGTCTGTTCATATCCTTTGCCCACTTTTTGATGGGGTTGTTTGTTTTTTTCTTGTAAATTTATTTGAGTTCTTTGTAGGTTCTGGATATTAGCCCTTTGTCTGATGAGTAGATTGCAAAAATTTTCTCCCATTCTGTAGGTTGCCTGTTCACTTTGATGGTAGTTTCTTTTGCTGTGCAGAAGCTCTTTAGTGTAATTAGATCCCATTTGTCAATTTTGGCTTTTGTTGCCATTGCTTTTGGTGTTTTAGATGTGAAGTCCTTGCCCATGCCTATGTCCTGAATGGTATTACCTAGGTTTTCTTCTAGTGTTTTTATGGTATTAGGTCTAACATTTAAGTCTCTAATCCATCTTGAATTAATTTTTGTATAAAGAGTAAGGAAAGGATCCAGTTTCAGCTTTCTACTTATGGCTAGCCAATTATCCCAGCAGCATTTATTAAATAGGGAATCCTTTCCCCATTTCTTGTTTTTCTCAGGTTTATCAAAGATCAGATGGCTGTAGATGTGTGGTATTATTTCTGAGGACTCTGTTCTGTTCCATTGGTCTCTGTTTTGGTACCAGTACCATGCCGTTTTGGTTACTGTTGCCTTGTAGTATAGTTTGAAGTCAGGTAGTGTGATGCCTCCAGCTTTGTTCTTTTGATTTAGGATTGTCTTGGAGATGCGGGCTCTTTTTTGGTTCCCTATGAACTTTAATTTTTTTTTTTTTTTTTTCCAATTCTGTGAAGAAACTCATTGGTAGCTTGATGGGGATGGCATTGAATCTATAAATTACCTTGGGCAGTATGGCCATTTTCACAATATTGATTCTTCCTATCCATGAGCATGGTATGTTCTTCCATTTGTTTGTGTCCTCTTTTATTTCACTGAGCAGTGGTTTGTAGTTCTCCTTGAAGAGGTCCTTTACATCCCTTGTAAGTTGTATTCCTAGGTAATTTATTCTCTTTGAAGCAATTGTGAATGGAAGCTCATTCATGATTTGGCTCTCTGTTTGTCTGTTACTGGTGTATAAGAATGCTTGTGATTTTTGCACATTAATTTTGTATCCTGAGACTTTGCTGAAGTTTCTTATCAGCTTAAGGAGATTTTGGGCTGAGACAATGGGGTTTTCTAAATATACAATCATGTCATCTGCAAACAGGGACAATTTGACTTCTTCTTTTCCTAACTGAATACCCTTTATTTCTTTCTCTTGCCTGATAGCCCTAGCCAGAACTTCCAACACTAGGTTGAATAGGAGTGGTGAGAGAGGGCATCCCTGTCTTGTGCCAGTTTTCAAAGGGAATTTTTCCAGTTTTTGCCCATTCAGTATGATATTGGCTGTAGGTTTGTCATAAATAGCTCTTATGATTTTGAGATACGTTCCATCAATACCGAATTTATTGAGAGTTTTTAGCATGAAGGGCTGTTGAATTTTGTCAAAGGCCTTTTCTGCATCTATTGAGATAATCATGTGGTTTTGGTCTTTGGTTCTGTTTATATGCTGGATTACGTTTATTGATTTGCGTATGTTGAACCAGCCTTGCATCCCAGGGATGAAGCCCACTTGATCATGGTGGATAAGCTTTTTGATGTGCCGCTGGGTCCGGTTTGCCAGTATTTTATTGAGGATTTTTACATCGATGTTCATCAGGGATATTGGTCTAAAATTCTCTTTTTTTGTTGTGTCTCTGCCAGGCTTTGGTATCAGGATGATGTTGGCCTCATAAAATGAGTTAGGGAGGATTCCCTCTTTTTCTATTGATTGGAGTAGTTTCAGAAGGAATGGTACCAGCTCCTCCTTGTACCTCTGGTAGAGATCAGCTGTGAATCCATCTGGTCCTGGACATTTTTTGGTTGGTAGGCTATTAATTATTGCCTCAATTTCAGAGCCTGCTATTGGTCTATTCAGGGATTCAGCTCCTTCCTGGTTTAGTCTTGGGAGAGTATAAGTGTCCAGGAAATTATCCATTTCTTCTAGATTTTCTAGTTTATTTGCATAGAGATGTTTATAGTATTCTCTGATGGTAGTTTGTATTTCTGTGGGGTCAGTTGTGATATCCCCTTTATCATTTTTTATTGCGTCTGTTTGATTCTTCTCTCTTTTCTTCTTTATTAGTCTTGCTAGCCGTCTGTCAATTTTGTTGATCTTTTCAAAAAACCAACTCCTGGATTCATTGATTTTTTGGAGGGTTTTTTGTGTCTCTATCTCCTTCAGTTCTGCTCTGATCTTAGTTATTTCTTGCCTTCTGCTAGCTTTTGAATGTGTTTGCTCTTGCTTCTCTAGTTCTTTTAATTGTGATGTTAGAGTGTCAATTTTAGATCTTTCCAGCTTTCTCTTGTGGGCATTTAGTGCTATACATTTCCCTCTACACACTGCTTTAAATGTGTCCCAGAGATTCTGGTATGTTGTATCTTTGTTCTCATTGGTTTCAAAGAACATCTTTATTTCTGCATTCATTTCGTTATGTACCCAGTAGTCATTCAGGAGCAGGTTATTCAGTTTCCATGTAGTTGAGCGGTTTTGATTGAGTTTCTTAGTCCTGAGTTCTAGTTTGATTGCACTGTGGTCTGAGAGACAGTTTGTTATAATTTGTATTCTTGTACATTTGCTGAGGAGTGCTTTACTTCCAATTATGTGGTCAATTTTGGAATAAGTGTGATGTGGTGCTGAGAAGAATGTATATTCTGTTGATTTGGGGTGGAGAGTTCTGTAGATGTCTATTAGGTCTGCTTGCTGCAGAGATGAGTTCAATTCCTGGATATCCTTGTTAACTTTCTGTCTCATTGATCTGTCTAATGTTGACAGTGGGGTGTTGAAGTCTCCCATTATTATTGTATGGGAGTCTAAGTCTCTTTGTAAGTCTCTAAGGACTTGCTTTATGAATCTGGGTGCTCCTGTATTGGGTGCATATATATTTAGGATAGTTAGCTCTTCCTGTTGAATTGATCCCTTTACCATTATGTAATGGCCTTCTTTGTCTCTTTTGATCTTTGATGGTTTAAAGTCTGTTTTATCAGAGACTAGGATTGCAACCCCTGCTTTTTTTTGTTCTCCATTTGCTTGGTAGATCTTCCTCCATCCCTTTATTTTGAGCCTGTGTATGTCTCTGCATGTGAGATGGGTCTCCTGAATACAGCAGACTGATGGGTCTTGACTCTTTATCCAGTTTGCCAGTCTGTGTCTTTTAATTGGAGCATTTAGTCCATTTACATTTAAGGTTAATATTGTTATGTGTGAACTTGATCCTGCCATTATGATATTAACTGGTTATTTTGCTCGTTAGTTGATGCAGTTTCTTCCTAGCCTCAGTGGTCTTTACATTTTGGCATGTTTTTGCAATGGCTGGTACCGGTTGTTCCTTTCCACGTTTAGTGCTTCCTTCAGGGTCTCTTGTAGGGCAGGCCTGGTGGTGACAAAATCTCTAAGCATTTGCTTATCTGTAAAGGATTTTATTTCTCCTTCACTTATGAAACTTAGTTTGGCTGGATATGAAATTCTGGGTTTAAAATTCTTTTCTTTAAGAATGTTGAATATTGGCTCCCACTCTCTTCTGGCTTGTAGAGTTTCTACCGAGAGATCTGCTGTTATTCTGATGGGCTTCCCTTTGTGGGTAACCCGACCTTTCTCTCTGGCTGCCCTTAAGATTTTTTCCTTCATTTCAACTTTGGTGAATCTGGCAATTATGTGTCTTGGAGTTGCTCTTCTCGAGGAGTATCTTTGTGGCATTCTCTGTATTTCCTGAATTTGAATGTTGGCCTGCCCTACTAGGTTGGGGAAGTTCTCCTGGATGATATCCTGAAGAGTGTTTTCCAACTTGGTTCCATTTTCCCCCTCACTTTCAGGCACCCCAATCAGACGTAGATTTGGTCTTTTTACATAATCCCATACTTCTTGCAGGCTTTGTTCATTTCTTTTTCTTCTTTTTTCTTTAGATTTCTCTTCTCACTTCATTTCATTCATTTGATCCTCAATCGCTGATACTCTTCCTTCCAGTTGATCGAGTTGGTTACTGAAGCTTGTGCATTTGTCACTTATTTCTCGTGTCATGGTTTTCATCTCTGTCCATTCGTTTATGGCCTTCTCTGCATTAATTATTCTGGTTATCAATTCTTCCACTCTTTTTTCAAGCTTTTTAGTTTCTTTACGCTGGGTACGTAATTCCTCCTTTAGCTCTGAGAAGTTTGATGGACTGAAGCTTTCTTCTCTCATCTTGTCAAAGTCATTCTCCGTCCACGTTTGATCCGTTGCTGGCGATGAGCTGCGTTCCTTTGGAGGCGGAGATGCGCTCTTATTTTTTGAATTTCCAGCTTTTCTGCCCTGCTTTTTCCCCATCTTTGTGGTTTTATCTGCCTCTGGTCTTTGATGATGATGGTGATGTACTGATGGGGTTTTGGTGTAGGTGTCCTTCCTGTTTGATAGTTTTCCTTCTAACAGTCAGGACCCTCAGCTGTAGGTCTGTTGGAGATTGCTTGAGGTCCATTCCAGACCCTGTTTGCCTGGGTGTCAGCAGCAGAGGCTGCAGAAGATAGGTACACTTGCTGTTCAGTAGTATTCTATCTGATTCTTGCTTTGGAAGCTTCCTCTCAGGGGTGTACTCCACCGTGTGAGGTGTGGGGTGTCGGTCTGCCCCTAGGTGAGGATGTCTCCCAGTTAGGCTACTCAGGGGTCAGGGACCCACTTGAGCAGAGAGTCTGTCCCTTCTCAGATCTCAACCTCCGTGTTGGGAGATCCACCGCTCTCTTGAAAGCTGTCAGACAGAGTCGCTTGCGTCTGCAGAGGTTTCTGCTGCCCTTTTTTTTCTTTTTCTTTTCTTTCCTTTTTTTTTTTTTTTTTTGTTGTTGTTGTTTAGCTGTGCCCTGTCCCCAGAGGTGGAGTCTACAGAGACTGGCAGGCCTTCTTGAGCTGCTGTGAGCTCCACCCAGTTGGATCTTCCCAGGGCTTTGTTTACCTACTTAAGCCTCAGCAATGGCGGGCGCCCCTCCCCCAGCCTCGCTGCTGCCTTGCGGTTAGATCACAGACTGCTGTGCTAGCAATGAGGAAGGCTCCATGGGCGTGGGACCCTCCCGGCCAGGTGTGGGATATAATCTCCTGGTGTGCCCGTTTGCTTAAATCGCAGTATTGGGGTGGGAGTTACCTGATTTTCCAAGTGTTGTGTGTCTCTGTTCCCCTGGCTAGGAAAAGGGATTCTCTTCCCCCTTGCGCTTCCCAGGTGAGGCGATGCCTCGCCCTGCTTCAGCTCTCGCTGGTTGGGCTGCAACAGCTGACCAGCACCGATTGTTTGGCACTCAGTGAGATGAACCCTGTACCTCAGTTGATAATGCAGAAATCACCTGTCTGCTGTGTCGCTCGCACTGGGAGCTGGAGACTGGAGTTGTTCCTATTCGGCCATCTTGCTCCACCCCCCAAGTACTTTTTCTTAATTCTCTCTTTTTTTTTTTTCTTTAATCAAGCCTCAACCTCTATTCTTCATGGGTCTACTTAAACCTTGCCTTGCCGCCACCTCCTCAAGTACAGCTTTTGGAAAAGCTTAGCCAACTTCACCCTGATCCCCCTTGAAAATAGAATCCAATTTGTCTCAAGTGATCTTGATCCTAGACTCCTCCTCTTCAGAGCATGGGAAAAAACCAGAACTTGCATCTGGATGGGCGGGAATAGCCTTGTTTATTCTCTAGTGGGTCAATCAGCACCATGGACAGATCCGCCCATCGGCCCCTGCCTTGTAGTGGTAATGACCAGGTTGGGTGACTTCTGTGCTCAGCCTTGGTGTTGTAAATGCATGGTCACTACTCGCCCAGCCCAGTTAACAAATTGAGAAGCTGCAATTAATATGATAACTTTTCACACAGGACATTTTATCTATGGATATAAATGACAGGAAACATGCATTGTTTTCAGCTGCAGAAAACTCTGAATCACTTAGAAGTTATAGCCTCACTTGAACAGCTGAATGCTTTGTAAACAAAAATGTAAAAAGAGGAAATTAAATTGGGTCCTCTCTATAGTGGGCATATAGAGATATAAGTTGGGTTTGTTACCTTGAGGGTGTATGTGTGAGAGTGTGCAGGCACACCACGCCTGTGCATAGGATGGGAGTTATGAATGCAGGCTCTAGGGCCAGGTGCACTAATTTCATAGCCCACATCTGCTATGTATGAGCTGCATGAACTTGGGAAAGTTCCATGGTTTTTATGAACCTCGATTTTCTCATTTATAGATTAGGGATGGTAAAATTTGCCACCATAGGGTAGTTGTGAGAATGAAATATGTGAACTATCCTTGATCAGTGTTTGCCACATAGTGCTCAATACATTTCACTTATTTTTCTTTTTTTTATATTTATAACATACAGTTGTTTATAGTTTATATTATTATCATTTTTGTTATATTGATAGAGCTATAATTTAAGTTTAGGAAAATGCACAGAACTGCATATTTTTATTTTCAATTTGTTAAAATTTGTATTTATTTTTATTTTTGAGACAGAATCTTACTCTGTTGCCCAGGCTGAAATGCAGTGGCATGATCTTGGCTCACTGCAATCTCGACCTCCTGGGCTCAAGTGATCCTCCCACCTTAGCTTCCCAAGTAGTTGGGACTATAGGCGTGTACCACCACAGCTGGCTAACTTTTGTATTTTTTGAAGAGACAGGGTTTGCCATGTTGCCCAGGCTGGTTTTGAACTCCTGAGCTTAAGCAATCTGCCTGTCTCAGCCTCCCAAAGTGCTGGGATAACAGGCATGAGCCACTGCACCCAGCCTACAAATTTTTAAATATGTAACCACCCATGAAACCACCACCCAAATTAAGATATAGGACATTAGCAGTACTCCTTGAAGGCTTTCTCATACCCCTTCTAGGCAATATAACCTTGACAGTAATCACTATTTGGACTCATATCATTATATGTTATTTCGCCTGTTGTTGACCTTCCTACAAATGCAATCATATAGTATATTGCTCTTTTGTGTCTTCTTTTGCTTAACATCGTGTTTATGAGCACTCAATTCACTTTACCTGTTATTTTTATTTTAACCACACTGTCAAAGAGTATAACCTCCTTCATTTATTATTTCCTACAATCCCAACATGATTTATTTGTTAGATAGCTACGAAGAATTGCCTATCTGAAGGTTTCACATACAGATTGAAACTTCCTGATTCTCCTGAAAATTTGAAAAGCTTGAAGACACTGAGCTTGCATTTCCACATGCCCAGTGTGTAGGGGGTGGTCACCCCTTTTAGAAAAACATCTCCTCAATCCCTACCCCTTTTAATTGTCTTTCTGACACTAAACCCAATTGTCAGTTGCTATATATCATGATGTGTGTGCTCATGTGTTTCTTATGGGAGAGTCAAGAGGGAAGCCCATCATTCTTGTGTTCCAAGAACAGTGATAGAGAGGCTAATTCTCTGTGTAAGTAAAGATTCTGTGCACCTGTTTAATATGCAAGCAACGTGCTTCTGTGCTGAAGAAAATGCAGTCAGGTCTGACGACTCACACATTTCATTACCTGGCTGGCCCTGGCAGGTACTTGAGTTTTCTGCCCCAGGGGGACAGTATGGAGACAATGTTGCCATCCAGATTCCAACCTTGTCTTTGCCATGTGTCACCACCTGTGTTAACTGATGACAGTGACTTCCCTTGTAAACCTTAATATCCCCACTGAAAAAGCCAACCACAATGATAGCCACTGTTCTGCTGGCTCTGGATCACAGCTGCCCATGCCTTCTTCCCCAGAGATCATCGTAGTGCCAGAGACACTTATTTTGATGATGGTGAGGTCTGAATCTTCTGCTCCTGGGGCATATGTGGGGGTCCTGGAAGTCTGGGGTGACTTTGTGTGTCCAGAGAAGAGACTCCACAGATCCTTTATACTCTGGGTCCTATAGAATACTGTGTGGTAACAGGAAGCCACATTGACTCTATAATAAAGATTAGAGAACCACCATAGCCCTACCCAGATGTATCAGTTAGCTCCTGCTGCATAATATACAAGCACTAAGCCCGATATACAAGCACTAAACCCACAAGCGCTAAACCCACTATTAATAAACATTTATTCAATACATGCATCTGTGCATTGGCTGGACAGTTCTTAAATCTTGGCTGAGTTTACTGAGGTTTCTGTGGTCAGCTGGCTGCGCTGTCTTATGTTTGCAGCCTTGACAAGAGCAACTGTTCTACATGACTCATTCCTCAGCAAGCTAGCCTGGACTTGTTAATATGGAGCCAGAAAGTTCTAAAGAATGAGCAGGAGCATTCAAGGGTTCTTGACACGTAGATTTGGAACTGGCACAATATTACACCGACTGTATTTTGTGAACTAAGGCAAGTGGAAAGGTCAGCTGAGATTCAAAACGTGGAGAAATACACTCCCCGCCCCACCAATAGAGTTCAGAGATATATTGAAAATAACTATGCAATGTATATATAATATCAAAGTATGTTGTATGCGTTGAGTACATAGAATCTTTATTAAATATTTCAAACTGAAAAGAGGGAAGTGGTGTGCACATGGGGAGAAGAATTGGGGCTTCTCGCTGTAATAAACCCATTATACCAGTCCACACCACTAGACAATGGAGTCCACACCGGCCTTGAAGCTTGGAGACACTTATGGGGTCCACACAAGGCCGGGAGAGCCCATATCAGCCCTTTACAGCCTTGGAAACCAGTACTATGTCCATGGGGACTGAGGTGCTGTCACAACCCCACAGAAGCAGAGAGCCCCAGGAACTCCTTCGCTAGCTTCCTACTGAAGGCCATTTAGGTTGTTCCCAGTGTTTCATCAGGACAGTAAGCTCTGCAGGAAATAACCTGATGCCTTTATCTGTTGTGCAGATGCACAGGTCCAATTGTAGGATAAATTACCTCATGTACTTTGAAGAGTCAAGTCTTGTCTCTTTTCTGGGGGTCACTTGGTGAGCTGTCTGAGTAACTGGGGGTCACTTGGCGAGCTGTCTGAGTAACTGCATGCGGGCTCCATACAGGAGTGGAGCTCCTCGCAGCCGACGTCTGGAGGCTCATTCTTCATCGGTGGCAGCAGTGTCTGGGGCCGGCAGCCACCCTCTGCACTGAATTCATTTGCTCGCCACACCTCTGCAGCATTCGGCGCTGGTCTACCCAACAGCATTCTACTGGGTGTGGCTCCCGTCTTACTCTGCCGTGCACATAGAGCAGAGGACTGCTTTAAATCCAGTCACCGCAGAATGGTTCAGAACAGAGAATCCTGCAGGTCAGCACTATTGTTTAAAGAGAAGATTCTTTGCCCATCACTGACCTTGAGAGCTTGCCCAGTGCATGAAGGGGAGTGCCAAATACTAAGAGGAGAACTATTGATCAGGACTGGAAGGAGGAAGGACGGCAGAGTCGTAAATGCTTATTAATGGCTTGGGAAGGCACCAAGGCTGGGGTTTCTGGCATGAAGATAAAAGGGCAGAGAGTGAAGTTAAATAATTGGAATATAAACTTTTAGCATTGGAAGGCCACTTTCCAAACCTGGCTGTACATCAGAATCAGCTGGGGGAAGCCTTTACAAATAAACTCCTAGGCCCTGCCCCAATGAATCAACTGCAAATTCCTCGGACAGGGGGTGCTTTTCTATCTAGATTTTGTAAAAGCTCTTCTCCAAGTAGGTCTCAGGAACCACTGACCTAGCCCAGTGCTATAATCCACCCCTCAGCATCCGTGAAGGGCTAACCTGGTACTATTTACAGCTGTGATACCTCCTGTTTACTGAACGCTTCCTATAGCCAGCCAATGTGCACCATTTCCTTACCCCTCCTCACAACCCTATGATGTTTGCACAACTATCATCCCATTTCACATACGAAATGATTGAGGATTAGAGTGAAGTAAACAAGGGAATAGTCATCAAGGAATAGAGAGTCAGTAAACTTCCTCAGCTAGGAAATGGTAGAGCATAGATTCCAACCAGTGACTGTCTGCCCTCAAAACCTCCGCTCTTTAAACCTTCATTGCATCTTCTGTACCATGGGGTTATTAGCACCAGCAGCAAGCTCAAATCCGTGTCCCTATGACCCCAAAGCTCCTGCTCTGAACCCACTGGCTTTGCTGCAGCAATGGCGAGTATACTTTTGCCCATTTGAGATGATGCCCACTGACTTTTCTTACAATCTCTCTATGTTCTAGGTCTCCCGTTCCTAGAGAACCCAAGAAACAGTATATATATATATATGTTAAATATGTGTGTTATTTATGCATATATGTGTGCATGTATGTTATGTACATGGGAGTTTTCTATGTATATACATGAGTGTAAATACACATATAACAACGTACATGCATGTACAATGTATATGTGTGATGTGTTATATAAACATAAGTATATGTGTGCATGTATGTATTATGCACATGTATGCTTTATATGTGTGCTGTGTGTATGTGTGTTAAACACATGTGCGTACATAATGATCTCCACACATATCCAGCTGAGGTAACCTGAATCCAGGCCTCTCTGCCCTGCCTCTCGTTGATCCCGTGAGACGGGCATTTGGAGTGGTCTGTCAGGGCTTGCGACAGAGACTGCTCTTTGTTTCCAGAATCTATGACTTCTCCCCTTTATTTAGCAAAAAGACCCCCTGTGCTTTAGCCAGGCTCACGCCGCTCAGCTGGAGACGCCTCCCGCCTCCCCTCTAGCTGGAGTGACCAGGGACAAGTTGGTGCTAATGGAGCAGAGGGAGGGGCCCGGCATTGGCCAGGTCCTAAAGGAGCTCGCTCAGCCACCACTGCCTTTTATTTCCTCCTTTCTCCCTGCGGGCTGGAATGAGGGCACTGAGGTTGTGACCTAGTTTTGTCCCAGTGGCAGGGGTGACTGGCTCTGGTGCGTGGAGGCCAGGGGGTGCTACAACAAACCGTGTGATGTGCGGGACGGTCCCCCCATGGAGGATCACCCACCCCAAAATGCCAGCAGTGCTGGGGTGGAGCAAGGCTGTAGGTGAGGGTGATTCTTGGAGGAGCATCTCGGTAGAAGGAAATGCATCCCTAGATGAGCTTGTGAGTCAGAGGCGGAGCCTCCCCTGGCCATGGACCATTCCTTTCTAAACCAGCACTTGAAATAAATGTCTCAATTTTCTTTTCCCTGGAAGTGTGGCTTGTACCCTATCTGATATGGGGCCTTATCAAAATGTAGGGCATCCGAGATTCCCCAGCTGACGGTGGCCTGGATGTCACATAGAGACAAAAGACGTCCTTTTCTTGTCAGGCAGCATCTGAGAGGAAGACCAGTTTTATCAGATAGGATGTTTAGTTGTAAGCAAGAAATGGACCTTATTACTAAAGTAAAATACACTTTACTGGACAGCCACTGGGAACTCGCAGAATCACCAGGGTGTTTGGAAATAGACAGGGAACAGGGTAGCTTTGGAGGCTGGAAGGCAGACACTGTGGAATGATCCCAAGCAGGAACAACTGGGCAAGTTGCTCCTGGTGGGATGGGGGCATTCTCTCTGCTCCTTTGTCCCTGGGTCATTTGTTTGAGAGTCCCTGGCCCACGAAAGAGCGTCTGCCTGGTTCCCCTGGATCAGGCTGCGCCCACCTGCTGGCCGGGCACCCAGTGCTGGCAGGAAGGCCCCAACCCTTTAACTTCTGTGGCAAAAGCTCAGCCACTGGCCTTTACTGTTCTATCAAGAATATGCCCAAGGAGGACAGGTGATGCCCCAGGGAATTTGTGAAGGTAATAAAAAAGGGGTTCGGAAGCTATTATGCCCTACCCAGTAATCACTGGTTACCCAAAATATGTAGCTTTGCTACTTGCTAGCTGTGTGACTCTGATAAAATTCCTTTGACGTTTGGAGCCTGAAGATCAAGACTAGAATCTTTAATGGACTGGAATCTCCAATGATTCATATTCTCCAACACAAAGTTACTGAAATCCTCCCAAGCAGGTGTACGATATGATTAATAGCTGCTCGCAGCAGATTATCCTCCTTGCCAAGATCTATATATTGACACTTAGAGCTCAGGCTATTTGTCTGTCCAATTATATATCAACAAATGGAAAATTTTAATTGTACATATTGATTACATCTCAGTTATTTGAGGAGCAGCGAGACAGATGGGGAATTATTTTCAAAACCTTGGTATACTTTAAAGCATCTCAAAAGTAGGGAAGAAGCAGGAATTTGCTAGGCCATGGATCCAGATGATTTTTGTTGCTGTTGTTAAGCACAGTTATTTTCAAATACCTAAGGGACAACAGTGAGTTCTGCATATTCCTCGAGGCTCTTTAAAACTGGGAGGATTTAGATTTTGTTTATTTATTGAAGGAGAAAAATATAACTCGAGAAGTCGTCTCACTTACAGCTGCCTGAGCTCTGCTCCAGGGCCCCTCCAGGCTCGGTGACTGTCCTCCCCATGGTAAATCATAGGTGACAGTCATGGCGGGGAGAATGCCCCTTGGGAATGGATGGAACCACCCTGAGAGAGCAGCAAAGCCTACTTCGTGTGGTGTCTGAAGCCACTGCAGGTGCCAGGGCAGGAGGAGGATGGGAAGGAACCTCCCGCCCTTTCAGGACAGAGTGGCCCAGAAAACCCACCCTGAAGGTGGACAGGGATGGTTCCTTTTCATGGAGCAATGGAAATTTTGAAAAGGGAAATTATGCACTGAGATATTTAGCTTAATCTGATGACTTGAGAGATATTCTTGGTCTACATCCTCCTAAAATGATAGCGATAGAAGAAGGCACTGGTGATTTTGTCTTCTGGGACCTCTGTCGACCTGCTGGGAAGGACAAAAGTCTCTGTTTTCATTGGCATTCATCTCTTTTCTGGGGTGTAGCCTTCACTACCCTTCTTGAGGCTGGAAGACCACGATCTGTTTTGTTACAAGGCCTGGAGTTCAAGAGAAGGCTGGCTTGAGGCCGTGGGCTTAAGTAACTCCAGCTTCTCTACAGACCCACCAGGCTAGGGGAAGGCCAAGGGCTGGCCAAGGTAGAGCCAGCTCTTAGCCAGACGATGCCACATAACACAGTCTCGGGGACCCTTGTGTCCAATTCAAGATGGTCACCTCTGCTGAGTGTTTTTTTGTTTGAACAGCTCTTCCTGCATGCATGCCAAGAACAGGCTGCTGCTTGGTGGAGGTACTGTGGCTGTCCCTGTAAGGTCACTCCAGCCACTTTAATGAGGTGGCCCGGACTTGTGGTGGGATGGGGCTCACCTGCTCTAGCAAAGGCTTGGCACAGGGAAGCAGCGGGCACAGACTGAAGTCGTGGGGCTCAGCTGGGGTCACGGAAGTGGAAGTTGGGGAGTAAAAAAAGCTTTGGACGTACAGATGAGAAAAGGGTGTGTCTTAAGGGGCAGCAGTAACCACCAACCAAACCACAGGAATTGGGGTCCACAGAGGTGTGCTCAGGCAGAGCCACCAATACATTGTGAAAAGTTGGGGGGTGCACACAGACCTTTACCAGCTGCAAGGCCTTTTCAAAGGGTGCCCAGTCCGAGTGACATTCTCTCCATGTTATAATGATGAACTGGAGGCTCAGGGACAAGAGTGACTTGTGTTTGTTTCCTGGCTGTAATTACGGAATCAGATCTTAGCATCATAAAATACTTCAAAAACGAATGGGGAGCACAGGAGCCGTTGGCAGCCTCCAATTTTCTTTGAGCAGCAGAGGCCACGCTGAGGTTTGAGCTTGGAAGGTGGCTCGCATCTGCCACTCTCAGAAGGAGAGGCAGCTGGCACGGAGCTCCGGGTCTGCTGTTTCCTGACCTTAAGCTGCTTGCCGTGTCCAGGAAGTTGTGGGGAGGCGCAAGGACGTGCAGCCCAGAAGAGCCTGACTCTTCCGAGCTGGGTCAGCCCTTCCCACACTAACGCACATCTGCATGGAGCAGGAAGGGAGCAGGGCAGGCAGGACAGCTGGAGGACTGGCCAGCACAGGGGCCTTCTGGGGAAAGTCAGGCTTCTGGGCAGCATCACTGCAGACAGAGCAAAGCAGACAGTGAACAGACTAATGAGCTCACACCCGCCATGAGTGCGAGGAGCAAGGCAGGCAACTGTCGCTTTCCTGCAGCTGCTAATAAAAACCACAATGAGGCCTCGGGAGACCTCTTCACGTTCAGGATGATGCATTTGTTCTGCTCCTTCAGGTCAAGACTTCATGGGCGCCCAGATCAGGCAGAACCTTAAAAGGGAAAGTAACCAAGTTTGGCCTGAATCCAACCCTTGCCTTTCCCACCAAGTTGCCGCTTCCACATGAAGATGTGCTCGTCAGATTGCAACCACTCACTAAGCCGAGCAGCATCTGATAAATTAATAAGTATTGTATTCATCAGGTCAGGGGGCGGGCTGCTACAGTAGTAAATAACCCAAAATACCAGTGGTATTGCAGAACAAAGGTCTGTTTCTTGCTGAAAAGAGTCTGATGAGGACGAGGTGCTCTCCAGGTTCCCTTGTGTGATGCCATGTGTCAACATGCACATGGAGAACTCACACTGGCTCTTACCTGTTCTCATTGGAAGTGACAGCTCTCATTACTGTTCATGGCTATTCCCAAGAATTAGCTGCGTGCCCCCACCTGAACTGCAAGGCAGCTGGGAATTGCATTGGGCACTACTGTCTGTGCTTCAACTCCCAGGTCCAAACGTGTATCAAGTACTGGGGGGGGGCTATAGAGGAAGAAGAGAGCCTCCTCCCTTTTCTTGGAAACTTGAAACAGCCAGGAAAATGTCTACTCACCAGTAGACTGGAGTTATCAACTGTATGGAATATGACTGGCAGAAACCTGGTTAAGGGGAAGGCTTCCATTAAGTAAGGTTAATCTGGGGAGGAAGGGATGTTTCATTTAAACCATGCTTCATTCACAGAGGGCTAGGCCTAGAAAGAAAGCCAGCAAGGTTGCTATAGAAAGAGATGAGAAGAGGTTTCATTTTCTGTGTCTCTTGAGGGAAGAAATTGCATCTAATTTATTTTTGTCTCCCCTGAAATGACCAGTACTGAGATAATGAAGGCTTGTCTTTGGCCCAGTGAAAGAAGCTAGTGTCACGTCCATACAGCAGAGCAACTGGACTATATAAAATCAATCCTCAGGCAGCATTCAGTCTCCTGGTTCTCACTAGGTGGCTCAGTTAAATTTATCTGATTGTGCTTTCATCATTCATGCTCTGTAAGCCATTTATTATCTGTCTGTCCATCCATTCATCCATCCATCATCATCCACCATCTATCCATCTAATCAAACTTCATCCATCCCTGTATCCATCCATCCATCCATCCAACCACCCACCATTCATCTATTCATCTAGTCAACTTTCATCCATCCATTTATCCATCCACCATCCAACCATCTACTATCCATCCATCCAATGAGCCTTCAACCATTCATCCATCCATCCACCCATCCTCCAATCCACCATCATCTGGCCATGCAACCATTCATTCAAAAAATGTTTATTGATTGCTGACTCTTTGTAGGCATGACTCTAGTCACAGGGTATATAGCAGGGAACAGATTGAACTATCTCCTTACTCCACTGGAACTCACATTCTACTAGGGAAGACACACAATAAGCTAAAAGCAAACAGAACAATTTCAGGGTGCTCTAAATGCTATGAACTATATAAGATGATCAGAGTGGAAGAAAATGGCATGGGAGGGGTGAGGCTGCTCTAATGTGTTCTCTTAGGAATAGAAGTATGAGCCAAGACATGCATGATGGGGAGGGGTGAGACCTTGAGAATCTGGGGGAATAGAGTTCCAGAAAGCAGCAGTACGGGCAAAGGCCTTGAGGTGGGAGTGCGCTGCTTCTTTTTTCTTTCTTTTATTATTTTTTTTGAGGTGCAGTATCACTCTATCGTCCAGGCTAGAGTGTAGTGGCTCAATCTTGGCTCACTGCAATCTCCCGTCTCCTAGCTTCAATCGACTCTCCTGCCTCAGCCTCCCAAGTAGCTGGGATTATAGGCGCCCACCACCATGCCTGGCTAATTTTTGTATTTTTAGTAGAGATGGGCTTTCGCCATGTTGGCTAGGCTGGTCTCGAACTCCTGACCTCAGGTGATCTGCCCACCTCGGCCTCCCGAAGTGCTGGGATTACAGGCGTGAACCACCGCGCCCAGCCGGGAGTGCGCTTCTTTTGACAGAGGAACAGACAGAAGGAAACCGGTGGGGTTGGAGCTGCAGTGAGCGAGTGGGCGGGCGGTGGGCGTGAGGGTGGGTGGCAGGCAGCTCTGCATCACATAAGACCGCATATGATGGAGTCCAGATTTTATTCTAGGAATTATGGGCCTCTACTGGAGGGTTTTAAACCAGGAGTGACATGATTTAAATCATGTTTTTTAAAGGTCACTCTGTTAATTTTCATTTAGAAAAACATTGCCCACTTAGAAGATTCACCCAGGGGCCTCACAATGCTCTGCCTGCAGGGGGAACAAAGAAGAGCCAGGCGGAAGCTTTTAAAGTCGTAAGACAATCATCGGCCACCGGGCTCTGAGTCTATTAGCATAATTGGTGAGTCAGGCTTGATTCAACATCAGGAAGAACAGCTGTGAGAAATTCAAGGTCTGGCTTGAATTTCTGGCCGAAAGAACAGCTGCACGGAGTGCCGGCCCTGCAGGGGGCGCTCACGGGCACTGGGCCAGACAGGACGGGGTCTCTGCAGGGGCCCCCACAGAGGTTTTCGGTGAAGGGGCTGACTCCCAGTCTTCACCATGGCCCAGCATTCTCTGGGGTCCTTTAATATTGGCTCAGGAGTCTTCTTGAATGTCTAGACAGCAAAACTCGTGGGAATGGGATCTGGGGGCACAGAAGCCAGGAGGAGGCAGTGAAAGGGCACACTGGGGTGCATTGCTTTGCAAGAACAGCATACATCTCCCCAGTTAACGGGAAAGTGTTTCCATGCTGCCTTTGGAACCTCTACTCCTAGTCTCTCTGCTGTGGTTTAGATGAGGACTTGCTCCTCATTCTCCAGGTGCCAGGGCTGGGGTGAGGTACTTGTGACCAGGCCTGGGCCATTCCGTCAACAGATCTGACTATGTTTAGCCAGTAACTCACGCCAGCCAATAGGAGGCAATGGAGGACTTTTTTTGAACGTGTTGGGAGTTAACTGTCTTTGCTCTGCGATTGTTACCTGCACGACTTTAATACCAAGTCTAGAGCTTCCGGAGGCTGCTACGTAGAATGGGCTGTCCGAGAATGAAGACGAATAGGCAAATACAGAGGAAAACAGAGAGAAGAGACAGGGAGCCCCTGGACCAATCATCCCGGACAGACGTTGGATGCACCACTGCTTTTTCCATCCTAGAAAGTAACACATCCTCTTCCTCACTCCTGCTGTTTTTCCCTTAAGCCCACTTTAGTTTTTAAATCACTTGCAATGAAAGGATTCTCTTTAAAGCAAACAGGAAGACAGAACAACTTCTCTGCCGTGGGGACTTCTTTCTCCCTGGAGTGTATGGGAATGCGTCCCCCAGGAAGATATGTGGAAGTCTTACCTCTTAGTCCCTGTGAATGTGACCTTATCTGGAAATAGGGTCTTTGCAGATGTCATCAAGGTAAGATGAAGTCATACGAATTAGGGTATATCCAAAATCCAGCGACTGAATTGCTTAAGAGAAGAAAACTTGGACGCAAAGACTCATAGGGAGATAGGGTCATGTGATGACAGAGGCAGGGACTAGAGTGATGTGTGCACCAGCCAGGAGACCCCAGATTGCCATGAGCCGCCCAAAGCCGGAAGAGGAGGCATGGGGCTGATTTGACCTCATAACACCTGGAAGGAACCACCTCTGCCAACATCGTGACTATGGACTTTGGAGAATAAATTCTGGTTGCTGTGAGCAGCCCTGTTTGCTTTGTTATGTGATTTGTTATGATGGCCCCAGGAAACCAATATATCTCCCACAACACAGGTAGCCTTTGTGCTAAGGACAGACCCTGCATTCTCCTATCTCTGACTTTCTGATGAACAGATCAGCATGTTTTCCCATATACACATATCGTTTGGGGTCAGATGTGGGGAAGGCGTGTCACAGTGTGCTTGAGAAGAAGGACCTGTTGGCCAGGCAGAGATTCCGCCGATCCAAGTCACGCTTGCATTGGGCCTCTGGCCTGTAGCACTTCTCACCTCTGCCTCCCCTCTCCACCCGCCGGAGCAGTCATCCACAGTAATCACCGGCTCAGAGGATGCCAGTCTCCACTGGGGGACACCCATCTTCCTGCCAGAGCATCATTTGCTGCTGCAAGGGCAAAACAAAGGGTGGCAAGGAGCTAATGACTGCACCTTGGGAAGTGCCAATTGGGTAATTAATTCACAGTTCTGAGCTTTCCCAGAAGAAAAAGATATATTGTTTACTTACACTCCCAGGGTGTCCTTAGCAGAGACTCATTTGTAAAACGGGTGTGAAACCGAGGGTAGGGCGAGGCTCTGAGGGGTAAGACACATTCCTGGAAGGCCAGTGGGCCCCACCAACCCAGTGCCAGGGCCGTCACAACTGGCTGCCCTCGGCTTGTGCACAGGCTTAGCTGCCTAGGACCTTAGGACCAGTGGTTGGTGTTATGGATTGAACTGTGTCTCCCCCACCCCAAATTCATAGTGGAAGTCCTAATGCCCAGTATCAGAAGATGACTTTGTTTGGAAATAGGGTCACTGCAGATGTAATTAGCTGAGATGAGGTCATATGGGAGTACAGTGGGCTCTAGTTTCCTTGGGGAAATTTGGAGCTGGGCATGGTGGCTTATCCTGTAATCCCAGCACTTTGGGAGACCAAGGCAGGATGATTGCTTGAGGCCAGGAGTTTGAGACCAACCTGGGCAACATAGTGAGACTCGATATTTACAAAAAATTAAAAAAAAATAGCTAGGTGTGGTGGTGTGTGTCTGTAGTCCCAGCTACTTGAGAGGCTAGGGTGGGAGGACTGCTTGAGCCCAGGAGGTTGAGGCAGCAGTGAGAGTTGATCACACAACTGTACTCCAGCCTGGGTAGCAAAGTGAGATCCCCGGCTCACAAAAAGGAGGACATTTGGACATGGACACTCACACAGGGAGTCTGTCACATGAAGCTGAAGGCAGAGAGTAGAGGGATGCTTCTATAAGCCAAGGACTACTAAGGATGCCAGCAACCGCAGGAGCTGGGAGGGACCTGCAGGAGTTCCCCCAGAAACCCTCTGAGGCAACCAGCTCTGCCTACACACTGAGCTCAGACTTCAAGCTTCCAGAAAAGTGAGGCAATACATTTGTTATTTAAGCTGCCCAGTTTGTGGTACTTAGTTATGGTAAAGTACCTGTAGCCGCAGTCCAGGGAGGGAACTGAGAAGCCGCGAGGGACAGACCCCCACAGAGATGCTGATGAGGCCGGCAGCCCTCCAGCTTCCAGCACCATCTTCCTTGGGAGTTTGGGAAACTCAGTGCCTCCAGGGGCCCCGCAGGTGGCGTCAGAGAGCGAACCAGCCAGGTGCGAGAGAAACCACCCCGCATCACTTATTTATTCACACTCGAAAAGACACCTCGTGGACATTTCAGTTCAGATTTTCCTATCAGTTCTTTCTTGCATTCTGGGCACACAGATCGCATGACGGTTTGCATTGTAATGGCATCTTCAGTTGTGTTCTGTGGACAATGACATTCTATATTTGCCTAGGAGACACACAGGAATTTTCTTCCCTTTCATAAAGCAATGAGCTCTTTCTGAATGATCTTGAAAACACATGGCTCCTTCCCTCTCTGTTTCCCCCACTTTTGGGTAGAGCCGTAACTTGGGAGAAACACCTATTAGAAGAGTGGTGAGATGGAGCATAAATGGAGTTGGTCAACTCTGGGTCCATAAGACATCATGGGTGGAGAGGACTCGAACCTCAGTGCCACTCTGCCCCACTGGGGCCAAGTCAGATTGGCAGCTCCATTTTGCCAGTGTCTGAATTCTCAAGCGATGCTAGAAATCTAGATTTCTAAGGTGAAATTATCAAAGTTTTGAATGTTGCCTCAATTTTCTCCATTCTGCAACCAGTTTCATTGTCTTTTACAAAACTTATGACTGGCTGGGTTCCGTGGCTTACACCTGTAATCCCAGCACTTTGGGAGGCCGAGGTGGGAGGATTGCTTGAGCCCAGGAGTTCAAGATCAGCCTGGGCAACACAGCAAGACCCCCAATAGCTACAAAAATTACAAAAGTTCACTGAGTGTGGTGGCATGTGCCTGTAGTCCCAGCTACTCGGGAGGCTGAGGTGGGAGGATCACTTCAGTGCTTAGGAGGCAGAGGTTGTAGTGAGCTGAGATTGTGCCACTGCACTCCAGCCTGGGCGACAAGACAGAGCAAGACCCTGTCTCAAAAACAAAAACCCCAGACTATCTGAAATTATTTTGTGTGCTGTTTATTCCCCCCACCCAAATAGATGTAAGTAAGGTTTTTGAAAGTGCATGTGCGTTTGCTGTATGTATGACTCTGTCTCTAGTGCTCACAGCTATTCCTGGTACAGAGTAGCTGCTCAGTAAATACTGGCTGAGTAAAAGATTGATCTATCACTTGCTATTGTTTGCATGAATATAAGGATTCCATGCAACTTCTTGTTATGTAGAATTGTCTTGGGGCTGCAGTTGATAAAGGAATCTACAATCAACTTTTTAACCCAGCCCAGAGTTATTGTGTGCATGCACACTCAAGACCCAAAGGAAGGATGGAAAATTTTCCTCACTCCAGCCCAAAAGAAGGCTGGAATACATGCTTGCCTGCCACAGTTTCCACTTACCACTATCAGTCAGTAGGCTTTTAGGAGAGGACTGCACGTGTGATTTATTTGCAAATCCTTTCAGGTCCTGAAGGAGAGACACTTAGTACACAATGCACTTTGTCATCACGTGTCAACATCCCCTCGATGCAGAGAGCAGCACTACACGATGTAAGGGTGTAATTGGATTGTACTGGGATCCTTAAATCTGCATTTGATTTAGAGCCACAGCTTTTGCAGAGCCATTTGCGATTGATGCAAGCCCCTTGGAGGGGGTCAGCATGGAGAAGGACAAAGGACAGCCATAAAGCCACTGAATGCAAACTTTATATTTACAGTCAGTAAGTTTATAAATATATATTACATTCTTACAATCTACAGTACATTCTACATGTAGATGGATTTGGGAGCGGGCAGTGGCTGCAGTACTCAACAGAACATGACACAGGTAAGAATGGAAAGAAATATGAGGACATTACTGAAAGCAAAGGGTTCTCATCAAAAGGGGTGACAGCTTAATCACCCAACCAAACAAGGTAGGTAAGCTTACGGACAAGAGCAGGTGACTTACTGGCTGCAGAAACCCCAGTCTCAAGAGCAAACTGATAGCACCACAGTTGCAGGGGAGAGGGCTAAGGTTGGAAGGGTAAACTGGTGAAATTTACACACACATGATCTAAAGAGAATTCAATTCTACGGAGAGGGAGAAGGCGTAAAGACACACACTCAAAATTAGAGACAGAGAGGAAGCAGGGAGATAGGTTCAAAGAAGGAGAGAGATAGAGACACACAAACAGACTGGAAAACAGACATCGAAAGAGCAGAGAGAAAGAAAATGACAAAGAGTGAAAAATGGAATGGATTCAAAAGCACGGCCTCTTCTGCCCTCCACCCGCTGCCCCCTACCATCTTTCTCAGGATCCTATCTGGCTGGCACCCAACACACCATTCTCTACCTTGGAGTGAGCGTGATATGGGGCAGGAATTCGCTGATGTCTCCTTCTCCCCATCTTCATAGGCTCCATAAGTGAGGGGATTCAGGGATATCCTGAGTCATGCTGATCTCAAGCAATGCGAAACCTTTTGGGGCTGACTGCAGGACCAAGTGCTTGCAGACCTGCATCTCCACCACACGCAGACGCCCCTCATCCCTTCACACCTCCAAGGCGAAGAAGGCTTCTGTGCTGTCCGGTGTGTGCGAGGCCAGGCTTCCTGCTGGACCCACCGCATTCACACCCAGAACCCCCCAACTCCACACGTCCTGCACATTCCACACAGGCACCCAGATTTGTCTCAACAGCCTCGAGGGCACATTCTTGGACAGGAGATCTGCCATGAACAGTGAAAGACCCGTCCCAAGTGGCCCTGTTTTCCTTCTAGAAAAGCAAGGGAGTGTCTATCCCCTGGGGTGGAATTCACTGTGAGTACCGCCCATGCCCAGAGACCAGCCTCTTCAAAGACGGACAGCGTGGGACATACGCCCAGGTCTGTGGGGGGAGCTTCTTTATAGAATGTCACTTGGGAGTTGACACAAAACCCAGAGGGAGAAAAAAGACTCAGCTAACACTAGAAACTGCCCTCTCCCTCCCCCACCCACGGGTGACCAGCTGCTCTGGGGAGGGTGGCAATGCAGTGGAGGAATAGAAATGGATACATTGTGAACTTGATAGGAATCAAAAGAGCCTGGTTCTTTGAACCTGATTCAAATTCTATGCCCAGTATCCTTAGTTTACAAATAAAGAAGTGCCCTGAAGGGCTCAGAGGATTTGTGTCCGTGTATTTGTCCTTGGCATGTAGTTACAAAGGTATTTGTGGCCTGTTAGCCCACATGTTCCCTTTCAGTCCTTGTCAGCCACTGCCTTGGCCTGCCCATGATCTGAGCCAGCTCTGGCCCAGCCTTTGAGAGACAATGACTCCCAGTCATGCCTCCCCCAGTGGACGGCGGCACTGGACCGCCCGTGATCTCGCTCACAGCGAGATGTGCTGCTCCGGTTTCGAGGACAGCTTCCTCCCATTGATCCATGGATGCTCCACCTGAGTTGCGCTTTTCTCCCGTAGTCTGCAATATCGAATATTGGAGCCATGTGGATTTTACAATATCCAAATTGCTTTGATTCGAGAGAGAGAGAGAGGCTGTTCTTTCCTGGAAACTCAGATGCTCAGTGATTCCAAACTCGTTTTTGTTTCAAGTCTGAAAAATCTTGCCATGCATGATAAACCTCTTAAGCAAGACACTGTACTCTGGAATGTGTGCGTCGATGCGGACTCCAGGCCTCGCTGCTGAACCGGGGTCACTGGCTGAGGCTCCATGGACAGCGTCATCCTTATTTTGTCCGGTTGCTTTGTTTCTCTTCCGGGGGCACCGTTGCTACACATCCTGGAATTAAAGGCTGAAAGGTGAGTGAGAACCAATGTCTGCGTGTGTCTGGCTTACACATTTTCATGTAATCTCTCCATGTAGTTGTGCAGCTCTTTGCAGTCCCCAGGGTCCAGATCCTGGCAGACCCACTTAATGTCATCCTCGCTACTCATCACGATGGAGTTCCTGGTGGGGTACTCGTCGTCGGAGGAGACGGCGGTGAAGGTGGTAAATTTCACCCTTTTCCTTTTTGAGGTAGGGGATGTTGGGGGATCACTTTTCTGGTCTTTCCCATCGATGATGATGGGTCCTAAAGGTTTGAACAGCTGCCCATTGATGCTTTTCTGGGAGTTTGTGCTGAGGAGATATTTACTTTCCTCGAAATCCATGCCCCTGTCAATGGCAGTGATTTGCTCATCTTGTGAGGAGGCAAAGTTGATGTGATTCTCCAACAGCTCTGTCCGGTTGCTTAACCCAACCCAGTCATGAGAGTGACTCATCCCTTCCTGCTCCTCGAAGGGAACCTGTTTGTGTCTGTATTTTAAAGCAAAGGTCACACAATTTATCAAGAAGACCAAAATGGCCAAACAGAAGACACCCAACAAAGCATACATCCCAATTTCTAAGTCGCTCAGCCCTTTGGATGCCTGCATAAGGTCATTCCCATCCATTTCCGCATTGCTTCTGGGGAGGTCCACCTGGGCTGGGAAGCTGGTGAGGTCACTGGGGACAGTCTGCAAGTGGCTGTCGTTATCGAAAAGGTTTTCCTGGCCTTTCTTCTTCTGCAGGATGGACCTGTCTGTCGTGGTGCCCCGTCCCTCCATGAGTCCCATGGAAGAACTGCCATAGTATTGTCCTTCCTGACTCCCCCATTCCTGCAAGGGTTTTTTGGGCCTTCTGTCACTGACATTGTTTTCCAGGTGAACCCCTGCCCCTGTGTGTCTGCTGTCACTGGTGTTGGGGTTAGCATCATTTTGGCCAAATTTAACTTTGATGTTTGCTGTTCCAACAGCTAACACACTCTTCCGCTTGGATTTCTGGCAGGATTCACTAATAACCATTTCCACCTTGACCAGGGCGCCTTGTCCTTCGGTTTCTGCAGCAATGATGGGCCACTTGAATTTGGGGTCTTGGTGGATGGAGACCACCTTCTCATCCAAAGATGTGGCCATCAAGGAGAAGTCTTTCCCATCATAAATATCCAAGGGTGTGACTGAGCCATCACTGAACTGGACCCAGCAACTGATGGCTGCTTCCTATTGAGAAAAATATGTAAGTTAATTAAAATGGGCCAAAAGGCTCATTGAGCCCCAAGTCTTAGTAAAGTAGACACACTATGGAAAAATATTGCTACGAGAACAAAGACAAGCCTTTCAAACAGTGTAGAAATAAGCGATAAGAAGTACCAAGAGTATAAAAGAAAACGAATTCTCACAGAGATGCAAAAAAAGCAAAATAAAACAACGAAATGACAAAAGAGGGTCGGTATTAAACAATCCATAAGAAGATTTTGCTTTTTTTTTTTTTTTCCTCCCGTAGGTGTTAAAAGGAAGATGGGCCCTTGGGCTGTTCAGAATCGACTTCTGAACAATAATAAATTGCACGACAAAGGAAATTACTGGTGAGTGGAATCATTTACAAGTGTTACGCATTCAAATGAAAAATATTTATTACATTATTTATAAGTTGTAATACTGAGTCTCCACTGATTACTGGCAACACAGATAAAAGCGTCTGATCTAGATGAGATCCCACTGCAGGGCTGCAGGCTGTGGTTTGGCCAGCCCTGCCTTTTCTGAGCCTGCAGGAGTAGATCTGTCCTGACCTCAGGACATAGTCTTGGCTTGAAGGGAGTAGTTAGGCCTGACAGCAGGAGAGGGAAAGCATCTTGATTGGAGAGACTTCGTCTCTTTCTTCACCCAGCCCAACTGGAGGAAACTGGAAGACCAAAAAGCAGCCAGAGCCGGGGTTTGTGCACCTCTCAGTCTCTTGCTGTTTTCACTCTGTTGATTTAGACCAACTTTCTTTGCAAATAGTTTGACCGGGCAGATCATTGGAGATAACCTCCAATTTCATGCCAGCCTTTAATTTTGGTGAAGATGTCATTAGGCTTGACAGCGCAGCGGCAGATCCATTGCTTCCTCCCTCCTCCCTCCCTCTCGGAGAACCTGCTCCGCTCCAAGCCCGAGATGATGAACAGCACTAGGCGGCCCCTGACCCTGCCCGCTGGGCCACAGCAACAGCTGATTGGAACGAGACAGCTGCTGCCATTAGAGCCATCAATCTCAGCAACGCTGAGCCAGCCAGCATGACTCTCACCCTCTGTCTCTCTCTTCTCTTTCTCTTTCTGTCTCAAACTTGAAACCAGAAAGACAAGACTGGCAAAGTCAGGTTGAGAAGCTGTGTAGTGGGGGCTCATATAAAATTGGGAATGAAGCCCTCTGACGGACTACGTGTAAGCAAATGTTTGGGCATGGCATTTATCCATAGGAAGACAATAATGAGTTAGACCAAAGTAAAAACACAGGTGAGAGAGAGAGAGTGGGCATGAGAGTGTTGACCTTCCCTTTCCTCCAAGGTCTTGCAGCTGGGTTCTGTGAGATCCCTCCAATCCTCATAACACATCCTTTGTTATTTAAGCTTTTCCTTGGGTGGACTTTTTTCTCTTACAACCCACTGGCCCCTGACCATGACAGAAGTAATTTTACACAGTTGTTATTTAGTCGTTGGAAGTAAGAAGAAAGGCTCCTCAAATGTGGCTGGTGGCCTCTGCTCCTTCCTTCAGCTCAGCCAAGAAATACTTACGCTGTTAGACATTGGCTTGGACTCCCTGCTAAGTGGAGAACCTTGCCAAGGCACAGTGCAAAAGCTACTGGACATGACACTGACTTACCAGGTTCTCTCAATCTGCCACGAAATCTGAGCAGAGTATTCAAATGCACAACGGAGTTCTTGAAACTACCACTGTCAGAGCCAAGTTGCAGGCAGGGAGTGAGAGCCCTGCAAACCACCTATGGAGCAAATCTCAGGGTAGCATGTTTAGCTCTGCATGTCAGGAACGGATTAGCTTTCTGGCCTTCTTCTAGCTGCATCTTATCCCTTCCTTAACGCCTAGCTGGTGGTCAGCTGATGTTATCACCCACAAAGACAGGGAAAAGCCTCAGGTTATTTCTTCATTGCCATCTGTAACTTGCCTCTCGGCTGGCATTCTTCCTTGAGAAAAGGAGGTTTGCTTTGCCCAAAAATTCAATTCTATTATTGGGATCATCCACTTTCAAGTGTTTTCTAATCCAAAACTCTGCAAACAAAGACTGTAGTATAAGGACTAGGAGATTAGCTCATGCCTGAGAGGGGAGCATTACATGACAGGTGCAGGCTGGGAAAGTGGGAAGGCGCTTTGTGCCTCTTGGCAAGTCCAGTGTGGCACTCCTGCCTCCTCTGAACATGGTCACAGCCGCTGCTGGTGCACGAAGGCAGGGCAGGCCTGGTAGCTCATCCTGCTGAGGGAGAGTGTGCAGAAAAGGCTCTGGATCCAGAAGGGAAGCAGTCAGAACAATAGCCCATTTGGGCTGGAGGGATTCCAGCTGCCCACATGAAGATGATCCCTTTTCATGGGGCACAAAGAACTAATGACCTGCAACCACCATGTTTTGTTGTTAAGCGAGCTTCACCCAAATTCCTATGTTCTAAGAAATAATGTTTATCTACCTCTAATGAGGGAGAACATACTACTTTCAAAGGTCCCCTCTAACAGTCCCCTTTGTAAGCCATTGTATCCACATACAAACACATGCACCACACACATACAACACACAATACATTCACAACACATACACATATACATGTACACAGGTGCCTATACAACACAAACATACATACAACACAAAATACTGACACAAGACAGACATGCATATACACACATGCATAAAGCAAAAACATACATACATGACACACATACAAAGACCCACACCACACATATATGTATACACACGACATACATAGATACATGTAATGCATACATACATACAACACAATATATTCACAACACATATACATGCATACAGGTGCCTATATAACACAAGCACACATGCAACACACACAACACAAAACAAGCAACACAAAATACGGACATAAGACACACATATGCATACACATAGACACACAAAGCAAAAACATATGTACACAACACATATAGACACAACACATGTATACATATGCACACACACAACACATACATAGACACATGCAATACACACATACAACACACAGAAACACACAACACACTCTATTAGCTCACACTGGTTCCAAATAAAGTAAAAGAAAATTGTGACTGACATCCCCATGAATTCTCTGTTTCTGCCTTGAGCTGAACAATGAATGGTCTGGAAGCGATATCCCGCCACGGGCTCCCCACTCAGCAGGTCTGTCACGCTCTGCTCCATCAGGACCTTGGCAGCAGGCTGTGCACCTGCTCTGAGCCTGCACGTGCCCTTATGCCCTCATGGAAGCAGGAAGGATGTGGAGAGCACAGGTGACCACCTGCATGCACCTGCACTGTGGTGGATGAGGGGCGGGCCTTTCCTCCAGGGCTCCTGCCCCTTAGTGGCTTCTCATTTTTACATGTTGCAATCCTTATGTATATTTGTATTTATTTTTTTCATCTCTGCATGAGGGGGCTGGGAAACATGAGGCAGAGCAGTCACCTGCTTCATAAGAGCCCTTTGCAGACGGAGAAACACCTGATATGTGATCCCACTCTATTGTGCCACCTGCCTGGCATGGGACCCGCCTGGCGTGGTGCCTGCCTGGTGTGTGATCCACTTGGTGTGGGACCCCTGCTGAAGTGTGTCTCAAACCCTCCTCCATACCTGTTTTGGCCTCTGCAGAAGTTCCTGAGCCACTGCAGTGGCAAAGATGGCTCTGTTGCTTCCTGGGCTGAGCTGCAAGGAGAGCGACAGTCCTGTCACCAGCTGCACCCCGAGGTCTGTGATGGTCACCTTCTCGTCCAGCACGGTGATGGTCTTTTCAGCGAGGATGGTGTCTGACAGAGGAGACAGGATCTGGAGGGCGGAAGCGACATGACAAGGAAAGGCTTTCTGTGGTCCAGGCACTGCCTCCAGTTGCAGGAGGAAGTGCCAGGTGTTCAGGCAGTGACAGGGCAACGTGTGAGCCAGAAAGAATGAGAACAGGTCTTTCCCACTCACACCGCCTTCAAAATCACATATTTTGCTTGAGAAAATGAAAGGATTTTTTGCGTAAAGCAAGGTGGTGTCAAGTAGTTGGCAGGCAGGGCTTGGCCCCTCCCCACACTCCACACATCAGCTCCATTTCCCACCATGCTCCATCCTGGACAGGAGGAACTGACATTTTCATTCGACTATTAACTTTATGATTTTTCTACATCACAGATCGTCTCTTTACTCTTTAGTGTGTATTTTGTTTAAAAGTATTTATTTTACTAAAATTTGTTTTTTCAAAAGCCTTTCTATCACCAGCGAACAATGGGTTGGGTGTACTGGTTACATATTGACGGCTTTCTCTCTTGCACACGAAAACCAATGTGCAACTGGAAGGTGGATCCTGCTGGTCCATCTCAATCATGTGTGTCACTGGAGGCCACACTGTACACTTTGGGAAACACAGCGTATGATGCCTGATGATGTGGAATATCGTCGGGCATATTCTGATAAACGTAGGTTCTGAGTGTCTATGCCTGACGCCAACAACCCAAAGCCTCATTTCTCCTGTGGACACCTGGAATGACCTGGAAAATGAGGCTTATGTGCAGTTTAGACCCTGGACAGGAAATCCTGCTTTTTAAAAATTTTTTTTTTATTTTTTTATTTTTTTATTTTTAGTAGAGACAGGGTTTCACCGTGTTAGCCAGGATGGTCTCGATCTCCTGACTTCGTGATCCACCTGCCTCGGCCTCCCAAAGTGCTGGGATTAATCCTGCTTTTGAGGAACGTCTGTGGAATCACCTCTTCCTCCTCTCACCCTTCGTCCCAACGATAAAGAGCTGTCTCAGATGCCTCGCGGCCCGGTGTAACGCAACCTTCTGGAAGGGAAGGGCTTCATTCTCTGTTCTCCTGCTTTCTCGACCTCTTTCTCTTTTCAAGTTTTTGGTGATATTTATGATGTATGTCAAGACAGCAGTTTTCCTAGGACCCTTTAAGACCAGGAATCAAAGCTCCATACTTCTATCCGAACACCACCTTCACTTTCCGGTCCGATTGGGACAATTTAAATGGCAGCGAGCAGGAGAGATGCGTCCCCAGAAGAAAGTGGACTAGTGAATTTATGACTCAGGAGGACGCAGTGAGAAAAAAGAAAAAAAGAACCAAGGCTCGCAGGAGTAGATGCCTCACCAAAATAATGTTCACGTTTAACGTGTGCGAAGCTGGCCCACTTCCTCTTCCCCGACACCTGATTTCAGAACGGTATGTCTTTTCCCCTTTGCACTTCAATTGTCACTTAAGGGAAGATAATACCAAATTCTCATCTCACTGTGAGTTTCTGGACATCAGTTTCAGTTTAGCCTATAGATTTATGATAGGGATTCAGGTCTTTCAACTTCTTAGTCAATTATGGAGGTTGCAAGCTCTCATCTATGAGGCAGATATGTTTTGTCTGACATAAGTCATATTTTAAGGTAGAATTAATGATCATCATTTAGCGAGCTGGAAGATTTCATATAAAAACATAGACTTCCAGCTTTTCTAGAAAATTGGAACATATGGCCGCAGTGGACTTGCATTTCTTCTTGGCAGCTTTTGGCTGTAAGAGCTTGCCCCTTTTCCACAGGCCCCACCACTCCCTGTTGTCTCTCTAACCCTCAGAGGAAAATCAGCTGCTGTCTTTCAGCACACACCCAGCCTACTCTCCTCACTGACGGTAGCTTCTCAGCTTTTAGAGATCATTAGAGCGTGTGACTCCTGGTCTACAGCCCAAACCCATTTATTTTCCTCCTTGGATAAAATGAAGTTTTTAGATATACCAGCCAATTTTCTAGAATGGATATGTTTTAAATCTTCCATGATCCAATCTAGTCTCAGTTATGATGATTCCTCATGCACAGCTGTTTTCGAAGCCTCACAGATTGCCTGATAAGACAATCGCGTTGCCTGCAGAGGGGGCAGCTGCTGGGGAATACACTTTTCCTTTGGCTACGATGTACACTATTTGGGTGATGGCTACGCTAACAAGGCAGACACGCAATATGTCCAGGTAACAAAACTGCACTTGCACCCCTTACATGTATACAGAAAGAAAACAAACTCCTGCTTTGTTCTCAGCTGGGAGGTAAATGACCAAACCCTTACAAGCCTCCCAGAACACTGTTTTGTAAAAGTGTTTGTTTCAAAACCTGAGTGTTGTGGCTGGTCCTCTCCATCACCCGCTCCCCAGCAGAAGGGGCCCACGAGACAAATGGAGGCATAATAACTTCATTCCTTCCTTCAGCACATGTCTGAGTTATTCAGGTTCTCATCAGGCTGCCGGCTGTGACTCGGTAGAGGCGGCCACAATATCCTGAAGCCATGGGAAGGTTTAGGTGACCACGCTCGGCGGCGGAAAGTGGCTCAGCAGGAAGTTGCTGGCCGTGCCTGTGATTCAGATCACAGGAGCTCACCTCAAAAGCTTGTTTACCAAGATAGTAATGCCCACCACGGCTTGGGCAAAATAGTGTGTTTCAAGCATGACCCACCGTGGGAGTCAGCCCAGAGTTTCTCACCTAGAAGTAATATGGGAGGAATTTCGAGATTCTCATCACATCATTACATGACTTGTATTGTGGTTTTGTTTGAGACGGGATCTCGTTTCATCACCCAGGTTGGAGTGCAGTGGCACGATCTCAGCTCACTGCAACCTCTGCTTCCCAGGCCCAAGCAATCCTCCCACCTCAGCCTCCAGGAGCTGGGACCACAGGCACGCACCACCACACTCGGGTAAATTTTTGTATTTTTGGTAGAGATGGGGTTTTGCCATGTTACCCAGGCTAATCTCAAACTACTGAGCTCAGGTGATCTGCCCGCCTCGGCCTCCCAAAGTGCTGGGATTACGAGCGTGAGCCACTGCACCCAGCCAACATCACTTGTATTGTTTACTTGACAATTTCTTTGAATTTAGCCATCCTAAAAATAGATACCATTCCCAGCAATGACAAACAGCTGGTTTCTCCTCTGGGCGGAGCAGAGGTGGGAAGACGGAGAGATCTTGCTTTGGGGATTTTTATTTTTTTACCTGAATGGTGGTCATCCCAAGTTCCTGTCCCATCAGGATCTGTCCACCTTGCAGCTTGGCAATCCTGGGCTCCTCCACCTGCATGAAGTCATTTATCAGCTCTGTGATGTCCACTTGCCAGTCTGAGCCCAGCAGGTGGGCCAGGTGTCCCCCAGGGCCGGCCGCCTCAGCCACAAACTGCGTCAGGACCCGCACCATGGCATGCTGGTACTGCAGGGTGCAGCCGCGGCCCCTCCGCTCATCGTCTTCCTCTTCCTCACTGTCCCCAGCAGGCCTGTGAAAGAGGCAGTACAGTTTGCAGACAGTTACTTGTTGGTTCTCTGTAAGGGGCTGTGTGTGGAGCCTGGTGGGGGCTGCAGAGGTAAGGAGACCATGAGACTTCAAGGAGTTTACATCCAGACATGCAGAGGTGAACCTGACATACTAACTACTGCTCTGGCATGACCAGTCCCATCAGCAAGGCCGGTGCAGCCAGCAGAATGTAAGGTGTTCCCAGTGGCCCCCACCTCCTGGTGTCTACTTTGTGTAAACCTCTCCCCTTGAGTGTGGGCTGGACCTAGTTTCTTTCGTCCAATGAAAAAGTTAGGGCAAAAGTGATTGGGTGGTCACTTTCTTGGCTAGACTTGAAAAGCCTGTGACTTCTGTCTTGCTTGTGTTTTCTTTCCTTGGTTCTTTGCACTTGCTCACTCTGATGAAGCGAGCTGCATGCTGTGAGCCAATCTGTAGAGATTTCCAGCCAGCTAGAAACTGAGAGTGAACTCTGGCCAGCACCAGCGAGGAAATGAGACCAGCCAGCACCCGCGCGAGTGAGCCTGCACGTAGATCCTTCCCCACGTGAGCCTTGAGACGGGACCCCAGGCCCACTGACACCTGGGCTGCAGCCTGTAAGAGCCCCTGCTCAGAAGACCCAGCTCAGCCATGCCTGGATTCCAGATCCACGGAAACTGTTCAATAAACATGCTGTTCTTTCTCTTTTTGAGATAGGGTCTTGCTCTGTCATCCAGGCTGGAGTGCAGTGGTGCAATTTCAGCTCACTGCAGCCTTGAACTCCTGGACTCAAGCAATCCTTCCACTCCAGCCTCCTGAATAGCTTGGACTATGGTGCAAGCCACCATGCCCGGCTAATTTTTAAAATTTTGTGTAGAGATGTGGTCTCGCTATGTTGCCCAGGCTGGTCTCAAACTCCTGGGCTTAAGCCATCCGCCTGCCTCGGCCTCCCAAAGTGCTGGGACTTACAGGCCTGAGTCACCGTGCCTGGTCGGCATGTTGTTCTTGTAAGCCACATTAACTTTGGGGATAATTTTTAACCCACTAAGCTTTGGGATAAGCCACTATGTTAGGCAGAATGGATAGAGCTAACACGACAAGGCCAGGGATGAACGGTGTGGTTCTGTAACCCAGCACACAAAGCAGGTGAATATGTAACCCAAGGTGAGGTCAAATGTGATAAGAAAGGCAGAGAGGGCCAGGATGCTTGGAAGGAGACAGATGTCAGCTGCTCCCTCAACATCTGGTCCCTTCTGTGCAGTCGGCCCTTTGATGGCACCGTCTCGGTCTCCATCAGAACAGCAGCTGTTCCCTCTCACACTCACCCCGCTGCCATGTCTGAACCAGGCAGCTGTGACAGCGTATGGGATGTACTGCGGTGAGACTCAACCAGGTCTCTGGTGAATCTTCCCCTACAGTTTCTTCCCTCTGCAGCACCAACCGTCACCCTCTTAATCCACGCCCTCAACTCAACACCAGAAACCCCAGCGACTGAGAAAGAATCATTGCTGAAGCCAGTTCCCAACTGTCCCTGAGACCCACAGCCTTCGTCCTTGAAGCATCCCCTCTCCCAGGGGTCATGGGACCAAACGAATGAGTTTGCAAGGGAGGGAATATAAGTTATCCCTCAGATGACCACCAATTCTCCACCCCCTGCCGAGTACACAGACTCCAGGCATATTTCCTTGTCTCATAGCGCATATACTTTTAGCAATCAACATGTCGTTATACCTGAATTCTTATACACGGTTTCTCTGAGATGACAAAGTCTGTGAGTGAAGAGCCTGAGCTCCTACCACTGTCTTTACATGGTACTCACGTGGTTCCCAATGGTAGATGGTGGAGACTCCTGGGGCTCTACCAAGCACCATTGGAGTAATGTATCAGACACTCAGTGGACAAGGCTCAGACCTCATTTCACCAAGGCAGAGAGCTCAGAGCTTCTGGACTGGAGCACAGAGAGGCAGCTCAGGTCAGGCTGACCCTGTCAGATGTCCTTCCAGGGAACATCTGCTGCCTTCTTCTTTCCAGCATCAATTTTCCCTCCTCCTAGAATTTGTCCATTCATTCAGCCTTGGTGCACCTCTTCATCTAGCTCCTCTGGCTCTAGTTAGGGGAGTCTAGCTACTCAGTATGTTCCAGGGCCTTGGCTACAGTAACTAGGTAAGGGAGGCCACAAAATCCCAGTGAGGATAAGACTTAAATCCAGGACTTTGCTGGAACTAGTGGGAAGGAGAGGAGGCACTTCCTGCTGGAGTTGCAGAGAAGAAAGGATGAAAGCCTGGAACCTCCCAAAAAACACTGATAGAGAATGAAGCCAACACAGAGCAAATCAAAGCTGAGCGGTGGAGGAAGACTTGGTCCTTAGGGTACCATCTGCATCCTCAGACCCAGTCATGCCCGAATTTGCCACCCTGTACACTTCTTAGCCTGTCATGGAGTTTGAGGGGCACACCCACCTCCTGCTGGAGACGATGGGCACTCGCCAGCCCTTGATCTGATTGAGCTCGGTGTCTGAGACCTCTATCTGCAGCGGAAGTCGGGGCACCCACACCGTCATCTCTAGGGGGCTGCTCAGGTGCTGGTAGGTGAAGTTCACCATCACGTTCACCTTGCCTTTCATTTCCTTCCCATTGACAAAGACGTAGTCACATCTGTCAGAAACCTGTGAAGAGGTGAGAGAGAAAAGGGGAGGGGAAGGTGAGCTTTCATCCCATTGCATGGCCCAAGGAGGAGGAAAGGGAAGCACCCTGGCTGGTAGAGGTCACTTACTATGGGGAGGAGGTCCTAGTATGAAGCAGATATTGGCTGTTGCTTTTGAGTATAGCAGACGCTGTTATGATAGGTGCTCTCTGACTACCCAGGCTTCCTGGGGTCCCTGTGGCTAGGTTGGTGGACTCCTCCCCAGGGGCTGCGTGTGTGTTGCCGACAGCTCCTGCCACATCTTCCATAGCAGACTGCCCTTAGGCGAGTGGAGCTGTGTCCCTCAGAGTTACCTGGGAGTTATGTCCTGCTCACCCCACTTCTCTGCCCAGTGACTACCTGGGAGGGTGAGAAGCCCAGGCTGTTTGCCTCAAGAAGGGACCCACACACAGCACAGCTCATTCTTAAGAGCTGCTCAGGGAGCTGACTGTATTGCACCGGAAGCCGACCTTGCTTGGCCCCTCCTCTTCCGCTCTTACTCTTTTCACTCCCACGTGGGTGGATCCTGCGAACGTCCTCAACAGAGCATGCGCAGACCACTTTCCCCCGCAGGCACGGGGTGGATTCTGCAGAGTTCCCTAGAGGGGCTCCATGGGGTTCCACAGAAGTCGCTCACCAGGCGCGCCAGCTCAGTGATGCCCCTCCTGCTGCTTTTCCGAAATGTGTCCTGTCTTGCTGCTCATTCCCTCGTTGTGCATCCAGAGATCATTCCCCAAATAAACCGCCTACTCTGAAGGGCACATCACAGGTTCCGCTTTTCAGGGAATCCAAACGTGGATTCGTTTCATCCTCAGAACAACCACAGCGCTCGGCACCACTGCCGTTCTCACATTCCAGATGAGGAAGCCGGGAGCGGGGGAGCCTGCCTATGTTCCTCTGCCAGGAAGGGCAGAGCCAGGATTCAGCCCTGGGAGTCTGGCCCCAGAGCCCAGGCTCTCAACTTCTGCCTGGTGCAAGGTGGCTCCTCCATGCCAGCGCTGATGGGAAGAACCAAGTTCAATGGAAGGACTTTGTTCTCTTGTCTTGTCTCCTAGCTTTCCTGGGGGAAGGCAATGAGTCCTTTAGTTTTCATCCTAAACAAGAACTGGGACGTGTCTTTGGGGGAGTGTGGGAGCCTAAATCATAGCTCCCAAAGATATCCACATCCTCATCCTTGGAATCTGTAAACGTTATCTTACTCATCAAAAGGGACTTTGTGGGTGTGACCAAATTAAGCATCTTTTCCCCTCCCAGCTTTATTGGTAAATAAGTACTTGGCAGACAAAACTGCATCAATCTAGGGTGTACCACATGATGTTCTGATACACATGTATACTGTGAAATAATTACAAATCAAGTTAGCTCACACATCCATCACCTCACATAGTCACGTGTGTGTGTGTGTGTAAGATATTTCTTAAAATTTGTATATATTTAGGGGGTACACGTGGAGTTTTGTCACATGGATATATTGCACAGTGGTGAAATCCAGGCTTCTAGTGTAAACATCACCCAAATAATGTACACTGTACCCGTTAAGTAATTTCTCATTCCTCAACCCCTTCTAGCCTCCAACCCTTCTGAACATCCAGTGTCTATTATTCCACGCTCTTGTCCATGTGTCCACTGTATTTAGCTCCCACTTATAAGTGAGACATGTGGTATTTGACTTTCTGCTTTTGAGTTGATTCACTTAAAATAATGACCTCTAGTTCCATTCATGTTGCTGCAAAAGAGGTGACTTCATTCTTCTTTATAACTGAAAAATATTTTATTCCATGTAAATATATTGTATATTCATATATTGTATATATAGTATATTGCATATTTATTGTATTATATATACACAATATAATACACAACATATAATATATAATATGTAATACAAAATTGTATTATATACAAAATTACTGTATTATATATACAATATATAGTATGTTTATATATAGTATTATATACATTGTATATAAATGTGAATTATATATTTATGTACATTGTATATAAATGTTATGAAAATGTAGTGTGTGTCTAAATTATGAGTGCAGGTGTTTTCTCAATGTACTGATCTTTTTTCCTTTGGGTAGATACTGGTAGTGGGATTGCTGTAGAGAATTTTAGTTCCTTGAGAATTCTCCATACTGTTTTCCATAATTAATTTTCCATACTATGTTATATTCCCATCAATAGTGTGTAAGTGTGAGAACATGGAAGACCCACTGCCTTTGCAAATCCTAAGTCTACCATACGGTATTATTAACTAGAGTAGTCACGCTATACATTAGGACCCCATCATGTATTCACCAGCATAACTGAAACTTTCTGTCCTTTGACCAACCTCTCTCCATTTCCCCCATTTCCCAGCTCCTGGAAACCCCCATTCGACTCTGTTTCTATGAGTTGGGCTTTTCCCCACATATAAGCAATATCATGCAGGATCTGCCCTTCTGTGTCCGTTCTAGTTCACTTAGCATCATGTCCTCCAGGTTCATCCACGTTGTTGCAAATGCTAAGATTGTCTTCTATTTTAAGGCTGAATAGTATTCCACCGTGTAGAGACACCACATTTGCTTTATCCGTTCATTCACTGAGAGACACTTAGGTTGTTTCCATGTCTTGGCTGTTACCAGTATTTAAATTAAGGGTCTTGAGATAGGGAGAGCATCCTAGATTACTTGGGTGGGCCCTAAATGGAGCTGACTGTGCTTATAAGAGGGAGGCAGGGAGAGATTTGACTGCAGTGGGAGAAGCAGGTCCTGTGACCACAGAAACAAGACCCTGGAAGATGGAGGCAGAGACCAAGGAAGGAAGGAGGCAGCTCTGGGGGCTGGAAAATGCAAGGAAGCATGTTCCCCACTAGAACCTCCGGAGGGAGGGCAGCCCTACCAACACCTTGATGTCGGCCCAGTGAAGCTGATTTCAGACTTTCGACCTTCAGAACTGGAAGAGAATACATGGGTGTCCATTGTCTCACAAAGCTGCTGGGTTTGTGGTGTGATGATTTGTTATCACAGCTGCAGAAAACGAATTCCCGGAGGGAGTGGAGGACACACCCCAGAGCCCTGGATAATCCTCCCTGACTGGGGTGTCCTCCCGACCGGGGCGTCTTCCCTGACCGGGGTGTCCTCCCTGACCGGGGCGTCTTCCCTGACCGGGGTGTCCTCCCTGACCGGGGCGTCTTCCCTGACCGGGGTGTCCTCCCTGACCGGGGCGTCTTCTCTGACCGGGGTGTCCTTTCTGACCGGGGCGTCCTCCCTGACCGGGGTGTCCTCCCTGACCGGGGTGTCCTCCCTGACCGGGGTGTCCTGACCGGGGTGTCTTCCCTGACCGGGGCGTCCTCCCTGACCGGGGCGTCCTCCCTGACCGGGGCGTCCTCCCTGACCGGGGCGTCCTCCCTGACCGGGGCGTCCTCCCTGACCGGGGCGTCCTCCCTGACCGGGGCGTCCTCCCTGACCCGGGCGTCCTCCCTGACCGGGGCGTCCTCCCTGACCGGGGCGTCCTCCCTGACCGGGGCGTTCTTCCTGACCGGGGCGTCCTCCTGACCGGGGCGTCCTCCCTGACCGGGGCGTTCCTCCCTGACCGGGGCGTTCTCCCTGACCGGGGTGTCCTCCCTGACCGGGGTGTCCTGACCGGGGTGTCCTCCCTGACCGGGGTGTCCTCTCTGATCGGGGCATCCTCCCTGACCGGGGCGTCCTCCCTGACCGGGGTGTCCTCCCTGACCGGGGCGTCTTCCCTGACCGGGGTGTCCTCCCTGACCGGGGCGTCCTCCCTGACCGGGGCGTCCTCCCTGACCGGGGCGTCCTCCCTGACCGGGGCGTCCTCCCTGACCGGGGCGTTCTCCCTGACCGGGGCGTCCTCCCTGACCGGGGTGTCCTGACCGGGGTGTCCTCCCTGACCGGGGCGTCCTCTCTGATCGGGGCATCCTCCCTGACGGGGGCGTCCTCCCTGACCGGGGTGTCCTCCCTGACCGGGGTGTCCTCCCTGACCGGGGCGTCTTCCCTGACCGGGGTGTCCTCCCTGACCGGGGCGTCTTCCCTGACTGGGGTGTCCTCCCTGACCGGGGTGTCCTCCCTGACCGGGGTGTCCTGACCGGGGTGTCCTCCCTGACCGGGGCATCTTCCCTGACCGGGGTGTCCTCCCTGACCGGGGCGTCTTCCCTGACCGGGGTGTCCTCCCTGACCGGGGTGTCCTCCCTGACCGGGGTGTCCTGACCGGGGTGTCCTCCCTGACCGGGGCGTCCTCCCTGACCGGGGCGTCTTCCCTGACCGGGGTGTCCTCCCTGACCGGGGTGTCCTCTCTGATGGGGGTGTCCTCCCTGACCGGGGCATCTTCCCTGACCGGGGTGTCCTCCCTGACCAAGGCGTCCTCCCTGACCGGGGTGTCCTCCCTGACCGGGGCGTCCTCCCTGACCAAGGCATCCTCCCTGACCGGGGTGTCCTCCCTGACCGGGGTGTCCTCCCTGACCGGGGTGTCCTGACCGGGGTGTCCTCCCTGACCGGGGCGTCTTCCCTGACCGGGGCGTCCTCCCTGACCGGGGCGTCCTCCCTGACCGGGGTGTCCTCCCTGACCGGGGTGTCCTGACCGGGGTGTCCTCCCTGACCGGGGCGTCCTCCCTGACCGGGGCGTCCTCCCTGACCGGGGCGTCCTCTCTGACCGGGGCGTCTTCCCTGACCGGGGCGTCCTCCCTGACCGGGGTGTCCTCCCTGACCGGGGTGTCCTCCCTGACCGGGGCGTCTTCCCTGACCGGGGTGTCCTCTCTGACCGGGGCGTCCTCCCTGACCGGGGCGTCCTCCCTGACCGGGGCGTCTTCCCTGACCGGGGTGTCCTCCCTGACCGGGGCGTCTTCCCTGACCGGGGCGTCATCCCTGACTGGGGCATCCTCCCTGACGGGGGCATCTTCCCTGACCGGGGTGTCCTCCCTGACCGGGGTGTCCTCCCTGACGGGGGCCTTGCTGGTTAAGCTTAGAGGGGGACATGTGGCGCTGAGGAGAAACATGGGCCCAGGTCCGGTTATGAGTGGGAGCTGCTTGTGTCTTCAGTATCTGCCACCAGCAAAAGTCCTTAAATCTGATTAAAAAGCTGAATGGCACGAGCTCCGGTGGCTAATCCTCTGTGGCCTGGCCACAGTTCTCCTCGCTTCAGGGGCCAGGGTGTCTTTAATAGGAGGCTTGTTCTCTCTTAAGTCTTCATTTCTAACTCAGACTGAATCCTCATAGGTGAGCTGACTTCTCAAAAGAAAGAAAAGGGCTGGGCGCAGGCTCACACCTATAATCCCAGCACTTTGGGAGGCCGAAGAGGAAGGATCACCTGAGGTCAGGAGTTTGAGACCAGCCTAGCCAACATGGCAAAACCCCGTCTCTACTAAAAATATTAAAAAAAATAGCCAGGCATGGTGGCATGCACCTGTAGTCCTAGCTACTCGGAAGGCTGAGGCAGGAGAATTGCTTTAACCCAGGAGGTGGAAGTTGCAGTGAGCCAAGATGGTGCCATTGCACTCCAGCCTGGGTGACAGAGTGAGACCCTGTCTCAAAAAGAAAAAAAAAAGACAATAAAACCGGTTGCAGAATGGAGAAAATTGAGTCAACATTCAAAACTTTTATGATTTCACCTTAGAAATTTAGATTTCTAGTATCGCTTGAGAATTCGGACACTGGTGAAATGGAGCCTCCAATCTGACTTGGCCCTGATGGGGCAGAGTGGTGTTGAGGGTTCCAGTCCTTCCTATCCCACAGTGTCTTTTTGACTCTAGAGTTGACCAGCTTTATTTATGGTCTATCTCACCACTCTTCTAATAGAGAAATGTTTCTCTCGAGTCATGTCTCCACCCAAAAGTGGAGAAAACAGAAAGGGAGGGAGCCTGTGTTTCCAAGATAATTCAGAAAGAGCACATTGTTTTATGAGATGGAAGAAAATTCCTGTGTGTCTCCTAGGCAAAAATAGAATGTCATTGTCTAATGAACACAACTGAAGATGCCGTTATGATTTTCCATCAGGCTGGTCTCTGAAGACCTTACCTATGCTTACCTGGGCTCTGGGGATCTTACCTAAGCTCACCTGGGCTCTGGGGACCTTACTTCAGTTCACCTGGGCTCTGGGGACCTTACTTATCCTCACCTAGGCTCTGGGAACCTTATCTATCCTCACCTGGGCTCTGGAGACCTTACCTATCCTCACCTGGGCTCTGGGGACCTTACCTAAGCTGACCTGGGCTCTGGGGACCTCACCTAAGCTCACCAGGGATCTGGGGACCTTACCTATCTTCACCTGGGCTCTGGAGACCTTACCTAAGCTCACTTGGGCTCTGGGAACCTTACCTATGCTCACCTGGGCTCTAGGAACCTTACCTATCCTCACCTAGGCTCTGGGGACCTTACCTATCCTCACTTGGGCTCTGGAGATATTACCTAAGTTCACCTAGGCTCTGGGGACCTTACCTATCCTCATCTGGGCTCTGGAGACCTTACCTAAGCTCCCCTAGGCTCTTGGGACCCAGGTTCCTGAGCCTAGGTGAGCTTAGGAAGACACAAGCCTACTCCCCCATCAGTGGACCTGGCCCCAACTCCATCCTGGTCTGGAGAGACAACCTGAGATGTGTTCCTGCAACAGCTGGATGGAGCAGAACTTCTTCCAGCATATTCTGACATCCATCCTTCCCTTCATAGCTCTGTTCATTGTATTAGATTGCTAGACACTCCAAACTTCCCCTCTGGGAGATGAACTGGAGAAATGTAACGGTCTAGGTGAGCCGGCAAGACCTGTTCATTACTTCTTGTTAAAATATGACTAACTGTACATGTCATATAATTTATTAACTACCACTTTACAATGCTGATGGTTTGAAGGGATGATCTATTAAAATTCTTGAACTTCTTTCATAATCCATTTCCAGCCAGTCGCACTGTTCCGTTATGGGGATACAGTTAATATTTCTGGCTCTAGTGTGCATAATCCGGCATTTATGTGAATTTAATGCCATTTCCTTCTTTTCTGTTTAAATGCTGTATGAATTTAAATCTTATTTAAATATCACCAACATTCTTGGTTAAATTTATGTTCTTCTAATATTTCTCTCTTTCCTTTTTTTTTTTTTTTTTCAAGAGCTAAAGCTACGGATGTTGAAATTCTGTCTTTTTTTCCCCCTCAAACTTGGCAGGAGTAGACATCCTATGGGAATGCTTGCATCCAATTTCCAAGTTAGGTAGTGCCTTTTTGTACTTAGTCTTGGTCTTGGATTAAAGATGTGGATCACCTGAGGTCAGGAATTTGTGACCAGCCTGGCCAACATGGTGAAACCCCATATCTACTAAAAAATACAAAAAAATTAGCCAGCTGTGGTGGCGGCGCCTGTAATCCCAGCTACTTGGGAGGCTAAGGCAGGAGAATCGCTTGAACTCAGTAGGCGGAGGTTGCAGTGAGCTGAGACTCATGTCACTGCACTCCAGCCTGGGCAACAAGAGTGAAACTATGCCTCAAAAAAAAAAAACAAAAAACAAAAAACAAACCCAAACAAACAAAAAACAAAAAACAAAGATAACATTAATAATAGTGGTAACAATAATAGTAGTGACTAATATTCATTGTTTGCTACATGCAAGGTACTGTACTGAGTGTCGAGAACTTATTCCACTTAATCCTCACAACATATCTATTAGATTGGTACCCTTACCCCTATTTTCCAGATAAGAAAATTGAAGCTCAGTGTCCTGTAGCCAGTGCCACACTGGGCTAATTAATCAGAGGAGAACTTTAGCTCATTATACTAGGCTATTTATTGGAAAACAACTTTCCCTAACTCAGGTGTATCTGTTAATGAACAACACACACTTTTCTGCCAAGAAATAAGCAAATTTTAAATGGACGCCCTGGAGGACACACTGGACACAGTTTTAAATGGACGCCCTGGAGGACACGGTGGACACAGTTTTAAATGGATGCCCTGGAGGACACACTGGACACAGTTTTAAATGGACGCCCTGGAGGACACGGTGGACACAGTTTTAAATGGACGCCCTGGAGGACACGGTGGACACAGTTTTAAATGGACGCCCTGGAGGACACGGTGGACACGGTTTTAAATGGACGCCCTGGAGGACACGCTGGACATGGTTTTAAATGGACGCCCTGGAGGACACGGTGGACACAGTTTTAAATGGACGCCCTGGAGGACACAGTGGACACAGTTTTAAATGGATGCCCTGGAGGACACGCTGGACACAGTTTTAAATGGACGCCCTGGAGGACACGCTGGACACGGTTTTAAATGGACGCCCTTGGAGGATACGCTGGACACGGTTTTAGATGGACGCCCTGGAGGACACGGTGGACACAGTTTTAAATGGATGCCCTGGAGGACACAGTGGACACAGTTTTAAATGGACGCCCTGGAGGACACGGTGGACACAGTTTTAAATGGACGCCCTGGAGGACATGCTGGACATGGTTTTAAATGGACGCCCTGGAGGAGGACATGCTACAGCCGGGAGCAGGGACATGCCACAGATGGGTTTCGGGTCAGCAGGGATGCTCCATGTGCAGAGGGAAAAAGAGGCAACTTGAGCCTATTGTGGGCTGAATTTGGTTCCTTCCCTAAATTCCAATGAATCTGACTGTATTTGGAGGCAGGGTCTTTATAGGGGTGGTTAAGTAAAAATGAGGTCACTAACATGGGCCCCTAACACAATATGCCTGCTGTCCTTTTTTCTTTGAGACAGAGTCTCACTCTGTCACCCAGGCTGGAGTGAAGTGATGCAATCTTGGCTCACTGCAACCTCCGCCTCCTGGGTTCAAGTGATTCTCCTGCCTCAGCCTCCCAAGTAGCTGGAACTACAGGTGAGCATCACCATGCCCGGCTAATTTTTGTATTTTTAGTAGAGACAGGGTTTTGCCATGTTGGCCAGGCTGGTCTCAAACTCCTGACCTCAGGTGATCTGCTTGCCTTGGCCTCCCAAAGTGCTGGGATTACAGGCGTGAGCCACCGCGCTCGGCCTGGTTTCCTTTTAAGAAGAAGAGATTGGGGCATCAGGGCACTCAGAGCAGAGAGGCACCAGGGATGCACAGGGGAATGGTCATGGGGGAACACCGTGAGAAGCAGCCACCCACAGGCCAGGGAGACACCAAACCTGCAGACACCTAATCTCTGACTTCTAGCATCTGCAACTGTGAGAAAATGAAGCTCTGTTGTGTAAGCCACCTGCTCCTTGGTATTTTTTTTTATGGGAACCCTAGGAAACTGCAATCAACTATGCAGACAAATATAGTCAGCCGTTCAGTCCCTAGAGCCTGCTTTCCTATTCCAGGAGGAAGTTGCCAGCCTGCATTGCATGGAGAGGAGGCTAGCTGGAAACTCAGGGGAGAGCCAGCGCGCAGTGAGGGCTTCACAGATCAGAGGTGTTAAACCTGCCATCGAGGACAACTGTCTACCTGGCAGCCTTCCCAGCTGTGCACATGCACTGAGTTGTTTGATTTTGACAATAACCCAGCAAGGTAGGCATTACCACAATCCCCATTGTGCAGATGAGAAATTGAGGCACGAGGAGATTAGGTGACTTGCTGAAGTTCACACAGTTAGGATGCCTTGGGTCTGGGATTGGAATCCAAGCCGTTCCGGGTCCAGAGTCGGCCCTCATATCCCTCGCATGCCACAGTGCGATCGTGAGGTCTCTAGGGAGCAGAGGCTGAGACAGAAGGCCCATTAGGCCGTAATATCTGTGAAGGAGGAAGGGAAGGACCCAGGAAGGCAGCGGGAGCTCTTGGATCAAGAGGAAGACTCAACAACATTTCTGCCAGCTCACCGGAGGGGTCTGGAGCAAAGACTGCATGCGTGGGGAGGAGCCCCACTTTGGTGAAAGTGGTCACACCCTTGAACCACCACCATCTTTGTTAATAGCTGGGGCTACCCGAAAAAGAGCAGGACTCAGCTCAAAACACAGGAACCCCCAAGCAGCTAAGCGCTGCTACCAGCATTCCTTGAGGCTGAGCGACAGTGCTTTCCAGAAGAAAGTCTGAGTCTCTTTCCCTGTCAGCCACAGTGGACCTCTTAGTTATGACACGGAACGGGGATATTCTGGTGTTTCTGGAATCATCTATACCAGAAGATTCCGTATATAGTCTATATTCTATAGCCTATTTTCTTCTAAAATCAGAAATTCAAATTCCCAGGAAGCTCTGTTATTTTAAAATGAAAACAGAACATTTTTACACAACCTCAAATTTCCACTTTCAGTCCCTTCCTGGGTCAGAGGAAATAATGCATTCAGTGAATGTTCTCTTTTCTTTGTCCTCAAAACTGTCCACCATGTGGCCTGGGTCATAAGATCTCAGTTGTCTTCTCACAGTCACTGATGAGCAGTCTGATAGAAAATTATTTTAAAAACAATCCAACCAAGTCGCTCTTGCCATGTGCCAGGCACTGGTCCTGGCCAGCATTTCTCTGCCCCTGCCCTGTCCACATTTAGGGCTGGAGAGTTCTTTGCTGTAGGAGGCTGTCCAGGGCAGTGTAGGCTGCTGAATGGCACCCCTGGCCTCCACCTCCCGATGCCAGTAGCATCCCTCTCTCCAGCGGTGATGACCAACAGTGTCTCCAGACATTGCTAAAGAACCCCTGGGCAGCAAGAGCACCCCCGGTTGAGAACCACTATTCTCAGTCCTGTTTGTAAATGTATTCGTTCAAGCCCCATGACACAGCTTTTATGACTCTCTATTAGACAGATGAGGGGACTCTGTAAATGAATGGACATGCTTCTGTATTTTTCTTTTTCGTTCTTATAAAAACAAACATAAAAATTTATGAACACTTACATCACCTATATCCATGGAAGAAACTTAGGAATGAGGAACTCCAAGAGATGACTAAAATTCGAGTGTAGGTAGCATCTTCCACAAAGAACAACAATTTTATAGAGAAATGACAGGAGAAAGGAAATAGCCTTGGGCCTCCGATGATTGAGAAACTACAGAAAGGTAAATATTTGGGAGAAACTAATGGAGAAAGGTTTGTTTGCAGATTTTTTTCTGTGTCAACTCTGGGCTAATCATCGTGTAGCGTCATCTCCAGTAAAGGAGAGTTTATATCGTCCATTTAGGTATAAAAGGAGAGGGTAGAGAGAGCTTTTCCTACCTTTGTTTCTTGTTAATTCCCTTTAACTCAACATAATTCTTATGGCAAAAACACATACTTTTGAGTGACATGCTGATTTCCCTCAAGTTGAAAGCTTGTATTGCAAACAAAAACCGCATATGCAGAAGTGTTTAATTTTAATAAACTCCAGGTGATCAATTCTTTCTTTCATGGATTGCACCTTTGGTGTTGTATCTGAAAAGTCATCACCAAACACGATGATATCTAGACTTTCTCCTATGTTATTTTCTAGGAATTTTATCGTTTTTGCATTTTTACATTCAGTTCTGTGGCCCACTTTCAGTTAGTTTTTGTGAGGATGCAACCCAGAAGAATAATATCAGAGGACTGACATGACTCAAGTTCAAGACTGCCTGGAAAGCCGTAATAGCCAAGACAATGTGGTATTGCTGAAAGAACAGATAAATTGATGAATAGGGCAGAAAAGAGAGCCCAGAAACAGACCTGCATAAATGTAGTCAACTGACCTTTGACAAAGGAGTAACGGCAACTCAATGGAGCCAAAGTCTTTTGACAGCCTTTTCAGTAAGTGGTGCTGGAACAACTGGGCATCAAAATTCGTAACAATGGTAGTAATGATGATGATGAAATGGATCACAGAGCTTGCATTCTCATGTATTTTGCTTTTTCAAACCATGCAGTGTGACAAATGTCCTTGTGCCTACCTACTGTGCACAGATGCCTGTTTTTCTAGGCTCTCTACCAAGAAGCAAGTCTTACAATAAGATAAAGCAGTATTTTAATTCCACTAACTCCACTGTTCTTCACAGCAGCCCTGTGAGGTTGGTGTTATTACATCTCCTTTTCTTCTGGATAAAGAACGTTGAGACTCTGGGAGGTGAACGTACGCGGCAGACTGCGTTTTCCAAGGCCACAACAGTCTCTCCTGCCTGCTCATGTCCTCCCCAAAGTGACCTTATTACATCCCACTGAAGAGGTGGAGTCTAATGCCCTCGCCTTGAATCTGGGCTGGCCTTAGTGAGTTGCCTGTGTTGGGGCTCAGAAACTGACATCTCAAAATATGCTCCCTTGACATGCTGAACTGAAGAAGCAGCCTCAAGGTCTCTCTGACCTTCCAACCATCACCCTCCTACCCTCTCTCAATCCTCTGTCTCCCTTAAAGTACAGGATAAAGTTCTCTGATGTTCCCTTTTCTGCCTAAAGTCTGCACCCCACAGGAAGAAAATAATAGCCTCTGGTGCTTTCCCTGAGTTTTTATCTACTGAATTCATATTGCAGGAAGAAAGATGGAAATCTGTGAACACAGCTGGACAGACCTTTGTCACAAAGCATTTCCTGAGGGGCGGAGCAAGATGGCAGAATAGGAACAGCTCCAGTCTCCAGCTCCCAGCGCGAGTGACACAGAAGACAGGTGATTTCTGCATTATCAACTGAGGTACTGGGTTCATCTCACTGGGGAGTGCCGGACAATCGGTGCTGGTCAGCTGCTGCAGCCCGACCAGCGAGAGCTGAAGCAGGGCGAGGCATTGCCTCACCTGGGAAGCGCAAAGGGTGAAGGGAATCCCTTTTCCTAGCCAGGGGAACAGAGACACACAACACCTTGAAAATCGGGTAACTCCCACCCCAATACTGGGCTTTAAGCAAACGGGCACACCAGGAGATTATATCCCACACCTGGCCGGGAGGGTCCCACGCCCACAGAGCCTTCCTCATTGCTAGCACAGCAGTCTGTGATCTAACCGCAAGGCAGCAGCGAGGCTGGGGGAGGGGCGCCCGCCATTGCTGAGGCTTAAGTAGGTAAACAAAGCCCTGGGAAGATCGAACTGGGTGGAGCTCACAGCAGCTCAAGGAGGCCTGCCAGTCTCTGTAGACTCCACCTCTGGGGACAGGGCACAGCTAAACAACAACAACAACAACAACAACAAAGCAGCAGAAACCTCTGCAGATGCAAGCAACTCTGTCTGACAGCTTTCAAGAGAGCGGTGGATCTCCCAACACGGAGGTTAAGATCTGAGAATGGACAGACTGCCTGCTTAAGTGGGTCCCTGACCCCTGAGTAGCCTAACCGGGAGACATCCTCACCTAGGGGCAGACCGACACCCCACACCTCACACGGTGGAGTACACCCCTGAGAGGAAGCTTCCAAAGCAAGAATCAGACAGGTACGCTTGCTGTTCAGCAGTATTCTATCTTCTGCAGCCTCTGCTGCTGACACCCAGGCAAACAGGGTCTGGAATGGACCTCAAGCAATCTCCAACAGACCTACAGCTGAGGGTCCTGACTGTTAGAAGGAAAACTATCAAACAGGAAGGACACCTACACCAAAACCCCATCAGTACATCACCATCATCAAAGACCAGAGGCAGATAAAACCACAAAGATGGGGAAAAAGCAGGGCAGAAAAGCTGGAAATTCAAAAAATAAGAGCGCATCTCCCCCTCCAAAGGAACGCAGCTCATCGCCAGCAACGGATCAAAGCAGGATGGAGAATGACTTTGACGAGATGAGAGAAGAAGGCTTCAGTCCATCAAACTTCTCAGAGCTAAAGGAGGAATTACGTACCCAGCGCAAAGGAACTAAAAAGCTTGAAAAAAGAGTGGAAGAATTGATAACCAGAATAATTAATGCAGAGAAGGCCATAAACGAACGGACAGAGATGAAAACCATGACACAAGAAATAAGTGACAAATGCACAAGCTTCAGTAACCGACTCGATCAACTGGAAGGAAGAGTATCAGCGATTGAGGATCAAATGAATGAAATGAAGCAAGAGGAGAAATCTAAAGAAAAAAGAAGAAAAAGAAATGAACAAAGCCTGCAAGAAGTATGGGATTATGTAAAAAGACCAAATCTACGTCTGATTGGGGTGCCTGAAAGTGAGGGGGAAATTGGAACCAAGTTGGAAATCACTCTTCAGGATATCATCCAGGAGAACTTCCCCAACCTAGTAGGGCAGGCCAAAGTTCAAATTCAGAAAATACAGAGAATGCCACAAAGATACTCCTCCAGAAGAGCAACTCCAAGACACGTAATTGCCAGATTCACCAAAGTTGAAATGAAGGAAAAAATCTTAAGGGCAGCCAGAGAGAAAGGTCGGGTTACCCACAAAGGGAAGCCCATCAGAATAACAGCAGATCTCTCGGCAGAAACTCTACAAGCCAGAAGAGAGTGGGGGCCAATATTCAACATTCTTAAAGAAAAGAATTTTAAACCCAGAATTTCATATCCAGCCAAACTAAGTTTCATAAGTGAAGGAGAAATAAAATCCTTTACAGATAAGCAAATGCTTAGAGATTTTGTCACCACCAGGCCTGCCCTTACAAGAGACCCTGAAGGAAGCACTAAATATGGAAAGGAACAACCGGTACCAGCCATTGCAAAAACATGCCAAAATGTAAAGACCACCGAGGCTAGGAAGAAACTCCATCAACTAACGAGCAAAATAACCAGTTAATATCATAATGGCAGGATCAAGTTCACACATAACAATATTAACCTTAAATGTAAATGGACTAAATGCTCCAATTAAAAGACACAGACTGGCAAACTGGATAAAGAGTCAAGACCCATCAGTCTGCTGTATTCAGGAGACCCATCTCACATGCAGAGACATGCATAGGCTCAAAATAAAGGGATGGAGGAAGATCTACCAAGCAAATGGAGAACAAAAAAAAAGCAGGGGTTGCAATCCTAGTCTCTGATAAAACAGACTTTAAGCCATCAAAGATCAAAACAGACAAAGAAGGCCATTACATAATGGTAAAGGGATCAATTCAACAGGAAGAGCTAACTATCCTAAATATATATGCACCCAATACAGGAGCACCCAGATTCATAAAGCAAGTCCTTAGAGACTTACAAAGAGACTTAGACTCCCATACAATAATAATGGGAGACTTCAACACCCCACTGTCAACATTAGACAGATCAACGAGACAGAAAGTTAACAAGGATATCCAGGAATTGAATTCATCTCTGCAGCAAGCAGACCTAATAGACATCTACAGAACTCTCCACCACAAATCAACAGAATATACATTCTTCTCAGCACCACATCACACTTATTCCAAAATTGACCACATAATTGGAAGTAAAGCACTCCTCAGCAAATGTACAAGAATACAAATTATAACAAACTGTCTCTCAGACCACAGTGCAATCAAACTAGAACTCAGGACTAAGAAACTCAATCAAAACCGCTCAACTACATGGAAACTGAATAACCTGCTCCTGAATGACTACTGGGTACATAACGAAATGAAGGCAGAAATAAAGACGTTCTTTGAAACCAATGAGAACAAAGATACAACATACCAGAATCTCTGGGACACATTTAAAGCAGTGTGTAGAGGGAAATTTATAGCACTAAATGCCCACAAGAGAAAGCTGGAAAGATCTAAAATTGACACTCTAACATCACAATTAAAAGAACTAGAGGGCCGGGCGCGGTGGCTCACGCCTGTAATCCCAGCACTTTGGGAGGCCGAGGCGGGCGGATCACAAGGTCAGGAGATCGAGACCATGGTGAAACCCCGTCTCTACTAAAAATACAAAAAATTAGCCGGGCGCGGTGGCGGGCGCCTGTAGTCCCAGCTACTCAGGAGGCTGAGGCAGGAGAACGGCGTAAACCCAGGAGGCGGAGCTTGCAGTGAGCCGAGATCGCGCCACTGCACTCCAGCCTGGGCAACAGAGGGAGACTCCGTATCAAAAAACAAAAACAAAAACAAAACAAAAAAAAAGAACTAGAGAAGCAAGAGCAAACACATTCAAAAGCTAGCAGAAGGCAAGAAATAACTAAGATCAGAGCAGAACTGAAGGAGATAGAGACACAAAAAACCCTCCAAAAAATCAATGAATCCAGGAGTTGGTTTTTTGAAAAGATCAACAAAATTGATAGACCGCTAGCAAGACTAATAAAGAAGAAAAGACAGAAGAATCAAATAGACGCAATAAAAAAATGATAAAGGGGATATCACCACCAACCCCACAGAAATACAAACTACCATCAGAGAATACTATAAACACCTCTATGCAAATAAACTAGAAAATCTAGAAGAAATGGATAATTTCCTGGACACTTACACTCTCCCAAGACTAAACCAGGAAGGAGCTGAATCCCTGAATAGACCAAGAGCAGGCTCTGAAATTGAGGCAATAATTAATAGCCTACCAACCAAAAAAAGTCCAGGACCAGATGGATTCACAGCTGAATTCTACCAGAGGTACAAGGAGGAGCTGGTACCATTCCTTCTGAAACTATTCCAATCAATAGAAAAAGAGGGAATCCTCCCTAACTCATTTTATGAGGCCAACATCATCCTGATACCAAAGCCTGGCAGAGACACAACAAAAAAGGACAATTTTAGACCAATATCCCTGATGAACATCGATGCAAAAATCCTCAATAAAATACTGGCAAACCGGATCCAGCAGCACATCAAAAAGCTTATCCACCATGATGAGTGGGCTTCATCCCTGCGATGCAAGGCCTGTTCAACATACGCAAATCAATAAACGTAATCCAGCATATAAACAAAACCAAAGACAAAAACCACATGATTATCTCAATAGATGCAGAAAAGGCCTTTGACAAAATTCAACAGCACTTCATGCTAAAAACGCTCAATAAATTCGGTATTGATGGAATGTATCTCAAAATCATAAGAGCTATTTATGACAAACCCACAGCCAATATCATACTGAATGGGCAAAAACTGGAAAAATTCCCTTTGAAAACTGGCACAAGACAGGGATGCCCTCTCTCACCACTCCTATTCAACATAGAGTTGGAAGTTCTGGCCAGGGCAATCAGGCAAGAGAAAGAAATCAAGGGTATTCAGTTAGGAAAAGAAGAAGTCAAATTGTCCCTATTTGCAGATGACATGATTGTATATTTAGAAAACCCCATTGTCTCAGCCCAAAATCTCCTTAAGCTGATAAGAAACTTCAGCAAAGTCTCAGGATACAAAATTAATGTGCAAAAATCACAAGCATTCTTATACACCAGTAACAGACAAACAGAGAGCCAAATCATGAATGAACTTCCATTCACAATTGCTTCAAAGAGAATAAAATACCTAGGAATCCAACTTACAAGGGATGTAAAGGACCTCTTCAAGGAGACCTACAAACCACGGCTCAGTGAAATAAAAGAGGACATAAACAAATGGAAGAACATACCATGCTCATGGATAGGAAGAATCAATATCGTGAAAATGGCCATACTGCCCAAGGTAATTTATAGATTCAATGCCATCCCCATCAAGCTACCAATGAGTTTCTTCACAGAATTGGAAAAAACTGCTTTAAAGTTCATATGGAACCAAAAAATAGCCCGCATCTCCAAGACAATCCTAAATCAAAAGAACAAAGCTGGAGGCATCACGCTACCTGACTTCAAACTATACTACAAGGCTACAGGAACCAAAACAGCATGGTACTGGTACCAAAACAGAGATATAGACCAATGGAACAGAACAGAGTCCTCAGATATAATACAACACATCTACAGCCATTTGATCTTTGATAAACCTGAGAAAAACAAGAAATGGGGAAAGGATTCCCTATTTAATAAATGGTGCTGGGAAAATTGGCTAGCCATAAGTAGAAAGCTGAAACTGGATCCTTTCCTTACTCCTTATACGAAAATTAATTCAAGATGGATTAGAGACTTAAATGTTAGACCTAATACCATAAAAACCCTAGAAGAAAACCTAGGTAATACCATTCAGGACATAGGCATGGGCAAGGACTTCACATCTAAAACACCAAAAGCAATGGCAACAAAAGCCAAAATTGACAAATGGGATCTCATTAAACTAAAGAGCTTCTGCACAGCAAAAGAAACTACCATCAGAGTGAACAGGCAACCTACAGAATGGGAGAAAATTTTTGCAATCTACTCATCAGACAAAGGGCTAATATCCAGAACCTACAAAGAACTCAAACAAATTTACAAGAAAAATCAAACAATCCCATCAAAAAGTGGGCAAAGGATATGAACAGACATTTCTCAAAAGAGGACATTCATACAGCCAACAGACACATGAAAAAATGCTCATCATCACTGGCCATCAGAGAAATGCAAATCAAAACCACAATGAGATACCATCTCACACCAGTTAGAATGGCAATCATTAAAAAGTCAGGAAACAACAGGTGCTGGAGAGGATGTGGAGAAATAGGAACACTTTTACACTGTTGGTGGGATTGTAAACTAGTTCAACCATTATGGAAAACAGTATGGCGATTCCTCAAGGATCTAGAACTAGAAGTACCATATGACCCAGCCATCCCATTACTGGGTATATACCCAAAGGATTATAAATCATGCTGCTATAAAGACACATGCACACGTATGTTTATTGTGGCACTACTCACAATAGCAAAGACTTGGAATCAACCCAAATGTCCATCAGTGACAGACTGGATTAAGAAAATGTGGCACATATACACCATGGAATACTATGCAGCCATAAAAAAGGATGAGTTTGTGTCCTTTGTAGGGACATGGATGCAGCTGGAAACCATCATTCTCAGCAAACTATCGCAAGAACAGAAAACCAAACACCACATGTTCTCACTCATAGGTGGTAACTGAACAATGAGATCACTTGGACTCGGGAAGGGGAACATCACACACCGGGGCCTATCACGGGGAAGGGGGAGGGGGGAGAGATTGCATTGGGAGTTATACCTGATGTAAATGACGAGTTGATGGGTGCTGACGAGTTGATGGGTGCAGCACACCAACATGGCACAAGTATATATATGTAACAAACCTGCACGTTATGCACATGTACCCTGAAACTTAAAATACAATAATTAAAAAAAAAAATAAAAAGCATTTCCTGCTGTGCAGGTCCGACAGACTTTGCCCCAGGTCACTGTACATTCCTCAAGCCCATTGAATTTCTCTAAAAACCATTTACTACCCCTCTAAAATCATCCACATTCTCCCATCTTCCTTTCCCCTAAGAAGATTGTGTCAGGTCGGGGGTAACCACTCTGCGATTTTCTCTCCATGCACGCTAATTAATTTTTATGCCATTTTCTCCTATTAACCTGCCTTTTTTGAGTTGGTTTTTTCAGCAAAACTTCAGAGGGCAAAGCAGAAGTTTTCCTTTGGACCCCTGCACTCGGCCAATAGAATTTGACAGAAGTCTGAGCTTTCTCGTGCCAGGTCATGAAAAAACTTCTACCTATGCTCCCGGAATGCTGGCCCTTCAGATGCCCCCTCACAGAAGCCAGCCTCTGAGTCATGGGAAGCCCAGGCCAGATTGAGGAGCCACAAGTGGACCCTTCAGTCCGCCAAGAACAACTACCGCTCACACGGGCGACCGTGTTGAACATCACCACAGTTCCAGCTCCCGGTGGCTCTATGTGGTCTGCGGGAAAATGAAGGAACACAGGAATTCTCAGCAGAGGCAGGGCAGGAAACCTTCTTCTATGTTCAGTCCCACCTTGGCAGAAATCTGCAATATACTGGAAAGGACAGATGTTGCATTCCATTAAAAGTGGGAGTGAAACCCACTTTGTTTTCTATTTTATTATTATTATTATTATTTTGAGACAGAGTCTCGCTCTGTCACCCAGGCTGGAGTGCTGTGGCACAATCTTGGCTCACTGCAAACTCCACCTCTCGGGTTCAAGCAATTCTCCTGCCTCAGCCTCCTGAGTATCTGGAATTACAGGCACCTACCACTACCCCTGGCTAATTTTTTGTAATTTTAGTAGAGACGGGATTTCACCATGTTAGCCAGGCTGGTAACTCCTGACCTCAGGTGATCCACCTGCCTTGGCCTCCCCAAGTGCTGGGATTACAGGTGTGAGCCACTGTGCATGGCCAAACCCATTTTAATTAGGTCACTGAAGGTCAAGGTGACCCAAGCAAGTTGCAGAAGACTTGGAGAGAGTCTGAGAGGCTGACGGGTTGGCTGACAGGCTGTGCCTCATGGTGATCTGAGGTCAGTTCAGAGAATCCCCACCGTGGGTTTTTATGTCTGACTGATGCAGTGCAGTCAGCTGAGGATGGCAGTGAATGTGCAGAACTTATCTTCCTGTCTTTCTGAGGACAAAGTTACTTTAGAAAATCATCCCGCCCAATTCTATCTTCCAGCAATGCTTGACATAGAATAAGGCCTCAATAATTTTTTTTCTTGAGTGAATGAAGGTATTGCCTATGTCTTATAGATGAGGCAGCTGAGGCTAAGTGACTTGGATAAGCCATCTTGCTGGTTCTGTAAGGTCTCCTGATGTAAAAAGTCTCATTAGTTAAGAAAACTATCATCTAAGACTCCCTTGGCCAGTAACTTCCTTTTATGCAAATAATAAAGGTCAATTTATAATTAAGCCTAAATGAAATGGAATTCAGATGCTCAGGGTCAAGTCCTAGGGGGAGGCACTGAGGAAATGACAGCTGTCTGGGGGCTGGTGGCAGGGATCGAAGCTCTGCAGCACCAGTGGGTGGCAGGGATCTAAGTTTTGCAGTGCCAGTCGGTGGCAGAGATTTAAGCTTAGAAGCGCAGTTGGTGGCAGGAATCTAAGCTTCACAGTGCCAGTTGGTGGCAGGAATCTAAGTTTTGCAGTACAGTTGGCGGCAGGGATCGAAGCTCTGCCACACCAGGCGGTGGCAGGGATTGAAGTTCTGCAGTGCCAGTCGAGGCAGGGATCTAAGCTCTGTGGCACCAGTTGATGGCAGGGATCTAAGCTCTGCAGTGCAGTCGGTGGGAGGGATCAAAGCTCTGCAGCACAGTTGGTGGCAGGGATCTAAGCTTTGCAGCACCAGGCGGTGGCAGGGATCTAAGCTCTGCAGTGCTAGTCGGTGGGAGGGATCTAAGCTCTGTGGCACCAGTTGATGGCAGGGATCTAAGCTCTGCAGTGCAGTCGGTGGGAGGGATCAAAGCTCTGCAGTGCCAGTCAGTGGCAGGGATCTAAGCTTTGCAGCACCAGGCGGTGGCAGGGATCTAAGCTCTGCAGTGCTAGTCGGTGGGAGGGATCTAAGCTCTGCAGTGCTAGTCGGTGGCAGGGATCTAAGCTCTGTGGCACCAGTTGATGGCAGGGATCTAAGCTCTGCAGTGCAGTCGGTGGGAGGGATCAAAGCTCTGCAGTGCCAGTCAGTGGCAGGGATCTAAGCTTTGCAGCACCAGGCGGTGGGAGGGATCTAAGCTCTGCAGTGCTAGTCGGTGGCAGGGATCTAAGCTCTGTGGCACCAGTTGATGGCAGGGGTCTAGGCTTTGCAGTGCCAGTCAATGGCAGGGATCTAAGCTCTGTGGTGCCAGTCGGCGGCAGAGATCTAAGTTCTGCAGCGCCCATGGCCCACTGGTTCACCCTGGCCGAGCCTCCAACAGACAGCCCCGTGCAGCTTCTTTGCTTCGAGCATTTGTCGATTTGCAAATTCTTGTTGCCAGTTCCTGTAGTATAAACACTCGTGATTTGATGCTGCCAACCCAAAGTCACCGAATGCAGAGTTGGGAAGAAATGTGCCACCATGGCTCTTGGTAGCTGGTATGACCAGCTCAGCGGTCTCCAGTTACTGGTGTCCCCACAATTCCCTCTTGTCTTTCTACCAGCACTTGAATTTGCAGCCCCTGGACATGTAAGCACCAAGCAAGGAGAGAATCAACAACCCCAGCTGGCTTCACATCCAGCATTCCGGGTTAGAGAACTGTCTACAAGAGGAAACTGAAACTCCTCATAGAGCTACACTCTGCGTTTCCCGAGGTTGCTTAGTTACTAAGCTGCAGATCTGGGGTTTGAAGGCGGGCTTTCTGGCGGAGGCTTTCTCACTCCAAGGTAGTTGCTTGTTTCATTACTTCATGCTGTTTTTATTTTTTCTACCTAGGCTGTGACAGTTAATTTATCAGGACAGTGAGATTCCAGGGACAATGGCATTTGTACTGATAGTGGAATCGTGGAAAGTAGGAGGAAAAATGCTGACAGCAACCCAGGTCCTTTGACGTATTTCTGACTATAAATAAAAACAATTAGATGCAAACAATATTTTTGAAAATATAGAGAAACCACCGGTCTTTTGGACTCCATGATTCATAATCCCCCGCTTCTCTGTGTAGATGATAAAATTTGTGATTCAAAGCTGCTGTTCTCTCTCTCTCTCTCTCTCTCTCTCTCTGTCTCTCTCTCTCCATGGAATGGAATGAAAATGGAAACAAGCCAGGTCCATGACAACCTAGACACCTGGGGAGTGAGATGGAGAACGTGGCAGAGATGACTCTTGCCTGGATATTTTTTAGTCCATTTCCCTCTGTGCTCTTGATACCTTTCTCATCCCCAAGGAGCACAAGGGAAAGTAAACAGAGGCTGCATTCATGAATCAGGCCAGTGAACTGGCAAATGAGTCTTGCATATGCAGAGACTCACTCTTCTCTTTCTGAGCCTGCTGGAAAAACACCTTTACCTTTAATCACACACATGCACATGCACATGCACACACATGTGCACACACTTATGCATGAACACACATGCATTTGCTTATGTACACATGCACACAAGCACATGCAGGCTCATGCATACACACACAATGCACACATGCACGCACACACTGGCATATGCACACATATGTACTCACACAATGCACACATGCACACACACTCACACATTGGCATATGCACACATGTGCACACACATGCAGGCACATGCATACACATGTACTCACACAGCGCACACACACGCACACACACTTGCATATGCACACACACATGCACACGCACACATGCACACACATACACACATGTATGGACAAAAATATAGATAAAGAGGAAAACTGGAAACCTCAAAAAATCTCTAAATGGACTGATGTTTCTTTTGCTACCAGGTGTTGAATTTTGTTTCTCCTTTTGCTAAAACTTTCTCTAAGCCTAATACTCCTTGGAAACAAAACCCACAATCCACTTTTGAAAACTACTGAAGATCTTTTTCTTTTCTTTGGGATCATAAAATATTCTCGACACTGAACCAGCTGCAAAAGTGAAGGTGAAGTTAATACATGCTTCATATTTGGCCCAAATGTCACTTTCCTATTTACAGCCCTTGCAACTTTTGCAGAATCAACGCTATGGTCTTGGGAAGATAGAGGCTGCATTTCCCAGCACACTTAGGGTAACCATAAGCAGAGTGTGGCAGCATAGGCCAACAACAATTACGGCATTTTGTTTTGTAGAAATGAGACACAGGAAGCATACATATCAGCACATTTACAAAAGTAAACATCGCGGACGGCAGTTATTATCTCTGGGCTCCAAATCCACCTTTCCATGCTCTGTTTTGTGACCCTCCAAAATCAGCTTATGTCTGATTTACCAGCTGTTTTCTTGTAGGCTCTTCCAGTAAGGGAAATTAGGAGGCCTCCAGGCTGGAGGAAGAGGAGGCATTTGCTCCTTCATCTCTTCTTCCTGGGCTCCTTGTCTTCTTGCTGTTGCCATGAGCATTAGGGCAGTAATGCTTCACCCCATAGCATCAGGTCCTTTCCTTAGCAGCAACTGGATCCAGTTCACAGTTTCTCCAGCACTTGCAGAATCAGTCTCATTTCACTCTCTCATGGACAATACCATCAGCCAGGCCATGCCACCACCTCGGAGGCCTGGCTTCCACACCCAGATGTGGAGAAGCAGCAACAGCTGAGCAGCAAGCTCTCCTCGGAGGGGGCTCCCAGACCCACAGGCCATCTATAACCTTCCAGGTTGGGATAATTCCAACCTTCTCTTTGTTCCTTCAGCACCAGGGATGGTGGCTGTTTTATGCATTAGGTTCCAGGGTGTCACCCAGGCCTCTGTTTCCCCTCCTGACCTCGTGATCTGCCCACCTTGGCCTCCCAAAGTGCTGGGATTACAGGCGTGAGCCACCACGCCTGGCCTAGTTAATCATCTTTATGCTAAAATCTCTCTGTACAAATGACTGAGGAAGATTCTGTCTCTTGGTTATACTCTCATGAATACAATGGAAACTGCCATTATCAGGTGCAGTCACCACACCTGAAAGATGTCTGTGGGCTTGGGAGAAGGTTGAGAATGACCAGACACAGATCTCCTCCTACTTCTCTTGCCTTCTTGGACATATTGGAGGAGGGCATGCTCTGCCTCCTTACGTGTGGTATGGGCATGTGGTGTGCTCTGGCCAGTGATGTGGGAGTAGAAGTGATGGATGTCACCTCTGATTGGAAACATTTAAGAGTCAGTGCACACTCTTCTTGTCTCCTTCTCCTACCCAGGAGGCCCACGATGTAGGTGCCTCAACATGAAGGCCATCTGGGATGCTAAGCCATCACTGCACAGGGAATGCCTGCCCTGGACAGTCACCACTGCTGTCTTTGCCTGAACAATAGAGGCATGTTGTGGAAGGATGCTGAGATTCTGGTGCTGTTTGTTACCTCAGCATCCCCTAACTGATCCTGACTGACTGAGATGGCAGGCAAGACCTTAGCTGTTTTGATGTCTACTGCATCATCTAGAACAGTGCCTGGCATACAGTATGCACACAAGAAAGAGGTGATGAATGAATGCATAAAAGTGAGAATTCATGTGGAAGAGTTCTAATAGGAGCAATGAAATGGCACCAAATTTCTGAAACTGTAACAAGAGAAAAATAAACAGAAAGTTTCTGAAAGCAGTGTTTCGCAGCCCTATCAGATATGAGATCTCCATTGCTTAATGAATGTTTTAAAGCTCCCTTTTTACAACGCTGAAATGGAATTCACAGATAATGTCACGTACATACAAGGTAATTTTACTAAGATTAATATAATGCTCTAACTGGATATCAAATCAAGTAAAAATGCATTTGTAATTTGATGAGACATATTTCAACATGCCATTTGAGCATGACCACATGAGAAAGCGCCTCTTCATAGTCATTGTAAATGCTGCAGATTGAATGCAGGTTGACACTTAGTAGCTGCTGAGGACATTTTCCAGTGTGGGGAACAACTCTCTATAAAGTTATAACGAAGACAAAATATTCCCTGATTAACCCTGAGTTTACAGTTGTGAAAAATTCATGGTTCTGATGTTAAACTACAGTGCAGATAACTACAGCTTCCCTTCTAGTTTGATGGGACATTTACAAGTTGTGAATAACACAGGGCGGTTTTTTTTTTTGAGATAGAGTCTCACTCTGTCACCCAGGCTGAAATGCAGTGGCACAATCACAGTTCACCAAAGCCTTAACCTCCTGGGCTCAAGCAATCCTCCCACCTCAACCTCTGGGTAGCTGGGACTATGGGTGTGCATCACCACACCTGGCAATTTTTTTTTTTTTTTGTAGAGATGGGGTTTCACCATGTTGCCCAGGCTGGTCTGGAACTTCTGGACTCAAGTGATCCTCCTGCCTCAGCCTCCCAGAGTGCTAGGATTACAGGTGTGAGCCACTGCACCCGACCAGAACACAGGACAACTCTTTGTCACAAGAGCCTGTCCTGGACATTGCAGGGCATTTATTACCCCTGACTTCTGACCATGAAATGCAAGAGTATGCCCTAATCCTTGTGAAAAATAATCAGTCCCGAAAATGTGCCAAACACTTCCACGGCTGTGGGGACAGTTATGTCCCTACTGAGATCTGTGGCTCTAAATAGAATATTCTATCCCTGAGGGTCCCTACATCACACACAGACCTTCCCCCATCTTAGTCCACAGGGGGCAGTGAGTCATCACATCGTGGTCACTGCTATTGCCTCACAGTGACCAAAGGGAGGTCACAGAGGAAAGAAGAGGAAGAGAATCCACAGCTTTCAGTGTGGACAGATGAGCAAAGAAGAGTGCATTTTCATTCACCAAGTCCTGGAGGTGCGGCAGGGTGGGACAGCCTGTGTGCCTTAGAGGGAAGAAGATGCTTCTGGAAATGTCACAGACAAAACATATTTCTCTTCCATGTGCATGGGAATGAGTCAGCTTCCTCTGCATGGCTTTCCTGTCTTCATCAACCCTCACCCTGACCTTCTGCCTGTGTGACTGCAATCAGCATAACGCAACAACAGGATGGCCCCTCTACATTCAGGAGGTCATCTACAGCCTCTTCCACGCTTGTAATCTCCTAGGTAATAGGAAATGGCCATTGTTGGCCCCTGTACCAGTGGATCCTGTTGGTAGAGGGTGCCCAAGCTTGACCCAGGTCATTGCTCCAAGGTGTCCTTCAGAAAGAAGGAGTGAGGGCTACTTCTTCCAGACTTGGACATCTGTGTGATTGGCAGCCTTCTGCCCAACTCCTGCTATGCACAACCTGCTCAACCATGCACAGTGGTTCTAGAAGATAGTTCTTGACTTGATAACAGTGAAAAATAATGTTGAGTTATCACACCACTGGCTCTTTTGCCAAATGCTTCATGGGCATTCTAACACTTTTCTGGAAAGAAACTGTCCTGGAAAGAAACTTTTCTGGAAAGAAACTGTCCTGCATTATATGTGCTGGGCTTCCCCTCTGGTTTTATGGTCACCCTGGCAGGCTGTGAAGCACAAGGCATTCTGGGACTTCTGCTTAAGATTTACTCTCACTCAGTATTTATTGACCAATAGGACCACCGACTCTTTCACTAGACACCATCTATCAAACTGCTTCAGTTCATCTGCTTCTGCCAAGGCACTCTCTGCGAGTTCCTGAGTAGGAAGCCTTCCTTGGCTTTGCAGACTTCTAAGGAAAGAAGTGACTTTTTCTGACTTCTAAGGAAAGAAGTCCCACCAACATCTCAAAGAGGGCAGCAGGTTGTTGGACTACGAGAGCAAGAGCTTGTCTGACTTCCAGTGACCTCACTGGAGTGTTTCTCAGCTCATAGACAAGTGTGGCTGGTGGTGCACACCATGACTTTGAAGGTGGATGAGCATAAGGAAGTTTAGTGCGGAGAATCTGAGACAGGCTCTGGAGCTGGATGTGTGGCTGTAGCCCTGTGGCTATAGTTGAGCAAGCTGCTTAATCTCTTCTTGCCTTAGTCTCCTCATTTGTAAAACTGAGATAATAACAGTACTTGCATTTTAGGGTTACTGTGATGTTCAATGACTTAATATGGTTGTAACAGTCCTTATTCATAAGAAGCTGGCATTCATTATGTTATGCATTAGCTATGAACATAGTTCATAGCTAACGCATAAAATGAACATATGTTCATAACTAATGCACATAATGAATGTCAGCTTCTTATGGTTTCATGGCATTACTACTAATGATGAGATAATAATACATCAGTACACGTATTGATAACAATACAGGTGGTCCTCAGATATGGCAGAAATCCTTATGGCTGGAATTCGGGAAATGGAGTCTGGGTAGTATATCCATAGCATGCGCTCAGTGGCTATTAGGCAGAGTTCATCTACCAGCATTTGGCAGCGTTTTTGTGCTTACCAACTGGTAAGGCAGTTATTTCCTAAGACTAGACTAATTCCTTGTTGCTGCAGAATATTCCCACCTCCCAGCATTTGGCGCTCACGTGCTGTCTCTCCTAAACGAACACCACCCGCATGCTGAGTATTACTGGCTGCTCCATGTCTACCGTGTAGTACCTAGAAAACTTCCTGAAAGCTTTATTTTCCTCCTGATTTTGGCAGGTGGGGCCTAGACAGGCTGCTTGCTTTATTTTCTGACCTGGTTTCTTGCTTGCATTCCTGGGTTTGGGGAGATGACTCATATCTCAAAGTCCTGGATAGTAGATGACGTACTTGCAGACGATGTCCCTGGTCCTGTTTAGGTTGTGGCTGTGATGTTCAGCAGAACGGAGATGACTCAGCTCAGGTAAATCACCCCCAGAGGCTGTGGCTGGCTCAGGTGCTAGGGAACATAATGAGCCGCTTGGTTCATTCAGACTCTTCTGTCTCCTCTGCCAATCCTGGGGAAGCACTCCCTGGCTCTTACACAGACACACTCAGATGTATGCAGTATTTCCCAAACTTCAGCAGTGCTCAATCTACATGCAGAATGACTGCCATACCCACACATCGTCTTGAGTTTTCAATATTTTGATTACTTTTTTCAAGACTTTATTATGAAAAATGTTAACCATAGAGAAAGATAAATTGTACAGTGCCCACTCATACCCACGGCCTCGCTTCCGTAAGTGACATTCTGCTGTGTTTGCTCTATCGCATATCTGTCCACTTCCCAGCTCTCTATTCATCTTCTTTTGTGATTCATTTCAAAGGAAGTTGCAAACATCTGTTTACCCCTCGATGCTCTAGACTGCATGCTATTAACTAGACTTCAATAATCAATTTCTTGTTTTATGTAAAAAACACAACTTTGTACCATTACCAGAGATGGAAGACGACTATCACCGAGCATAAACACAATTAACTCCTTTTAAATAAGGATAGTAAAAACACAGTAGTGTTAGCAGACACCAATAGGATGTGTTCAGAGCTTCCGAGGGAGGAAGAGACTTCAGGCCTGAATGGCCATGTGAGTTTTTCCTTCTAGATAAAGCTGAGGCATTGCTAGGCTCTGGATCTGGATGTCCTGGGTTAACATTGTTCCAGCTCCTTCACTCTCTGGCTGTGTGACCTTGGACAAGTCACTTAACCTTTCTGTGCCTTGGCTCCCTCTTCTGCGAAATGGGGATGGTGATCACGGGACCAACTTCACTGGGTGGTTTGAAGAGTAAATGAGTTAATACATACAAACTCCTTAGACTTTGCCTGCATGTAGCAAACATCCAATTCATGCAGTCACCCTCTGATATGGTTTGGCTGTGTCCACACCAAATCTCAACTTGAATTGTATTTCCCAGGATTCCTGCATGTTGTGGGAGGAACCCACTGGGAGGTAACTGAATCATGGGGGCTGGTCTGTCTTGTCCTAGTCTCGTGATAGTGAATAAATCTCACGAGATCTGATGGGTTTATCGGGGGTTTCTGCTTTTGATTCCTCCTCATTTTTCTCTTGCCACCACCACGTAAGAAGTGCCTTTCGCCTCCCGCCATGATTCCGAGGCCTCCCCAGCCACATAGAACTGTAAGTCCAACTAAACCTCTTTTTGTTCCCAGGTTTGGGTATGTCTTTATCAGCAGCGTGAAAATGGACTAATACACCCTCTCTCTACCAGCGGGTATAGTCTGATGAGGTCTATGCGGCAGCATAGGGTGGCAGCCATGGAAGAATGCTGTTTAAATGTCCCTTCAAGAGGGAGTCGTCAGAAGGAGAATAATTCACCACAGCCTCTGTCCTCAGGGGCCTTCAGAAGGCACCTGGTCAGTGTCCAAGCACAGCCAAGGTGCAGGGTGGCCGCTGGGACTCCATGCGAGGCTCCTCTATGGACAACCTCTGTGGCAGCACTTCCTGCTTGGCTGCCTGAGAATTCCCAGGGCTTCCTGCAGTCAGGCACTTCCTGCCCAGTTTTCCCTCCTTCCCATCCTCCTTTCCCAGGGACCAGACCTGCACTGCATCCTGAAGCTCAGCCTTCCTACTCCTGCTCCATATTTTCTTTATCCTCCACAACTGCAGTCCTCAATTAATCTCTGGTGCATTTAACTCTGTCTGCTTCCTGAAGATGCTCATGGATTCTGAGGATTCCCCACGTGCTGTGATGTGACAGTCAGGGGCAAGGGAGGAAAACAGCCAGCTCCACTACCTGTCTACCCTCCCTCACAACCGTTGAGAAAGTTCCCCATTAGAGATTCATTCTTTTGGACCATGAAGCTTTTTGATTCCTATTAACCTTGAGTTAATTTTCTGAGTTTTTTTGTTTGTAAAATATAACATATATACTAATGAACATCAGATATATAAATGGGTTGTATGAATAATTGTAAAGCAAACTGTGTACCAGCAAGTGAAACCATCATAACACACAGCCCCAGAAGCATCCACAATCCATGAATAATAACCCCCTCCCCATGAGGTGCCTAAGTAAGGAAAGAAGACGGGGAGAGGAGCTGCCAGGGGAAGGACCAAGGATGTACTCTGTGGCTCAGCCCCCTGGCTCTGCCTGGTCTCTCCTTGTTGGCACAGATCAGCCCGAGGGCCACACCGCACACCACGGGCCCATGACGCTCCATCAGAGTCACTGGGCGCTGGCTGAACAAGCACCTTCAGTGAGCTCTGGATTATAACACAGCTATGAAAAGAAGCTTGCCGGTGCTCTTCCTACCCATATGGAGAGATTTCCAGGGCAGATTTCAAAGTGGAAAAGTCAGAGGCAATACAGGAGGGCCTGTGTGCCCAGCTCCCACTGTGAAAACCAACCCAGTGTGCCCAGCTCCCACTGTGAAAACCAACCCAGCTGATGGGGATTCCTCTCTATTGCTTTCTAGGTTGTCGCTGCCCTCAACCTCCAGATGCAGCCCCCTGCCACCTTCAGGACCCCTGGCTCTCCCTTTGACTCAGTAGTGAAAGGGTTTCTGTGCTCAGAGGGAGTCCTTCAGGAATCTGTGCATAGAATGCCATAGTGCAGAGGAAAGTAAGTCTATGCAGTCGTATTTGACTTAAGACCTCCATAAGGATACATAGGGAAGCGACAAAACCTACAGGGAGCAGGGGAGGAAGAGGGATGGGGCTGCAAGCCAGGGGATGCCTGCGGCCACCAGGAGACAGGGGAGGCAGGGAGGATCCTTTCCCAGAGCCTCTGGAAGGAGCGCGGCCCTGCCCACACCTTGATTTGGATTTCTGGCCTCTGGAACCGTGAGAGAACAACTGACTGCTGTGGAAAGTGACTGAAGTTTGTGGCAATTTTTTACAGCAGCCCCAGAAAATGGAACAGCTACTAAGTGAGACTCCTCAGCCAGGCCAGAGAACGTGCATTCTGACGGACAGCTTCTCATTTGCACCGATCACCGTGAGTGCCTGATGGGTGGGCATCTGGCGCCCAGAGAAAGGGTTGTTCTATAATCCTTGCACTCCTAGAAATGAGTGCTTCTTACCAAGATGAAATCCACTCATTATTTATGAATGGCTCAGTTTTGATTTCATCTTCCAAGGTGGGTGATAACTGATCATGAAAACCTCGCTCCCTCTCAGTCTCTCAACAAAAGCCTAGCTTTGCCGGCTGCTTTGAGCTGGAGCGTCCTCTGCTTAATATCTAGCAATGCCAGACAGTAATCTTTACTAGGCTAACAGGAATGCTGTCCAAAATGTGCATTTCAAACACCTCATGACGTATTTGCAGGCCAGCATTACATATTTAATGTGTTTATCCAGTAAGGGTACCATCCCGGGTGGCACAGAGGTCTTGACCAGCAGTTGGGGTCCCTGGCACTCTTCATGATGCCCGTGTTTTGCTGCTGGTGGAGGAGGGTGGCAGTGTCAGGGCTAGAAAAAAGTCTGCTGTATCTCTGACATCATTCCTGGCTCCACAGCCTCTTTATCTGGTTTTCTACCCCTCCTGGAGATTCATGGTAGTCAATACCCTTTTAATAAATTGAGTAAGTTCAATTTCTGCATAAATCAGCCAGAGTTGCTTTCTATTGCTTGCAAACGAGGATTCTAACAGTGACAAAGACTGGGTATATTAATGAGGCCTGTCTGGATGCATTCTGGGGTGAATGTATGAAAAGTTGGGAAGGACAGGCAGAATCCTCAGGCTTTGAGCCCACGTAGGAACCAGGGTTTACACCTGTGCTGTCCAAGGTAGTAGCTGCTAGTCACATGTGGCTCTATAATTTTAAATTAATTAAAATTAAGTGGCCATGCATGGTGGCTTACGCCTGTAATCCCAGCACTTTGGGAGGCCAAGGTGGATGGATCACCTGAGGTCAGGAGTTCGAGACCAGCCTGACCAACATGGAGAAACCCCGTCTCTACTAAAAATATAAAAAAATTAGCCGGGTGTGGTGGCACATGCCTGTAATTCCACCTACTCAGGAGGCTGAGGCAGGAGAACCGCTTAAACCGTGGAGGCAGAAGTTGCGGTGAGCCGAGATCACGCCATTGCACTCCAGCCTGGGCAACAAGAGCAAAACTCCATCTCAAAAATAAAAAGAAATTAAGTAAGATTAAAGATTTACTTCCTCCGTTGCACCAGCTACACTAGGAGACTAGGAGTGCTCAGAAGCCACAGTGGCTGGGGACTGACACATTGGTCTGCACAGGTTGAGAACATCCCTGTCATCACAGAAGGTCCTGGTGAACAGCGCTAGCTTAGAGAATAAAAGAAAAAGCTCTCTTCCTTGTGACCCAAGAAAGCCCTGAACCTCTTTTTGCTGTGAGTGTGAAGGGAGAAGCCACCTTGATTCTACTGTGTGAAATATCCCATAGTCCCAAGGTTTTGCAATCTTTGTGCTATTGCTATTGAGGGAAGATGATGTAATGATGTATTAACTGACATGGTTTTCTTTTTTCCTCTGAGCCAAATGCTTTTACTTCTACTCTAAAGGTCTTCTTTCTGAAACCAGCCCAACTTTTCTCCCAGAGAGTATCATGGAACTGAACTTTCAAGATCACGGCATCTGGACATCGAGACAACAGAACCCTCATCCGGCCACCTGCTGCTTGCTGACCAATTCCCATATAAACCGCTAACTTCAGTCAGTTGGAGGGACGGATTTGAGATTTGCCTTCTGTTTCACAGCTGATGTCACCAGCAATAAAGCTTTCTTCCCTGGCAATACTCATTGTCTCAGTGATTGGCTTTCTGTCCAGGGAGCAGCCGGACTTAGGCTGAACCTCTGGTGTTCAGCAACACTCCCATTTCAAATAGTTAGAGATTCACCCACTCTTTTAATAAAAACCTCCTGAGAACCAACTATGAACCAGGATTACATCTGGGCTCTGGAGATACAGGAGGAAACAGAATGGAAACAGAAATGTCTGCCTTCATGGGGCTTACACACTGGGGAACAAATGACAATCGGTAAAAAGATACATTTAAAAAGTTGTATTAGCAACAGGTGCTAAGGAGAAAAATAAAGCAGGGAGGGGTGCTAAAGTGTTCTAGGGTGGAGAGTTTGTAGCTGTAGACCCGTCGGCCAGTGAAAACCCCACTGAAAAAGTGTCCTTTAAGTCAAGACCAGAAAGGAGACAGGAAGAAAGCAAAGTAAGTATTGGGGGCAGAGACAAGAGTCATCTCCTTCTGGGTGGGGAAAGGCCAGGCTGGGTGGTCTCTGTAGAAGGAGAGCAATACATGGCTTGGGGCATTCTTGGCTCTGACATTCCACAGACATTGATCTTGACAGAAGACCAAGGGGCCACTCGCAGCAAGAGTTCACAGCATGTAGATGAAATTGAGACTCTGCCAGCTGTGTAGGGGGTGGAGTGGACAGTAAGAGCTTCATCAGGAGGAGACCACCACCCACGCAAGCTCCAGGAAGTGCCTGGAGACCATGCATTTTCCCTACTGTGAGGGCCAAGGAACTGTCCTTTTCTGGCCTCAGGTGCAGACATCCCTCAGCAACAGCCAGTTCAATACCAGTTGTCCATGCATAGGAGGTACACCTGCCTGATACCTGGGGCTTCACCCAGCATTGCATACACTCTTGACCAGGGATCCTTGGATGAGAATTATTTGTTCCCTGCTCCCAGGGGACATAAGGCAATGTCTGGGGACATTTCCATTGTTACAATGGGGAGGGGGATGTTATTAGCATCTAGTTAGTAAGGACAGTGATGCTGCTAAACATTCTATATAATGCACAGGACAGCCCCCACCACAAAGAATTATCCAGCCTCAAATGTCCATGGTGTCAAGTTTGAGAAACACTTGCAAACTCCTTTCTTCCCTCCCTGCCTCCCTCCCTCCCTCCCTCCCTCCCTCCCTTCCTTCCTTCCTTCCTTCCTTCCTTCCTTCCTTCCTTCCTTCCCTTTCCTCCCTCCCTCCCTCCCTCCTTTCCTTTTTTTCTCATTTCTTCTCTTCTCCCTCCCTCCTTTTATTACTATAACAAAACTTTTAATTTATATTTATTTAACTTTTTATCGCATACAGCTAAGTGTACAAATCATGAACGTGCAGGTCAACGACATTTCATGAAGCAAATAAACTTACTTCATCCAGACCCACTTCAACAACCAGAACACTGTCATCCCGCCAGACGCCCCTCCCATACCCCTCCAGCCACTACTCTGGCTCTTATCCTCTGAGTAAACTCTAACCTGCTTTCGAATGTCACCACCTCGTTTTCCCTGCTGTTGACCTTTGGAGTCAATGGAATCACACCAGATGTATGTGTTTTCCTAGTTCCCTTTACTTAGTGGAATGTTTGTGAGATTGGTTCGCATTGTTGTGTGTGGTTGTATTTTGTTCCTTCTTGTTGCTGGATAGCATTCCATTGTGTGAATATATCACAATTTATTTGTTCATTTTACTATTTCTGGACATCTGGGTGTTTCCAGCTTCTGGCTATGACTGATAATGCTGCCATGAACCATCCCGTACATATTTTTTGATGAAGACACTTAGGCATTTCTGTAGGGTATATACTTGGCATGGAAAGGGTCACAGAGCTCATATACATCCTCTTTTATTTTCACTCAAGCTGCTTTATTTCTGCAAAAGTGCCCAGAGCCTTCTTTTAAAAACATGAACTTATCACATAACTACCAGTGACATTTCATGTCGCTATCCAGACATGGTCTAAAAACACACCAATTGTTTTCCATCGCTTTAGGATAAGACATCAAATTCTTAGCAGGACTCACAAGCATGATCTGGCTTCTGCTGGGATCTTTGAGCTCAGCCAACATGATTATCTTCCTGGATGATGCAATTCACCTTTTTTAGTTTCCTGAACTTGGAATGATGGGAGAGCATCTCTATCAAGACCCCAGGATGTGATTAAATCTCTGGGATGGAGGTCGGGTCTGGGGGAAGTAGAAGACTGTGGATATGAGAGAGGCGCTGTTTGTTCAAATGCATGCATCATGGGACTCAGTGGAATTGACTATAAATATCTTACTAAAGAGAGCTGGGGTCAGAACATATTCCTGTGTTATTAAATAATGATACTCGGAGTGTATGAAGTGGAAAGTATGTATCCTGCCATGATGAAGATATATTTTCAGATGCAGAAGAAAAAAGTGGGACAGGGACAGTGAGTCAGGGCTGGGTGGACACCGGGAGCCCCCAGGCACACTGGGCAGTCAGGACAAGTGAGCACTGCTCCCACACCAGTGGAAGCCAGGGCCCGGGATGCCTACGTCACAAGCTCCAGGCAGAGGAGACACATGGGCCTCACCTGGATGAGTGTCTGCCACTTCCTGGCAGGACTGGCTGGAGAAGTCAATTCAGGGCGCTCTCAGGGGGCATGTGGTGGTGGCCACACCTCCCCTTGGCTGGATACAGCCTTCTTGAGGATATAGAGGGGCCCTCACAAAGGGGACAAAGGGAGCAGTACTGGACACAGGCATTATTCAGAAACCACAGGCACACACTCTTTGGTTTTGGCTGAATTCAGGATAAAAATGCCTCTGCATGCCATCTGCAGAGAAATTCCCCCTCGCTGCCTCTTTGCAGGTACCCTGTGAGACTCCTGTCTCCAGCCAGGGCTTCCTCCAGAGGAAGACCTTACCCAGAGAAGTCTAGGGTTTATCTCCATCTATGGAGCTGAGAAGTTTCGCCTGGGGAGTCCAAGGTGCTCACCTGGCAGGTGAGTGGAAGAGAAACTGGTTAAAGTGGGAAGATCTGATGGAAGGTAGTGAGACCTTATGGCATGGAACATAGAGGGAAATGATACATGGTCACATCTCACTACTATTCTTCTCAGGTAAAGACAACAGCTGGCCAGTCCTTGTCATTTATTAGAGAGAAAGGCACATTAACACTGGAAATCTAAATCTGTATGCCCAGTGGAGAATGATAGTAATAAAAGCAAATGTTTAGAAAGACCCTGGGAAGAGAAAGTAAAGACAAGCCACAGACAGACTGGGAAGTAATAGTTGCAAACACGTATCTGATTAAATAAAAACTAGTATAGAAAACATACGAAGAATTCTTAAAACTCAACAATAAGAAAACCCAATTAAACAATGGGCAAAGATTTGAACAGACATCTTACCAAAGAATATACACAGATGGCAAATAAGCATAAGGAAGGATGCTCGGTGTTGTATATATCACCAGGGAATTGCAAATTAAAACAACAATGAGATGCTGTGCCGTTATATTCCTAGTAGAACAGCTACAATCCAAAATACTGACAACACAAAATGCTGCTGGGGTTATGGAGCAACAGGAACTCTTATTCATTGCTGGTAGGAATGCAAAGTGCACAGCCACTTTGGAAGAGAGTTTGGTAGTTTCTCATGAAGTTAAACATATTCTTGACATTCAACCAAGCAATTGTCCTCCTTGGCATTTACCCAAATGAGTTGAAAATTTCTTCAAAAAAATATATCTATACGTGAATGTTTAGAGCAGCTTTATTCATAATTGCCAAAAATTGGAAGCAACCAAGATATCCTTTAGTAGGTGAATGGATAAATAAACTGTGGTGTGCTATATAATGGAACATTATTAACTGATAAAAGGAAATGAATTGTTAAACCATGAAAAGACATAGAGGAACCTTAAATACATATTACCAAGTGTAAGAAGCCAGTCTGAAATGGCTATATTCTGTATTCTATATTACATTCTGTATATATTCTGCAAGACATTCTGGAAAAGGTAAAACTATAGAAACATTAAACTGATTGCTGGTTACTAGGGGTTCAGGGGGAGGAGTGGGGAGGAAAGAATAGATGGAGAAGAGGAGATTTCTAAGGCAGTGAAACTATTCTGCATTATATTATAACGGTAAATGCATGTCATTATGTATCAGTCAAGACCCTAGAATTTACAACACAAAGTGAACCCTAATATGAGCTTTGGTAAATACAAAAGGATCAGTTTAGGTCTGCCCCAAAAGCTGACATTTGGCCGGGCGCGGTGGCTCAAGCCTGTAATCCCAGCACTTTGGGAGGCCGAGGCGGGCGGATCGTAGGAGTATCCTTTAAAAATACAAAAAATTATGTCCCAGCTACTCGGGAGGCTGAGGCAGGAGAACGTGAACCCAGGAGGCGGAGCTTGCAGTGAGCCGAGATCGCGCCACTGCACTGCCTGGGCTTCCGTCTCAAAAAAAAAAAAAAAAAAAAAAAAGCTGACACTATGTTCCAGGCACTAATATAAGTGTTTTCCACATATCAGTTTACTTAATTTTCAAGACAACCCAATGAAGAAAGCATTATTATCATGACTATTTTTTGAGAGGCAACTAAGGCACAGAGACCTTAAGGAAATAGCCCAAGGCCAAAGCTGGGGCCCAGCCTTTCTACAGGGGCTGCACCTTTAGGCATTGTACGATCCTGCCCTGGGTATTCTAACTCAACAAGACCAGTAGGCTCTGAAATGATGATGTGTGATCTCAGACTCTATGGCAGTGAAAGGAAGTATACTTATAACAAAGACTACATGTCTCCTTTTAAGGGTTTTTTCCTTAATTCACAAAGCTTCGTCATATTTTACGAATGTTTCGTATTTGCTTTTAAAGTCTGACTACTTCACTGGAGACTTTGTTTTCCATTGTTAATTACTTTTTGTCATAAAAATGGGGAGCTGACATTAACTCATGACTAAAATGAAATTGAACAGCAGGAAGCGTGTGTGGTGACACGTCAGCCCCTCCTGTCCTGGCTAGAGCTCCCCAGCTCGCAACCTGAAGGTAACTGTTGCTACTGGTATTTTGTGCATCTGCCCAGAGAGAGTCTATGCATACACCAGTACTTAACCATATATTTTCTCCTTCTTTTGAAACATAATGGCCACCTTTGTATGTTCTGTGCTTTTCCCCTAAAAATACAGCTTAGAGATATTGCAAAATACTTCTCAATAAGTTTCAGGATTCTAACATTCTGAAGTCAAACATTCAAAACCATACTTTTGACAATGATAGCATACTTTTGACAATGATAGTTAGATAAATGGAAAATGGATACCAATTTTTCTTTAGACATAGGAGATGGAGATGAAAAACGTGGTGCTTTGAGTTATTACGAAACATCCCTCACAGCTGAGGTAGGAAGCTGCCTCAGGGCAGCCTCTACCAAGCTCTGCAGTACATGGTCTCCGGCAGCACCTGGTGCCCAGGATGTACCCCTCATCAGCCCCAGCGCTCCCTTGGAGCCAGGACTGTGTGCTCCTCTTTCATTGTGTGTGCCTTCTGCTTTGCTAGACTCCAGGGATGACACTGAGACAGCTCCAGTTTCCAGCGGCCCATCAACACAGGAACGGCAAGCTGGCCAGTGGCCCATTAAAATGGCACGTGTTCTACAATGCCTACATTTAGTGATCATCCCGTGGGACTTTTAGAGGGCATTGAATTAAACAATGCTACTTCCAATTAACATCAAAGCAAAATGTACCTGGCACTGCTGTTCTGATATCAAAAAAAGATCTTTAGTGAAATGCCCTTGAATGAATGGCCATGAAATGAATTGAATTCATTGAATGTCCTGGCCATTGCAGGCAAGAGTCCAAGTCTAACGGAGTGTGTTGCCTTTGCTGAAAGAGCGTTGGATGTGGCAGGGTGCTGTAGCTCACATCGGAGGGCACCTCTCAGGCCCTGGAGGGAAGAACTTCAAGGAAAGCACAGTGTGCCCATTTCTGCTGCTCAGCTACTCACATGCAGCTCATGTGTTCTTTCTCCAACAGACGGCCTTCTGCAGGGCAGATCTGATGCTCTGACAAATGGACTGTGCTTAGAAAGGCTTACCTGCCCCCGGAACAGCCTTCTCCAGAGAGGAACAATGACATCTATGCTGCCCTTGCCTTTTAAGCATTTTCCATGGGCTGTTTCATGAGAGGTGGTGGATAACACGACTAGGAGAATGCTGCTGAGACCACAGAAATGACAGAAAGAACTTCAGCTTGGAAAATCAAAACTTGGAAATGGAATTTCCTTTTTAAAATCTTTTTATAGATTTGGGGGAATGCATGCAGTTGGATTTAGGAGTACACATGGACATACTGTGTAGCACTAAGTCAGGGCTGTTAGTGCACCCATCACCCAAATAGTGTACACATCAGTCACGACACTATTCATAATGGCAAAGTCATGGAATCAACCTGGGTGTCCATCAATGAATGACGGGATTAGAAATCTGGTGTGTATGGACCATAGAATACTACTTCACCATAGAAAGGAATGAAATCATATCATTTTTCAGCCACATGGATGGAACTAGAGGCCATTATCCTAAGGAAATGGTGTTTCTTGACCAGGCCTTACACAAAGAGACTTAGTTGCCAAACCTGAAAGTGCTAGAATTAGGAGCCACCTGAGAGTCTGAAAAAGGTCATTTGGATCAATAATATTAATCCAAATTCAGCACTAACTAGAGCTATAAAAAGACCACACAATGTTAAAAAAATTTATTCCTCCAACAAATGTCTGATGAGCACCTCAGGGGAGTCAGGCGCTGTCCTTGGTACTGGAGATAAAGCAGTCAACGCTAGGGATGAAGTTTCTAATTTCAAGAAGCTGATGAAAGCTTAGTCAGGGAAACAGATGTAAATTCAACTAGTGGTGGGCTCTAAGAAAAATAAAATAGGGCGGCCGGGTGCGGTGGCTCAAGCCTGTAATCCCAGCACTTTGGGAGGCCGAGGCGGGCGGATCACGAGGTCAGGAGATCGAGACCATCCTGGCTAACACGGTGAAACCCCGTCTCTACTAAAAATACAAAAAGAAATTAGCCGGGCGTGGTGGCGGGCGCCTGTAGTCCCAGCTACTCGGGAGGCTGAGGCAGGAGAATGGCGTGAACCCGGGAGGCGGAGCTTGCAGTGAGCCGAGATCGTGACACTGCGCTCCAGTCTGGGCGACAGAGCGAGACTCCGTCTCAAAAAAAAAAAAAGAAAAATAAAATAGGGCAACAAACTGCAAAGGTATGAGGCAAGGGGTGCTGGCAGGAGGGGAAGGAGACATTAACCATGCCTGGCTAATTTTTGTATTTTTAGTAGAGACGGGGTTTTAACATGTTGGCCAGGCTGGTCTCGAACTCCTGACCTCACGTGATCCACCCCCACCCTTAGCCTCCCAAAGTACTGGGATTACAGGCACAAGCCACTGCACCTGGCCCACTAGTCAGCTGATTTTGAAACAGGGAGATTAGCCTAAATTATCCAGGTGGAACCCAGGGTCCTTAAAGTTATAAAGGGGCAAAAGAGTCAGTTGGGAGAGGAGATACGAAGATGGATGCAGAGTAGGAGTGAATAATTTTGAGAAGGACTCAACCCACTGTTGCTGGCTTTGAAGATGGAGAATGGGGCCCCCGAGCCCAGGAATGCAGATGGACTCTTGAAATTCAAAGCGGCGAGGAAGCACATCCTCTCCTAGGACCCACAGAAGGAAAATTCAGTCGAAGGAAAACCAATACAGCACTACACCACACCCCGGCCACCACGATACACCGACACAAAAAGTAGTGTGGAGGGATAAAGCTGTTCAAAAGCTGCGGTAAGCATCCAGGAGACATTTATGCTGGTGGTTTGGACATTGGACGAGCTATAGAGATAAAATAGGTTTGATACTTTTAGAGGTGGAGTCAACAAGAACTGCAGCTAGATTGGATATTGAGGGTGAAAGAAAGGGAGGGCTCCAGACTGAGCCTTGGGTTTTTGGCTTTAGGAAGTGGGTGGATGAGAATGGGCAGGTTGAGGGAGAAGAGATGGGTGGTGGGCTCATGGTAGCCAGCCGATTCTGGCCCTGTTCTTCTGAAGCAGCCCTAGAATGCAGTCGCTTATCTCCATGGTTTTCACCACTGCTGCAGAGCGATGCTGCGTGACCCGCCAGTGTGACTCCATGTGGGTGTCCCTAAGTTTAGATGACTTTAGTTTAATTGTGTCCTTGTTGTAAATTTAGCATGTGGGTCACATGGCCTACTGCCCTTCCAGAGCTCACATTCCATCCTTCCAGAGCTGAATATGTAGTCCTCATCTTCGGGCATATTGTACACACCAGACATACCAGATGCTGTTGGGGAAAGAAAGTGGGTGACATAGAAGGAAAGTAAAGTGGCTTAAAGGAGTTATTCTGCTCTAGCTGGGTAAAGAGGACATACTGGAAATGTCTTGAGGGTAACATTCAACGCTCACAACCTGGTACTACCATTGGTTTTGGCACCCGTGAATTTGCTGCTAGACACCATGAGCTCCTCAAAAGCAGGGACTCTGCCTGATTTATCTCTGTATCTCCAGGACTTGGTATACGGCATTCAATAGATGCTCAATAGATATCTGTTGAATGATCAAGTCAAACCCCAAGAGGGCAAAAACTGAGGCACCAGAAGCTCGATTCCAGAACATTGTTCCCATTATGCTCCCTGTGAAATCGGAAGTAGAAGATTCTATTCTCCTCTGTGCTTCGTAAGACATGAATTCCTTCTCATCAAAATTTACTTGATAATGGAGCATACGAAATAATAAACGTACTCTACATTTTCTTTTGTAGTGGGAATTATGCAAAATAGATTTGATCAGAATTTCTGTGTTTCTTACTTATTTGACGTGAAATATTGAAGTTAACATAAAACTCATAACGCATCATACCAAAGAAACATTGATGACAAACTGATTATAGTGAATGACTGCCAGGAAAGTACAGAGTATTTAAGATTGGTCACCTTGCATAAAAAACTTGAAAGACCCTGAAATCTTACAGCTTACATATAAGAAAGATACTTCATAGGTTTTTCTCAAATTTGAGGATAATCATAAAAATATGTAACATTAAAAATATGGAGTTATAAAGCAGAAAGGAACTTTTCTAAACTACCAATAATAAAAAATAAATTTTTGTTGACTATGCTAAAATAAAAAATGAGCAATCTTTCAGTTCTTTCACAAATAAAGCAGTTACAAAACCATGGCCATGACTGTTCAAAGCCAAACAATTTAGAAAAAGGTATTACATAGGTGGTTCAAGCTGTTACTTAATAAAGACATTGTGTTATATTTTATATATTTTGTGATGCCTCTCGAATTTTCCAGCTTTTGACAGTTTGTAATTTGTTGTTGATTTCTTTGTTCAACCTAAATAAATATTCAGTAATTCAGTGTACATAATTTTGTGTTTATTTTCTTAGACATGTGCCCCCAGGTGAACTGTAGAAGCTTTAAGTCCCATAGAACCTGGGTCTGCCTCCACCACATCCCGCAATTTCTGGGGATGCTACTCTCCTCCTCTTGGTTCTGTCTACGTGGGGTCTCCAGGGTCCATCCCAAGCCAACTCAGAAAACGATCCTTCGGTGATTTCCGCAAAGGATACTGTGATGGTTGACTTTATGTGTAAACTTGACTGGGTTAAGGGATGTCCAGATTGCTGGTAAAACATTATTTCTGCGTGTGTCTGTGAGGGTGTTTCTGGCAGAAATTAGCATTTGAATCAGTGGACTGAGTAAACCAGATTCATCCTCACCAATGCAGATGGGCCTCAGGCAGTCTGTTAGGAGACTGAATAGAACACAAAGATGGAACAATTAAAAAAGATAATACATGCATGTGGTAAAAACTATCCAACAATACAAAAGCTTGTGTATCTCTTTCTTTCTTTTTTTTTTTTTTTTTCTCTCTCTCTCTCTCCTTTTACTGGGACATCCGTCGCTGTCTCCCCTTGAACCGTGCCCCTCCTGCTTCTCAGGCCTTTGGATTCAGAATGCAAGTTACACCTTCAGCTTCCCTGTTCTCGGGCCTTTGAGTTTGGACCGGAACTCCACCACCGGCTTTCCGGGTCTCCAGCTTGCAGATGGCAGATCTTGGGACTTCTCAGCCTCCATAACTGTGTGAGCCAATTCCTATAATAAATCTCCCCGTCTATCTATGTGCAGCCGACTGGTTCTCCTTCTCTGGAGAACCCCAACTAAAACAGGTAGCCTCATGGTGAGTTTTCCACAAATTGTTAAACTTTCTGCAGATTTACCGGGTTACAGGGAGGACTCTGTGGCTCCCATGTGGCCTCCTCACACCCTCTCTTTGCTCCACTTCTGCCTCCTCCCTCAAAATGACAAGCCCAGAGCTCTCTTCATCTCATGAAGACTAATCTCACCCACACCCAGGATCCCCAAGACTCACCTTGCATGCACAGGTATTTCTATTTCCAAAAATAGGAAGCTGTACCTTAATACCTTTACATGCACACATCTTAACTGTGCAACTCAGTGAATGTTTATATCTGTGAAGCCCAGTATCGTCCATGAGATCAAAACATGGAACATTTGAGCTCTCCTAAAGTCTCTCTAGTTGCTTATTTCCATCCTTCCTCCATCCAAGTTAACCATTATTTTGGTTCCTTTCACCATAGGTCAGTTTTGCTCATCCTCGAACTTCACATAGAAGAAACTGTGCCACCTATTAGCTTTTGTTTCTGGCTTCATTGCTCAACTTCTGGCCTGTGAGATGTATCCATGCTCTTGCCTTCAGCGTAGTTCACTCTTCTGTGTTGCTGGGTAGTATTTCACTGAATGGGCACAGAACGTGTTCACCTATTGATGGAGATTTGAGTCATTTCCAGCTCTGGGCTATTATGAATGAATTTGCGGTGAACATCCTTGTACATAACTTTTGGTGAGTATAGGCCCTCATTTTTTGGAAACTGCTTGGTCTTTGGGAAGACCTATGCTTCATCCCCAGAACTTTCAAGGGCTCCCCCTCCCTCTGAGCCAACAAACTCAGTTTCCGCTCTAAGAGGAATTCTGTTGCTAGCTATTAATGTAATTACATTTCCCCACCTCATTACAATTAAGCGACTGCCTCTGTAACTAATCCTAAGAGGAAGGCACGAAGAGATGGCGTGTTTACCTTAGGGATAAAGCCCATTCTTGCAAGGCTGGAGGGGGATGTCTGGATTTTATTATTGATGCTTCGTGCTCTTCTGCAGGTCTGCAGAGGTGATGATGCAAATACGCTCAGAAATAATGTGACATGTTCTTGGAAGTGTGTTCATTTCCAGAGGAATTATGTACTTTGATATTTGAAACATGGAGACCATCTATTAAACACACTTTTGAGACGCTATCTCCTAATAGAAATTGTGTGTGATCGGAAAGGAGAAGCTGAGGAGACATTCTGGATTCCCACCACCCTTTCAGAATTTCACTAGAATTGGTTCAGCAGTTCTGAGCTATTTTGACGTAAGACACAGTTCCCCTAGCTCAAATCTTCTTAATTTATGTGTGATTAAGAAAAAATTTCCAACCCAGTGTAGACTAACACTTTTGTACAGTATGATAGAAATGTGTTTAGGTGATGTGACAATGTTGAATTGCTGTGGACTTTTTTTGTTTTTGTTGTTGAGACAGGGTCTTGCTGTGTCACCCAGGCTAGAGTGCAGTGACACAGTCACAGCTCACTGCAGCCTCAATCTGCTGGACTCAAGCTTCCTATGTAGCTGGAACTACAGGTGTGTACGGACATGTTTGGTCAATTTTTCTTTTCTTTTTTTTTTTTTTTTTTTTTTTTTAATTTATTTATTATTATTATACTTTAAGTTGTAGGGTACATGTGCATAACGTGCAGGTTTGTTACATATGTATACTTGTGCCATGTTGCTGTGCTGCACCCATCAACTCGTCATTTACATCAGGTATAACTCCCAATGCAATCCCTCCCCCCTCCCCCCTCCCCATGATAGGCCCCGGTGTGTGATGTTCCCCTTCCTGAGTCCGAGTGATCTCATTGTTCAGTTCCCACCTATGAGTGAGAACATGCGGTGTTTGGTTTTCTGTTCTTGCGATAGTTTGCTAAGAATGATGGATTCCAGCTGCATCCAAGTCCCTACAAAGGACTCAAACTCATCCTTTTTTATGGCTGCATAGTATTCCATGGTGTATATGTGCCACATTTTCTTAATCCAATCTGTCACTGATGGACATTTGGGTTGATTCCAAGTCTTTGCTATTGTGAATAGTGCTGCAATAAACATACGTGTGCATGTGTCTTTATAGCAGCATAATTTATAATCCTTTGGGTATATACCCAGTAATGGGATGGCTGGGTCATATGGTACATCTAGTTCTAGATCCTTGAGGAATCGCCATACTGTTTTCCATAATGGTTGAACTAGTTTACAATCCCACCAACAGTGTAAAAGTGTTCCTATTTCTCCACATCCTCTCCAGCACCTGTTGTTTCCTGACTTTTTAATGATTGCCATTCTAACTGGTGTGAGATGGTATCTCATTGTGGTTTTGATTTGCATTTCTCTGATGGCCAGGGATGATGAGCATTTTTTCATGTGTCTGTTGGCTGTATGAATGTCTTCTTTTGAGAAATGTCTGTTCATGTCCTTTGCCCACTTTTTGATGGGGTTGTTTGTTTTTTTCTTGTAAATTTGTTTGAGTTCTTTGTAGGTTCTGGATATTAGCCCTTTGTCAGATGAGTAGATTGCAAAAATTTTTTCCCATTCTGTAGGTTGCCTGTTCACTCTGATGGTAGTGTCTTTTGCTGTGCAGAAGCTCTTTAGTTTAATGAGATCCCATTTGTCAATTTTGGCTTTTGCTGCCGTTGCTTTTGGTGTTTTAGACATGAAATCTTTGCCCATGCCTATGTCCTGAATGGTACTACCTAGGTTTTCCTCTAGGATTTTTATGGTATTAGGTCTAACATTTAAGTCTCTAATCCATCTTGAATTAATTTTCGTATAAGGAGTAAGGAAAGGATCCAGTTTCAGCTTTCTACTTATGGCTAGCCAATTTTCCCAGCACCATTTATTAAATAGGGAATCCTTTCCCCATTCTTCTTGTTTCTCTCAGGTTTGTCAAAGATCAAATGGCTGTAGATGTGTGGTATTATTTCTGAGGACTCTGTTCTGTTCCATTGGTCTATATCTCTGTTTTGGTACCAGTACCATGCTGTTTTGGTTACTGTAGCCTTGTAGTATAGTTTGAAGTCAGGTAGCGTGATGCCTCCAGCTTTGTTCTTTTGACTTAGGATTGTCTTGGAGATGCGGGCTCTTTTTTGGTTCCATATGAACTTTAAAGCAGTTTTTTCCAATTCTGTGAAGAAAGTCATTGGTAGCTTGATGGGGATGGCATTGAATCTATAAATTACCTTGGGCAGTATGGCCATTTTCACGATATTGATTCTTCCTATCCATGAGCATGGTATGTTCTTCCATTTGTTTGTGTCCTCTTTGATTTCACTGAGCAGTGGTTTGTAGTTCTCCTTGAAGAGGTCCTTTACATCCCTTGTAAGTTGGATTCCTAGGTATTTGATTCTCTTTGAAGCAATTGTGAATGGAAGTTCATTCCTGATTTGGCTCTCTGTTTGTCTGTTACTGGTGTATAAGAATGCTTGTGATTTTTGCACATTAATTTTGTATCCTGAGACTTTGCTGAAGTTGCTTATCAGCTTAAGGAGATTTTGGGCTGAGACATTGGGGTTTTCTAAATATACAATCATGTCATCTGCAAACAGGGACAATTTGACTTCTTCTTTTCCTAACTGAATACCCTTGATTTCTTTCTCTTGCCTGATTGCACTAGCCAGAACTTCCAACACTATGTTGAATAGGAGTGGTGAGAGAGGGCATCCCTGTCTTGTGCCAGTTTTCAAAGGGAATTTTTCCAGTTTTTGCCCATTCAGTATGATATTGGCTGTGGGTTTGTCATAAATAGCTCTTATTATTTTGAGGTACGTTCCATCAATACCGAATTTATTGAGCGTTTTTAGCATGAAGGGCTGTTGAATTTTGTCAAAAGCCTTTTCTGCATCAATTGAGATAATCATGTGGTTCTTGTCTTTGGTTCTGTTTATATGCTGGATTATGTTTATTGATTTGCGAATGTTGAACCAGCCTTGCATCCCAGGGATGAAGCCCACTTGATCATGGTGGATAAGCTTTTTGATGTGTTGCTGAATCCGGTTTGCCAGTATTTTATTGAGGATTTTTGCATCGATGTTCATCAGGGATATTGGTCTAAAATTCTCTTTTTTTGTTGTGTCTCTGCCAGGCTTTGGTATCAGGATGATGTTGGCCTCATAAAATGAGTTAGGGAGGATTCCCTCTTTTTCTATTGATTGGAATAGTTTCAGAAGGAATGGTACCAACTCCTCCTTGTACCTCTGGTAGAATTCAGCTGTGAATCCATCTGGTCCTGGACTTTTTTTGGTTGGTAGGCTATTAATTGTTGCCTCAATTTCAGAGCCTGCTATTGGTCTATTCAGGGATTCAACTTCTTCCTGGTTTAGTCTTGGAAGAGTGTAAGTGTCCAGGAAATTATCCATTTCTTCTAGATTTTCCAGTTTATTTGCGTAGAGGTGTTTATAGTATTCTCTGATGGTAGTTTGTATTTCTGTGGGGTCGGTGGTGATATCCCCTTTATCATTTTTAATTGCGTCGATTTGATTCTTCTCTCTTTTCTTCTTTATTAGTCTGGCTAGTGGTCTGTCAATTTTGTTGATCTTTTCAAAAAACCAACTCCTGGATTCGTTGATTTTTTGGAGGGTTTTTTGTGTCTCTATCTCCTTCAGTTCTGCTCTGATCTTAGTTATTTCTTGCCTTCTGCTAGCTTTCGAATGTGTTTGCTCTTGCTTCTCTAGTTCTTTTAATTGCGATGTTAGAGTGTCAATTTTACATCTTTCCTGCTTTCTCTTGTGGGCATTTAGTGCTATAAATTTCCCTCTACACACTGCTTTAAATGTGTCCCAGAGATTCTGGTATGTTGTATCTTTGTTCTCATTGGTTTCAAAGAACATCTTTATTTCTGCCTTCATTTCGTTATGTACCCAGTAGTCATTCAGGAGCAGGTTGTTCAGTTTCCATGTAGTTGAGCGGTTTTGAGTGAGTTTCTTAGTCCTGAGTTCTAGTTTGATTGCACTGTGGTCTGAGAGACAGTTTGTTATAATTTCTGTTCTTGTACATTTGCTGAGGAGTGCTTTACTTCCAATTACGTGGTCAATTTTGGAGTAAGTATGATGTGGTGCTGAGAAGAATGTATATTCTGTTGATTTGGGGTGGAGAGTTCTATAGATGTCTATTAGGTCTGCTTGCTGCAGAGATGAGTTCAATTCCTGGATATCCTTGTTAACTTTCTGTCTCGTTGATCTGTCTAATGTTGACAGTGGAGTGTTGAAGTCTCCCATTATTATTGTATGGGAGTCTAAGTCTCTTTGTAAGTCTCTAAGGACTTGCTTTATGAATCTGGGTGCTCCTGTATTGGGTGCATATATATTTAGGATAGTTAGCTCTTCCTGTTGAATTGATCCCTTTACCATTATGTAATGGCCTTCTTTGTCTCTTTTGATCTTTGATGGTTTAAAGTCTGTTTTATCAGAGACTAGTATTGCAACCCCTGCTTTTTTTTGTTCTCCATTTGCTTGGTAAATCTTCCTCCATCCCTTTATTTTGAGCCTATGTATGTCTCTGCGTGTGAGATGGGTCTCCTGAATACAGCAGACTGATGGGTCTTGACTCTTTATCCAGTTTGCCAGTCTGTGTCTTTTAATTGGACCATTTAGTCCATTTACATTTAAGGTTAATATTGTTATGTGTGAACTTGATCCTGCCATTATGATATTAACTGGTTATTTTGCTCATTAGTTGATGCAGTTTCTTCCTAGCCTCAATGGTCTTTACATTTTGGCATGTTTTTGCAATGGCTGGTACCGGTTGTTCCTTTCCATGTTTAGTGCTTCCTTCAGGGTCTCTTGTAAGGCAGGCCTAGTGGTGACAAAATCTCTAAGCATTTGCTTATCTGTAAAGGATTTTATTTCTCCTTCACTGATGAAACTTAGTTTGGCTGGATATGAAATTCTGGGTTTAAAATTCTTTTCTTTAAGAATGTTGAATATTGGCCCCCACTCTCTTCTGGCTTGTAGAGTTTCTGCTGAGAGATCTGCTGTTAGTCTGATGGGCTTCCCTTTGTGGGTAACCCGACCTTTCTCTCTGGCTGCCCTTAAGATTTTTTCCTTCATTTCAACTTTGGTGAATCTGGCAATTATGTGTCTTGGAGTTGCTCTTCTCGAGGAGTATCTTTGTGGCGTTCTCTGTATTTCCTGGATTTGAATGTTGGCCTGCCCTACTAGGTTGGGGAAGTTCTCCTGGATGATATCCTGAAGAGTGTTTTCCAACTTGGTTCCATTTTCCCCCTCACTTTCAGGCACCCCAATCAGACGTAGATTTGGTCTTTTTACATAATCCCATACTTCTTGCAGGCTTTGTTCATTTCTTTTTCTTCTTTTTTCTTTTGGTTTCTCTTCTCGCTTCATTTCATTCATTTGATCCTCAATCGCTGATACTCTTTCTTCCAGTTGATCGAGTCGGTTACTGAAGCTTGTGCATTTGTCACGTATTTCTCGTGTCATGGTTTTCATCTCTTTCATTTCGTTTAGGACCTTCTCTGCATTAATTACTCTAGCCATCAATTCTTCCACTTTTTTTTCAAGATTTTTAGTTTCTTTGCGCTGGGTACGTAATTCCTCCTTTAGCTCTGAGAAATTTGATGGACTGAAGCCTTCTTCTCTCATCTCGTCAAAGTCATTCTCCGTCCAGCTTTGATCCGTTGCTGGCGATGAGCTGCGCTCCTTTGCCGGGGGAGATGCGCTCTTATTTTTTGAATTTCCAGCTTTTCTGCCCTGCTTTTTCCCCATCTTTGTGGTTTTATCTGCCTCTGGTCTTTGATGATGGTGATGTACTGATGGGGTTTTGGTGTAGGTGTCCTTCCTGTTTGATAGTTTTCCTTCTAACAGTCAGGACCCTCAGCTGTAGGTCTGTTGGAGATTGCTTGAGGTCCACTCCAGACCCTGTTTGCCTGGGTATCAGCAGCAGAGGCTGCAGAAGATAGAATATTTCTGAACAGCGAGTGTACCTGTCTGATTCTTGCTTTGGAAGCTTCCTCTCAGGGGTGTACTCCTCCCTGTGAGGTGTGGGGTGTCAGACTGCCCCTAGTGGGGGATGTCTCCCAGTTAGGCTACTCAGGGGTCAGGGACCCGCTTGAGCAGGGAGTCTGTCCCTTCTCAGATCTCAACCTCCATGTTGGGAGATCCACTGCTCTCTTCAAAGCTGTCAGACAGAGTCGTTTGCGTCTGTGCAGAGGTGTCTGTGTGTCTTAGTTTACTGTGCCCTGTCCCCAGAGGTGGAGTCTACAGAGACAGGCAGGTTTCCTTGAGCTGCTGTGAGCTCCACCCAGTTCGAGCTTCCCAGCAGCTTTGTTTACCTACTTAAGCCTCAGCAATGGCGGGCGCCCCTCCCCCAGCCTCGCTGCTGCCTTGCCGGTAGATCACAGACTGCTGCGCTAGCAACCAGGGAGGCTCCGTGGGTGTGGGACCCTCCCGGCCAGGTGTGGGATATGATCTCCTGGTGTGCCTGTTTCCTAAAGCGCAGTATTGGGGTGGGAGTTACCCGATTTTCCAGGTGTTGTGTGTCTCAGTTCCCCTGGCTAGGAAAAGGGACTCCCTTCCCCCTTGCACTTCCCAGGTGAGGCAATGCCTCGCCCTGCTTCAGCTCTCGCTGGTCGGGCTGCAGCAGCTGACCAGCTCCGATCGTCCGGCACTCCCCAGTGAGATGAACCCAGTACCTCAGTTGAAAATGCAGAAATCACCGGTCTTCTGTGTCGCTCGCGCTGGGAGTTGGAGACTGGAGCTGCTCCTATTCGGCCATCTTGCTCCGCCCCCCTCTTTTTTTTTTTTTTTTTTTTTTTTTTTTTGTAGAAACGGGGTTTCACTGTGTTGCCTAGGTTGGTCTTGAACATCTGGACTCAAATGACCCACTCGCCTTAGCTTCCCAAAGTGCACTGTGAACATTTCTAAATACTCACTCTTGACTCTGTACCTGCCACATTGAGCACCAGTCATGTGGAGCCTGCAAACCTGGGCTCATGCACAGACCACACGTTGCAGAGCACTGTGACGTGGCCACTTGCTTGGTCAGAAATTTCCTCTTGAAACAGAGTCAACAGTGTGTTCCTTTCTCTTCCTAATTTTCCTGCAAGTTTATACAGCACATAGTTGGGCTGGAGAATGTTGCCGGGGGGCCAGCTATGCCCAACCTGAGCACCCCTCTTTGTGAGATAAGGGGCACTTGGGGATTGCTTGTGCTCAGATGCCTCTCTGCCTGTAAGTTTTCCCAACTTTCCTTTTGCTCAATGTGTTGCTTAAGGTACGTGTCTTTAAAATTAGCCAAGGGAAAACATACAGGGAAGTTAAATCCACTTATATTAATATCTATAAATCTCTCTACATTTATATCTATGGATCCATATTTGTCTCTTATCTGTGGCTTCTGTCTCAGAAGCATTACGAAGCCAAATAAAAATGTTTTGGTGGCTCTGTCATCTTGTGGCTATCACTTTCATTCTCTTGCCTCGGTTTCTCTCTCTTTTTTTTTTTCTTTAGCAATAGTCCTGTTTGCATTTTTTTGGCCCCTTCAACCTTTCTCCCAGCATGGAGTACATATAAGGAACAGAAACGTCAAAAGCATCAGAGAGCAGTGTTACAGTGGGTGTCTTCTATCTTAGTTTAATTAGCTCAGATAACATCTCATATACACTAACCCACTCATGGCTGTGAACATCCCATCGCATTGGAGGGATCTGGCTAATTGAAGAGCAAAAATATGCCAGCGCTATCAGGGTAGGGGGCGAATGGTACAGGGATAATCAGTAAAATACATACGCATTTGGCAGGGGTTTACGTTACGTATGGAATTAGCGTTCCTTAAATTAACGCAGGGTTCTGCTTTAATACATTTTCCAGGAGTCTGACAAAATGGGGTAGTAATGTACGGCTTTCTTGTATCTTGGTAGCACATAATTTATCAGTTAGCAAAGAGCTTTCCTCCTTGTTATTAGTGTCAGGCAATTACAAACGAGGGCCCGGTTCTCCATGAAGGGACATGTCATTATTGCTAACAGATCTGACACTGGCATGCCGGGATGCCCAGAGGGGTAGAGAACAGCACTTCAGTGACGTTGGGCGTGTGATGCCCTGCAGTTGGGGACAATCAGCTGAGAGACAAGGATGCAGTCTGAACTACCTTGTTTGCTTCAGAGAAACCTCTAGAGGGAAAACATTTTGTGCCAAGGAACGACGGACCTGCCCACTAATCACGCAGTCTGAGAGCGAGAGAGATGGACTCATAAACGGATTGACCACACTGGCTTCAAGGCTGTCCTATCGCACTGACACTAAATGTACCAAAGCACACATTTTCTTGATTGAGTTTTTGTTTTTTCCCATCACTCACAGCCAAAGAGCACTTTTCCTCCTCACGTTGTGATCTTTTAAAGAAAGACTAACGCACACTGTGGAACGTTGCGCAAACAAACATTTGATACCTCTTTGTGCCAAATGCCTCATTGGCCCCGAACCCAAACAACTCCAGAGCAGCTGAGGCTAATTTCATGATAGTGGCTGGGACTCAATGAACAGTCAGATGTGGGTAAGCTTGGCAACCACCCATCGCTTCCGGCAGGTCCAGAAGGTTTCCCAAGAGCCAAATTTTGTTCTTTGTTCCTATACGAACGAAAGCAAACAAGCCCAATGCTCGAGAAAATCTGTCATTTAAAAGACAATGTGAACAGCCCACTCTCTGGGCATTCGCTAAATACAGGGGCCTTTAAAAAACACGTCTCCATTCTTCACCCAGGTTTTTGGACAGGTTGAAGGGATTAGGCCACATAAACACGACCTCTATGCCGAGAAAGAAGGAACACATTCAACAAAACCGTGACGGGTATTTGCCTAGATTGCAGGACCTAAGTTTCCAAATGTGAGATGCCTGCCTGACCGAGGAGCAGAGGACAGCGGTTGACACTTTGTACCTGATGCCTGTTGCCTCCCGTCTCACACTCCCCCATTCACCTTCTAACTGCCGTGGTTACTGCCAGAGCCAGCGACCTGCAGATGAGGCTGCACTCACCTCTGCTGCCTCAAGTATTTCTTGCTCTGCCCTGAGGCTTCTGTGCAGCTGTCACATGGGTACCTGGGGGAAGCTGCCTAGACCGTGAACAACTGTCCTACGTTACCCAGGCATAAAGAGTTTCCCGGGATGTGAGGCTTTCGGTGGTAAAACCAGGTCAGTTCTGGACAAACCAGGACAGTTGGTCTCCCTCTTGCTCAGCTAGAGGCTGCATGTACAAACTTGGAAAGTAGAGAGTTCATGACTCTAGGCAAACCTGGAGTAGTGGAGACAAGAGCTAGTGAATGGTCACTCCCCATTTTCCTGGCTTGGGCAGAAAATTCTTTTCCTTTTTCCCAAAATATTTTTATTTTAGATGCAGGGGTGTATTAGTCCATTTCCACATTGCTATAAAGAACAACCTGAGACTGGGTAATTTACAAAGAAAAGAGGTTTAGTTGACTTACAGTTCCACATGGCTGGGGAGGCCTCAGGAAACTTACAATCCTGGTGGAAGGTGAAGAGGAAGTAAGGTGGCGTCTTACATGGTGGCAGCAGTGAGAGAGCATCTGGGGAAGTGCCCCACTTTTAAACCATAAGATCTCATGAGAACTCACTCATTATCATTAAAACAGCTTGGGGAAAACCACCTGCATGATCCAGTCACCTCCCACCAGGTCCCTCCCTTGATATGTGGGGTTTATAATTAAAGATTAGATTTGGGTGGGGACACAGAACCAAACCATACCAAGGCGATACATGTGCTTGTTTGTTACATGGGTATATTGCATATGGTGGGGCTTCTAGTGTACCCATGACTCAAATGGTTAAAACTATACCCAATAGGTAACTTTTCAATCCTCATCCCGTCCCATCCTGCCCCCGACCCTTGCGAGTCTCCAGTGTTTATCTCCATTTTTATGTTCATGTGTGCCCATTGTTTAGCTCCAACTTATAAATGAGATCATGCAGTATTTTATTTTCTGCTTCCTAGTTCACTTAGGATGATGGTTTCCAGCTGCATCCATGTTGCTGCAAAGGACATGATTTCATCCTTTTTCATGGCTGCATAGTATTCCCCGGTGTATATGTGCCACATTTTCTTTTCTTTTTTGTACTTTTCTTTTAGATTCAGGAGATACATGTACAGGTTTCTACCTGGGTATATTGCATGATGCTGAGGTTTGGGATACAAATGATCCCATTACCCAAGTACTGAGCATAGTACCCAAAAGTTAGTTTTTCAATCTTTGCCTCCCTTCCTCCTTCTCCTCTCTAGTAGTCCCCAGTGTCTATTGTTGACATCTTTAATTCCATGAGTATACAATGTTTAGCTCCCCCTTATAAGTGAGAACATGGAGTATTTGGATTTCTGTTTCATTGTTAGTTCACTTAGGATAATGGCTTCCAGCTGCATCCACATTGCTGCAAAGGACATGATGATTTCATTCTTTTTTATAGTTGCATGGTATCCCACGGTATATGTACCATGTTTTCTTTATCCAATCCACTGTCAATGGGCTCGCTGGTTGATCCCATGTCTCCTATTGTGAATAGTGCTGCAATAAACATGAGAGTGCATATATCATGTTGGTGGAATGATTTGTTTTCCTTCAGATATATGCCCAGTAATGGGATTGTTGGGTTGAATGGTAGTTCTGGGTTAAGTTCTCTGAGAAATCTCCATACTGCTTTCCACAGTGGCTGAACTAATTAACATTCATCATCATAACAATGTATATGAGTTCCCTTTTTGCACAGCCTTGCCAGCATCTGTTGTTTCTTGACTTTTTAATACTAGCCATCCTGACTGGTGAGAGATGAAATCTCATTGTGGCTTTGACTTGCATTGTTCTGATGATGAGTGATGTGGGGCATCTTTCCATGTTCTTGTTGGCTGCTGGTATGTCTTCTATTGGGAAGTGCCTGTTCATGAACGCAACTCTAAAGTGCATTTTTTATGCCTCCTCAGGTCCTCGGCAGGATCGAGTCCCTGTTGCCCACAGCGTTATTGATTAACACATCCTCATATTTGCTTATCTCATTCCCTGCTTTATTCTCCCTAGGCCAACCTATTCTTTGTGATTATTTTCCAAGATAAAGTACCTGCATGCGAGTTCAAATATCAAGGTTCTGCTGTGTGTGTGTGTGTGTGTGTGTGCGCGCGCGCGTGTGTGTGTCTGTGTGTGTTTATCCAGTGGGAACTAGAAAGACATTTGCTGAAATATTTATTGACCACTGGGGTGTTCACTGTGATGTACCCCTGGAACCCCCTCTCTAGGAGGGAAGGATGGATTCTTTCAACCTCCTTCTGGAGATGCCTGTGGAGACAGAGAGGTTCAGCCTCCTCATCCCAGCTCAGGGAGGCTCTGAAGAGACCCCCTACTCCCCGCCGGCCATGGGACTTACTGAATCCTTGCTCCTGGGGAATGCATGGCCTCGACTTCTCCCTGAATCCCATCCTGCCTCTGCCCCTCCCTTCTGCTGCAGAGGAACCCAAGCACACTCCAGAATGAATGCCCTGCGTGCTAACCAGCATCCGGGGTCTGCTGCCCAAGGGGACTCACCTGCCACTTTCTAGAATGTTCTTGACACTTGAGATACAACAGATAAAACAAAAAGCCTTTTTCCAATGGAACTTACGTTCTGGGAAGGGAGACAGACAATAACCAGAGACCAACGGGTCCAGGGCGTAGCGTAAGGCAGTAGGACACACTGTTGAGAAAGGAGAAGTGGATTTGGGGCAGTGAGAGGAGACACAGGGTGGTCAGGGGAGGCTTTGAAATGCCGTGACCTAGAGAGGAGTTAGAATGTCCAGATCAGGAGTACAATGGTGCATATTACAGAAATTAGCTGGAAAACATACCTATGGACTATACCAATGCATGTTTCGATGCTGACCAAAAATAAGATTATGTAGTAGCTTAGCCCACCAAATGTGGTCTCACCCATTAGGATTGCCTGGGGAGCTTTAAAAAATGCCAATTCTCAGGTCCCATTCCCAGAGGTTCTGGTTCAATTGGGCAGTGGTGCCACCGAGGCATCAGTACCGTAAGTAACCAAAGTGTTTTTCTGTGCTCCCAGGTTAACACCAGCGACCCAAACACTCATTTGGGAGACCTATTGGCAAGATCATGACATGCAGATCAAAAAGGGTCCTAATGAAAAACCTGAAAACCAAGTATGTTTTCACATGTAATTATATATGCATAGTCATATGCATTACATGTATGTATGCATAAGTATGTATGCACACACACACACACACACACAAACAGGGCACCTCAGGGAGCATTTTGGACTCCAGTGCGTTTTCCTGATTTTGGGGTCCAAAGATGACTGTTGTTGGAGAAAACAAACAACCACATACAAGAAATGATCTGGCTGGGCGTGGTAGCTCACACTTGTAATCCCAGCACTTTGGGAGCCCAAGATGGGCAGATTGCTTGAGGCCAGGAATTCGAGACCAGCCTGGCCAACATGGGGAAACCACATCTGTATAACAATTACAAAAGTTAGCTGGGCATGGTGGTGCATGCCTGTAATCCCAGCTACTTGGGAGGCTGAGGCAGGAGAATTGCTTGAACCCAGGAGGTGGAGGTTGCAGTGAGCCAAGATTGTGCCACTGCACTCCAGCTTGGGTGACAGAGCGAGACTCTGTCTCAAGAAAAAAAAGACAGAGAGAGAGAGAGAGAAAGAGAGAGAAGAGAGAGAGAGAGAAAGGAAGGAAGGAAGGAAGGAAGGAAGGAAGGAAGGAAGGAAGGAAGGAAGGAAGGAAATAATCCTAAAAGTTTTACTATCAAGTATGAGAATCCAGCATGCTCAAGATTGTTGAGTAAAGCATAAAGAAAGCTATGATAATGGGATCACCAGATGATACAGATGACATCACACTTAAATACCATCATGTTCGACTTTTCTGAACTTTAGTGAAACCTGTTAGACCCCAATAATTTAGTCAAATAATTAAATTCCCACTAAAAGCACACAATATGTGCTCTCAGAGACATGAAATAAAAAAAAATTAAAAGCAAATATTTTCTTAATATTTTCCAAACTTTTATAGGAGACCACAGGGTCAACTTTTAGATAGGCTTCACTTGAAGGACTTTCAAACCTAACCCTCCTAAATTGATGAAAACAAGACCTCAGAGATTCACTGGGACAAAGTATCTCTATTTACAAAAGAGTGAATTCTAAGTTTTATCCTCCACCTCACTGTTTTCTTATTTGCGATAAGTAATTTATAAGGCATTTTTACAGGAAAGAAAATTTGGTGCAGTTAATTGCTCTAGAAATTTATTCTTTAAATATGCTTGCAGTAACCTGTTTGTTCAAAAGGAGACTCTATAATCTCCATCTATCTATCTATCTATCTATCTATCTATCTATCTATCTATCTGTCTGTCTGTCTGTCTGTCTGTCTGTCTGTCTATCTATCAACCTACCTATCTATCTATCATCCTAAATTCCTAAATATATAAGAAAGATATTGTTTTGAGGAAACAAGAATATGGTCCTTATACCTCTTGGAATATTTAAATTATGAGCAATCATTTCTCTGGTAAGTTCAAAGCAATCAATTTCTATTTCCAAAGACAAGTAAGGGTTTGGTTGTAAACAAAAAAATAGGCCATTTGGGAATGTAAGTAGGATTTACTTGTGAACACTTGAGATCTACTCTCTTAGCAAATTTCAAGTATATAACACATTATTATTAACTGTGGTCATCATGCTGTATATTAGGTCTTCAAAAGGTATTTGTTTTAAAGCTCTAAGTTTGTACCCTTTGACTCCAATCCCTGCATTTCACTCACCCTGGCAACTGGCCTTTTACTCTCAGTGCCTATGAATTCAACTTGTGACTGTGTGAGCTGATGGAAATCTTGATTATTAATAGCTTAATTGTAGTAATTGTTTTATAATATACAGGTATATCAACATACCACACTGTACACCTTAACTATGTACACATTTTATTTTTCAATCAGGCTTCAAGGAACCTGGGAAAAAAGTAGGATTTAGTTGACCCTGGATTAGCAGATTTAGGCTGTGGTGGCCATGGGGATACAGAGATGAGGAGTCCCTTGCAGAGAGCTTGCTGCAGAGAGGGTAGCCGACTCTACTTCACTCCAGTTGCCGTCATGTTGGATTTGACTCAGCATTCAGAATGTTCATGCAGAGATTGCTCTCTCCTCTGATGTCTGATTGTGGCAGGTGAAGCCTGAGTGCATCTCCTCCGAACTCAGTCTTTGCTCCGGAGTTCTCTTTTGAGTTCCTGAGACATCCTCAGGCTGTGCTGCAGTCGGAGGTTCCTCCCCAATCCTTCTTGCTTCCTGCTCTCCTTTCCCAGGCAGCAGATCTGCATCTATTTTGTTCTAAAATTGTGATAAGAACACCTAACATGAGATCTACCCTCAACAAATTTTTTAAGCACAGAATAAGTCTTGTGAACTGTGGGCACAAGGCTGTAGCAAATGTCTAGGACTTATTTATGTTGCATAACAAGAACTTTACACCTGGTGAACAGCAATTCCCCATCTTCTCAGATCAAATGTCCATCAGTAGATGAATGGACCAGCAAAATATGGTCCACACGTATAATCAAGTATTTTTCAGCCTTTAAAAAGTAGGAACTATTGGCATTTGCAGCAATGCAGATGAACCTGGAGAGCACCATGCAGACCTGCTTCTTGATCTGAAGCCTCCCTTGCCTTTATCCTGCTCTTCCCCCTTTATGCTCCCAGTAAATCAATTAAACATGGAGGTCTGTCTTGGTATCTGCTTCTTGGAGGACCTGAGGATAGACATGAGCTGGGTCTGATTATTATGGTGGTGGTGCTTTTATTACGGTGGACATCCATTGCTTTTGTCTTTCTCGCATTTATCCCAGTTATTTTTTCAGACATTCTGCTTTCCACTACTTAGCCCAGGAATTTGGTGTGCGGTGGACCCCCAGTCCCTGCATAGGCACTTGGCTGAGGCCTCACTTAGTGGAGTACCTCGTTTCCTCATACTCTCTAGTTAGGTCAGGAATGGGAAACTTAGGCCAATATAAGTTATATCCTGGCTATTTTATGAAGTGGTGAAAATAAGGAAATGCTCTTTCCTCTGGAGTTGGTACACTGGTAGAATGCACGCTTGGTGCTACTGAAGACCATCTCTGCCACCTCATGGGGAGGAAGCCCACCTGAGCAAGAAGCTGGCGTGTAGGAAAGCAGAGTTAAGAGATGAAGAGATATGTATATATCTCCAGCAATACCTGAAGCTCATAGGAACCCACAGAGTATTGTGGGGTGGGTGTGTGTGTGTGTGTGTGTGTGTGTGTGTGTGTGTGTGTGTGTGTGTAAACTAGTTTGAATTGGGTTTTCGTGACTTGCAAAGAAAGTGTTCTCAAAACCCAAATTACAAATGACACAATGACATCAGGCACCAGACTTTCTTTATCCACTTTTGGATATGTGTGTTTTCTTTAAGGACATGGTTACAGACACACAGCGTGGAACTGTGGAGGGATGTGATTGATTGCTGTCCCTCTGCTCACTCTGTGGTTCAGGGTTGGCTCTTATTCTTCCTTATGTCAATATCCTCAGCTCAAGAGAATTTTTTTTCATTGACCTCGATGGGGGTGGAAATGATTTACAGCCCCTATTTCTGTCAGGCATTTTTCCAAGGATCTTGTGTATATTATCTTACAGAGGCCAGTTGACTGGTGTGTGAAATAATTTATATTATTCTTCCCATTTAATAATTAAAAAACTGAAGATCCAAGAGAACAAGTTGTCCAATGTGATTCAGAAAGTAATTGATGGAGTCCAGTTTCAACAGACAGACTGGGTTTGAGGCCTGGTGCTATCACTTGTTAGAGGGGTGGTGTGGGGCACTAGGCAAAGACCTAAGTGATTCCTCTTGTGGCTATGTCTTTAATTCTCCTTCTTCTTCTAAAATAGGTCTCATCCCAGGTAAGATCTATTGGCATATGTCACAAGCAAGGTCAAGCATCATGGTGCATGTCATAGGCCAGGCCAATCATCATGCCCAGCATCAGTGACTACTCTGAGGTGTGCTCCAAACCCACACTGGACCAATTAGAGTCCTCATCTGATATATTATTTCAAAGTTAAGTCTCTATTTCCTCCTCCTTGTTCTTGGGACAAGGTGGAGGAAATCAATGGAATTGCGTGTGGTCATACCCCCCGTGATATGGAAAAGTCTGTTGAATGTGGGAGGCAGCCTTGTGGGCAGAGACAATGTCAAGATGGAGAGGTAGGGAAGAACCACTGAGGCACCTGGGGTTGGGTCTGTGCATCAGGTAACCCCAGAGCCGAACTTCAGATCTCCTCTGACTGCAGTTTGGATAGATAAACCAATATATTCCATGTTTTTCTGTCTCTTGAAGCCAAGAGTTCTGAGTGACATGGGAATGATGGTCATGACCTCATGGGAATCACTGATTAAGGGATGACTCCTCTAGAGTTAGACTCCTCTCGAGCTAGTTACGTTGTTACCCGGGTAACATGTCAGAGCTCACAGGATTGACTCCAGGAAGGCGGCATTTCAGGGAGGCACCGTTGGGGAGACCATCTCTGCTCCTCTGATATCAAGGTTAGCAATGGCTGGCACAAGTGGGTGATGCATAAGGTTTTATCTGAGCATAAAGGCCTTTGCTCAGCATGACAGTTTTATAGATCAGTAAATCGTGGTGTATCAGTTTCTTGTAGCTTCTGTAACAAGGCACTATAAGCTGTGTGTCTTAGAACAAATAGCTTTTTTTTTTTTTTCTGCACAGTTGTGAAGGTCTAGAATTATGGAATTAGGATGTTAGCAGGGTTGGTTCCTTCTGAGGAAGTGAGGGAGAATCTGTTCTATGAATCTCTTCTGTTTTCCAGTGATTTGCTGGCAATTTTTGGTGTTCTTTGGCTTTTATAGTCTCTGCTTTCATTTCACTTGGTGTTCTCACTGTGTGGGTGTCTGCCTCTCTATACAGCGTTCTCTTTTATAAGGACATTAGCCATATTGGATCAGGGGCCCACCTTATTTCAGTAATTAACTAACTATATCCGCAATGAACCTATTCTCAAATATGGTCACATTCTACAGTACCTGTGATTAGGACTTTAAAATGTGAATTTTTGGGGACACAATTCAATCCATAACAGATGGCACATTACAAAACCCCCTCAGAGTACCTAAAAGCCAGGAAATGTCAGGAGCAATTTTTTATTAACTTCTTACTTGGCACTACTTGTTATAATTTTTAAATTTCTAATTTTGAAGTAATTTTAGAATTAAAGAGGAGTTGAAAATATAGAACAGAGAGTTCCTATATAACCTCTACTCAGCTCCACCCAAATTGACTGAATAATTTACAGACATTATTCAAATGCTGTTAATTGACACACTCATTCTGTTACTGTTCCAGGATCCAATCTGGGATTGCCCAAGTGTCTTTACTTGTCAGAGCTCCTTACTCACCTTCAATCTGGGGCTGTTCCTCAGTCTTTCCTCATCTTTCTTGACCTTACCAGTTTGGTCAGTTATTTTGTAGAATGTTCCTCAATTTGGATAGTTCAATGCTTTCTCAGGATTAAATTGAGGTTAGGCATTTTTGGGAAGAGTACCACAGAGGTGATTTGTCTTTTTCAGTACATCATATCAGAGGGCATATTGGCACTACTTTAACAACACTATTTGAAAGCTTATGGCTTCCATTTAACTAAAACCAGTGATCACCATCATCATAATCATCATCACCATCATGATCACCATCATCACACCATCACCATCACTCTATCAGTACCATCATTACCACCATCAGCATCAACATCACCATCATTAATATCATCATCCCCATCACCACCACCATTATCACCACCACCACCATCGTCATCACCATCATCATCACATCAACACCATCATCATTATCATCATCATCACCACCATCATTATCACCACAACCATCATTGCTATCATCACCATCATCATCACCATCACCACCACCACCATCACCATCATCATCACATCAACACTATCAACATTATCATCATCATCACCACCGCCATCACCACCACCATCATTACTATCAACACCACCATCATCATCATCATCACCATCAACAGCATCATCATCATCATCACAATCACCATTATCACACCATCATCCCATCACCACCACCATTATCATCACCACCACCATCATCCCATCACCACCACCATTATCATCACCACCACCATCATCATCACCATCACCACCATCACCATCACATCAACACCATCATCATTATCATCATCACCACCATCATTATTACCACCACCATCATTGCTATCATCATCAGCATCATCATCACCATCACCACCACCATCATCATCACCACCATCATCATTATCGTCATCATCAACAGCATCAGCATCATCATCACCATCACAATCACCATCATCACACCATCAATACCATCATCCCATCATCACCACTATCACCATCATCATCACCATCACCACCACCATCATCACATCAACACCATCATCATCATCACCACCATCATTATCACCACCACCATCATCATTACCATCACCACCACCATCATTACTATCATCATCACCATCACCACCACCATCATCATCGCCACCATCATCATCATCAACAGTATCAGTATCATCATCACCATCACAATCACCATCATCACACCATCAATACCATCATCTCATTATCACCACTATCACCATCATCATTACCATCACCACAACCATCACCACCACCATCATCATCATCACTATCATTGTCATCACCACCACAATCACCATCACCATCATCATCACCACCATCATCACAATCACCATCATCAACATCATCATCACCATCATCATCATCACAATGATTGTCAGCATCATCACCACCATCAACATCACTATCACCATCACTACCATCATCACTCACTATCACCATCACCATCATCATCATCATGTGCTATGCAAATTACTTCATAGTCACTAACTCAATAAATTCCCTGAAAATCTTACACTATAGGTACTAATACTACCCCCATTATCAAGGGAGAAACTGAGGGTCAGAGAGGCTAAGTCACTTGCTTAAGGTCACACTGGTGGTAAGTGGTTAAATTAGAACTTGAATGCCAGTCTTAGTGACTAAAAATTTCATCCTTCACCACTCTTTGAGTCTGATGTTCAGTGTTGTGCTGCATGTTTCCAACTTTCTGTAATCCCTTATAGGTGGTAGTGGCTCTGTGATACCTTCCAGACAGTAGGAAATAGCTTATGGCTTCTGGGAATGTTGAGCTTTTCTGATATATTCTTTGCCCTTCCTGCTTCATTCTTCATCCTTGGTATGTAGATCTGTGGCTGGAGGCATGACAGCTATCTTACAACCATGAGGCAACAGACATGAGCAAGAAAACCAATCTGCTAAAGGTGGTCCTGCAGAGATTAAAAATGGCCTGACTCCCTACAAACATTGCTGAGCAGTCACAATAGCCCTAGACTCCTTGTCATGCGTCACAAATAAGAGGATTTTCTATTTTAATGCTGTTATTGTCAGGTATTCTGGGAAGCATTATGTTATTTTCAGCCATGTGTGGTCCTTACTGAGACTTAAACACAAATAAAGCTCTCTTCTGCTTAAGGTTCGAAAATTTAAAAATTTTTTTCTAAAATTTTAGTTTAATTTGGGGATCACAAATTCTTACAACTATAGAGGGCAAATAATGTAAATAAATGAGTTAAATATGATCTAGAAGTTACCTTCCCCCGGGTAAAGAAGGGCAACTGTTAGATCACCTTACCATTGCCTTGCAAAAAAAGGGCCCAGTGCTGCAGGCATTCCATTTTCTAAGAGAAATGATGAATTCTATTTTTAATGTAAATTTTAAAGTAGTAATTTCAGATTTTTAAATGTTGGCCACTATCCAAAACCTTGTAGACCAAACACAATGTGTGTATTGGCTAGATATGACCCAATGACCTTCAATTTGCAAACTTTGCAATCACAAACATCATGATGTTTATTTATTTTAGGGATATAGAGCAAAGAAAATATTGCAAGAAAGATGGCTAGGACCAGGGGTGGTGGCTCATGCCTGTAATCTCAGCACTTTAGGAGGCTGAGGTGGGAGGATCACCTGAGGTCAGGAGTTTGAGAACAGCCTGGCCAACATGGTGAAACTCCGTCTCTACTAAAAATACAAAAATTAGCCAGGTGCAGTGGTGTGCGCCTGTAATCCCAGTTACTCGGGAGGCTGAGGCAGGAGAATCACTTGAACCCGGGAGGTGGAGGCTGCAATGAGCCGAGATCAAGCCACTGCACTCCAACCCAGGTGACAGAGCAAGACTCCTTTTCAAAAAGAAAGCTGGCTAGAACTTTTTTGATCTTTGAACTGGTAATAAAAACAAACAGCAAAAACAAGCTGACAAATAGGATTTCCTCACATTGCCATCATTCATCAATGCGGAGGCTGGAAACCATGAAACATGGTGACAGGAAGCTGGTTCGCCTAGTCTCTGCAGCATCTTTAATTGCAGCACCCACCCCGTGATCCTGCCTTCATTCTGATGACAAATGACTACCCACAGACTCAACCTTGACATCCTGACTTTCGGCTCTGGAAGCAGCAGCCTGGTCAAACTATTTCAGGACAAGCACATTAAAATCTTCCCTTCCCCCAACTTTGAAATAGGGTTTGCAAAATTACATGAGGCGCACAGGGAGTAGGAGTGATGAATCCCAATTTACAGATAGGAAAACAGGGAGGGGAGAAAAGTCAACCTTCTCAAGTCTTAAAGGAGGAAGTTTGGTGTTGCCCAGAGCAACGGATGGGCTGCCTGACTCTCAAAATCCTTTCTTTCCAGTAGAGAGCAAAACATTTCCAGTAGTCTCTGGCTTCAAAGAAAGTGTGTGTGTTAAGAGATTTGAATGGTTTTTCAGGTGCTGTCATAGGCAGTGGTAATTTACAAAATACTCAACTCTCAGTACAGCACGGGCATCAACCAGTTGAAATGACGGCCTAACCAATCAGACACCAGCCACAAACCCTCTGTTCAGCAGCACCAGTGCAAACCCTGCTGAACATCAACCTTGCTCATAGGGTCATAGGGACTCCCAGTGGAGTCAGGACAGCAGGAGAGAAAGGGATCTTTTTACCCAACCAATTCCACTGGCCACTAATAGAAAACACCAAGCAAAAGTACATTCCAAATCTTGTCTCTGCTGTGGCTCTGGTGCCTGGTCAAATAAGCAGTTGACTACTCTGTTGTCTTTATACACCTATTTTATTACCTGTTAATGTCTGCAGATAAACATACATAATAATTATAATAATTATTATTATTGAGACAGGACCTCGCTCTGTTGTCCAGGCTACAGTGCAGTGGTGTCATCACAGATCTCTGCAGCTTTGACCTCTCGAGCTCAATCAATTCTTCTGCACTCAGATGATCTACCCACCTCAGACTCCTGAGTAGCTGGGACTACAGGCATGTGCCACCATGTCCAGCTAATTTTTGTATTTTTTTGTAGAGACAGGGTTTTACCATGTTGCCCAGGCTGATCTTGAACTCCTGGGCTCAAGCCATCCTCCCGCCTCGGCCTCCCAAAGTGTTGGGATTAGAGACATAAACCACCACTTCGAGTCAGAAACATGCATTTTTAAACCATCCTTGAACCTTTCCTTCTTTTCCATTTTTTTAAAGATACTGTTCACATATGATAAAATTCAACAATCTTATGCATATACTTTGATGCATTTGGGTAATTATACACAATTCTGTGAATGCCACAGTCAATTGTATGGTGTACTAAAATTTACCAAGGGAGATTTTAGGCGCTCTTAACACACACACACACACACACACACACACACACACACACACACAAACACACACACAGTAACTATGTGAGAAGAGGAATATGTTAATTTGCTTGATTGTAGTAATTATTCCACTATGTACATGTGTATCAAACTATCATGTTGCACACCTTAAATATATACAATAGAGAGATATGGGACAGTCTCCCCCCAAAAACCTTTCCCCATGCACTTCTGTGCTTGGTCCCTTCCCCAAGCCCTGACCACAGGCAACTACTCATTTGCTGTCACAGTGGTTTTATTCTTTTCTAGAGTTTCATATAGACAGAATTTTACAGTATACAGTCTTTTGTGTTTGACTTCTTTCACGTTGCATAGTGTTTCTGAGATTTGCTGGGCACAGTGGCTCACACCTGTAATCCCAGCACTTTGGGAGGCTGAGATGGGTGGATTATATAAGGTCAGGAGTTCGAGACCAGCCTGGCCAACATGGTGAAATCGTGTCTCTGCTAAAAATACAAAAATTAGACAGGCATGGTGGAAGGCGCTTGTAATCTCAGCTACTAGGGAGGCTGAGGCAGGAGAATTGCTTGAACCCAGGTGGCGGAGGTTGCTGTGAGCCGAGACTGTGCCATTGCACTTCAGCCTGGGAGACAAGAACAAAACTCTGTCTCAAAAAAAAAAAAGTTTCTGTGATTCATCCATATTGTTGCAGGTATCAATAGTTCTTTCCTTCTGATCGCAAGGAGGCATTCCTTTGTAAGCCCATGTCAGAACTCGTTTATCTGTCCCTCAGTTATTGGACATTAGAGTTTCGTCCAGGTTTCGGTTATTGGGAATAATACTACAGGCCCTGCATTTTGGCTTGGTTTTAGCACTGCACATACTATAGATGACCCTGAAGATCTTAATTTGCATTATGCATATATAGAAATAGAGAAGTGGAAAAAAGCTTTGCTTTCTGCAAACTCTTCATTGGTATTGCTAGAACTATTGGTGCCACAAGGCATAAACCACCACTTCCAGTCAGAAACATGCATTTTTAAACCATCCTTGAACTTTTCCTTCTTATAATATTTTATATTTTATATATATACACATACACATACACATATATATAGACTGATACTGGCCTGCATTCTAAAGACTTTCAAAACAAGTACCAATTTGATGGAAAAGACAAGGTTGTCAAAAAATAAAAAGTTTGGCCATAAGTAATAAATCATATATTCCCTTCCATGTGAATATACTGTATCTATAAAGAAAATCCTGTTCAACTGGTCACAGATTTGTGCAAGACCCTTGGAAGGTGCAGCGAGTTTTCTGACCCTGTCTTATGTTGATGACCATCATCTGCATGTATGTCTTCAGCCTCAGCTGAAAGCAACCCTGATTCTGTGGATAAGATGAATAAGATCATATCCCGCAAAGAAATAAAAACAGAAACTAGAGATAATGAACACATGGACAGTCACAGCATTAGATCTCATTTATATGCACCCTTGTCATCTATGGGCTGGCTTTATATCCTTTGATTACTGTGTGTTCTGTCTGCTTGTTAAAGTGTTTCAAGCATTTACTGTTTCAAGCAGAAGATCTGATATATTAGACTTGTGATTCTAATTATACGTTTAGAAAATAATGATTACGTCTATAATCAACATTTAAATTAAAGCTAATCTTTAAAATTTGTTAAATTCAGCAGTTCTAAACTTATTTGTTGTGTGGCTAACACGTCATTGTTTAGAGAAATGCTCACTGTTTAAAGACTGGTAAGTTGGACCAGAGACAAAATACAGGTAGTCATGAGGACTGCTTTTCAAAGCCAATGATGTCATCAGGAAATTATCTGTGTCCAAGACTTTGCTGTTCTCCAGTCATAGATATTCTCAAGTAGGCAGGCCCCTTTTGGTGGAAGATGGTCACCAGCAGCTCTAGGTACTTTTCCCAAAGCATCCACTAATTTTCCAGATGGAGTCCCATTGGACCCTCTTGGGTGACATGACCATCCCTCAACGAATAATTGTGGTCTACATAGGAAAAAAATCTTGCAAACCGTGTTTTCCTCTGCTCCAACCAAAACAAGCATCAACAAAGAAGCTGTTGTTTTTCCCACACCCCAAGCAGCAGACACCAGCCAGGTATCCTCTAATTCGGTTCTGACACTGTCTACCCAAAGATAGCATCATATCCCACAGGTTGAAGGCTCAGTCCCATAAGACTGTCCCCTCCTTCCCACCAGTGGCAAGTCTGGTCCTCTAGAACTTCTGATTGACTGGCTTCAACTTGCGGTGTCCACCATCCCCCTTTGGGTTGGATTAATTTGCTAGAGTGGCTCACAGAACTCAGGGAAACACTTATGTTTACCGGCATATTAGAAAGGATATTGCAAAGGATACAGACAAAGAGACACATAGGGTGAAGCGCGGGGGAGGGGCGTGGAGCTTCCATGCCTTCCCCGGATGCCGCCCTCCAGAAATCTCCACGTGTTCAGTGACCAGGAAGCTCCCTGAGCCCAGGGCTCAGAAGCTTCATGATGTCAGCATTCCTTCCCCTAGCGTATGCAGCAGGACTGTCTCTGGAATGAGGGTCTCTGGACCCATAATCAGTTAGAATCCTGCCTGTGGTTGGTGAAAACAGGACAGCAGAGAGATTCTGTTTCCTAAAGCCTAATATATCCAATATTATAACAAAAGACTGTAACAAAAACTATGGGAGTGACAAGCCTGAACTTGTGGATAAAAACCAATATATGTATAGGAAACTGAAGGGGGGTGGCCAGGCAGGGCCAATAATCCGATATTTACATAAACTGCAGAAAAAGAGAAAGGAATGCTGTTTTTGGGTTCCGAGTTCTGGGTAGCACGACATACATACAGATAGGAAGCCTTTTACTGAATTCCTAAGCTTTGGCCTTGTTTTCGCTTTTCTCCTGCAGGTCGATACAATTTGAGAACTCAAATTGTGCCCTTCAGAATGAGGTGAGCAGATCTGCTAGAGGACCACGATGACCCTGCCCACTTTTGAATGCCCAGAGGAAATTCCCTGGACCATTTCTGGGCCATTTAATTGGAGCTGAGCAGCTGCCTTGATTTATTATTTAACATTTTTCTTGCAGGACCCTTATCTGCTCAAATAGCGTTATCAGTGACCTGAGGGCTGAGATGTTACATCCTCCCCTACTTCTAGCCCTGTGGTTTAGCTTCAGATTCTCAATTAACGAAGTAAGGTAGGGAGAAACAAAAAAGAAGGGTGGGAGGCAAGAACGATCTAGGATGAATGGTAAGCCCCAAACTGCTAGACCAAGCAGAACATGGAAAATACACACAAGGAATTACATGCTTGTCACTCTGCGGTAGAGGTAAGTTAACGGCTCCAATAAATCATGTCTCCCAGTATCCAGACCCTTGTGACTTTCCTTCCTACGTTAACTCTAGGTGTAATGTCAAAATCATTTCTAACTTGCTTTGGTCAATCTGACATCAGCAAGTATGATAAGAACAGAGGCTTGGTAAGTGCTTGTTCTTTAGGAATCTAGGTGCTATGTGTCGAAGCCCAAGCTAGTCATGTGGTTAAAGCTCAGGGAGAAGAACTCGACACCCACCTGACAGCCCCAGCTTAGACAGCCCCACTTAGATAGCCCTAGCTTACTGCTAGACATGGCAAGGAGGCACCTGGGATCATCCAGCCCTAGCTGGGCTTCCAGATGACTGTGGTCACTTGAGTAATCCCACAGAAGACCAGCCCAAATTGCCAAATCATCTCTCTCTCTCAACCTATCTATTGAGCCTGCCTATTTATCTATCTATCTGCCCACCCACCTACTGACCTACCTATCATTCACCTATCATCTATCCAACTCTATCTATCTATCTATCTATCTATCTATCTATCTATCTATCTATCTATCTACTGAACTACCTGTCATTCACCTATCATCTATTTATCCAACTCTATCTATCTATCTACTAAACTACCTGTCATTCACTTATCATCTATCTATCCAGCTCTCTCCTGATTATCTAATCTACGTATGTATCTATCATTTATCTATCTATCTATCTATCTATCTATCTATCTATCTATCTATCTATCTCCTATTATCTATCCTGCTCTATCTATAGATCTATCTATCTATCGATCGATCTATCATTCACCTATTTTCTATCCTGCTCTAGCTATATATCTATCATCTAATCTATCTAAAGTGATTGTGTTTTAAGTCACTTTAGGGTAGTTTTTCATGCAGTAATATGTATATATACACACACATATTTACATATATGCTTCTATATATGGAAACATATGGACTATATTATTTAACGTATTCATAGGCTAAGACACAGTATACATATATAAATATATATAATTAAAAGTTATAAAAAGTAAGACTTCCTTTTACCACACACGATGCCTCATAATAGTTTCTATTTCTTTGCTTTTCATTTCATTGTTTTCTCTCTCTTGCTTCTTCTATTTCTCTTACTAACTCTGATTAATAACCTACTAAAATCATTTCACAACTTACTACTGGATTGTTACTCCCAGCTTGAAAATCCCTGCCCTAGAGTACAGGTTTTTTACTTGGTGGGTGGGGGGTTCCGGGATGCACTTCAAGGGGCTGTTCCTTCAGTTTCTACACAGTTTCTGTGAGCATGGGCAGGTGCATTTGCTGGGGGAGGCCACAGACTTTTGTCAGATGTGAAGAACTACCCACAGCTCTGTGCACTCTGCCTGGGTATGGCATCCGCGGTCGCAACATCACACGCTGTCAGGCGATGATCCCGAATCTCTGTCTCCTGCCAAGATCTTCTGCCTGAGCTCTCGACTCAGCGCCAACAGCCTACCAGACATTTCCATCTGGATGTCCCCAAGGCACCCTAAAGACATTCGTTTCCAAATTTTTCCATTTTTGTGTTACCCACACCCTCTGCCAAAAACCCAGCTTTTTCAGTCACTTTCCAAGTCAGAAGCCTGTGAAGTCATCTTCCCCCCCCCAACCCAGGTTTATTAAAGTCTCATTAACAAATACAAATTGTATCTATTTCTGGTGTGCCCGGGGTGGCCAAGAGAGACATACATTCATGGGTTCTTAGCCAGTAAAGCCCCTTCCTCATTCCTCTTTTCCACTTATTACTAGAGACAGAAACTAAAAACCATGGCTTCAAGCTGCTAAAAGCCTAAAACAAAACAAAACTGAACCACAACAACAAAATAAGGTGGGTACACCAGGATGTTTTGGTATACATACATGTTGTGAAATGATTACATAAGCTAATTAGCATAACCGTCACCTCACTTACTGATCTTTTTTTTTTCTCTTGTAGCAAGAATTTTTGAGATCTACTCTCTCCGCAATTTTCCAGTCTATCGTGTTATTATTAACTGCTGTCATCATGCTGTACCTCTCCAGAACTTATGAGTCCGGCATAACTAAAACTCTCTCCCCTTTCATTCCTGATCTCTCTTCACCACTCACTCGACACATCAAGGCAGTCACCCAAATTGCGTTGATCCCACTGATTCTACCTGCTAGATATCTTTCACATTCTTTTCTCTGATCTAGCCTTTCTGCAATTTTCCTGCTTATAGTCCTCTCATCTCTTTCCCAAATTGTCACTGGAGCTTCCCTACTGGTTTCCAGGTATGTAATTTCAATGGTCAGATCCATTTCTACTATGACCACCAAAGTAGTCTTTGAAAATTAGGTGTTATGACATTACATCAACCCTTAACATCACCCAAATATAGTCCACACGACAGAGTAACAAATAATAGAAACTCATTTGCATGGGTGAGGGGTGTTTCATGATCTGGCCACACGTTACCTGTCCAGACTCAACACACACTGTTGTTTTCAGCAATATTTCCCCCAGCATACTATGTTCCCACATTTTTGCACACAATTCCTGCAATGCTATTACCCTGCTTACCCAGCTGGCAAACTGCTACACATCCTCCAGATCTCAGCCTAGGTTTGACCTTTTCTGGGACTAATAACAACAGGTTTCGGTGATGAGCACTTGTTGGGCACAACACACTCTTCCAAAGACTTCACATGAGTGAATTTGACTGAGCCACACAACAGTCCTGTAAGAGAAGTACTGCTGCTATCTTCACTCTACAGAGGGGAACCTGAGGCTCAGAGGAATGAAGAAACTGGCCAAAGGTCACACAGTGAACGCGTGGGCATTGCGAAGATTCAAACCTAGCAATTTGGCTCTGGAATCCACATTGTTAAAAAAAGAAAACTCATGTGAAAATGATTTCAAACCCACTGAAGAGTAGCAAGAATAACGCAAAGAAAAGAATACCTGAATGCACTTGATCCAGATTCAACTGCCATTTTGCCCATTTGCCTTATTTTAAAAGTTATTCTCTCTCTCTGTATGAGAGAATATGTGTGTGTATACATATACACATAATACATTTATGTATAGGTATACACATATACACATGTGTATATATCTATACATATCTATACATATACACATATACATATAGACATATACACATATATTTTTTCTGAACAATTTGAGACTAAATTACATTTATCTTGGCCTTTTGCCCTTAGATGATACGTGAGCATAAAAATCCTCTTATGTAAGTATACACTCTTACATGACCAAGAATAAGTATATTCTTTCATAACTGCAGTACAGTTATTAGATTCAGTGAACACTTTATTTAAATGTATTCACTCCTCCATCCAGTTTCCAATGTTGTCAACTAACCTATCATGTCTTTATAGTTGTTTTCTCCCTCTAGTACAAGACCCAGCCTTGGATTGGGTGCTGTGTTGGATATCGTGTTCGTGGTACACATCGTATTCGTGTTAGGTATTGTATTCTTCTAGGGTATCATACTCCTCAGGTGCAAGGTGTCTATTTAACCCTCAGTCATTTTGTTACTCTTGATCACCTGGTCAAGGTATTGTCTGCTACGTCCACTCTGTGGATGCTATTCATTTTTTTCTTGTAAGCAGCAAGCCTTTTGTGGGAGATACTTAAGACCACAGGAACTCCTGCTACATCAGATTTCCTATTCCCCACCTTGGGTTTAGCATGAACTGACGAATCTGGCCTAAACCAACTTTCGTGTGATGGCTTCAAAATCAGAATATTCCACTTCCAGTACTTTCTCCGTGTTTGCCACGGGTGCCTGCAGAGTTCACGCTTTTAAACAGGATGCCATGGTTTCCTTCCTTCTCCCAGGTAGGCTTAGACACCCTCACCTTCATCTCCAGGTTACCATAATAGTAATGGCCTGTTTTACTATTGTTTTGTCTACCTCCTTCTCCATTAAGCTTATGAGCTTATTGAGGGCAAGCACCCACTTTTTTTCCTCTTTGTATCCACGGCACGTATGAGGAGCTTGTCCTAAAATTGGTGCTCAGTATTTGCTTTTGACTAAGATAAAATCTACTGCCCCATGTGGGTGGCAGAATAATGGCCCCCAAAGAGGTCTAAGTGCAAATTGCTGGAACCGGTAAATATGTCACCTTACATGGCAGAGGGGACTCTGTAGATGTGACTAAGTTAACGGTTTTAAAATGGGGAGGTTATCCTAGGTTATCTGGGTAGCCCAATGTCATCACAAGGGTCCTTAAAAGGCGGAGGCGGGAGTTCAGAGAAGACGGAGCAGGCTGTGCTATTGGTTTTCCTGGGAGGGGCCATGAGCCACAGAAAGTGAAGAGCCTCTGGAAGCTGGGAAAGGTTAGGGACAGAGCTCTCCCTAAGCCCCCAAAGGACCGCAGCCCTGCCAGTGCCTTGATTTATTCCCCACAGGACCCATGTTTGGACTTCTGACGTCCAGATCTGTAAGATGATAACTTTGTGCATTTTTAAAAAATCCATCCTGTGTGTGGTTATTTGTTACAGCAGCAATATGAATGGAACACACCGACTTCAGGGGGAAATTTTCTCCTCACCCGCTCCTCCACTGCTGCTCGCCAGGGCTGGTAAGGCAACAGAGGCTTCCTTGCAGGCCAGGGGACACCCCTCACCCCACCCCCACCCTCCCCATGAGGATATCCCTGAGGGTTTCTGGTTCTCCAAACTGTCTTGCAGAACACTGGGCATCCACCTAAACAGCCCCAGATGGGGCTGGCTGCTTTCTTGTAGCAAGGGAGGTGCTCACCAGTGTGTGTCTCTTCAGCTTAGACCAAAAGGGATTTTTTCTGGCTAGGGCAATCAGGCAAGAGAAAGAAATAAAGGGTATTCAATTAGGAAAAGAAGAAGTCAAATTGTCCCTATTTGCAGATGACATGATTGTATATTTAGAAAACCTCATCATCTCAGCCCCAAATCTCCTTAAGCTGATAAGCAACCTCAGCAAAGTCTCAGGATACAAAATCAATATGCAAAAATCACAAGCATTCTTATACACCAGTAACAGACAAACAGAGCCAAATTATGAATGAACTCCCATTCACAATAGCTTCAAAGAGAATAAAATACCTAGGAATCCAACTTACAAGGGATGTAAAGGACCTCTTCAAGGAGAACTACAAACCACTGCTCAGTGAAATAAAAGAGGACACAAATAAATGGAAGAACATACCATGCTCATGGATAGGAAGAATCAATATCATGAAAATGGCCATACTACCCAAGGTAATTTATAGATTCAATGCCATCCCCATCAAGCTACCAATGACTTTCTTCACAGAATTGGAAAAAACTGCTTTAAAGTTCATATGGAACCAAAAAAGGGCCCGCATTGCCAAGACAATCCTAAGTCAAAAGAATAAAGCTGGAGGCATCATGCTATCTGACTTCAAACTATACTACAAGGCTACAGGAACCAAAACAGCATGGTACTGGTACCAAAACAGAGATACAGACCAATGGAACAGAACAGAATCCTCAGAAATAATACCACACATCTACAGCCATCTGATCTTTGACAAACCTGAGAAAAACAAGAAATGGGGAAAGGATTCCCTATTTAATAAATGGTGCTGGGAAAATTGGCTAGCCATAAGTAGAAAGCTGAAACTGGATCCTTTCCTTACTCCTTATACGAAAATTAATTCAAGATGGATTAGAGACTTAAATGTTAGACCTAATACCATAAAAACCCTAGAAGAAAACCTAGGTAATACCATTCAGGACATAGGCATGGGCAAGGACTTCACATCTAAAACACCAAAAGCAACGGCAACAAAAGCCAAAATTGACAAATGGGATCTCATTAAACTAAAGAGCTTCTGCACAGCAAAAGAAACTACCATCAGAGTGAACAGGCAACCTACAGAATGGGAGAAAATTTTTGCAATCTACTCATCAGACAAAGGGCTAATATCCAGAACCTACAAAGAGCTCAAACAAATTTACAAGAAAAATCAAACAATCCCATCAAAAAGTGGGCAAAGGATATGAACAGACATTTCTCAAAAGAGGACATTCATACAGCCAACAGACACATGAAAAAATGCTCATCATCACTGGCCATCAGAGAAATGCAAATCAAAACCACAATGAGATACCATCTCACACCAGTTAGAATGGCGATCATTAAAAAGTCAGGAAACAACAGGTGCTGGAGAGGATGTGGAGAAATAGGAACACTTTTACACTGTTGGTGGGATTGTAAACTAGTTCAACCATTATGGAAAACAGTATGGCGATTCCTCAAGGATCTAGAACTAGAAATACCATATGACCCAGCCATCCCATTACTGGGTATATACCCAAAGGATTATAAATCATGCTGCTATAAAGACACATGCACACGTATGTTTACTGCAGCACTATTCACAATAGCAAAGACTTGGAATCAACCCAAATGTCCATCAGTGACAGACTGGATTAAGAAAATGTGGCACATATACACCATGGAATACTATGCAGCCATAAAAAAGGATGAGTTTGTGTCCTTTGTAGGGACATGGATGCAGCTGGAAACCATCATTCTTAGCAAACTATCACAAGAACAGAAAACCAAACACCGCATGTTCTCACTCATCCTGATGTAAATGACGAGTTGATGGGTGCTGACGAGTTGATGGGTACAGCATACCAACATGGCACATGTATACATATGTAACAAACCTGCACGCTGTGCACATGTACCCTAGAACTTAAAGTATAAGAAAAATAAATAAATAAATAAATAAATAAATAAATAAAGAGAAAAATGCTGCCCCTCATATACACCATTGAATACTACGCAGCCATAAGAAAGAATGAGTTCATGTCCTTTGCAGGGACATGGATGAAGCTGGAAACCATTATTCTCAGCAAACCAACACAGGAACAGAAAACCAAACACCACATGTTCTCACTCATAAGTGGGAGTTGAACAATGAGAACACACGGACACAGGGAGGGAAACATCACACACCGGGGCCTGTCGGGGGGTGGGGGATGAGGGGAGGGAGAGCACTAGGACACACACCTAATGCACGCGGGGCTTAAAACCTAGATGATGTGTTGATGGGTGCAGCAAACCACCATGGCACGTGTATACCTATGTAACAAACCTGCACGTTCAGCACCTGTATCCCAGAACTTAAAGTTAAAAAATATGCTGGCCCTGAAAAGTAGAGCTCAAGGCTTTCTGTCCCTGAAACAAAAGCAGGAAGATACATACGCCACATTTTTATGACTGCTCGGGACTGAAGTTAGAAAACAACCCATCGGACAGTCAGACATTGCTGGAGAAGTCAGGAGACGTGTTTCTATTCTGTCCCTCTCCAGCGTGTGTGGCACCTCTCAGGGCACTGGGGGCCGTGTGGATTTGCTGACTTTGATAATAAAACAAAAGGGAGAAGAGAAGAGTAAAACAGGGTAGAAGAAGAGATCTGGGCAATAACGGTAGGGTTCCAGCCCCTCTTTTCAATCCTGCCTCACTCACTCCAAGAACAGATTGAGCCGCCCAACACCGGGGGCCTGGGAGCCAACCACAGTGGGTGGTCACCTCATTCTGGTGTCTGGCTATGCGGGCAGATAGACAGCAGAGCTGGAGAAGGAGTGAGACCAAGCTCCTGTGTGTCCTGAACACTCCTCCTGTAGCTAACTACCAGCTTCTCCAATGTATAAGGCACGCATGCTGGTTGGTTTTTCTTTCTGGGAATAGCCCAGTACTCTTTGTCTAAAACCTAATGTATGCCCAGCAGCAGAGGGGAACAATGACTGAGGTATTGATTTCATTTTGCCAGATGTAAATTACAGACGGCAGCGGGCAGGAAGCTGCGCCTCCTGCAGAGGAGGGTCATTGTGTCCGAGATGACAGCATAGGCCAGTGGCAGGCCCACATATGTGGGTGCTGGGGCTTACTTCCAGCAATCTGGGAAGACCTAAGAACGAAAGGTATATTACAAAGCTATCTACTGCAGCACCTATCTGATGCTAGGGGAGCTCCATCCAGAGTGTGCTGGGTGGAGGAGAAGTCACTCCAGCTTCCCAGGACCCCGTGGGTGGGAGCTCCTAGAACAGCGATGATCAGGGGGCAGACGACAATGCCAACGGCCACCACTCACTGGGCACTCCATCATGTCAGGCATTTTGCATGGTGCTTTACAAATCATCTTTATAATGTAGTTGTGTTTTTATTATTTTTCATAAAAATATCTAAGTATGTGATAATGATTTATGGTTTACTACTTGTACATTATTTCATTTAGTCTTCAGAAAATACCCCAAAGTGAGGCGATCTTACTAGCCCCATTTCACAGAAGAGAAGACTGAGGCCTCGCAGGGTGAAGGAAACCCGCAGAGGGCACCCAGGTGACCAGCAGGAGGGGTGGAATTCAAAGCCAGGCGGTGTGATCCCAGAGCTTGTGCTCCTGACCCTGGGCTTCTCCACTTGAGAGCCACAGACACTGAAGACGTGGAGGGTTCAGTCACAGCGAGGCTGGCAGGCTACACCTTTGGCCAAGTCTTCACTTCTTTTGTTCAGAGTCCCAGAGCCTTCCCTGCTTGTCTTCTCACTGTCCCCATGACAGGGTCAGCTGTGGCCTCGGACTAAAGTGACCTAGAGGTGGGGTTTGGCCTGTCAGGGGTCGCTGGCCTCACCCTGTCTCCTGTCTGTCCCAACCCCGGAGGGCCAGCTGGTGTCCTCTCCCCTGGCTGGTGGTGGCCAGGCCTGCCCAGTTCCCCTGCCCTGAGTGGCTGCCGGCTTGCATCTGTCCCTTGGAGGATCCCAGAAGCCCAGGGCTGCTCTCATGGACATGGTGACGTCACTATCCAGGGTTTGCAGAGCATGCATCTAATTTCCTGACTTCACGAGGCGCATCCACCAAGAAGCTGCAATCTCCCCAAGAGAAGACTATCGAAGCCTTTGTCCTAACTCAGGGCATGGACTGCTATGTTGACAAATTAGTGAACACAGCCTGCCTCTGCCACAGCGATCCGGAGGTGTTACTAGTGGAGTAGCTCCGGTTTCCAGCAACGTGACTCAGGTGGGGTTATTCTCCTAGGTTATTTCATTAAAGACATTGGGAGAAGTGAGCCAGTATTCCCTTCAACCGCTGGTGACATTTGTTGGGATTGCCTTATTCCGGGTTAGATACCCAGTGAGCATGATCAACTGAAGGGGATGTGAGGTGCAGAGAGGGGGCTGGGAATGGCTGACCCTTGGTGTCTCCAACACCATCACACCTGTCTTGTCTCCCTGACATGCCTCAGTTTCAACCTGCCATCGTGATGCGACGCTCACCACACCCAGGAGTGACATGTGGCTGGGAGGCACCCATATATGTGGTCACTGCACGCGTAATATTATGGAATATTTCTCTACTAATTGACAAGTAGGCACAGCCCTCCATCTCCCCAAGGACTCCATCCACCTCCTCAGCTTCTTCAGACTCTTTCTTGGGATTTGCTAGAGCTTCCCATTACCCAGCAGCCTCTGGAAAGGCCAGGAGGCTTTCCAGATGTTGCTCCCTGTCTTCTGCCTGCCTCTCTTTTGATTTTTTCTGTGCTCTTCTGGTTCATCTGTTAATATTTGTATATTACTTGGACAAATCCACATGCCATTCACAATAATTAGTTAATATGGACCATGTGATTCGATGTACTTTTTTTTTTTTTTTTTTTGAGACAGAGTCTTGCTCTGTCGCCCAGGCTGGAGTGCAATGGCACCATCTCGGCTCACTGCAACCTCCGCCGCCTGGGTTCAAGCGATTCTCCTGCCTCAGCCTCCCAAGTAGCTGGAACTACAGGCGCCCACAACCATGCTCGGCTAATTTTTGTAATTTTATTGGAGATGGGGTTTCACCATGTTGGCCAGATCTGCCCGCCTCGGCCTCCCAAAGTTCTGGGATTATAGGCATGATTATGGCTTTCAATGTACTTTTAAATCAACTCACCTAAAACAGCAACCAAGAGGCTCTAGGCTTCCATGGCCAGGCTGAAAATTTTTCTCCAGACTCCATCACACTGGGTAATGGGGGTGTTATGGAGCATTTCTCCACATCTCTGCTAACCTAAAAATTCTCCCAGCCTGGGTTTTAACAAGGCAGAGCCCCACGTCCATCTCATCTCCAATTTGTCTTGTAATCAATGTCAGGGGAGGGAAGGCAGGAGCAGCTGGCTTGTTATCTCACTACTGCTCATCACCTTCCTGCTCAGCAACTCAGGGGCACAAAATGCTGCTCAAAAATCCCCCAGATTTGACCTGAAATGAGCCTGGGCTCATGTTTGAAGGCTTTCTAATAATGAGCAGTTTGCCTCAGCTGAGGGCCATTTCCATAATCTCCAACCACCCCTGCAGGCGTTTTCCTCACTAGGAGGGGCAAGAGGTCTCCCAGGTGGAGGGAATTTGGAGCAATCCCGGGGAAGAGCCTGTGGGCCTGGATGTAGGCTCGTTTTGATCTCCTGTAATTCAGAGATTATTTCCTGGACACCTGACATTGCTGGTCATTTGCCCTCACATTCGTTCCTCTCCTTTCCCCTACTCTGCTCTGAATCCCAGGCTCTGCAAACCGTTTCCTGGGCTTCCTTATCAACTGGTGTCCTGGTAGTTTCAGCCAACGGGAGGCACTGGTGAGAGGGGAGATGCCAGGGGTATCTTTCTCCTTCTTTCTTTCTGTGCTTTGGGCAGTGTCTCTTAGGAGCTGAGTCCTTCCCATCCCTCCAGCTCCCACCCGGCACTTCCTGCCAACTCTTTCGAGCTCTGGCAACACCACCTCCTCCCTTTCTCTTTGCAGCCTGGGCAGTGGTATTTGCTTCCCGCTATGACTATCTCCAGGTTGTCTCAGGCTCCCCTCTTTGTCCTTACAGCCCGTCCACACTGGCTCCACATCCTAAACCCCATCCCTTGAGTCCTTTGCTGTTGTTTCTGTTGTCCTGACTGGACTTTGCTCCACACACCTATTTTGCATGCAGCCCTGTGCCAGACACTGGGAGAGAGGGAGTCAGCTGTGATCAAATGCAGTAGCCACAAGTCAGAGAGCTATGCCTGTGGTTCTTTGGGGAGTTGGTGCTCACCAAATGCAGAATTTAAATGTGGTGTTGCTCATGGCATACAAAGGTTGAAAATGATGGAATGAGAGATTGCGGCCTCAATAAATGGGAATAAATGCTCTGAAGGTTTTGCTGTTCCCCCCCGTGATGCCGGGTCTCCGTGTTTGGGTCACCGTGAAATGTCAGAACACTCCAGGCTCTGCTGTGAAGAATGGAAGGAGAGCGGTACATACGAATTATTTCTACCTACAGCTTTTCTGTGTGTCTCTTAATGATTTTCACACGCTGATTTCATGAGGCATTTTCATATTCCAAAACAAATATAAAATATTCCACCTCAAAATTATGTAAGTGACTTTTCAGGACTCCAAAATCAGGAGGGTGGCATTTCATAGAACGCCAAGCTCAGTGGTTTGGGGTGCCTCCAGCAGTAGGGCCAGGGGTTCAGGTGCACCTCAGTGACAGAAGCAGAAGCATCAGGCGGACGTGATTGCAATGGCTTCCCGGGTGGCGGTTCTGCACCTTTTCCCATGTGTCCTGGATGACTCTGCTCTCATTTCAGCTGGGAATCATTTCCCGGCTCTGGAAGGTTTCCCCAAAAGTGCACTGATCAGGAGTGTGGGACACTTAGACGGAAGGAGATGATACAGCGTGGCTGAGGCTTTTGTCCATTCCAGGCAAAACCATTCACGACATTCCTTCAGTTCCTGGTTCCTCTTTCGATGTCAAAATCTTCTCTGGAAATCACCATTACTCTTATTTAAAATTTGTGACACAGGGCGTTTCATCATCTTTTCTTTGGTAGCTGAGAACAGCTTGATAGATGGAGGATGATCCACAGACCTCATTTGGAGATGCTCTGAGGATCCAGTGAAGGGGAGGGAATGTGAGGTGGTGCATTTGTGGGATGACAGCTCAGTGGGACACAACTCAGAGGGAGGTGGGGAGAGAGCATCAGAATAAGAACCAGGCAGCAGACACCGGAGGGCTGTGCACTCTACTCACGTCAGAGTGCTGCCTTCATTCTCATTTTTAGAAACCGCAGAAAATATGTTTACATTTCCCCAGTTTTGCAACTCAGGGAGCTAGGATGAGAGGATACTGATGTATTCATTAATTCAACAAATACGGACTGCTTAGCACCCATCGTGATACTAGGCTTCTAGAACTGTATAAAAATCCCCTGCTTTGGGGGAATGTGTCTTTGACATCCAGCATCCTGAGGTCATTTAATGAGTGTTTGGCGATTGAGTACAAATCATAACTTTGTATTTAAAACTTAATGATGATGATACTTATATTACCAGGATGGATCATATTGTTTGTGATTTTCCCTGTGATATCTATATCTGGTTCGCAACAGATGGTTGGTCCTCTAAGCCGTTTTTCTCAACCACTTGGTTCCTTTTCTTATCTTTTTTTTTTTTTTTTAATTAGAACTTTCTGACTCCTTAGAGATGGCAGCCAGAGTCTGTTGGTTCTCACAGTTCTAGAAGCTTGAAATGTCCACAGACCCAGAGCATTTGCCCTGGCTTTTAGTTGCCAATTGTTTTCTCAGAATTATGCAATTGCTGCTGATTTCTCTGTGCATGCCACTGAAAAGACACATTCTCAGTATGTTTTGGATCATGTTTACACTTTTCTGGCATTACAGGATCAAGATCAGGAAACATATTGTTGACTACAAAATACAGAACAGAACATGAAGTCAGCCAGAATTTCTCTTTCATAGACGTACAGTGCACAGATGAGAGATGCTTTGTATAAAGCACACACATCAATGATTCCTTACATTTGTAAAACAAAACATTTGCAAGAATGCACAGATGCCAGTAATTGGTTTCCCACACAGAATGCCATCTGATAAAGGAACTCACTAATACCATATTGCACTTTCTCTGCAAGCATCTCTGGCATTCAATTTGCACCTGACTTTCCAAGCTTCTCCAGGCTGGTGTGATCTGTACTCATTTTATGCTACAAGGAGTACATGCATCTTTGATGGTGACTATGGAGTGATTTTATTTTCTTTACCTTTAACCACAATGTTAGTTTTGTATAAAAAGCATTATTTTTGCTTACTAGAGAGGTACTCTTTTTGAAATGTTATGAGCATTGTCATGACTTTATGCTGGTTTAATAAAATCCAATTTTCAGAGAGTCATTATCATTCTTCCTACTCACTCTGGCTTAGGCGTTTTGTGTTGCTATAACTGAAGGCTACAGATAGGGTAATTTATAAAGAAAAGACATTTATGTCTCACAGTTCTTGAGGCTGGGAAGCCCAGTATTAAAGTGCTGTCATCTAGCAAGGGCCTTCATGCTGCATCTTCCTACAGCAGGGGGCAGATGGCCAAAGGCCAAGAGCAGGTGGGAGAGTAAGAGACAGGAGGGGATGGATGCATTCTTTTATCAGCAGCCCACTCCCATGATAATCAACCCACTCCCAAGATAGCTAACACATGTACATGCCTGTGATAACCCACTCCCCAAATAACCACACTACTGCTGAGATAACTAACCCACTCCTGTGATACCCAACACACTCCCAATATAATGAATCCACTCCCCCAATAACCAACCCACTCCCAAGATAACTAACATACTCCCAATATAATGAATCCACTCCCAAGATAATCAACCCACTCTCATGATAACTAACCCATCCCCAAGATAACTAGCCCACTCGTGTGATAACCAACTCCCAAAATAACCAAACCTCTCCCATGACAACTGACCCACTTCTGAGATAACTAATCCACTTCCATGATATCCAACCCACTCCCAATATAATGAACATACTCCCACAATAACCAACTCACTCCAAAGAGAAATAACATACTCCCAATATAAACCAACCCACTCCCAATATAAACCAACCCATTCCCAAGATAACCAACCCATTCTCATGATCACTAACTCACCCCCAAGATAACTAACCCACTCCCAAAATAACCAAACCACTCCCATGATAACCCTCTCCTGAAGTAACTAACCCACTCCTGTGATACCCAACCCACTTCCAAGAAAATGAACATACTCCCATGATAACCAACCCACTCCACTCCCAAGATAAATAACACACTCCCAATATAATAAACCTACTCTCAAGATAACCAACCCACTCTCATGAGAACTAACTCACTCCTGAGATAACTAACCTACTCCCATGATAACTAGCCAATTCCCGATAAAACCAACCCACTCCCAAGATAGCTATCCCACTCCCAACATAACTAACCCACTTCTGTAGTATCCAACCTCCTCCCCAGATAAATAACACACTCCCAATGGAATGAATCCACTCCCAAAAGTAACCGGCCCACTGTCATCATAACTCACTCCTGTGATACCAAATCCACTCCCTAGATAAATAGCACACTCCTGAGACAGCTATCAGACTCCTGTGATAACCCACTCCCCAAATAACCAAATCACTCCCATGATAACTAACCCACTTCCAAGATAACAAACTCACTCCCATGATAACTCACTCTCAAGATAACTAACCCAACTCTGTAATAAGCCACTTTTGAGATACAAACTTACTCCTGAGATAAATAACCCACTCCTGAGATCACTAACGCACTCCCCAAATAACTAACCCACTCCTGTGATAACTAGCCCACTCCTGAGATAACTCATTCACTCCCATGATAATCAACCCACTCTTGAGATAATGAACCTACTCCTACCATAATTAATCAACTTCTCCAATAACTAGCCCACTCCTAAAATAACTAGCCCACTCCAGAGATAATTATCCCACTTCTGTGATAACTAACCCACCCTCGAGATAACTCACCCACTCCCATCGTAAGTAGTCTATTCCCAAGATAACTAACCACTCCCGAGATAATTAACCCACTCTGGAGATAATGGCATTAGTCCACTCTTAAGGACAGGGCCCTCATGACCTAATCGCCTCTTAAAGGTCCCACCTCTCAACACTGGTGCATTGGCTATCAAGTCTCTAACTCATAAACTCTGGGGGACACATTCAAACTAGAGCACACCCTATTATTTTCAATGCTTGATCATCATACTTGCAGATACACCTGCCTCAGTACATTCCTATTTACACTTGAGATCAGTCCACTCTTTATGTTCATGTCATCATTATGGACATAAAACTGACATTACTACCTTAGTTACTAAGTTTTTCACTTCAGTTAACCTGTGTTAAGCCATTGATCTATTTTTATGAATTGAAAATATGATGCAAACGCAATGGAAGCAACAGACACTGCAAACTTTACAAATGCAAATGAAACACACAAATTATATAAAATTCCATTAGCTGACAATAATTTTAGCCTGATAACTGAATGCTGGCTGAAAACAAAACCAGAGGTCATCTGGTCTTTGTAATGCCTACGTAACTTTAAAATAGTAATGATTATTAAGAACATAATGTAGCTTCTTTGATAATCGTAATTAATCTTATCTTTCAAATTTATGACATATATAATTTCATTGCTTTTTCCTCTGTAGTTGTCAATCCACTTGCTAGAATGCTTGATATTATCTATTAGGCAGTGAAAGCCTTATTAGGGGAGTGAATGTTTTAGCATGGCGCGCTGGTGGAGGTATTGTTCAGTTTGCATGGAAAAATAGAATTTGTCAGAGGGGTGGAGATGAGATGAGACATGAGATAAAGCAGGGCAACATCATGAAGCACCTGGTGCTGACAGAGGGGTAGGTGAGGTTTATATTTTAGAGAAAGATTACCATATGGAGAGTGGTTTGGGAACGGTACCATTCAGAGACCAAAAAGTTACATAGGGAGTTATAGAAACTGAAGTGAGAGATGACGGTGGCAGGGCTTTGAAGAATGGTGATAAAGGTGGAGAGGAGAGGACTGCTCTAAGATGCATGAAGAAACTGAATACATATGTACATTAGACCTAGTGACTGACTCTGTTTGCACACACGTGTGCATGATTTGCAGGGGAGAGGAGGCAAAATGAAGAAGAGGGAGAAATCAAGAAGGATTCCTTGTTCTTGAAATAGAAAACACAGGTGCATGAGCAGGTTTTTGAGAAAAAAATACATTTGCTTTTAGATATCTTGAGTTTAAGTTATCTGTGTGATACTAAGCTGGTATGTGGCACAGACAATTGGAGCTCAGAACATAAAAGTGGTTTGGAATTTCTTATTAGGGAATCATCTGTTGGCATAGAAGTATATATATCCAGGCATTAATTTAATCTATGCAAATATACAAAATCCCTCAAGAGGAGTGGCATCCTGGGAAATGAAGAGGTAGAGAATGGAAGCCTAAAGGATATCTGTCTTCAAGTGTTGCCAGAAGAGCAGCCACATGAAGAAAGTTAGGAGAAACACTGGAAGAGCGCATTGGGGAATTTCGGAAAAAAGAGTCTTTCAAGAAGAGGCAGTGATCAAAGGTACGAGTCCATTTCCACACTGCTATAAAGATACTGCCTGACACTGGGTAATTTATAAACAAAAGAGGTTTAATTGACTCACAGTTCCACATGGCTGGGGAGGTCTTAGGAAACTTACAGTCATGGCAGAAGGTGAAAGGGAAGCAAGTGCCTTCTTCACAAGGTGGTAGGAGAGAGGGAGCAGGGGAAATGGCCACTTTTAAACCATCAGATCTCATGAAAACTCCTGCACTATCATGAGAATGCATGGGAGAAACCACCCCCATTATCCAATCACTTCCCACTAGGTCCCTCCTCTGATATTTTGGGATTACAATTCCAAATGAGATTTGGGTGGGGATACAGAGCCAAACCATATCATCAACAGTTTCAAATGTAGCTGAGACTTCAAGTAAATGAGGATAGACAATGTATTTCTTGGTTTTAACAGCAAGTATTTGGTTCTGTTACCCTGGGAAGTGCAATTTTAATTCAGTGATACATTGAGTGCACTAGGTTGAGGCTGAGAGTGAGTGTGGATTACAAGGAACCACATGAGTGCAAGTGATGCATTCATGTGGATGAGCTGTGAAAACCTGAAACCAAGCAGTGGCTGGAGGGACACCTTACATAGAAAGTCAATCTGTTTTTTCCCTTAACATGGAGGAAATGTGAACATGTTCATAACTGGGGAAGAAACGCATGAAGAAAGATAAAATACATATGCGTAATAGAAAAGAGAAAACTGGCCAGACACGGGCACTCACACCTGTAATCTCAGTACTTTGGGAGGCTGAGGTGGGCAGATCACTTGAGGCCAGGAGTTTGAGACCAACCTGCCCAACATGGCAAAACCCTGTCTCTACTAAAAACTACAAAATAAATTAGCCAGCCATGGTGGTACGTGCCTGTAATCCCAGCTACTTGGGTGGCTGAGGCACGAGAATTGCTTGAATATGGGAGGTGGAGTTTGCAGTGAGCCTAGCTCATGCCACTGGACTCTAGCCTGGTTGACACTGAGACTCGGTTTCAAAAAAAAAAAAAAAAAGAAAGAAAAAGAAAAAGAAAGAAAATTGATAAGACAAGAGTAATGGGGATTCAGAGGAAAACAGGTATGGTTTTAAGACAGGAGGAAGGCTGCCTCCTCCACTGTGAGAGGGGAGAGTTAGAATGGCTGTGGATACAAGTAGGCAGCCAGGGAATCTGTTTCTCTACAACAGTTTCTCATCTGTCTGTGAAGTAACAGCTAAGATGCTGCCTGAGGTAGAAGAAATGGGACAGTAAGACTAGAAGAGCAGGGAGCAAGGGTGAAACACCCTTCATTGAAAGGGGAGGAAAAAGCTTGTTGAACAGAGATGAGCTCTGATTTTGGGGCTGCAAATCATGTATGTCAGTGGATTGTGTTTCTGAAGGAATCTATGCTTTGCTACTCCATCAACTGCTGGTGTATGTTGGGGTCATGTGGAAACTTGTTTTGGCCTTAACCACATTCATTTTGTCTTCTATTTTTCACAGAATTCAATTCACATTTTTCTTGTAGAATCGTCTCTCTCCTACTCCCAGGCAGAGTGGGCTGGAATAGTTTGCTTGGGAAGTGGCATGTGGCCCAGGCCTTACCAATCAGTAAATCCCATTCCATCTGTTTGCATTGACTGGTTCAGAGATGGAAAAAATCACCCATAGTGAGCCAAAAAGACTCAGTCCCAAGACTTTAGTTTGCATTAGTAGGTGAAACAATCTCTCTTTCCATTGTGTTGCTGACACAATAGATCACGGAACTGAATCTGCTGACATCCCTCTTGCTTAGGAATGAAACTAACATGAAGGAAGCCAGAGACAAGAGACAGAGAGAGACTGATTCCTGATGGTAGTGTTTGAACCCATGTACCCAACCATTCTATGTAACCCTTGACTTTTTAGTTACAAGGGCCAACAATTTCCCTCATGTTTAAGTTTTCTGACCTTACAAATGAGGAGTCTTGGATACTTTAGAAGGACATAGCCTGATAGATAGATAGGTCACAAAAATGGAAAGTTCTTAGAGGTTACTACAAAGAAAAAAGAAACAGGGCTTGGGGGTTAATTGAGTATCAGAGACGGAAGACAGGAGTGGTCAAAGCATTTTTTCAGAATTTTTATGTGTGGGTGACCAAGATGATGCTGATTCCATTTAAAGAAATTTCAGGCCAAGAGTTGAGGGAGATGAGTTTGATTTTAGATGAACTGACTTGAGATATGGTTGCATCATTGTCTACAGAAAAATTCATCCAGCATTTGCAAATACCATTTTGATGGATTATGCCCAGAGCATACTATGTGCTAAAAATGCATTGAATGAGTAAAAAAGTGATGTGATTAGGAATGAAACTAACATGAAGGAAGCCAGAGACAAGAGATAGAGACAAGAGATAAAATAATTACTTAAATATCTCTCTCTTCTATTTGGTATCTGCCTGCTTCCTTCTCCAAACCTGTTTGGAAACACGTTCTGAGGAAAAGCAGGAAGGAGGGACGTCATTCTGGCTTCTTCTTGGGAGAGTCCATTACGAAAGACTGTGCACATTTTTTGGGTCATCATTTATTCTAAATAAATTGTAAAAAGGACCTTGATTCCTTTTGTTTAAAATAATTCTGAAAACAAAACACCTGAGCAGAAGTATTTAACTGAACACTTTAGACTTTTAGAGTTGGCTTCCAAATATCAAAATCAAGGACTTTCCGGTGAACTGAGCTTTCTGTGGACATTTAGTATCGTAACTGACTTATCTCAAGGAAATATTTCAGAGGGCTGGGTGAAAACTTAAGATCGCAGAAGTGGGGAGATGGTGCAGGGTTGGAGTGAAGTACTGATTTACTTTTTGTACTCAAACAGCTATTAAAGTAATTTCCTAAATCTATTAAAATAGTTTCCTAAACCCATCTTCTCTCTTATGGCTTTTGCCCCTCTCTGAGTCCTTTTGCTGGACAGAGATTAACATGGAGAGTCACTGAGATTGTTATCCAACTTGCACCAGCCTCTCCCCTGTCTAGGTGTAGTAGCCACAGGGCCCCTGGTGGCTGACCTACTTTGCCATGTCAGAATCGCGTAATTCTGGAAATGTAGTGTGGGCAAGCACGTATGTCCTGAGAGTGGAGCGTTGAAAACGCTGAGTCTTCTAAAGCAGGATCCTCACACTACCACTTTGTTGCTGGGGAGGAGGCAGACTTTCAGAAATCATATGAAAGTATTGAACGACCCAGAGAGGGGGATTCCTCCGGAGTGCAAAGCAGGTCGCGCTTACAGATCTGTGACTCTTACTTAGCACAAAGCCCTGACAATTTTGTTGGGAAACATGTGGTTCCTCCTTTTGCACAGCGTGATGGCTTGGAGAATAATGGGTGAGGGTTATGGGCTGAACTGTGTCCCCCCACCCAATTCCCTATATTTAAGCTCTAACTCCAATCTGGCTGTTTCAGAGACAAGGTCTTTAGGGAAGTGATTAAGGATAAATGAGGTCATAAGGGTGGGGCCCTAATCTGATAGGACTGATGTCCTTACATAAAAGGAAGGCCTCTGAGAGCTTGCATGTTCCATGCACTGAGGAAAGACCCTGTGAGGACATGGAGAGAAGGCAGCTGTGCACAAGCCGGGAAGAGAGCCTTCACCAGAAACCAACCCTGCTGATATCTTGATGTTAGACATCCAGCCTCCAAAACTGTGAGAAAATAAATGTCTGTTGTTTAAGCCACCCAGTCTATGGTATTTTGTTATGGCAGTCAGAGCTGACAAATGCAGTGAACATGGAAAGTAAAGTGAACATTAATATTAGCACCAGTCAGGAGTGATATGGTTTGGATGTCCCCTCCAAATCTCATGGTGAGATGTGATCCCCAGTGTTGGAGGTGGGGCCTGGTGGGAGGTATTGGATCATGGGGGTGGATCCCTCATGAGTGCCTCGGTGATCAGTGTGCTCTCGATCTGAGTTCACATGAGATCTGGTCATTTGAAACTATGTGGTACCTCCCCCTGACTCTCACTCCTGATTTTACCAAATGATGTGGCTGCTCCCCCTCTGCCTTCCACCATGTTTGGAAGTTTCCTGAGGCCCTCCTAGAAGCAGATGCCAGAGCCATGCTTCCTGTATGGCTTGTACAACTGTCAGCCAATTAATCCCTGTTTCTTTATAAATTACCCACTCTCACATATTTCTTTATAGCAAGGCAAGAACGGTCTAACAATGTGTTATTGTGCAGACTTGCCAGGGACCTGGGCTAGCACAGTCATCCCCCCAGCATCAGCCAAGTGGCCACTGGACTGCGCAGGACCAGCTTTCAACAGTGACACTGTGTGGCTGCGAGGTGCAACAGCAGGAGGGAACCTCCGACACCACGTCCTGGGGGTGGATCCGCAAGACCTCACCTGAACCCTGCAGGCCCCTGAAATTCTTGGGCAAGACACGGAAGGGGTGGGCTTTGTAGAGAAGATTCTAGACAAACTGATAATAAGGCAGGTGTACCCTTAAGAAATTAGCTTTCAACAATACAAGTTGTAATTGTGTTTGTGTCTCAAAATTGATGAAGCGTTTCATGAGCTAACAATGCTAAAACAGCTGCGGTGGTTCTTGTTTGAAATAGCATTTTTCATTTCTCCCTCCTCCATTCAAACAACAGCTATTACGAGTTAAATGAGTTCTGGGACTCTGCTGCTTCCCCACCTTCTGCCTCTGCAGATTCATCCTCTGCCATTTTCTTCCCCCACCTCCCCAAGGAGGCTGGCTTCTATGGGTCACATCACCAGATCCTCTCTTCCCACTAGATCTGGGGTTGGGTTTGGCCACTGAAAGGCATTGACAGGATCAGAGGAGGACAGAAAAGCTGTGGGTGTTTGCTGCCTCTCCTTCCCGGCTCCTGGACTGCTGCTGGGCAGTGGTGGGTGCCTCTATTTCTGCACGGACAAAGCTTCCAGTCCCTGGGAGGCTTCCCTCACTGCTATTGCTGTATTGGGGCCCAGCACCAGCTCCCACTCCCTGCCCCTCCAGGCCTTGGGGTGTTAATGGCTTCCCATTTTTATGAATCCCTGGGTGCTTCCCCATCCTCGCACACCCCCGCACACCCTCTGAAAATGCCCCTTCCTTCAATTCTTTCCAGTCACTTCTGTGAGGTTCCTGTCTGTCCAGACTGATACAGTGATAATTGGCTACTTTATTCTAATCCAAGCTTATCTTGTTTACCCCTTAATCCTCCTCACCTGGAATTGCAATCTGCTCCCTGGGGAAGAGAAACACTGAGAGGTCCCAGCTGGTTGGAAGTTGACACCAAATTACTGTCTTTTCTTTGTTCAAGTGAGTGACACTAAATGAATTCCTCGGCCTTCCCTGACGGGAACTGAGGATCCAAATACTGTGCATGACTTTCTCCAGCTCTTCAAGGAGTTACCCAGTATGCAGCTCGATTTATATGCAAATTCTTCAGAAAAAGCCCCACAAAACAGCCTGGAATGAAAAAAACCACAACACAGCCTGGAAGCTGGTGGGAGATAATCCAGCCCCAGGTTCTGTGACCCCCAGGAGTGCATTTCCTGGTCAACTCATGTCAAAAGTGGAACGTGACAGCCTTTCCTCTGACCTTAGTCAAGGCTTAGTCTCACTGGAGCTGACTGCTCTCCACTGGCCTCGTATGATTAAAACAGGCTTGTCCCCCACAATGCAATACCACTACCCACCCACCATAATGGCTGCAATTAAACAGCTAAAATGTTGGCAAGCACTTGGAGCAATTGGAATTCTCAGGCTTTGATAGCATGAAGTCTGACAGTGTCTTGTAAAGTTAAGCATATACCCAGCTGTATTTGTCCATTTTCATACTGCTATAAAGAACTGCCCAAGACTGGGCAATTTATGAAGGAAAGAGGTTTAATTGACTCATAGTTCAGCATCGCTGGGGAGGCCTCAAGAAACTTACAATCATGGAGGAAGGTGAAGGGGAAGCAAGGCACCTTCTTCACAAGGCGGCAGGAAGAAGTGCTGAGCGAAGGGGGAAGAGCCCATTACAAAACCATCATGAGAACTTACTCACTATCATAAGAACAACATGGGGGAAACCGCCCCCGTGATTCAATTACCTCCATCTGGTATCTCCCTTGACACATGGGGATTTTTGCGATTACAAGATGAGATCTGGGTGGGAATACAAAGCCTAGTCATATCAGCAACCTATTCTACTCACAGATATTTACTAGAGAACAATCAAAACATACATCTGCATGAAGGTTTGCATATAGAATGTTCATACCAGCTTCAGTCATACGAGCTAAAAGCTGAAATCCTCTGAAGAAAATAGATAGTGGTATATTCATACATGAGAAAATTACTCTGCAATGAAAAGGAAAGGAATATTGATTCACAAAATAACATGAGAGAATCTCAAAAGTATTGCATGGAATGGAAGAAGCCCCCCGTATGCACCAAATGATCTGATTTATATGAAATTCCAGGAATAGGCAGACTAACCTATCATGAAGATGTCAGAATAGTGGTTGCCTCTGGAGAGGGCAGGGTGGGCTTGGAAGGGAGCTGAAAGAACTTTCTGTAGCAATGGTGACGTACATCTGGGTGGCTGTTTGGGATGCAAACGTGTACACGTGTCTCAAAGCTCATCACTGGGTACTCTGAAGATTTGTGATTTGTGCATTTCATGGTGTGTAAAGTCTACATAAAAATGAACTATAAAAACATCGAACTCTACATAATGATAGATAAAAAACGGTTTATAGATAAAGTGTTGTGATGTCTGCAACTAACTGAAATGGACAAAGAAATGAGTCAGTTCTTGCAGGGATCAATAGATAGGTATGTGACAAAACAAGCACAGCAAAATGTTCATTGCAAAATAAAACAAAACTTGAGCCTGTCTCTACCCCATTTCTCTAACACCACTCTCCACATGTGTTCTCCCCTGAAATGGAAATTGACCAGTGTTAAAAATAAAAATTTGGCCATGGGCAGAGCAGTGTCAGACATTTCTTCTTTTTCTTATTCTTTATTTTTTTTCCCCTACAAAAGACATACTCTGCCATGTTAAAAACAAACCATGACAAAAAGTTAAAACATGATATGAAGTGTGTCATCCCACAGAGCCTTGACTCCTTCTGGCTAGACTTTTTCTAGGTTGCCTTCCTTTGTGTAGGTACAGAAAAAAATAAATCACTAAAAGGACGCTGGCATGACCTCGGGCACAATGCTCGCAATAGGAATAATAGTGACTATTCACGTGATGCTGACTATGGGCTGAACCCTGGGTTATCGTGTTTATATGCATTATACGCATCTTATTTTAGTTCTCACGACCACCATTGGAAACAGCAGCTATTATTATCACTGTTTTGTGGGTGATAAAAGTCAGGTTAAGTACGGTTATGTAAGTTGCCCAATTACAGAGCAAACCATTAGGGGAGCTGGGACTTGACAACTGGTCTTTCTAATTGTCACAGCAGGCTTCACAAACTCAAATGCCCACAGGGCTTAGGCAGGTAAAAATAAGTGACATGGGCTCTATGTAAATGGATGCACCCGATGGGACCTGCTAACTCTGATTCGACTGAGTGTTGGGGCTACAATGGGGACAGGGGACTGTGGGAAGGTGGAGAACCCCTGCTCCGTCTAAAGGGCTGCATATGTTTCATCTCTGGCTACTGTTTGACATGCATGAATGTGGGCGGATGTGGCAGGCTTTTTAGTATCTCAAGTAAAGGCCAAATTTAGATTCTATCCTGAAATGTGTAAGTATTTAAATGTTGTCATCTAATTTAATATTAAGACACTGTAAGTTAGCCAATGCTATGTGATTACTAAAACATAGAAACAAAGACTATATATATATATATATATATACACACACACACACACACACACATATTTCAGTTGTCAACTTGGGAGACACAAGTACAGTTTCCTGGGTTAGCTCAGCACCTTAGAAACCACACCAGTTGCTGGGCACAGTGGCTCACACTTGTAATCCCAGCACTTTGGGAGGCCGAGGCGGGCAGATTACTTGAGGTCAGGAGTTCAAGACCAACCTGGCCAACATGGCAAAACCCTGTCTTTACTGAAAATACAAAAATTAGTTAGGTGTGTTGGTATACGCCTGTAGGTCCAGATACTTGGGAGGCTGAGGTTGGAGAATCACTTGAAACCAGGAGGCTTCCGTTGCAGTGAGCTGAGATCATGCCACTGCACTCCAGCCTGGGACACAGAGTTAGATTCTGTTTAAAACAAAAACAAAAACAAGCAAACAAAAAGCACCAGTGCCAGCATGGGTAGCAAACAGAGCTCAGGAACCTAGAAGTTTCCTGAAGCACAGATTGCTGGGATGAGGAGGCCTCACCATCTTCTAGCAGGTGGAATCACTGCAATTAGCATCTCCCAGGATCTGGGGCCCACTCTCCATAGCAGGAAGAGCAGAAACGTCCCATCTGCTAGAAGTCTCCAGCTATGTGGCTGTTGGCTTCCCTACACAACTCCTCTAAGCAGCTGGCATCTAAAACCAGGCTGCTGGTACCTGGGCAGTCTATTTCTCTACCAAGTGACAAGATTGCTTTTACAACTGCCTGGGAAAAAGCGCAGGAATGACAGGAGTCAAGAGCTTCTGCCAAGGGCTTCTGCAGGAGCACAGCAGCCCCTGGTCCTGGCATGGGGTCTCCACAGGATGAAGAAAGATCAGGGCACCTTTGTCTTCTCTTGGTGCTTCTTGATTCATCATTTCCTTCACTGAAGACTATTCCTTAACACATACCTTCTGACACTGTGGAATTTGCACAATAGTAGATACAGCTTAGATCTAGAGTATGTACATCTATTTTATATTAAAATAATTTAAACGTGAATTCAAATGGCAGTATGCCCAATTGGAAGTCCCCCCCAACGCACCCCCCGCTGCCCCACCAAGCCCTGAATTCAGTGTTTCTAAGATAAGGGAGCTCTAGGAAGTGCAAAGAACCACACCTTATTCAGAATCCTAAAGGAGGCTGCACGGAGCATAAGGATGGTACACTGTCACCATCAAGAAATGTTTATGCATGGTTGGAGGGAAGCTTTTAGAGGAAGAAAGTTGTCAAAAAGAAGTCTTTCTCTTCTGGGCTTCCTCTGAGTGGTTTCCAAAACAATCGAGCTTTTTGCAAAAGGTAAAAATTATAGCCATATTCACCGAGATAAAGTGACAAGTTCAGACTTAATAGAAGGAAAAGTCATGACGATTCTTGGAAAATGTGTTCCCTTTTCAAAACAGTGAAGGTATTATCCCTGGAAAAATTGCAGCTTTCTCTAAGAGTTATAACTGTAGTTTCCACTAAGGAGTCTGCTATTTGGGCTCAATCCATCTCCTCTTTTGGGATTTTTTTTCCCAATAAGAGCTTTATTGATATATAATTCCCATACCATACAAATTATCCCTTAAAAGTATAAAATTAAGCGATTTTTGATTTATTCACAGAGTCATGAAACCATGACCACTATGTAATTTTTGCCACACCCAAAAGAATCCCTGCACCTGCTAGGAGTCACTTTCATTCCTGCTCCTGCCAACCCCTGTGGACCCCTAACTACTTTCCGATCTGTGGATTTTCCTATTCTAGACATGTCATATACGTGGAGTCATATAAGACACGCCTTTCACGTCCCGCTTCCTTCACTTAATGTGACGTCCTCAAGGTCCACCTGTGTTGTGGTTCCCAGAGCTGTGATGGACCCTCAAGTTCACCTCCCTCGGAGGGCTTCCACCTGGGCTCTATAGATATTTAGGGTTGGATAATTCTATGTTTTGTGGGGCCGTCCTATGAGTTACAGGCTGTTTAGTGTCATCTCTATCCTCTACCATCCAGATGCTGGTGGCATCCCATCTTATTTTGATGGGAACCAAAAATGTATCCAGATTTTGCCAAATGTCCCCTGGGTGGGGAATCACCCTTAGTTGAGAACCGCTGACCTAACTAACTCTCTTCTCAAACACTACCCAACTCCCACCACCATTTAAACAAACAAAACCCTGGAAGGTTAATTGACTTCCTGAAATCCCACAGTTAACTAGTGGCCGATAGAGGGACTAGAGCCCTAGCTCTTGATATCTACTTTGTATCACTCTAGGAATCTACCTTTCAAATGTACCTTTGCTGAAATCAGGCTGCTTTTTACCCAAATAGCATTTTTGTAAAGCTGTTTTTAAACTTCAACCCACAACCAAATCATCCAAAGGGCTTGTTAAAATACAGATCTCCAGCCCTCAACCCTTGAGTTTGTTACTTTGTAGGTCTGTGGTGGGGACTAAGAACTTGCATTTCTATCAAGTTCTCAGGTGGTGCTGATGCAGTTGGTCTGGGGGTTCCGCTCTGAGAACAACCATCTGAGTGTTCACTCATCCTTTACTTGTCTGCGAACTGGGAGTCTCAAACACCTTTTCTGCTGTGGCCAGGCAGAAAACACAATTGTGAGACATGACAGTGTGAGGATGTTGTGGCTGGAGCCATGGCAGCCATCATGTGACAGTGAGGATTGAGTCAAAGGAATTCCCAGGAAGCCAGCCTGGCTGCCCCTGCATGGCACTGCTACATAGCCACATCTAGGACTGGCAATCTCTGAGCTTGATGTCATGCAGAATGGATGATAACTCCTATTATTAACCACTTTTAGTCTGTTGTTCTGTTATTCTCTATCTGATTGCATCTTAAATGACACATTCACCTCTTATCATGCAAATACAATGGGACAAGCTACTTCATCAATTTTTTTTGTTTACCTCTATATTTCCATCATCAAGACGAGGGGTTGACATAAGAGGGGATTCAAGAAGCACTTAAGTGAATGAATGAATTGTACTGCAGGGGCCATCTCACGCTTTGAGCATCTGTGTATACTATCGTCACATTTATTTTTATTTTTTCAAAATGCCATTTTTTTCTAAACACCACTTCCACTATTCCACCTTTTTTTCTTTTACAAAAACACCCTTAAGCTTCTTCTAAGTAAAATATTTACAATCCCAGTTTTGATATGGTACTTAAATTCTCTAACACGTTACATCAAATATACAAATGTTCTATTTCAAAAATATCTATTTAGCACCTGCAATCCTCAGGCTTGCTGTGGTTCTGATCATGTCTACACTTTTCAGATGCCACGCTGGACCATGGCCAGGGCTTAATTGGGTCCAGGCAGTCTGACTTCTTCGTGAATAATCATAAAGTCTCCAAATCCCTTTCTCATCTACAGCTGCTCCTTCCAGGCCAGGGGTGAGGCAAAGAGGGGGAGCTGTTCCCACATGCTCTTACCATATGCAAACTGCAAATAAATAAAAGATGATGAGATCTCGGGCTGGCAGCAAAGGTCCTTGGAGCAGAAAGTAATTCACCAACAGAGTTGGGGTATGAATTGCAGGGCAGAGAGCAAGCAAATAAGCCCTGAAAATATTTGTGGATACAGGTGAACCTTGGAGATATTGTGGAGTTGGCTCTACTGCAAGAAAGCTCGTATCTCAATAAAGAGAGTTACATGAATTTTTTGGTTTCCCAGTGCATATAAAAGTTATGTTAACACTATACTGTAGTCTATTAAGCATGAAATTGCATTATGTCTAGAAAACAACATACCTGCCTTAATTTTAAAAATACCTTACTGAGGGCTAGGTATGGTGGCTCACACCTGTAATCCCAGCACTTTGGGAGGCTGAGGCAGGCAGATCACTTGAGGTCAGGAGTTTGAGACCAGCCTGGCCAACATAGTAAAAACCCAGTCTCTACTAAAAATACAAAAATAAGCTGAGTGTGGTGGCGCACACCTGTAGTCCCAGCTACTAGGGGAGGCTGAGGCAGGAGAATTGCTTGAACCTGGGAGCCGAGATTGCACCATTGCACTTCAGCCTGGGTGACACAGTGAGACTCCGAGTCAAAAAAAAAAAGTCTTATTGATAAAAATGCTAATGATGATCTCAGTCATCAACAAGTCATAATCTTTTTGCTGGTGAAGGGTCTTGCCTTGAGGTTGATGGCTGCTGGCTGATCAGGCCGGTGGATGCTGAAGGTTGGGTTGGCTGTGGTAATGTCTTAAAATTTAAGACAACAATGAGGTTTGCTGCATTGATTGACTCTTCCTTTCACGAATGAGTTCTCTGTAGCATGCGATGCTGTTTGATAGCATTTTTACCCACAGCAGAACTTCTTTCAAAATTGGAATCTTTCCTCTCAAATCCTGCTGCTACTTAATGAACTAAGCTTATGTAATATCCTAAGACCTTTGTTGTCATTTCAACAACATTCACAGCATCTTCCCCAGGAGTAGATTCCATCTCAAGAAACCACTTTCTTTGCTCATCCATAAAAAGCAACTCCTCTTCTGTTCAAGTTTTGTCATGAGATTGTGGCCATTCAGCCCCACTTTCAGGCTCTACTTCTAATTCTAGTTCTCTTGCTGTTTCCCCTACATCTGCACTGACTTCCTGCACTGAAATATTACACTCCTCAAAGTCATCCGGTGGGGAGCTGGAAACAACTAACTTCTTCCAAAGCCCTGTTCATGTTGATATTCTGAGGTCCTCCTATGGATCACACATGTGCTTAATGGCAAATAGGGAATCCTTTCCAGAAGGTTTGCAATTGACTTTGCTCAGGCCCATCAGAGGAATCACGGTCTCTGGCAGCTATAGCTTTACAAAACGTATTTCTTAAACAGTGACACTGGAAAGTCAGAATTACTTTTTGCTTCAAAGGCTAGAGAGTGGATGTTGTGTTGGCAGATGTGAAAACAAGATTCATCTCGCACATCTCCATCAGCACTCTTGGGCGATGAGTTGCATTGTCATTGAGCAGGGATATTTTGAAAGAAATCTTTTCTTCTGAGAAGTAGATCTCAACAGTAGGCTTAAAATATTTGGTAAGCCATGCTACAAACAGATATGCTGTTATACAGGCTTCATTGTTCCATTCACAGAGCACAGACAGAGTAGATTCAGCATAATTCTTAAGGGCCCTAGGATGTGGGGAATGCTAAATGAGCACTGGCTTCATTGAAGTTACTATTAGGTGCATTACTCCCTGACGAGACAGTCAGCCTGTCCTTTGAAGCTCTGAAGCCAAGCACTGACTTCTTCTCTCCAGCTATGAAAGCACTAGATGGCATCTTCTTTCCCTGCAAGGCTGTTTCTTGCTTAGTATAGCCTCCTTCATCAGTGATCTTAGCTAGATCTTCTGGAGAACTTGCTGCAGCTTCTCCATCAGCACTTGCTGCTTCACCTTGCACTTTTATGTTGTGACGATGGCTTCTTTCCCTAAACCTCACGGACCAACCTCTGCTAGTTTCTAGCTTTTCTTCTGCAGCTTCCTCGCTCCTCTCAGCCCACAAAGCCTTGCTCTGGATTAGGCTTTGGCTCAAGGGAATGTTGCAGCTGGTCTGATCTTCCATCAAAACTTTTTCCATATCAGCAATAAGGCTAGTTCACTTTCTCATCATTTGTGTGTTCACTGAAGTAGTATTTTAAATTTCCTTCAAGAACTTTTCCTTTGCATTCACAACTTGGCTAACTGAGGCGAGAGGCCTAGCTTTTGGCCTATCTTGGCTTTCCATACGCCTTCCTCACTCTAGCTTTTGATTTAAAGTGAGAGGCTCTTCCTTTCACTTGAACACTTAGAGGCCACTGTATTAATTGGCCTCATTTCTTTTTCTTTTTCTTTTCTTTTTTTTTTTTTTTTTTTTTGAGATGCTCTTGTTGCCCAGGCTGGAGTGCAATGGTGGGATCTCAGCTCACCACAACCTCTGCCTCCCGGGTTCAAGTGATTCTCCTGCCTCACCCTCCTGAGTAGCTGGGATTACAGGTGCCCACCACCACGCCCAGCTAATTTTGTATTTTTAGTAGCAACAGGGTTTCTCCATGTTGGTCAGGTTGGTCTCAAACTCCCGGCCTCAGGTGATCCGCCTGCCTTGGCCTCCCAAAATGCTGGGATTACAGGTGTAAGCCTCTGCACCCAGCCTGGCCTCATTTCAATATTGTGTCTCAGGGAATAGGGAGGCCCGAGGAGAGGAAAAAGATGGGGGAATGGTGGGTGGGTGGGACAGTCAGAAGACACACAACATTGATTAAGCTCGCCATCTTCTATGGGTGGGATTTGTGGGGTCCCAAAGCAATTATAATAGTAACAGCGACGATCACTGATTGCAGATCACCACAACAGGTATAATAATAAAAAAAAAGCTTGACATATTGTAAGAACTACCCAAAGGTGACACAGAGACACGAAGTGAGCATAAACTGTTCGAAAAATGGTGCTGACAGACTTGCTTAACACAGAGTTGCCGTGAACCTTCGATTTACAACAAATGCAATATCTTGGAAGCACAGTAAAGCTAGGTAAGCCTACATAAGATTAATAAGCCTTGGATATAAGAAAAGTCTTCAAAATGGGCTGTTTTAAGCAAAACTACTTTTGAGATAAAAGATGTGATACTTTGTACTTCTAGAAATATTTCTTACCTTGTACCTAAAATTTATAAAATAGGATGTTCCCTAATGATAGGTTATTTCTCATATAGGCTTAAACAGCCTCTGTCTAGCTGGCTCTTTTTGTCCAAAGTCTGGCTTTTTCTCGCCAAAGATTTTCAGCCTAAGGGATTCTTCATCTGATGAGTGGATGATCTTTTTAACACCTTCAGCTTCTGACTCTCATATTGCATTAAACCAATCTTCTTTTGTGATTTATGTTTACGCCAGTGTTCAGGTCTAGCATCTTCTCCTTCCTGCATTCTCAATTTCCTCTCAGATTCTTTTTGTCTCGATAATACCATTTTTGTAGCTAAGTCATAGGCTATCACTTTGCATTTATGAACTGAGAGGTAATGCATGTGATTACTTTATTTTTGTGAATATCCATAATGACTAATGCGTTGATTGGATCCTTAGGATGGAGTCTCAGCTTCAAGGCCACCCATCTTCCAGTTGCCAGCATTTTTAACTATCTGCATGTACTGAGGAGGTGATGAAAATTTGTAATCCTTTTTCAGTGTTTTCAGATGTTCTGAAGAGAGACAGGAATATCTCCAAATTGCTCAAATTTTGGAGTAATTTTAAGTTGTGCTTCAAGAGAAGAGGGAAATACGAATTTATTTTAATAAAAATCGGACCAGAACAAATGTAGCCTGGTTACCTAAATACTCAGCCAACATAATAATTAGGGCATCTGAAATAACGATGTACCACTTTTCTTTATTTTATTTTATTTTACCTTAAGTTCCAGGATACATGTACAGAATGTGCAGGTTTGCTACATAGGTATACGTGTGCCATGGTGGTTTGCTGCACTTATTAACCCATCCTCTAAGTTCCCTCCCCTTGCCCCCCACCCCTCAACAGGCCCTGGTGTGTTTTGTTCCCCTCCCTGTGTCCATGTGTTCTCATCGTTCAACTCCCACTTATGAGTGAGAATATGTGGTGTTTGGTTTTCTGTTCCTGTGTTAGTTTGCTGAGGATAATGGTTTCCAGCTTCATCCATGTCCCTGCAAAGGACATGATCTCATTTATTTTTATGGTTGTGTATTATTCTATGGTGTATATGTACCACATTTTCTTTGTCCAGTCTATCATTAATGGACATCTGGGTTGGTTCCATGACTTTGCTATTGTAAATAGTGCTGGGATTAACATACGTGTGCATGTGTCTTTATAGTAAAATGATTTATATTCCTTTGGGTGTATACCCAGTAATGGGATTGCTGGGTCAAATGGCATTTCTGGTTCTAGATCCTTGAGGATTCGCCATATTGTCTTCCACAATGGTTGAACTAATTAACACTCCCACCAACAGTATAAAAGTATTCTTATTTCTCCACAGCCTCATCAGCATCTATTGTTTCTTGACTTTGTAATAATCACCATTCTGACTGGCATGAGATGGTATCCATTGTGGTTCTGATTTGCATTTCTCTAATGATCAGTGATATTGAGCCTTTTTTCATAGGTCTGTTGCCTGCGTACATGTCTTCTTTTGAGAAGTGTCTGTTCATGTCCTTTGCCCACTTTTTGAGGGGGTTGTTTTTTTCTTGTAAATTTGTTTAAGTTCCTTGTAAATTCTGGATATAGACCTTTGTCAGATGGGTAGATTGCAAAAATTTTCTCCTATTCTGTAGGTTGCCTGTTCACTCTGATGCTAGTTTCTTTTGCTGTGCAGAAGCTCTTTAGTTTAATTAGATCCCATTTGTTAATTCTGGCTTTTGTTGCAATTGCTCTTCACGTTTTCATCATGAAGCCTTTGCCCATGCCTATGTCCTGAATGGTATTGCCTAGGTTTTCTTCTAGGGTTTTTATGGTTTTGGGTTTTACATTTAAGTCTTTAATCTATCTCGAGTTAATTTTTGTATAAGGGATAAGGAAGGGGTCCAGTTTCAGTTTTCTGCACATGGATGCCCCGCTTTTCAAGAGTGATGTAGTACATTGGAGTGAAGGGAGCCCAGGACTTGACACCAAGGGCCAGGGTTTGATACCAGCACTTATTGCCAATCTGATACTGAGTATGTCACTTACAGTATGTATCTCAGTTTCCTTATTTGTATTACAAATATTTTAAGTGAAAAGGTTATAAGAGAAAATTATCCCAGATCATGTAAAGTTCTGTATAGATGACATCATTATGAAAAGGCCCCATCTCTACTAAAAATACAAAACAAAAACAAAAACAAAACAAAACAAGGCTTGATGGCACTTGCCTGTAATCCCAGCTACTTGGAGGCTGACGCAGGAGAATCACTTGAACCTGGGAGGTGGAGGTTGCAGTGAGCCAAGCGCCGTTTCACTCTAGCCTGGGCAAAAAGAGTGAAACTCCATCTCTAAATAAATAAATAGGCAAAGCCATCTTGCTGTTGTACCTACTTGGCCTGTGCAGCTTACACAATTTATTATTTTTACAAACGTAATGGTACTTTGTCCATCTAACTTCTCAGAGTTAGTGTCCTTAGTTTGCAAAATTTGTGGTTTTTTTTATGTCCAAAATCCTTCTAGGTTTAGTGGAGTTGAAACTCTTAAAGGGTTTAAGATGTGAAGTAAAATATCTGGCAGAGTCCACATCACCCTTGCAAACTCCTGACTCCTTACCCTTGCAAAACATCAAGTGGAGTCTGGAGTAATTCCAACATAAGTGTGCTCCCTTCCAGCGAGCACACTGGTCACAGTTTCCTATGGTTGAACGTGGGAGCCACTGAGGGGGCTTATGTTTGAGGACCACGTTGCATGGAACTAGACATCTTCAAATGCACATGCAGAGAGATGTTCACACCGCCAGAGGCATCTGGGAAGGGAGACTGTCAGGAGGAGAGCAGATTTCAACTCCATTCTTGCCTTTGCCACCAGGTAGCTCCTCAGTGTGAGTGGTAGCAAAATCTCCCTCACTGTTGGGATTATTCTTTCTCTCCCTGCATATTCCACCCCCCATGCTTACGTAAGCAACTGGATTCCCACAACAGATTTACATACAGTGTGACTCCATCATACTGTCTAGAAGAGCAGGTGTAATTATTTTACTGAAGAACAGAGGGATGTAGCCACCACTGGGTTGCCATAGGCTGTTGTTGGGACCCATAATTCTAGCTCCTGGGACTTCAGGAAATTTTCCCTCTGCTTGGCCAAGGCCACAGAAGAAGGCGGGCCACCAGGAGAAGTAGAATAGCAGGAAGATGGTCTTCCCTTCTCTGATCTAGGGAGCGCACTCCTTGCCTCCTGGGATTTGCAGTATCCTCCCCAAATTGCTTTGATGGCTTCTCTACCATACAACACTGAAGAGAATAATTACAGTGAATTAAAATCCACTTCAAGACTTTTGCCAGGGCCTTTGAGAGGACACGAAATGTCTTACTGTTGGTAATTAACTTCGCTGAAGGGCAGCCAATGAGAGCAGGCTGGGCATTGCTTACCGCAGGTGGGAGGACCAAGTTGAGTCATTAACTCCTAAGAAACAGAACTCTTTCCCTGACATGTGCCATGGGCATTGCCCAGTGACAGCTGTTAAGAAGTAAAGTGCCAGGCACGGAGGTGTATTTAGTCTGAGAACAAATGCTGCAATTTGGGAAAGATCCTGTTGAGCATATTGGAAGGGGAAATGCAAACACAGCCAGGACTGCCCCCAGCCGTCTTGACCGTGCTTCATGCTAAGAGCTTTCTCTTTGGTTTGGTGCATGGCTTGAAAATCCCTCACGGATGGAGGCGCTCACCGTGCTGAAAAGTAACAGGCTAGCAAAACCACAAGAATTTTAGAAAATGGGGAATTAATTAGACAAAAGGAAAAAATGAAAATACTTATAAGTGGAATTACAGGTAAGAGTATTTCATTCTTGCTTATAACTTAGATTTTGAAGTCAGTGCGTTCATTTATTTTTAACAAATCACCACTATTTATTAGGGGCCTAATGAGTGCCTAATGACATACATCCCCCTATAGGCTATGTCAGTCAATAAAACAAACAAAAACCCTGCTCCAATGAAGAATACATTCTACGGAGGGGAGGGAGACAATAAACAATCACTAGAATAAATCAGCAAATTACATCGTATGTCAGAAAGTGATAATGATAAGGAAAAATAGATTAGGATGAGACGGTTGCCAGTGTTTGGATGTTTAAAAGTATATGTGGCCGGGGATGATTGCTCACACCTGTAATCTCAAAACTTTGGGAGGTCAAGGTGGCAGGATCACTTGAACCTGGGAGTTCAAGACTAGCCTAGACAATATAGTGAGATCCCATCTCTACAAAAAATAAAAAAGTTAGCCAGGCGTGGCAGTGTGTACCTGTAGTTCCAGCTACTTGGGAGGCTGAGGTGGGAGGATTGCTTGCACCCAGGAGTTGGAGACTGTAGTGAGCTATGATCACACCACTGCACTCCAGCCTGGGCAATAGAATAGGTAAGTTCACTGACTCATAATTTTTTTAAATTTTAAGTTCTGGGTACATATGCAGGATGTGCAGGTTTGTTACATAGGTAAACGTGTGTCATGGTGGTTTGCTGCTCAGATCATCCCATCACTTAGGTATTAAGCCCAGTGTCCATTAGCTATTCTTCGTGAAGCTCTGCCTCCTCCCTCTGCACCCTCTGACAGGGCCCAGTGTGTGCTGTTCCCCTCCCTGTGTCCATGGGCTCTCATCATTCAGCTCCCACTAATAAGCGAGGACATGGGGTATTTGGTTTTGTGTCTTGCATTAGCTCACTGAGGATAATGGCTTCCAGCTTCATCTATGTCCCTGTAAAGGATATGATTTTGTTCCTTTTTATGGCTGCATAGTATTCCCTGGTGTCTATGGACCACCTTTTCTTTACCCAGTCTATCATTGTTGGACATTTGGGTTGATTCCATGTCTTTGCTATTGTGAATAGTGCTGTGGTGAACATACACGTGCATGTATCTTTATAAGAGAATGATTTATATTCCTTTGGGCATATACCCAGTAATGGGATTGCTGGGTCAAATGGTATTTCTGCCTCTAGGTCTTTGAGGAATCGCCACACTGTCTTCCACTATGGTTGAACTAATTTACACTCCCGCCAACAATGTAAAAGTGTTCCTTTTTCTCCACAATCTCACCAGCATCTGTTGTTCTTTTTGTGACTTTTTAATAATAACCATTCTGACTGATGTGAGATGGTATCTCATTATGGTTTTGATTTCCATTTCTCTAATGGAGATCTCTGACTCTTACAAAATTAATAAATTAAATGAAATAACATAAAAGCACATGTGATTTTAAGGAAAAAAAAGAAACATAGGCCTTCTTGGGGTGATATTTGGGCAAACACTTCAAGAGGGTAAAAGATGGGGGCAGTAGAAATTACTGCTGAAAATCACTTAAACTGCTTTTACCAATTACAGTATACATGAGGTGGTCAATTGCAAAAATGGCCCCAAATTCCTCCATGCCTATGGATACATGCTTTTGCAACCAGGAGCTTTACTGATTCTCCATCAGGAGGTGAAGTCTATGTCTGCACTCCTTGAACCTGGGTTTGGACAGGTGGCTGCTGTGGGTCAAAGGAACATCAGCAGATGTGATATAAGCAAGAGGTTACAAAGCACAGGTGCAATGGAGCTTTCGCTCTCGCCACACCCGGGACTCTGGGACCACTGTGTGAATGGCCCAAGCTAGGCTTCTTTATCATAAATCATGCAGCCACAAATCACACCCACACAAAATGGGGCCAAATGCCAGCTGGGTGAAAGAGGACATGAGCTGCTTGGGGACGATAGGCCAACAGATGAGTGAGCCCAGAGAGTTCGGAGTAGAACTGCCCATCAGCATACAGAAACAGGATGTTCAAAGCGTGATCTCAAAGGAGGACGGAAAAGCCATTTGCAGAAGAAATGGAATGGGCAAGGGGTGAGCAGGAGGAGTGACTATCTGTTGTATTGCTCCAATGATGAAATAAGCTTGAGACACAACTTTGCAGACGGGGGGAAGAGTGGTCCCTCCAGAGGCAGCTTTTTTCTTTTTTTTCCTTCCTAAGAAGGTCAAGGTGCAAAGAGACAGCTGTTAAGAGATTCCAGAGCCTCCCCAGTTTGGAAGCCAAGAGACAGGGGATCCCCGGTGTCTCTTCTGTGGGAGACAAGGGAGATGGAGTAATTCTCCCCAGCTGTTTCATATCCAGAGCTGCAGGGCAATATTGCTGCTGCTACTTTAACTTTTATTCCACTAAGGCTGGTAGGCAGTTAAGGGTAGTAAAATTGTTTCCCTATGGAAAATAAACTCACAATGAACCAAAAATTCATGGTCTTTTCTACTTCTCAGTGCTCACAGACAAACCTGGTTATTTATTCTTTTTCATGAAATGTGAACTTGGGTTGGATGATGGCCTGATGGCTTTTACATTGTCACCAGCTTAAAAAAAGTGACACCTGCCAGGCCTGGTGGCTCACGTCTATAATCCCAGCACTTTGGGAGGCTGAGGTGGGCGGATCACATGACGTCAGGAGTTCAAGACCAGTCTGGTCAACATGGCAAAACCCCATCTCTACTAAAAATACAAAAATTAGCTAGGCGTGGTGGCTGTCACCTGTAATCCCAGCTACCCGGGAAGCTGAGGTGGGAGAATCGCCTGAACCCAGGAGGCGGAGGTTGCAGTGAGCCGAGATTGTGCCACAGCACTCCAGCCTGGGCCACAGAGCAAGACTCCGTCTCAAAAAAAAAAAAAGCGACACCAAGGAGGTCAGAGCCACTGTCATGAATGGCAGGATCTGGCCTGCTGGACACCTGCCACATGCTGGGACTTTGACCACTCTCTCTGGACCATTAACCCAGCAAGCACAATTCAACGGGTGTCCAGTGGATTTGTAAAGCAGCACACATGGGGCAGGGGGGAGCGGGGGGGGGAGGGGGGGGGAGGAGGAGGGGGAGGGGGGGAGGAGGGGGGGAGGAGGAGGGGGAGGAGGAGGAGGAGGCAGTCTGCACTTCATATTTCTTCTCACTCTGTGTGATTTTCCTGGGGAATCAATTCATTCACATGGTGTCCATAGCCAATTTACAGGATTACAACACCCAGCTTTCCATATGCAGCCCATGGTTCTGTGATGAGTCCCTGCCTCACTCACGTACACGGGTTCCTGTGTGTGCATTTATTCATTTGCTCACATACTCAGTCATCCATTCATGTGTGTTTTGTTCAATGTTTACCTACTGAGCACCCACTGTATACCCTGCAGGGTTCTAGCCATCAAGAATATGATGAAAACGAGGCAGACACAGTCCTTGCTTTCACAGATCTTACGGGACACATTTCAGGCAGTGCTAAGATTTGTGAAGGAGATTATACGGGTGAGTAAGGAGGGGAGTTAAAGAAGCAGGCAGTCAGGAAAGGCCTCTTTGAGAAGGTGACGATCATACCCAAATGACGCGAAAGAGGCCATTTCCAGGTCTGCAGGAAGAATCTTCCAGACAGGAAAAAGACAGGGCTAGGTCCCTAACTTGCTTCCCTTGTCTCCTCTTTCATCAGGAGTTGGCCTCTGATGGCCAGTGTGGCTGGAGCATGGTGAGCAAGGGGAACGTGGTACGAGTCAGGGCTGGGGAGAGCCACAGAGGCCAAATGATCCTGGACCTTCTGGGCTATAGAGAGGAGTCTAGAATGTTTTCTTGGTGGGATAAGGAGACTTAAGAGAGTTTCAACAGGGGTAGAGCATAATTCGATGGAGGTTATGGGGCCAGAAGAGGAGATACGGAAATGAGTTACGAGGATGCTGCCGTTATTGGGGATATGAAGGTGGTGGCTGGACTCAGGAGTCACTGTGGAGATGGGGGATGTGGACAGATCCAGGAAATGCAACCAGCACCTCATACTCAGTTCAAACCCAACTAAGTCCAATTTTTCTCTCCAGATTTGCTCCTTATTTGGCTAAATGGTAGCTACTGTTCTCTATCCTGTCTCCTGAGCCAGGTTTCCGAAAGCCATCTGAAATTCCTCCTCCTCCATTTCTTCCAATATCCAGTCAGTCATCAAAGAGAGATTCTATTTTCCCCAGGCCTCTAAAAGACACTCCCTTCTCTCCATCTCTACTTTATCAACTCTTGCCCAGATAATTGCAGTCACATCTGAATTGATCTCCCTGCCTACGGTTTCCCCCTGCTGGGATTCATCCTCCAACAGCAGACAGACTTTCCTGAAACGAAAATCTGAACATGTCATTCCACTGACTAAGGACATTCAGTGGCTCCCCCAGTCCTCCCAGGATAAAAATCCCAACCTTGGCTTGATGTACAGAGTATGGATCCTTTCACAGTGCTCCTGCATGGATCCTTTCCACCTCTCCCACCCCATCTCCTGTCAAGGCCCCACCCCAGCTCAGGACAAACCTGCCAGGCACAGAGTCCAGGTTCTTTTTTCCCTGTCTGTTCTCGTGAAAGCCGTTTCCTCTGCTTAGGATGCCTTTGTTGGAAGAGACTCTATTTATTCTTAGAAGATTCCATTTCCAAGTCATCATCTCTGTGATATTTTTATTGATCTTCCTCTTCCCCTATGTAGAAGTGACAATTCCATCCTTTATGTGTCCATTTTCTTTCATCTCCTGGTAAAACTTTATTGTGCTGATTTGTAAAACTTTTCTTTCAGTAGAGACAAACTTCTCTGTTTTTTCACCACCACTGGTGTGTCTAATTCATCTCAATGTCTCTAGCACCTAGCAAAGTATCTGACAATATCAAACACAGAATCAAGGTGGCTACAGGCAAGAGTGAAGGGATGAGGGGTTCATCTGCAACCATTATGGATAGAAAGAGGAGCTTGCTGGGTGCAGTGGCTCATTCCTGTAATCCCAGCACTTTGGGAGGCCGAGGTGGGCGGATCACCTGAGGTCAGGAGTTCGAGACCAGCCTGACCAACATGGTGAAACTCTGTCTCTACTAAAAATACCAAAAAATTAGCTGGGTGTGGTGGTGCATGCCTATAATCCCAACTACTTGGGAGACTGAGGCAGGAGAATGGCTTGAACCTGGGAGGCGGAGGTTGCAGTGAGCCTAGATTGTGCCACTGCACTCCAGCCTGGGTAACAAAGCGAGACTCCATCTCAAAAAGAAAGAAAGTGGAGCCATGGACAATTAGTCATCTCACTGACTGCTTCATCCTGCAACCAGAACATAGGCAAGTCTCAAACCATTCGCACTTGTGCAGGTCCACACTCCGCAGGGCAAGCTGGTAGGAGAGACTCAGGAAGAGCAGATGCTGCAGCGCCATGCGAAAGGGAGCACGCTGGCAAAGTCGCCTCTTCCTGGAGAAAAGTCGGTTGTGTTTTCTGTGAAGGCCTTGGACTAATTGGATAAGTGCCACCCACCCAATGGAGGCTAATCTGCTTTTCTGAGTCTATGGATTTAAATGTTAATCTCATCTAAGTACACACCTTCCCAGAAATACTTACGATAACGTTTGACCAAATGTCTGGGCATCGTGACGCAGTCAAGTTAACACATAAAATTAACCAACACAGAAGGGAATTGGATCTTCTAGTTGTTTATCTGCTGTGGAGAAACAAATAACCCTAAGGCTTAGCGGCTAAAACCACCACCACTGTATGATTTCTCAGGACTATGTGAGTTGGCTGAGGCTCCTTTGGGAGGTTCTTCTGCTGGCCTTCGCTGGAGCTGCTCACGGGGTGGTGGTTAGATTGCAGCAGGTGTGGCGGGGATGGCTGAGGGCTGAGGCTTCTCTCTTTCTTCGGGGCTAAATGAGGCTTCTTCACGTGGCTGCTGGCTTCCAAGAATGAGTGCCCCAAGAACAAGTCCCGATGTGCAAGCACCTACCAAACCTCTGGGTGCATCACTCATGTTCATACCCCTCTGGCCAAAGCTGGCCAGGCCACATGGCCAAGACCAGGGTCAATATAGAGGAGACTCTGGAATGGCACAACCACCAGCAGGTCTGGTTAGTGTGGAGCAGCCAAAGTAACAGTCTACCAGACCAGTCAACACACGGCTGAACCAAAGAGTCCTTCATGTAACGGGGGGCCTATTACAGGTGAGAGTGCCCACTGTCGTGGGGTTGCTCCTAAAAAGCCAGCCTGCTCATCCATCATTATCTTCTGCCTGTGGTCAAAGCTCTCTGTGGCCGAAAGGCATTTCTAACCTTTGTTTTCAAAACTCTGTCTTGTTGGTAGGAGCTCAACTCACCCTTTCCTGCAGGCCAGGCGTATTTCCGTCTTCACACCATCTGAGCACCTGGACAACAGGATTTCTAGAAGGGGCCTTGCTAGTGTTTTGGGTCTGAGGTTGATGCCGATAGTCTTTCAGCCACACAGGATTTGTTTTGTTTTTTAACATGCATTTGTTGCGGCTATCTAAAAGATGAGAGATTTCTGCCTAAAAGTCTGGGTTTCTGTTTCTCTTGAAGAGTCTCTCGCTCTAGTAGTACCGGGCCAGTGTCTTGTCAAAGGGACCATTCTTTGGAGCTGGGTGGTGGCTGTCCCCTCGGGTAGGGGCATACTGTGCTGTCAGTTCAACAGAGACCCAACCACTCACTGTTGTCTCTGAAACGAAGGTGCCTGTGCATTGTTTTTTTGCCATTGCACTAATGCTGTGGCTTCCTTTTAGGAGGGGCAAATCTTTCTGTGGCCATGTTTTTATTACAAGTGAGGAAAAAAAAGCTAGGCTGGGAGTACAGTGTGTTCCTTAGGTACGCCCTCTGAAGACCCACTATGTCACCCACTCATGTCACCGGCTCACTCCTGTCACCACCGAGTCTGCAGTTTCCCTTAAGACAACATCTGATCTAGGCCAGGTCTCTGCAGGCCACCCGCAGCAGCGATGCAGGCGGAGGGGTGTGGGGAGTCTCTCCTTATCTCACGTTCTCACTGTCAGAATTCTTTACCTCTGATAAATTACCAACATCAACCCAGACATCAGTCACCTTCCAAGAGGGCCTGCCTGTGTGTGCATTTAAATAGAGGCTGGAGTTAACCAGAGCTGTTCTCAGCCACAGGCTGTCCCTTGTGCGGACTGTTTACAGACAAAACAGAAAAGCACCTGACTACGGGATGGGGTTGATTTCTGGGCGGTGTGGCTGATCTCAGCACCCTGCCGCTCCAGGGCACATTTCATGGGATTCCGGTAACCTATGGGACCAGCCCAGAAGGGCCAGGGCGGTGGATTTCGGGCGGGGGTGAGTAGCCCACCCTGGATTTAGTCTCTCTGTGGCTGTTACAACACTAAGTTCACGCCTCAGGCACAATCCACTCTCAGAAGATACAACGTGAGCGCCAGCGCCTGCGGCTGTTGTCTTTGTTCAGTGTTCTTGTCTCTCCCGGGTTGCACGGAGACGGAGACGGTTAATCCAGCTGAGGTGCTGAGCTCTGATCACATGGGACACAATTTCTCTTTCTTAGACAAGCACCTTGGGCTGTTTCATCAGAAATGTGATGATCTGGTTTCCTGGTGAAAGAAAGGATGAGTGTTTGGGGCGAGGGTAGGGGCGGGAGCCTGTATTTCTGCTTCAGGCTCTGGGCTCAAGAATCATGACCCCGAGCTGCCCCAGGGCTGAGTCTCACATGAGAAGAGAAGGAACTAATTTGCTAAACAAACCAAACTGAACCTAGGTGGAAATTATTTCACTAAATCTCAAGTCGAAAACCAATTATCGTGAGCCGAGTTGAACCTGCACTGAACTTATTTATTTTCTAAAATTACAGAATATTCTCTGAATTAAACTTGCTGCCGATCTGAAAGGTTAGAATTCCCAGTTCTCCCTCCAGGAGAGAAGATCCTGGAGACCATCTGTACGACCTCACAGAACTACAGCAGAAATAAACAGGCCATCCAGGGCATGAGGACCCTGGCCTTCCAAAACACATCTCTAAGCTTTCAAAGAAATGAGATTTCTGGGATCTGTCATCACCAAGAATAAAAGTGTAGCCGTTACAGAAAAAAAAAAATCCTATTTTCAATTTAAAAGAACGTTTGAAAACAAAACAAAACAAAACAAATAAAAATGGGTGAAAACAAGTTAATGCATGTTAAATTCCCAACTAATTTGTCCACCCAGAAAGTGAATATTTTTCTCAGTTGTTTAGAAAGTCATCAACAGAAGATGATTTATTTTACTTTTCGTCATTTTTTATTATTTTATTTTAATTTTATTATTTTTATCATATTATTTTATTTTATTTTCGTCTGGCCTACAGAACAACAGATAATGTAGTGTGACCAATATTCTAAATTGGCTTCTCAAAGTTGGTTATTTTTCTTTAGGAAATGTAAACATTTAATATCTATATCTTATCTCTCTGACTGTATCTATCTATCTATCTATCTATCTATCTATCTATCTATCTATCTATCTATCTATTTATCTATCTATCTCTCTGTCTATGTATCTATCTATGTATTTATCTATCTATCTCTCTATCTATCTGTCTGTCTATCTATCTATCTATCTATCTATCTATCTATCTATCTATCTATCTATCTATGTATTTATCTATCTATCTCTCTGTCTGTCTATGTATCTATCTATGTATTTATCTATCTCTCTATCTATCTGTCTATCTATCTATCTATCTATCTATCTATCTATCTATCTCTCTATCTGTCTATCTATCTATCTATCTATCTATCTATCTATCTATCTATCTATCTATCTATCTGTCTGTCTATCTCTCTGTCTATCTGTCTGTCTGTCTGTCTATCTATCTATCTATCTATCTATCTATCTATCTATCTATCTATCTATCTATCATGTTTTTCTTCTTACTAGTGAGGTTAAGCCACTTTGCTCTGAAATGGAGTGCATCTACAACTTCCGATACAATCCAGAGCCCTGGAAACGTTCTTGTTTTAATAAAGCTATTTTGCTCTGACAATACCCTAGAAAACCTCTAGCTTGAGTTGACAAAAACCACACTTTCTCAGACCTGCTGGAGGGTTGCCCCAGACAATCAGAATGTGGCTCTGAGCTCCTTGGCCCCTGCTGACCACAGAGCATAGAGATGTCTGGATTCTTCCATTAGCAGCCTCTGAGTGTTCCAGCTGGGGGGAGTCCACCCAAGGCCCCCAGGGGGATGCTCTCTTCTCATCTATTGAGAGTGCAGGAGCCTCTGCACATGTGAAATTCAGGTGGGTAAAAGGCCACCTTGGTACATCTCCAGCTCACATCCTGCTCCTCTGGAGTCCTGTGTAACCTATCCAGGTTGGCAGCTCCCTTGGCAGCCCCTGCAGAGACCCCTCAGCTTTGCCTCCTTCCATGCCTCTGCTGACGCAAGGACTCTGACCGTCATCCCTCCCAGGCCCCCTAGTTTCCTTAAGTTCCACTGAGAGGGGTCCAGACGTCCTCTATGTAGTAGAAGGGGCCCAGGCTTTACTTTCTTACACCTCCCCGCTTGACCCTCTACGCCAGTCTCCAGTTTTCACTCGGCCCCTTTCCTGGCTTTTCCTTCCTTTGCCTCCTGGGTCATCAAGAGCTGTGCTTATTTGTGATGGGCAACCCTGTGAACCCTGGAGCCAGACTGCCTGGGTTCAAGGTTGGGCATGCAACTTCATTTCTTTGTGCCTCAGTTTCCTCATCCATAACACGGAACCTACCCCATAGGGACGTTATGAAGATGAAATGCGCTAACACATGTAAGTGTTTCAAACAGTGCCAGGATCAGAACAATCACTCCTCAGGGGGTTTAGCATTGGAATCATTCTTTGCTAAACCGTAATAACAACAACAACGTCATTGTGAAAGTGACACATTTTTTCAGAATTCATTTTGTCTAATGCTAACATTTCAATTACAAAATTAAAAAAAAACCCTAAGTAATACATTTTAGACACACTATTTTTGCATATTATAAAATATGAGGTAAATCATAAATTTCTAACGTAATGCATATTGAACAACTATTGTCAATTTAATATAAATAATTACCTGCTCTGGGCTCTCCTACTTCTTGGATCTCAATCCCCTCCACCCAAGAACATCTGTGTTCTGCTTCCCAGGCACAAAGCTAGCCTGGGTTTCCCAGTCTCCCTTGCAGTTAAGACCATGTGACTGTGTTTTAGCCAATGGGATGTGAGCAGAAGTGAATCGCCTTCAGGCCTGACCATCAAACACTGTGTGTGATTTTCCACTAGAGGGTGATAGAGGAGTCCTAAGGGGGATGGAGGAGCCACAAGATGGAAAGAGCTTGGATCCCTGAGTCATCAAGTGGAGGAAGATAAAAAATACTGATATGACTGTTATACAAAAGGTAAATCAACTCCAATTGTGTTAGGCCACACAAAATATTGGGGGAATTTATTTGTTATAGAAGCGAGCCTCTCCCTAACAAATATAGTGGGAGGAGGAGGGATGGGAAAACTAACTCACTATACCAGCCAAGAACTTGGAGGTAAGGTGAGTCTGGGAGGACTTGGCTGAGGGTGTCAGGGACGTGGTAGTGGAAGAGCAGGAGAGAACCAGAATGAAACTCTGAAATATTATTACTTAAGAGTTACTTAAAAACTACCACAGGTTATCATTCTGTATCATAATTACTAAGCCAGAGTCATTTAATGTTTTCAAATCGTAACGGATGCAGCTGTGCAACGGGAATGTGTCTTCTTTGTACTGCTGCATAGTCACAGTCAGTAGGACGTCCTATTTCTCACCTCCTTCTAAGAAATAGTGAGTCATCCTGTGGCACTGGAACTTCCCTTGTTCCTTTTCCTGTGGAGTCATGCTTCCAAATAGGACAAAATGAAGCAGTCACATATTTCCACGAAGAGATTTACCTGCACTTACCACTGACGGAAACACTTTCTCCACTTTTATCAAGTCACATAGTAAAGAAGTCTTTTCTGGCCACTTGTGTGTTACCCTCACTGTCACCCTATCCCGTATTATTACTTACTAATATGTTTCTTTACACCAACTACTTTTACAATTTAATATGGTTTGAAAGAAGAATATTCAGGACATCATAGTTGGACGTGCCAAATACATGTTATATATGTTGTCTTAAAATGACGCGGTAGACTGACAGCAACAATGGCTGCAATTTTAATCTCCCTCCCACAAGTCACCCATCCTCTTTGCAACAGGACTTTGCAGCTTCTTCCACCAAGAGTTGAAGTCTGTTTTCTATTCCTTGAACGTGGGCATGGAGACAAATTTTGACCAACAGACTTGTGTCAGCCCTGAGACAAGGCCCCACAAGCCTCTGGAAGCTGTTCTCTTTTTCTAGGACTCTGCTGTTGCCTTGTGAGCAGGTCCCAGCTGGCCTCCTGGAGGGTGCAGCTCAGGGGGCCCAGTCACCTCTCAACACCTAACCTGCCAAAGCCACCAACGTATGCATGAGGCCTTCCTGGATTGGCCAATACTCCAGCTGACTGCAGATTCAAGCACAGCCCAGCTGACCTGCAGGCTTCTGGGTGAAATAAATGCTCACTGTTTCAAGTCATTAGGGGTTGTGATTTTTGTTCTGTAGCATTATTGTGACAAGAGATACCAGATACACATGGGCAATATGGCGTGCTGGCTTCATATGTTCTGACCCAGGCATATCTTCCTAGCCCTGTGGTTTCCAACTAGAGACAGTTTTGGTCCCCAGTGGGCTTCTGGAGACACATACTAGTCAGGCACAGGTGTGTCTGAAGCACAGGATGGATATTTGAAGGGCAAAAGATGAAACTAGAAGATAGATGGATAGATAGATCGATCGATAGACAGACAATAGAGATAAATGAGAGAGACAGGGAAGGAGGGAGAGGGAGAAAAGGGGAGAGGGGAGAGGGGGAGAGGGAGACAGGGAGTGAGGGAGAGACAGAGAGAGAGAGAGAGAGAGAGAGAAAGGGAGAGAGATTTCAGCCTCTGTGAGCTTAATCAGAAATGAAACAGTGTTGTTAGGTGCTGAGTTCTACGTCCCTTGAATTGATTAAGGCTGTAGCTGAGAGTGTAATGTTCCTGGCGCGCACCGTTCTGACTTCTGAGTGCTTGAGGGGCTGAGACCACCCACTTTCCTGGAGGACCCACAGTGCCATCTGGTTACAACAGAATTGATGCTACCCACCCTTTACTGGTCAACAAGGTCAACAAAAAAGTAGGGCCTGCAGGACAAGAGAGGCTGTTTTACAGGGGATGGGAGGATCCAGAAGGGGAAGTACGTGTGGCCTTCAGGTCCCCATGAGAGACAGGAAGTCCCTCAGAGGTGAGTTTTCATTAAGCCATTGGAGGGAAGCCCTAAAGATTTGCTCGTAGCCTTTGGAGGTATCTAAACCACCACTTTTCAGCCTCAGGGACAGGGGATCAATTCCAATCTGAAAGTTTGGGAGCCCAGGCTGTTATTGTACCCGATGTTGCCTGGAGATAATGAAAGAACAAAACGACAGGCTGATGGGAAAGCTCCCTTTCAAGTTTCCAATCCCTGGGAAGTAAGGAAGATGGCCCCAGCTCAGGCCTCAGAATCAGGACCAAGAGATTAGATGACTTTGTGGGGGGTGAGGACTGCACATGGTGAGGAAAGAGGGCTACCCTGTGGGGTCATTGCCAGCGTGGCTGGCTGTGAGGGCTGTTGTGGCCTGGAGAGCTGGCCCATGGCCCACCGTGTGTCTGACCCAGGGTGTGTGAGGTCCGTCCGGAGGAAGGCCAGGCATCCCCACGGGAAATCAGGAGAATGCACTTAACATTTCCCTCTCCCATTCTGTCACCTCAAAACTGAGGAAGTTAGTGCACAAGGAAGGGTTCAGGTGGCACAACACCGTTTAAATTTCAAGAGAAGCAAGTCTGGTCCGCTGGGATGTTGTTAAGGGTGTCTGTGGCAGGCAGAGTCAAGCTCGGCAAAGACGGCAGTGTCCTCACCCCTGCAGACTGTGAATGTGTTAGGTTATGTGACAGGGGAAAGTGAGGTTGCTGATGGAAATGGGGTTGCTAACAGCTGATGTTGAGAGGGGGAAGCTATCCTGATTATTCAGGTGGGGCAGTGTAATCAAAGAGCCTTTAAAAGTGGAAGAGGGAGGCAGAAAATGAGAATCAGAGGGAGGTGAGACTAGAGGAAAAAAGTCAGAGATGCAACATGGCTGGCTGTGCAGATGCAGGGAGGAGTCTTGGGATGGACGGCAGATGCAGGGAGGGGGTCTCAGGCCTGTAGATGGAGGGAGGGGACTTGGCCTACAGATGGAGGGAGGGGTCTTTGGGGTCTGCAGATGCAGGGAGGGGTCTTGGGGGCCTGCAGATGGAGCGGGGGGTCTAGGGCCTGCACATGTGGGGGCCTCTGACAGCTGGAAAGTCAAGGAGAGATATTCCCCTAGAACATCCACAACACAACACAGTCCTGTTGAGACCTTGATTTTAGCCCAGCACGACTCAGGTTGGTTTCTAACCTACAGAACTGTAAGATAATACATTTGTGTTGTTTTAAGCCACTAAATTTGTGGTTCTTCTTGACAGCAGTGGTGGGAAACTAATACAGATTCCGAGCCCAGGTCCTAGCTCTCTGTTCTCAATGGAGCAGCCCAGAGCTCTTGCTGTCCTGCTGGTGAGACCCCCTCAGACCTCAGGACAGGCCCCGGGTGCTGTCTCGGCACAAAAGGTGCAGCCCCAGGTGTGGCTCGGGGCTCCTAGCAAGCTGTTTCCCCTCCTTCCAGACCCGGCTCCAGACGCCGCCTCTGGGTCACTGCCAGTGGTGCTGATCTCGGGCTCCTCAGACCCGGCTATTTCCCCAACAAGGGACGTGGGCCTTGCTTCCTGCCACAGTGCCTGGGCTGTTCTTCCTTTCTGACCGCCACATGACTTGCTCACTTAGCCTACATAGAATCTACTCAAAGCCACCTTTCCAAGGAGGCACATATAACATATAACATATGCTACACATATATGTGTGCACACATACACATACCTTCCCGAACACAGAGAAGGGAAATAGGACACACACGACACACACACACACACACACACACACACACACACACACACACACAGTTCTACATAGGATATGGGATATATACACGTATATTTAAAATAGGTTATGTATAAGAAATTATGCATATAGAATAGAGAACAGAGAGATCTATATGAAAATATCTCCCATTTTCCTTTCTATGGAGGAAACTATATATATGAAACTATTATAAAGGATATATATGAAAATAAAATATATATAAATATAGCTCTATATAGGTTATATAGGAGATGAGATATATGTGGATGTATGTGTGTATCCTAGTTTTCTCCCCTGTAAAGGAAACTACATATATGATACTAATTATATAAGATATAGGAGATATATATGTATATTTATATATACTCAATAAAAGATTATATATATATCTCTCTCTGTCTCCTATTTTTCTTCTCTAAAGAGGAAACTATATATATGAAACTGTATCATAGGATATAATGAACCACACACGCACGCACACACACACACACACACACACACACACACACACACAGAGTATCTCCTGTTTTCATCCTTCAGTTGGAAACTCATTAGGGCAGGGACTTTTTTGTTACTGCTTAATCTCCAGCACTCTGATCAGGGCTTGCATGTATCAGAAACTCAATAAACACTTGTTAAATTATTTATGTTTATGCCGAAGGCTCTTCATCAAATCAGTTACAAACACTTTAATTTTGAATTCTGTACGAGAGCCTCCATCATATCTTCCGAACCTTGGGTCTCTCAAGTCTGAACCTGGCCCCATAGAAAAAAAATTCGCATCTAGCGGAGGCACAGTGCTCATTTCTGGTCTTCACCAGGGCCTGAGTCTTACTCTTGGCTGGACCTCGAATGGTTGCTACTACCTTGACCTGCGTCTACACCCGCTGGAGAGGTCTGGAAGAGACCCGTGGGGCCTCCCTCCTGGGCAATTTTTCACGAGAAATTTTGCTCAGGAACATCAGAATCCAAATAGGAGTCCTTATTTGGAATTTGAAATCCACTGATTCTCTTCCTTGACTGTAGCCATGACCTCCAAAGTAAGAAATGTATCATCACTAGTTTCACTTAGAAGAACTTTGAGCTTGGTTTTCATCTTGATCACACACACTCATTATGTGATACTTGTTTTTCCTCTGGTCTTGGATCAAAGACCTTCCCGTAAGGGGAAAGATGCCATCTTCTGTAACTGTCTCTAAAATTGAAATCAGGACTCTGTGGCAAATTCTTATAAGACAGAAACTGTAAGGCCCTGAAAGACTAATCATGAAAAATACCCCTTTTGGATAAATAAAATCTCAAATTTAGGGTTGTACAAATATTTTTGCCGTTGTTTTCTCCTCTTACTAATCTTTATTCTCTTGTTTCAGAGGACAGGGCTGGCTGGGTACTAACTATCTATCACTGCCTCCATTGGTGAGACTTTGTGGCATAAATGAGGGGTCTGAAGTACAGCGGGTATGTTACACATTTTAACAGTGATGTGCCTGGTGGCAGCTGTGTGCCTCATTTTAGCACCAAAGGAGGTTCAAATCCTAAATCACTATATACAACACTACCATTCTAACGTTGGGCTTCAAAAATTATATAATAGCTTTATGCCAATTACATGCACTCTGTACATGATACACAGTGTTTAATTCCCTGCATGTTTAGTTAGAGGTTTTAAGGTGACATATGGCATATAACTCATGTTTTAATGCAGCTGTTGCCAGTATGTTTTCCTTCTTCATACAGCAATTTTCTTTTGTGGTCACAGAACTAAAAGTCAAGTAAATAATTCTCCATCACAGAAATGGAGGCGAATCAGCAAGGTTCACCCTTACAGGCATGTTAGAAACCCAGAAGGTGCTATGCCTGCAATTTGGGCTGCTGCCACCAGGTGGCACCCATTACAAATCCCTTGACCTGTAGTATCTTGCCCACCATGCTTTAGAGCATTTTGCAAATAACATATCCAAAATCGAATTTTACTAAAATAACCCATTAAACACAAAGTATGTGTGTTAAAAACTCAGCCTAACTGGAAATACCATAAAAGGGAAATGAAGGATCTAATACTTTATATCTCATTGGATGTTTATCAATTTTTAATACAAAGATGGGTTTGTTGCTCATTCATCCAACAAATCACTATTTATTAAGCAACTGCTACATACCAGGCCTTCTGGTAAGTCCAGGAATATATAAATGAGTAAGACATGTCCCCAGTCTTGAATTCCTCCAACTCTATCGGATTTGCCCACCCATAAATAACTGAGGACTACAATGTGCTAAGTGCAATGAAGTCACATTTTACCTAAGAGTTACAGTCTATAGAAAGGCAAAATTTGCCTATAGTGAAAATTTTTCTTGAACATCTCTTAAACTGAAGCTCTTCTGACCAGGTCTCTTGTTTGGACTCTAAAGCCCAACTTTTGTCATTTTGACCTTCAGGGATTGGGAAGCAACCATTTGCAATCCTCATGGTTTACTTTATCTACCCAGTACCTGTTAAAGGAACCCTTGGCCCATGGCTCCTTGTTTTCATTTAGACTGATAAAGAATTTTAATTTGCTGTCCCATTTGTTTCTCTCCATGTAGAAAACAGAAAATATGGAGAAGCAATTAGGGCTGGGCCCCTCTCTTCCTAACCTCGCCGCTGTTTTCTTACCTTTACGTCCAGAACATTAACTCTGCAGCTATTCTCACCATAGGTTTAATCTTTTCTGAACTGGACTGACAGAGCCATCTGAATACAATCCTAAACATTACCCATCAATACAAATCCAAAACGCATGTTCTCACTTATAAGTGGGAGCTAAACTATAAGAACTTATGAACACAAAGAAGGAAACAACAGACCTGGGGGTCTACCTGAGGGTGGAGGTGGGAGCAGAGAGAGGAGCAGAAAAGATCACTATTGGGCACTTGGCTTAATTCCTGGCTGATGAAATAATCTGTACAATAAATCTTCATGACACGAACTTACCTATGTAACAAACCTTCACGTGTACCTCCAAACCTAAAATAAAAGTTCAATAAAAATAAAAATAAACATTATCCATTAATTCAGCTCTTGAAACTTGTGCTTATTTTTCTTTTGGCCTGGAGGGAGTCTCATCCACCATCCAGGGTATATTTTCACTTTTTTATGTGAAGGTTCAGGAAAAATCCACCCTACAGTAAGTATACAGGTGTCTCCTCATCCAAATGAAGAAAACGCTGTTCAGAGTTGTTTCTATGTTTTATTCCACTGAAGAGTGGAGTCTTCCTCCTCCCCGTGACAATCAGAATCCTCTATGTGACAACCAAGAGAGATGGCCCTCTCCATCCTCATCCACTGTGACTTCTTAGATAAGATCTTTCTTTCAACAAATATTGATAGCCCAGTGGGCAGCAGGCATTGTTCCAGGCACTGGGGAATCAGTAATGATCAAAACCAACTAGTCCTTACCCTTGTAGAGGCGGACAATGAACAGATAACAAGCAAAAAATATAGGAAGGCTTTGGTGATAAGTTCTATGAAGAAACATAGAGCAGGGAAGAAGGATGGGGAATGTCAGAGATGGGGCATTGCTATTGAAACTGGGGAGATTTGAGCAGAGATCCAAAGACAGTGACGGGGAGCTGCATGCATCCAGTAGGAGGGAGAAAGGCAGGGTGAGGTCTCCAGGCAAGCACAGGCCTGGGAGGCTCCAAGAGTCATCAAGAAGCCCAGTGTGGACAGAAGGAGAGTTACAGGAAATGAGGTCGGGATGGTAGGGGCTAAGAGGAAGGGCGGGGAGATGGAATAGGCCTTAGAGGCAGTTGTAAGGAATGTAGCTTTCACTGAGTTGGAGACAGAAACCATGGGAGGATTTTGAGTGGAGAAATAACGTGATGTGGCCCATATTTTAAAAGGATCACTTTGACTCTTGAGTGGAGAGTAGATTTTGGGGTGGGGGACAAAATCAAAAGCAACAAGGAGAAGCTCATAGGAAATTCATATTACCTTGTGACCCTGACCCACTTATCTGGTTCTAAATAATTAAACCAGGGAAGGATTTGTGCAGATAGTCCTGAAATTAAGAACATAGCTGAAGGCATATTCCTACTTATAAGGGAATTTACGCATAATTGAAGTGACTCTAATTGATTAATTTTCCAACACAACCACATGTGTTTTTTTCTGGTCATAGAACTAAAAGTCTGTTAGAATCAAAGTTTCTCATGTTAAATGGATCATGTTCCTTCAACAACAGAAAAAACTGAGGAATAAAGAGTTTATGGGGGCCAGGCGTGGTGGCTCACACCTGTAATCCCAGCACTTTAGGAGGCCAAGACAGGCGGATCACTTGAGGTCAGGAATTCGAGACCAGCTGGGCCAACATGGTGAAATCCCATCTCTACCAAAGAAACAAAAATTAGCTGGGTATGGTGGCAGGTGCCTGCAATCTCAGCTACTTGGGAGGCTGAGGCAGGAAAATGGCTTGAACCCAGGAGTCAGAGCCTGCAGTGAGTTGAGATTGTGCCACTGCACTCCAGCCTGGGCAACAGAGCGAGACTCCATCTCACACACACACACACACACACACACAAAAAAAGAAAATAAAATAAAATTAAAAAAAAAGAGTTTTTGGATCTTGCCCTGGTTGTTGTTTTTTATAAATATCAGAACAAGGATTTAAATCCATGCAATTTGACTCAGGAGTTAAAATGCTTAGGCAACATGTTATACTCTTTTCACGTAGCAACAGTCAGGTAGGATGTAGTTGTGGCTTTATCTCTAGAAAGGGCATATGTCCCTCAGTCTGCTGCAATCCTCATGATTCCTTATTGCTTTTACTCATTTAAATTATCTCCTGGCTCTTGTATTCTTCTGGGCTTGTGATTCCTGGTCTAAATGTTCTCCAAAATCCTTTATGTAAATTCTATGTAAGTGAGGTGGCATGGGGAGGTCATGTGGTTTCTTTCTAGGTCTAAGATGCTCCATGATTGGCAGTATTTGGGATTGTTGACCAATGTCTGAGCACAGTAAAATAATGTGGTGTATTTGACTGGTGATGTCTGCCCTGGGTATGGTACTGGGAGGAGTACCTTGTGTGAGGTTTATTTGATGATGCTGTTCTAGACTAACCTAAGATATAGGGCAAAGTTCGTCCATCTTTGACCCATTTTCTCTCATTTTTTTTTGAGGTATTCCTATTTCTCCAGGAAGTATAATCTCTGCTTGTCCAGATTTGCCTATCAAAAAGAAAAGTGATCTAAACAATTCATCATGACAAAAATTTCCAGGAATTGACATGTACAATCTCACCTAGAAATGTATTAACTTTAATGAAGGATTGTAGGGAGAGATTAATGCTTAATCCAATGGCATGAAGTCTTGTTGGAAGAATTGCAAGCATCTGTGGAGGAGCTACTTTTGACTGGGGGAGTACGTTTCAGTAAATAATCATGAAAGTCACCACCCATGAAGAAAAGGCCCAGTAGAGTCCATGAGCAGAGATTGGCACTTTCTCTACAAAGGACTGGATGGTAAGTATTTTTAGCATCGCAGGCCATATGATTTCTCTCACAACAGCTCAACTCTGCCCTGGTCATGCAAAAGCAGCCATTAACAAGATGTAAATGAGTGGGTGTGGCTGTGCTGCAATGAAACTTTCTTTATGGATATGGAACTTTGGATTGTATATGATTTTTATACTCTGCCACTGTAGCACAAAAGCAGCCATAGACAATACTCAACAGGTAAACATGCCTAATCTCATCCCCAAGTAGGCATAGTTTGCCAACCCCTATTCTAGAAGATGAGTGATAGAGGAAGATAGAAAAGGGTTGGAAATGGATACCATGTACGTGATCTGTGATGAAGCGTCAGAACTCTCTGTGCCTCAATTCCCTCACCCCAAAAATGAGGATAAAAATAATACCACTTTCGATGGAGCAGAACAGAGAGCCTAGAAATGAATCCATGCTTGTAAAGTCCATTGATTTCCAACAAAGGTTCCAGGAATACACAATGGGAAAGGACAGTCTCTTTAATAAATGGCACCGGGAAAACGATATCCACATGCAGAAGCATAAAACTGGACCCTTATCACATACCACATCCAAAAATCAACTCAAAATAGATTAAAGACAAATAGATTAAACACAAAACCAGAACCTGCAAAATGACTGGAAGAAAACACAGGGGAAACACTGTATGAGTTTTGTCTGGGCAATAATTTTCTGTACTTAACCTTGAAAGTACAGGCAACAAAAACAAAATAGACAAATGAAATTGAATGAAAGATAAATATTTCTGCACAGCAAAGGAAATAATTGACAGTGTGAAGATATAAACTACGGAATGGGAGAAAATATTTGCAAGCCATACATCCAATAAGGGTTAACATCTAAAATATATAAGAAATTCAAACAACTGAATAGTAAGAAAACAATCCAATTAAAACATGGGCAAGGGAACTGAGTAGACATTTCACAAAAGAAGAGCTACAAATAGTCAACAGATGTATTTAAAAATGCTCAACATCACGAATCATTAGGGAATGAAGATTAAAACCATTCCTTGGTTTTACTATCACCTCATACCTGTCATAATGGCTATTATTAAGAATTGTTAAAATTATAAACAATCATTAAGAATTATTAAAAAGATAGCAAGTGTGGGCAAGGATGTAACGAAAAGGGAACCTTTGTATACTGTTGGTGGAAATGTAAATTAGTCTGGTCATTGTGGAGAAATGTATGGAAGTTCCTCAAAAAATGAAAATAGAATTACCATATAATCTATCAATCCCACTGCTGGGTATATACCCCAAAGATCTGAAATTAGCATGTCGAAGAGATGTCTGCACTCCTGTGTTCACTGCAGCACTACTGACAATAGCTGAGTTATGGAATCAACCTAAGTGTCCATCAACAGATGGATAGGTAAATCCATCTACATACAAACAATGGAATACTATCCAGACATTAAAAAACATTGTATCATTTTTGACAATATGCATGAAATTTGAGAACAGTATGCTAAGTGAAATACACAAGGCCCAGAAAGACAAATACTATATGTTCTCACATGTGGACTCTAAACGAAAACAATGGATCTCATCAGAGCAGAGAGTACAATGGTCATTACAGACGTTGAGGTTTTGGTACAAGGCCTCAGTTAGCCAGAAAGAATAAGTTATTTTTTAAAAATCTACCTCACAGTGTGGAGAATATAGTTAATAATAGTATATTGTACATTTCAAAAAGTGTCAAGGGAGTAAATTTCAACTGTCCTCACTACGAAAAATAAGTATCTGAAGTGAAGGATATGTTAATTAGTTTGATTTAATTATTTCACATTTTATTCATCAATCATAACATCACTTTGTGCTCCATAAGTATATATAATTATAAACTGTTAATTTACAATGAAGTAAAAATTAAAACAGAAAATATATGTGTTAAACTATAACTGATAAAAATACCTATTTCATGGGGTTGCTGTGAGGATTAAAGAAGCAAATCCTTACCTGCTATGAAGTAAGCATCCAATAAGTATTAAAAACATCACACTTTCTATTCTTATTGCTATAACATGTCCATCTACTTTTTTTTTTTTTTTTTTTTTTTTTTTTTGAAACAGGGTCTTGTTCTGTCATCCAGGATGGAGTGCAGTGGTGCCATCATGGCTCACTGCAGCCTCGACTTCCCAGGTTCCAGCAATTCTCCTCCATCAGCATCCTTAGTAGCTAGGAAAACAGGTGTGCACCCAGCTAATTTTTGTATTTTTGGTAGAGATAGGGTTTCGCCATGTTGCTCAGGCTGGTCTCGAATTCCTGAGCTCAAGTGATCCACCCGCCTCAGCCTCCCAAAGTGCTGGGATTACAGCTGTGAACCACCACTCTTGGCTATCTCTAACTACTTTTAATCTGCATCAGGAGTGAAATAATCCACTAACAATTCTGAAATCACACATTAGGTTTTAGAAACAGATTGATATAGTAGAAGAACTTACAAGATGAGCCTATGGATAGGAAGCAGAAAAGTTGTTTTCTCTAAACTAATACATTTACTCCCGTATTATCCATTTTCATACTGCTGTGAGGAAATACCTGAGAGTGGGTAATTTATAATGAAAAAGAGGTTTAATGGACTCACAGTTCCACATGGCTGGGAGGCCTCACAATCACGGCAGAAGGTGTAGGAAGAGCAAAGGCATGTCTTACATGGTGGCAGACAAGAGAGCTTGTGCAGGGGAATTGCCCTTTATAAAACCACCAGGTCTCATGACACTTATTCACCATCACAAGAACAGCATGGGAAAGACCCGCCCCCGTGTTTCAATTACCTCCCACTCGGTCCCTCGCATGACACGTGGGGATTATGGGAGCAACAATTCAAGATAAGATTTGGGTGGGGACACAGCCAAACCATATCAACTCCTAATCCAGCAATAACAAAAATCCTAATATTAGGAAGTCAACTTTAGAAAAGAATCACCACTATTTGCTGTCCAAATAGAATGCCATGATTGAAAATCAATAATAATGCTGGGTGAGTATGCAAAGTTTATGTGATACAGTGCATCTTTATTTTCCCCTAACTCTCCCTGCCATGAATCCACTTGGATCTCCACTGCATGGAGGGGGGACCAACAGGTCCAATCCCTGTATCCCGCAGGTGGTCACTCCCACTCTGCAGCTACAGAGTCCTTTCCAATATTGAAGGATTCCTATCAAAATGACCACCCTTTGTCACATGATGGATTGAAGGAAGTGTCTATTGGGAGGTCAGTCTAAACCATTACCCCTCCTGAATAAAAGAGCCTCAGAGACACTCCTTCACTCATCAAAAGTGCATCTCCTGTGTCAGTGCATCAAAGGTATCAAGCTCGTACACGGGGGATGCTATTGTTATGTGGCCAGTCTGCTTCCCAAGAACTCTTCCCTGCGGGTGACACGGGAAGTCTTCAAAGAGGCAGCAGGGGTCAGTGAGGAGGCACAATCCCCGCAACTTCTCCATTCCTTAGCTGAATATTTGAAGCCATTTGGCTAAACTCTTGGGATGCGGACAAAAAAGCTGATCGGAAGTTATAGGATCTGCAGGTGGAGAAAAAAAGAGAAGCGACTAATTAGGAAGCTGCCTCCTGAGGGCTGTCCCTGTGGCAGTGCAGGTGGTCGGGCGCCCAGCTGGATTGCTGAAACAGAACCGCACGGGAGCCGGCTCCCCACTGCTCTCCTCTCCTCAGGAACAGGCTGCTGGAAGAGGAGTTAGGCCATTCAGGCCCCAACACTGAAGTGCTCCACCAGGGATGCTGAAAATAGCTGCGGAAGAGCTTCTCTGATTTTCCACTCTTCTCTTCCTCCCGATTGTTTACTCAGCTTGTTATGTGTTGTGCTCCCATCCCCGAAATTACACTCTGTTTCCTCACAGCAGTTTGCTACTCTCACAGAGAGAAAGATTCTACTTTGATCCACCTTAGGGGAATGTGTCAAGCTTTATTACACTTGATTTCCACTGTTGTGTGTCTCCGGTGCAGAAGCAAGGGTGGATGTTGATGCTGTTGAAATGCTGTAAAATAAAGCAGGTTCACCAAGAGCAGCTATAATCAGGTAGGGCTACAGGCCTCTTTGATTTTTTTCTTTTTTTTTTGAGACGGTCTCTCTCTGTTGCCAGGCTGGAGTGCAGTGACGCGATCTCGGCTCACTGCAACCTCCGCCTCCCGAGTTCAAGGAATTCTCCTGCCTCAGCCTCCTGAATAGCTGGGCCTACAGGCGAGCGCCACCATGCCCGGCTAATTTTTATACTTTTCAGTAGAGACGGGGTTTCACCATTTTGGCCAGAATGGTCTCAATCTCTTGACCTCGTGATGCCCCCGCCTCGGCCTGCCCCCTTTGATTTTTATCAGTGGACATGTCTGAAATATTTGGTGGAGACTGGTTTGTTCAGGACTGTTAATGAACGCTTGAACCTGTAAGTTGCAACAACAAGAACAAAAACCTTAGCAAATTTTTCAGGAATAATCCTTGAGCCCAAGTCAGCCTTCCTCCGAGTGTGTGAAGTGTGGCTGGCTTTAGGCGAGAGCAGCTCTCCCACCAGCTGCTCTGTGGGTTCTTACAGTGCTCCCAACCCCGAGGCTATCCCACTCCTAAGTGGCTGCAGGGGACATGGGCTGCTCTTGCTGCAGAGAGTCCACTGCCCTTCTCTGTATTGACAATACACAGGTTGGCCCTGGGGGACCCTACTCCCCAAACTCCTCATTGAGTTCATGTGCTTTGAGATGACTTAGGGTTTGGACAATCAGTATGTTTGGATCCCTGGCTGCAGTGCTGGCCTCAAGGATAAGGAGGTGACCTAAATAGGTGCCATAAGCACACATCCCAGGATTTATACAGGAAAGCCCCAGAAGACAAACACTCTTTTCTATTGGATGTGAGCCAGTTCTGAGGCATCCATCTTGCTCCCACAATGACAGCTCTGTGAGAATGAAACTCATACAGAAGAGTGTCTATAGGGAAGAAAAAGTGAGAAAGAGTGGGGGTAGGGGGAGAGAGAGAGGGAGAGAGAGAGAAGGAGGGAGAGGGAGAGAGGGGATGTTCCGGTGATGTATTTTGGAGTTCTAAATAAAACACCCTAAGCTAGCCCCAAGCTGGACTTTTCAATCATGTGACAATTTTTTTTTAACTTGTTAATGTAGGTGGCATTTCCTATTATTTCCAACCTCTGAGAATCACAATGGATATTATTGCAAACATCTGAAATGCTTTCCCTGGGGACCTGTTGCCTTCTCGGAAAACAACAACAACAACAACCGAGCATCATTGGAAGGCAGAAGAGAGCATATGCCTTTATGCAATTTACAATTCAACATGAATGAGTTTTCAGTAGATTTCCTGAGAGGAGGTTTTGATGTGGCTGGGGAAGCCCACACCAGCCTGTTGGGCTTTTGGCTGAGGAAAGAAGAGAAAGCAAATAAAAATAAAAAGACTGGGGCCTTTCAAGGCAGACCTTCTCCACTCAGAGGCTTTCCAGGGGCTGCACAGGTGGCTGTGACACATCTCTGAGAATCCCTTGGCTTTCTTTCTTAACAGCCTCCAAATGATGCCAAAACATCACATGTACCAGGTGGCTCTTTGTCAACATCTGTGATTCACAGAGCAGCACAATGACAACTGTGTGAGCTGTGGGTTTTGATTTCTAAGTTGTGCATCGGGCTTTGAGGCTTATTGGTGGATGTAAAATAAATGCTGTGAGGTTTTTCATTTTTCGTTGCACCCTTTATATTTCCAAGGGTGGTTTCATGAGTCATTCTCAGAAACAAGGGGAGGGAAAACATTTCTTTCTCCAGAGTTCCAGCCCAAGTCACAAGCTTGCATCTCATTGGCTCTGATTGGATAATGTGTCTGTCTCTGAGCCAGTGGCATGTCCAGAATTTGCAATGCTCTGATTGGCCACCCTGAATCACAGGGCCACTCCTGGAGGCTGGAAGTGTGGCCACAAGCTGAAAGAACCGCCTCCTATTCCTCTTCCTCATGACATTTCCTCTGCTGGCAGGGCAGACTGGGCACAGGTTCATCCTTCAGGTATTACACCCCCAGGGAAACCTTGAGTGATGTGGTTATGTTTTCCCTTCAGCGTTTAAACTACGTGAGGCAGCTTTAGGCTAAACTTAACACTAGGCACATAGTAGTTGCTCAAGAAATGTTTGCTGTCAAACATATTTGAGCAAATGTTTGCTGACAGCCAACATTTCTTGACCACCTACTATGTGCCTTGTGTTAAGCTTAGCCTAAAGCTGCTGCATGCAGCTTAAGTTTGGCTCAAAGATTTCTCCATGCCTACTGAACAGTAACCTAACTGCATGTTCAACCATGCTGCAACCTGCTTTTGTACCAATTGCTGAGTGTCAACAATTACAGGTAGCCAATACTTCAAACCATGTTCAAATACAGCAAATGCTGAGCCGTAACTAATCTGGCTGCATCTGCACCTCACTCTGTTTTCTGTGGTCCACTTTCCTTTTTCTGTCTATAAATGTCATCTGACCACATAGCAGCTCCAGAGTTGCTCTGAACCTGTTCAGATACTGGGGGTTCCCTAATTTGTGAATCATTATTTACTCAATTAAACTCTGTTATATTTAATTTGTTTAAGGTTTTCCTTTCAACACTAGTGTTGACTGATAGCCAGGAGGACAATGCTTGCTAGAGCTTTTGGTCCAGTGGCCCTGCTTCTGTGGGAACTCAGCTGGTGGGTGCAGCCTCCTTTGGTCCCAGGAAGCATTTGGATGGCAGGCAGGTATTGTTACCCACCCCTGCCACTGGTAACCAGACAAGTCACTCCTGCTAGAGCTTCTGGCTCAGTGGTCCTACTTTTGCCTAAATTTGCCAAGGGCACAGCCTCCTGTTGCTCTGAAAACATGTGGATGGCTGGGTAGGGAACTCCACCCTCTCTTGCCTCCCAGAGCCAGACGTGTCACACCCAGACAGCTTCCAACACAGCAGTCCTGTTTCCACCTGAGCTCTATGGACACACAAAACCCCATATTTCCCCAGGGAGCATATGGACAGTAGATTAGGACCAACCTGGCAAGTATACAGCTTGTCTGCCAATTGCGGCTCCTGCCTGAGGGAGCCTCATGGACCAGAATACTGAACAAAAGAAATACGGGCATGAAAACAATAATCAGAGGGGGCTCCTCAGAGACCCAGGAGCAGACTAGACTTGAAGCCAGTCAACTGAACCCACCTTATACCATAATCAAACCCCCTAGAACGTTCATCAAATAAGAAAAAAGCAAAAAAACCCATCCAAAGGACCCAACTTCAAATACTGAAGAAATATCAGCCCACACAAATGAGAAAGAGCAAACACAAAACTCTGGCAACTAAAAAAGCGAGAGTGCCTTTTGTCTTCTAAATGACTACACTAGTTCCCTGGCAAAGGTTCTTAACGAGGCTGAAATGGCTGAAATGATATAAATAGAATTCAGAATATGGATAGAAACAAAGATCACTGAGATTCAAGAGAACATCAAAACCCAATCTAAGGAAATTAAGAATCACAATAAAATGATATAGGAACAAAATAGCCATTATAAAAAAGAAGCAAACTGATGTGATAGAGCTTAAAAAACACACTACAAGAATTAAATAATGCAATCGCAAGTGTTAAAAGCAGAGTTGACCTAGCTGAAAAAATCTCAGAGCTTGAGGGCTGGCTGTCTGAAATAATTCAGTCAAACAAAAATAAAGGAAGAAAATGAAGAAGAACAAACAAAGCCTCTGAAGAAGGCGTGTGGGATTATGTAAAGTGACCAGATCTCCAACTCATTGGTATCCCTGAAAGAGACAGGGAGAAAGCAAGCAGCTTGGAAAACATATTTCAGGATATCATCCATGAAAACTTCCCCAACTTTACTAGAGACACCAAAATTCAAATTCAGGAAATGTAGAGCACCCCTGTGAGATATTACAGAAGAAGAACATCCCCAAGACACAATCATCAGATCATCCAAGGTCAAAATGAAAGGAAAAATGTTAAGGGCAGCTAGAGAGAAGGGGCAGGTCACCTACAAAGGGAACCCCACCAGGCCAACCGTGGACCTTTCAGCAGAAACCCTACATGCTGGAAGAGATTGGGGTCCTATATTCGACATTCATAAAGAAAAAAATTTTCAACCATAAATTTCATATCCAAACTAATCTTCATAAGTGAAGGAGAAATAAGTCCCTTTTTCAGACAAGCAAGTGCTGAGATAATTTGTTACCACCAGCCCTGCCTGACGAGAGTTACTGGAAGGAGCACTAAATATGGAAAGGAAAGACCATTTCCAGCCAATTTGAAAAAACACTTAAATACACAGAACAGTGACATTAGAAAGCAACAACACAAGTCTATGACTAACAACACCAAGACAGGATCAAATCTGCACATATCAATACTAACTTTGAATGTAAATGGGCTAAATGCCTCAATTAAAAGGCACAGAATAGCAAGCTGGATAAAGAAACAAGACTTAATGGTATGCTGTCTTTAAGAGATCCATCTCACATGTAGTGACATCCATTGGCTCAAAATAAAGGGATGGAGAAAAATCTACCAAAGAAATGGAAAACAGAAAAAAAGCAAGAGTTACAATCCTAATTTCAGAAAAAAAACTGACTTTAAACCAACAAAGATAAAAAAAGAAGGGCATTATATAGTACATGGTTCAATTCAATAAGACCTAATTATCCTAACTATACCTGCATCCAATACAGAAGCATCCAAATTCATAAAGCAAGTTCTTAGAGACCTAGGAAGAGACTTAGATCCCCATACAATAATAGTGGGAAATTTCAACATCCCATTGACAGTATTAGACAAATCATTGAAGCAGAAAATTAACACAGATATTCAGGACCTGAACTCAACACTTCACCAAATGAACCTCATAGACATCTACAAAACTCTCCACCCCTAAACCATAGAATATACATTCTTCTCATTACCACGTGGCACATACTCCAAAATCAACCACATAATCAGACATAAAACAATCCTTAGCAAATTCCAAAAAAAATAGAAACCATACCAACCACACTCTCAGACCACAGCACAATAAAAATAGAAATAAATATAAGGAAAATCACTCAAAATCATAAAATTACATGGAAGTTAAACAACCTACTCCTGAATGACCTACCCCTTCCTTACACCACATATGAAATTAAGTCAAGATGGATTAAATACTTAAATGTAAATCTAAAAACTATAAAAACCCTGGAAGATAACCTAAGAAATACCATTCTGGACATAGAACTTGGCAAAGATTTCATGATGAAGATGGCAAAAGCAATTGCAACAAAAACAAAAATTGACAAACAGGATCTAATTAAAGTTAAGAGCATCTGCAGAGCAAAAGAAACTCAACAGAGTAAACAGACAACCTACAAACAGAATGGAAAAAATATCTGCAAACTAAGCATCTGACAAGGGTTTCATATCCTACACCTGTAAGCAACATAGACAATTTTACAAGCAAAAACCAACCCCACTAAAAAGTGAGCAAAGGACATGAACAGACATTTTCAAAAGAAGACATATATACAGCCAATAAGCATATGAGAAAATGCTTAACATCGCTAGTCATTAGAGAAAAGTAAATCCAAATCACAATGAGATACCATCTCACACTAGTCAGATGGCCTATTAAAAAGTCAAAAAAAAAAAAAAAAAAAAAAAAAGGCATATGCTGGTGAGGTTGTGGAGAAAAGGGAATGCTTATACGGTGCAAATTGGGAATACAAATTAGTTCAGCCACTATGGAAAGCAGTTTGGTGATTCCTCAAAGAGCTAAAAACAGAACTACCATTCAATCCAGCAATCCTATTATTGGATATATACCCAAAGGAATATAAATCATTCTACTGTAAAGATACATGCATGTGAATGTTCATTGCTACACTGTTCACAATAGCAAAGACACGAAATTAACCTAAATGACCATCCATGCTAGACTGGATAAAGAAAATGTGGTACATATACACCATGGAACACTATGCAGCCATAAAAGAGAATGAGATCATGTCCTTCGCAGGGACATGGATGGAGCTGGAGGCGATTATCCTAACTAACATAGGAATAGAAAACCAAATACTGCATGTTCTTGCTTACAAGTGGGAGATCAACAAGGAGAACACATGGATACTAGGAGGGGAACAACATACACTGGGGTCTATGGGAGAGTGGAGGGTGGGAGGGGGAGAGGATCAGAAAAAAATACCTCTTGAGTACTGTGCTTATTACCTGGGTGATGAAATTATCTGTACGTCAAAGCTCTGTGACACGCAGGTGACCTATTAATATATAACAAACCTGTACATGTACCCCCAACCTGAAATGAAAGTTTAAAACACACACAAAAAACAAAACAAACAAAAAACTCCCCACTACTGTTGTGATAAGAATAGAGTGGTGAACAAAGTGGACTCAAATAGCACTGCCCTCACGGAGTTTAGGTTCCAACGAGGACAGTCAGACAATGAATATAGCCCTGCCCTCACGGAGCTTAGATTCCAACGAGGACAGTCAGACAATGAATACAGCCCTGCCCTCATGGAGCTTAGGTTCCAAGGAGGACAGTCAGACAATGAATACAGCCCTGCCCTCATGGAGCTTAGGTTCCAAGGAGGACAGTCAGACAACGAATAGAGCCCTGCCCTCACAGAGCTTACATTCCAACATTCCAACGAGGACAGTCAGACAATGAATACAGCCCTGCCCTCATGGAGCTTACATTCCAACGAGGACAGTCAGACAATGAATACAGCTCTGCCCTCACGGAGCTTAGGTTCCAAAGAGGACAGTCAGACAATGAATATAGCACTGCCCTCACGGAGCTTAGATTCCAACGAGGACAGTCAGACAATGAATACAGCCCTGCCCTCATGGAGCTTAGGTTCCAAGGAGGACAGTCAGACAACGAATAGAGCCCTGCCCTCACAGAGCTTACATTCCAACATTCCAACGAGGACAGTCAGACAATGAATACAGCCCTGCCCTCATGGAGCTTACATTCCAACGAGGACAGTCAGACAATGAATACAGCTCTGCCCTCACGGAGCTTAGGTTCCAAAGAGGACAGTCAGACAATGAATATAGCACTGCCCTCACGGAGCTTAGATTCCAACGAGGACAGTCAGACAATGAATACAGCCCTGCCCTCATGGAGCTTAGGTTCCAATGAGACAGTCAGACAATGAATATAGCCCTGCCCTCATGGAGCTTAGATTCCAACGAGGACAGTCAGACAATGAATACAGCCCTGCCCTCATGGAGCTTAGGTTCCAATGAGACAGTCAGACAATGAATACAGCCCTGCCCTCATGGAGCTTAGGTTCCAAGGAGGACAGTCAGACAACGAATAGAGCCCTGCCCTCACAGAGCTTACATTCCAACATTCCAACGAGGACAGTCAGACAATGAATACAGCCCTGCCCTCATGGAGCTTACATTCCAACGAGGACAGTCAGACAATGAATACAGCTCTGCCCTCACGGAGCTTAGGTTCCAATGAGGACAATCAGACAATGAATATAGCACTGCCCTCACGGAGCTTAGGTTCCAAGGAGGACACTCAGACAACGAATACAGCCCTGCCCTCACGGAGCTTACATTCCAACGAGGACAGTCAGACAATGAATACAGCTCTGCCCTCACGGAGCTTAGGTTCCAATGAGGACAGTCAGACAATGAATATAGCACTGCCCTCACGGAGCTTAGGTTCCAAGGAGGACACTCAGACAACGAATACAGCCCTGCCCTCACGGAGCTTACATTCCAACGAGGACAGTCAGACAATGAATACAGCTCTGCCCTCACGGAGCTTAGGTTCCAAGGAGGACAGTCAGACGATGAATACAATAAACAAAAATATAGTGTATCTCTGAATACATAAACATATGCTATGTATGACATATATGCATATATAAATAGAAGTTCAGCAGGGATGGGGAAGGCAGTGCTGTGGGTGTCTGTGAAGATTTTGCTGATGCTGCTCAGGAAAGGCCTTGGGGAGAAGATGAGGTGAGGGAGCCGTGCAGGCATCTAGGGAAAGAAATTCAAAGGCAGAGGGAGGGGAGGGGATGCCTGTACTGTTACAGAAGCGGCCAAGACTTCAGTGTGACCAGAGTGGAGGGAACCAGAGGGGCTGTGCCTAGCGTGAGGTCAGCGTTACAGCAGGTGTGGCTGCAAAGGTTTGACTCTGTCTCTGTAAACACTTTGGCTTTTCCTTTGAGGAGGGGAAGCCAGTGCATTTTTTTTCATAAAAAAAGTATTGATCCATAATAAATATATATATTTTGGGGTCCACGTGGCTATTTAATACATTCATACAATTTGTAAAGATCAAATCAGTGTAACTAAAATAACCTCCACCTAAGGTGTTTGTTGTTTCTTTATGCTAGGAACGTTTGTATTATTCTCTAGCTATTTTGAAATATGTAATAGATTGTTGTAAACTGTCGTCACCCAACTGATCTATCTAACATGAGGTTAGATAGATCTCTAACCTCATGATTAGACTGATTTCTTCTATCAAACTGCACATCCGTGTCCACTCATCAGCCTGGAGGTCATCATGTGAGAGAAGTGGGAGGGGCCAAGCAGAGGGGTGACATGATCAGATCGCCTGTGGCTGCCCTGGCTGTGGCACTAAAGAGGGGTTATGGGAGAGGAGGCAAGCATGGGACCTAGGACACCAGCCAGGTGGTCAATGCTTTGATTAAGGTGACTGTTTCTGGGATCGGGGTGGTGGCAGGACCTGTGGAGGAGGACTGGATCCTGGCTATCCTTGGAAGGCATTGCCAACAGGACTTGCTGAAGGCTTGGATGTGCAGAGAGGGGAGAATGAGCCTAGATATTGGCTGGAGCCAGTCAAGGAAGTTGCCCTGTGCTGATGTGAAGAAGATTCTGGAATGTGTAGGCAGGAGTGCTGTATGATGTCATGTGTTCCTGCTGCCCTGTTGCTTTCTGACATCTCTGCCTTCTCTCTAAAACCTTAAGGATGGGGCTTGTCCATCTCATTTGTGCGGTCCTAGAGTTTTGAACAGTATCTAGCACTTAGTGGAAATTAGATTCGCATTTGTTGACTGTGTTTTAAGTGAGCAAAAATGCTCCGTGAAGATTTGCTTCAGAGCAGCGTGGTTACACCAGTTCCTGTCTGGGTATTGTCCTGTGCTCCGGCCCTGGCTGGGACTCATGCGGAAAGAGTCTCCCGGAGCCTCGTGAAGCCCTTCTCATTGTCCCGGGCTTTTGTTGGCAGCCTCCTCCTTCAAGGAGGTGCCTGCTACATCTGTCACCGCAGCCCTGGCTCTGGAGTGGGTGGTGGCAGCCTGAGGAACCCATTTACCTCCCGCAGGCTGGAAGTGTTCTATGAGCTTCCTGGCAGAGCAAGACTCCATCTCCTCGGCCTCCTCCATCCGTCTCCCAGTGTGCCTTTGTTTTGAATCATTTTTGCACTCAATTTAAGAGGCCGAGACGAAGGAAGGAGGGGTGAGCGCTGTTCATCCACATCCCTAGCTCACGTGGAATTTTGTGGGCCGAGCAGAGGAATAGAGAACGATTTCCTCTTTCTCCCTTGGCCAGTATTGTAAATCAAAGCTGGGAGTAGTTGTATAACTTATACCACCATTGATTTCACACAAATGCTGTGTGCTATAGAATCATCCCGGAGTGTGTGGCCACACACCCATCCATCTAGGCTCTGGGGCTCCCTCCCCTCTTCTCCCTGGCCTGGGGTGGCTGGAGGGTAAGCTGGTCCCTGCCTCCTGCCGCAATCTCCCTGGGGATCTGGGAAGAGGCCAAGGGCATTCGGCAAACACAGAGTGTCAAGGGACAGCCTCCCAGACTCGGAGTCATCAGCCAGAGCAGTTTTTCATTCTGTCCAATATTTGTGCCAGGGAGAGTCTCCTGATTTAAGTGGCAGGATAACCAGAATGGGATGGGAGCGATCCTGTGGGACCCAGAGGTCCCAGAGGTCCCAAGCTGGTCCAGGAGCACAGAAGCTGACATGACAGCAGGTTTCTGCAGGGGCGGGGAGGTGTCAACTTGCCTTAATCACGTCTTCATCAGACGATCTACACTCCACAGACTCCACCAGCTCTGTCACTGTGCCGTCGTCCTCCACGGAGACCACTTTCACCGGGACGGCCACCGTCTTCCCCGTGAGGATGGCTGTGTTCAGAATTTCTGCCTCCTGGAAGACCAAACACACCCTTCCATCACATCCCCTCCTGAGATGGCCCAGCCCCCAGGAGTATGCCGCCTGCCTTTCCTCAGCTGCCCTGCAAACACCACTGGCCTCTTCTGCAGGCTCAGAAATCCCGACGGGCAGCACCCACCGGGTGACCGTGGCAGCCAAGGGATCATGCTCTGTCCTCACCCAGATCCCTGCAGGGCAACTATGATGGCGAAGGGGTGGAGGACAGAAAAAGTGGTGGAGAAAATTTATTACTAATATTGTGTTTGGCGAACAATTATGTGTCAGGCGCCTTTGTAAGTGCTTTAAAAATATCGGCTCATCAATCCTCATAGCATCCTGATAAGACAAACATTCTTCTTCTTCCCAGTTTACAGAATGGCACAGAGAGGTTTTGTGACTTGCCCAGGGTCACCCAGGTAGAAATCAATGAAGGCAGGATTTGAGGCTGGGAAGTCCAGCTCCCGAGTCCATGCATCAGCTAACTCAAACAGGTCTAAACATGGACACAACGATGGTGGCTTCAGCAGCCGATGGATGGCTAGAGGGGCCTGGTGTTGTGCAAGAAGCTTAGATGAGCAGCACTGCACCGCCAGTGTGTGGCATGTGGGGGAGACAAAGGCAGGGAGAGAACCCTCGCTCTCCGTGCTCTCTTGCTCTGGCTTTCTTTCGCTCTGTTTCAATTTTCCAGGCTTTTATTGGGTCCTGGCCTCCAGACGTGTCTGGAATGTTATTGTGGCTCCAGCAGCACTCCCACATCCCCACTGATGTGATCCACGCTGCACCACACACATCCACACTCACCCCAACATGCATTTTGCTGCAAACCCTTTTTTCATAGAGCAGCTCAAGACGTGTGTCTTTAGGGGTGTCCCAGCTTGCCCTGAGTATCTGCTTTCAGAATGAAGAGCGCCCTGAACCTTTCCCCTTGGTAGCACCTAACAGTTGCTGTTTTACTTATAGCTATTTAATCCCTTTATCTCTCTTCCAGACTCTAAGCTCCATGGGGCTGTATCTGCTTTCTGCTCACCAGCACCTAGCACAGAGCTTAGCTACAATGAACGGTGCTAATATTTGTTGAGTGCATAAATAGGACTCAACAGGGAAAGGACTGGGATTCGCGTCCTCACCTTCTTGCTCCCCAGCTCCTCACACTCTATGCATGAATCCCTTTTTTTCAGGCACACCTATGCCTCGGTGGTGCTTCCCAGACATGGAGCATCTCTGGATCTCATGACACCCTGCATCTCTCTCTCCAATGTACCCATGCTCATCCTTAGTTACTCTTCTAGAATTCTTGTGATTTTTTAATTGGTGGGGGCCTGAGAGATCATAGGAGCCTATTTTTTTAGACAAAAAAAACTGAGCCTCAATACCTGGTAAGTGAATCTCATTCTTCTCTGCAGAGATTGCATTTTCTATCACAAAAACGTAGAAGTCCCAATATAAACGCACATCTCTGTATAATACAACTTCCAAGTCCTAGTGCACGATGTTCTTTGCTCAGTTTCAGCTCATCACATGCCAGTGGTATCCCTAAGAGGTGTTTTATCAACATGCCACATTGCATTTCTTCTGTTAACTCTGTATCTGTCTTTTCCTTGACAGAATAACAGCAAAAGGTCTGGGTGGGTGCTAGGAGCTGGTTAGGGTGGATCTAACACAACTGTCATTTTACTTTCACTCGTAGTTATTCAATTACTTTATTTTCCTTCTAAGACTGCGAGCTCAGTAGGGCTGTATCCATGTCATTTTGAGAGATGAGCTTGCAAAGATTCTTGTTACTTTGATTTTCATGTGGAATGTAAAATGCCTGTTAATAGAATGCCAGCAGAAGGAATAGAAGTTTATCATCCTAAAATGACATAACTATTTTCCTTATGTTAACTATTTCTTAGATAAGATCTTATTTTTTCTTTATGGGATGAGATTTGTCTATAACCCGTTCACTGGGGTTAGGCTTTGGATGTAGCAATACATATACTGTTCATTATTTTAATTCTAACAGACAAGACTCCAATTTGGAATGCTCCCAAATTTCAGAGACCATGCTTTAAACTGTTGGAATATGCATAGGCCTTCAAAGTCCCATTATCCATATACTTTTTCTCCTCTATGGGTTCCCAGCCTGATTTTATTTTAATTCGAATAAAAACATAGCACAAAAATGAAGAGGCAAAATCAGTATATGATGCCATTTCCTGCTGCTCCAGGCAGGAAAAATTAGCTTTAATGGCAAAAATCACCATTACTTTTGCACCAACCTAATATTTTTTTTCTACTCTAAAGGGTGAGGATCAAAAGGAACAAGTAGTACTCTGGGAAAAAGTGGAACAATGCTGTTTAACTTTCTGGCCGAGACTGGCTCATCACAAAAGAGAGAGACAGACAAGGGAGCAGTGTGGCCACTTCTGACATCAGTCTCGGGGAATACAATTTCTCACATTCGTGGTAAAAAGTGAAGAGCACCTCTACTCCAACGATAAAATCCAAAGGCCTTTCATGTTTTTGCACATTCAGGTTAATATAATGAGAAATGACGCTGGGAGTGACTGATGAGCAGCTGCAAGCCCATATGTCTGGGGTGTTGCCTTTTTCTCTGAATAGCATATGTCTTTCTGCCCACAAAGATCTCAGTGGGGCTGAGTGACTGAGCCTTCAGGCTTGGTATTTCCCTGCCTCCTCTGTGTATTTCCAATTCTTTGACGTCAAGAATTTTCTCTTTTGCACAGCTTTGCTTTTTCCAGGAGGCGAATGGTAAGGGGATGACTCACAAAAGTCTTTAATTTAGATAAGAGGAGGACGAAGGAGATCCTTGTTCAGGGGCAGAAGTACCTGCAAAGCCTTAGCTTTGCTTGAGATATGACCTATAACTGCTCAATTTTTGGACCCCAGAAAACCCTTGAAAGCTCAGCTTCCTTATTGCTATGTGTTCACCTTATCACAGCACCTCAGAGCCTAGGAAATAAAGGCACAGACTCTTTAGAAAACATATCTCCTTCCCATCAGCCAATCATAATCCTTATTGTCACTTCATACACCCTTTCTGCTACTTGGGCATTATCTGTGTGCCAGTAAGGATCTCTGACAAAGCACTACAGAACTTTCGGCACTCCAGAGTAGAGGAGGAGGTAGAATAGCAGAGAATAGACTGGACGTGGCACTGAGAAAGGTATAACCATTAAAGTGAGGTTTCAGATATTTTTCCTGGGGGCTGACTCACTGTCATCCATTATAGGGAAACAATAACAGTCCTTGTCTTGCTGGAGAAATAACGAGCCATGTCTTAGTTTGAGCCAGCCTGGAAATAGATCCTGGGACAAAGATTCAAGAGAAATTTATCTGGGACATTCAGGAAACTTCAATAGGAGAGTGTGCAGGCGACACAGGGAAAAGGAGGCTACCAACAAGTTGTGTAGATTAAACCAGTTACCACAGTGGGCACCTGGAGCTGATCCTGCAGAGGATGATGAAATATATTATATATTCTGTGTGTGTCTTAGTCCATTTGTATTGCTATAAGGAAATACCAGGCTGGGTGCAGTGGCTCACACCTGCAATCCCAGCCCTTTGGGAGGCTGAGGCAGGTGGATCACTTGAACCCAGGAGTTCGAGAACAGCCTGGGCAATACGGTGAGACCCTGTCTCCACAAACAAATAGAAAAAAGTTTATGCAGCTGTGATGGTACATGCCTGTAGTCCCAGCTACTTGAATGGCTGAGGTGGAAGGATCACCTGAGCCCAGGGAGGTCAAGGCTGCAGTGAGTCATGGTTGTGCCACTGCACTACAGCCTGGGCAACAGAGCGAGGCGTTCTCTCAAAACAAACAAACAACAAACAAACCCAAACAAAAAAACCTAGAGAGGCTGGGTATTTATAAGAAAAAACAATTTGTTTGGTTCATGATTCTGCTGGCTGGAAGACTGGGTATCCGGAGAAAGCCTTGTGGAGGAGGGCGAAGGGAGCAGGCATGTGCAGAGATCACTCAGCAGTAGAGGAAGCAAGGGAGAAGAACAGGGGAAGTGCCAGGCTCTTAACAACACTGAGAACTCCATCGCTGCCCCAAGCCTACTGCAACCAGAGAGGGACTTTACCTACTCATGAGGGACTCATTCCCGTGGCCCAAATACCTCCCATGGCCCTACCTCCAACACTGGGGATCACATTTCAACATGAGGTTTGTGGGAACAGACATTCCAACCATAGCAGTGTGTAAATGTGTATGTATTTCAATGGATTGAAATATATTATGATGTATTTCCCCGCAAGGAAATTCTCGAGAATATATACCTAAGAATAATTTCATTGAGGGCTGAGGGAGCTGGGGTATTTATACACCAAATCCTGAGCGCTGCTCCTAAACAGACCACTGCTTAGCACTTCCAGCCCACTGCATGTGCAGGCAAAACAGACTTCTACTGTTTCAAAGGAAGCTCCCGATGGAGGGTGGCACTTGGACCTGGTCAGGAGCACACTGCTGTGCTAGGGTACAAGGGAAATATGTAGGGCCCTGACCGAGTCTGCTACATCACTAAAGTAATCTGTCATGCGGTGATCTGATGGATTGGAGCTAGAATTAGAGTGTTTCTTTATTTTGATTTTTGTTTTTCAAATTTCCTCATGTTTCCGGTATCCTGATTTTGTGCTTCAAGTATCAGCATAGTCATTTATTCATGTTTACCTTTGAAAATTATTTTTAAAACAGAGACGAGGAAAATAATGGATAGAGAAAAACATTGTACAAGGGAAGTTTTAAAACACTTTAAGAGATTGATCTCTGTGTTAGACAGTTTGTTGCCCATTGAATGCCTGTTTTTCCTTTTTTTCCTAACAAAACCCCAATTTCATTTGTGGCTGTAACATGCCTAAATAAAATGACTATAGTTTTTGGCTGCCCTTAATCTGTGGCACATTTCTGGCCCAGAAGATATCAATAAAAGTCATTTAGCAAGACTTCCAGAAAATTTTGTGAAAAAACAAAAACTCAAAAGAAGACAGACATGCAGCCAACAATCATATAAAAAACTCAACATCATTGATCACTAGAGAAATGCAAATCAAAAGCACAATGAGATACCATCTCACACCAGTCAGAATAGCTATTATTAAAAAGATTTTTTTAAAACCACAGATGCTGGTGACATTGTGGGGTAAAGGGAATACTTATACACTGTGGGTAGCAGTGTCAATTAGTTCAACCTTTGTGGAAGACAGTGTGGCAATTCCTCAAAGAGATAAAAACAGATATACATTTGACCCAGCAATCCCATTACCAAGTATATAGGCAAAGGAATATAAATCATTCTACCATAAAGACGCACGCATGTGCATGTATATTGCAGCAGTATTCACAATAGCAAAGACATGAAATCTACCATCGACTAGATGTCCATCAATGGTAGACTGGATAGAGAAAATGTGATACATATACACCATGGAATACTATGCAGTCATAAAAAAGAACGAGATCATGTCCTTTGCAGGGACATGGTTGGAGCTGGAGGCCATTATCCTTGGCAAACTGACACAGGAACAGAAAACAACATACCACATGTTCTCGCTTATAAGTGGGAGCTAAATGATGAGAACACACGGACACATAGAGGGGAACAAAACACACTGGGGCCTATGGGAGGGTGGAGGTTGGGAGGAGGGAGAAGATCAGGACAACCAATGGATGGTAGGCTTAATACCTGGGTGGTGAAATAATTGGTACAACAAACCTCCATGGCATGTTTCCCTTTGTAACAAACCTGCACATGTACTCCTTAATTTAAAATAAAAGTTAAATTAAAATTAAATTAAAATGGAAAAAAAAACAAGAACTAAGCAGATTCTGAAAGTTGTCTTTTCTTTTTCCTTTCTTCCTGCCCACTAGGCACAGATAATGCTGGAGTTAAACTGCATCTTGTGACTCAAAGGTGGTGGTATGTGGTTAAAAGACACATGGCTTCAGTGTAGTGAACTATTAATAGTTAAGTGCAGGGAATCTCTCGTTGGGTTGTGCATTAGTCTGTTTTCACGCTGCTGATAAAAAAGATAAGCCAAGACTGGGTGATTTATAAAGAAAAAGAGGTTTCATGGACTCAGTTCCAGGTAGCTGGGGAGGCCTCACAATCACGGTGGAAGGTGAGGGAAGAACAAAGGCATGTCTTACATGGCAGCAGGTAAAGACAGAATGAGAGCCAAGCAAAAGGGGAAACCCCAAATAAAATCATCATATCTCCTGAGACTCATTCACTACCACGAGAATAGTATGGGGGAAACTTCCCGAATGCATGATTCAATGGTCTCCCACCAGGTCCCTCCCACAACCTGTGGGAATTATAGGAACTAAAATTCAAGATGAGATTTGGGTGGGGACACAGCCAAACCATATCAGACTGCCTACGTTTGAATCCTGGTTGTGACACTACTAGCTGGGTGGCTCCAAGCAAGTTACTTAACTCTTAGTGCCTAATTCTCTTCAGCTATAAAATGAGCATAATAATGGTATGTACCTCTTGGGTTTGCCCTAGATTTGGTGTATTAATATTTGTAGGGTGTTTAGAACAGTGCCTGGTAACTAGTAAATGCCCTCCAAAATGTCTGATAAATAAGCACAGATGAGTGATGACCACGGTGGATTGAGTACAAAGTTCATGTCCACCTGGAGACCCAGAATGTGAGTTTATTTGGAATCAGTATATCTGTAGATGTGATTAGTTGAGACATGGTCTTAATGGATTAAAGTGGTATTGTGGGTGTCCTTACAAGAAGAAAAAACACAGACAGACACACAGGGAGGATGGCACAGGAAGATGGAGCCAGAGATTGGGATGATCCATCCATAAGCTGAGGAATATCAAGAATTGGCACAACCTACAGAAGCTGGAAGAGGTAGGAAGGATGCTTCCCTAGAGCCTCCAGAGGGAGCACGGCCCTGGTCACACCACAATGTTAGACTTGGAGCCTCCAGAACAGTGATGGAGTGAGTTTCTCTTGTTTTTAGCCACCACGTTGTGTTACTTTGTCACTTCAGTACTGCAGCACTAGGAACCGAATACAGTGACTAGTCAAAAAGGAAGTGCCTGGATGCTAGAAGCATGGCCACACTCACCTTCGGCATCCACCTCCAAGCACGTTTGCAGAGAGAATTAAGAGCTTGCTCATTCTAACCATTGATTTCCAAGTTCTGTTACTCACAGATAATCACCATCTTAACTGATGCAACCTGAAAGGGGACCCCCTCATGATTTCTCATTGGTCTTAAGTCAAAACGAGTAAGTTAAATTGACTTATTTTTTTGTAATGAGAAAAAACATTTTTTGTTGTTGTTCTTTTTTTCCCCTAAAGTTACTATAGCCTCTTTGGAGATCACTTGCCATTTTAATATATGGTTGTGAAATGATCCCATATATGTTAACATAGATGAATAATGTCAGAAGAAATAAAAATAGTATAATGTGAGCTGCATCAACTGATTCCTTCCTAAACAAAACCATCAAAGTGCTTAACTATACACCATGGAATACTAGATAGCCATAAAAAAGAACAAAATCATGTCCGTTGCAGGGACATGGTTGGAGCTGGAGGTCATTATCCTTAGCAAACTAACACAGGAACAGAAAACAACATACCACATGTTCTCACTTATAAGTGGGAGCTAAATGATGAGAACACGTGGACACAGAGGTGTCACAGAGAGGACACAGGGCTCAACATCACAGTGATTAACACACCCAATCTGAGCACCCCATTGGAGGAGGTTAGAGGAAGCAAACATTCCACACAGCAAATGAAATGGAGCGCCAGCTGAACCTCCAGCCTTCCCTGCCCTGTGGAAAATTGGCTTGGGGAAGGCATCAGAGGAAGATGGAGGCTTATCCAACCAGAACAGCTCACAGCCCGACACCTCAACTTCCAAGCAGTGTGTTCCCATCCCTTAACTCTGTGTGAGGCACATTTAAGAAATGGGCATTTTGAAGAAATGGACATAAAAGCTAACTGGCCCATTAAGCTTGGAGACTTGCAAAAAGGTAGCATTTTTTTTTTACAGGGGTTAACTGTTAATAAAGACATGAGACAGTAGGCATAAACTTTCAAACAAACAGGATTTGAGTTACATATTGAGACATTTCCTCATAACATTTTTAAAGGAAAACAATGAGTCACTAGGATAGACAGTTTTTGCCTTTCCTACCTCCTTTTATATAAGATGACATCCATTTTCCTTTGGGAAGCTATCACCTCTCCTTTGCATGACACTTGGCGGGGCACAGTAACTCTCTCCCCTCTTCAAAAGTAGGCAGAGTAGGCAGGCATCTCTGGAGCTAGGACCAGCAGCCTCTCTCCCTGGGACTTGAATTTCACTCAAAGGGAGTGAAGCCGGGTCAAGAATAGTTGGATTTCATTTGTCTCATTCGTGGCACCTGAGAAGTCTATGCCATTTACCCTGGTCTATCTCTAGCATTGTCCTGGTTCCTACCTTTTCTGAGGGCTTTTTGTCCAGCTTTTTAATTCATCCTCTGAGAGAGCCTGTATTCTTGCAATAAATTCATTTTTTAAAAAATGTTAGGTAGTGAGAATCGGTTTATTTTGCTTACAATGAACAGTGAGGCGTTGCTAAGAATGGGAATATATTCTGAGAAATGCATTGTTAGGTGATTTCATCATTGTGTGAACACCACAGAGTATATTCCACAAACCTAGAAGGCAGAGCCTACTACACACCTGGCCGTATGGCACAGCCTGTTGCTCCTGGGCTGCACAACTGTACAGCAGGTGATTGCAGTGAATGCTGCAGGCAGTTGGAACACCATGGTAAACAGTATTTGTGTATCTCAACATAGAAACGTTAGAATAAAAATACAGTAGTATAATCCTATGGAACCACAGTGGTATACGCAGTCCATTGTTGACTGAAATGTTGTTATATGGCACATAACTGTACCCTACTGAATGAAGTTGACCAGAAAGGTGATTAGATGAAAGTATATTGGTTTTTGAGGTTTTATTCTAAACCGTCATTGAGATGCGAACTTTTTGTTTCTTCAGCAATTAGCAACCTCAGTCACCACTGCGCATCGTGGACATATTGTTCATTTGAATTCCCCCCAAAACAGACCTTAGAAAAGGGCTAGGGTGCAGTTAATCTCTTTGCAGGAGGTGGGAGTGAGGAGTGAGCAGCAGGAGACAGTGACAGGGGAAGCCAACACAATCGTGTGTTGTCAAGGTTGCAGCTGTGCCCAGAGGAACTCGATTTACAGAGGCAGGATTCTCCCAGAATTGGTTGATTAAAGGCTAGAAGCCTGCATTCCTGGGGTTACAGGTTTCCCCGGGTGTGTAAACTCCATGCTTAGGAATTGGTTCCTATGATGTCAGAAAAGCCTGGAGCAAAATGTGGATGCCCTTAATGCCTGGAGGTGGGGCCCGCTCAGGTGATAGAATTTGGCTCTGTGTCCCCACCCAAATCTCACCTTGAATTGTAATAATCTCCACATGTCACAGGAGGGACCTAGTGGGAGGTAGTTGAATCATGGGGGCAGGTCTTTCCCATGCTGTTCTTGTAATAGTGAATAAGTCTCATAAATGGGAATTCCCCTGCACAAGCTCTCTTGCCGGCCACCATGTAAGACGTGCCCTTGCTTCCCCAGCCATGTGGAACTGTGAGTCCATTAAACCTCTTTCCTTTATAAATTGCCCAGTACGGCAATTTATGTCTTTATGTCTTTATTAGCAATTTATGTCGGGTATGTCTTTATTAGCAGTGTGAGGACAGACTAATACATCAGGGAATGACGAGTCTTCGCTCACATAGGTGCAACTGCCCAGCATGAACGAGGGCCAAGAGGGTGTGTTAGGGCACCAGAGACAGCAGCTCCAGAAAGGGACTCAGTTGCTCCCATGCAGGCAGAGAAATTCCCCATAAAGCAGGGAACAAAAATGTGACTGACTTTTTGAAAAGGGGGCACACCTGGGCCTGCCATTTGCATGGAGGTGTGTGGCCAGCATTTACACTGATTTAAACAGCAGGTTTCAGAAGTAATACTTCTTCACTTGTGTGCTTATAATTCTTGGAGAGGCTGAAAGCTCACTTGATAAGACCATATCAAACACTTCATTAAACCAAGGACACAAACATGGTGGTAGCCCTACAGGTCATCCAGAGATCAAGGCTACACATGCCCTCGATGAAGGCTCCACATCAGTAGGGCTGACACCATATAGGGAGCTGGCCTTGCACCTTTTGGGACCACAGTTCTCCTCTGTCTGCCATTTCCAACGTTCTTACTCTCTTCCGGGTATGTGGGCAACTTCTTGAATTGCTAATATATTTGTTTTCTAAACTAGGTACTTCATTTCTCAACATATTTACCCACTCTTCAAAACGTCTTGCACATAATATTCAGTTTTAAGAATATTGTAGCAGTCAGGGATCTTAGTTGCAGACAACAGAATCCACTCTACCCCTTTCAATTGGAAAAGGATTTCTTCAGGATTACGGATGGGATTGAAGAAACAGATTTCGGTGGACTTCCCAAGAGCAATGCCTGGAACCAGAGAGTGGGCCGCCAAGAACCTGCTACTTGTCATGACTAGAAAGCTTACAAATCAGACAGATGGTTCTAGAACCTCATTGCCTCTCCCACAATCTGAGCCAGCAAAATGGATGCCCATACACTTCCTTTTCCCCACGTTGGAAACAAATCTCACACAGGTGCATCCAATCGGCAGGGACTGGATTGCAAGCCCATTTACCCTCACAGACACGTTGCTGCCTCTCAGGAAAATCTGAGCCAAGTCGATTTTCGGAAAGTACCTCGGGGGGATGAGATTTACACAGTGGAGAGAGCTCTCAAAGCTCAGAGAGTGCTTTGTGGGCAGCTGCAACAGTTTTCCACTACATGCGTCAACACTCCGTGGCCTCGTGTTCTCCTGATGTTACGGTACAGAAATGCATTTTCTGCTAAGTGTATTCGTTCTCTTAAATATTGGAATTATTTACCCTCTATGTTGACCCCACCTCCCAAGGACGTAAAGAAATGGTACCTTGTGAGATTCTTTTGTCCACCACAGACTCAATTTGAGGACATTAAATGTCAAAGGGATATAAGAATTGTGTATTCACGTTTCATGGAAAAAGAAATATACCTCTTAAAGACAGATGTCCAGATCAGCTATAAAAATATTTTTTTCTCCTGTTATATCATATTCAGATGTAATATTTAAAAATGAAAAAAAAAAAAAAAGCCCAACAACCACCCCAGGGATGGCATAGTCACTGACCAATCAGAGGAGATGCCTGGGCAACCATGCTGGGTGGTGCTGGGCCGGCCATGCAGGTCATTTCCAGTTTACAGAGGACAAAGGAATGCTCTGAGAATACGTCATTTGTTCCTTCGTATTTTACAGGTCCTTGCAGTTAGGAAGAGACCTGTGAATACTTCAAACCACTAAAATTTACGGATCAGTGTTGTTTGTTACCTGTGGGTTGAAGCAATACAGCTTCCATGTTCAATTGCCTGTTCTTTCTCCTCACCTGACACGGCCACCAAGGAGGCTCTGGATTCCAGATGATACAGTGAGGAGACACTGGAGCCTCCATGAGTCTGGTCACCTGAGTCACTATGTGGAGAAGAGCTTCCTCCTGACCCACACAGGACATAGAGCAGGAGGAATAACTATGCTCTTCTCGTCTTAAGGCAATGTGATTTGGGAGCAACTTTTTATTCCAATATAACCCAAGCTATCCTGATTAATACACAACACTTTCCAAATTGAGCTTCAGCAACTCGCTCTATACATAATCATTAAATTCTGGGCTCTCCTCCCAGGAAGCGGGATAGATTGCTCAGGTATGAAACCTTAAAATTTTCTCCATGGGCTGGGTGGCTAGCCCTTCATCTCCTGGTTGACTGCTCTGATTTCTGTTGTAATGAGCTTAGGCAGGTCCAGCCTAAGTTAGCATGGAGGTCTGACATCCCTTTATTCCTCAATGTGTCCTCCTAACTGTGGTTGACTTTTTTTTTTTTTAAAAATAACCCTTTCAATTCATTTCCCAACAAAGGTCAGTAACCTAATCAGTGGAATAACGACTAATCACCCTGTCCTTGTCTTTTGCTTGTTTGGCCAACCTCTGTTACTCCAGCCACCCTACCCCCAACTCCTACCCCTGGCCTCCCAAATAAATAGCAAACACTGCAATAATGATGGGCTGTGGGTTTTTTATTTCTTCCACATTAAACATAAGAGCTATTAGATGGCCATAGAAATACAACATCTAATTAGCAATAATGCTGTGTTGCTATAAATAACCTGTGTGCTTCTTTTGACAAGTGCAGAGTATCAGTCAAATTGTCACCTGCACTGCAAACAGATTTATATACCACTCTGTTTCTTAAAGTACATCAGCTCTTGGGTTTAGTGGCTGTGGCATGGTATGGAGAGTGATTGCATTTTGGTACTCACACTAAAATAAAATAAAGTAATTCTTCCACCTTTGGGGAGGCGGCAAGATTTCATACTGCAGACCCCACATGAGGCTGGCCATGTGCTCATGCCTTCTCCCAGTGAGGCTGGCTTCTCAAAGCCACTGAAACACACCAAATGCATGGTGCTCTTCCCTTCCTTTTTAATGTAAATTTCAAAATCTTATCAAGGTTATACAAGCTCATTGTTAAAATGTTACCCTTCCGAAAGGGTTTACAATGAAATTCCATAGCAGGCATCCACCCTTCCCTAAGTCCATTTTTGTTTCCTTCAGGCAACTGTTTTCAACTCTTCTATGTTATAAAGGTTTTTTTTTTTTTTTTTTTCCTACATATCTAAATAATATGCTATATTCCCCTTCTTTGATATAGTGGTTTTAGACTTTAGCTACTGATTTCCTGGTGTGATCAATGAAATTTGATCTCCCACTGCCTTCTACTTTGTCTCCTTTCTCAGGCAATATGATCACGTTCCCCTTTTGATTTCTCTATTGACTGTATTTATAATTTTAAGGAAATGCACCTCTAATCAAAGACAAATACTGCATCATCTTACTTAAAGAAGTTGAACTCACAGAAATGGTGAGTAGAAGGATGATTTCCAGGAACTGGGTGAAGTGTTGGGGGAAACAGTGGGGATTTTGGTCAAAGGGTACAAATTTTCAGTTATAAAATGAGTAAGTTTTCTAGACCTGATACATGTTTAATACAGCATGTTTAGTATAGTTAATAATAATACATCATTTACTTGAAATTTGCTGAAAGCATAGATCTTAAATGTTCTCACTACAAAAAAAAAAGGTAACTCTGGGAAGTGATGAATTTATTAGCTTGATAGTGGCAATCATTTCATAATGTATGTAGGTATCAAAACATCCTATAGTACACTTTAAACATATACAATTTTTATTTGTCAGTTATACCTCAATAAAGCTGGGATGAGAAAGAGATAATGCCTTGATCCCTGAATAGTTGAAGAACACGTCTGCAGATTTTTTGACATTCCTGCCACATGGAAGTGGGGTCTCGTTTCCCTCCCTTCAATCCAGGGTGGCCTTAGGACTCACCTCTAGCTGTATTGAAAGGACACAAAGATAGATGTGTACCTGCCCCCCACCCGCTACACCCTTGTTCTGCTCTCTAATCTTTGCACATACCAGAGATTTCGTAAGTTCTGTGAGTACCTGGTTTTCTGCACGTACCAGAGATTTTGCTTTGCACATACCAGAGATTTTGTAAGTTCTGAGGCAAGGTCACAAGACGTGTTTAAGTAAGATAAACTCTTGCTGCCATAAACCTGCTCTCCCGCCTCAAAGTTTGAACCAAAATATCAGAAATGGCGGGAACCAATCATAGTTAGCCAAATCGCCTTGTTCAAACACTAGCCAATCATATATCTGATTTGTATAATAACTCTATGCCCACTTTTCTTAGACTATATAACACTGCTCGGAGCTCAGTGGGGGAGCTCTCCTGCCCGTCTCGTTTCACGAGCGAGGGAGAGTTCCAGGTTCGAACCTGTAATAAAGATCCTTGCTGCTTAGCTTTGACTCTGGACTCTGGTGGTCTTCTTCGGGGAATAAACGGTCTGGGCATAACAGTATCACCTTTTGGAACCTAGCCTCGGAAGTGGCAAGCATCACTTCCTCCAGAATGCAGTGGAAGTGATGTGGAAGTGATGCTTGCTACTTCTCTTTTTTTTTTTTTGAGACGGAGTCTCGCTCTGTCACCCAGGCTGGAGTGCAGTGGCCGGATCTCAGCTCACTGCAAGCTCCGCCTCCTGGGTTCCCGCCATTCTCCTGCCTCAGCCTCCCGAGTAGCTGGGACTACAGGCACCCACCACCTCGCCCGGCTAGTTTTTTGGATTTTTTAGTAGAGACGGGGTTTCACTGTGTTAGCCAGGATGGTCTTGATCTCCTGACCTTGTGATCTGCCCATCTCAGCCTCCCAAAGTGCTGGGATTGCAGGCTTGAGCCACCGCGCCTGGCCAATGCTTGCTACTTCTGAGGCTAGGTCCCGAAAGGCAAGACAGCTTCAACCTTGTTTTCTTTCTGGGGGCTCTTGCTCTTGGAACTCAGTCACCATGCTGTGCAGAGGCCTTGGCCGTGTGGAGAGGCCACATGCAGGTGATCTGGTCAGCATCCAGGACTATAATCAGCATCCCCCACAGCAGATGTGTAGATGCAGGCTTTTGATTGAAGGCTTTTCAGAGGCCCCACAGCCTCCACCTGCCACACTCAACAGGAGACCCTAAGCAGAAGTGGCCTGGCAGCGTCCTGTAGATCCCGCGGGCGCCACAGGGCAGAACATAATATAAATGGCTGTTGCTGTAATAAGGCTACTATGGTTTGCAGCAATAGATAACTGATAACCCCCACCTCCCGCTTTGCAAGATGAGAATATTAGCCCCGCTAAAGCTCCTCTTTGGTTCATCTCTGGTGTTAACTTCCTAACTTTTCTCATTTCTAACTTTTACTTTTGTACTCTCAAGGATGATAACGTCTACATTGTGTTCTGAAACATAATGAAATCATCTGTGCTTTGTACAAAGGTTGGATCTCAGGGTTGAAATCCACTAATATATCTATTATACTCTTACAAATATTGTTCACTGTGAAGCAGTCTTTCTCAGACTTGCCACTATTGATATTTTGGGCTGCATAATTCTTTGTTATCAGGACGTTCTGTGCCTTGTGAGATGTACATTGCAGCATCTCTGGCCTCTACCCACTAGATGCCAGTAGCATCCTTCATCCCCCGAGTATGATAGCCCAAAATGTCTCTAGTCATCACCCATGTCCCCTGAGGGAGAAAAATTACCCTCAATTAAGAACCACTGCAGTGGGGTGAAGAATTGTCCTTGGATTCTATTTCCTTTCATTATAATACTTTGTGTCTCCTGGAGTTACTCATTGCCTTTCTTTTTTTCCTCTTTTGTTAATACAGTTTACCTTGTTCATAATCTTAGGTTTTGCCAAGCTCTTCACTGACCTTGCCATTTTCCCGGGGATTCACCCATCAGAATCTTTTGTCTTCTGTTCCAATGAATATGTTCTCTAGACCTGCTGCATAGATCAGGACTTCTTTTTACTTGATACAAGATTTGTTTTAAATACACACATTTAAAATGGGAGAAGTTTTCAAAATGTAGAAAATAATGTAAAAATTCTTGATTTTCTTCATGTCACCAGCAAGTATGGACTCCACTGTATACAGTGAGCTTTGTGCAACCAGAGCTGGCTTTAGGTAACAGACATACCTTCCAAGAACAGAATATAGTCTATTTAGAAATAATATTTTATTGTACTAGTGGAGCTTGCTATGAAAAATTACACTAAGCAGGCAGGGTGTTGTGGGACATGCCTGTAATCCCAGCACTTCGGACGTCAAGGCAGCAGATCACTTGAGGTCAGGAGTTTGAGACCAGACTGGCCAACATGGCAAAACCCTGTCTCTATTAAAAATACAAAATTAGCCAGGCATGGTGGCCACGCCTATAATCCCACCTACTGGGGAGGCTGAGGCATGAGAATCCCTTGAACCTGGGAGGTAGAAACTGTTTTTTTTGGTGTTGTTAATTATCCTAAGCAAACTCAAGGCCCAACTCAAATGCTACATCTTCCTTAATCTCTCTGAGTGGAAATCATCAGTGTGCACGTTGTTTATATTTTATTAGAGATATTATATAAAATAAATAGGGAAGCAGGAGAACTTAGGGTGAGGAGTGCGAGCTTTGGAGCCAGACAGCCTGGCTTTGAATCTCAGTTCCTGTGCCGACTAGCTCTGTGACTTTCAGCAAAATAGTGACTGCAAGGTGTCTGTTTTCTCGTCTGCAAAATGGGGACTGGAAAAGTTTCCATGCTATTGGGTTGATGGGAAGGATTTCATACGTGAAAGGTGGTTACTGACACAACTGGCACACGCTAAGCAAAGCTACATGTTCACCATTGTTGGCGTCATCCACGCTGCCTGACTCTAAGACCTCCTCAACCAGCCTGGGAGTGGAGACAGGGACCTGGTCTGAGGGATCTGAGTCCTAGCTTTACACAGCATCAGATGTGGGACTTTGGCCAAGGTATGTCAGTTCTGGGAGGCCAAGTTTCCCCATCTTCACCGTGGAGTTAAATGAGATGCAGGAGAATCTTTTCTGTGTGCCACCCGGATAGCCTTTGGACTCAGGCGGCCTGTGTTCAAATCCCAGCTTTGTCCCTTCCATGTTTCGTGACTTTGCAAGTGACTGAAACTCTCTGCATCTCATTTTTCTTATCTGAAAAACAAGGTTCCAAGTAGTATCTACCACAGAGAGTCCTTATATGAATCCAATGAGTTAATGCAGGCAAAGTGTTAAAGCTGTGCTAGGCATTATTAATTTGTAAATAAGGCTGCTTATTAGTAGTATCCTAACATATGCAATGACTTACACGGATTCAATACGCTCCTGGCAAAAGGAAAAAGCAAGAGAGAGAGGAAGGGCAGGAGAGGAAGAGGAGGGAAGGAGACATAACCTGCTGTGCTTTTCAATGCATTCAAGTTTGTCCTGCAGTATAGGAGGCAGGAACCTGCTGCTTCCCCAGTGGCCCTCAGCCCCTACAGCCACTCACAGTGTGAGCATCTCGCTGCACTGTCAGTAGCTTTAGTATTAAAGATACATATTTGTCACACCCAGGATCCCTGAGCGTGAGCCAATAACTCCACTTGGTGTTCAGCCAAGGAACAATAACGTGTCAATGCTAAAAGAAAGATGGGAAGTTTTGAGTCTTATAAGCTCTATTTTATGAGTGGTTTGAGGGACTTTCAAGGGTGATGTTGATTGTGTGTTATTTTTGCCTCATGTGTTTGCTCTGGAAACTAAACTTCTTTCTGGGATGGGACTTCTTTGCCAAGAACAGTGAACTCTCAGTGAAGCACTGGAGGCTTGTGATGAGAAAGGGTGAATGAACTATAGGAATGTGAGTTCTTGGCCACCTTCATTTCTACGCAAATTGACATTTGGTTTCTCTCTGGAGGAAATGCCTGGCCAGGATCACAGGGCAATGCCCCTGGGCATGGGCCTTGAGCATCTCTTCTCATGCACACCTACCTACTCACGTGGGTTTGCAGAGCCCACAGGTTAGGACTTACGAAGCATCTCAAGGGACAGGAAGATTCTCATACCATTTGCCCCTGTCTGCCGTGGCACCAGACCTTGGCCCAGACAATTGTCCCAGGATGTGGTGTCAAACTCTGGTTCCAACCCAGGACCTTGGAGGTGGTAATAGTCACCTGGTGACCCAGGACCTCACACCTAAGTCAGAGGGGGAAGTGACAGCTCCAGGTAATTGCTGCCTTGTAGGAATGTGAACCAGACTGACCCGTGTCCTGATTTTCCCAGAGGAGCCAAGAATCAATATTTGTAGGTGAGATCTCCTAACTTTTACATTTGGCTTACTTTTTGTGAAATGCACTGTGAAGTTTGAACAAATACATTTGCAGGGTGCACTGACCTAAGGGTTCCCCTTTGTGACTTCATTAGGAACTCTTGCCCTGTTGTCTGGACGCAACAACGAGGTGAACATTTTCCCAGGACCCCCGATTCATTTCTCTGGGTCACCCCACAACCCCTGCTGTCTGGGACTAAGGTGTCCTTCATTCTGAGCCGCCTAAAGAAATCTCCTGTATCACAAACACACTGCTTAGTTTTGCATAACTAATTTCTAATCTTATTTAGCATCGTTTCAGAATTAAGAAGCTAAGTGACAGCTGTTTAATTAACTCCTTAAGCTGATTAGGCAGCAGTACTGAAATCCCCTCAAGGAGGAGTTTCTAACTCTGGGGAGAACCTAGGCCATGTTACTGCCTCTGTTTAAATTTAGTAAGCTGCTAAACCAATCGACCACACGTTCCTGACATCCTCAAGCATGTGGCCAAATATGGATTTTTATTTATTATGTTAACTGCTACAGAAGATGCCAAGTGATAATAATAACAAGAACTTCTTTTGATCCACTAAGAAAATCTGTCATCTGTCCTGCATTAGGAAATATATACATATATACACACACACATATATACACATATATACGTATATATACGGCACAAGTGGGAGTTTTTCCGAAGACACTTGATTATGTTATAAATCCCAGGCGTTTCAATGCATTGTGTTAGGAGAGGGGTTTGGATTACGCTTGGACCCCCACATAATGGGGTTGTACATCCTTCTCTTCATTAATAAGACAAAGCCACATGAATAAGTTTAAGACTTTAAGTCAGTTTTATTCTTAAGATTAATGATTTTAAAGTGGAATTTCCAAGGAAGAGGAAACCACAATATTTACCTGATTTTAAATGTGAGGCGGAGGCTGCCTGGGCATACCAGGACATTGACCCTGTGTACAAGATGATGAATTTTTTTCCCCCTTTATAATCCTTAGCTGGGCAACACTGGGTGGATGGTAACAAAACCTGGTGTGGACAGCGTCAAAAAGTGTGAGATGTGTGTTTTGGAGAACCTGCGTGGACCTAAGGTTGTTAGAAACTGTAGTTTAACTTTTGAACTGAGTTTAGTGTGATGGGTCTAGTAATCCGGTGGGGAGTGGTGCGGAACCCACAGATTTCGTGGGCTGGTTTTGTGTGCTGAAAATGTCAGTTCCTTGCTCAAGACCTAGAGGTTTCCCATTTTTGTGTCGTTTTGGGTTTTTGTTTTGGACAGCTTTATTGAGATAAAATTCATATACCATAAAATTCATCTGTTTAAAGTGTGCCATTCATTAGTTTTTAATATATTCACAGATATGTGCAGTATTACCACAGTATGTGCAGTATTACCTCAGTCAAAATTTTGGAACATTTTTATTGCCTTGAAAAAAAGTCCTATGTCCTTAGCTACCTCCCGACCCCTCACTACCACCGCGCTTCAGCCCTGGCAATCACAAATCTACTTTCTGTCTGCCTGAATTTTCCAGTTCCAGATATTCAACCCGAATCAAATCATGTGATATGTGGTCTTTTCAGACTGGCTGCTTTCACGTAATGTGATGCCATGATGGTGCACCCATGCTGTAGCACAGGTCAGTGTTTCGTTCCTTTCACGGCTGAATAATACTCCTCAAGGCACACAGGTTTAATGCTTTCCATGTAACAAAAATCAATTCTGATGCTGTTACAATCGGTTAATCAACTAGGGTTCTGAGGACAGCATCTGGCCCATGGAAATGATTTGTTTGGACTGTACAGATTTAATTATTTTTCAGTGGATCACAACATTTGAAAATGAGAAAATATGCATAAGATCCAGACTTCTGGTTTGTCTTGGAAAATCAGAAGTTCAGCAATTCCGGGGCATCATTCAGTGAATGTGTCCTCTCTCTGCGCTTCTCTAGAGCTGACTCCTCCATTGAATTGGGAGGTTCAGATTCTCCAGGAGGGTCTGAATCCAGGCTCCCTTGCTGAGATGCCTCTAGACCAGCAATACACGTGTGATCCAGCTGTGCCAAACGCTGTCCATTTCCAACAGTGGAGGCTAAAACTTATAAGAGATGTGACGGGCACAGGGCGAACACTCAGCTTCAGGTGTAACGTTTTAAAATAACAAGCTACTCTTTGTATCAGAAATACTAAACCCAGTGATGTATCAGTCTCCCTGATAAGAAAAGTCTGACAATATGACACAAATGCTGGTGAGTACACTCTGCATATATCAAAGATTGACAACTACAGATGTTGATAATGAAGGTTCTTTTAAGAAACGTACACTTTGTTTATAGCTTCCAAATAGCAATTCCATGAAACCCAGCATGAATATTTAATTTGTGTCTGTTGATAGAGTCCTCTTGATAGCATAAAGCGTCTGCTCTTTGAAACGGGGGGAGGTTTTGCCTGCAGCCTCTAAGTAAATGGGTTCTCAGCCCTCTACTATATCACTACAGAAAAATGCATATCAAATTGTCAAAGGCTACAGAATTTTCCATAGGCTGGGAGAAGCCTATCGGTCTCATGGTACATGAAACTAAGGAATTAATTCAATTGGTATGGAAAGGACATAGAAAATTGATAAACATCAAAGAGCTGCTCTCAGACTTCATTTAACTAAATCAGTAAACCTAAAAGTGGGTCTTGTTTAGAATTTTAACCCTCCAGAGGCACCTAAAGTGCTTAGAAGTCCTTTTTTAACCTGCAAGCCACAGGGATTTCAGCAAGATGTATTGGTGGGGCTGGGAGCCAAGTCTTGTTTATCTATGCTGATGAGGGTGCAGTGGTATGGCTAATCCCAAACAGTGTAAAGCCCAAAAGTCATTTGCAGTTTGGCCCTGGCATACATTAAGTGCATTTTCTTGCCTTCACTTCTTAATTATGTTTCTCTTAGGCTAATGTAAAAATGAATTTGCATGTCTTCTGCCCACACTAATTGGGAAGAGGGTGGATGCAATTAAGATTATTCTGGGAGGCAGGATAAAATCAATCTGGGGTTTTACATTGGTCACGGTCACGCATGCATTGACTTAGACTTCCTAACCTGCTGACCAAGGAAATGCACCCCGGGAAGGGGGAATCCTTGGAAAGGAAGAACATCAGCAGTCTCTGCTACTCCCCTAGCCTGGCCATCCCCTTCCTCAGCTCCTTCTGTGTGTGGGGGCTCCCCAGCCTGGCCATGCCCTTTCTCAGCTCTTTCTGTGTGTGGGGGGCTGCGATTCTATGATTCATGTCCTGTCCTTCCACCCCACTGATGACAGATGAAAGCCACGGGGGCTTGGAGAAAATGAAGATGATTATTAGACCCTTCTTCAAAATGAAGCTCCGTGATCAAGTTTATGGACACTGGTCTCATTCTCAACTGTCTGAAACTACAGAGAAATTTATGCTACAGCAAAGCAGCTCCATTTTCGGGGTCTCTGCAGGATGGGGTGAGGCCACACTACTGTGGAGACCATACCCTAGAAGGTGATCTCATCCAGTCCGGGGGTGTTGATGTTCTGATCAGTTCCAGGTTCAGATCTCTCCTCTGAGGGCTCCCATGAACTCAGGAGTATTCTTCTGCCTAGCTGATGCCTCCACTGGGTGTCTCAGACCCACTGGGTGTCTCAGACCCACTGGGTGTCTCACTAGGTTCAAGAGGCAACTCTTGACATCCTCTCTCAAATCTGCTCTGCTATCAGTATTCAAATCTCAGCAAATGGGGCAACAGTGCCCTAGTTGCTCAATGTGAAACCTTCAGAGTGATGGCTTATGCCATATCCATGAGATCATCGGGTTAGCACTATGCTCGATGGACTGCAAACCTGCCAGCCACTTCCCTCCATTCCGGTAATCACCTTCAATGAAGCCATCATGACATGCAGCCAGGGTTAGGAAAAACCTTTGAAACCACTTATCTTGTTTATTTACTCCATAGCATTCGTCACTCTCAGAAATCCTCCCTTTTCTTTTGTTATGAATTTGCTGTCTGTTCAACCACATCAAAATATAACCTTTAGAAGGGCAGGTCTTTCATGCTGTTTAACACGAAGCCTAGGGCTAAGTTCAGGCAGCCTCATGCAAGTGCTTCCTGGCATGCCAGATTCAAGCGTGTCCTTGGACATAATACAGGGCTCTTGGGGCACTCCTTGAATCAGCATTGAAGTCTTTTTCAGTTAATTTCCATTTGTAACAGAGAATGTGCATTATGACCATGTTCTCTTTGATATTTTAATCCATGTTGGAAGCAAAATATATCGTTGGTGGGTCCCTGTGCATATCTCCAGGGCTTTACATTTTCTGGCTGGAACTGGGAAATCTTGTCCCATTCCTGAAGCTAGAAGTATAAAATGTGTTACATGTTTACAGCAGTCAAACGTCATCAGATTTCCTCCAGTTCAGAGCAAGAAAATAACCAATTGTTCTTTTATTGGTTGGGAGGTCCACACTATAACCACTTTGTGTTACAACATGATTATTATTATTATTTTTATTTCATTAAGCAGGGCTTTGGCAGAAGCATCCCAACTGACGTTCAGCCAAGAAAGCAGCTGTGGCGGATGAGCTCAGCTGGTGGGAACACCGTGTTAATGAGGCTGAGGTCGTGAGTTCAATCCCCACTTGGCTATGGGTTTGCTGAAAATCAGCCGGCTGAGATGGTGACCCTAACAATGGCCAACAGCTTAATAATTACATGAGAAAATATGAACACATCAGAGCCAAACTATCTTTTCTTCCTAAGGTCCTGGGGCACGTGAGGTTGGTCCAGAGAAGTGGTTCTTAACCAAGTCTACAGAATATAACCCTCCATGGAGCTCTGACAAAATTTCAATGCCTTGGGCCTACTTCTTCCAATTATATCAGAACCTCTGGGGAGTGGGACTCGGGCACCAGTAAGTATTTATTTTTCATTTCTTTGCAGGTAACTCTCACTCAGTGGTTCTCAAACTTAGCTGGACGTTGGAATCACTTGGGGAGATTCAACAATACTGGCAGTGGGTCTCACACTCTGATTCTGAATTCGTTGTCATGGGTTGCAGCCCAGATCTTGGGAGGCTGAAAATCTTCCCAAGAGATTCTAATAGGCAGCAAAGTGTGAGCATCAGTGAGAATGAGTTTTATCCACGAAAAATGGTCACCTTCCTTAGTGCTTCCAGAGTGCCTTCCACTCTGCTGGACCTGTGAACACACATACACTCAGACATGGTTCAAGACAGATGACTGGACAGAGAGGGCAAATTGGCAAACTAGTGTTAGGCAAAATGTTTTCTGCTCAATGCTTCAGAAATGGTAAAAGACAATGATCGTGCCATAAAGTAAACACAGAAGTAAGGGGAAAACACTCTGCCCAGAGCCGAGGTCAGAAAGCACCATGCTAGCTCTGCCTTGTAGGTCAGACTGCCTTCTGGTCTAGAGAGATTCTAAGTGCCATCCACATGAGACAGGATGCCAGTGCAGGGCATGACCTCATAGCTCCAATATCTTCACCTCCCAGGGCTTCTGTGACCACCGAACTATTACTATTTGCCCCAGATCCCCAGCTCACGATCACATTCTGTATTAGTTTGTTCTCCCACTGCTATAAAGATACTACCCGAGACTAGGTAATTTACGAACAAAAGAGGTTTTACTTAAGCCATCAGATCACATGAGAACTCCCTCACTATCATGAGAACGGCACGGGAGAAATCGCGACCCTGATCCAATCACCTCCCACCAGGTCCCTCCTCTGACACGTGGGGATTACAATTCGAGATGAGGTTTGGGTGGGGACGGACAGCCAAACCATGTCACCTCCCCATTCAATCCCCACCATGATGCCTCCTTTTTCATTTTTGCAGCCCCTAGTTAGAAATTATCTTATGCTTATGTTAATATAAGTACATGCATATTTATTTTGTTTATTTATGTTTAAATTACTTTTAAAATTGTCCATCTCCTGTTTTAGACTACAAGATACATGAGGGCGGGGGCCCTGTGTGTCCCCAGCAGCTGCTGAATTCATCACAGTATATGCTATCATCGTCTGCACACAACAGTTCTTGAGTGAATGAATGAATGAATGAATGGTACCACAGTTTCAGAAAATGGTTCTTTTCTTTCCCTGAGTAATTCTTCCTTCCTATCCTCAAGCCCCCCAAATGATCATTTACCCTTTTAAAATGATGTTCTGCTGTAGCAGCTTTGGAAACTCTTATATCCTGCCTCATGATAAGATGTATTTTTGGTGAGGGCAGGATTGATTCTATAAAACATGCTTCCTGCTTTGTTGGAGGAAGTCTGAAAAGAACAAGGTAATTATGTCAATGTAACACGGAAGCATAGGTTGAAATCACAAACTGATATTATTTTTTATTTTTTAACTTTTAAATTTTATTTATTTATGAGACAGAGTTTCACTCTTATTGCCCAGGCTGGAGTGCAGTGGTGTGATCTTGGCTCACTGCAACTTCTGCCTTCCAGTTTCAAGGGATTCTCCTGCCTCAGCCTCCTGAGTAGCTGGGACTACAGGCGCATGCTACCACACCCGGCTAACCCTGGCCTATAGATGATATTATTATTATTTTTTTTACACAATTGGTTCTCTGTTTTTAAGGGTCAATGGATGCAGTAAAAAAAGTAAAGTATGTATTTTTTGAAAAAATCACAACCTACCCAGTTTTTGGAAAGGATGTTCCTAGCAAAAGAGAAAGAAAACCACATCAAATGTAAAAGCATATCCTGACTTTCAAACCACATCTTTAATGAGGGTTATAAAGATTATTTCATTTTCTCACTCATTGAGTCAGATATGTGCATAAACATAGGTTTTGAAATGTAAATTCTCCCTGGCAAAATATGACTTTAGAAGTTGACATTTAGAAAACTTCATAAAAGTGACTGCAGGAGAAAATAAGAAATGTATTCCACAGCTGCTTTAATGCAATGCAGGAAGGATGCTAAGAAATTAAGGAATGGAAATTAAAAGGAGAGAACAGGCATGGAAAATGCACTGCTGGTCATTTGCAAACCGAGGGGGGTTTGAAAATGTGGAACCCGAGAAGCTATTATGAAAAGACATGATCTGTCTTGTAATAAAGTTCTTAGAATTGACGCGCAAGTAAAGGATTCCCAATCCTGTCTCATTGTAGGCTCCGTAGCAACTGTTAAATCACTAATCTTTTTACATCCGTTCCAGGAGAATTTATGTTAATGCCCACTCTGTGTGTTCAAGAAAATAAATCTAGGCTTGACTTTGGCTTTCAAAGTGTGTGCCTTGAAAAAGCTACATTTCTCCACATCTGATTTATAATGACCTACAGGCTTGTTCTCACCTGCCCCAAACACAAAACCAGTATATTTTTTCTGCTTTTACAAAAATGAAGCATATTGCCTGAAATTCCCTGTTTTGTCTAAATCTCTTTAAAATATGGTAAGCTCACAGAATCACAAATCCACACAGGATGTCAATACTAATGATTAATATATGTTAATCTGATAGGTTTTAATAACAGATAGAAATGTAAGTACTATTATTGTGGGAGAATATAATGATTTTTATTCACAAAGGCAATCTATGTGGGTGAAATCCATTATCTTAAAAGTATTTTGATAAGGATAGATCTATGTAGAAAGAGTTAGGCATCTTATATGCAATTGTTAAACTCCATTAAACATGCTCAATAATTAGTTGGCCAAAGAACCTCATTAGATGTACATTAAATGTGTTTAAGCCATATTTGAGACACTTCATTAAGAGTGACACAGTGAGCTTTCCTGCATAACTTTAATAAAAATTCTAGTCAAATTAAAACTAGAATTTATGCTACTCTCATTCTACCTTTGAGGGCAGACTACCACATTGAGTTTTTTTCCCACAGCACACAAGTCTCTGCTGTGCTATGCATTTCATAACTGCTTTATTCAGGTATAGTTTACCTATAATAAACTCATCCTTCATAAATTGCAGTTCAGTGAGTTTTATTAAATTTATGCATTTTTTCCTTCTTCTAAGAGATCACTTTTAATAAAATAAGAATAAATAAAAATAAATGCATGCAATTGTACAACAATCACTATAACCCAGTTTTAGAATATTGCATCACCTCAAGTAAGTTCACTCATTCTCTTTTGTGGGCAATTCTTTCTCTCAACTCCTAATGGGTTTTTATTTTATTATAGCTTTGCATTTTTCTGGAAATTACATACATGTGTAATTAAACATTATATAGCCTTTTGTGACTATTTCTTTCACTTAGCATGATGATGTTGAGGTTAATCCTTGCTGTTAGGTATCAGTGGTTGATTTTTGTTGCCGAATAATATTTTATTATGGGGTTATATCACAACTCGGTTCCACATTTATCAGTTGATGGACATTTAGTCGGTCTCATTTAGGCTATTATAAATAATGCTGATTTGAATACTGAACCTATGCATTTCTGTGTAGCCATATGTCTTCATTTCTTTTTGAAGGTAGAATCGCTGGGTCATATGGAAGTTTATGTAACTTTTAAAATCTGCCAAATGTTAGGTAGTGTGACACCTCTGACCTTCTTCATTTTGCTCAGTACAATATTGTTTGGCTCTTTGGGGTGTTTTGTGATCTTATATAAATCTTAGAATTAAAAAAAAATTTCTGTGAGAAATGCCATTGGAATTTCAAGGGGGATTGCATCGAATCTGTAGATTGCTTTGGTCATGTGGACATTTTAACAATATTAATTATTTCAATCCATGAACATGGAATATCTTTCTATTTATTTGTAGCATCTTCAGTTTCTCTCACATATGTGTTGTAGCTTTCAGTGTACAGATTTTTCAACTCCTTAAGTTTATTCCAAAGTATTTTATTATGATGCTATTTTGTGTGTGTGTGTGTGTGTGTGTGTGTGTGTGTGTGTGAGAGAGAGAGAGAGAGAGAGAGAGAGAGAGAACTAATGGAATATTTTCTTTCTTTCTTTTTCAAATAGTTCAGTATTGGTGTATGGGCCGGGTACGGTGGCTCACGCTTGTAATCCCAGCGCTTTGGGAGGCTGAGGCAGTTGGATCACAAGGTCAGGAGTTCAAGACCAGCCTGGCCAATATGGTGAAACCCTATCTCTACTGAAAATACAAAAATTAGCCAGGTGTGGTGGCGTGCACCTGTAATCCCAGCTACTTGGGAGGCTGAGGCAGGAGAATCACTTGAACCGGGAGGCGGAGGTTAAGGTGAGCCATGATCACACCACTGCACTCCAGCCTGGGCAATGGAGTGAGACTCCATCTCAAAACAAACAAACAAACAAATAAAAAGAAATGAAACTGGTTTTTGTACGTTAATTTCGTATTTTGCCACATTACTAAATTTTTAAATTAGTTCTAGCAGTTTTTCTGTGGTGTCTTTAAGGTTGTGTATATATAAGGTCATGTCATTTGCAGAGACAAGTTTACTTTTTTCTTTTCAATTTGAATGCCTTTTGTTTTTTAAAAAAATCACTTCATTGCTCTAGCTAGGACTTCCAGTACTATGTTGACTAGTGTGATGAGAGTGGGCATCCTTGTCTTGTTCCTGATTTTAGAGGAAATGTGTTTAGCTTTTCACCCTTGAGTATGATGTTAGTTGTGAGTTTTTCATATACAGCCTGTATTATGTTGAGGTAAATTCCTTCTATACTTACTGTGATAAGAGTTTTTGTCACAAAAATGTGTTGAATTTTCCATTTTTTTTTTTTTTTTTTTTTTTTTTTGCTGCATCATCTGAGATGATCATGTGATTTTTATTCTTCATTCTGTTAATGTGGTGTATCACATTAATTGGTTTGCATATGTTGAAACATCTTGCATCCAGGGGTAAACTCCACTTGGTTATGTTGAACTATCCTTTTAATATGCTATTGACTACAGTTTGCTGGTATTTTCTTGAGGACTTTTGCATCTAGGTTCGTTAGGAATATTAACTTGTGGTTTTCTTTTCTTGTAGTAGTTACCTCTTCTTCAATTTTTTGAAACTCAAAAGTTAAAGAATTCTTATTTTTGTCTTTTTGTCATGCCCTATCTTCCCTGATGCAATACATATACAATACTCTGTTTTCTAAGTGTGAAGAATCACAGGGCAGAGTTTAATGCATGAAAAAAAATTGATATTGAGTTAATTTTTATAATGCTATAAATTTCTTTCTGAGCTCTGCTTTATTCCATAAATTTAGATATATTGTGTTGAAATTTATTTTATTTAGTTTATGATTTTTTTTTTAGTTTATGATATTTTCTAATTTCCTTTGGGATTTCCTCTCTAATTCATTGGATATTTAGAAATTTACTGTTTAATTTCCATATGTAAATTTCTCAGATTTCTTTCTGTTACTGATCTTAAATTTAATTTTGATGTCATTGATATTATACTTTGTAGGACGGCAATTTTAAAAACTGTATTGGTATCTGTTTTATGGCCTAGGATATTCTTTGATTGATGTTTTATGCACACTTAAAAATGTGCATCCTGGCTGGGTGCAGTGGTTCACGCCTGTAATCCCGGCACTTTGGGAGGCTGAGGCGAGAGGATCACTGGGTTAAGGAGTTTGAGACCAGCCTGGTCAACATGGTGAAACCCCGTCTCTACTAAAAAATTCAAAAATTAGCTGGGCATGGTGGCAGGAACCTGTAATTCCATCTACTTGGGAGGCTGAGGTAGGATAATTGCTTGAACTCTCCCCCAAAATGTGCATCCTGATGTGGTTCAACGGAGTGTTCTAAATATGTGAGTTAGGTCAAGGTGATTGCTAGGTTCTCACTTTTAGCAGGGAAAGATGATGGGTTTTGCCTCTCCATCTCAGACGAGCTTCACTTCTGGCTGATAAAGGGCCTGATCTTCACCACCATCCCCAGATCAAGTCTGTCTCTTCCCCTGTCCTAGTCACTGTGAAATCTGTGGGTTTTGCCCTCCTGATGGTGGTGATAATGGGCACTACAGGTGGATGGGTGCACACAGGCAAGACGGCCATAGACTTGTGGCCATTTTTATTCAATGCAATAGAAAGTTTTTAAGACTAAAATCTTCTGTATTTGATATCTGAGTTTAGTCAACTTCCAACTAAACTTTAAATTATTATTTAAAACAATTTTTAAATTATGATAAAATACACATAAAAGTTAACAGTTTAACCATTTCTAAGTGTATAGTTCAATAATGATAAGTATATTCACATTGTTGTACAACCTATCTTTAGAACTTCATCTTGCAAAACTGAAACTCTACACACATTAAACACCAACTTCCCTTTACCTTTTCTCTCAAGCCCCTGGCAACCACCATTCCACTTTTTGTTTCTATAAAATTGCCTACTCTAGGTACCTCATATAAGTAGAATCATGCAGTATTTATCTTTCTGTGACTAGTTCATTTCACTTAGAAAAATGTCCTCAAGTTTCACTTATTTTTAAGGCTGAATAATATTCCACTGTATTTGTAGATCACATATTGCTCATCTGCTCATCCACTGATGGACATTTGGGCTGATTCTACCTCTTGGCTATAGTGAATAAAGGTGCTATGAACATGGGTGTACAAATATCCCTTTGTGACCTTGCTGTCAATTCTTTGGGACATATATATATATACAGATGGGGGAACTTCTGGATCATAGGGTTATTCTATGTTTAATTGTTTGAGGAATTGTCATACTGTTTTCCACAAAAGCAGTACCATGTTACATTTCCACCAATAGTGCACAAGACTCTCAATCTCTCCTCATCCTCATCAACATTTGTTATTTTCTTTTTTTTTTGACAGTGACTATCCCAGTGGGTTTGAAGTAATATCTCACTGTGGTTTTCATTTACTTTTCCCCAATGATTAAGGATGTTGACCATCTCTTCACATGCTTGTTATTACCCATGTGAACATCTTTTTTGGAGAAATGTCTGTTGATTTTCTTTGCTCATTTTTAATTTTTTTTTGTGGTTGAGTTGTAGTTGGAGGAATTATTTATATATTACAGACATTAACACTATAATGGTTAATTTTATGTGTTTAAGAAATCCTTGCCAAATCCAATGTCACAAAGCTTTTTCCTTATATTTCTTTCTAAGTATTTTATAGTTTGAGAGGTTTTATGTTTAGGTCTTTAATCTATGTTGCATTAAATTTGTAGATGGTATAGGGTAATGGCCCAACTTCATTCTTTTGTGTGTAGACATACAGTTTTTCCAACACCATTTGTTGATGAAATAAGACTGAACAGTGTCCTCGCAAAAGATATGTGCAAATTCTAACCCTCAGTACCTATGAGTGGGACCTTATTTGGAAACAGGGTCTTTGCAGATGTAATCCAGTTAAGACCCTAATCTAATGACTGCTGTCCATATAAGAAGAGAGAGATTTGGGAATAGACATGGAAGCAGAGAGAATGCCATCTGATCACAGAGGCAGAGAAGGGAGTCATGGATCTAGGTACCAATGAATGCCAAGGATTGCTGGCAACCACTGGAGGTTAGGCAGAGGCAAAAAGGATCTTCCCCTAGAGTCTTAGGAGACAGAGTATGGTCCTGTAAACACATTGATTTCATACTTCTACCTTGAGAAATGACAGAGGATACTTTACAATGCTTCAAGCGATTCAAGTTTGTGAAATTTGTAATGGCAGCCCTAGAACGCCAATATACTCCATGTAGAACAATTTTGATTTTAGTTCTCTGGTTCTGGGCCCAGATGTTCACTCTCAATGTCTGAGCAAAAGTGTTCTTCTCTTTGCAAGGAAAAGGGAGAAGTGGCTGTTAGTTTTGCAATCAATGATGTCTGCCTTCCAGTCCAAATAGGTGGACTTCCATTTTCTAACATTAGGGATAAAAGTTGGCTCAGATTTATTGTAGAACACTTGGAAAATACATACAAACATAAAGAATAAAACAGCAATGAGCAGTAATCCCACTACTCAGATAGAGCCACTGTTAAAGTTTCGTTGTGTATCCTACAGAGCCCTTTTAATGTATGTGTATATTTATTTGCTTTATGTATAAAATGACTCTCTGCCTCACTTTTATGCCACTGGATACTTTCCATTTTCCAATTTATTGCTCATATAAGTTTGTTCAATGATAGTCTTCAGTTTGACACAACTAGTTTGAATATCCCCCCACAGTGGCAATTATTATGATACTTAAGTAGACGCTATATTAAATTCAGGCTGACGTAGCTGGAATATAGTAAAATCTTAGAAAATTTTTGCTGAATGAATAAGAAGGTTAGAATTGTCACAAATGAGGAGGTATCAATCTAGACCATATATTGTTTTCAAACTATAACATCATATAAAGGAAGAATGAAGAAGGTTGTTAAGACCAGCATGCAGAATAATTTCTTTGTGATTTAAAAATCATAAAAAGCTTTATGATTTTGAATGTTAAATTCACCTGTGTTATCCTTGTCCTTGTAAAGATATTGTCTTCCAAGACAGAACTCTTCAAGGTTGAGGCACTGGAACATGTTCATATTCGCACTTAATGTCTAATTCCTAAGGCACTGAGAGCTCAATACACTCATGCCTCAGCTGATGCTCTTCCACCACAAACTTGGTCCACTTCAGGTTTTCTGTCTCAGAGGAAGACAACACCTTCTAGCCAGGTGTTGAAGCCATAGCCTGAGGCTTCTAGACATCCCTCTATCTCCCTGTCAATCCATCACCAAATCCTCTTTATCCTGCCTTCTGAATCCTTGTTTAGTCCACACCTTTCCCTCCATATCCATCATGTCCATCCCAACCCACAAACTCCCTCGTTCATGCTGCCATTTTCTCCTGCCTGTGTTTGGGTGATATAAGTAGCTCGTTAATTGGCATTTCCAACTCTAAATCTTATTCAATAATCTGTTCTTTATACTCCAGCCAAGAAAAGCCCTTACCATGCTTTAGCCCTTTCCCTCCAAAAAAAAAAAAAAGAAAAGAAAAGAAAAGAAAAGAAAAAAACTCCAAAACAGCGAATTTAAATAATTTTCCAATCAACAAGTAAAGAGACAATCCATAGAATGGGAGAAAAATATTTGCAAAGTATACATTTGACAAGGGATTTATTACAAAAATTTATAAGGAGTTCAAACAACTCAATGGCAAAAAACGAACAATCTGATTGCCTTGGAATGGCAAAGTTATTCCATGAGACCCTGAACGACACATATGTTTCGCTCTTATCCATACACACCTGCACAATACTCTTCTTGCTCTCTTCTTTGGCCCCAACGACCTGCTTTCTGATCTGTGTCTGCACACCCTCTCCTACTGCAGATTCTTTGCGTATCCTGTTTCCTCAGCCTAGAACACCCTCTCTCCCCCCTGTTACCCTGGTCCCCTCCCATTCACCCTTTACATCTCTGATTAAGCACCACTTCCTTGGAGAAGTGTCCTCTGACTTCTCTTAATAAACCAACTCCAACAATGGTAGTTCTGGCTTTGTATCTCTCCTTCACAGCACTTGTCATAGATAAAATTTTGTATTTATTTCTGTAATTACTTGATTAAGATCTATCTTTCCCACCAGATACTGTGCTTCACAAGGGCATAGACTATGCATGTTTTGTTTACATTTTGATAACAAAACAGTAGTCTTCAGTTTCTAACAGAATGCTTGGAGAGGAGTAGATGATCAAAAATATTTGCTGAATGGATGGCACATATTAGGTGTCCATAATTATAAGATGAGTGTATGAAAGGGAGACAAAATTTATTTAAGCAACAGAAAAAAATGGATTGGACCCTATCATTGTACTATTCTGAGGGCTCTTGTGTGTGTGAGAGAAAAATCCCTTGAGTATTAAGCAACTGGCCCCAGGGATTCGGCCAAGGGGCACTTAGTGGCATCCATTCTAAGTATTCTCAAGGATCTCCATTGAGACACTAGAGTCCCTAAACCATAATGCCATTCCAAAAATGGCCCTTGGCCCTGTTTTCTTAGGTTTCTTGGGTTTTAGAAGAATGGGGTTTTACAACTTCTCTCTTTGACAAGTTCTACAGTTTAACCCTCCATTATTCAATGGGCTTCCTTATGTCTAACAAAGTTGTTTTCAACCAAGAAGAGGAGCAAAGTTGTAGAAGCATATTATTTTTGATTAAATACTTACGTACACAGTGAGTGCACAGAATGCAAGTATATGGATAGATAGCCAGTGATCATTTTTTTGTCTACATAGACTTTTTGCTTTAAAGTCTGATTTTCTTGATAATTATATATTTACACCAACTTTCTTTTGGTTAGAATTTGATTAGCATAGTATATAACTTTCCAAGCTTTTATTTTTAATATTTTTATGTCCTTATTTTTCAGTTATTTTTCTCTGACAACACTGGTCTTTTAAATGTATACTTCTTTTTCATGGGTTATCACCACTTGTACATTTGAATTCATTTTTTGTGCTTTTCAATTTATTATTTATTTTTGATTTCTAATTACCTGGGCTTTTAAAGCTTAATTTATTTCTTCTCTGTTTTGTTTTCCTTTGGATGAAATTTTTCTCTCTTCCTTCAATTTTTCTTCTTCTAAGAAGTTACACAATATTTTTTCTTATTTTCAGTAATTATCCCTGAGATTTTATTTCTAATGAAGTCCACTGATAAGTTCTTTAATCATTTAAACTGTTATTGAGCTCTTCCAAAATGCTAGAAAATAAGAATATACAAGTGAATAAAACAACAGGCTTGAGGACGGTTCAGTCCAGTAAGAGAGGCAGTATTTCTAAGCCGGAGGTGGGAAGTACAGGCTGAGGGCTGCCTGTTCCCATATCTTGTCTGTTTATATCATTGCTAATGGATCCCATTTTTGTTGCAAAGTCTAGACATAGCTTCATAATGCTGTTAAAAACCAACGGTTGGAGTTAGCTCTCCAACACAAGGCAAAGCAAAGCAAACGCGTGTGTATACACACACGTGTGCACACACATACACTTTAGCCTTCTCAGGTCAAAAACAAATGAGCTTTAGTACCAATCATTAAGTACTTTATCAGATGTAATGTAAGCAAACGGACCCTTCGATTTGTAGTGATTGAAAACACTTTCACTTCATCAGTTATTCATTGTAGTATTTCTGATTCTATTTTACACGAGGATTTTTAAGTCTGTATTCATGAGAATCAGACCTTGGATTTATGAACAAGTCTATTATTATTATTATTATTATTATTATTTTTACTATACTGCAATTGCAGGCTAAGCATACTTTGCATACATTTGCATATGTGGCATAATTACTTGATATTTGTGGATCTGTTTGTATAGGTTAGAAGTTCTGGGGGTGCAGAGTCCAGCTTAACCTTGTCCTATTCTTTACATATGCATGTAGCTACTGAACAAATATAGCTTTTGCAAACCAGATTAGAACAACTAGAAAGAGTTTGGCCTTTAGCTTATTTCTTTCCTAACACAGGGCTTCATCTCCACAATGATTTTGCTGCTTTCATTATTATCATCTGAAAAGATTTGATTTCAATTCTTGTAAAGGTGAATTTAATGCAAAGTAAATTAGATTCTTTAATGGGATTTTCTTTAGCATGAATGAGAAATATAAAATGTCAATATCAAATAGCAAATTATTCTTGATTAATTTTTTATTGGTTTAGTTAACAACTGATTGAACACACCTTAGATAATTACTTCTATTAATGCTACATCTTGGCATTTTAATTAACTGTTTAAATGTTCTCATTTTTATTGATTTTATTTTCTTTGGTAAATGAAGTGGGTACCTGGCTTAGGTATATACCTGGAATCTCAGGGGGAGGAAGTGCTTTTGAGGGGTTCTATGTTGGATGGGGGTCCTATGTTGATAGTCATTCTTCCTATGATAGTCATGCTGTTCCAAGGACTGGAACAGCAGTGAGGGAAATGAAGAGCCACGAACAATTAAAAGAATTATTCCAGAATACTCGTGTACTAAGGAAGCCAAGGAAGTGGCTTGCCACGGACCACAGAAGATAAACATTTTACATGTCTTCAGGAGTTTTGAGTTAGACGTAGAGAAATTAGAAAGGGACAAGCAAATGAATTAGAAAGGAGAAAAAGTGAAGAGGGCAAACTTGAGGTGGATTCATTCATTATGCCAGAAAATAAAAATCTAAGGAGCAACTTAGTAGCTGTCTCTTAAGAACAAGGTCACTTAGGCTGGGCGCAGTGGCTCATGCCTGTAATCCTAGCACTCTGGGAGGCTGAGGTGGGCAGATCACAATGTCAGGAGATGGAGACCATCTTGGCTAACATGGTGAAACCCCATCTCTACTAAAAATACCAAAAAAAAAAAAACAAAACAAAACCAACCAACCAACCAAAAAACCCCAAATTAGCCAGGTGTGGTGGCGGGTGCCTGTAGTCCCAGCTACTCGGGAGGCTAAGGCAGGAGAATGGCGTGAACCTGGGAGGCGGAGCTTGCAGTGAGCCAGGATCGCGCCACTGCACTCCAGCCTGGGTGACAGAGTGAGACTCTGTCTCAAAAAAAAAAAAAAAAAAAAAAAAGGAACAAGGTCACTTATTCATTTGTTCATTCAGCAAACTTCTCGCTCCTACGGTGCATAGATGACGCTTACGCTATGGCTAGAAAGTTAAAAGTTAGAAATTGTAAACACCCATGCAAAGGCCTTGTGAGAGTATTTGTGTTTAGCACTCACAAAACCCATCCAACTAGGTGGTGGTGTTTTTTGTTGTTATTGTTTTGTTTTATTTTGTTTTGTTTTTGAGACAGAGTCTTGCTCTATCGTCCAGGCTGGAGTGCAGTGGCACAATCTCAGTTTGCTGCAACCTCCACTACCTGGGTTCAAGTGATTCTTGTGCCTCAGCCTTCCGAGTAGCTGTAATTACAGGCGTGGGCCACCACACCTGGCTAATTTTTGTATTTTTAGTAGAGATTTCAGCATATTGGCCAGGCTGCTCTCAAACTGCTGACCTCAGGTGATGCACCAGCTTCTGCCTCCCAAAGTGCTGGGATTACAGGTGTGAGCCACCAAGCCTGGCCTGGTGTTCTTTTATGAGGACAATAAAGCTCACAGAATTTAATAGGAGCTTAGTTTGCTTCAAATTCTAAGCCAATATTCTTTTATTTTAATTAATACTTATTTTTCAAAAACATCAATCCTGATATATTACTAATAACTCGAGTCCATAGTTTATATTAAGGTTCACTCTTTGTAGTGTATAGTTCTATATACACAAAGCATAGTATCACGTATCCATCATTATAGGATCTCACAGAACAGTCTCACTGCTGTAAAAATTTGTGTTCCGCCCATCCAACCCTCCCTCCCACTAACTCCAAAGGACTACCGATGTTTTTATCATCTCCACAGTTTTATCTTTTCCAGAACGTCATATTCTTGGATCGATATAGTGTGTAGCCATAGCTTTAGACTGACTTTTTCCACTTAGGAATATGACTCTCAGTGTCTTCTATGTATTTTCATGGCTTGATAGCTCATTTATTTTTCGTGCTGAATATTATTCCATTGTATGTATGTACCACAGTTTGTTTCTTCATCCATTAAGGGATATCTTGGTTGCTTCCGAGTTTTGGCAATTATGAATAAAGCTGCTATAAACATCTGCGTGCAGCCAATATTCTTTTCATTATATTAGAACTTTTTTTTTTTCTGAATAAAGATTGCTCTCTCCCTCGGCAGATTTCTGATACCAGCGGAGACATTACCAACTTCCATTTTTCCTATATTTATGGGGTTGTGATGTGTTTGTAAAAGGCAGTGAGAGTGGCCAACAGGGCAGGCCCCAGCACCGTGGTGGCTAAAAATGAGTGGGAAATCAGATGGTAGAGAAAGAAGAAAACACACAGCATGCAAAGCAGAACATGAAAACGGACATCCTGGAAACCAGATCTGCCTGCAGATGTGTTTTGTTTGGTTACCCTAGTGTTTTAAAAGAAGCAGAGTTAGTCGCCAGCCTATAAATAAAGATGTTTCACATAAAAATACACAATTCTGGCTTTTATGGAAAAACTAGAAAATCTGCCACTCTTGGGTACAGTTCTGGCATGATGTTGTCTGTCTGCACTGAGAGGCAGCCGCCCCACCTGCCCCACGAACTAGAAGACGTAGTTGCTGGTTTGTCATGTTGGACCCTCTTCCCACCCCGGCCCACTTCACAGCATCCACAGGCTCCTGTAAGCACTCGAAGTTTTCCTATCACAAAGTCAGTCGCCAGGTCCATCAAAAGTTATCCTCATGTGCAGACTGTAAACTGAATATTGCTGTTGTCTTGAGTCACAAGAACAGAACCTGTTCCTTCTACACATACCCAACATCAACTGTGAGTATATAGAAGATAAAAATTAAAAATAAGGAAACAGAGGCAGTACTCAAAATCTGGGGAGGAGCGCCCATGAGAAGAGAAAGGCAGAATGACGCATGCTGGCCTAACAGCACCAAGGATGAGCACCATGGCCGCCTGTGCTTTTACACAGAAGAGGCCAAAGCTGGTGGAAAAAGAAGCTGAACTTGATGGGAAGAAATGGGATAATAACTCAACAAGGTCACAGATGAAAGTATGCACCTGGGGGTTGGACACAGTGGCTCACACCCGTAATCCCAACACTTTGGGAGGCCGAGGCAGGCGGATCACTTGAGGTCAGGAGTTCGAGACCAACCTGGCCAACATGGTGAAAACCCGTCTCTTCTAAAAACACAAAAATTAGCTGGATGTAGTGGCACATGCTATATCCCAGCTATAATCCCAGCTACTTGGGAGACTGAGGCAGGAGAGTCGCTTGAACCTGGGAGGCAGAGATTGCAGTGAGCTGAGATCACACCACTGACTGCCCTCTAGCCTGCGTGATAGAGCAAGACTATTTAAAAAAAAAAAAAGAAAGAAAGTAGGCACATGGTATCAAGAGGATTGATACGTAAGACAGACATATCTTCTGTAGCAACAGGAAAAAGTTACATATCCAATGCATTATTCTTTAGCAATATGCTAGTTGCATTCATTTACTGGAAATGAAGGACCTTTTTAAGGTCCACAATAAATTATATACTCAGACTCATCCAACCATTTTTTTTTTCTGTTCATTACGCTGGTATCAAAGGTATGAAAACTGTACCAGCTATAATATGGATTTTCTTGTTATGTTTCTTCCTCCTTAATCAAAAAGATGTTTCAAAAGCCTTCTAAGTAGCCGATTTTATTTTCTGCAAAGTATATATCAGGATATTGCTAAGGCTAAAATTCTGAGAGTCAATGTACAGGTTTTCTTTGGGGAGTACACAAACTGCTATCAATTTATATCTTTCTAACTCTTCAATTTGGGGTTAGTCATTGGGGTTGGGATTCATAGAGTTTTTCTACATTTCGGGCCTTGGAGCATGAGTGGGCAGTTCTCACATTTGCCATGGTGAGTGTCACAATCTGGTTCCAAAATGGTGCCATTTACAAGGGACAAGTAGACCAAACGCCTAACTTGTCCCTCTCTGGCTTTTGGGATTCTCAGTACACGACAGTCTATCTAATGTGGGAAATGGTATTGAAATAGGTCATGCTCTGGATTTGGCAACTACATGACTTTTCCAGCATTTGGATGACCATAAAAGCCAAATCCTCAGCAGCTTTCTCACTTGTAATAGTGTTCCGTGGCTTTTCATTCTGTCTTTACAAAGACAGGAGACAAGATGTTGCTACAAATCATGCTGGCAAGAGTCACACGATTGTGGAACAAAGGAGAAACACAGTGTTCTCCGGAGTGGAGAGAACAGTCAGGTTCTCAGCCCAGTGAGGGCTCTGCTGTCCTTTCCCTTTGTAATGGTAATAGTGGGGTGCCCCCCTCACCATCTGAAGTCCAGGTGAGGAGGTGGCTGGTGAGGAAACAGAAAACGATGTGCCCCATAGCTTTTAATTCTGCCTGGATAGAAAAGCATTGCTGAAGGTGGAGGCTGCCAGCTTCAATGAGCATTTTTTTTTTTTAAAATAATGAAACTTGAAAAAATGGAAACTTGGGTACTTGGAAGGCAACAAAGCTCCCAAATGGCAATTATACCTTAATAGATAAGTAAGGTTGCACTGATTGAATATTTGCATGTCTTTAACATAAAATTCAAGCCAAATCTACCATTGTTCTCTACCTCGATATCATTAACTAAGTCTGCTACAAAGAGTAGCAAAGCGCTTTCACATAGATTGGAATATCTAATAATTCTAACTAATTTTAACTTGGAATTTTAAGACTGACTTCTGAGGAACCTTTATTTGCTGAAGTGTTTGCTGAAGAAAATAGCGTTTGTTCACTTAATGCTGAAACCACGTCATAGGTGGCTGATTTCCCCATCAACTTTATGACAATAAACTCAATATGACCTGCTGATCCCACACTAATTAACTGAACTCTCATGAAAGGACTCTGCAGAAAGTCTTAAAATAGGGATGTCATTCTTCCTTGCAAGTAAAATATCCAAAAAGTAAAATAAAGGTAACACTAATGGATTAACTTTCAAATCCAATGCATAACCTCCTGGTGCTGTAGCATGGAAATTTCTGAAATTGCTAGATCCCCTCAATTGCTATTTACTGCTACATAACAAACTTAGAAACAGGGGCTGATTTTTTTTTTTTATTAGAGTACCCACTTAAAAATTTTTTTTAACTTTTAAGTTCAGGGGTACAAGTGCAGGTTTGTTACACAGATAGACTTGTGTCATGGGGGTTTGTTGTACAGATTATTTCATCACCCAGGTATTAAGCCTAGTACCCATTAGTTATTTTTCCCGATTTGCTCCCCTGCTCCGCCCTCCACCCTCTGTTAGACCCTAGTGTCTGCTGTTCCCCTCTCTGTGCCCATCTGTTGTCATCATTTAGCTCCCACTTATAAGTGAAAACATGTAGTATTTGGTTTTCTGTTTCTGCAATAGTTTGCTAAGGATAATGGTCTCCAGCTCTACCCATGTTCCTGAAAAGGACATAGTCTTGTTCTTTTTTATGGCTGCATAGTATTCCATCGTGTATATGTACCACTTTATATACTCAAAGAAATATAAATCATTCTATTATAAAGACCCACGTAGGCATATGCTCACAACACCAAAGACATGGGATCGACCTAAGTGCCCATCAATGATAGACCGGATAAAGAAAATGTGGCACTTAAAATTTCTTTTCAGATGATATCAGTGATCGGAGGAACTCATCCTTAAAGATCCCAGGATGTTGTATACAGCTCATTAAGCGATAATGAAATCAGCTAAGGACCTGCCAGGAGCCTGGGCCAGCGGAGATGCTTTGGAATGTTTTACAATATTGAATGGGCACTGAATTGTAAATTTTAAAAATCATGTTTATAATTGGCACTTCCTACACATACCCTAATGTGCCTTCCAAGTCTCCCTTCTCTTCGTGAGCTCCCATCCTCCTTCATGTCCAGGCACCCTGCAGTTGCTTAAAGAATGCTTTTTTTAGCACATACGATTATACTACCTGCAATCATCATGCCCATTTGTTAGTTTGCTCACCATCTGTCTTGCCCTCCTAAAGGATGCACAGACAAGAAGGGAGCAGAGGACACACAGTGAGGGAATGAGGCGGCGGGCAGCTGGGTGACAGTTGTGTTGTCTAGGTAAGGTTGACGTGTGACATCGCTGTAGCTGATTCTGGCTACCCAGAATAAAATCCATGCATTTATTTATTTATTGACAGAGGCTTGCTCTGTCACCCAGGCTGGAGTGCACTGGTGCATTCTCGGCTTACTGCAACCTCCACCTCCCAGGTTCAAGTGAGTCTCCTGCCTCAGCCTTGGGAGTAGCTGGGACTACAGGCTCGCGCCACCACGCCCGGCTAATTTTTGTACTTTTAGCAGAGATGAGGTGTCACCATGTTGGCCAGGCTGGTGTTGAACTCCTATTCTCAAGTGATCCACCCACCTCAGCCTCCCAAAGTGCTGGGATTACAGGCGTGAGCCACTGTGCCCACCCTGGCCTCCTTTTTAAAAAACGGTTTTAGATTCAGCAGGAACATACGCAGGTTTGTTACATGGGTAACTTCCGCAATGGTGATGTCTGGGCTTCCAGAGAACCCATAACCCAAATAGTGAATGTTATACCCAATTAGGTAAATTTTCAGCCCGTTTTCCTCTCCCTCCCTCTCTCCTTTCGGAGTCCACAGTGTCTACTATTCCTGTCTTTATGTCCATGACCAGCCTTTTTTTCCCTGCCCCTGCTGGCCTTCCTCCATTTACCCTTTTCCGATCACTAGCCCCTTAGGTAGCTCCCAGCTGGCTGGGCCGGGTGGTAACTTGCATGGACGACAGTCATGAATTCCTTTGCCCTGTTGGCTTCTGGTTGAGCTCAGTCAATGAGAAGAGCCAGAGGAGATGTGAGGGCAGGAGGAGGGTGTAATCGGGGTATTTGCTACCCCACCTGCATTCTTGCAGGGTTTCCCTCGGTGTCTGCATTGATGTCTGCTTGATGTCTCCATTTGGGGCATCTGGCACCCAGCCTACCTCCTTGCAGAGTCTCGTCTGGGTGGCTCGCTCCTCTGATTGGAGGTCTCAGCAGGGTACGCCCACCTCCTCTACGCGGCCCTCTCTGGTCTCCGGATTCTGGTAATGACGTTCTCCCCTTGCCCTGTAAGGTCGTAGGGCCTGCTGTTCCTGCCCTTGTCACACCCTGCTAACGTTTTTTTGAAACTCTTGTTAAACTTGCTTCAAATTACCCTGAGTGTGCCGTCTGTTTCCTGCTGGGACCCTGGCTGATCCATGGTTCCTTTTCCAAATGTGGTTCTCAGATGTTCACAGCGGTTCTGTGAGCTACTTCGTGCCTTTTCAATTAAACTCTGTTTCTGTCTCCATCGGCCAAAGTAAATATCTTCATTGCAACTGAGAACTCTGACTGACATGGAGATTGATAAATCCCCCCTGGGCAGGACCCTTGACTGTCTACCTGCACTATTATGAAGACTGGTACTTGGTAGGAATTCAACATATATTTGTCGAATGACTAAATGAATAAGTGAATGCATGAATGAAGTATGGCTAAGAAAATGAGACTGATATCACAATGTATGTATCACAATTTTATGCAGATACATTCTAGGTCCTTCAAAGTTATCACCGTTTCCATTAAAGAGAAAGTTATCTATTTTATTGCTCAAGATATTCCTGGAAATTCTTCTTTTGGAATGACCTACGGAGTAGAACAATTTATTATTTGTGTACATTGCATGGAGACCAGCACTCATTTCAATTTGCTCAACAGTGCCAGTCCTTCCTAACTCTGTTCCTCCTATGTCTCTGACAAGGCTCTGGGATGAACCAGAACACCCCTGTGCCTGGTGGATAAAGAGCTGTGAGGACTTCAACTGCCCTTCCTCTTAGATAGAACATCTACTCATGCTTAATACAATGCGTGATTCACTCTTTTCTCTAGGGGTGTGTTCAAAGTGATTTAATGACAGAGCTGCCCACACTCATGGGACTGTTCCAGTGGCTGAGTCTGGGAAGGATGACCAAGCCCTCCAAAGACAAGAACATGAGCCCCACTGGAGTCTGGCTCTGGTCTTTTGGGGTAATTCTCACCTATCCATGCTCATGAAATGAGAGAATGTAGTGAGATACCAAATCATACTATTTCCATGCCCAGGATTTCCTTGTGCAGAGGAATAATGTTTTACATAGAGGTAGTTTATGTCAGCAGGTGCGTAAGGCGGTATTGTGTATAATCAAAATTCATTTTGAAGATGTGCTTAGCTGCCCATACATTTTATTTTGCATGGTTCACTGTGCAGCCTTGCACAGCAATCATCATGCATGCTAAAATTTGGAAACACTGAGCAAGACTAAAGAAGAGAGAGCCAGGTGCGGTGGCTCATGCCTGTAATCCTAGCACTTTGGGAGGCCAAGACGGGTGGATTGCTTGAGCTCAGGAGTTCGAGACCAGCCTGTGAAACCCCATCTCTACTAAAATACAAAAAATTAGCCAGGCATGGTGGTGTACACCTGTAATCTCAACTACTCAGGAGGCTGAGGTAGGAGAATCACTTGAATCCGAGAGGCAGAAGTTGCAGTGAGCCGAGTTCGTGCCATTGCACTTCAGCCTGGCGACAGAGCAAGACACCATCTCAAAAAAAAAAAAAAAAAAAAAGGAAGAGAGAAAAGGGAAGCTGTTATGGAGAACCTTGGTCATTGAAACTCTTCTTCTTCTGCTTTGAGTTAACTATCATATCCCTTGCCCAAAGGAAGGATAGATTAAAAAAACTCTAAAGTGTTCCTGCTTGCCTGCAGGCATTTCTGCATTCAATTTTATACTAAGCACTTAAACTTCAACGCTTGTTCAAATTTGTTACTTTTTGAAGACTAAATAGGGTAGAGAAGCTGCATGTAGATGAGTATTTAAGTTGGTGTTTTTGACAATGTATGGCTTTCAACTCCATGCTCCTCTTCTTTCAGGTCACAAAGTTGGACTACATTTCCCAGCTTCCTTTGTGGTGGGTGTGATCATGTGTCTAAGTATGGAATAGGAGGAAATAATGTGTCCTATTTCAGGACCAGGGCCTTTCGGAGAGCAAGTGTGTCTACTCCATGTTCTTTTTCTACTTCTGCTAGTTGGATCTTGGATGCAGTGACCCCTTGATCATCAGGCAACAATGAGGAATTGTGGGAAGGCAGAACCACAAGGTGGAAGGAACCTAGGCTCTTGAATCACCCTGTGGATGGGAGTTCCTTGGTAACTGGAACACCCACCTCATATTTTTATGAAAAATAAACCGCTATTGTGTTTGAGACATTGCAGTTTGGGACTTACTTGTTACAGCAGTTTGGTTTAGCCTAGCAAAACGATATATATTCAAATCATACACATGTTCAATAATAATTTATGTATCTGGATCTACACGAGTAGTTAAGACCCTTTCTGGCTTTTATATTTCAAATTCACAAAACCTTAGAAATGTAGGATTGTTTAAAACAAAACCAAAAGATGGAGCTGGGACATAGACACACCACCTCAGCCCAATAAAGAAGGAGAAGTCATAGAGGGCGTGAGCAAAATGTTTTGTCTAGAAGCAGAGGATTGGGTGTAGGCTTTGTTCCTCCCACCTGAGGTGGAGGAGCAATTTCCTTGGGTGTTGGATAATAAAAGAGAGAAGATGAGTTTTGCTCCTCCAGGTTCCTGGTGAAGCTTCTTCCTGAGTGGGAAGCAGCAAGAATCCAGAGCACTAGCTGGTGGTGAAGCCAGGAAGATAAGACCCAGAATTGTCTCTTAGAAAGATTCTACATTCCTCAGTATTGCCTAGAAACTACCAGAAAGCCTCTGAATCACGTGGCCAAGATGACTGAGACAGTGGTTATCCAGTAGCTAAATGGCAGACAATTTGAGGACTAGATGCACCCACCCCACTCAAAGCCTGAGCACTCTGAGCTCATTCACTATAACCTTTTACATGACCTCAGAAGCAAACACAAAGAGGCTGAGGTTAATTTCTGGCCAACCCATAGAAAATAGCGTCTTGGAAAAGTAACTGAGTTACAGAAAAACAAATAAATAAATATTTCTTGATCAACTGTGTCTGTCCACTGGGCTTTACATCTACTGTTTCTGACTTTGAGCAAAGGGGATACCTTAGGTCTACCAGCCAGCAGTGAGTTTTCTCCTCCATGTCTCAACTGAACTTAGCATCTTGCAAAAGAAGCATAGGTTCAGTTGGATCACTTCTGGTGCTATCTGGGGGCTGCCTTTTTCTTTTTTCTTTTCTTTTTGTGGCTTGGGGAGGGACCTACTCTCATGTAAACTTAAATATACCTAACTCAGTGGATGCACTTCCAGGGGAGATTGGGTCTGGTGAGTCCTTCCACGGGAATTAACATGGGGAGAAATACAGACACGGTAGCAAAAAATTAACTTCCTACCAAATCCATTTGAATCTAAAAAGCTATCTGAAAAGAACTGGAAGACAGTGAACAATGTAAAAGCCCAAAAGGAAAAAGGAAACCTTTCTGATTCAGAAGTGACCAGGCGTAGGGAAGCTGACTTCCTTGGATAAAGCAAAAAGGGACTTGGTGCATTGATATGACCAATGTCTTAATTTACTGTGGGAGATGCCGGGCCCAAGATGCCTAAATACACGTATCCCCTAGCCAGGGCTTTCTCCCCATTCGGGGAGTTGTGGGCAACCAAAAAATCAGAAAATTGAAAGAATATGTCGGAATCAAAATAGGAGAAAAGATTTGTAGTGTTCCCAGAACAAAGAAAACATAAATGTTTGAAGTGATGGACATCCCGATTACTCCGATTTGATCATTACACATTGTAAACTGGTATCAATATACCATATGCACCCCCAAATATGTGCAACCATTATATATCCATACAAAAATTAAAAAGGATTTATAAAATGGTGTCTGTGCTTCCTGGCATCCTTGAGAATTGCAGAGTGGTTAAGCAGAAGGGTCAAGTGCCATGGTTCAATCCCAGCTGTCACTTAGTAGGACTTGGTCAAGTTATTTAATCCCTCTAAGCCTTAGATCCCTCAGTAATCAAATGGGGATAAATATGAGTATCTAAATTATAGATTTGGGAGAGTATTAAATGAGATTATGTCTGTAAAGAGCTTAACACAGTGCTTTGGGACATGCTAGGACTCAGTGAATGTTAGGGGATTTGCTTCTCCTAAGAGGGTCCCATCTGTCATGGAGACTGGGCTCTTCTGCCCACATCCAGCACAGGCACTGCCAAGGCACACTTCTTTGTTTCTCCTTTCTCATTTCCCCCCATAGCCTCATCCTCTTCTGATTCATATGATATTTCTTTACAGATGTTAGCCAGGTTGCATTCCAGTCTTCCTGGTCTTGAATTTTCATCTCTCACCCTAGGCTGTCCATATGCAGTAGTTAGGTGGTATGATTTGGATCTGTGTCCCCAACCAAATCTCATGTTTAATTGTAATCCCCAGAGTTGGAGATAGAGTCTGGTGGGAGGTGATTGGATTGTGGGGGTGGATCCTTCACAAACAGTTTAGCACCATCCCTTTGGTGCTGTTCTCATGACAGAGTTCTCACAAAATCTGGTTGTTTAAAAGTGTGTGGCAGCTCCCCCGCTCTCTCTCCCTCCTGCTCCAGCCATGTGAGACGTGTCTGGTCCCCCTTCACCTTCCACCATGATTGCATGATTGTAAGTTTCCTGGGGTCTCCCCAGAAACAGAAGCCACTATGCTTCCTGTAAAGCCTGCAGAAGTGTGAGCCAATTAAATCTCTTTTCTTTATAAATTATGCAGCCTCAGCCATTTCTTTATGGCAGTGTGAGAATGGACTAATACATCCCTTAGAGGGATTAAATAACTTGACCAAGTCCTACTCTTTTTGGGGCAAGACCCAGAACATCCAGCTCAAGCTTAAACCAACAAGAGAGCTTATTATTTCCTTTTACTGATGTGTTCAGGCAAGGTTTGACCCAGTGGCTGAAGCTGGTGCCTCAGTAGGAATCTGATTTCTCTTCCTCTCATAACTGTGCTTTCTACAGTGTCAGCTTTATAGAGTTGCAAATTCAGCAAATAAAAATATAAGATGCCCAATTGAATTTCAGATGAATAAATAATTTTAATGCAATTATGTTCTAAAATTACATGGGACATTTTGCATGGTGCATAAAATATTTTTTGTTTATCTGTGTTTATATCTGGCAATCTTATGACTTTATGTGTCCTCAACCTCCACCTGTCCCTCACTGCACCCCCTAAACCCATCCCATCTCTGTTCTACGGATTCAGCCCTCAGCACTCTTGACAGTAAAACAGCCACAGCATTTCCAGATTCTACATTTTCAAACAACACACTTGGAGAGGGGGAAAAATAGAGGAAGAGGGTTTTCTTTTACAGAAGCATCAGGAGATATCTCCTTCTCTCTCACTGACTGAGGTAAACACTATTCAGGAATCAGTTGCTATGCCCTTGCGGAGGGTGGAGTGGCTTTGATCAGTGCAGGACCACCTCTGCAGGGGGGAGAGAGTTAATACCACCAAGCCACATGGCTGGTGAAGGAAAGGAAGGAGTGCTATTCCATAAGGAGAGGGATGGGTGTGGGTTTCAAACAAAACATGTCAGGGGCTTGACTTGTACTATTGATTGATGGATTGATTGAGACAGAGTCTCACTCTGTCTCAGACTGGAGTGCAGTGGTGCAATCTCAGCTCACTGCAACCTCCGCCTCTGGGGTTCAAGCAATTCTCCTGCCTTGGCCTCTTAGTACATATGATTATACTATCTGCAATCATCATGTCCATTTGTTAGTTTGCTCACCATCTGTCTTGCCCTCCTAAAGGATGCACAGACAAGAAGGGAGCAGAGGACACGCAGTGGAGGAATGAGGTGGCAGGCACCTGGGTGACAGTTGTGTTGTCTAGGTAAGGTTGCCGTGTGACATAGCTGTAGCTGATTCTGGGTATCCAGAGTAAAATCCTTTTATTTGTTTGTTTGTTTATTTATTTATTTATTTATTTATTTAGAGACAGAGTCCTGCTCTGTTGCCTATGCTGGAGTGTAGTGGCACGATCTTGGCTCATTGCAACCTCTGCCTCCCAGCGTTCAAGCGATTCTCCTGCCTCAGTCTCCCATGTAGCTGGGATTACAGGTTCACCTAGCCACCACACCGAGGTAATTTTTGTATTTTTAGTAGAGACGGGGTTTTGTGATATTGGCTAGGCTGGTCTTGAACTCCTGACCTCAGGTGATCCTCTTGCCTTGGCCTCCCAAAGTGCTGGAATTACAGGCATGTGCCATCATGCCTAGCTAATTTTTGTATTTTTAATAGAGACAGAGTTTCACCATGTTGGCCCGGCTGGTCTCAAACAGGATCCTGACCTCAGGTGATTCACCTGCCTTGACTTCCCAAAGTGCTGGGATTGCAGGCATGAGTCACCACAACCAGCCTATTTTTATTGTTTAATTCTCAACAGGAATTATAGCTTTGAGCCTTATCGAGATCCCAGGTACCATAAAAAAGCAATTTGTTGAGCAGATTCTTCTGGAGCCCACTCTGATATTTTAGCATCTGGTCAGAGAGCTATGGTGGGACGCATGGCATCAGAATTCCCCTGGCCTATCCAAGTGAGGTATATTATTCCACACACAACAGACCATGGGTGTCTGAGAAGAAGGGTCTTTCCCAGAGAAATGAACTCAAGGTAAACTGAGCTGGCCAGTGGCAGACTAGTCAACTGACCATGGAGGTAGGATGCATTCTTATGGGCATCTCCTTTTTTTTTTTTTTTTTTTTTTTTTTTTTTTTTTTTTTGAGATGGAGTCTCGCTCTGTCGCCCAGGCTGGAGTACAGTGGCACGATCTCAGCTCACTGCAAGTTCCGCCTCCTGGGTTCATGCCATTCTCCTGCCTCAGCCTCCCGAGTAGCTGGGACTACAGGTGCCCACCCACACCTGGCTTATTTCTTTTTGTGTTTTTAGTAGAGATGGGGTTTCATCGTGTTAGCCAGAATGGTCTCTATCTCCTGACCTCATGATCCGCCTGCCTTGGCCTTCCAAAGTGCTGGGATTACAGGCGTGAGCCACCGCGCCCAGCCCATCCCCTGGTTTTGACAATGATTTGCCTTTCTCCTGCTCAGGGCACCTGGATTTTCACCTGAGGAATTACGCCCCTTCCCTTCTCAGTCTAGTCCAAGTGTGAGTGTGTGACTCAGGCCTGGCCAGTCAGGGCTTTGCATTCTTCTGGATGCAGGGGGGATCTGGGGGTGGATATGCTACCCACACAGATGTAGGGAAACACAAGAATTTCACTAGGGCTTCCAGGAAATGCCACTGCAGTGAGTCTAGGAGGGTGTGAGCTTGTCCTACAGCAGGCATCCCAATACCACGTGTGGAGATGCTGTCTGGGCATGCAGATAACTCTGAGAAATGGAGAAAAGCAGACCCTAGTGACGGCTTGAGCTCCTGGGTCCAGCAACACCTGATGTCAGAGGCTTCCTGGACAGTACCACTGCATGTTAATTTACATGAGATGTAGAATCACAGAAGCCTTTCTTGCTCAAGCCATTTTGGGTTAGGTTATCTATCTCTTGCAACTAAACTGATGCAACAATTAAAAGAGGGATGCACAATCCCACCATCTTCTGTCTAAACAGGACCCGTTTGCTCATAAAACTAGATGCATGTGCTGGAATTATTTTACTCTAATCCTTTCCGGCTGGCTGATCTTGAGCAAGTCATTTAAATGCCCTGAACTTCATTACCCTCATTTGTAAATGGGCTAGTTCCCACTTCATTTACAGGGTTGTTTCAAGGATTAAAGAAGAAAATCTATGCACATATATAAATATATAAGGCATAGAACACGCTAGCAAAGATAATTATTATTATAATCATTATCAATAGTAATTGGAGCATCAAGCACACATATTTGTGGAATGACACTATTTTTTATCTTTTCTGCAAAAATAGAAATGTTCCAGTCTATGCCTAAAAGTTGCTTACCCTCAAATTGAGAAATAAATCACTCATAATATACATTGGCTTACGAACACCCATTGGGAGAAATATCTTTTGAGTGGTGAAGTTATGTGACTGTCCTAAATTAATTCAAATTGACATCTGTGAAGGGAAGGGTAATGACCCAGGCCATGTGTTCACTTTTTACCTTTGTGCCAAAAGACAGGCATTTTGCTAGTCAGTCACGTAATATGTGTGGCTTGCTTTGCATGCATTCTTCTGTTCATTCTTCCGTTTTCTCCTGTGATATCACTGGGCACTCATTGTGTACCGAGCACGGTGCTAGGCTTGAAGGACCCTGGACATGGATCATGTACCTTTAAGAACTTATAGTGAGATATGAAGACTGAAAATAAGCAAGCAAATAAGCCTACTAGATGAATTCAAATAATAATACATGCTGCAAAATAAACAAAAAGACAAGTTGGGTGATGTGTGTCTTTAGTCCAGTTTCCCATAAGCCTGGTCTGAGATGGGGATTTGGGTGCGCATGAGTCATTGAGGGAACAATTATAAGGAGGTGAGATAATGAGGTAAGCCAGGATGTGTCTCGGGTAGACTCTAGCCATGGCTGAGCATTAGGGCTTCAGGAGCTTTAACCACACAGCAGGGTTGTAGACACCCCAGGCCCTCTTATCTAATTATCATCTTTCAGCCGCCCTCAGTAAGCCATTTCCTTCATGGTTAGGTGGCTCCTGAACATTGCGGGTCATTTTCCAGAGAAAGTGGGCAGCTGTGTGCCCTTAACAGCCAACACTCACTGCAGGAGGATCTAGGCTGAGCATCAGCAGTATCCATACGGTGACTATTGGAAGCTCCTCCGGTAATGGTCAGCATCCTTGCCTGAGTGACATCTGAGCTGTTGCCTAAAGAAGAACCAGGCACGTGCAAACCTGGGAGAACTTGTTCCAGGCAAGGGAGGAACCCACTGGTGACTGCAAAAGCCCTAAAGTATAAATAAACTTGGTATGTTAGGGGGAAAAAAATGATCAGGGTTAGAGCACAGTGAAGTGCAGAGGAGGTTGGAAAGGAAGGCAGGATCCAGACCGTCTCTTCCCTGTAGTGCTGGGAGTGTGTTTTTAATCTTAGTGGCAGGTTTAAGCATGAAAGTGCATAATAAGTTTTACATATTTAAGGAGAACAGATGGTAATTAGAGTCAAGGATGGAGCTGGGAGCCAGGTAGGAGGCTCTTGCAATGGCCCAGGTGTAAAATGGAGGTCATACAGACTAAATTGGCAGTTGTGAAGATAGGGAGTGGGGAAGTGGATAGATTTGGGAACCATTTTAGAAGAAAAGCTAATGTGACTTGAAAAGTCACATTATTTAGGAGCAAAGCTAATGTGACATTTGGGTGTGAGGGATCAGAGAAGAGTTCAAGTTGACTTCTTGTAATTTGACTTGGGCAATGGGGCTGAGGTTGGTGCAATTTACTGAGATGGGAAAGACGAGGGAAAGGGCCAAATTGGGAAGAACTGGAACCAAGTGATTTCATTTGGCTATGTTAAGTTTGAGATGTATTAGAACATTAGACATCCTCAAGGAACTATCAGATAGGCATTTGAGCCTGAAATGAGTCTGAAAGTCATGGGAAAGTTTGTGCTGGAGATAACATTTGGGAGTTAAAGCTTAGAAATGAAAGAGGAGAGAGTCTACCACAGAGGCCTAGGACACTAAATTTGGGGGGTTGAGAAGAGATAGTCAAGGAGACCAGGAAGTAGTCCTTGAGGCAGGAGAGGAAACGGCAACAGATTAGGGTGATACAGAAACTGAGAGAACATCATATGTCTGACAGACAAGGGAGGAACCACTGGATTATATGCCCCTGAAAGGTGGGGTGAAATGAGCAAAGAGGAGCCACCGCTTCCTTCAGCACCCTGGACAGCATTGGTGGCCATGAAAAGGGTGACTTCAATCAAGTGGCTGGGGTGACAATTAGCCCAGACTGCACAGAGGAGAACATGAAAGCTGAACAGTGACTTGAAGCTTGTTTTAAAATGTTCACAGGAAAATGGCTGTAGCTCAAAGAAGGAGGGATCTAAGGAGATTTAATTTTTATTTTTTAAATTTCAACAGTTTTTTAGGTGGTGTCTGGTTACATGGATAAGTTCTTTAGTAGTGATTTCTGATATTTTAGTGCACTTTCACTGGAGAAGTGTACACCATACCCAATATATAGTCTTTGTCTCTCACTCCACTCTCAACCTTTCCCTGTGAGTTCCCAAAGTTCATTAAATCATTCTTAGCTTTTGCATCCTCATAGCTTAACTCCCACTTATAAAGAGAGAACATATGATATTTGGTTTTCCATTTCTGAGCTATTTCACTTAGAATAATGGCCTCCAGCTCCATCCAAGTTGCTGGAAAAGACATTGTGTCATTCGTTTTTATGCCTGAATAGTATTCCATGGTGTATATACACCACATTTTCTTTACCCACTTGGTTGATGGGCAGAGGTTAGTTCCATATCTTTGCAATTGCAAAATGTGCTATTATAAACATGCATGTGCATGCATCTATTTCTTATAATGCCTTCTTTTCCTTTTGGTGGATACCCAAGAGTGGGATTGCTGGATCAAATGGTAGGTCTACTTTTAGTTCTTTAAGGAATCTCCCACTGTTTTCCACAGTGGTTGTACTAACTTACATTCCCACCAGTATTGTAAAAGGGTTCTAAGGGAGATTTTTTTTTAAAGGGCTGTTTATTAGTTTGCTAGGGCTACCATAACAAATACCGTAGATTGTGATGCGATTTGGCTGTGTCCCCACCCAAATCTCATCTTGAATTGTAGCTCCCATAATCCTCATGTGTCATGGGAGGGACCTGGTGGGAAGTAATTGAATCATGGGGGTGGGTTTCCCTGTGCTCTTCTTGTGATAGTGAATAAGTCTCATGAGATCTGATGGTATAAAGGGCAATTCATTTCCCTGCACACGCTCTCTTGCCTGCCGCCATGTAAGACATGCCTTTGCTCCTCATTCGCCCTCCATGATTGTGAGGCCTCCCCAGCCATGTGGAACTGTGAGTCCACTAAACACCTTTTCCTTTATAAATTATTCAGTCTTGGGTATTTCTTTAGAGCAGTATGAAAATGGACTAATACAGACTGGGTGATTTGAACAACAGAAATTTATTTTCTCCAATTCTGGAGACTGGAACTTCAAGATCAAGGTGCCATCAGTGTTTCTTTCCTGTGAGGCCTCTCTCCTTGGCTTGTAGATGGCCTTGTCCCTGTGTCTTTGCAAAGCCTTCCCTCTGTGTGTGTCTGCATCCTGATCTCTTCTTACAAAGACACCAAGCATACTGGATTGGGGCATGCCAGTATGACCTCATTTAAGTTTAATTACCTCATTAAAGTCCCTATGTCCAAATACAGTCACATTCTGAAGTCCTGAAGGGTAGTACTTTAACATAATGTATTTGGAGGGGAGACCCATTTTCAGTCCATAACAGGATACTAAAACATATTTTCTTGATAATAAACAGGGAGAAATTGATGATTCAGGAGAGAGGGAGAAATGTCAAGTGGAGGCATCCTTGGGAGAGAATGGGCTTGGGGGCACCTGCAGAGGGATGGGTCTTTTTTCTGGAAACTCCTGGCTGGAAGTTTGCATCCAGAGCCTGCCCTTGGATGCCCCTGCCTGTGATGGCTTCTCATGTTCTATCTGTTAAAAGGATGCACCAATAAAGCAGAATATACATCAGCTAATTTCTTATGGTAATACCCTCGATCAAGGCAAAGGACCGTAATTGAATAAGCAATTATCTTTGAAAATATTGGTGCACAGAAAAGCATAACAAATGAATTTGCTAATTATTCTTCCCTGCCAAAAACATCAGCTGATTTAGTGTTTAGTAGTAACATTACAACCCTCATAGGTATATCATTAGCTTGCTAGGTACCTACTGAGTTTTAAGCATTTTTAAGGAATAGGCAGACGTCCCAAACTCAAGTTTCTACAGGGCTGTGAGGGGAGTGTGGATGAGGACAGGCAGCCAGGTTAGAGCTGTGGGACTCTGGAGAGCATGTGCCATGTCTGAAGCAACAGCAGATGTTGTCAAGGAAGAAGGTGGGCTCACAGCTGTCTGAGTGGTCTCACAGGAAATGCCACAAATCTGTATTTTTATGCATAATCTCTTATGTTTTGAATACTGATGAGTAATTCCAACTTTTAAAACAAGGCAACATGGCCCAAGTAAGATGCATTCAAATGCTGTGACCCTAGAGTCTCCAGTTTGTAACCTCAGACACTGGGTCTTTATTGCTCCTTTCAGGGGCTTGCAATCTATACAAAGGAAAGTGGTGTGGTCAGAAAGTCTATGCATGAGGCATTCAGAATATAGGACAAAGGATAACAACAACTCATACTTCAGTTCTAGATATCTTCTCCAGAACACTCCTACCCTCCCCTATCCTGCTCAATGACCAGGAGGCTGACAGCATGAACCATCAATGGCACCCTTGGTCTCTGGCTCTGGTTGGGGTTGGCCAATGGGGAGCTCCAACAGAGCAGACAGGAACAAGAAAATCGCGTCTGTTGTCTGAGAACATATTCTCCATTTCCCTCAGCACTTACTCTCTGCAGGGTTACTGTGGGCTGGCTGTGTCTTTTGTCTAAAGGCCAGAGCTCCCCTCTAGTTGTGCACTTCACAGAGCAATCTCTCTGGGTCACAGCATCCTTTGTCTTTGCTTCTTCAGACCTCAGGGTGGGACGTCTCCTTGCTGTTCCTAATCCTGCTGCACAACATTATGCTTTGTTGTGTCCTGATATTCCTTTACTATACTCTGTTCAAATGACCTACCTTGGGTATCTTTTTGTTTTCTTTTCTGGTAGGATTCAGAAAGAATTTGGACAATAAGGTTGACAATGTTCTAAGTGCCTAGCTTACTTCACCAGATACTATCTTATCTCTATTTTGCAGAAAGTAATACTGAAATATAGAGAAGGCAAAGAGTTTGCCCAAGATCACCGGATTGGTAAGTAGTGGAGCTGAGATTTAAACCTAGGCAAGCCAGCTCCAACTTCTGTGCTCTTGACCACCTATGGAGGGAAGTTAGGGGGAGAGAAAGATCTGAGGAGGCCATAGTGATCAGGAGGACCTTAAAGATTAAGAGAAGATCTAAACCGCATATTGAAGGATGGGCATATAGATAGGGAGGCAGGAAGGGAGAAGGGAGGAACAGCAGACTGCCATGAGCAGAGGAAGGCATTTTGGGGATGTGTGGCTACTGAGGCACTTGTGCTTCCAAAGGAGGAAAATACATATCCCAAAGTAGAGGAAAAGAAAGCAAGAAGTGAGTAGCAAGCAGAAAGACACCTGCAGGCAGGGTTCTTCAGAATGGAAAGGAAGTGTCTAAATGTGAGACAGGAAGTATATTCAGTACTGTGTGAGCTGCAAGTGACAGAAAATCAATCAAAAATAGATGAAGCAAGAGAAAAAAGGGACTTGGTTCCTGTAACTGAAGATACGGGGAAGATGCAGCTTCAGGGATGTTGACATCCATGGCCAAGGTAAGGCCATTGGGCTCTGCACTCTGTCTCTTGACTGAGTGCTTTCTTCAGCACTGGCCATCACCTGCAGGCAGCCCCATTTTCCAGGTGGACATCATCCTTAAGAACTTTTCTGGTAGGGTGAGATGGCTCATGCCTCTAATCCCAGCACTTTGGAAGGCCGAGGTAGGTGGATCGCTTGAGGCCAGGAGTTCAAGACCAGCCTGGGCAACATGGCAAACCCCAGTCTCTATAAAAAATACAAAAATTAGCTGGGCATGGTAACATGCGCCTGTAGTACCAGCCACTTGGGAGGCTGAGGTGGGAGGATCATTGGACCCTGGGAGGTGGAGTTTGCAGTGAGCAGATTTTGTGTCACTGCACTCCAGCCTGGGTGACAGAGCAAAATCCTGTCTCAAAAAAAAATCCTCCTCAAAACCCAGTAGATGTTGGCGTGGATGCGGTGATCAGGGAACACTTCTACACTGCTGGTGGGAATGTAAACTAGTGCAGCCACTATGGAAACACTGTGGAGATTCCTTAAAGAACAAAAGCAGAACTACCACTTAATCCAGCAATCCCACTACTGAATATCTACCTAGAGGAAAAGAAGTCATTATTTGAAAATGATACTTGTACACGTATGTTTATAGCAGCACAATCCACAATTGCAAAATCGTGGAACCAACCCAAATGCCCATCAATCAACGAGTGGATAAAGAAACTGTGGTATATCCATGATGGAATACTACTCAGTCATAAAAATGAATAAATTAACAGCATTTGCAGGGAGCTGGATGAGATTGGAGACTGTTATTCTAAGTGAAATAACACAGAAATGAAAAACTAAACATCATATGTTCTCACTGATATGTGGGAGCTAAGCTATGAGGACACAAAGACATAAGAATGATACAATTGACTTTGGGAACCCAGGGGTAAGAGTGAGGGGGGAGGGATAAAATACTACAGATATGGTGTAGTATATACTACTTGGTTGATGGGTGCACTAAAATCTCACAAATCACCACTAAAGAACTTAACTCATGTAACCAAGTACCACCTGTACCCCAATAACTTATGGAAAAAAAATCCACCAAAACAAAACTTTTCTTTCATACTGTTTCCTACAAAATCCAGGAATGACCTCTGAGCTGTCAGGCTAGGTCACACGCTCATTCCTGGGACAATCATTATGGCCAAAGGGATGTCAGGCTCCCATGGACCAGCCAGGGTCATGTAACACCCGGGAGCTGGGAAGTGGAGTTAGTCCCATCAGAACCATGTACACTGAGGGTGGGGCAGCCTGAGTCAATAAAAAAAAATGTGGTTTGAATGCCAGGAAGCTAAAAGAACAAATGTCCAGTGTTGTGGCAGACAGGAGAGCCAAGGTGGCTCTTGAAAATGGACACAATGTGGGGCGGATCTCCTGGGGAAATGTGATTTCGGTCCGAATATGGCACGTAGAAGTATACGCATGGTCAGTAATCTACCACGCCCTCTGAAAGAGCTGTCTGCACTTCCTCATGCACACACTCTCCATTGCCCTGGGAGTTAGCCCCGGTGTCCCTCCTGGCCCTCATGGCTGTGCACAGAGGGTCTTGTCTTTTGGGCTCCCCATGGCTTCTGCGATGCCACTCTCCTCTTCTCCCCTCATGTCTTCAACTCCAGCTGTCCTGGCCTGCTCGGGGCTCCTCAACACCCTCCTACCTCAGGGCTTTTGCGGTGGCTACACTTTCTGCTTGTAGCGCTCTTTCCCCAGAAATCCACATGCTCAGTCTCTCTTCTCCTTCACATGCCATGTTCTCAGCCAGGTCTTCTCAAACCAGCCTAACCGAAATTTCCACCTCCTCCCCTCCCAGGCACAGCTGTCCCTCTTACAAGGTTTCTCTTCTACTTTGTAGCACACATCCCTCACGGGACATGCATTTTACTCATTCACCTCATTCATGATCTCTTCCCGAGGAGAACATAAGCACTGCAATGTGGGGGATCTTTGTCTGTGACATTTACTGCCAGGCTTGGCATGTAGTAGGTGCCCAATAAATAGGTGCACTGAGTGACTGAATGAACTCCCTTTTCAATCTGCTCTGAGAGATTTTTGTCTTGCCTCCTCTATGGAGACTCCTCTTGCGAAGGCCACTGATGGCCTTTGTGCTGCCATATTGGATGGTCATTTCACTACTCCTATTTTTACTGACCAAGAAGCAGCATTAGGCAGAGATGTCTCCTGCTTCCTTGAAGTATGTTCTTGGCTTAGCTAATGGATGTCCTGCGGCCACACTGGGGCTCCCCTCTCAGCCTCCTTGGCTCGCTCCTCCTCCTCTGCACAGCTTGCCAGGGGCTGGGTACCTGTGCATCAGGACTTGGTTCTTTCCTTCTATCCCTCTCCTTTCCTTTCTCCTCTTCCCTCCTCTCCCATTCCTTTCTCTTCTCTCCTCTCCTCTTCTCCTGTTCTGCCCTTCCCCTGTCTTCCCTTTCTTTTCTCACCTCCACTCGCCCCTCCTCTTCACTCCTTCTCTTCCCTCTCTTTTCCTTTCCCTTTCTCTTATCTCCTCTCCCCTCCCCTCTCCTCTCTATCCTTCCCTTCCTCTCCTCTCCTCTCCTCTCCATTTTCTTCTCTTCCTCTTTTTCCCCCTCCCCTCCCTTGCCTTTCTCTCCTCTCCTCTCCTCTCCTCTCCTCTCTCTGTCCCCTCTCACCAGTGACCTCATCCCATTTACCAGCATTAAACAGGACCACTCTGCCAACGAGACCAACATCTGTTATTTCCCTTCTCAACTTTTTAGAGTTCTTATCAGCCAACCTCCCACATGTAATCCATTGGCCAACATTAAGATTGACCTAAATGTGCCACAGATTCCTCTACTCCCTCTGTCTCTGCTATCACCACTCAAATTAAAAGAAACATCACATCTCATCTGGGTAAGCAAATGTCTCCAAACAGAGCTCTACCTCCTCTCATTCTTGGACATCCCAGCCCCAGTCTGTTTTTTACCCAGCACCAGAATGGCCTTTAAGATGGTTACCACTCCCTGGCGGAAAGTCCTCCAGCTGCTTCTGATCACACCTTGGGATCAAACCGAGGTCCTAACAAGCCCCACAATCAAGCCCCTTCCTAAGTCTCTGGGCTGGTACCACTTCATCCCTTCTCTTCCTCATTATACTCCAGTTATACTCCAGCCACACTGGCCTTCTTTTATTCTTTTAACAGGCTCATCTGATCCCTGTTGAGGGTTTTATCTTTGTCTTTTTTTAAAAAAATTTCTTCCCTCTTGTTTTTATTCTGCATTCTGATCTCTGTGTAATTGGTTCTTTCATTTTACTTGGATCTCAGTTTGTGTAGTGATTTTTTAGAGAAAATCTCCAGGCCACCCAGTCTAAGTTGGTCCTTTCTATCCCATTACCTTATGGTATTTTTTGCACAGTACTTTTTCTGATACATTTTCTCCCTCCCTTCCTCTCTTCTTCTTTCCCTTCCTCCTCCCCTTCCCTTCCTTCTTCCTTCCTTCCATCTCCCCTGTTAGATTCCTAGGTACATGAGGGCAGGACTTTTGCTAGCCCTGTCTCAACATTGTGTCTTAGAATGGTGCTTGGTACATAGTAGACACTCGATAAGTCTTGGATGAATGAAAGAGTGAATGTATTTGTTAGATGTGAGGTATGTTCACGGAGGCCATGGTAGTGAGAGACAGAACTGGGAGACAGAGTATCAGGATAGAATGACCCACAAAGAGGAAAGATGAGCCTGGAGACATTCTTACTTAACAAAACCCCCCAGTTACCACTGTTTTAGGGTCTACTTTGTTTCTGCCTCCTCCACTCCAGCTCACTGGTATCCTCGTCTCTTGTGTCTCATTATTTGGTCGCAGGTGCCTGAGCTTCCTCAGAGCAGAGGCTGGGTCTAATTTTTCACACTGTATGTAGAACCTAGCTTCTTGTTAGTGAAAATGTGGGAACAGGGCTTCAGCTATTGCCACTTAATAATGGATAGCAATGTTACCAAGGCGTCCGAAAGGAAAGGCAGTGATGTGAACCTGAGGGGTTCCGTCTGATGACTGAGTGACAGTGGCAGCCAGAACAGAATGGGACAATCAAACGAGCCACTCGGGAAAAGCCATAGGCCAAGAATGAAAGGATCTCCTAGGAATCTGTAAGCTCCAGCTTTTCAGAGTCTCAATTTGTCAAGTCTTGATTCCTTCATCGGTTCCAGTGTCCTGTATGCAGATAAGGTTGTCCTGCTTCTCCCTTTGGTCTTTTCTCATTTTTCTTCTAGCAATAATTTATCATCTGTGTCTCTGCCAAAAAGGTAAGTGTTGTCAAGAGCAGGTTCCTCTAAGCAAAGCTACAAAGCTGTATCGAGACCAGAAGCTCAGCTCCCACAAGTCTGGTCTGGTTACCATAGAAACCCTGTAGAACGCAGGGTACCACTTGAGTTTAAATTCTCAGACTCAAGAGTCAAAGATGACTTCTGGAAAATTAAAGTATTTAGACAATTTATTTGGGAGATGACTGCATCGTTACACAGGATGGCATTAGTGTGTAATGTAATCTTATCACGTATTTCCCCCGAAAACAATGTGTGGCAATGTACCGTACACAAATGCCATTTGAATCACGTCTAGACAAATCTCCGTCGTTTGGTAGAATGAAATGCAATTGCATATTCCAAGGGCTTCCCTTGGATCTCTGGGAGTGCATTACATCCTTACAGTCAAAATTTCATACCGTTTGTGTGTGTGAGAGAGTGTGTCAGGAGAATGGGTGTATCAGGCAGCTTGCAGTTCAAGTTAAGTCAGAACAATTAGGCACTTTTTTGTTTCTCTGTGCAACTGGGTTCTAAAGTGTTCCATTAATAAAAGGCTGAGGTGCTTTCCAATGAGTGCTCATCCTCCAATTTGGTACATGTCAAAATATTGGCATCCCTTTGGAATTCATTACAGACAATTACACTCACGACAAGGTTTAACTTGTATTGTTAAAAGATGGTTGTTTTGCATCTGTGTGTCTTGCTTTCTGATGGGCAGGAATGTTCTTGCCACCTGTGGTTGCTCCCTGTGACAGCTGCCTCAAAGGCGTTATCGTTAGGAGCAGAGTAATATGATAACGTTTGTGTTTTATAACGCCAGAGACATACATACAAATATATTTTGGGAGTGCATTTTTCCCAAAGCAATAGGTTTTAAGTACTGTTTGTGAAACTCACTTGAAGAAAAAAATCAGGACATGTTTGGCTGGGACTGACTGATGGGGAATTGTTAGGAAAAAAAATAAGACACCCAGACAACCTGCTGCTGGAAGACTGGCAGCCCCCTCCATGGATTTTCCAGATCATTAGTTTCAGCTTCGTAGTACCAAAGCTAAAATCAGGAACGCAACCCTGTCCTGTGATGTTCTGACTCGAAATCTTAGACCTCTTCTATAGAAGAAGAGACCCCAGAACAGTTTTTCTTTTTTCTTTTTGATTTATTTTTAAATTTTACTTTAAGTTCTGGGACACATGTGCAGAACGTGTAGGTTTGTTACATAGGTATACATGTATCGTGGTGGTTTGCTGCACCCATCAACCCATCATCTAGGTTTTAAGCCCTGCATGCATTAGCTATTTGTCCTAATGCTCTCCCTCCCCTTGTCCCCCACCCCGCAAGAGGGCCTGGTGTATGATGTTCCCCTCCCTGTGTCCACGTGTTCTCATTGTTCAACTCCTACTTATGAGTGAGAACATGCAGTGTTTGGTGTTCTGTTTCTGTGTTAGTTTGCTGAGGATGATGGCTTCCAGCTATATCCATGTTCCTGCAAAGGACATGAACTTATCCTTTTTTATGGCTGCATAGTATTCCATGGTATATATGTGCCACATTTTCTTTATCCAGCCTATCATTTATGGGCATTTAGGTTGGTTCCAAGTCTTTGCTATTGTGAACAGGGCTGCAATAAACATACATGTGCATGTGTCTTTATAGTAGCATGATTTATAATCCTTTGGGTATATACCCCATAATGGGATCACGGGATCAAATGGTATTTCTGGTTCTAAATCCTTGAGGAATTGCCACACTGTCTTCCACAATGCTGCAACTAACTTACACTCCCACCAACAGTGTAAAAGTGTTCCTATTTCTCCACATAGGATAGTTTTTCTATAGCAAAGTGGGGGTGATTGGATGCCAGGCACTAAAACATCTCAAGAGTGATGTTACAATAAAGAAAAGAACACTCAAGCCACACAGTGCTTTGCTCTTCCAAGTGTGGTTTTAGGACCAGCAGGGACTGCATGCCCTGAGCACTTGCTAGGAATGTAGGATCCTAGGCCCACCCCAGACCTGCTCAATCAGGGTCTGCATTTTAGACAGATCAGTAATTTGTGTGCACATCGAATCTGAGAATTACTCCTCCAGCAAGCCAGGGAACCAAGCCATCAGTAAGTCTTGACTGTAATATTGGAGCATCACCTACAAGCTTCATTGGATGAATTCACTGGAAACATGATTAATTAAGTTCCTAATCTGAAATGCCACAAATTTTAACAATGCAGTCCCATGAGGTTCTTGATAAATAGGATATTTCTTTATTTTGTGATACAGTATTGTTATTAAGAGTATTTGCATTTTGTATATGTGTTGGCTGCATGGATTTCATCTTTTGAGAAGTGTCTGTTCACATCTTCTGCCTGCTTATTTGTTTTTTGCTTGTTGATTTGTTTAAATTCCTTATAGATTCTAGATATTAGACCTTCATTGGAGGCATTAGGGAAATGCAAATCGAGACCACAGTGGAATAGTAGCTCACATTAGTTAGAAGGCTATTATTAATAAGTAACAAAATAGGCCAGGCACGGTGGCTCACGCCTGTAATCCCAGCACTTTGGGAGGCCAAGGTGGGCAGATCACCTGAGGTCAGGGGTTTGAAACTAGCCAGGCCAATGTGATGAAACCCCATGTCTACTAAAACTACAAAAATTTGCCAGGCGTGGTGGCTCACGCCTGTAATCCCAGCACTTTGGGAGCCAAGGCAGGTGGATCACTTGAGGTCAGGTGTTCGAGACCAGCGTGGCCAACATGGCGAAACCCTGTCTCCACTAAAAATATAAAAATTAGCCGTGTGTGGTGGTGCATGCCTGTAATCCCAGCACTTTGGGAGGCCAAGGTGCGTGGATCACTTGAGGTCAGGAGTTCAAGACCACCCTGGCCAACACAGTGAAACCCCGTCTCTACTAAAAATACAAAAATTAGCTGGGCATGGTGGCACATGCCTGTAATCCCAGCTACTTGGGAGACTGAGGCACAAGAGTCAGTTGAACCTGGGAGGTGGAGGTTGCAGTGAGCCGAGATTGCACCCCTGCACTCCAGCCTGGGTGACAGAGTGAGATTCTGTCTTAAAAAAAAAAAAAAATCCACAAAACAAACAAAACAAAAGACAAGCAAAAGAATAATAGACGCTGGTGAAGCTGTGGAGCAAAGAGAATGCTTATTCATTGTTGGTGGAAATGTCAATTAATTTGTCAAGCACTGTGGAAAGAAGTTTGAAGATTTCTCAAAGAACTTAAGGAACTGAAAACAGAACTACCACTTGGTCCAGCAATCCCACTGCTGAGTATATACCGAAAGGAAAATAAACCAGTCTGTCAGAAAAACGCATGAACTCATACATTCACTGCGGCACTACTCACAATAGCAAAGAGACGGAGTCAACCTGGGTGCCCAGCCACGGTGGACCTGGATAAAGAAAATGTGGGGCATACCCACAATGGAATATTATGCAGCCATAACAGAGAACGGAATCATGTCCTTTGCAGCGACATGGATGCAGCTGGAGGTCATTACCCTAAGCCATTTAATGCACGAATGAAAAACCAGTTACCTAATGTTCTCATTCATAAGCGGGAGCTAATCACCAGGTGCCCGTGGACATAAAGATGGGAACAGTAGAGACTGGGGAATAGTCGAATGGGGAGGTAGGGAGGAGAAACTGGCTATTGGGTGCCGTGTTCACTTCCTGGATGATGGGATCAATTGTACCCCAAACCTCAGCATCACACAATACACGCATGTAACAAACCTGCACATGTATCCCTTGAACTTAAACAAAAGTTGAAAAAAACAGAAGAGTATTTGCATCTGATTTCTAATTCAGGAGTCGATATGTTCTTATGTTGCTGCTTGCAGGTATGTGAAAATACCACTAATTTAGACATATCCTATACTTCCCGCAGTTAAGAAGATACATTCTCTCGGATGTGAGTTTCATAGTTGTAGGAAAAAAAGATTAAATTACCAGATTTGCTCTAAAAAAATACGGAGCTGAGACGATGCCGGAAGTCTTATGGGCATGAGAGTTAAAAGGAACTGGGAGAGTCTCTGTTCCCCCCGTGTCTCCATCCAACGAGGGCTCTTTTCTCAAACCTGCCGGTCCTTCAGCGGATAGGCCAGAACAACGTGTGTTCTGATGTATGGAGTCCCTGCAGCAGCATTCTTGGGTCTACAGTTCGTCAGCAAATAGAATTAGAAGCGACTTTACTTAGCACATGGATAGCGCATTAAACTAGCACTGAGATACATGGCGAGGTACCGGTCTTCCTTCCCCCATTTCAGCCGTGGTTCTGAGTCTTTCACAGAGACGGTATCAGTCTGGTGCCCATACGGCCTCACAGCTATTTAAACACTGCTCATCCTACCAATCCTACTTCCTCATCTTTTTTTGTTGTTGTTTTTTTAAACAAAGAGCAGTGGGCCTTTTCCTGGCAAGAAGATGCTCTGGAATTGTTTTATAATATATTTATTTTAACAACTATTTTACTACAAATGATAACAATAATGAAAGTGGTGTAAAATATCTCTGGAAATATATTTATTAAATTAAAAGTTGAGTCCATTGGCCAGATGCAGTGGCTCATGCCTGTAATCCTAACACTTTGGGAGGCAGAGGTGGGAAGATTCCTTGAGGCCAGGAGTTCAAGACTAGCCTGGTCAACAGTGTGAGACCCTCACCTTTGTAAAAATATTAAACAATTATCCAGGTATGGCGGCACACACCTGTCACCCCAGCTAATTGGGAGACTGAGCAGAAGGATCACTTGAGCCCAAGAGTTCAATTGCTGTAGTGAGCCATGATTGAACCACTGTACTCCAGCCTGGGTGACAAAGCAAAACTCAGTCTCTAAAAAATATAAAATAATAAAATAAAATAAAATAATAAAAAAAAGTCAAGACTATTTAAAGAAGAGCACTGGCCAGGCGCAGTGGCTCACGCCTGTAATCCCAACACTTTGGGAGGCCGAGGTGGGCGGATCACGAGGTCAGGAGATCAAGACCATCCTGGCTAACACGGTGAAACCCCGTCTCTACTGAAAACACAAAAAATAAGCTGGGTGTGGCACTGGGTGCTTGTAGTCTCAGCTACTCGGGAGGCTGAGGTAGGAGAATGGTGTGAACCCGGGAGGTGGAGCTTGCAGTGAGCCGAGATCGTGCCACTGCACTCCAGCCTGGGCAACAGAGCAAGACTCTGTCTCCAAAAAAAAAAAAAAAAAAAAAAGAGCACTAAGTTTATAACAGAAATAGGAACATAGAACTACCCCAAATCATGAGACTTATACTTGAATAATTAAAATTTGGGTAATGCTGCTATGATGAAAGAATGACACATCGATTCACTCTCTAGTAGAGACATATTTCTGTGTCTCTTGCTAACTCTGAAAAGAAACTAAAAACACAAACTACATGCTCAGAAAACTTCACATCCCCTGGAGCTGAGACACACAAAATAAGTCATTCTAGACGGATACCCGGCAGCCCAGACACCACAGTTCAGGGGATGGTGGAATAAGGAGAGCAAGGTCAGGGCCGCCTGCATTCCATGTTTGTTCTGCAATCACTTTCTGACTTCTCCCAGGCTCGGGTCCCACGTGAGTTGCTAAAGCAATGCCCGAAAGCGGGGATCTCACCTGCGTGGAGGAGCACCATCTAGAAGTGTCCCAGAAAAAAAAGAGAGAATAAGAGCAGGTCCCAGAAATAAGAGAGAATAAGGTTGCTTCGTTTGGGGTCTTGACATTTTCAGACACCTTCTAGAGTGACCCCACCAAGCCAGCCTAGAGGGCTGTGAGGGCGAGTTGGAAATCAAGAGTGACCGTGTAGATAGGAACAGTGTGGGCCATGCTTCAGTCCAGGCGTGTTTAGCAGGAGTTCAATCTCTTATCCCGCAGTCTGCTTTCCAGGCAGGTGGATGCACAGGTTTGTTTGTTTGTTTGTTTTCTCAAGACAGAAGCAGGTCTTCCAATATTAACACATGATAGCCAGGTTCTTCCCCCAAACTAGATTTCATCGTCCACCCTCCCTAACCCCTAAAGGAAATTGTCAAGGATTTGTCCACTTGGGAAAATGGTACTTATGTAACTCATTGATCATTCTTCCACATGAGATTTCTCTTTGTATTATTACCCAAAGATAAAACACTTGCCACCCAAGGCACCATTTTCTTCAATAGCAGCTTTTATGGGAAACTCAGTTATCGGCAACTCTGAACGTTACACTGTCAAAGCATGGAGAGCGTGCCGTTTTTTTTCTCAGATAGCTTTCAAGGACACTTACAATAAATCTGTGAAAGAGAGCTACTTATAAGCTGGGGATTTATGGAATTTGTCAGTTATTTGTGTCCCTTTCTTTGTCAATAGCATTAAGATTGGCTGTTTGTGTGGAATTATCCACTGACCTAAATCCTAGCAAGCTATCAAAGTCTGTTTCCCAGATAAAGTCGTGCAGGCGTGTGATACATTTATCAGTTCCAGGCATGCAGCCACTTCATGGAGGTGGCTTTTTGTGTTTCCTCTCAGCACCAGAGAAAGAGGAAAATACAAATGAATCACAGCCCACTTACACCGATAGTTTTAAACAATTACTAAGTGTTTATTGTTTAAAAAGTACAATAACAGAATCCTTGCCTCCTCATTTCCTGCAAACTTTTAAAGTATAATGACATGCAATTTGTTTACCTAATGCACAGCCCTGAGAATTAATGACAAGGCCAAAGGATTTATTGTTCTTACATTATGCAAAATGCTCTGGGTACATCATGCCTCATTATGCAAAATCAAAACCATTGCTATTCACTCGAATGTGTCTCAATGTGTCCGCGCCAGGTGCCCTTCGTGACTGGCTGCTGTGTCTGTCAGAATCCCGCTGCCTAAGACTTTAAAGCAAGAAAATAACCCAAGTCTTGCAGGAGATTCTAAGTCTGACCAAAGGCTAGGGCTTCCAAAGCCAGCATAAATGGACCAGCACAAAGGGAGCTTAATAATATAAAGGTGAATTTCAGAGTCTTAGAACTTGGGTGTGGGAGAGAACAGTAGGTGTGTGTAGAACAAAAACTATGGAAACAAGCCTGGCTTTTTCCTTTTCTTTTATTTTTTCTCACTAAAGATATTTGTTCTTGTGTGTCTGAGTCTCTTTAGAATAAGAGATGTATTTTCCTCAACAATGAGATCCAGACTTAGAGGTACTTGTGTCAAATTAAGGCTTCAACTTTATTTTGAAATGTTTGATATGAAAAAGTTATATTCACATAGAGATCTACTCTTACTGCCACAAAGAATTCCAACATTAAATGTGTCGAGGAAAGAAAAGGAGACCATTTCAACGGCTGTCCAGTTTGGAATGCTCGTACAAATGATTTTTAAAATTCTTTATCCCTTACTCATTGATGCCGTCAGGAATTTGGAGGAATGGTTAAAAATGATTTGATGTAGTCATTTCAAGAATAAAGCCAGATATTTAAAAGTTGTGCTCCGTCATGCAAACCAAAGTTGCTCATTTAAAATTTTAAAAGATTGCGTTTGAAAGTTATCAACAAATTAAGCATCTAAATTGTTTTTAATTGCCAGGATTGTGTTTTTTTATCAGAATCATATCATATGAAGAAAAAACCCAACTTTTCCAGGAAGCCTCAAGCCTCATAGATTCTCCGGAAGCCTCTCCTATGTCCTCTAGTGACACTCATGATGTGAATATGATCAACTTTGGAAAATACTGACCGAGCCTGAGGATGGTTCCTTAGGCTTAAGAACTCCCTGGTTCATCTCACGGCATCTTTTAAAACTCCACTCTCTATACAGAGAGCAGCAAATGTCCTAAATGACCATCAGTCTTCTGGTTGCCCATGTTTCTTTTGCAATGAGAAACTCCAAGCTTGAGTGAGAGATCAGAGAGCCCAGAACCAAACCAGGAACCAGCAGAAAAGGACTGGGCAAAGGATGAGTCTTCCCAAAGACAGAGCTGGTCTTCAGCCAGCTAGGGCCCAGTTCTAACTGTTCACCCTTTCCATAAGCTCCAGGCTCCCGTCTCCAATGGAAATGATAAACGTGCATTGATTTGGGTGTTCCCTGTGGCCTGAGAAACGCAGCAGTCAAGTTCATATTGCAGTGATGGACTTCCTAGGTGCTGGGCAAGGGAGACCCAGGGGGCAATCATTTCCTGGCCTGGGAATTACCCAGTGGTAATTGGGTCACCGTGCACATGAAACACAGACCACACTGAACATATACAGCCCAGGCTCTCCTAGGTCATACCGTTATGTAGCTGCTGGGGACATCTGGAAGGTCAACGAAAAATCTGGTTCAGAAAGAAGCCACTGTGATCTTATCTCATGTCATGCACGGCAAGGCTCCATCTTAACCCCCATCCGGGTCTCAGCCAGGCTTGGTTTCAGGAGGACAGGACAGAACTCTTGACTGTTTAGGGCCAAGAAGCCATTTGACTATGTTTGAATTCCGCTTTAGGACACATGAAATGACTGCTGTTTAAATGAGATCCCTCCAACATTAAGAACTTCTGTGGGCTTTGGCTCTGGGAGGAATAAAGGCAATTTTGCCTGTTAAAAGGCATCAAGCTTCCTTTTCCTTTAAGGAAACCACGAAACGGATCCCAAACTGTCCAGAGGATAAAAGAAATGCAGAGAAATTAGCAGGAGACAGGATATGTGTCATGGGTGTTAACAGCTAGCTTAATTTGGGGGCAATATTTAGATACCATTTTCTTCTTCTTTGGATCAAAAGTCACAGACACAGGCCTGAATGGGGCCAAGAATGAAGTGGGTTGGGTAGGTCCTGAGGCCAAATGCAAATTATAATCTGAATGGGGACGCTCCTCTAAGCTTCAACTGGTTGGTATCAAGCAGGATTCTGGCCAGTGTGGCAGTTTCTAGTTTCGTAAGAGAACTCAGAAATGCAGAACTTTATGTAAAATTTTCTCATGTTAAATTTAGCCACGGAATTTAATTAAAAACAAAACAAAACACACAAAAAGAACCTGTGTAGCCCAAATACAACACTTCTGACTCATGGGACAGCAGTCTGCAGTTTTCAATTTAAAGGAAAAAGTTAATATTGTCTAATTAATGTTTAAGAAACACACATAGGAAATAGGATTTTCTCTTGGAGGATAACAGTCAGTGCCTAAACTTCAGTGGAGTGGTAACACATTTAGTAAGTGTAACTCTAATGGACCTTGGCAAAATACCAAATTTTGTGGAAAGGATTCTCTTTTTCTACTTCCTCTTCTTCCTAAAGAATTTTTTGAGAATGAGGACTTTTACTTATTTAGGAGAGAACTGAAACTTGGAACAGATGTAGGAAGCCACGTTTTACAGTCTTTGGAAAAGGGGTCCAAGAATTCTCTAATAGCAATATTCTTTAATATTTTATTTCCTTAACTTGATTTTTTTTGGGGGGGGTATAAAATAAAAAAACCTACACAATCTTTCAGTAGAGAGATTTGGTAATGAATTAGAGTGAATCCTTTAAGGGAATACATCCATTGGCAATCCCAGCATCCTCCAATGTGGAGCTCTAGGTCTCACGATTGAAAACTTGGAATCTGTTCATTCTTCTCCCCAGCACTGCTACACAACTTAGAAAAATCAGTAACAGCACAAGCATCCGATGGTGATCTCATTTTTTACGCAGCCCCATGCAATTCACTTCTAAATGACATGACTTCATAAAGGACTGAGTCAGATAATTCCATTGTATCTGAAGTTAAGTACGTTAATGTGGCTGAATTAATTTTCTTGGTGTTAAAGTGCAAACTAGGCTAATAAAAGTGACACATTGACTTTTCCAGAGAATGATGTTCGGCTTATAAGGAATGGCAGCGTAAATGAAAATTAGCCTCAAGACAATGTTAATTACACTTTATCCATTAGTAGGAGGGTAATTGAATCACTCATTTCACAGCAAAGAAAACCCCGCTGGCTTCATAAAGGGAAACTATAGTATTTAATGTTCTAATTAAGGCCTAACAATGTAGCTGAATATTGAGGAAATAAAGTGAAATACGCATAGCATAGGAGAGAGAGAAACCATGAGTGCCATCTTGTTGAATTTTTTAAGTACTCTCTTCATCCCTCTAATTTGTAACTAGACATTTCATAAAAGGAGTGAAAGACTTGTGGAATAATCTTAACATAAAGATTCTGATCTATAAAACATGTGCAATATCCATGACACATACATTTACCCTGGGAATGCACAAAACGGGTTGATTATTGCAGATACAATTTAAAACAATATAATTACACACAGTGCTTGCAGTGGATTCATAATATAAGATTTGCTTTTTTTCCAAAACAAATAAATGAAAATCAGATGATTGTTTCCTTATAGAACAGATTTTCCTTAGGACCTTTACTAAGTCAAAAGCACCTTCCTTACTCTACCACAGAAAGTGAGAAATCAGGAACTATATTATTAGCTCTTATGGGTCTCCAGGTTAGTGACTGCATATTTTGGGATTTCTCAGCCTCCATAAGTATGTAAGCCATTTCTTTATGATATCTATCTATCTATCTATCTATCTATCTATCTATCTATCATCTATCAATCATCTGTCCACTATCTTCTATCTTAGCTTATATATCTACCTAATTATCCATTTTATCTATTCATCCACCCATTTCTCCATCTATCTATCTATCTTCTATTATCTATCATATATATAATACATATACACACAAACATATATCCTATTGGTTTTGTTTTTCTAGAGAAACCTAATACAGGATTCTAGTATGATGTCAACTTTTGGAATTTCCTAGGTCTCTTGGTGGGCTGGTAATACCTAAGGTCATTTTCTCCAAAATGTTTGGAAATTTATTTTCTTAAAATGTGGGCCATCTGTACTCTTCACTCCTTTCTCTGGCGAATATGAAACCCCTAGAAATAAGGCCACTTTCTGAGATTCTTCTTACTTCTATAGACCAACCAGGCCTTCTTTGCTAATCAGAAAATAACTCAGGATAGCAATTGTCTTCACCATACTCTATTCTCAGAGAAACGGAACTGTCATGAAGGCAGGTCAAGAATTAAGAGCTTTGTCTTTCACTGAATACAAACCCAATGGATGCCCCATCCTGTCCTGATCCCTACTTTATCCTACCCCCATTTCAGATTTATAATCTTAACCAGGAAGGTGTCATTTGTAACGTGCGTCTTGTCAGGATGTGAACACTCACACAACTGCGGCACTTCTATGTTTCAGTTTTGTTTGTTTGTTTTGTTTTTTTACTGTCAATCAATAAACATCTTTAAAAAAGAAAGAAAGAAAATAAGAAGTCTGCTGAGCAGAGTTCCTGCCAAGGCTGCTTGTGGTTATGTCCTGACACCCCGGAGACTTGTTCGTGAATTCTGTTGACGGAGAGGCATTTGTTTTGCATTCTTTGGCATAATATGGTTAATCTACATCATAAACTCATGGAGACCAGAAGGAATCTTCTTGACGCCCCCATAGTAGACCACACTGCTTATATGTATTCGGTGATCCTCTATTATTGCATAAACAGTACAATTAATTCTTCCCCACCCTCTCTGCATCCACTGTGAAGGCTGGATGATAACAGCTCCCAGTTCCCATTGGCCAAAGGCCAAGACCTGCCTTTGGCCAGTGGAAGCTGTTTCTCCTGGTATTACCTGGGAGGTTATGCCCTCCCTCAAACCTCCCCAAACTACTGCCAAAGCCTGGCTGAAAGGAAAACAAAAGACCAGGTGTCTTTCCTCAAGGGGGCTCAACTCAGTAATCGTATCTATGCTCCAGCCCTCCCTGTGGGGTTGGTGGAGGCTAGACCTCCGTGAACCCACTCCGTTGCCTGGTTTCCTGCCTTGCCTGATTCCCTTCCTTGTCTCCTTATAGGTTTCTCCTGAGAATACTCCCTCCATCATTCCCTTCCACAAGAAACCTCATGGCAGCCTCCACTCCTCCAAAACCCAACCTAAGATGAAGTCAGAGCTACAACATCCACAACCAAGAGATGAGATAAGAGTGAGGAAACACTGAGGTTTGCTGAGAAGGCAGCTACTACTTGTCTTGAATATGAGAGCAGAGGGAGCTTATCCCTCCCCTCAGTTCCAACCCAGGCAGAGCCTGGTTGCTGACAAGGTTCATAGTACCCCTGGAAGACAGCAGCTGAGCACATAAAAAAATATCTGCATGAAAGTGAGGTTGGGGACAGATCCAGAGTCTCCTGCAGCTCCCAACGGCATAGCAGTGAAAGCCCTCACATCTGTAGATGCCACACATCTGAGGTCCAGATGAACACCAGCTATGATCTGGGCAGACTAACAACCGAAGACCAGGTGGAACGAATTATTTTCCTGGAGATCTGGCGACCTGCTCCTGACCTCAATGTGTGGCAATAAGAAAACTGCACTGAGTTTATATTCAATCCTGAGGCAAGTGTGAGTTTGGATTTTGGATCATCTGGGAGGTAGGTGGAATGTAGGTGAAAATGGAAATTAAGTTGAAAATTAGAAAACTCCAGAGAGATTTACATTTCTTGCATATCTGAGTTACTGAGATGATGGTTGTACCCAGGAGACCTCAAGAGCACTTCAAATCATGATAATCTATTGGAGGGCATGGCCAAAAGCACGGGCAATGAAAAAGAAAGAATCTCAACTGTGATTGCTGGACTGGTGATGCTTTTCTCACTTGGGGGGCCAGATGAATGCACTTTGGTCAGTAAAGTCTTGCGGGCATCATGTCTGCATTTCTGGTCACCTGTTCCAGAATGCATGAGTTTTCTGGGTACAGCAGGATAAAGAACTTCTGATTCCCAAGTCTTCTCAGAGGCTCTACTTATACTAGATGTCCAAGGGGATGTGCCAGGCAGGAGCTGATACCTATAGATCTGTCATTCACCGACTCATTCATTCATTCATTCATTCACTCATTCACTCATCCATTTAATTTTTCATTTGGGCATTCAGGAATCAAACAACCACTTATTGAGCATCTACGATAAACTAGGCATTCTTCTTGGCTCTGGGCATTCAGCAGTGATGACAACAGAAAAAGAGTGACTCTTGTAGAAATTACCTTTGACCTTCTCACTGCAACCTCTGCTTCTCAGGTTGAAGTGATTCTCCTGCCTCAGTCTCCCCAGTAGCTGGGATGACAGCTGCATGCTACCATGCCCAGCTAATTTTTGTACTTTTAGTAATTTCACTATGTTGGCCAGGCTGGTCTCAAACTTCTGACCTCAGGTGATCCTCCCACCTTGGCCTCCCAAAGTGCTGAAATTACAGGCATGAGCCACCACACCCGGCCTTATATTAGCTATTTTTAAACTCTTATCTCCTAAATGTTTTCTCATGCTTGCATAAATATAAAAGCATATCTCTACTTAATTTTTTTTCCCAAAGTACTGAATGATTTTCAAGATATGTCTTTGAAAATGGAATTGTCCTCCCTTCGACATGATGGGGAGCTAGCACAGGTGAGGCACGTGACTGTAGATTATTAGGTAGCAGGGCTCCTATACTCCAACACTCTCAGGCCGATATATAAGATGAGAATGTCCACTGCCCTAAGACAGAGGCCTTTTGTCCAAGTGCTTCTGTTCTCTCCCTCACTGACACTGTGCCTCTGGTGGTAGTGAGCCTCCAAACACAGCCTCCAAAAATTCCTTCTCTCTGTGTACATGCATACTGTGGGGGAGGAGCTAACTTCCCCCCAGCCCCTTGAATATGAACCTGCCCATGATCATTTGACCAATGGAAAGCACTGGGAGTGACATTCAAAACCTTAAGCCGATGAGCAGCTTCTTTCTTATTCTTGAAACTAATTGTTAGAATCCAGTCATGTGGGAGGCACCTGACAGAGGACGAGGCTCTCCTGTGCAGCCTTGGCTCAGCTCACAGCTGACAGCTGGCAGCCAGCAGCTGGATGTGCACATAAGGCCTTTAGACCATCGGGAACATTTCGGCCTAATCTAGTCCCCAGATGCCTGAAGACCCATCTGCATCATCTGAAACAGAAAACCACTCAGTTTGTCTCAGTCAACCTACAGAATGATGCAAGAATAATAAAAGAGTCGTTGTAAGGCAGTCAGTAACATTTGGCTAAAACAATTCTTTAATTTCTAGTGATGTCTCTGAACAAACTTGTAGGTTGAGGATTCTTTGACCACGAAACCATGACATTTGCCACACTGGCCTTCAGTTTAAGATGGAATGGAATATAGATTTGTATTTGTCCCCACAATTCCATGACAAGGTATATGCCCTGAATAATTGAAAACAGGTATTCAAACAAATACATGTATACATATGTTCATGGCAGGACTATGTACAATAGACAAGGGCGAAAACAATCCAAATGCCTATCAATGGATGCACAGATTAACAAAATATAGCATATAAATACAATGGAATATTATTCAGCCATTAAAAAGGAATTAAGTGTTAATACATGCTACAACATGGATGAACCTCAAGGATATTATTACGGCAAGTGAAAGAAACCAGACACAAAAGGTTGCATATTGTGTGATTCAATTTATCGGAAATATCTGGAATAAATAAATCCATAGAGACCGAAGTTAGATTAGTGGTTGCCGAGGTAAGAGGAAGGAGTGAGGAAAGACTGCTGAGGGGTACATGGCTGTACTGTGGAGTGACGGACACGTTTTGGAGGGAGATGTCTGCAGAGCATTGTGAATGTGCTGAATGCCACTGAGTTGTTCTCTTCAACGTTAATTTGACGTTATTTGACTTTCACCTCAATAAGTTATATCTACAAAAGAAATGGAGGTTTTTTTATCCATGCCACTGAGTCAACGTCCCCAAGAGGGGATGTGGCCCTTTGTACAGGAAGGACAGCTAGTGCTGCAATCCAAGATTGGGACCATCACACAGAAGCAAATCAACAGGAAGATGAGAGAGAGGCTCTAGGCTGGGCGTGGTGGCTCATGCCTGTCATCCCAGCACTTTGGGAGGCCAAAGTGGGTGGATTGCTTGAGGTCAGGAATTCAAGACCAGCCTAGCCAATATGGTGAAACCCCAACTCTACTAAAAGTACAAAAAAAATTAGCTGGGCATGGTGGTATGTGCCTGTAATCCCAGTGACTCAGGAGGCTGAGGCAGGAAAATCGCTTGGACCCAGAGGCGGAGGTTGCAGTGAGCCGAGATCACGCCATTGCACTCCAGCCTGGGTGACAGAGTGAGAGTCTGTCTCAAAAAAAAAAAAAAAAAAAAAAAAAAGAGAGAGAGAGAGCGAGAGAGAGGAGAGAGAGGCTCCCATTATCATCCCAGAAATGGGATAACCACCCCCAGACCAGCTACCATTGGTGCATTACTTGACTAGGGAAAAAATATTATACTAAAAGTGGAATGACTAAAATTTACTTTCATCATTGTTTTTTCAAATAAGTTTCTATTTTGATATGGCACAGCCATTTACATTTAAATCAAGCTGCCTAAAATACAGGTGTGAAAAGTAACTTTTTTTCCTCCCTCCATCACTGTAAAATATGTAATTTCAATCCACACCACTCTTCTCACTCCGAGTGTTTCTCCATTCTGCTTCCCCCATCAGTCCATCACGACCTGTTGTCAGAGATGAGTCTTCCAATCTAGATTTGCTTAGTCACAGTGTGTTGGCATGATATAACTTTATTAACTACTTCTCACAGCCCCACATTTCTATTGATTCAGATAAGATGCTTTTTAAAAAAAATATCCTATTAAATCCACGATTTTCTTCTTGCTAACAAGAAAGATTTATTTTAGATGAACAGTATACAGAAGGCTGTGGCAACCAACCTCCTCAGTGTCCAATTCTGGAAAGAAAGTTTCTCTAGTTTTAGGTTCATTAGGAAGGAAGTGAAACTAAAAATAAAACAACTAGAATTTGAGTTTCAGACATACCAGCCTGCCACAATCTACTTTAGATCATTATAGGAAAAATAGCTGACGGCAAAGCAGAAGGAGTACAGAACCCAAAATATACGTGGGCATTGGTGTTTCATGTATGGTGTTTAATAAAATTCAGAAAACATATCACCATGGCTATATCTGAAGCTGTCCTCATCTTCTTATAGTTCAGCTGAGATATGTTTTAAGGATGCTGGGTATGGGCAGTCTACTGGGATTGTGACCAAGGAGACAGGTTCAAATGAGTACATTGTAGGATTGTTTTTAGGCATGAAAAATTAAGAACACAGTATATGGCTAAATAAACAGAAAGGTAATAACACTATGGGATTCTGTTGCAGAAGTGACAATGCTATGTGTTCATCACTGTTTGCCTCTTCATGGGCACCTAGAAAAATAAGATTTCTCAGCCTCTCTCATTCTTAGATTGGGAACATGTGCTGGAGCTCCGGACAATCAGGAATGTGAGCAAGTCTTGACACATCATTTCTGTTCAGAAACCATTAAGAGCAAATGTGTGACCTTAGCATCTGGACCTTAAAGTCTAAATAACATTGGCCAATAAAAGGAGCCAGGGGGCCAGGCATGGTGGCTTATGCCTCTAATCCCAGAACGTTGGGAGGCCAAGGCAGGTGGATGGCTCGAGACTGGGAGTTTGAGATCAGCCTGGCCAACATGGTAAAACCCCGTCTCCACTAAAAATACAAAAATTAGTCGGGCGTGGTGGCGCATGCCTGTAATCCCAGCTACTTGGAAGGCTGAGGCACGAGAATCACTTGAACTTGGGAGGTGGAGGTGGTTGCAGTGAGCCGAGATCACTCCACTGTACTCCAGCCTGGGCAACAGAGTGAGACTCTATCAAAAAAAAAAAAAAAAAGAGAAAAGGGGCCAGGGATTTTTTGGAGCAATGGCTGATTCCAGCCTAAAACAGAAAATGTATGTGATAAGCCGGGACCTCTTACAGGGAAAGTGCTCAAAAAAAGAATGGTGGTGGGAGATGACTTGAAGTGCTATCAATTGATGAATCTGGGACACTTTGAGGAAGAAAATAAATAATGGTAGTAATGCTCTATAATCCACGGCATAAAACAAATATCCATGAGTTCAGAGCTGATGTAAGCACAGAATTGAAAATGTCAATTAATTCCAATTAATAAACAGGAAGGGAATGATGGTAATAAAAAATCACCACTTGGCAAACAGCACAGCAGTAACTGCTTTGGACAAGAATCATCAATAGATGCTAAAATTTGTGGGCAAAATATGGCAATTAATAGGATATTTACATAGCCTGAAAGCATTAGGTGCAAAAGTAGTTGCAGGTTTTGCCGTTACTTTTACAATTATTTTAATTACTTTTGCACCAACCTAGTATCTCCACATTTATTTAATGCATAGGGAAAGTAGGAACCTTACAGTGGAGAAATCTAGCAGACAGCACCCGAACCAAATGCTCCAAGTCAACATCACCTGTAACAGGACATACCAGCATCATATTCCTTTTGATCTGAGGCACTGAGAACTGCCCAGCAAAACTTCCATGGTATTCATGTCAAAAAAGGTTGATCTTTTGTGTGTGGCTATATCTACTTTTCCTGGCACCATTTGGTGAAGAGACTCTCCATTTCCCATTGGTATTTTTGACACCCTTATCAAAAAACAGTTCACTGTACATGTGTGTATTTATTTCTGGACTCTTTGTTCTGTTGCATTGGTCTATGTATCCATCTTCATGCCAGAGACATACAGTTTTAAGCACTGTAGCAGTGTAACATATTCTGAAATCGGGAAGTGTGATGCCTCTAGCTTTGTTCTTCTTTCTCAAGATTGTTTTGACTATTTGGTGTCCTCTGTGGTTCCACATAAGTTTTTAAAACCTGGATATCCACATGCAAAAGAATTAAATTGGACCATTATCTTGCACCATGCAAGATAATCATCAACTCAAAATGTGTTAAATAGTTAAATAGGGGAAAAGCTCCATGACATTGGTCTCGACAATGATTTCATAAATATGACACCAAAAGCAGAGGCAATAAAAGCAAAACCATACAGGTGGTATTGCATCAAGCTAAAAAGCTTCTGCACAGCAAGAAGGAAAATAAACAGAGTAAGAAGGCAATCTATGAAACAGGAGAAAATATTTGCAGGCCATATATCTGATACAGGGTTAATTCCTAAAATGAGAAACTCGTACAGCTCAATAGCAACAGCAACAACAACCCACTAAGAACCCAATTTTAAAATGGGTTAAAGACTTAAATAGACATTTCTCCAAAGAAGACATACAAACAGCCAACAGGTGTATGAAAAGGTGCTCAATGTCTCTAATCATCAAAGAAATGCAAATCAAAACCACAGTGAGATATCATCTCATGCCTGTTAGGATGGTTATTATTATGAAGACAAAGACAGCAAGCGTTGAGAAGCATTTGGAGAAATTGGATCCCTTGTACACTCTTGGTAAGAATGCAAAATGGTGCAGCTGCTATGCAAAAACAGTAAGGAGGTTCCTTGAAAGGATTACAAATAGAACTGCTAGGTATTTATCCAAAATAATGGAAATTAGGATCTGGGAGAGATACTAGCACTCCCCCTGTTTGCTGCAGAATGTTCACAATAGCCAAGGCATGGAAACAACCTAAATGTCCATCAGTGAATGAGTGGATGAAGAAAGAGTAGTACATACACACAATGGGATATGCTTCAGTCTAATAAAGAAGAAAATTCTGCAACATGTGACAACGTGAAGAAACCTTAAGGACATTATGCTAAGTCAGATAAGCCAGTCACAAAGGACAAATACTGTATGATTTGTACTGTACTATTTTAGAGACCTCCTATGAATGGAGGTCTCTAAAACAGTCAAACTCATAGAAGCAGACAGTAGAATGGTGGGTGCCAGGGATGGGGGTATTGGGGGGAATGGGTAGATGTTGCTCAATAGGCATAGAGTTTAAGTTACGTAAAGTGAAAAAATTCGAAAGACTCATAAAACCTTGTCCTTCAGTTAACAGTAATGTATTGTGTACTTGAGATTTTGTCGAAAAGGTAGAACTAATGTTAATTGTCCTGGTCAGGAACCGTGGCTCACACCTGTAATCCCAGCACTTTGGGAGGCCGAGGCAGGTGGATCACCTGAGTTCAGGAGTTCAAGACCAGCCTGGCCAACATGGTGAAACCCCGTCTCTACTAAAAATACAAAATTAGCTGGGTGTGGTGGCAGGCGCCTGTAATTCCAGCTACTCAGAAGGCTGAGGCAGGAGAATCACTTGAACCTGGGAGGCGGAGGTTGCAGTGAGCCTAGATAGTGCCATTGTACTCCAGCTCGGGTGACAAGAGTGAAACTCCATCTCAGTAAAAAAAGGAAAAGCAAAAAGAACTAATGTTAATTGTCCTTGTTGCAATGGAAAAATCCAAAAAGCACAACTGCACTTCAATCACAAAAAATATTAACCAAAGTCAAATTGAGGGGTAATATACTAACTAATTGGTTAGTGCTAACTAAATATGACAAGGTCAGGGGTCTAGCAACTGCCTGCAGTCCCAGCTATTCAGGAGATTAAGGAGGGAGGATGACTTGAGCCCAGAAGTTTAAGTCCAGCCTGGACAACATAGCAAGACCTCATCTCTGTCAATCAATACATCAATGAAGACAAGGCCATAGAAAACTAAGAGTGCAAGAAATTATTCTGGACTGAGAGAGACTAAGCAGATGCAGCCACCCTACACAATGTGCAGCTCTGGATTGGATCACGCATGCCAGAAAAGGGAAAACCGGTGGAATTTGAATGGGTCTGTATTTATTAATAGGTTCGTATCAATGTTTATTTCCTGGTTTTGATCATTGTATTGTGGTTACATAACATGTTAACATTTAGGGAAGCTTAGTAAAGGAACTCTGAGAATTCCATTAATTTTGTGACGTATATTTAAGTTCAACTTATTTTAAAATGAAAGGTTCACAAGACAGTCAATGTTTTTCCTCACCTCTTTGTTTCCCTTTCAGTTTAATCCTGGAAGCCATGCACTGAGGTGGGAGCATCTCGAAAAGGGAAAAGCCTAGATCCCTGAGTCACTACATGGAAGGGCCTCTCTGACCACCTAGACTCAACTTTACATGTGTGATAAACAGATTTCTGCTGTGCTAAGACACTGAGACTTCAAGTAACAGGTTATTGAAGCATAACCTACACTATTCTAATTAACACACCTGAACTGCAGCTAGCAGAGATAAGCTAGGTCTTTGTGTACACACATGCATAGATCTCAAGAATTATTGTTGATCAAAAGAAAAGTAAGTTGCAAAACAACAGTTACAGAGGGAAACCATTTATGTTGAAATAAAATCATGAAAATTTGGTATAGGTTTTATGTGTGCACAAATGTATATAAAAGTATAGAAAAAGGTTTAGAAGGATATGCAGTTTGAAACTGTTCATTTCTAATGACAGGACAAGGTTTCAGGATATGGGGCGGTAGCCTTATTTGCAATATTTTAAACATGATAATATATTCAGGAATCATTTCTGTAATTAACATTCACAATAAAAGCAGACAGTCTACTAAGTTGTTGACCTCAACTAAATGATTTGTAACCCATGGCAAGGATACACTTTCAGTGTAGACCTCGTTAATTTGGTAGGGCCAGATTCTCTATTTACTGCATAATGAAGTTGCATTTTCCCAGAGGATTCAGTCCCAGAGTCAGAGCTTAAGGCGGAAATTGCATAAAGTTCATTACTCTTAAAATCTTCCTTAAATTGCCCATAAAGTATAGTGTCGAAGGTTTCATGTATCCAAAGCAATAACGTGATTTTCCTGGGCATAAATATTAAAGAACTACTGGGCTACACTAAAGAGAGACACCAAACGGAATTTTAGTTGCAGGTATCTGGACTAAATCCTCTGATTTTAAGTTAACTATAAACTCCCCATCAGTCAACGGGGCATGGCTGGAGAAATACTCTGCAGGATTTATTCTATTTTGTTTTAATATTATGCAGCTCTAATTTTAATGCATGCTAATATATGTATTCATTATTGAGGAATTAAATAATAAGGTTTCGTCTTCCTGGGGTTCATTTCTAGAGGCAGCTTGTAGGTTAAAAGTAATTATGGTGCAACTTCACTTTACTAGGCTTTCTTAAAGAGGAATTTATCTTATCTATAAATCTTTCCCTTTGGCTCCTCCTTACAATGATCTCAAATACTTGCAACTCGCTTGTTTTCTTCTTGTTCTGGATGTCTTTTTGCCTGAAACTGAACTATTAAACTGAGACCGAGTCCTCCATCTCTTCCCTCTCCACCTGGATGGGTCAACTTTCAAGGAACTTAATTACTTTTGTAACAGAACAAAGGCTATGGAAAATGTCTGTAAAAGTTGGAACACAGGCTATGGAATTAGAATCCAAGCTCTTTGCAAACAAATCTTGATTTAGTTATTCTGACAGCACGTGGTCAACAGGTTTCTCCTCAAGATCCCCCTGCCTCCCTCTAGAATTGTGTATGGTGTGTGGGTGGAGGAGTCGGAAGGGGGAGAAACTCTAGGGGAAGAGGGGTTGGAAATGGCTATGGGGCTATTGAGGTTCAGAGAAAGAAAGCCTGATTTCTGTTCTGAGCAGAGGCTGGGAGGCTGGGGAAGGTCAAAGCCAACCTCACGATAATGGAAGAATGGAGAAGGACATAAGGTTTGCTAGGAGGAATCAGAAGGATAGAATACATGGGTTTTAAGGGGGATGGGGGGAGTAAAACGGGAGATAGAAGATGGGGCAGGAAGCCTTTTCATATGAGTCCACAGCCCCCACCTCCATGGAAGGGAGAAAGCATGGGTTGTTATGCTAAGGGCATGCCTATCATGTTAGGATGAAATTAATAAGCATGAGCTGGAAGAATAATAAGGATCAACATTCATATCTATTGGCCCTCTTCACATTTTCCCCATGATTGAGCACAATAAGTTCATCCTCATCAATAAGAAGATTACTAAGTCTTCCTTTTTGTTACACTGATAGACAAGAAGCTTGGTCTTCATGATAATATTTTCTCTGCTCTTTCCAAAACGTAGTCCTAATGTGGTCAGCAGAGAAACGACGGAAGAAGCCTGTCATCTTGCTCCCCGTTAGCCTGTTTGAAAGTGGCTGTAACTGACTCCCGAGGAGCCAACGATTCTTAAAGAGAAGAGGGAGCTATGCAAGCCCTTCATTGCTAATCAAATCACAGCCATGAGTGCAAATGAGATTGATCCATCCTTTATGGAGAATCCTTTAATTAGAGAAGGGCTAGGGTTAATGACCAAAAGAAAACAGACTAGCTCACTGCTACCCTCCTCTTGAGCATCTCAATTCAGTTCCATATTTATAAACCTAACCTCTGGTTCCTCCTATCCTGCCACCAATTATTGTTAATATAGATGAGTATAGATACATGAAAGGATAATCACTCAGAGATGAGTATAGATACATGCAAGGATACTCACTCAGAAAGTACAATTGATATTATTGAAGATTACAAAGAAATAACTTTTAATAACATATAATTACCAATAACACAGACGTATTCACAGTTGATTATGCCATTGCATGGGATGAGATGCGAGAAAGTAGAGGAGAAAATGAAAAAAGGAGAGAAAGACCTTCTTGGCTTTCACAATTCTAGAACGATTTTCACAAGTCTAGAACAAAGGTACAGGAAATGCTAAGGATCTGAAGGAAGATTCGGTGCCTAATAACAAGGGCTGCTCCATGTCCACAACGTAGTCCTCAAACTAAAAGGGAGGGAGGGTAGTTAGCAGAGAAGTAGAGATGTTGGTGGATCTGTTTCCCAGAATGAGCCAAGGAGGGAGAGGATCTGAGAGTAGAGGGGCCCTGTTATCTGTTCCCAGGGACGTGGAGGGTATCCAGAGAGAGAAATTGACAGAGACTTGACTAGCCTGACAGGGCTTTGCATATCATCCTGGAGATTTCTTGTGCCCGAGGGTGGTAGGGAGGCAGTGGACGCATCCTCATGTGCCCAGGAGTATCGCGGAAATAGCCACGAGAGCCTCTGGACCCGAAAACCCAGTTCACCATGTAGGTGGGGGTTAAAGAGGTCATCCTGAGGATTTGGGAGCAGCAAAGCCAATGCATTAAAGCCAGATGGACACCTGGGTCTCAGAAGATGCTTACATGAAGAAGTTATTCAGTCAGATATTTCCATCCCCACATGCTTTGGAAGTGTGTTCTGGGGCAGGAGAACCCAGCCTTTCTGTCACCAGGGACCAGTTTTGTAGAAGACAATTTTTCCAAAGACTGGTGGCGGGATGGTTTTGGGATGATTCAAGTGCATTACATTTATTGTGCACTTTATTTCTATTATTCTTACATAATAACATACAATGAAATAATTATACAATTCACCATAATGTAGAAGGAGTTGGAGCCCTGAGCTTGTTTTCCTGCAACGAGATGGTTCCATCTGGGGGTGGTGGAGACAGTAACAGATCATCAGGCATTAGATTCTCACAAGGAGCGTGCAACCTAGATCCTTTGCATGTGCAGTGCACAGTAGGGTTTGTGCTCCCAAGAGAATCTAATGCCGCCACTGATCTGACAGGAGGTAGAGCTTGGATAGTAATAATGTGAGCCATGGGGAGCAGCCGTAAATACAGATGAAGCTTCACTTGCTTGCCCGTCTCTCGCCTTCTGCTGTGTGGCCCGGTTCCTAACTGGCCACCAACCAATACTGGTCCATAGCCTGGGGGTTGGGGACTCCTGTTCTGGCGCTTCCCAGAGCATAAACACAACCAAAAATGAAAAGGAGAGGGGGGCCCCCACAGTAACAGATTTCATTCCTGAAAACGAGCAACATTTGGAAACTTGAAAAAGAAATTGGGTTGCACCCTTGTAAAGTTATAAAACTATCTTGCATTTTTATGTTTGAGGCGCAGGACATTATTTCCACATATGGATCATCAATATTTATATAATTAGAACAGAGGGAAGTATATGAACTAAAGTTCAATGTTTTTACCATGATTCAGAATACCCTTCAAGATTTTCAATGCCTTGAATACAAATTATGGGTATTGGTAATCAATGGCTGACAGGTCTTTATGTCCATCCCCTAATCTGTAAAACAAGGTCATTAGACAAAATATGTTATAAAGTGAAACAATGCAATGAAGCTTGTAATAAAATCATAAATTGCCTTCCCTATCTGTCTTAGTGATTTGGGGCTTACACAAGGAAGGTAGCCTGGGGAGAATCTCACTATTATATATGAATCTTTACAGCTGTGCCCCATGCTCAACACGGGGCCTTGCCCTGTCTCTCAGCTGGGACAGATGTCCCGATGCCAGAACATTTCTCATTTACCCTTTCCAGACAGATACCTTTAGTCTTCCAGTGGGAGTTTAAGGGACAGGTGACTGGATGCAAGGGCTAAGAGAGGGGATCTGTGGAGTCTAAAATGTTTCTTACATACAGTTTTAACTTGCCTTCCTGTTTTCAGCTCTATCCAAGATACCAGGAAACTCCAGGTCCCAAGCATTTTTATTTTCTCTATTTTTTTTCAATGTTTGCTCCCATCACCCTCCTGCAGGCAGTTAGCTACCTCTGCTCTGCTAATCTAGTTACCAAATGATAATGTACTTTCCATCTTTCAAAGTTTTCTGAAATATCTCCTATGACTATGTACTGTTTTCTCCAGTTTGGTGGGATTTTTGAGAAATAATCATTTCCTATTATGATGGTTCATTTTGCATGTCAACTTGCCTGGACCACAGGGTGCCCAGATATTTGGTCAAATGTTATCCTGAGTGTTTCTGTTAGGGTGTTTTTTGATGAGATGAACTTTGAATAATGCAAATTGCCCTCCATAATGTGGGTGGGCCTCATCCAATCAGTTGAAGGCTTACATAGAACAAAAAGATTGGCCTCCTGCAAGGAAGAGAGAATTCTCAGCAGACTGCCTTTGCATGTCACCTGCAACACTGATTCATCGTAGTTCCATAGAAGATGACCGCTACGGAACACTGCGGGCTAGACACGATGGAACACTGCGGGCTAGACACGACGGAACACTGCTGGCTAGACACGACGGAACACTGCAGGCTAGACACGACGGAACACTGCCGGCTAGACATGATGGAACACTGCCAGCTAGACACGATGGAACACTGCCGGCTAGACTTGTGCTGCAGATTTTGGACTTCCCTGCCTCTGAAATCATATTAGCCTTTTATTTATTTATTTATTTTTTGAGATGGAATCTCACCCTTTTTGCCCAGGCCGGAGTGCAATGGCACGATCTCGGCTCACTGCAACCTCTGCCTCCCGGGTTCAAGTGATTCTCCTGCCTCAGCCTCCTGAGTAGCTGGGGTTACAGGCGTGCACCACCATGCCCAGCTAATTTTGAGCCAATTCTTTATAATAATTATTTATATACACACATACACACATAAAAAATCATTCCACTGTATCCACAGGGGATTGGTTCCAGGACACCATGAATAGCTAAGCCAAGGATGCTCAAGTTCTTATACAAAAGTCTTAATATTTGCATATAACCTATGTACATCTGATCACACACTTTAAATCATCTCTAGATTACTTACAATACCTAATACAATGTAAATGCTATGTCAATACTTGTTATATGTATTTTTACATCTTGTATTCTTTTTTATTGTTGTACTATTACTCTGTATGTATTTTTCTGAATATTTTCCACCCGTGGTTGGTTAATCCACAAATGTGGAACTCGAAAATACAAAGGGCCAACTATACTCACCCACAATTGAGCACACACACACACACTCACATACATACATACGAACATGCACATGCATATATACATACATATGAACATGCACACACATGTATATATACATACGTATATTAACATGCACATACTCACACACACATACATACACACACACATCCTATTGGTTCTGTTTTTCTGGAGAGCCTGACTCATGCAACTGTAAATATAAGTAAACATTCCACCATGCTTCACTAGAAGTCTAGCTTGAACAACAACACTATTCTGATTGCTTTTTATGCACTGTGTGATTTTGAGTACGTTATCTCATTTAAACCTCCCGATGTTATTGTGAAGAGATGCTTGGTGAGGTTAAATGGTTTGCAAAAGGCAAAATGGAAGAACAAGTATTTTAATCTAAGCACGGTGTTCTATTCACTGCAACAGAGTTATCTCCCTGGTTACTTCTAAATCACCTTTAGTTCCATCCTAGAAGCAACAAGATGTTCTTCGTGCCGAATACGAGAATACTTTGTGTTACAGACTTTGCCTTTATTCTCTTCATGATCAGTAGACAAGTGTCAGCAGCTTCTGAACCCTATTCCTGTTTCTTTCCCCGAGTGACAGATAAATCTAGATATAGGCTGTAATTCTGTTTTCCTGAAGTTTCCTACACCTTCCCATCCACGGTGTGAGATACGTTAAAGGCATTCAAGAGAGACGAAGTGCCAGTTTCTCCTGACTAACTCATAAACAGTAGCTCATTCTGCGCTTCCTAGAAAACAGAGCCCGAAGCCAGCAAAGGTTATGTGCTATTAATGTCTGAGGGGGTGTCAGCCCCCAGAGCAGGGACTGGTGAGTCAGGGAATCAAGGAGGCTGGTGTGAGTATACACTACCAGGCTCATTAGTAATTGGAATCAAGCACCAGAGATCGCTCATTGTTGCCAGACTCTGGAAGACAGTACAAAGGAATGCTTCTCAGAACACTTCATTTGGGGAGGAATTTATCAACCAGTTTCCATTTGTCAATTGGTCAGTAGTTTGCCCTGCAGGGTGCTAATTCCTCTCTGCCTCTGGGTAAAATGTATGTGCCTGTCCAGAAAACGTTTCCTGTTTCAGAGTCCACAGAAGAGCCTGGGGAAGGACAGCCTGGACACGCAGGGAGACCCCCTCTTTATTGTCAGAGAAAGGTCCTAGAATCAATGTGGAGTTTGTTGCCACTGTAGCAGGGGGCTGGAAAAACTAGCTGAAGGTCCTGGAACCAGGTGGGGCACAGAGATTCTGAAATAGAGCAAAGATGCATTTGGTGCACGTTCTTTAGCCCAGTTCTCTCACCCTGACCCCCACAGACCATCCCGAGTGAGTTTGGCCTGGCTAGGCCTCACAGTGGGTTCAAGGCAAGCCATTTGCTGCCAGCAACAGAAAGCAACTTTGGATCATTTAAGCGATGCAGGGATTTACAGGAAAGATATTAGGACACACTTGAGAATTTAAAAAATAGCTGAGAAAGCAGGTCTGCAGAAGGGTAAGAACCAGGACCAGAAAGGGATCCCAGCAGCAGCTCACGTGTCTGCTGTTAGTGAAAATCAGCTTCAAAGCACTCCAGGCTCTGTGGTTTTCCTTTCTAGTTTAAGGTGCTCAGGAGAGAATCTGATCGGGTCAGCTGCACAGGGTATTTCCATGCCTTAATTACTCATCTGCGGCCAGGGTACAGGGTGGCGGATGAAGGGTGGCCCTGTGAGCATCCTGTGTCAGTCTGGGTAAGCGAGGTTATCAGGTTGTTATCAAACGACCTCATCGCCCTGGTGCTTTAACAAAGGTTGATTTCCTCGTCACGCTGCACACCTGTCACAGGTCAGCTGGGGACGCTGCTCTCCCTGAACCCATGTTCTGGGACCCAGGCTACTTAAGCAGCCAGTATCCTGAACATCGTCAGACACCAAGCCAGACAGAAAGATTGCTCTGGAGGCTTTTGAGCTGGTGACTAAATTTTTTTTTAGGAAGAACTGGTCAGTTGACTTTACTCAACCACAAGGGAAAAGAAAAGGATCATGCCACACTCTTACTAGAGGTGGGGAGACATGGAAACATTTGAAAACCAACATGAATCCATATCACCACCTCATGGGTGTAGAGGGCAGGATCATCTCCAGCAGAAGATAAAGGAATGACAAGGCAGAGAAAATGATCAAGGTCTATCATAAGCAACGACAGGCTTGAGGAAGACTGAATGCTTTATCTCAGAGTTTTAGAGCTAAAGTAAACCTACAGCTTGCAAAGTCACACTCCTGCTTTTCAATGTTTTTTATGTTTTAAAATGCATCGACACATTGCAACTGTGTATGTTTACAGGGTTCAGTTTGACATTTTGATACATATATATGTTGTACAATGGTCAAACCAGAGTGTTTAAGCATGTCCATCACACATTTATCATTTCTTTGTAGTCAAAACATTCAAAAGCTCTTGTCTAGCCATTTTGTAATAAATAAGTCCTCACTGTTAACCATCATCACCCCACCATACAGTAAAACACCAGAACTGCTTCCTCCTATCCAGTTGTCGCTGTGTACCCATTAACCAACCTCTCCCCATCCACCCCACAATCCTTCTGTCTGGCTCCCCTATTTCTGGTAACCACGGTTCTACTTTCTGCTTCTGTAATACAACTCTTTTTATTTTAATTTTAGATTTCACATATGAGTGAAATCCTGCAGTATTTGTCTTTCTGTGTCTGGCTTATTTCACTTAACGTGATGTCCTCCAGGCCCATCTATAGAGACCCAAAGAAGGGGAATGGCCATTTGGTGGCTCAGTGACAGGCACTGGATAAGGTGGCCCCCGTCAAAGGCTCTCCTTTATGAGCGCTCATTATTAAATGTGCTGACGATACACCTCCTCTTAGCATGAGACTTAAAAGACATGGTCACTGGCAAGGGTTTTTGCCATTCAAAACACTTGTTCTATTAATAACTTTGATGTCAGAACCTCAGCTTTCCTTCATAAAACCAACTGCACTGCACTTTCAGGCCAAGCGCTTCAGAAGGAAGTTCCCAGGGTCGATCTGTGACTTAGGTGTGGCTCATCAGAGCCAAAGTGGTTCAGATATGACATCTGATTTAGTCAAACAGAGCCATGAGATGTTGGTTGGAATTCTTGGGAGATAGGTTATTTTGTTTTCTGCAAGGACTGTGAATGGAAAGAATGGTAGGAACCTGGAGGTGCTGGGGTCAGCCTGTGGGTGGCCAAGGCAACCATACAGGGAAATCCAGAGCTAAAATGTGAGAAGAGCAAAACTGGTGCTGATGATACTGTTGGAGCTCCTGCATCAAGCCATACCTGAAATCCACATGCAGACTTTTTTATGGAAGTCAATAAGTATCTCTTTTCTGTTTCATACAGTTGAACATTTTTGTTTTTTTTCCGATTGCAAGAAAAAAAAATTAACTGTTTTTCATTTAATTGATTTTCTCCAAAGCACATATGGGTTACCAAACAATTTAAAGAATCATTTACAGATAGCTAAGAAAGCCCAGAGAATGTTTTATATGTGACAATTCATGGGAGTGCCCCACCCTATATCTCATCAAACTGGACACATTGAACAATCAGATTCTTTTTGTCTTTTTTTAAAGCTCTTGGAACATGTAAAGACTATTAACGACAAAATATAATTTTCACTGCTTTATTGGTATTAGATTTAATTTACTGCTGAGAAAAAAGGGAAATGGGAATTATACCATTTCCAGATGTCCTTCAGGGTGTTCTCACAGTGGTGCTAAAAAAGAGGAAGCTAATATTTCTATGAACCTTTTGTGCCGTAAAGTTAAACAGGTCTCTTCAATGAACCATGCTGAACTGACTGCTTTCCAATTATGCTTAATCATTTTCATAGGCAAACTTCAAACCTCAAGGACTTTCCTTGTGCTTTGAAATCTGATAATATTCAAAGCCATAAACATATCTTTAGTGCTTAAAAGGTTGATTTTTTTTTAAAGGTGAAAAAATGAAGAAATAAACCTCAGACCTTTTCTTTTGTGAGTCTCCGCACATTTGGAGTTTGGGCACAAAGGAGATTCTTAGAGCAGCGGCTGTTCTAACGTGCCATTTGAAATGCACTGGGGAATCAAGTCATCGTAGAGGAGATAGAGAATACTTGAGCCAGCTACTTAGTTAAGATGCAGGAGTGTGTGGTCTGAATCCAATACTCTCAAGGCCGACCAACACTCAGAGAAGTGATTAACTGCAAAACAAGGCCAGTTGCCACATAGGAACCCCATAAGAGGAGAGGGTTCTGAGAGCCATAAAAATGGGAACGTCATCGATCTATTAAGATAAAAAGACATTCGATGACTGCTCAGTGGCCAGGACTTGGGATGAAGAAATGTGACCATGAATATCACTGGGCACCCACCTAACTCAGGAGTCCACACACGTGCAATGTACCTGTTACGGTTTTCCCTATGGATGCTGTAACATGTTGCCACAAACTTAGTGGCTTGAAACAACAAATTACTATTTTTCATTTCGGGAGGGTAGCGGTATAAAATGGGTATGTTGGAAAGACTATGTTCCTTCTGGAGACTTCAGGGGAGAATCTCTTCCCTTGTCTTTTTTTTTTTTTTCTTCCTATCAATGTTGAATATTTATTAACAAAGAGATAACTGGAATTTTGACATTTCTAAAGACTTGCTTTGGACATTAACATTTGTAGTGGATGCTTTAAAACATAAACATTTTGAAGCTATACCTATAGAAAAACTAGGAAAATGTAATACAGAAATTAATAGTTAAATCAATTATAGTTGCTGTTACAAATATTGTGTCAAATGCACGCAGAGGTTGCCTGAATCTCATAGCTCGTGGCCTGTTCGTTTCATTCCTCCAATCTGGTGCTTCACTTCAACCTATCCTCTTTCCTCACACTCCCTACTGCCGTTACCCCCCTCCTGTCTCCCTCTTATACAAGGACACTTGTGGTTACACACATACAAATGATCAAGAATCATCTCCTCACCTCACATCTCTAGGCACAACTCCAAAGTCCCTGCCGCCATGTAAGTCAACACTCATAGATTCCAAGGGTTTAGGATGCAAACAATTTGAGGTATTTAGTCTACCACTGTCCTGAGAGCAGAAGCTGGAAATCAAGGAACTCTCCTCTTCTAGCAAGGACCCTCCCATTGGAACAGACTTCCTGGTTTGCTGCTCTGTTTATTTAAGCTTCTTCCAAGATTTGGTCTTATCTAGTCTCTATATTATAAATGTCTGAATCTCCCTTCAGGAGTTTGTACACAGCATACACCATATGAGCTATGGGGGCTCAAAGCTACATCCTCTCACCTCCTTCTCTCCTTGTATTTCCTAACATTTGCTCAGTAAATGTTGAACAAAGATGCCGTTAGCAATGTTTACAAAAAAGAGGCCCACCTAGGAACTTTAAATGTCCATGCTAATTACTTCCTCATGTAACTTGCTTCAAAAGCACAGACATTACTCCAGTTTTCCAAATTGGGAACTCATACACATTTAGGCAAGAATATGGGGCCTTCAGTTTCATCCATAAAGCCAGTCACAGCAACAATCACAGCTGCCACCATAAGAGCAAAAGCTAACGTTTATTGAGTACCCACTTTGTCTTGGGCACTATTCTAGATGACTTTGTGCATTATTTAATCAAATCCGCCCTCCTCCACAAGCCTGGTGGGTGGCCTGGTGGGTGGTGGTCATCGCTCCCATTTACGAATGAGGAAACTGAGGTTTAGGGTGATTAAATTAAATGCCCAACACCAGAACAGACACAGGATTCACCATCAGCTTAGTCTGATTTCAAGGCTCCAGTTCTTAAGCACCATATTCTATTGTCTCAGGCGATGATGCTGCTGAAGAGAATATAATATTTTAAGCACATGCATTGGAAAAGACTATAATAGCACCAATAGGCCTTTTAAAAAAAAAAACACAACTATTGTCTATAGCATCTGTCTAAAGGACATAAACTACAGCTACTGTGAATCCTAGTGGTTTTCTGGGCTCAAAATCTTGAGAAGCAAGAACAAGGTCTATCCACATCCATCAGGCTTGTCTGCCACCTTTTGTTTTTATTTTTTTGTTTTTTTGATGGAGTCTCGCTCCATTGCCGGGCTGGAGTGCAATGGTGTGATATCGGCTCACTGAAACCTCTGCCTCCCAGGTTCAAGTGATTATCCTGCCTCAGCCTCCTGAGTAGCTGGGATTATAGGCGTGTGTCACCACACCTGGCTAATTTTTGCAGTTTTAGTAGAGACGGGGTTTCACCATGTTGGCCAGGCTGGTCTCGAACTCCTGACCTCAAGTGATCTGCCCGCCTTGGCCTTCCAAAGTTCAGGGATTACAAGCATGAGCCACCATCCCTGGCCTCTGCCACCTTTTCTATGGCAAGGCCAGGATGCGTCTCTGAGGGCTCTCCATTAAACAGCCCCTGGCATACAACATAAAGTTCACCTTCCTTCCAGCCCTGATCTGTGGGCCAGCTGCTGATGCTTTGCTGCAGGCTGGGGTCTGCGGGTCAGCTGGGCTCAGGAAGGCAGCGGGCCTGGGTTCTAGCTTTTGGGCTGGGCTCAGGCCCATTCCAGATGCCGCCTTTTCTTCTGGGACCAGCAGGCCACTGGAGCGTATTTTTCTCATAACCATGGCAGAAGCAGCAGAGGGAAAACCTACCCCATAAGCACGTGTTCAGCGTCGACTCCTTTTACATCCGCCAACAGCCCCTCGGCCAAAGCAACTCACGCAGCGAAGCTCGAGCTCAAAGTCAGTGGGAGAGGGAGAGGCTCCACCCACGTGAGACCAAAGCAAACGTGTGGATATAAAGCAAGGGACAGAGGCCTGGATCCCAAAGACAGCCCATTGCCAGCTGTGCGTTCCTAGTCTTGTTTTTCTTGCTATGAGGCTCTCAATCCCACGTCTGCTCCAAAGGTGGAAGAACCGAGGGCTAGAAACCAATGTCTTCTACCCCACTTACAAGTGCGGGTCCTTAATTCCACCTCCCAACATATGTTCAATCCATCAGCAAGCACTGATGCCTCCACAGCCAACACATCAACCAGTGCCATCCAGTTCTCACCACCAGGGTGTCCGTTGCAGCCACCACCATCATCACTTGCCGAGACTCTGCAGAGCCCACCACCGTCATCACTCACCAGCACTCTACAGAGCCCACCACCATCATCACTCACCAGCGCTCTGCAGAGCCCACCACCATCATCACTCACCAGCACTCTGCAGAGCCCACCACCATCATCACTCGCCGAGACTCTGCAGAGCCCACCAGCATCATCACTCGCCGAGATTCTACAGAGCCCACCACCATCATCACTCGCCGAGACTCTGCAGAGCCCACCACGATCATCACCCACCAGGACTTTGCAGAGCCCACCACCATCATCATTCGCCGGCACTCTGCAGAGCCCACCACCGTCATCACTCACCAGGACTCTGCAGAGCCCACTGCCATCATCACTCACCAGGTCTCTGCAGAGCCCACCACCATCATCACTCACCAGGACTCTGCAGAGCCCACCACCATCATCACTCGCCGAGACTCTGCAGAGCCCACCACCATCATCACTCGCCGAGATTCTACAGAGCCCACCACCATCATCACTCGCCGAGACTCTGCAGAGCCCACCACCATCATCACCCACCAGGACTTTGCAGAGCCCACCACCATCATCACTCACCAGGACTCTGCAAGCCCACCGCCATCATCACTCACCAGGTCTCTGCAGAGCCCACCACCATCATCACTCACCAGGACTCTGCAGAGCCCACCACCATCATCACTCGCCGAGACTCTGCAGAGCCCACCACCATCATCACCCACCAGGACTTTGCAGAGCCCACCACCATCATCATTCGCCGGCACTCTGCAGAGCCCACCACCACCATCACTCGCCGAGACTCTGCAGAGCCCACCACCATCATCACTCGCCGAGACTCTGCAGAGCCCACCACCATCATCACCCACCGAGACTCTGCAGAGCCCACCACCATCATCACCCGCCAAGACTCTGCAGAGCCCACCAGCATCATCACTCACCAGGACTCTGCAGAGCCCACCACCATCATCACTCACCAGGACTCTGCAGAGCCCACTACCATCATCACTCGCCAAGACTCTGCAGAGCCCACCACCATCATCATTCGCCGAGACTCTGCAGAGCCCACCACCATCATCATTCGCCGGGACTCTGCAGAGCCTCCGTATTAGTCAGGGTTCTCCTGAGAAGCAGAGCCAACAGGATATACACAGATGTGCATGAAAAGATTTGTTATGGAAATTGGCTCATATGATTATGGAGGCTGAGAAGTCCCATGCTCTGCCATTGGCAAGCTGGGGACCCAGGAAAGCTGGTGGTGTGATTTGCAAGCAGAAATCCTGAGAACTGTAGGTGGGTGGGTTGGTGGGGGTGGGGTGAGTGTAAATCTCTCTGTCCAAAGGCCTGAAAACCAGGAGCTCCAATGCCTGAGGGCAGGAGAGGCTGGAAGTCCCAGCTCAAGAAGACAGAGGGGAAATTCACCCTGCCTCCACCTTTGTGTTCTACTTGCGCCCTTGATGGATTAGATGGTGTCAGCCCACACTGCTGAGGGTGGATCTTTATTTGGTATACTGATTTAAATTCTATTCTCTTATGGAAACTAAGGAAGAAACACCCTCATACTCATACCTAGAAATAATGTCTTACCGACTATCTGGCTATCCATGAGCCCAATCCAGTTGCCACATTTCAACCATCGCAGTCTGTAAGCAGAGTCACTGACTCCACACGGTTGCTGGTGTGATCTTTCAAAATGTCAACTCCTTGCCTAACAACTCTACTCTTGCGACACCATGCAAAGGACAGGTCACGGCTTGAATGATCCCATATCCTCTGATACCATGCAAAGGCCAGGTCATGGCCTGAACAATCCCATATCCTACAATACCATGCAAAGACCAGGTCACAGTCTGAACAATCCCATATTCTACAATACCATGCAAAGTCCACATCATGGCTTGAACAATACCATGTCCTGATGTTACCATGTGAAGTCCAGGTCACAGCCTAAACAATCCCATATCCTCTTAGCTCCTTCCCACTTATATGGCGGCATCTTGCAAAAGTTCCCCTGCCACACCCCTGAATACCATACTTGGATTTTTTTTTTTTTTTTGATAGGGTCTTGCTCTGTCAGGCTGGAGTACAGTGGTGCAATCTCAGCTCACTGAAACCTCCACTTCCCAGGTTCAAGTGATTGTCATGCCTCTCAAGTAGCTGAGATTATAGGCGTGTGCCACTATGCCCAGCTAATTTTTGTATTTTTAGTAGAGACAGGGTTTTTCCATGTTGGCCAGGCTGGTCTTGAACTCTTGACCTCAAGTGATCTGCCCACCTTGGCCTCCAGTCCACACAAGGTCTTTGTGAGCAGTGCTGGGTGCATAGTAAGAATCCATCTGGGTTTGCTATTATTAGCATAAATAAATATTAATTTGGATCAAAGTGTAGATACAAAGCAGAGATAGAAAAAAATCATAATCAGAACTGTTAAATAACACTTGTTATAATTTCCCCGTGGTGTCTTCTCAAAATAAGGTCTTCTGTAAATGCCACTTCAAATCTCAGAGCTCAGCAGCTCACCCACCAGCCAGCTGTCAGGGAACGGGTTTAACTCAGAGAAGTTGTTCTGTTCAGCCACTTCTTTTTCTCTGACAATGTTATCTCAGGGCTCCCCAGTAGAAAAGTTACACTGCTTATTATAACCACAGTATAAACAAGGCCTGGGGTTTATATAACACCTCGGTTACCAAAAGCTAAAAAGCACATCTAAGTGTTGTAGTTATATCTATTTTCACAACATCCATGCAAAATTAAGAAAGTTTGATAATATTATCTCATTTGTAGATGAAGAAATTCAAAAGAAATCAAGTGACTTCTTCTGGCTTACCCAGTAGATAAGTTGGATAGCTAAAAAGAGGTCTGAAGACCAGCTCCAGCATGACATGCCTTCCATAATTTACCCAACTTAACATTTTTAATCTATCTACGTACATTTCACCTTTTTGCAAAACATATTAACAAACGAATTGTATTATAATCAATGGTTCAAATATGTTCTCCCAGAACACATTCCATGGCACAACACAGATGTTGATTGTTGTGACTTGGGAAACTAGGAATTCCACCAGCAAATAGGATTTTATGGTAAAGAACCCTGTGGAATACAATATTTTAATTCCTCCTATGTGGCAAATGGTCATTATTTATGGTTCTGAGTGTTCCTATAGCAGAGAAGTCTGCTGACTTTGGTTAACCCAGCATTTCACATTCTTGCCAGAGCCTTTTTTTAAAATGCAAAATCGATAATATTCAGAGCACCAGTGTTCTACGTCTCATCCATTTAGGAAATGCTGACTTAGGAAATCACAGGGCAGAGCAAATCTAGACAAGAATGAGAACTCCTGGACCAGGTTAGAGCACTAAAGACACTGCAGACCTGGGAGTGAGCGCCCAACTGGCCAAGGAAAAGCCACGGAACATGGGCCAAGGAAAAGGAGCAGTTCTAAGAATCTGCTAGTGAGACAGGTAGGTCTGGAGATTGTGGAGCTGTTGGAGATTTGATGAACCTTTAACTCAAACTGCCTCAAATATTTTAAGATTTGACATAAAGAAGTAACATAGGACAATAGACTGATTTTTTTTTTTTTTTTTTTTTTTTTTTTGTCTAAGCAAATTTAGCAATCCCAAATGTAAGTCATGACATTCTTAGAGGTACTATTCAAATTTGTTTTAAACTTAGTGCTACTAGTTCCAAAATGGGTGCATATGTTAATGCAGAAAGATTTTAAAGAGTTTCTAGGAGATTTAGAGAGAAACTCGAGCACCCCATGAAAAGAGTACAATCCAACCAAGAGACACTGACTGGAAACACCTATTGAACCGAACAGAAAGTAGGCAATCAGTATCTTACTATCACCTGTCATTGTTATTGTTACTATTTTTTCAACATCACTGAAAATACCACAGCTGAACCTTCTGCCTCATGCTTATTTGCGAATTCAAACCTACAGATTTCTTTTCAGGCAGTGAACATAGGATTTAAATGGAGTTTAAAACCTTAGCCCTTCTATTTCCCAGGCTTCTCAAAATTTACATATCCAAAATAAAATGCTTGATTACCCCCTTAAAAGCATCTCATCCCTCTCTTCTCCTCTTCCATACACAGGTCCTCCATACAACTGTTTGTTCGAAATCAGACACAGAAGCTTCCTCAGACATTCTCTTCTGTCCCTCAACACTCACATAACCCTTGAGGAACAAGTCTCCTGAGCACTTACTCGTTGCTGCAACTGCAGATCATTCGAATCTGCCCTCTTATCTCTGCACCAAGACAGTCCAAGCCACTACTGGCTTCTTAGCTGGACTCTGCAATAGTCTTTGCAGTTGGTCTTGCTGCTTCCATCCTGCTTTCTTTTGATGCAATCTCCACTCACAAATGATTTCTAAAAGCATAAAATGTATGATTTTCTTATTTTCTCATTGATACCCCCACATCCTAACTATTACACTAGGAATACAGTCTAGACACCATCTCCAAACTTACCTTGAGACATTTCTCTCGAACTCATTGCATTCTGGCCACACTGGTTACTTCAAGTTCTTTCTCTCCTTCAAGCTTTCAGGGTAAAGTTTCCTCTATCGGCAACATCCATATCCTTTGCACCTTGCCTGACCCCTCTTTAGTTCTTCAAGCCTCAGTTTATAGGCTGACCCTATCTGATCTTCCAAATGAAGGATCCTTCTTTACCTAATCTTTAATTCTCGATCACAATACTGTTATATGTTACAGCATGCTGTTTGATACCTGCCATTTTTACTGACTTATTCATTTACTTGTTCCTAATCTGTCTCCTACATCCTTACTGCTCACTCCATGGGATTGGGAACCATGTTTTCTTTACCCTACACCCTATGCATGATATGTCAACATCCATAAAGTATCTGCACAGGTGGATAAAGAAAACTCTACAAAGGAGTTTTTGATGTGAAAGGAATCTAATTTGAATCTGTGGTACATCATGTACATAACTTGCAAAGCATCCATGAAAAGGCAATTAGTTAATTAATTCCCTTCCGTTTCTCTGCCACAAAAACTACTTTGGCCAACATTTCCATAAACAAGCAGGGCTTACTTCCTATCACTTGCCTTCAAAATACTTGATGACCCGCTGCCTTGTTTAGAAATCATAAATTGAATACAGAGGCAAAATAAAATGATCCTTCGGAAACAGCAGAACACCTCTTAATTCTTAAATGAATACTAAAACACAATAAATAGCACATACCACTTAGATAGTAATGGATTTATCAACTGGAGTTTGGGAAAAGAAAGAGCCGTCATAATTCAGCCAATTTTGGCGCTATTCTTGGATACACACTTCTAGAGAATATTTGGTGGAATACAAACGTCCTAGGTAAGATGCCTTTATCTGCCTGGAAGAGGTAAATAGTAGCTCTAGATGGATATTGATCAACTTACCATTTTGGATGTTAAATGACTGTCAGAGGAGCAAGTTAACTATAGCTTTTTGTCTAAATTTGCACGAAAGGGTACCTTAGGGTAAGCTGCTTAGGTGAGCAAAACACCAAACACCCTTGGTCTTCAGAATCCATAGGGTACTCTTCACAGCCTCAGTTTATCCACTCATGTAAAGAGAATTCTACCCTCCTTCTCTTTTTCTTACTTATGTAACCTCCTGAACAAACATGTTCAAAGGCCACTTAGGTAGTTTGGTTCTTGATAGCAAAACACATTGTGAGTATCTTCTTTAAATAGGTAACTCTTCTTAGGTCCTGTATTATATTAATAGACTCCCTCTGGTTCTTTTTGTAAGTTTAGTTGATTTTTCATGTTCTTTCTTTAGTTGTTGGTGGCATCTCTGTTGTTGTTGTTAAATGCAAACGGAAGGCATCGTCCTGTTATCTATCTAATTACTAGTTCAATAATTACTTTATCACTACTTAGGCACCAAATTATCTAAATAGCTTTTGTCTTTACAGTCCTCTCAGATTTGTCCCTTGAATATACTTTGGCCCTTTCTCTTTTATAATAATATACAAAGGAGAGGGTAAAATCCCCAGGAATAAAGGTATTGTAGCATTGTGATTGCTTTTAAAGATCCTATGTAGACGACTCAAGTTCTGATTCACAACTGTGCATGATTGCTATAGAAAGAAAAGCCAAAGGACTCTACAGGCCAGTAGTGGCTGGTGAGGGCAAGGAAGGCGGGTGGCAGGTGGCAGGAACCAGATCAGGAGGTGGGATGCCAGGGAACAGGTCAGGGCCTCCCCAGAAAACAGAAGGGCAGCGTGAGGAGGATTTATTTAGGAAGGAAGGATACGGGATGAACCACAGACATGCTTCAGTAACCTGGCAGCAGCTGAGCTGTTACCGATCCTTGGCCTGACAGGGAGGAAAGACAAATATTTTGGGAGAATCAGTGCTGTTCAGTCGCGGGACAGGCCCAGCCCAAGGGGACCTTGTAGAGAGAGAGAACTGGAAAGGAAAGTACTGTGACCTCACTCTCCTCCCTCCCTCTGAGCTCCGGCTGGGGCTTCCAGAGACTTTTCTTTGGCCGAACCCAGGTGGAAACCAGAAGGCACTGAAGTCTTTTAACACAGATTGTGCAAGACAGGGTGGAGAATGGGTCTTGGTAAGCAAAGAGAAGAAACTCAGCATATCCAGTACAAGGAAGGCTTGAAGAACATAGTATAAATCATCCAACTCCTCATTCCCATTTAATTTGTCAGAGTCATCAGATTAGAAGTAAAATTGATTAGGAAGGAATTGGACCCCAATATAATGAGCAGCCTGCACGCCTCAACCGAACCTTTTAAAGTGAGCTCCGGTCTCCATGCCTGCATGCATTATTGTCTGGAACAGACAGATGGAATTTGTAGTTGTGCTTATTGAACCTGTGAAGAACTGGAGGGAGAAAGAAAGGTCCTAGGATAATTCTCATTGAACAAAAAGGAACAGGATGGAAAGTGATCAGAAAAACTGAGAACCAATAAACCTACAGTCAGCATAGACACAGGGACGTGCTGTTAAAAATATCATGAGCACTTCAGCAAAGAAATGAAAGTCACTAGAACATGGTATGGTTCCAGTAAGGACATGTTACTTATGAATAACCAGTTCTTGGTTGTTTGGATTTTATATGCACCATGATATATTCATTCAACAAACATTGTGAATGCCTACGATGTTCCCGTTGATGTTCTGGATGTGGTGAATAATGCACTGAGCACAGTGGACAAGCTCCCCGTGCTTAAGAAGTTTAGAATGGAGTGCAGAAGAAACTTTTCACAGGCAAACAGAAAAATAAAGAGGGTAATTTCAAGTAAGTAAAGGCATGCAAAGTATATAAGCCATGATAGGAAATACAATGTTGTGAAGAAGGTGGTGGTGGGGCGACACTGATTACCTCACTAAGGAAAGCGTGCAGAAAGATGAGTGATGAGTGGCTGTGAGGCATGCTGGTAGAAAACCCTTCAGGGCACAGGCCACTGCTGGTGCAAACACCCTGAGTAGGAACCAATGTGGTTTGTTCCAGGAATACCAAAGGAGAAGGCATCTAGGGCTCACCAGTAAAGGAGTCAGTTTTAGGAGATGAGGTCAAACAGGTTTGTGTGGACCAGGCAATGAAGGGGTCCTTGGACCTCAGTGAGTACTTTGACTTTTATTCTAAGTGTGGATGCAATTGTGTGCCATGGTCTTAAGTAGAGAAAAAGGCTATGTGACTTGTTTTTTGGAAAAGATCACCCTACCTGCTATAGAGGGAATGGACCAGGTAGTGGAGGGGGGTAGCATGAGTGGCGAGGAGACTTTTTAGATAGTGCAAGAGAAGAACATGTCTTAAACTTAGAAAATAGCAGAGGAGATGAAGACAAGTAGTCAAATTCAAAGGTGTGCTGTGGAGACAAAGCAGACAGATACGTTTATCAGTTGGCTTTGGGGAATAAGACAAATGAGCACCACGGAGAACTCCTATCTTGTTAGTTTCAGGAACTGGATGGAGTGAGGGACAATTTGCTGAGAGAATGAAACCTTGGAGGGAAAAACACTTAGGGAAAAATAAAAGATTTATTAAGTTTTAGAATATGGTAAGAATGTTATATCCGGAATATTGGACAGGCATGTGATAAAATATCTTATGCTGTCTCTGTGGATGATGGGAAGTGAGCTGAATCTGAATGACAGGACATCTGTCATTTATTCATTAATGTATTTATTCATCTGAAAACATTTTTGTACACCTACTATATATTAAGAACTTTTAAAGATACTTTTGTTTATTTGTTTGTTTTTTGAGACAGAGTCTTGCACTTTTGCCCAGGCTGGAGTGCAGTGGCATGATCTCAGCTCACTGCAAGCTCCGCCTCCTGGGTTCACGCCATTCTCCTGCCTCAGCCTCTCGAGTAGCTGGGACTACAGGCACCTGCCACCTCGCCCGGCATTTGAACTAAATGTGTGAACAAAACAGACACAAATTCTTGTCCCCTCCATCCCCATTGGACATACATTCTAGTTCAAGCAAACAGACAATAAACAGAAAAATAAATAAAACAGATGAAGCATCAGATGTTGACTTAGACCAGGGTATTTGTATGAGCAACAGTCAGATTTGAGGAATATTGTAAACGTGGAACCATTAGGATCAACCGAGACTGAATTCACGTCTGAGAACAAAAAATTCCATAGTGTGGGCCTGAGCAACCAGAGAGATATCATTGACTGAGATGGGGAAGGTTCCAGAAACATGTTTGGAACATGAAGATCAAGAGTTTGATTCAGGACACACTAGTTTGAAATGCCTACTAGAGAGCCAAGAAGAATTGTTGAACCTGGGGTTCAAGGAAGAGTTCCAAACAAGAGACACACATTTTATTTTATATTTTATTTTTTCATAAGTAATTTGGGTACAGGGGGTATTTGGTTACATGAGTACATTCTTTAGTGGTGATTTGTGAGATTTTGGTGCACCCATCACCCAAGCAGTATAACACCGCACCATATTTGTAGTCTTTTATCCCTTGCTTCCCTCCTACTCTTCCCCCCAAATCCTCAAAGTCCATTGTATCATTCTTATGCCTTAGCATCCTCATAGCTTAGCTCCCACATGCCAGTGAGAACATACAATGTTTGGTTTTCCATTCCTGAGTTACTTCACTTAGAATAATAGTCTCCAATCTCATCCAGGTCACTGAAAATGCTGTTAATCCATTCCTTTTTATGGCTGTGTAATATCCTATCATATATATGTATATGATTTTATATATATGTATATGATTATATATATACACACATATATAATATTACAGTTTGATGGGCATTTGGGATGGTTCCATGATTTTGCAATTGTGAATTGTGCCACTATAAACACGCATGTGCAAGCATCTTTTTTGAATAATCATTTCTTTTCCTCTGGGTAGATACCTATTAGTGGGATTGCCAGAACAAATGGTAGCTCTACTTTTAGTTCTTTAAGGAATCTCCACACTGTTTTCCATAGTGGCTGTACTAGTTAACATTCCCATTAGCGGTGTAGAAGTGTTCTCTGTTCACTGCATCCACACCAACATGTACAGTTTTACAACTTTTTTATTATCGCCATTCTTGGAAGAGTAAGGTGGTATTGCATTGTGGTTTTGATTTGCATTTCCCTGATCATTAGTGATATTGAGCATTTTTTTCATATGTTTGCTGGCCATTTGTATATCTTCTTTTGAGAATTGTCTATTCATGTCCTTAGCCCACTTTAATGGGATTTTTTTTTTTCTTAATAATTTGTTTGAGGTTGTTGTAGATTCTGGATGTCAGTCCTTTGTCAGATTTATAGATTGTCACGTTTTCTCCCCTCTGTGGTATGTCTGCTTTTGGGTGCTTGGTCATGAAATATTTGCCCAAGGCAATGTCTAGAAGGGTTTTTCCAATGTTATCTTCTAGAATTTTTGTAGTTTCAGGTCTTGAGTTTAAGTCCTTAATCCATCTTGAGTTGATTTTTTTTCATAATGTGACAGATGAGGATCCAGTTTCATTCTTCTACAAGTGGCTAGCCAATTATCCCAGCACCATTTGTTGAAAAGGGTGTCCTTTCCCCACTTTATGTTTTTGTTTTCTTCGTTGAAGATCAGTTGGCTGTAAGTATTTGGGTTTATTTCTGGGTTCTCTATTCTGTTCCATTGGTCTGTGTGCCTATTTTTATACCAGTACCATGCTGTTTTGGTGACTATGGCCTTATAGTATAGTTTTAAATCAGGTAGTGTGATGCCTCCAGATTTGTTCTTTTTGCTTAGTCTTGCTTTGACTATCCAGGCTCTTTCTTGATTCCATATGATTTTAGAATTGTTTTTTCTAATTCTGTGATGGATGATGGTGGTATTTTGATGACGATTGCATTAAATTTGTACATTGCTTTTGGCAGTATGGCCATTTTCACAATATTGATTCTACCCATCCGTGAATATGGGATGTGTTTCCATTTGTTTGTGTAGTCTATGGTTTATTTCAGCAGTGTTTTGTAGTTTTCCTTGTAGAGGTCTTTCGACTCCTTGGTTTGGTATATTCCTAAGTTATTTATTTATTTATTTATTTATTTATTTATGTAGCTATTGTAAGAGGGGTTGAGTTCTTGATTTGATTCTCCACTTGGTTGCTGTTGGTGTATAGAAGAACTTCTGATTTGTGTACATTAATCTTGTATCCACAAATTTTGCTGAATTGTTTCATCAGTTCTAGGAGCTTTCAGGAGGAGTACTTAGCATTTTTAAGGTAAACAATCATATTGTCAGCAAACAGTGACAGTCTGACTTCCTCTTTACCAGTTTGGATGCCCTTTATTTCCTTCTCTTGTCTGATTGCTCTGGCTAGGACTTCCAGTACTATGTTGAAGAGGAGTGATGAGAGTAGGCATCCTTGTCTTGTTCCAGTTCTCAGAGGGAATTCCTCATTCAGTATTATGTTGGCTGTGGGTTTGTCATGGATGGCTTTTATTACATTAAGGTATGTTCCTTGTATGCTGATTTTGCTGAGAGTTTTAATCATAAAAGAGATGCTGAATTTTGCTGAATACTTTTTCTTCATCTATTGAGATGATCATGTGATTTTTGTTTTTAATTCTGTTTATGTGGTGTATCACATTTATTGACTTGTGTATGTTAAACCATCCCTGCATCCCTGGCATGAAACCCACTTGATCATGGTGGATTGTCTTTTTGATATGTTTTTGGATCAGTTAACTAGTATTTTGTTAAGGATTTTAGCATCTATCTTCATCAAGGATATCAGTCTGTAGTTTTGTTTTTTGATTATGTCCTTTCCTGGTTTTTGTATTAGGGTGATGCTGGCTTCATAGAATGAATTAGGGAGAGTTCCTTCTTTCTCTATCTGTGGAATAGTGTCAGAAGGATTGCTACCAATTCTTCTTTGAATGTCTGGTAGAATTCTGCTGTGAATCTGTCTGGTCCCGGACTTTTTTTTGTTGGTAATTTTTAAATTATCATTTCAATCTTGCATCTTGTTATTGGTCTGTTCAGGGTATCTAATTCTTCCTGATTTAGGCTAGGAGGGTTGTAATTTTCCAGGAATTTATTCCTCCTTTCTAGGTTTTCTAGCTTATGTGAGTAAAGGTGCTCATAGTAACCTTGAATGATTTTTTGCATTTCAGTGGTGTCAGTTGTAGTATCTCTTGTTTCATTTCTTTGTGAAGTTATTTGGACTTTCTCACTTCTTTTCTTGGGTTAATCTTGCTAATGGCCTATCAATTTTATTTATCTTTTCGAAGAACCAGCTTTTTATTTCATTTACCTTTTGTATTTTTGTTGTAGTCCTTTCAATTTTATTTAGTTCTGCTCTGATCTTGGTTATTTACTTTCATCTGCTGGGTTTGGGTTTGGTTTGTTCTTGCTTCTCTTGCTCCTTAAGGTGTGACCTTAAAATGTCAGTTTGTGCTTTTTCAGTCGTTTTGATGTAGGCATTTAGGGTTATGAACACTCCTCTTAGCACTGCCTTTGCTGTATCCCAGAGGTTTTGATTGGTTGTGCCATTGTTGTCATTCGGTTTGAAGAATTTTTAAATTTCCATCTTGATTTTGTTTTTGACCCAGTGCTCATTCAGGAGCAGGTTATTTAATTTTCATGTATTTGCCCGGTTTAGAAGGTTCCTTTTGGAGTTGATTTCCAGTTTTATTCCACTGTGGTCTGAGAGAGTCCTTGATATGATTTCAATTTTCTTAAATTTATTGAGGCTCATTTTTATGCCCTATCATATGTCTATCTTGGAGAAAGTTCCATGTGCTGTTGAATAGAATGTGTACTCTACAGTTGTTGGATGTGATGTTCTGTATATATCCGTTAAGTCCATTTGTTCCAAGGTATAGTTTAAATCCATTGTTTATTTGTTGACTTTCTGTTTTGATGACCTGTCCAGTGCTGTCAGTGGAGTACTAAAGTCCCCCACTATTATTGTGTTGCTGTCTATCTCATTTCTTAGGTCTATTAGTAATTGTTTTATAAATTTGGGAAATCCAGTGTTAGATGCATATATGTTTAGGATTGTGATGATTTCCTATTGGACAAGGCCTTTTACCATTATATAATTTCCCTCCTTGTCTCTTTTAACTGCTATTGCTTTATAGTTTGTTTTGTCTGTTATAAGAGTAGCTACTCTTGCTCGTTTTTGGTGTCCATTTAGATGACACCCCTTTACTTTAAGTTTATATGAGTCCTTATGTGTTAGGTGAGTCTCCTGAAGGCAGCAGATAGTTGTTTGGGTTCTTACGTCTTCTGTGGTTTTTAGTGGAGCATTTAGGACATTTACATTCAATGTTTATTGAAATGTGAGGTACCCTTGCATTCAACATGCTCCTTGTTGCCTGTGTACTTTTTTTTTTTGTTTTGTTTTTGCTTTTTAACTTGTATTTTTGTTTTATAAATCTTGTGTAATTTATGCTTTAAAGAGGTTCTGTTTTGATGTGTTTCCAGGATTTGTTTCAAGATTTAGAGCTCCTTTTAGCAGTTCTTGTAGTGCTGGCTTGGTAATGGAGAAGTCTCTCAGCATTTGTTTGTCTGAAAACGATTGTATCTTTCCTTCATATATGGTGCTTAGTTTCCCTGGATACAAAATTCTTGGCTGATAATTATTTTGTTTGAGGAGGCTGATCAGTGGCTAGAAGGCCAATCCCTTCTAGCTTGTAGGGTTTCTGCTGACAAATCTGCTGTTAATCTGATAGGTTTTCCTTTATAGGTTACCTGGTGCTTCTGTCTCACAGCTCTTAAGATTCTTTCCTTCATCTTAACTTTAGATAACCTGATGACAGTGTGCCTAGGTGAAGATCTTTTGGCCATGAATTTCCCAGGTGTTTTTTGTGCTTCTTGTATTTGGATGTCTAGGTCTCTAGCAAGACCAGGGATGTTTTCCTCGATTACTCCCCCAAATATGTTTTCCAAGTTTTTAGAATTCTCTTCTTCCTCAGGAACACTGATTATTCTTAGGTTTAGTCATTTAATATGATCCCAGACTTCTTGGAGGCTTTGTTCATATTTTCTTATTATTTTTTCTTTGTCTTTGTTGGATTGGGTTAATTCAAAGACCTTGTCTTCAAGCTCTGAATTTCTTTCTTCTACTTGTTCAATTCTGTTGCTGAGACTTTCCAAGGCATTTCACATTTCTAAAAATATGTCCAAATTTCCTGAATTTTTTGTTGCTTTTTTCCTTAAACTATCTATTTCCTTGAGTATTTCTCCCTTTACTTCTTGTATCATTGTTTGGGTTTCCTTGCATTGGGCTTTCCCTTTCTCTGGTCCCTCCCTTATTAACTTAACAACTAACCTCTTCAACTCTTTTTCAGGTAAATCAGGGATTTCTTCTTGGTTTGGATCCATTGTTGGTGAACTAGTATGATTTTGGGGGTGGTATTGATGAACCTTGTTTTGTCATATTACCAGGATTGGTTTTCTGGTTCCTTGCCATTTGGGTTAGCTCTGTTAGAGGGAATGTCTAGGGCTGAAGGCTGTTGTTCAGATTCTTTTGTCCCATGGGGTATTCCCTTGATGTAATACTCTCCCCCTTTTCCTATGGATGTGGCTTCCTGTGAGCCAAACTGCAGTGATTATTGTCTCTCTTCTGGGTCTAGCCACCCAGTGAGTCTACCTGGCTCTGGGCTGGTACTGGGCGTTGTCTGCACAGAGTCCTGTGATGTGATCCATCTATGGGTCTCTCATCTGTGGATATCAGTGACTGTTCCAGTGGAGGTGGCAGGGGTGTGCAATGGATTCCGTGAGGATCTTTAGCTTTGGCTGTTTAATGCTCTATGTTTGTGCTGGTGGCACTTCCCAGAAAGCATCAGTTGTAGTAGTGTGGAGAGGGACCCTAGATCTCCCAAGGTTGTATGCCCTTTGTCTTCCACTACCAGGGTGGATAGGGAAGGACCATCAGGTCGGGGCGGCGCTAGGCATGTCTGAGCTCAGACTCTCCTTGGGTGGGTCTTGCTGCTGCTGCTGCTGTGGGGGATGGAGGTGAAATTCCCAGTTACTGGAGTTGTGTACCTAAGAGGATTATGGCTGCCTCTATTGAGTCACGCAGGTTGTCAGGAAAGTGGGGGAAAGCTGGCAGTCACAGGCCTCACCCAGCTCCCACGCAAACCGAAGGGCCGGTTTCACTCCCACTGTGCCCTCCGCAACAGCCCCGCGTTTGTTTCCAGGCAGAGGGTGAGATGGCTTGAAAACTTGCCCTGGGCTACCTGCCTTCCAGCTGCAGGAAAAAGGTCTTGGCTCTTCCCTGCCTGTGAAGTCCACAAGCCCTTCCCCAAGTTCTAGCCAGGAGGCTTCTCGCCCCGTTCAAATTGTTACAAAACTCACCTAGAGGATTCCTTCTCCCTGTGGAGTTTTACCCCCTGCTCCTCTGGCCACCCTCCCCATAGATCCCTGTGGTGTCAGGCAGGAATGGGCTGCCTGGGGACCCAGTGAGCTCCTAGGGCCTTTCTGCTGCTTCCTCTGCCCCTGTATTTCGCTCGCCTCTCTTACTTGACTCAGCCCCAGGTAAAGTTAGAAATTTCTTCCACAAACAGACCTTCGGCTTCTCCAGTGGGGGTGTGTATTTGGAAGAGGAGGGACTCCCTTTCCCACTTTCACAGTTGGGGCACCCACAGTATTTGGGGTGTCTCCTGGTCCTGCAGGAGCAGCCCGCTTCCTTCAGAGGGCCTCACCACTTAGGTTCTTAAAGTGACTGTGAGTAATGTGATCACATTTTTGAATTATCAATAAATAGATGATATTTAAAGTCACAAAAAAGGATGAGATCACTCAAGGACTTGAAACAGGCAGAAAATACTTCTGGACTGTTCAGAGCAGTCCAGTGTTTGTGGGATGTGTAGATAAGAAGAAATGAGGAAAGGAGATTAAAAAAAAAGAGAAGCTCATGAGGTTAGAAGAAGATGTAACATGTACACTGTCCCAGAACCCTCGGAATTCCGCAGAAGGTATTGTCCATCCCTGTTCAGAATGTCAGTTAATAAGCTGAGTGAAGAAATTGATGGCCTGTGAATCTCAGTTATACATGATATAGAACTGAGAGTTATAATAAAAATGCTCTATCACAGATCCAAGATCCTAAAATATTTCAACAGGCTGCAATGACGATGGACTGTGTCCAGTGAGATGATATTTTAGAGAGAAATGCCAAATTTAACTCTCAGGCTCAAAACCCTCACTGTACAAGAACAATCACCACGAAGATGTAGCTGAGGACCAGCCTGTGAAAAGGACAGAGAGAGACTTAGGACTTGGGAGTCAATAATGCAATGCACCTTTCCAAGAAGAGTCACAGAGAGTTGGCTGGGGTTAATCAAAGTAGGGTGCTTAAAATGAGCTACTAAAGTCTAGTTCAGCTCGCTTCTTTGTCAATCCACACCTGGAACACTAGTTTCAGTTCTGGGACTACAGATTAAGTTTGGGTCCAAAACTGAGACTAATGGACAATTTAATGCCGAAAAGAAGATAAACCATCATCTTTGAGGATACTAATCAACCCAAGGGTATCTGGAGAAGAATGTGCAGAGTAGCTACAGAATAATAATAGTTGGTAGAACCAAGAGGTATTTAAACCTGAGAAAGAGACATTCTATGGGACACCGTGCAGGACACTACTGTGAATTTCCCAAACCTTTTTAGGCAAGAAAAACTACACTTTCCAGCTGTCTCATAGTTTGGAAGGGCTAGAAAAAGCTGATACTAGAAGAGGCTGGAAATGTAGGCAGGGGTTAGTCCACACAGGCTATGTTTTGTTTGCCATGTGAAGTATTCTGATGTCTCTTCTAAGAGCCAAAGAAAGTCATAGATATGTTTTAAGTATGAGATAAGGACATCATCAAAATGAAGTTATAAAAGATAACTATCTACAGTGTAGAAAATAGTGTGGAGAGGGATTAAGAGTAGTTGAAACATTTATAATGGTTTACACTAGAAAAAAGAATAGTTTGGAGTACAATAGAGGCAGTGGATACAGGAAGAAAGTGATAGATTTGAAAAATACATAAATCCATCTTTTTTTCAGGTAAAATCAATAGGACTTAGTATTGGGTTAGATATAAGGACATGTGAAAGAGGAGTACAAGTAATGACTTAAATGAATAATAAAATTAAAGAGAGCCATCCACTAGACATTATTTACTATAATATCTATCTATCTATCTATCTGTCTGTCTATCTATCTACCTACCTACCTACCTACCTACCTATCATCTATCTCTGTATACATAACATTTATAGCTTTATTATCTTTTTCTCTATCATCTATATTCATAACCATACTTTACCCACATTTTTGTCTATTATATATATTTATATAGAAGGGCATGGGTTTCCCTAAGAGGTAATGCATTATTTCCTGTCTCCAGAGAAGATCAATGAAAGCTAGACAATTTCCCAGTGAAGATGTTATAGAGAGAATTCCATTATATTATGGGAAATTCATAGGCTGTTTTAAAACATATTATCACTGATCTTCCTAACAAAAAGTCAAGAATTATATTAAGTAGATGGGGTCACTGTGACATTATTTCATAGATAAGAAGAGGCAGATACCAAAATAGAAACTTCCCAAAGTTACTGTGATAAGGGGTGACAGAAACATGGGTTTTTCTTCTCGAGAGCCTCACTTATTTTCTCCCATTATTCAGAAAGCTTCTAACATTCCATGTCTATCACTTAGTCATGTCACAGCTCTACTTTGTCATCTTCCAATCTGAAGACAAATGTGGTCCTCACGCCTCAGGACCATGGCATGAGGCAGACCTTTTCAATCCATCCATGCATGGGACGAATGTTTCCTTCCTGCTCTTTGTCGGACACACAGACATGTCTGTGTCTTTTGCTGCATTGGCCCTGTATATTCTTACTAGTATAGTTCAATGCTTAAATCCTGGTGGTGTAAGAGCATCAGTTTTGGAGTCTGACATCCATTGTAGTCATGTGACTTCCAGTAACTTATTTTCTTTCCGCCAGCCTCAATTTTCTCATCTGCAAAATGGCCATGATGGCCATTTCTCTTACTGGTAGAGCACTGATAAAATGTTTTGTGAAGAGGCTGCATGGTGTGAACCAGGTAGCAACATAAAACAACTGTCTAGACACTTAATAAAGAAGACAGTCTGTTTATTTTGTAGAGCAGAATTGTTTCTTGTTGGTTGAATTGCATGTTTATTACTATCTCCCAATTTTATTACTACAAAGCAAATTCCTTTAAATCCAGGATGGATGTTTTTCTAGAAAGATATGCATTCTGGGTTCCATCATTACACAAGGTTGATACACTAGAAGGCTAAATTTGCCACCTGTTTCATATCTTAGAAAGGAATTTAACTTTTCTCTGTTTTTCAAAGATGAATCTGTTGCATACACTAAGAGGTGTGTAATACTTAATACTCTCACATTAGCTAAAATAATTAACTGGCTAGTCACACACATTTTCAAAATGAAAAAGACAGATTTAATAGATAGGACTCTCAGATCTCTGCTAACATGCTTTGCAAAATCCTTTCCTTAATCATTGCATTGCTTTTCCATATGTTGTCTTATTATACTTGCATATAACTGCAAATTCATGAAAACGAATAGGCTCCATTTCCATTTAAAAATTGTCAGGAAAACAGATCTACGTGGAACCATACAGTGCAGTTTAAGTATTTCCTTCCAGTTTGTTGCTGACAGGTTTAGGAAAAATAAGTTCTGTAAAAAGTCACTTTGAACTGTAACTACCATATCCCTTAGGCAGTAATTTTAAAGAATTCTACTGCAGGGTGGCCTTTCTGTTGTTTAATGATATAGCTACCCATAAGGCATTAGAATGTCCCTTCTTCCCATTCCTATTTCTGTTACTCATGTTTCTACAATTAAAAAATAAAAGCTTAAATAGCAATTTTTCCCATCTTTTCTGATCTAGACATAATATTCTCTGACACACACCATCCTTTCATTAGAGAAATTGATATATATCCACTTGCTATAGCCTTGGGGATTAACACCAAACTCTGTGAACATGCTGCAAAGAGAAAAACAAACAGAAAAAAAAATCTGGCATTAGATGAATTAACAAACCAAAATCACTACTGGTGAACCAAAGAAAATTAAATTGATTCTGAAGAAAAGTGCTGATTCTTTAGGAAAATGTGATTAGAGGTAGACTGGCCTTGAGCTTAAGATTGTCAAAAAACCCTGCTACATGTTTGTCAAATCCTTTTTGATGGGAAGTTCACAGGTTATAAAGAAATACATTTCAAATCTTTAAATCTTAGCTAAAGCCTAATCTTCAAAGTTGAATATCACCAACCAAGCACTTTCATTTAGGTCTCAATGACCAGCTACACTGGACAGGTATGTTGGCTTCATTCAGGGTCACAGCGCTAGCCATGTCATCCTGAAGGGGGGAGTCATCGCTTGCCTGTCTAGCCACGTGTGTTTCATTGATGAGGAATAGTGGGTAGGTCCTTTCTTCACATGCCTCTGTATTATTTTGATTTTTCAAGCACATTTTCTATAGGAAGTAGGTTTTTTTTTTTTTTTGAAGGTTTTAAGATTTGTTTTGTAAATAAATGGAAAAGCAGTTACCTCCTTCACCCAAAATTCTATATAACCATATCCGTCCTGTAATTTTTTGGCTGAGGATTTTCTTTTTTTCAAACTTACTGTGTTTCCCAGCTTCTGTTCCTTTCTATTGGAAGACTGAATTTATCCAAGTATCCATCTTTGACTGCCTGGAGGAAGCTGATCTTCGCGCGTTTTGGTGATACTGTCCCCATGGTTATGACGAGTTTAGGACGTCTGTCTTAGCCTGACCTGGGTATCTGGTGATTGTTACCAGTTTAGGGTAGGTTGATGGCCTAACTGGACACAGTTTGACTGTTCACATAGCCAAACGAATCCAGTCTTAAACAGTGGATCAATAAATCCTGATTTCTGCATAAGCCAGTTTGGTTTGAATTTGAAAAGGTCCTAACAGATGCAGCATTTTGCCATTTGGTACCTGCCTGATAGAAGAGCTTAGGCTCCACACACACAGCACAGCCATTATTACTTACTCTGTAAAATATCATAGATTTATTTAGTCTCTTCATCCCTAGAGCACATTCAACGTTTACTTTTACCTTAATTTCTTGAAAAATTTGTAGAAGAAAAAAGCGATGGTCAGGCACAGTGGCTCACACCTGTAATCCCAGCACTTTGGGAGGTGGAGGAGGGTGGATCACAAGGTCAGGAGTTCAAGACTAGCCTGGCCAAGATGGTGAAACCCCATCTCTACTAGAAATACAGAAAATTAGCCAGACATGGTGATGGGCGCCTGTAGTCCCAGTTACTCGGGAGGTTGAGCCAGAGAATTGCTTGAACCTGGGAGGCAGAGGTTGCGGTGAGCCGAGATCACGCCACCGCACTCCAGCCTGGGTAATAGAGCAAGACTCCATCTCCAAAAAAATAAATAAATAAATAAAAGTGATAACTACTTTATTATTATTATTTTTTTCCATGTGAATATCCCCAAACACATCTTCTTTGGCACTGCTGTTGAGAGCAACACATGTATTTACTGTAAAGCCACTGAGTGGCAGACCCCATGCTAAGTGTTTGACTTCCACACTCACTACATTTTACATCACCCTGTGAAGTAGGGGCACCACGATTATCCCCAGTTTGCAGATGACAAAAGTGAGGTGCAGAAAGGTCATCTACCTCGCCCAAAGTCTGCTCAGTTACAGACTTTCAGGCCAGGTATCTGAATTCGCTCCATCTGATTCGTTCCCCAGCACCAGCATGGTTACTGAGCTTCTGCCGTGGGATGGACAGCAGTCCAAGTGCTGCAAACACAACATGAACACAACAGGAACTACCCCCATTCCCTTGGGGATCAGATGCTGGACAGAAATAAGATATGTTAGGTGCAAAGAAATACCATGGAGAAAAGGTAAGTGAGGAGAAGGGAATACAGAATGTGGCAGGATGCTCTTTAGACGGGTGGTCAGAAAAGGCCTTCCTGTTGAGGCTGGATTTTGTGCGCCGTGATCTGAACCACACATTACAGAATACCAAAATCAAATTCACCCTAAAACATAAGCCTGGCAAAGCTGGATGGTACCTGCAAATTAGATGGATCCTAAGGCTAGCTGGAATTTTGAGTTGGGCTTTAGGTGGTCTTACGAGAAATACAACAAGTCTCACAGATACAAGAGAGGACTGTGGGCTTGGCAGCTGGCATAAAACCTGAAATATGAATCCCCCAGGCACTCCAGGCTTCGTGAAAGGTGCTTTCACCTTCTGGTAGTTGCTGACAAGGTTTTAGATGCTACAGAGTGAGTCAGTCCTTAGAAAGCAATTCAAGAGGCAAGGAAGCGTTGGCTCTGAGCAATTAGTCACATTAGGACCCTAAGAATTAGTCACAAACATGCCCTTAAATCGGTTTCCAGTTCTCTTTCTGGTTCTGCCTTAAACTTTTATATGAGTTTAATTCAAAGGTCACTGCCAGCTACAGATCAAACAAGCTCTGACACTGTCCAGTGGACACCACCAAAGAGAAAGACAATGAAGTTCACCAAGGAATGTGAGGGGCATGAAGAAAGATGAAAGAAGACTAGGCATCATGAGTGCTGGAGGCCCCCCAGGACTCTGAAAGGGTGGAAGCCTACACCATCGGGAGGGTTCGCTCATGACAGGGATTAACAGGCTCGGGGCTGAGTTATCAAACTCGAGGTGCCTTCAGAACGATCAAGACAAAATGCAGCTCAAGCTGCCTGCCGCGGGTAATCTCACGGACACTCTCCATGGGGTGACATATAGTCAGAGTTCATCTCTGTTCTCCGTGGAAAATGCACTTTTCTCACAATAACACTACTTTTTAATTTTTTATTTTGAAGGAATTCTTCATTCAAGGAGATAAACATTTATATCACAATTGGGGATCGTAGGGGGGGATTTTCAACCCCCAAAAGGAGGAACTCAGGCCTGGATAAGCAAAGGCTACACTGACATTAGACCTGGGATAAGCAAATCACAGCCTGCAAAAGCTGTCATTTTTGTGTGTCCTGCAGCTACGAACGCTTTATGCATTCATATACGTGGTTAAAAAAATCAAACGAAGTACACTGCTTTGTGACACATGAAAATTATATGAAATTAAAGTTTCAGCTCTCACAAAGCTCCAGTTTTGTTTTGTTTTTTTTTTTTTTGAGACGGAGTCTTTCTGTGTCCCCCAGGCTGAGGTGCAGTGGCGCGATCTTGGCTTACTGCAAGCTCCGCCTCCCAGGTTCACACCATTCTCCTGCCTCAGCCTCCCGAGTAGCTGGGACTACAGGCGCCCACCACAGCGCCTGGCTAATTTTTTTTATTTTTAGTAGAGACGGGATTTCACCATGGTCTACGATCTCCTGACCTTGTGATCTGCCCGCCTCGGCCTCCCAAAGTGAAAGTTCCAGCTTTTTACTGCAACTCAGTTACACCCATCTGCTTACATGTTTACAGCTGCCTTCCGGCCCCACGTGCAGGGTGGAATTGTTGCACGGAGACTGTGTGGCTTGCAAGCCTGAAAATATTTACTACCTGTCCCTTCACAGAAAGTGTTGGCCAACCCCACTGTTTTCAACTCTATTTGAGCTATGGCTCCTTTTATATAACAAATATTTATGTAACAAAGCAGCACTTACTTTACTGTCCTGAAATAAGAACCATAATTAATATAATCTACCAATACACATATTTTAAAAAATGGTATAATATTTTCACTGAAATATAAACTATAAATAAAAGAAAATAGTTTATACTAAAATAATAGGTGCTCAAATACATAAATTTTGGGGGCAAGAACAGCACCGTAAGTCATAATGTTGCACTCAGATACTCGCGCCTCTATGTAGAAGGGGGTGAATGAGACAGCTGTAAGTACAGACTGACACATGTGGCTGTGTTGACAGCCCAAACATCACAACTGGCACCGCTGCTGTTGCCTAAGGAGAGAGTTCACTGACAATAGCAGGTGCTTTTGATGGAGCGCACGGCCATTGACAAACTGTGTTTATTAGGGAAGGAACTTCTATCTGACCTCCTCTCTCCTCTCAGTGCCTTACACTGGCTGAACCAAGCAGGAGCCGGTGGGCAGGGCAGCCTGTTCGACGTAATCCATAAAGGAAAGACCCCAGGGATACACAGCAGGGTGGAGGAGAACAAACAGTGGGTCCGCACAGCAAGTGGAGAGCATACCAACCACCATCATCTCAGAAACGTGAATTCCCCTGATCCCCCAGCCAAACCTTTAGATACTGTCTAACCTGATAGCCACTAGCACACATGGCTGTTTATGTTAATATTAATTTTAAACGTTCAGTTATTCAGTTACACAATCCACATTTCTAGAACCCAATAACCACATGTGGCTGTGGCCACCATACTGGATGGTTTAGATTATAGAACGTTCATATCATCTCGGAAAGTTCCACTGGACAGTCTGTCTAGTCTAGACTCACATTGGCTCTCGGCTGTTCAAATACCGTCCTTGCCCAGCCTATAAGCAAGTCCTGGTGCTATACTTATGAAATACATCCTGAGACCTTCCGCTTGTCTCATCATCCCCATCATCACCCTATTCCAAGTTGTCATCCTTTCTACCTGGACCACCAAAGGAGCCCCCAAGTGGTCTTTCTATTTCCACTGTTGATCTCTCCCTGCAAATCTGATCTCCTCATAGCATTCAGAGTGATATTAAAAAATAAATCATGATCATATCAGATATAAACATCTTGAACCAGAAATCTCGCTGCATGTACCACGCCCGATGGGGTCTCTAGTACCCAGCTCCCGCCTACCCTGACCTCATCTCCTTGTACCGTTTCCCCACTCACTATCTCCAGTTGCACTGGCCCTTTTTCCATTCAAAAGCACTCAGGGCTGGCCCCTGCTTTGGGCTTCGGCACCCACTTTTCCTTCTGTCTGGAAAGCCAGCTCCTCTCACAACTTCCCAGGCTGGGCCCTTCCTGGAGCAATGTCTGAGCTCAAATGTCATCTCTGCAGGAATATCCTAGTCCGAAAGAGCACATCCATGATACCCTGTTCTCTTTTCTTCAAAGCATGTATTAATTCTGAAATCATCTTGCTCAATTATTTTTGACACATTTCCCAGCTGCTTCCCCTGAGTGGCACGAGCTCTGCTAAATCTCAAGACAAAGGCAAGTGCCCAGCACACAGCGGGCTCAGGAAATGCTTTTTGAATGGACTGTGCTTCTGTGGTGCCTCTAAAATGAGTTACATCATAGCTTATTTGTTCACTGATAGCAACTGGTTGTACAACAGCTAGGGCTGTAATAACCACACGGTGAGCAACAAAAGCAATAATTCTCCTGCATTTGTTTTGTACTATGGGCCTTTAAAAGCATTGAAGTTCAGCCGCCACTGTCGTCTCATTATAAATCACCTCTGGAGAGGATGGCTCATTAGGGAACATCAGAGGCAACAGAGTGGGCTGAAAAGAAAAGGCAGTGGCTTTGTGCATAATAAATAATTCATTTTCAGATGACTTTTTCTATTTCAATAAGACTTCTCAAATTCATATTTTTATGAGCGCACCTCCTTGCATTTGCATTTTCCAAAGATCTTTTTGCATATGGAACTGATCAACAGCCTACGCTCTGTTTCCCGTGTGAGAGGGGTGGAGTGGACTGGTTTTGAGCTTAGACTCTGGAGCTCATCCATCTGGAATCTAATTTGAGCTCAGCTTCTTAGCTAGGTAGCTTGGGGCCATTTTTCCAACTCTGTGTGGCCTCATCCATCTGTGAAATGGGGATAATAGTCATGTCAATTTCACTGGGACATTGTGGGAAATAAATTCTTTTTGTATATATATTTATATATATATTATATTTATATATTTTATATATATTTATTATATATATATATAAATAATTTTTATATATATACAAAAGCAAATGATACCAGAGAAGACACTTTTAAATGAGTGGTCAGTGCCCTTTTTTTTTTTTTTGGAAGGCAAGCATTACCAATGATTCAAATCAAATTGCAGAAAATGTACATTTGCTTAAGAGCTGGACCTTGAGCGCAGTTCTTTGTCTAGCCCTGAAGTCCAAGTGCTTGCATTACACTATAATAACTCAAATACACACACACACACACACACACACACACACACACACTTCCATACATCTTGAATCAGAAATTCCACTGCAGGTACCATGGCTGATGGGGTCTCTAGAACCCAGCTCCTGCCTACCCTGACCTCATCTCCTCCATATATGTGTAGAAGTTCCTAGAACCATACCTGGTACCTAATGAACAGTAAGCATTTGGTGTAATTACTGTGAATGCTGTTTAGGGAGCAATGGCCACTCAGCGAACACAATGCAAGAAGGTGCTTTAGGGAAGAAATGTTTTCAAGGGCTATCTTAATTTGCATGTGGTTGAGAAAGTATGAAAATGAAAGCCACAGTGTGCCGTGCAGTGTGAATACATTTTTAAAAAGTCTGAGTAAAACAACAGAGGGTATCTGGCATATTAATTAACAGGCTCTCACACAAAAAAAGAATGCTATGAACAGTCAAATAAAAAGAGCCAAGAATCTGCTTTTACGCCAAACATTCAAAAAAACATATTACTTAAGCCAGGAAAGGAAGCTCCCTTCCCCAATTTGACAGCCTTTTCTTAAGTCTTGATCTTAGTGGGTGACTATCACCACACATTACCTGTGCTGACTTCAAAACTGCAGGGAGATAGGTGGCCTGGGTTACCATCTCCTCGCAAACTCATGTATATTCCAGTGAGGGATAAGGCTGTTCTCTTACCAGCCTTTACTGAGCATCAGCTATCGGCTGGTCCTGTGCTTTCTGCTGGGTGATATCAGGAGGACAGGGTTTGAGCATAATCACAGTGCTGCAAGGATGTAACATAAAGCAAGTGACTGTGCCAGGGGAATACATCCCAAAGATTCGGAAGAGGAGGGGAGAGTCTGGTTGGTGGAAAGGAAGTTCATTTTATTTAAGAAGAGAAATGTACTTGATTCAGTAAAGCTTATTTAAAATGTATTTCATCAGACGGTTTACAATAATAAAATTATATGGTTCTAAAAATACGAGTCCGTTTTGTCTGCTAAGATCACAGAAATGGAAATTTTCTACCAAGTCATAGATGTGGGAGAACACGCCTGAATGGAGAAGATTTAGGAAGACGCAAGCGAGATAAGGAGGGAGAGATTCCTTAATGATTACATTATTGTAATCCCAAGAATCATATGAGGAAGGAACTCAGCATTCAACCAAGTAGGTGGAGGGTCAGGCCGAGAATAATCTGCTTAGCTTCACCTGTAGTTACCCAGGTTATGGAGTCCCCTACGTGTGCTAATGAGAACACAGCATCTGAGTATGAAATATCACATGTCAGGAGGGGTTCACTGGAGTCTAGCAGCTTCCAGTTTGGAAAAAAAGCTTGGAGATTGGAGAGGTTTAGGTGGGCGCTATGGTTTAAATGTTCCCTCCCCAAATCATGTTGGCACTTAATCCCCAATGTGGCAATACTGAGAGGTGGGCCTTTAAGAGGTGATTGGGCCATGAGGGCCCTACACTCGTGAATGAGTTAATCCGTTTGTGAATGTGAATTAATCTGTTCACGGATGTGAATTAATCCATTCATAGATGAATGGATTAATGGGTTATTATGGGAGCGAGACTGGTGGCACTGTAAGAAGAGGCGGAGCGACCTGAGACAGCACATTAGCATACTCAGCGCCCACCCCCATACAATGCCCTGCTCCACCTTGGGACTCTGCAGAGAGTTCCCCACCAGCAAGAAGGTCTTTACCACCTGTGGCCTCTTGACCTTGAACTTCTCAGCCTCCAGAACTTTAATAAATAATTTTCCTTATCAGTCACCCAGTTTCAGGCATTCTGTTGTAAGCAACAGAAAATAGACAAATATAGCAGGGTTCAAAGAATAAAATGAGACGAGGAAGGACCTAGAGTGCAAATCAAAGGGACATACTGAACCGATGTCCTCCCAAGCTTCTTGGGTACGACCCCTACCTATGATGGCTCCAAACACATGATCTCAACCCTCAAGAATAACTGTGCAGTGTCAGAACCCTCCGACTTGCCTACTGCCCTCATTGTGTGCAAGGAAAACATGGGTGCACAGAGTAGAGGAGTTAATGTGGATCCTGTCTGAGCCCGATGATCAAGGAAGACCCCGTGGAGGATGCGGCATGGGAGCTTGGCTCTAACGAGACAATTCTGAGATGCTTTTTGTCTTTCCATCAGAATCACATTTGAGAAAAAGCTCAGAATGTGATATCGAATTGCATTCCTAAAGAGCAATGGCACATTTGATTCTTCACGTTTGTTTAAGAGCTCTGTGGTTCCCCAGGATCTTCAGGGCTGGGTTTGGCAGATGCATCTGTGTGTATCCTTATGCCATGGTGAACGCCACATAACACCATCAGCACCAGGTCCCTGTAGGGCTGGAGTTCTCCTTTGATTATTTTCAAGGATAATACAGACATTGTCTGTCCTGACCATGTCTCCTGATTAAGTTTTATCTGAAGTCTCAGATCCATTCTAATAACTAAAACTTAGTGGTCATAACTGAGACCCAAAGCAAAATGAGAAGCTGGTCAAGAGACCCACCTGGGAGGGCATGTTCTTAAAATCCCACAGGAGAGCAGAGTCATTCACCTCCATATCCTGCACATACAACAACATTAGCCACAAGCAAATATCCACACAGCCACAACCCAAGAGGAAGAAAAATGTTTATTTTAAAATGAAGAGGACTTGTCACAATGTTTTAAAGGACTAGCTGATGAGGCATTCAAAAATTGATAAAGTATATATATCAGTGCCATTACCCCTGAACACTGGTGTGAACTTGAAACACTTGTTTTAGCCAAAACTCAGGAGGCAGTTAGGAGAGAAGGACGTTGAAGAACTTTGAGAAACGGAGACCTTTCTCCTTGGAAAGCTGTGTCACTACAAACGGGACTCCAACTTTTCCAAGACATGCAAACACCAGGCTGGGTGCAGTGGCTCATGCCCCTCATCCCAGCATTTTGGGAGGCACAGGCGGGCGGGTTGCCTGAGGCCAGGAGTTCGAGACCAGCCTGGGCAACATGGCAAAACCCCATCTCTACTAAAATATAAAAATTAGCTGGGCATGATGGTGCACACCTGCAATACCAGCTATTTGGCTGAGGCTTGAGAATCCATTGAACCCGTGAGGCGGAGGTTGCGGTAAGCTGAGATCACACCACTGCGCTCTAGCCCGGGCGACAAAGCGAGACCCTGTCTCCAAAAAAAAAAAAAAAAAAAAAGAAAGAAAGAAGAGCAAACACCACTCTCCAGATTCAGACATTAATGTGGTTACAGATAAGCACTTAATAGATGAATGCTAATGCACCTTTAATGACCTTTTCCCTCAGAATTTGCCTCCCTAAAAACAAAAACATATTTACTTACAACATAGTAAGGCATGATTTCCTGAACTGAGAAAACAATGTAATAAATCTCATAAAAACCTATAACTGGATTAAGAAACTAAAAACTTTCATGATCCTAGACATTAGGGGAAAAAAGGCACAATACTGAAGAAAACTTCAATAAAAAAATACAAAATATTGAAAAAAAATGTGCTTCTAAAAAGTAGCTTTCAATGCAAGCACTTGACCTCATCTCATCCCAGAGCTTTCCTGGAGATGAAATTGCACAGCACACAAAGAATGGAGAGGCCACCAGCTCCAACCCAAGCAGACCTCAAATCCTTAACAACAGCATGAAATTACCACAATTGCACTCACTTTCAGCATTAGTTTTGAAGACAGTTGTGCTGTGTGTGAATAGTTTAATATTTGGAGATTTTATGCCTTTTTGGTCTTGGATATAATTAGAGGGAGATGAGGGATTTCCATTATGGAAAAGATATTGGATTTGACTACATACAAATTAAATAAACAGACAGAAGTCTGAGCAAGCCAAAAAAGTCTGACCAGCAAAGTTAATCGGCAAATGGTAAACTAGTAAGAGTATCTGCAGTATGTCAATGGAAAGGTTAGGATCACTAATATATAGAAATAGACAGGTGGTTACCAGTGTCTGTGGAGGAGGGAGGAGGAATTTGTGTTTAGTAGCTATAGAGTTTCAGTGTTAAAAGATGAAAAAGTTCTGGACTCAGCAATGAGAAAATACTTAACATTACTAAACTATACATTTAAAATGGTTAAGATGGTAGCTTGAATGTTATATGATTTCTACCATAATAAAAAAAGATTTATAACAAAGCTATAAGAAGAAATTGAATTCCCAATGGGAAAAGAAAATGGGCAAAAACCAAATGCTTAATAGGAAATAAACATGTCATCTAAGAAGGGCAAATTAAAGCAACATTGAGATGTACTTTTTGCTCAATAAATTGTCTGTTTTCTAAATTTTAATATTTCATGTTAGAGGAAGTTGCAGGAAAATGAGTATCATTACACATAGCAGGCGGAATTTTAAATTGGTTAAGCTTTCTGGAAGGCAGTTTGGCAAACATTATAGAAAAAGTAATACAATATTGTATATCCTTTGATTTGAATTTATTTCTAAAAGTTGACCTGAAAGAGTTCATTAAAAATGTGTGCAAAGATTTTTGTACAAAAATATAGACCATAGGTTATTTTATAACAAAAAAGCCCTTAATTTTTTTTTTTTTTTTTTTTTTTTTTTTTGAGACAGAGTCTCACTCTGTCTCCCAGGCTGGAGTGCAGTGGCACGATCTTGGCTCACTGCAAGCTCTGCCTCCCGGGTTCACGCCATTCTCCTGCCTCAGCCTCCCCAGCAACTGGGACTACAGGTGCCCGCCACCTCACCTGGCTACTTTTTTTTTTTTTGTATTTTTAGCAGAGATGGGGTTTCACCGTGTTAGTCAGGATGGTCTCGATCTCCTGACCTCGTGATCTACCCGCCCCGTGATCCACTCCTCCCAAAGTGCTGGGATTACAGGCGTGAGCCACCGTGCCTGGCCAAAAGCTCTTAAATTTTAAGCTTGTGTGGTAGTGTCATGGAGATATACCGGGAATTTTTGTTTGGGCCTAAAGCTAGGAGACAGCTTTTATTCGTGTGTTTTCTTCACACCTGTATGCAATGCATCCGGAAGTCTTGTCTTCTAAGGTGGATGCTGCTGCTCCACTGCTGTTATCTCAGCCAGGACAGCGCCAGACATTTCCCCAGGTGCACTCCCTTCTCCCACTGCTGCATGCTTGCAGCGGGGCATCTGGCTCCTGGAATAGCTCGCTCTGTCCAGCCTCCCTTGCAGCTAGATGTCAGCACTTGGTGGAGCTCCCAGGCTGATGGGGTGGGAGCAGAGGTAGGGTGCTCGGGAAGGAGAGAAGCACACTCTCCCCTTTTCCACTTATAAAATATATTATAAAAATTTATAGGCTGGGTATGGTGGCTCATGCCTGTAATTCCAGCACTTTTGGGAAACTGAGGCAGGTGGATCACCTTAGGTCAGGAGTTCAAGACCAGCCTGGCTAACATGGTGAAACCCCATCTCTACTAAAAATACAAAAATTAGCTGGGCATGTTGGCAGGTGCCTGTAATCCCAGCTACTCAGGAGGCTGAGGCAGGAGAATCACTTGAACCTGGGGGGCAGAGGCTGCAGTGAGCTGAGATTGCGCCACTGCACTCCAGCCTGGGCGACAGAGTGAAACTCTGTCTCACAAAAAAAGAAAAATAAATAATAAACAAATTTTTTAAAGTAATACAATATACGATATTGTATTACCTTTTAAATAATATTTGCCAAACTGACTTCCAGAAAGCTTAACAAATATAAAATTCCACCTGCTTTGTGTAATGATTTCCATTTTCCTGCAGCTTCATCAACATGGAATGTGAAAATTTAGAAAATAGCTGTAACGTGGGTATGGTTGTCATTAATTTGGAGTAAGAGTGATTAGGTCAATGTCTTTGGGGTTACTCAAAGCAACAGGATGGAAAGAGGCCACACCCTGACCTGCCGGAGCCACCTTATGAATCCCAGGCTGCTGAAATTTACACAGGATGTCGAGAGCCAAGTAAACATCAAGCTCTGTAGGTCGGCATTATAAGGTCTTTTTTTTTTTCTTTCCAGAAGCCAGAATACAGTCTCTTAATGCTCTCTTACCCTCTTGAATTCATTCTCCATGTACAGCCACACTGATCTTCTGAAAACGTAAGTCAGTCCATGTGGCTCCCCTGGAGACCCCTCACGGGGGCTTCCCACTGCACGCAACAATCCAACTCCTCAGGCTGGCTTTCAAGCTTCCCGGAGACTAAACTCAACTCACTCACCGCCCCCCGTCCAGGCAGGCTGGCTTTCCTCCTTTTCTCTTCTGTTTCAGGAATGTGTGGCATCAATCAATCAATCAATGAATCAATCAATGGATGCATGGATCTAACATTTCTTTCACATATCTCTCAATAAAGACAGAATGAACAAAAGCAAAGTAATTTAATAATGGCAACCACATCCCTTGCATGACAACACTCTTTTACCAAACAAGTCAAGGTTAAAATAAGGCACCTTGCTCTGGGAAGAGTCAGAACACTCCCAGTACAAAAGGTTGATCAGACAGGACTCTGGCTCTCCACTTAGTTCCAGAGGAAGCCGCTCAGAGCCCATTGCTAACAACTCAGCCCACCGTGTTTCATTTTGTTTTGTTTTGAGATGAAGTCTCCGTCTGTCACTTAGGCTGGCTCTGTCACCTCCACCTCCCGGGTTCAAGCCTTTCTCCTTGCTATTCCCTCAACGCTCAAGCGTTGCTACAGAACCGCTAAGAGTCCAAAGCAAAGGGCACGACCGTCTCACACAAAATAATAACCAGGGATGCTCAGTGCCTCTCAAATAAAACAGTAAGAGCCCTTGTCAACTACAGTAACCCAAACACCTTTACATTTCCTAATGAACAACAAACACAGTAACCAGTTTAGTGTCACCAGGCAGCTGTCCAGTTGCCTTGTATTGAAGAACTGATTTCTGGTGTTCTTTCAGCATGGCATAAGAACACTGGTCAATATTGTCTAACTGGTGGTCTGGGGGACCAGGCAGGTGTTTGACAAATGTCTCAGCACATTTCATTCCTATACTTGATCTACATGGACTCCACAGCTGTGTGGGTTCGAGATCCACAGGTGTCTACATCATAAGCTACAAACACATCTATCAAAGTCATTAACAATTTTCACACAATAGCAGACCCAAATCTAATACCTGGAGGTTATTTTCTAAATAATATGTTAAGAAAATTGTTTTATAGATAGATAGATACATAGATCGATCGATTGATACACACACAAACACTCACACACACACACAACAATCGGCTATTGGCAGTCAACTTTGTGGTTTCATTTCTCCCTGTCCTGGTTCTTGGCTCCTCCACTTTTCCCCACCCAGCCTGGGTCACCGTACGGCGGCCTTCCCCTCCCCCGAGTTCAGTCCTAACAGCCCAAGGCGGGGCTTGCTTACCATAGCCAGTGGCACAACTCCAATCAAGTCCTTTGGGCTCACATAGATCTTCGACACTCCTAAGTCAGACGTGATCTCTCCGGGGTACTCGACCTGCCACGTGACCAGCTGTGTGGCTGGCAGGTCACTGGGCTCTTCCACCTCCACGTCGATCTGCATGACCTCGTAGGAGGCGCCATCCGCACTGGAGAAAAGACACAGAGGAGAGCAGCTTTCAGGTACTGATGAGGCATAGCATGCTTGGCAGAGAGTGGGCAGCCCTTGGCCATTTCTCCATGTACCTCCACACGGAATCAAGTGCACACATCTCTGCAAAGAGCATTCAGAGACGCCATTCCAAAATGAACAAAGGAGCTTTAATATGCTCTGCAGCATTTGCCTGGTCTTAGATACTATCACTCCAGGTTCCAAAGTCCTTCCGTCTGTGGGCTGCTCAGCTGCCCCAGAGCGGGTATTTGTGGATAATTACAGGAAACAGTGATTGCATTTCTTAAACGCTTCCTTTCCCATTCTCCATTTAGGGGAACACGTTTCCTCACTCTCACAAATGTCTATGCAACTTCTATTGGATTTTCCAAAGCCACAGCCAGATTGAGTTGGGTACACAGAATTTTAAGGATGTCTGAGGGTGACACGGTTCTGTTATCTGGCAATGGTAAGACAGAATTGCAGAGAAACAGGCAAGGTGTGCACAACAAAGCAGGGTGAAGGGGGACGCTGTGATGAGCATGGAGAAGTCGCCAGATACTACATGGTGATGGGAGTCATTGAGACAAAGACTGGTTGCTAGACACTCAATTTTCCTATAAGCATGCATCTAGAAACAAATCCACCTAGGACTTTCTGGATTATTTTTACAGCTATTTAAGTAATTAATTAGCTGGCTGCCTCATCATAGTGATTTTTGGTATAATGTCTGCTCTTCTATGTGACAGGTAGAAAAATGTAGATTTAGTGCCTGCCTTTGCCTGAAGAGGAAACGAACAGGGTGTAGGTGAGAATGAACAGAGGAACCCGCTGAGAGAGGTGCATTTTAAAGCCTCAGTGGACAAACAACGTCTACCTGTCAGATCTATTTCTAAAAGATTTGAATTTAAACCTTTGAGAAATGATCATTGAACTCTGACATTTAGGAGAATAAGGTTTGTTCTTTTATATGTGACAAAGCTGTTGACATTTTTTATCACACCATCAAACTCACCCAAGTTTATCAGTAAGAAGCTCCGAGATAAATGGTGGGGCTTCCAGGGAGCCTTGTTCTCAATGGGAGGATGAGATGGAAAACTAGAATATCAGGGGAGATTCTAATGAACAGAGAAGGAGGGAGAGAGAGAAAGGAGGAGGGAGGGAGAAATGGAAAGAGAGAGAGAAGTAGAAAGAAAGGAAAGGTGAAAGCGATCACTTGAGGTCGGGAGTTCGAGACCAGCTTGGCCAACAGGGCAAAACTCTATCTCTACTAATAATAAAAAAAAATAGCTGGGTGTGGTGGCATGTGCCTATAATCTCAGCTACTCGGGAGGCTGAGGCATGAGAATTGCTTGAACTTGGGAGGCAGAGGTTGTGGTGAGCTGGGATCACACCACTGCACTCCAGCCTGGGCGACAGAATGAAAATAGGTCTCCAAAAAAAAAAAAAAAAAAAAAAAAAAAAAGAAAGAAACGAAAAGAAAAGAAAAAGAAAGATAGAAGAAGAGGAAGGGGAGGGGGAAAAAAAGAGGAGAGGAAGGAGGGGGCCAGAGAAATGAGATGAGAAGAACTGCCAAAAGAAAGAACCCCAATTGCAGAGATCAGCCTTCCGCTTAAGCAGCCATCTCTTCCATGGAACGGGATAGCTGCAATGGGCTATGAGTAATGATGGGGAAAAGATGACGGCTGGTTTTTGAATCCTACAAAATGCCCTCCCTCTTGGCTCCTGAAAAAAAGTTGTTTAACTCTTTGAGAAGCAGCTGGTTTGATAAAAATCGTCAACAAATCCCCTAGGCCACGGTGGGCTTTTTTCTCCCACACCTTTCTTTTCATAAGAAAAGGATGCCACTGTCTATTTGAAGCCCCTGACTGGCATTTCTACTCACATCTAGAGGGAACTTGGAATTAAGATGCTAGAATGCATCTTTGTTTTTGTATTTGAACTTGATAAGAATTTTGGTATGACTTTCCCGTTGATGAAATGGGATAACCTCCATCTTGTTTGTGTTGGGCCTCGCCTTCTGTTTTTAATCATGAGAAAAGGAATTTATAGAACAGAATTAACATTACTTGCATTTGAGCCATGTGAACACCTGCATGAGTGTAGTTCATTGTACACAATAACTGCTTATATGTCCACATCACGTTCTACCCCTATTTCCTTCCAGGTTCCTTGACCTCAAATAAAAACCGACAAACCTTGCCTGCACTGGAATACTGGACGCCTCCCACCCCACAGCCCCATACTTCTGTTTTTAGTGTTTGTTTTATCAGAAAAACCTTATAAATCTCTTCATATATGTAAGTTCTTGCCATCCTAGAAGACCCACCTATAATACCATTCCATAAATATAAGGTAAAAGTGCTCCATTTACTTCATCTAATTTTACTCTTCCTATAACCTTACATGATTGTTCTATACATTTAGATTTTCCCTTCTTCTTTACATCCTTTTCCTGGTCAAGATGTAAAAGCAACAATGTCTTTTTTCAGCCAACTGCCCTCTCTATGAAGTAGTGATGAAAATATTCTAAGTTGGGAATTCTTAACCCAGGACTATACCAACGTTCAGGAAGGTTGTACCTTGAACTTGTGGGGAAAACGCTGCATGCGTGTGATTTTGTGGAATGACTCCTTAGCTTGCATGAGTTCCCCAATAGTTCATCTACAGTAGGGCTGTGGACCGAGTTCCCGAGTTCCCCAATAGTTCATCTACAGTAGGGCTGTGGACCGAGTTCCCGAGTTCCCCAATAGTTCATCTACAGTAGGGCTGTGGACCGAGTTCCCGAGTTCCCCAATAGTTCATCTACAGTAGGGCTGTGGACCGAGTTCCTGAGTTCTCCAATAGTTCATCTACAGTAGGGCTGTGGACCGAGTTCCCGAGTTCTCCAATAGTTCATCTACGGTAGGGTTGTGGACCGAGTTCCCGAGTTCCCCAATAGTTCATCTACAGTAGGGCTGTGGACCGAGTTCCCGAGTTCTCCAATAGTTCATCTACGGTAGGGTTGTGGACCGAGTTCCCGACAATTTCCTTTATAAATGCTGCACACAGTGATCTTGTTAGAATATCTCATCATGTGTATCTTAGTACAACAGTGGGAATTTGAATTTTAATGCCCCTTTGTAAATATTTAGCACTGAACAGCTTCCTAAACTCTTGCATAGTAGGCAATATTTATCACTTCTTCACGTTTTACTCTAAAGACAAGGACTGTGCCCTTGCAGTTTGTGTGTCTGACAGATGGTACATATCCTGAAAACAATGGTCATGTTTATCTTGTTGCCTTTTGTGCTTATAATAGAATGTAACTCCTGATATTCATCAGAAGGGAATCTGATGTATTATAGGAGATAAATACAGTCAGTAGAAGAGAAGTTTATAAAATATATCTGGTTAAAGCAGTGACTTTTCCACCTCCCATGCATTGAAATTGCCTGGGAACTTTACAAATAAAGCAATGTCCAGGCATCATCCTTACAGATTTCTGATTGTTCCTGAGTGGAGCCAGGGTCAAAGGTGTTTGAACCAGAGCAACTCCATCTTGAGTGAAGCTAGAAAATGAGGCTGGCCCTTGCTGGGCGGCAGTCCCAGAAAGTTAGGCATTCCTAGCATCTAGATGTTTACGGTTAAGGGAAGAAATTAATAATGTTTACTAAACAGACCCAGACTTGGGAGTGTCCAGATATCCCAAAATCTGGAGAAAAAAGACATTCCTAATTTTGCTTTACAGAAAATAATGTTGCCAGGCGTGGTGGCTCATTCCTGTAATCCCAGCACTTAGGGGAGTCTGAGATGGGTGGATCACTTGAGGTCAGGAGTTCAAGATCAGCTTGGTCAACATGGTGGAGCCTCACCTCTAAGAAAAAAAAAAAAAAAAAAAAACTAGCCGGGCGTGGTGGCATGTGCCTGTAATCCCAGCTACTGGGGAGGCTGAGGCAGGAGAATTGCTTGAACCCAGGAGGCAGAGGTTGCAATGAACTGAGATCGTACCACTGCACTCCAGCCTGGGTGACAGCAAGACCCTGTCTTAAAAAAATAAAGATAATAATATTGATTCTTATAAAACATAGTAATTAAGAAAATTAATCCTTTATCACAAACCCTTGTAGCAGAGCACATTTCTCCATATACACAAACATTGTACCCAGGGTGGACACCTTCCTCCTCTTACTTCCGCCCAATGTCCTACTCTGTCTATGGAGTAGCTGTCCTTTCGCCACTTTACTTTCTTAATAAACTTGCTTTTGCTTTGCACTTTGGACTTGCCCTGAATTCTTTCTTGCACGAGATCCAAGAACCCTGTCTTGGGGTCTGGATCAGAACCCCTTCCCTGTAACATATTTCTGGTGATCACAGATGGGACTACGGTGCAGAAACCCTGACCCAATGACTACCTTTGGATAAATGTTGGGGTCCTGTAACGTATTTCTGGCAAACCCCAAATGGATGATACTGAAGAGACCCCCGACCCAAAGGAAAATCATCTGCATGCACCAGTTGGCTAACTTTGGGTAAGTGGGGTGCATATACCTGGGTACAGAATGGGATTGGGTTAGAGGCACAACTTAGGGGAGTCAGAGTCTCTCCTAAGACAGAGTGGGTTAGAGGCCCCTCTTAATAAAAGGCAAGGATGCTTGACCAACCTTGGGTTAGAGGCCCGACCTTGGGTTAGGGCCCGACTTAGTTGCTTCTAAGATTTAGGGGGTTAGAGGCTCCTCTCAGTAAAGTCCCTCTCGGCTAAAAGCAGGTTTGGCACCGCAGGCTCTGCTCTTCATATTAACCTGCCTTTTTCTATTGCTGCATGAATCAATTTCTTGGTTGCTGTCTCTGTTTCACTGTCATTTTCAGGAGACTTTATTTAAAGGGTCTTAGGGATTTTAACTTAGTCTTTTCCTATGTGCCTCCCGATTTCCAACTGTCTGCCTGCAAAACATTAAGAGCAAAAAGCATTGATGGCTCCGTCTCTAAAATTGCTGATTGAGATTTGGTATTTAACAGCTATGAGCAGTAAGATTAGATAGATGTGGTTGTGTTTTGTTGTCACTATGCTGACTAGGTGTGACTGAGAAGCACAAGGATGGAAATCAGGGGACTCTTCCCTTTGCCATTTTGTTTCATTTTGCACACTAAAAAAACTTCTCTCCTTTCTTGGATTTGGGCAAACCAGCTTTGCTTGTCTGCTATTGCCCAGAACCTGCTTGCTCTGGTACTTCTCATCTAAATCCTCTTCATTTCCTTTGCCTTATTCGACATTTTTGTCAAAGTCCATGTTGTGGTTTATCTAAGATTCCTGGCTCAGTTCACTTACGTTATTTGGATAATGTGAATAAGAGAATTCGATTTTTGGCAGGGATCCCCTCATTAATGCAGCTGGCCTTCAAAACCTGTCTTATCCTTGTTAGTGGAACTCAGCCAGCGGCAATATGATCTCACAGGTTTGGAACTTTTCTTTCAGCATCACCTGCTTCCTTCACGGGAACCACAGCATCGGTTCCAAAGAACTCACCACTGGGATATATTCTCGAACATTGGGACCAGTTTCAACTGAATGGGCTTAAGAACAGAAAACTGGTGTTTCTATGTAATACTGGTATTTGGCTTTGTTATTATTTGGAAAAGCAAGAGAAATGGCCTCCTACTGGAACTATGGTCTTCAATACTATACTTCAAGTGAGTTTGTTTTGTAAGCAGGAGGGAAAGCGGGATGAAATATCCTATGTTCAAGCATTTTTGCTGCTCAGTCAGGATAAACCTCTGCAGCAGTTATGTGCACGTTTGATGAGAGGAAAAGAAGAAAAAGAGCTAGGCATGGTTCTGTTTATGTGATGGATTACATTTATTGATTTGCGTATGTTGAACCAGCCTTGCATCCTAGGGATGAAGCCCACTTGATTGTGGTGGATAAGCTTTTTGATGTGCTGCTGCTGGATTCAGTTTGACAGTATTTTATTGAGGATTTTCGCATGGATGTTCATCAGGGATACTGGCTTGAAATTATCTTTTTTTGTTGCGTCTCTGCCAGGTTTTGGTATCAGGATGATGCTGGCTTCATAAAATGAGTTGAGGAGGAGTCCCTCTTTTTCTGCTGTTTGGAATAGTTTTAGGAGGAATGGTACCAGCTCCTCTTTGTACCTTTGGTAAAATTCGGCTGTGAATCTGTCTGGTCCCAGGCTTTTTTTGGTTGGTAGGCTATTAATTACTGCCTCAGTTTCAGAATTTGTTATTGGTCTATTCAGGGATTCGACTTCTTACTGGGTTAGTCTTGGTAGGATGTGTTTGTCTAGGAATTTATCCATTTCTTCTAGATTTGCTAGTTTATTTTCCTAGAGGTGTTTGTAGTATTTTCTGATGGTAGTTTGTATTTCTGTGGGATCAGTGGTGATATCCCCTTTATCATTTCTTATTTTGTCTATTTGATTCTTCTCTCTTTTCTACTTTATTAGTCTGGCTAGCAGTCTCTATTTTGTTAATCTTTTCAAAAAACCAGCTCCTGGATTCATGGATTTTTTTGAAGGGATTTTCATGACTCTGTCTCCTTCAGTTCTGCTTTGATCTTACTTATTTCTTGTCTTCTGCTAGCTTTTGAATTTGTTTGCTCTTGCTTCTCTAGTTCTTTTAATTGTGATGTTAGGGTGCCAATTTTAGATCTGAACATATCCCACAATAATAAGAGCTATTTCTGAAAAACCCATAGCCAGTATCATACTGAATGGGCACAAGCTGGAAGCACTCCTTTTGAAAACCAGCACAAGACAAGGATGCCCTCTCTCACCACTCCTATTCAACACAGTATTGAAAGTTCTGGCCAGGGCAATCAGGCAAGAGAAAGAAATAAAGAGTATTCAAATAGGAAGAGAGGAACTCAAATTGTCTCTTTGAAGATGACATGATTGTATATTTAGAAAAGCCCATTGTCTCAGCCCAAAAACTCCTTAAGCTGATAAGCAACTCCGGCAGTCTCAGGATAAAAAAAATCAATATGCAAGTATCACAAACATTCCCATACACTAAAAATGGACAAGCAGAGAACTAAGTCATGAATGAATTCCCATTCAAAATTGCTACAAAGAGAATACAATACCTAGGAATATAACTTATGAGGGACGTGAAGGACCTCTTCAAGGAGAACTGCAAACCACTGCTCAAGGAAATAAGAGAGGACACAAACAAATGGAAAAACATTCCATGCTCATGGAGAGGAAGAATCAGTATCGTGAAAATGGCCATACTGCCCAAAGCAATTTATAGATTCAATGCTATCTCCATCAAGCTACCATAGACTTTCTTCACAGAACTAGAAAAAACTACTTTAAATTTCACATGGAACCAAAAAAGAGCCTGTATAGCCAAGACAATCCTAAGCAAAAAGAACAAAGCTGGCGGCATCACGCTACCTGACTTCAAACAATACTAAAAGGCTACAGTAACCAAAACAGCGTGGTACTGGTACCAAAACAGATATATAGACTAATGGAACAGAACAGAGACCTCAGAAATAGCACCACACATCTACGACCATCTGATCTTCAACACACCTGAAAAAACAGGCAATGGAGAAAGGATTCTCTATTTAATAGATGGTGCTGTGAAAACTGGCTAGCCATATGTGGAAAACAGAAACCAGACCCTTTCCTTTATACCTTATACAAAAATTAACTCAAGATGGATTAAAGACTTAAACATAAAACCTAAAACCACAAAAACCCTAGAGGAAAATGTAGGCAATACCATTCAGGACATAGGCATAGGCAAAGACTTCATGACTAAAACACCGAAAGCAATGGCAAGAAAAGCCAAAATTGACAAATGAGATCTAATTAAACTAAAGAGCTTCTACACAATAAGAGAAAGTATCATTAGAGTGAACAGGAAACCTACAGAATGGGAGAACATTTTTGCAATCTATCCACCTGACAAAGGTCTAACATCCAAAATCTATAAGAAACTTAAACAAATTTACAAGAAACAAACAAACAAACCCATCAAAAAGTGGGCGAAGGATATGAAGAGACACTTCTCAAAAGAAGACATTTATGTGGCCAAAAAACATGAAAAAAAAGCTCATCATCACTGGTCATCAGATAAATGCAAATCAAAACTACAGTGAGATACCATCTCACACCAGTTAGAATGGTGATCATTAAAAAGTCTGGAAACAACAGGTACTGGAGAGGATGTGAAGAAATAGGAATGCTTTTACACTGTTGGTGGGGGTGTAAATTAGTTCAACCATAGTGGAAGACAGTGTGGTGATCCCTCAAGGATCTAGAACCAGAAATATCATTTGACCCAGCCATCCCATCACTGGGTATATACCCAAGGGATTATCAACCATTCTACTATAAAGACACATGCACACGTATGTTTACTGCAGTGCTATTCACAATAGCAAAGACTTGGAACCAACCCAAATGCTCATCAATGATAGACTGGGTAAAGAAAATGTGGCACATATTCACCATGGAATACTATGCAGCCATTAAAGCAAATGAGTTCATGTCCTTTGCGGGGACATGGATGAAACTGGAAACCATCATTTTCAGCAAACTAACACAGGAACAGAAAACCAGACACCACATGTTCTCACTCACAAGTAGGAGTTGAACAATGAGAACACATGGACACAGGGAGGGGAGCATCACATGCCGGGGCCTGTCACTGGGTTGGGGACAAGGGGAGAGATATCATTAGGAGAAATACCTAATGCATGTGAGGCTTAAAACCTAGATGATGGGCTGATGGGTGCAGCAAACCACCATGGCACATGTATATCTGTGTAACAAACCTGCACGTTCTGTATATGTACCTCAGAACTTAAAGTAAACTAAAATAAAATAAAGAAAAGAAAAGAAAACTGGCCATTGGAAGAGGGATTGCCCAGCATCCCAGAAAGAGCCACTGGCACCCGAACTGATGATGACCGAAATAGCCAGGCAATCCTGAGTGACGGGCCCGAGAACTTCTGCCACAGCTCCCATTGGACAGCTCGCCATATCCCTGGAGGAGCCTCGGGTAACCCTTGATGTGGCAGGTAAGAATACTAACTTCCTTCTGGGATGCTTACTCTGTTTTCATCCATTATAGTGGGCCTCTGTCACCCCAAAAACTGTACGGTCAAGGGGATAGATGGACAAGTCCACGGATGCTATTTTACTTATCCTTTAAGCTGCTCTTCGGGGACTTTGGTTTTCTCCTGAATGCCCCACCCCTTGTTGGGAAAGGATTTGTTAACTCAGCTGCGAACAGTAGTATCTTTTTGAAATGATAAGGCAGACAGAAATGGCTCCTTCTCCTTTCCTGTGAATAAATACCAGGCTTTGTTGCTAGACGCTCCTGATAGAACACTTAAAGTATGCCAGACTTTGCATCCAGCTACCTGTTTGCCTGAACCCACAGGCACCCTAGGTCATTCTCGTATTCAAGTGATGGAGCAAGTTTACTCCAGCCATCCGTATTTAGAAGATGAGCCTCTAGATAATCCTGAGGTAGAATGGTTTACAGATGGAAGTAGCTCTGCACCAGGGAAGAAGGACAACAAACTGTTAACACCAGGTGCTAATCAGTGGAAAATAGTTAAGCATTTGCATGACTCTACTCACTGGGGAAGAGGTTCCCTGCTTCAATTAATGTCTCACCTTTTTATAGGAAAAGGCTTACTTAAAACAGTAAAGCGGGTAACTCGGGCCTGTGAACTATGTGTCGGGAATAATCCAAATAACCAAGCTTCACCACCTGCTCTAGTAAGGCCTGCTCAGCATAGAGGAGCGTACCCTGGCAAAGACGGGCAAGTAGGTCATTTCAGATGCTCCCATGTAAAGAGTTTAAATATTTATTAGTATTCATTGACACATTGACCGGTTGGATTGAGGCTTTTCCTATCCTGTCTGAAAAGGTAATTGAGGTTTCTAACCTCTTGCTAAAGGAAAGAATTCCTAGATCTGGGCTGCCTGAGAGCTTATACAGTGATAATGGCCCATCTTCCACAGTGACAACTACCCAAAACCTATCTTCAGCCCTAGGAATTCAGTATCGCCTTCACTCGGCGTGGAGGCCACAGTCTTCAGGGAAAGTAGAAAGAGCTAATCCAACTCTAAAAAGGACTGTTGCTAACCTATGCCAAGAAACATAGAAACCTGGCTGTCTTTATTACCTGTAGCCTTATTGTGGGTTCGAGGGGCCCCTAAGGGAAATCTGCACCTCAGCCCTTTTGAAATAATGAATGGAAGACCTTTCTTAACTATAGGCCTCCGAATAGACACAGATACTTTCAAGCTACAGAATTATGTGATCAACTTAGAACAAGTGCAAAACACACTCCTTGAACATAGAAATCAAAGACTTCCCTTACCCAGCTAAGGAAGAGAATCTTGTTCCAACCCAGCTGGGAAATTGGGTCCTATTAAATACTTGGAAGGAAGGATCCCCAGCAGATCAACTTTCTCCCAAAATGGAAGGAACCCTATCAAGTTTTCCATAGTACCCCAACTGCAGTTAAACTTCTGGGAACAAATAGTTGGGTCCACTTATCTCGAATTAAACCTTTCTCTTATGAAGTCCCACAGGCCAACGGAACACAAGAGACTGATCCCGTTTATTCCCGTGAGCCAATCAGTGACCTCCAACTCCTGTTCAGAAGAAATGAAAGGGATGGGTAACATAAAGACATGGATTGGTATTCTACTTTTGGGTATAAGTTGGAATCATGCAGAGAGTGACTTATTTACTGAGTGGGCCCTGACTTTCACCTCTCGCATAATCAGACAAACTGTTGGGTATGTGGAGAATTGCCACTTTCCTCCACGTCCAGTAGCCCTGGCATATTCAACCAACCAACCCAAGTTTATGGGGATTTTATTATGACTGGGAAACTGAACATCATAAACATAATCCCTCTTTTCCCATGTATCATAGCCACACGGGCCTTAGCCCCTTCCCCTCCTATGAAAAGATAAGAAGGCACCATTTTAATTTAATTAGAAAACAGCTAAACTCCACCCCGCTTTAGGTTATGCTATACATGATGAATTCGGGTGAATGACAGCTGTTCCAGTGCAGGTATCAGGCAAGCTCCTGTATGTTGTGAAAGTCATAATAATAGTCACCACTAGACTGAAACCCATGATACAGGATGGCTGTCACCTCAACAATGTAATCAGACCCTTCTAACAGACCAGATGTGGATGGGATGGCAAGATAATTTGCCAAAAAATGAGTGACTACCCTTCTCCTTGGGGATGGTTATGGGCTTGTGGAACACATGGCTGGCCATACTTACCTTATAACTGAACTGGAAGATGTACATGATGTTGTGCTTATCTCCCAGGACACATCCTCACCAAAGTGGACTCTCTCCCATCGAACTGGGAAATTGTAAAAGCTCACCATAGGTGACAAAAACGGGCATCTTCGTGGTTCTATCCATGGCTCTATTTTCCCCACCGGCAGGTACAATCAGTATCCAGTTACAAGTTAAAGCCTTAGCCAAGCACACTGCTGCAGCTTTCAATAATACACGCCCCGGTCGTACCCTCCTAACTGGGGAAACTTCTGAGATTAGGCAGGAAGCCTTACAAAACCCTATGGCTTTGGACATTTTAATAGCGGCCCAAGAGTGAACTTGTGCTTTGATCACAACTGAATGTTATGTGTATGTTCCAGACTATTCACATAAGATTACCCAGGCTATCACAGCTTTAGACATTCACATCTCTGTCATTGAGGCACTATCAGTCAACCCTATCTCAGTTGGGTTCCAACAACTGCCCAGTTCTTGGAACGCCTTCCTGCTTCATTTACTTAGAATGATTTTCCTCATTTTGCTTTGCTGTTGTGGAATATATTGCAGTTGTGCTCTTTGTGCGGGAATGCAAGACAAGCTCACTCAACACTTTCTTAAAATGGACACTTGTTAACCTTCCAGATATCACCTTTTGTTGGAACTGAAGAGTTATGAACAACCCTCACCATACCAATGCTCTCTGACTGAGCTTCTCTCTACCCTGAATGCAAGAGACCCTAATAGTTAGGCAGGAATAGCATCGCCCCTATTCAGCCTGAAGAAGTTAAAGATGGATCTTCATCCCTCGCAACCCTTCAGATTAAGGATCCTGTTGTAAAGGGAGGGGGCAGACACGTCAGAGGCATTAGAATCAGAGCGACTCCATCTTGAGTGAGGGCTGGAAAGTGAGGCTGGGACTTGCCGGGCTGCATTCCCAGGAAGTTAGGCATTCCCAGGCTCTAGATGTTTATGGGTAAGGGAACAATTAATAATGTTTACGAAACAGACCCAGACTTGGAGTGTCCTGATATCCCGATATCTTGAGAGCAAAGGCATTCCTAATTTTACTTGAAGATAATAATATTGATTATTGGAAAATACAGTAATTAAGAAAATTAATGCTTTATCACAAACCCTTTAGCAGAACACATCTCCCCACATATACAAGCATTGTACCTACGGTAGACGCCTTCCTCCTCTTACTTTCAGGAACATCCTACTCCGTCAATGGAATAGCTGCCCTTTCACCACTTTCCTTTTTTTTTTTTTCTTTAGCATCAGAGTGAACAGGCAACGTACTGTGAATGGGAAAAAATTTTGCAATCTATGTGTCTGACAAAGGTCTAATATCCAGAATTTACAAGGAACTTAAACAAATTTACAAGAAAAAAACAAACAACTCCATCAAAAAATAGGCAAAGGATATGAACAGACCCTTCTCAAAAGAAGACATTTATGTGGTCAACAAACATATGAAAAAAGCTCATCATCACTGATCATTAGCGAAATGCAAATGAAAACCACAATGAGATACCATCTCATGCCAGTCAGAATGGCAATTATTAAAAAGTCAAGAAACAATAGATGCTGGTGAGACTGGAGAAATAGGAATGCTTTTACACTGTTGGTAGGAGTGTAAATTAGTTCAGCCATTGTGGAAGACAGTGTGGCAATTCCTCAAGGATCTAGAACCACAAATACCACGTGACCCAGCAATCCCATTACTGGGTATATACCCAAAGGATTACAAATCATTCTACCACTTTACTTTCTTAATAAACTTGCTTTTGCTTCGCACGGTGGACTTGCCCTGAATTCTTTCTTGTGCCAGATCCAAGAACCCTCTCTTGGGGTCTGGATCGGGACCTCTTTCCTGTAACCCCAGAAATCAGTTTCCTTCCTTCCTTCCTTCCTTCCTTCCTTCCTTCCTTCCTTCCTTCCTTCCTTCCTTCCTTCCCTCCCTCCTTCCTTCCTTCCTTCCTTCCTTCCTTCCTTCCTTCCCTCCCTCCCTCCCTCCCTCCCCCTCCCTCCTTCCTTCCCTTCCTTCCCTCCTCCCTCCTCCCTCCCTCCTTCCTTCCTTCCTTCCTTCCTTCCTTCCTTCCTTCCTTCCTTCCTTCCTTCCTTCCTTCCTTCCTTCCTTCCTTCCCTCCCTCCCTCCCTCCCTCCCTCCTTCCTTCCTTCCTTTGCCTCTTCTTTTTATCCAGGAAGATTCCAACATGCAAATAGGATTGTGAACAACTATGTAAGAGGTTTATAAAAGCTTAATTATATGGATATCTGTACGCTTGGAAGTATTCAGTAAATAACAGCATTAGAGGTAGAATGTACTAAGTCTATCTGGGGGAGATGATTGGTAAAATGTACGAAGCGAGGAAAATTCAAAAAACATGAATTTTAGATGTCTGTGAGAATGAGTGAAGAGGAGACAATAATAGAGTTTCAGGCAAGGGGACACAAGGTCTGAAGGAACCCAAACTGTTCAAACATCACTTCCGAACAGTTTGGATTCAGAAACAGAGTCCCATCCTGCCAGCCTCCCTCTTCTCCTCCCCATCAATGAGTCAAATAGGTAGCAATCAGGGTGGGCAGGGCTTGATTTGGGGGCTCCATGGAGAAGGCAGCATTGCAGTTGAGATTGGGCAGGTTTTGCTTGGAGGACAAAGTGCAATCACCAGGAGAAAGGCACGGGGCTATGTCAGACTTGTGAAACTGGAAGCATTCTGGGAATGGGACCTGCCCGTAGTTTAGTTTTGCCCACTGGCGTGTTGCTGTTTTAGCATGGGTAAACTAAACATCTTCCTTCACTCACCTGCTTGCCATCATCCATTGTATGGAGGGCAATGAAAAAGGAAGCACAGTAGGGAGCCCAGTCTCTACATGCAGCTCAAATACCTCCTGGCTGACTCCACAGGCGTGGTTTGGAGGCATCTCTCGGCGGTCTAATCTTCTTGCACAGGGACAATGAATAGCTCCTTCCCAACGCAGACAGCTCCTCTCATTCCCCAATAATGCTCACTTGTGCAGACTCCTTTGTGCATTGGACTCAAAATCTAAACCTTTCCACCAGAAAGGGATGCACGTAAGTAGATGAAGTCAAAACTGTTGGCCGTAAGCAACAGTCTGAAATGTCCTTTTGGAAGACAAGGCTCCAGCTCAGCCCAGGCACAGACAAGGACCCTATCCTTCAGGGCCGAGGCTCAGAGACCTGAGAACAAAAACTAAAGTGAACCTTGAGGCCCCTTCAGCAGACCTCAAGGCCAAAAAGGAATATCTTTTCCAAAAGAATAAGATAAATCTTATTTTAGGGTTCTCTTGCATCTATTTCCAGAGTGATGCAAAAACTAACTTTATTGTGTGTGTGTGTGTGTGTGTATATATATATTTTTGTTTGTTTGTTTGTTTTTGTTTTTGTCAGTCTCGCTCTGTCGCCCAGGCTGGAGTGCAGTGGCGTGATCTCAGCTTACTGCAACCTTCACTACCTGGGTTCAAGCGATGCTTCTGCCTCAGTCTCCCGAGTAGCTAGGACTACAGGTGTGAACCACCACGCCCAGTTAACTTTTGTATTTTTAGTAGAGGTGGGGTTTCACCATATTGGCCAGGCTGGTCTCGAACTCCTGACTTCATTATCTGCCCGCCTCAGCCTCCCAAACAGTGCCCAGCCTTTATTGGGTATTCTTTTAATGTGCCAAACACTACTTTAAAAGCTTTTTATGTCTTACCCCATGTAATCTTCACAGTATTCCAATGAATAAGATGACATTATTACTCCCAGTTTGCAGGTGAGAAATCTACTCTCCATGAAGCTAAACATTTGTCCAGGGTTATTCAGCTAATAAATGGAGGAGTCAAGAGATCTGACGGCAGAATGTCCACTCTTGATTTCTGCCTAATATGCCCCCACCTCTTTTTCCAGTACAAGAACAGGTATTCTTATAAGAAAGAAGACCACAGAGGCACCTTTCTATCCCCCAGGAGCTTACCGGAGGCCCTAAACCTGATATGAATGCTTCAAATAAATTCTGCAGAAGCAAAGTTGGTACATTTTTGTCACCAGAGACTTTGCAGTTAGCTTTGCCTTTAAATCTTCTACCAACCCTTTAAGTCCAATAATGTGTCTAAAAATCAAATGAAGCTGTGGAAACTACCATATTAGATAGGAAAGCTTACCATTCATTTGGAGAGATCAAAAAGAGACACTGTGGACTTAGTACAATGTAGACATGGACCTCTGAACACAAGAACTATTTAGAGCTAAGTATTTGAGATGCAAGTCAATGCATCTTAAAGCTACCTGCATTTTTTTTTTCCAGAATAGAAACTCAACATAGTAGGATAGTTCCTTAAAAAGCATACTAACAATAAAACCTCACTCTGCAACCGCCTACATGGGCAACTGGCTGCCAGCGCCTGTGTAAGAGCTTGGGGTAAGGTGGAGGGGTGGGTGGGGGAAGCGGAGAGTGAAATTCTATTTCCAACTTAAGTTTTTCCAGATGGTACTCTAAAGCATAAATTGGTGAAATTTTGAAAACAAAAGTGAAGTTAGAGACAAGGCAAATCTAGTATCTGAACGACCCTTTCTTTGGAGATGTTCTCCCAACAATTCAGAACACCTTCCAAAGGTTATCTGAATGAGACAATATTTAGGCAGCAAATTATGGTGGATGGTGTCAGCATTCTACTCAACTCTCTGCTTTTCTCTTTAAAAAACTGTTCCCGTGTTCCTTCACACTGGCTTCAATGTGTGCTTTTGTCCTTAACAATCTGTACCTGCAACTTTCCTTGATGACACTTCTTAGTTTCTGAATTCTCCTTGCCCACAAGCACAAAGAGCCTAAAGTGCCTGAGGGTTCCTGGCCCTTGGAGGGGCCTCACACAGAGTCCGATGCTGGAGGTGAAAGCCCTGCTCCTGTGCATCTAGCTGGGGGGTCAAAGGCAGCAGGATCGCTTGCCCTCCAGAGCTGCCCGCCATGGGATCAGGGTGATGCTACTCTGCACGCGACTTCATCTGAAACTTCATTTGGGTTCTCCATCCACTCCCGTCTTACTTTCCCTAGCACTTACTGGGTTCTCCTGGAAGCACTTCCTTCATAAATCAATTGCACACAAATCCCAAACTCAAAGTCTGCTTCTAGAGAAACTGAAGGGATTTTTAAAGTAAGGAGGATGCCAAAGTCAATTAACAAATGCTACACGAAAGGTTCTGGCAATAAATAAGAAACGAGGCCAGGCACGGTGACTCATGCCTGTAATCCTAACACTTTGGGAGGCCTAGGCGGGAGGACTGTTTGACTTCAGGAGTTTGAGACTATTCCAGACAACATGATGAAACCCTGTCTCTAAAAAAAAAAGTAAAAAAAAAAAAATTAGCCAGGCATGGTGGCATGTGCCTGTAGTCCTAGCTACTCAGGAAGCTGAGGTGGGAGGATCGCTTGAGCCTGGGAGGTTGAGGCTGCAGTGAGCTGAGATTGTGCCACTGCACTCTGGCCTGGGTGAAAGAGTGAGAGAAAGAAAGGAAAGAAAGGAAGGAAAGAAAAGAAAGAAAGAAAAAGGAAAGGAAAGGGAAAGGGAAAGGGAAAGGCGTGGCTCAGAGGCTCACATCTGTAATCCCAGCATTTTGGGATTGGACAGATCACGAGGTCAGGAGATCGAGACCATCCTGGCTAACACGGTGAAACCCCGTCTCTGCTAAAAAATACAAAAAATTAACCGGGCGTGGTGGCGGGCGCCTGTAGTCCCAGCTACTCGGGAGGCTGAGGCAGGAGAATGGCGTGAACCCGGGAGGCGGAGCTTGCAGTGAGCGGAGATCTTGTCACTGTACTCTAGTCTGGGTGACAGAGCGAGACTCCATCTCAACAAAAAAAAAGAAAAGAAAAGAAAAGAAAGAAGGGAAGGAGGGAGGGAGAAAGAAGGAAAGAAAGAAAGAGAGAAAGGAAGGAAGGAGAGAGAAAGAAAGAAGGACGGAAATAAAGAAAAGAAAGGAAGAAAGAATGGAAGGAAGAGAAAGAGAGTAAGGAAGGAAGGAGAGAGAAAGAAGGAAGGAAGTAAAGAAAAGAAAGAAAGAATGGAAGGAAGGAAGAGAAAGAAAGAGAGACGAAGGAAGGAATGAGAGAGAAAGAAAGAAGGAAGGAAATAAAGAAAGGAAAAAAGGAAAGAATGGAAGGAAGGAAGAAAAAAGAGAGAGAGAGAGAGAGAAAGAAAGAAAGAAAGAAAGAAAGAAAGAAAGAAAAAGAAAGAAAGAAAGAAAGGAAGAAAGAAGTAAAGTGGCAAGGAGGTCATCATTATTTCAGATCGAAAGAAAGAGAAAAGAGAGAAACAGAGAGAGAGAGAGAGAGAGTGATATGGCAAGAAGGCCATTATTTCAGGTCCCAAGAGGTGCTAGCTCCACTTTGAAAGAATTTTCTGGACTAAGTCAATCTTCATCGGCAATGGCACTTTCGAAATTTGCATCAGACATGTCCATGGGCTACCAAAGGTCTCCCCAGTGGAAGAGCTGTTGTCATCCTCTCCCATTCCCGCTTCCACGTCTTATTATCAAGATTAAAGTCAAGATATTACTCAAACAAATTGTTTCCTCTTGGACATTATCACAGGATTAAAGTTTCCCATTACTGGCATCCTTTTTCTGACTTTTTCATCAGCATTTTCAGTATAAAAACCTTTCACTGTGAAGTCAAATATGCATGATCCTTTTAATGTATGTACTTTATAATGAGATTTTTGTCGCCATAAATTTGTCTTCTTGTGTCCTCTATTTCTACCTTATAATACCCTGAGGTCTGGTAACCAGAGTCATTCTGGAAAAAAACAACTGGAAAGGTTATAGCTTGAGCCAAGTCGTGCTACACATCTTCCTTTTATTCCTGGGCTTCATTGCTCGGTTTTCCTTTATTTTCCTCATTCATTCAATTGTTTGGTCATTCCAATGACATTTCTGGAACGCTTGTTGTTTGTTGGTTACTGTTCTTGGTGACAGAGAGGTAGGGTTAACGATGAGCTAAAAGAAGATGAAGATCAGGTGGTGGCCTGGGACGGGCTCCTGGAGCTGATTCTGCACGCTCTCTCCAGCTCCACGCTCTCTCCAGCTCCACGTGCAGCGACATTGCTTTGGTAGTTTGAAATTGGCCACGGTGGAGTATTTATACTACGAAAATTGGCAGACACCACAAATCAGGGCTTCTTTATTCCAGCTCCCAGAGGACACTGCTGAAGACTGTCACTTTTCTAGAGCACACAGTCTGTAGGGGAGGTGGACATTAAATAAACAATCACAGCAACCAATGTAAATTGGCAACTGTAAGAAAAGATGAAGAGCAGAGGTATTTGGTGAAGTAAGAGTCTATCTCAGAGGACCTGAGTGTAGCCAGGGAGGCCAAGGACAGTTTTTCAGAGGAGACCATGCTTGGGATGTGAACCCCAATGAAGAATGGATAGAGGCAAAGGGAATTCCAGGCAGAAGGAACTGCAGGCACAAATGCTCTGTTGCTGGGGAGAGGAAAATGGACCAGAAAACAAAGACAAAAAAACCAGGTGGCTGAACTACCCAGAGGGCTTGGGACTGAGGTGGGAGATGCAGTCGAGCTGTGAGTAGAAGAAATTTCAAGTTTTTTTTTTTTTTTTTTTTTTTAATGTCCATTGTAACTTTATTCACAGTATCGCAGTAGCCAAAGGTGAAAACAACCTGTCTCCTGACAGATGAACGGATAAACTAAATGTAGTATATCCACATAATGGCAAATTATTCAGTTACAAGAAGGAAAGAAGTTCCGAGTCATGGTTCTGCGTAAGTGAACTTTGTCCACACCATGAGAAGTGAAATAAGCCAGACATATTGCATGATTCCACTAACACGAAACATCGACAATAGGCCAATCTATAGAGACAGAAAGTATATTTAGAGGGGCTGGGTGGGGGGGACAATAGAGTTATTGCTGATGGTTACAGAGCTTCTGTTTGGGGTAATGAAAAAGCTTCAGTGGAGATGGTGGCACAACATGGTGAATCTAATTAATTCCACTGAATTGTAGACTTAAAAATTGCTAAAACGGCAAATTTTAAGGACATTTCAAGTCTTTTACAGTCACATTGAGCGTTGTCTCTTTCACAGTCAGAAAACTCTGGCCAGTCGAATCCAAGCCACAGCTTGTTTATATGCAGCTCCTGAGCTAAAAATGGATTTTATATTTTTGAACTTAAAAAAAAGAATGTGCAGCATAAAAAGTATATGGCTCACAGAGCCTAAAATATTGCTATCTCACCCCTTCCAGGAAAAGCTGGCCAATGCCTGGCCTTTGCTATATAAGAAACGGGAAATTATTAAAACTTTAAAAATAAGCAAATAACATTTATTTTAATATGAAAATGCTTGGGAATAGCTTCCCTAGGAGACATCATGGGGTAGTCAAATACTTACTCCCACTGAGAATGAATAAGTTTAAATGTAAGAGTTGACTTGAGGGTATTCTGAATAAGAAGAAGTGGAAAATAAATGAAAGGGCAGAAGCCACACAGGCAATGCAATAAAAATTGCCATAAGGATAAGAATTCACAGACCAGGCTTATTTGTATAGATACTAATAAGCACAAAATAATCTTAGTTTAAACAGGAAAAAATAGGCCAAGCTAAATTATAACCTGTTGCAGTGGGGAAAAAAATGAAAAAAAACCCCAAAAAACCCACATTTTCAGATGAGCTATGGGTCCTACAGAACTGTCCATAGGACACTGGAATGTCACACAGAGTACGGGACAATTCTTCATGATATGAAACCACTGCACATGCTGCAGGACACCTGTCAACCCAGGCCCTGCCTACTATAATGGCCAGCAGCAAACCCCAGTGATGATCACAGCCAGAGACACCTCCCAAACCTCCAAAGAGAAGCTGGACTTGCTTCGTGTCTAAGATCCTTAGGTGAGTTTAATTATTCTTAGGGGGGTTCTTCTCTGGCCTGGGTGGGCTTCTGTTCAGAAGTGGTCATTTTATGTTCTTTCCTCCAGCAGAAAAAGCTACTTTTATGCACTGAGATCTTTCATGTAAAGATCCAAAGGTGGGTTCCATGAGGATGGAAAGTACCAGGTGTGGAGTCTCCTTGAGGCAACGGAGACGAGGGGAGCAGGCAGGGATTCTTTGCTCTTTTCACAATGCGATGGTGGGACAGTCTCCACCTGAAACTTGTAGCCACACCCACCTTCCATCTGATCACTCAGCTGGGGACTCTGGCCAGGGGATGCTGAGTGGGTGTGCAGCAGGAATGCTCTCTAGATCAGTCCACAGAAGCGTGAAGATCAGGAAAGGCTGCTGTCAGGAAGTCCATCCAAACAGGGATGAGGTCAACATGGCTGCCATCCTCTTAGCCAAGTCATTCCTGACCCTTTTCCTGGACGCCTCCCACTGTGCAATGGTGGCTTTTTCCTGCCTTGCCCTGATGATGAAGGTGGCTTGTTGAGCCTGTGTCACGACACATAGCTCCTCCTTGTATAGGCTCACCGCTGGGGGCTGAAAAGGTGTGGCCAAGCAAGCAGTCAATCCGTGAGTGGAATCCTTCTCATCTAGAAACACAAACGCAGCTTCCTGTGCTCACGGCATCCTGGGATGCGCCGGGACACTTCCACCTGCAAAGCAGCCCCCTTGAGTCCTCCACATTCAAAGGGATGTCGAGAGAGTGACTTGACTCAAACGGTTAATGGCTTGAAAACATCACAGTGTTTGGAGTGTTGGGAATGCATCAGAGGCAAACCAGAGACGATGTATGTAGAGCAGGTAGGAAATTCAAATGAACTAAGACTGCAGGAGATATACAGGTGAGCTTGCGTGGACAGCAGGGGAACTGGCAGGACTGATGCTCATGGTGTATAGATATGAGATTCTGTTTAGATCTTTCTAAGCTCCTGCTGATAGAATCACCCTCTTCTTGCCCAGTGTCTCTCTCCACTGGCTACTGCTTACTGCAGATTTGCAAGGGAGCAGACACCACAGGGGTATTCACTGTGCCTGGCCCCATCATCACAAAACTTTTAAAGCATATAGAGTGGCTTTCCCTGAAGAAATAGAGGTCAAATGGAGAAACTGGAAGCAGGGAAGACATGTGAATAAATATAGGGTTTTCTTGTGTCTTAGTATGAGTTATGGAATGTTCCACTGACATAAAGTCAGGCCCCATTTAATGATCTCTTCTCACTGAGTATTTGTAACCCAAATGTCTATCACAAATGCTACTGTTGACTGCTGCCTCCATACACAATACAATAACATGCAAATATCACACAACTCTATTGCAAAGGGATATTTAGAATCTTTTAAAAGATGTCATATTTAATAAAAACAGTGAGTGAAATCTTGGAGAAAACCACTTGTACTACTTGATCGCCACATAAAATGATTGACAAACAGGAATAGGGTAGAATTAAATGTGTTAGGGTTCAAAAAAGAGGCAAATCAACAAGGATGATGACACATTTGGCACTTCAAAAACATGTGATGTGCCTGAGAAAAGCTCAAGATAAGCCTTTTAGAAAACTTGATGAAGACCTAGATTACTTTTTCAAAATCAATCAAAACTGAAGGGGTGTTCATTTACTTATTTACTTATTTTTCTGAGAAGTTGCTTCTCCCACGCAATCCATACTGGTTTCATTCGGTCTTTACCTAGGAATAAACCCATGGTTCTAATTGTAACTCTTGTTTAAGATAAAACACCTTATCTTTTTGATTTCAAGTGTCATTTCTAAAGATAAGTCATTTCTAAAGTTCAGTTCCCAATCAAATCTTGTTGATTCCTATTTTTATTACGCCCTCTCGACTTCTGTCTTGCATAGAGTGACTTTAAATGATCTTTCATGGATACCTATTGTTCCTAGTTAAAGAGAGTTTCCAACATTCAGAAGTACAAGGGAGGTAGAGCTGTGGTGGGAGGGATGAAGAACTAGGAGCCTCCAAAGAGAGGCAACATTCTATTTAAAAGTGAAATGTCCTTGAAGTCCTCCTGGAGCAGCCCCCACCGTCCCGCCCACCCCCGTCTGAAAGTGTTTTCTGCACGTGAGCTGGAATCTCTGCTACAGACAAATATAGAAAGAAAATAAAGCTAACTCTTTCATCTCCACATCATGACATTTCAAAAAAAAAAAACATATTCGCCTGGAAATGAAGATATATTTTATTTTTATATATTTCTTTTTTGTTGGGAGTTTTTTCCTATTAAAAAAAATTTGCATGCCACAGACACATTAGCATTCTTGCTAGGGCTGCAGACTGTTCAAGATCACATCTTGTCTGCATAAACAGGTATCTGGGATGCCTTAAACTCTTTCTGCTCAGCATCTGTGATGAAGCCCTAGATGAGACTTGAGCAGAAAACACAAAATCAGAATACTGTAGAATTGGCAAGGAAGGTAAGCAAACCAATTATACACAATTAGTTTCTGAATATCTAAATCTCTCCTCTTTAGGGATTAGAAAAAGGGTCTGTCTTTGAAGTACCAGCTCTGCCTGCAGACTCCTTCAACCTTCTAACTTTAATTGACACGGTACAGCATTTCCCAGTTGACTGTGTTCTCAAGAATTTTTAATTAGAAGTTTTCCATCTGCTATATCTGGTAACTCAGTGCTTCTTTGTATACCCTTTCCTCCATCTTTGTTTATTTTGTTAATATTTTTAGAGAAAACACATTAGGAATGATTTCTCTACACTCCATCTAAGGAGGATACGTCATCAGGTCAAAAGAAGGCAGCTTTGCTTGACAAGGTTTTTGGTGCCTAGTCTTAGGGAAAGCAATATCATAGCTCACAGGTGATAGTAACTGGACCGTCTCCAGCAAACAAGTGAGCTTGTGTCCCCAAACGTCTACACCTGACAGCTAAATTGCACGTGGACTCTGAAGCGCATAAAATCTAACACCGTCAGCTCAATACTGAAATAAATGATGAGCAAAGACCATTTTTCCTTATCTCGCCACAATCTCTTTAAGCATGTAGCTGAATTGCTGAGTAAAAGAAATGCTTTCCATTCATTTGAAAATGCAAACAGGATTATTAATTGATAGTGATGATCAATGTTAACTCTACTAATGGTTTTCTCAACTCCCATCTGACATGACAAATGAAAGTGCTGAGAGGCTCAGATGTTTCTGTTTGATTCTTTTGTGGTAAAAAAAAAAAAAAAATTCAAATATGTATCTAGTTGATTCCTCATATGAAAGAGATGATTCTGTTTCTTTAGGCTTAGCTGTTAAATTCCCAAGTGAAAAAGCTATGCCACATCTATGATCAATACATAATTGTGTTTCGGCCTTCAAGTGCTCAGGGTCTGAAGTTGAAGAATTAATTTGCTGGTTGAGGTTAATAGAATGTCAATTAATTTCTTGGTATAAATGTCAATACATTCAGTTAAGCCTTGTGATTTAAATATAATTAAAGATAAACTTTAAGTCAATGTTGCCTTTGTCGTTTTGGGTATGGTGAGTGATTTACTAAAATCTCAGAAAGCCGCAGGGAAAAAGAATTTGATCAAGAAGTTTGCTTTTCTCATACAACCAGTTAGGTGTGTTTGTTATCAGTTTCATGTGAAGGAAACAGAATGAACTGCATCTTCTTTTATCTCAGGCTTCAAACATCCATTTATTAACCTTAACAGTTCATGTCACTCACAAAGAGTTTTTACAGTGTGGAAAGTCATTTGTTCATCATGAACACTCTCCAGATAAGATAGCAGAATAAGCAGTGAAATGCAGTGGTTAAGTAAATGGAATTTAAAGTGAATTACACTTGGAATAGAATCCCGATATGGTATTAGCTGTGTTATACAATACTTAACTCCTTGAGCCTCAGGTTTTTAAACAATAAAATGGTCAGTTATTATAACTCTCTTTGAGTGATTGTCAGTCCTCTGGGTATGGCATGCAGATGGTGCACTGAAAAACTCTAGGTGGTATCATTCACATAGTTAATGTGGTACATCTTTAAATTGTTCAGTGTACAACCTGTACAACTGTATGAGGCAGTCATAGCACTCAGAGTGCTGAACTGAGATCATTTATGCAACGTATTTAGGACTATGCCTATGAAAAGCTTGCAGAGGGATTTGGGGAGACATAGAGTGTAATTTTGTAGTTGTAATTGGGAATCAAGCCTGAGATAAGTTTTGTAAGTGTTTATGGGGACTGAGGTGATGTTAATTGCTATTCCCAGGAAAGTTAGTGCTTTTATCTCACTTTGTCTGGCATCTCCCCTCACCATGGACCCTTATACAAAAATTGAAGGAGTACACCTCTTACTCCTGGAAGAAGATGCATTAATTCCAGGCTTCATTATAGCAGGTGTTCAAGGTGCTGGAATGAACACAACAGGAAAGGTCTCCGCACTCATGGAGACTGCACATTCCAGTGGATGTGAGAACTCCGATGGAAGTACACTGAAGGCAAAAACTCAGTCTCATCCAGACTGAAGAGGGTACCTTATGTTTATCCAAACACTTTCCACTTTCATTTGTCATGTCAGATGGGAGTTGAGAAAACCATTATTAGATTTAGCAATGATCATCACTCTCAATTAATAATTCTGTTTGCATTTTCAAATGAATGCACAGCATTTCCTTCTACTCAGGCAATTCAACTGCATGCTTAAAGAGATCATGGCTAAAGAAAAATCACCTTTGCTTGTCATTTATTTCAGTATTGAGCTGATGGTGTTAGATTTTATGTGCTTCGGAGTCCACATGCAATTGAATTGTCAGGTGTAGATGTTTGGGGACACAAGCTTGTTAGAGGCAGTCCAGCTGCCATCACAGGTGAGCTAAGATACCACTTTCCCTACGAATTGGCACCAGAAACCCTTGTCAAGAGAGAATTTGTCTTAAGAGACTTGACTAGTCCTATCCAAAGCTAAGGCCTGAAGAACAAATTGGAGAAGAATAAATGCCTGTCCTAGGAGGGTTTCTTGAAAGCAGACACTGGGGCGGCATTTTGGATGCAAGGTGTTCGTTAGGGATAATCATATGTCAAGGGAAGAAAGAGGAACCAGGATGGAGCAGGGGGAGAAGAGACGCTTTTCTGTACTGAGGAGCAAGCCCAACCAAGCCCCCGTCACCCCGCAGGGAGCCTTGGAACAAGAACCACCTGTACGAGGATCCCAGAGGGGGCTGAGGCAGGTAGGTCTTTCCACCTTACCTCAGTGTGTCAATCACTGGGTGTGTGATTCTCTGGAAAGGGCGTGACCTTGGATGAGGCAGCTCCTGGCACTAGAGGTAGAACTGACGTCTGAGAGGAGCTGAATGGAGGCTGTCTGCTGAGCACACGTGCTGCAGGGGAACAGCAGAACCTTCCTGGACAGGGAATCCAGGCAGCGCATCTCCTTCCCCCTGCAATGCCCGCCCGGCACTGTCCACCCGCCCCCCACATCCACACCTACCGAGAGAGCAGTCCCTCAGAGGGAACTTTCCTAAACTTTAGTCACTCAAGGCTTGATGGACTCGTTCTATTTTTGAATAACTCATATAAAAATAATTCTTAAAATAAAAACATCTTAAAAATGTTTAAATAAAATAATTAAATTCTTAAAAAAAAAAAAAAAAAAAAACACTCACCAGGATATTATCATATCATCTTGTATATTTTGTTTTAGTAAACACAGTCTTAGGGAAAAGCCCTGTGTTACGGTTTGGGTCTGTGTCTCCGCCCAAGTCTCAAGTTGAATTGTAATCCCCAATGTTGGAGGCGGGTCTGGTGGGAGGTGACTGATCAGAGGGGTGGATTTCTCATCAATTGTTTCGTACCATCCCCTTGGCACTGTCCTCACAATAATGAGTGACTTCTCACAAGATCTGGTTGTTTGAAAGTGTGTGGCACCTCCCTGCTCCCTCTCTCTTGCTCCTGTTCCGGCCATGTGACATGCCTGCTTCCCCTTCACCTTCTGCTATGATTGAAAGCTTCCTGAGACCTGCCCAGAAGCTGAGCAGATGCCAGTGCTGTGCTTCCTGCACAGCCTGCAGAACCACGAGCGAATTAAACCTCTTTTCTGTATAAATTGCCCAGTTTCAGGTCTGTCTTTATAGGAATACAAGAATGGACTAATACGCCATGTGAGCTCTAGGACCAGGCATCGCTGGGATGCTTCTGTCATAAGATGTGATTCAACAGGCATTAACTGAGGTATTCTGGTGTGAAAGGAGCCACAAGTATGGAAAGACAGGGCCAGCATGGCTTTGAGTTAGAGGCAGGGCAGGGTTCAACAGGAGGGGGCTGAGAATCCCTGTGCAGAGATCAAATGACCCTCTTTCTCCGGGAGCCACACACACACAGACGGGCTGTAAACAGATGGGATGAATCTCTAGGAAGATGCTGTGGCTTTGGGGCTTTAGGGTGGAGTTTGCACTATGCCCAGTGGGAATGCTTGCCTGCTCACAAAAGAGCTGCCGTCCTGGAGGAAGCATGGGGTGAGAAGGCAAGGATCTTCAGCCTCTGAGACAATGAATGGACCATGCCACGCCATGCTGACAGGCACTGAAAACCAACTGCGTGGAGGACACCGGCTGAAGACAGGGTGGCCCATTTGATGGATGCAACTAGCAAGACCTGCCCAAGACGACCCTCAGCCAAGGACGAATCATGGTGCTGGAGAAGCCTCAGTACAATTTACGCCTTCATTTGCTGGTGCATAGAATAAAGTGTTTATTGTTTGTGGGATTTATTTACTTATTTATTTGCACAGTATCTGTCTGTCTGTCTATCCATCTGTGTACTTACCGCTTTCAGGTGGCTAGTGGCTGGCAGGAAGGTATGAGTGAGAGAGGTGGCATGAGAATAAACACTACACACATTCGCTTACTTGAGTGTCCATAGAACCATCCCTTTAGAGAACGTCCCCTCCCTGATCCATGTGCCTCAAATGCAGCAGCCAATTCCATTACAGGTGTGGGCATGGACCCAGGCTGTCCCAAAGACCCTGCCCTGCCAGTCTTCAGAGTCCCTTGGGGAATACGGCACTGGTGTGGATGCCAGGGGAGCAGGGGCCTTCTTCAGTGTGACGGGCTGCAAGGTCAAATGGATGGAGTTGTTTGTGGCCTTCCCTGTGGCCAAGAGGCTGAGTGGTAGCCAGAGGCAGACAGAAAGGCCTGGGGACATAATTTGAATACTTGGATCCAGCCAGAACTGATGCCAGTCCCAGCCCTGGATGTTTTTAGTTAGATAGATAGGTTAAGGAAGCTCTTTCTTTTTCCTTTCCTTTTCTTTTTTTTTTCTGAGACAGAGTCTTGCTCTGTCACCCAGGCTGGAGTGCAGCAGCACAATCCTGGCTCACTGCAACCACCGCCTTCCTGGTTCAAGTAATTCTCCTGCTGGAATTCCACGCAACTACCACCATGCCTGGCTAATTGTTGTATTTTTAGTAGAGATGGGATGTGACTATGTTGACCAGGCTGGTCTTGAACTCCTGACCTCAAGTGATTCACCCACGTCAGCCTCTCAAAGTGTTAGGATTACAGGTGTGAGCCACAGAGCCTGGTCTCTTTTTCCATTTCTTTAAAATTTGGGTTGCTGTTGTTTATAATTAAAATACTGAGTAACACTCCTGGTATCTGTCTGGTAGCTCAAAGCTAAAGAAGTGTAATGTCTGTCATGCAGTTAAAACTCCAACTGAAGATCTACATATGCAAAATGTGTGTGTGTACACATACACAAATACATATGTATATATGCACACATCATGTATAAATATACCTTACACATATGTCTGTATATCCGTGTGAAATATTCCTTAACCCCTTCCACATTCTCCATTCTTGTTTGAGCTTATAAACTGTGTCCTATAACCATGTCTTTTGCATTACCATTCTGTTCATTTGTTTAATTTAAATACCTATTTGCATATTGGCTTCTTTTAGCTGCAAGTGAATGCTTTGAGGATAGGGAATCTCTCTCCCTCTCTCCCTCCCTCCCTTCCCTTCTTCATTCCTTTCCTTCCTTTCATCTGAACTGTTACTTATTATTTTTATTTTTACACTCAACCGTACAGACCCCATATGTTCCGGGTTCTCCATCGATGAGCATTCAATGATTACCTGATTCAATGACTGTGGGCAGTGTTGCAAACTGTTGACTCAAAATCCATTCCCTCTTTCCTCCTTACCAACAGAGACCAATTCATTTGAGCTGTCAACCTTTCCACTAAAAAAAAACCCCAAAAGTCTCTGACATGAGGTCATGTGTATATTTCTGGCCAATGAGCTGTAAGCAGAAATCTATTTCACATCATTTTCCGAAAACACGTTCTTTGCCAGATAAAGAGGTGCAGTTTTAGAGGACACGTATGCCTCTTATCCTCCCTCTTTCCTCGTTCCCACCTGGAATACTGATGTGATGCAGGAGGCTCAGCTGCCATCTTGTGACAGTGAGACGGCACAGCAGAAGGATAGGAGGTTGAAACCCCAAGGTATCATTCAGCTGTGATACCAGCCAAGGAGTAGCTACTTTCATCTTCTTGTTTGAGATACACGAATCCCAGTGTTTAAAGGCTATTCCACTTGAACCTTTGTTCTATGTAGCTGACTGACATCCAAACAGCATAGAGGGCACATGCCTCTCTCTGTGTCTGTGCATATCTGTGGTGTCTGTGTGCAGACCTGCCAAAATACAGGAGACAAAGCTGGGAAAATAGGGCGTGTCTTCCAGGACACAAAGCGACAGAGAGCTCACTGCCCACCTCCCTCAGCAATGATCCAACTCTTAAAAAACTTCACTTGATTAAACGTATCTGTTCCTCATGCTGTTTTTTTATTAATTAATTCAGATATCGGTCCTGCCGTATTCACAGTCAGACACCTCAGTCTTGCCGGGTGGATCAGGTAGGAAACATGGCACTCATCCTATGAAATGCTACATTCATCTTTGCTAGGACGCTTGGGGATATGATGATAGGAATTGGCCATCAGGTCTAAAATGCTCACAGGAAGCTGGGTCTCACCAGCAGAAGCTGGCTGCCCCTCTGTCTTTTATTCTTTAAACATCCCACCTAGCCACTAAGAGGCTGCTTGGGGCAGATTTAAATAGCGGGGCTCTGTCTGCCAGAGGGCTAATTTGCAAAGATTGCTGCGTGATGAGAGTGACACGAGACATGACAATTGGATTTTTCAGCAGCAAAGAGAACAACTGAAGTACAAACTGTCATCTGAAGCTACAAACAGGAAAAAGGAGGGGAGAAGCTTCCTTAAAAAAGAGATTAAAGCCAGGTGAGATCAAGCAATTTTCGCATGCTTGTAAGCTCTCTGTATCTCCTCACACATATAAGGATATGGTACCGGGGAAGGGATCTCAAATTCAAATGCTGCAGAAGCCAGGTGGGTCACACAGCGGGAGCACAGCCAGTGCGGGACAGTGGCAGGGGTGGGGGCTGTGGCCAACTGTGGCCCTAATTCATGGGGCTCCCCTACCCAGATCCACCTGTCATTCTTGGATGGCATACAGGGTCAGTGTCTTCTGGTGTTGTTTTCCAGGAGAAAGTCACAAATCCAGTTCTCAAACATTGAAAGCCTTGATTTTTAAACACTGTTCACAAATTCAAATTTTCTTAAAAACACCATGCAGGCCAAACAAATATGCCTTCATACAGGAATTGGCACAAAGTCCTCTGATGTGCAATGTCTTCAAAGAGACATTGAGAAACATTTCATCCTTTGTTTCCCTGGAGCCATGACAGTGAATGATTTTTAAAGAATTTTCCTTTTTTTCACAAATCCATGGTTCCCAAATGAGGCCAGCCTGTTTGGTCTTTCGTGTGAATTAATGAATTGCTCCTTCGCTCTATAGCGGCAGCTCTGCCAGCTGTGAGGCTTGGTGGGAGGTGGGAGGCTGGGATTCGGAGCCCCTTGCACGCAGAACAACTTGTATAGTCAGGTTCATTTATGAAGGGCCTCCATTAGGTTCCAGCCTCAGTGTTGAAGGTATATTCTTTCCTCTCCAGATTTTATGAGTTCACTTTTCTTCATAAAGACTTCTATTCACAATAGCGAACGACCTAAGTGTTCATTAATGAATAAGTGGATAAACAAATGTGGTTTACAGACACAGTGGAATATGAGCCACAAAAAAGAATAAAATTCTGTCACTTTCAGTAACATAAATGGAACTGGAAGTCATTATGTTAAGTAAAATAAGCCAGGCAGAGAAAGACAAATATTGCGTGTTCTCACTTATGTGGGAGCGGACATAGCGTCTCTCATAAAGGTAGAAAGTAGAATAATAGTCACATGGGGCTGGAAAGGGAAGATGGGAGGGGAGATGAGAAGTTGGTTAATGAATACAAAAATACAGTTAGATAGAAGAACTATGTTCTAGTATTTGATAGTACAATAGAAAAAGTATAGTTAACAATAATTAATTATAGGTTACAAAATAGCCACAGGGGAAGAATTTTAACATTCTCAACACAAAGAACAGATAAATGTTTGATGTGGTAGACCCAATTTCCTTGATTTGATTGTTATATTGTTGTAGGTACCCCCAAAATATGTACAACTATGACAAATCAATAAAAAAGTACAAAAGACTTCCTAAAACAAAGTCACACTAAGTTTTCAAAAATATTACATTTTAAATTATTGTTGTTACTGTGGTGATGATGATGGTGGTGGTGAGGATGATGATGGTGATGGTGATGATGGTGGTGATGGTGGTGGTGATGATGATGATGGTGGTGATGATGATGGTGGTGGTGATGATGATGATAGTGGTGGTGATAATGATGATGCTGATGATGGTGATGATGATGGTGATGATGGTGATGGTGATGATGGTGGTGATGATGATGATGATGGTGGTGGTGGTGATGATGATGATGGTGGTGGTGGTGATGATGATCATAATGGAGATAATGATGGTGGTGATGATGATTATAATGATGGTGACAATAATGATGTGATCATGGTGATGATGATGTGATGATGACGATAATGATGGTTGTGGTGATTATGATGATGATGGTGATAATGGAGACGATGATGTGATATTGATGATAGTGGCAATGGTGATGTTGGTGACAATAATGATGTGATGATGATATAATGACAATGATGATGTGATAATGGTGATAATGAAGACAGTGGCAATGATAATGGTGGTGAAGGTGATGATTATGATGGTGATGATAATGATGTTGGTAACAATGATGATATGATGATAGTAACAATGATCATGATAGATGGTGGTGATGATGGTGATGATGGTGGTGATGATGATGGTGATGGTGATGATGGTGTTGATAATGATGATGGTGACAATGATAATGTGATCATGGTGATCATGATGATGGTGATGATGATGATGATGATATGATGGGGTGTTTAGAACTGGAAAACATGGAAGTCTATACATAGCTGTACATATCTGCTGAACCTAGTTCAGTGTGTGGTGATATCAAGAGACTTTCCAAGTCTTGTCTGTCCCCATGTTTCTTGCTGTGTCACAGCCATGAGTTGTGAGGCATGTTCTGGTGGATGAGATACATGCCACAGCCCAGATCCTGAGATGCCAGCATTCCTGTTGTGATAGTTAGCATGTGAGCCAGTGTGATGGTAATTTTATATGTCAACTTAAGTTAGCTAAGGGATGTCCAGGTAGCTGATAAATGTTGTTTCTGGGTGTGTCTGTGAAGACATTTCTGGAAGAGATTAGCATTTGAATTAGCAGACTGAGTAAAGAAGATGGACCCTTACCAGGGTGGGTGGGCAACCTCCAATCCAAAGCTGGCAATGCCAAGGAAACAGATTATTCCTCAGAGTCTCTAGGAGGAACTAGCTCTGTCAATAGCTTTCCTTTACCCCAATGAGACTGACTTCAGACTTCTGACTCTAGAACAACTGCAGGAGAGTAAATTTGTATTGTTTTAAGCCAGGGGTCCCCAGTCCCTGCACCATGGACCAGAACCAGTCCATGGCCTGTTAGGAACTGGGCCACAAGATAGGAGGTGAGTGGTGGGCTAGCAAGTGAAGCTTCATCTGTATTTACAGCCGCTCCCCATCGTTCATGCTACCACCTGTGCTCCACCTCCTGTCAGATCAGGATCAGCAGTGGCATTAGTGGCTACATGGTAGGAGGTAAGCAGTAGGCTAGCGAGTGAAGCTTCATCTGTATTTACAGCTGCTTCCCATCATTCATGTTACCACCCACATTTCACCTCCTGTCAGATCAGGATCAGCAGTGGCATTAGATTTTCAAAGGAGTGCAAACCCTGTTGTTCGCACTACAGGGATACTATGTTGTAGTGCAAACTATGCATGTGAGGGATCTAGGTTGTGTGCTCCTTATGAGAATCTAATGCCTGATGATCTGTCACTGTTTCCCATCACCCTTGGATGGGACCATTTAGTTGCAGGAAAACAAGCTCAGGGCTCCCACTGATTCTATATTATGGTGAGTTGTATAATTATTTCACTATATATTATAATGTAAGAATGATAAAAATAAAGTGCACAATAAAGGTAATGTGCTTGAATTATCCCAGAATCATCCCCAAACTCCACTGGTCTGTGGAACAATTGTCTTCCACGAAACTGGTTCCTGGTGCCAAAAAGGTTGGGGACTGCTGCTTTAAGCCACTAAGTTTGTGGTTGTTACAAAGGTCATAGGAAAAAAAAAACCCAGGAACCCGCTTGTTGTTAGAGAGACCGACTTCCTAGGTCAAAACCTGGAATAACACACTATTGCAAATACATAGAAAGTGAGGTGCCAAGCTCCTTTGCAGGTGTGTGTATTTGAACAAGAGCATTTGAAACAGGACCTTGTGGAATATGACAGCACTTCATCTTTTATGTGAACAAATCCTTCTAATGGACTTGACTCATCCCCACCCCACCTTCCATCCTTCATTCCAATAATAACCGTACTTAAGTGATAAAAGTTTGGGCCTCATAAAAAGTTAGACTAGGACCTTGCTCGGAGCCTCATAATTTTGTTTTAAAAATTTAAAAGCGGGCAGGAAGCATGTTTAAAAGCAGGCATGCCAATACACATTTCCTTCCTATGTTCAGTGGGTTCATCTGTACCGCATTTCGTCTAAGTCTGGAAAGAAAAGACCACATGCATCCTTAAAAACTCCAAGATATAAAATAAAGCCAAATGGCCTAAAAATTTGGCGAAGTAACATTTTGGAAAAACTGATTATCATCTGATTTCCCATTCTTCCCTTTGCTCCACTGGGGCAGAGAAGCTACTTGGTGATTTGTGCTTCTGGGAAGGCCAGAAAAAATGAGTCAATTCCTGGTTTCTAAAGCCTAAGGCCTCAGGGAAATATCAACATAATACATAAATGAAAGAAATATAGAATAAAAAGGAATGTGTAAGAATGAGGTTCCCTCATTCCCCAAAGAGTAAAGATGCTGTCTTAGTCAGTTAGAGTAGCTAATGAAATACCATAGACTAGTGGTTTATAAACAACAGACATCTATTTCTCAGCATTCTGGAAGAGAGAAGGTCTGAGATCAGATTGCTAGCATGGTCAGGTGAGGATTAGGGCTCTCCTGGCTTGTGCGCAGTGCCTTCTCACTATAACTTCACACATCAGAGAGAGAGAGAGAGGGGGGGGGAGGGAGGGAGGGGGAGAGAGAGAGAGAGAGAGAGAGAGGGGGAGGGAGGGAGGGGGAGAGAGAGAGAGAGAGAGAGATCACCTCTTCTAGTAATGATTCTAATCTTATCATATTAGGGTCCACCATTATGACTTCATTTAACCTTAATTACCTTAAAAAAGCTCTATATCCAAATACAGTTACATTGAGGGTTAGGGCATCAGCAGATGAATTTGGGAAGTGACACATTCAGTGAATAACAGATGCCTTGGGCTGGGAGTGGAAGGAGTGGAAGGTGAATTTAGAAGGGATTCGGAGGTCTCTGTGGTGAGAAGTGAAAGGCTGGAGCCAAAGGGAGCAGGTGGAGGAACAGAACAATAGCGTAGATGTTCAGCCTTGTTTTCAGGAAACAAGGTGCCACCCAAGGGCTGTGCTAGACGTTTCCTAGAGGCTGCCTGTGAGTACTTCCCTTAACAGCCACAGCATGAAGCTTTCCACATGGCCAGCAAGGACACCAAATTTTGCTCCAAGACTGTTAGACACAGCTTGCCTTACTCAACGTAAATAACCTGAGGATCCCACAATATGTCAAGAAGCCTCAGAGAAAGAGGATGGAGGCTGGTATGGTGGCAGTGGTTTGGAATACACTGGTGCAAAAACTGTACTTGGGCGGGGCCTTAAGGTCACTCCTTGGAGAACAGTCCACCCACAAGCCATGAGAGGTGAAATATTTCTAGCTACAGGACATCAGAGCAGTCCCTACCTGGCACCCTCCCTACCAGGGGCACATTTCTCAGGGGCCTGACCTACTCTAAACACTTCGGTTAACCATGTCCTTGCATGATGGACCAGAGGGATTTTCAAAGTGGCGTAAATCTCAGCCACAACATTCTGCTCCAGGAACTTGGGCTGCAGTACAGCTTTCTTTATTTCACATCATTTCTCCCACAACAAATTCAACAGGAATGTGCCACTTTCTGCAAGGGAGATGATAAATCAACATCAAATATATTATGCTCAGCCTTATAATAATTCAATAAATTATTCAGTACAGCAGTTAGTAAACACAGAACAATTTACAAATAGCCCAATCATGAGATTTTATGGTTCAGGCTAAGCATCTGTGGTTGTGTCTACACCGCAGACAAAACTGGGGTTTAGAACAGTGGTGTATGATGTTGGGTACATATTGGGAATCATCTGTGTAATAAGATGATACTGATGCTGGAGTCCCACCCTTAATAGAGTTTGACTTAATTGGTCTGGGATATGCATTGGGTATGCCTTAGTATTTAAAAAAATTCCTCCCATGATTCAAATGTAAAGCATTTGAGAACTGCTGGGTTTTTGTTTGTTTGTTTGTTTTAGCTGCAAAGGAAATCAAAATGTATGGAGGAATTAATCTTATGAGATTTGTGGAGGAAGTATGGAGAGGATGCCTTTTAAATCAGTTGTCCTCAACCTGGACAGCCCAGTAGAATCATACACCAGGACATCAGAACATACAGCAAATATATGCCATGACTCAGCCTGGGTCTCCATCCCAGAAGTACTGATTCCATTCGTCTGAGACGTTGCCTAGTACCAGGATTTCAAAAGCATCTGGGTGACTGCAACGTGGTGCTACCGATTTAAACTGTGGTTCTCGGCTCACTCAGTATGTTAAAATAAGCTGAGAGTTTTACAAACTCATGTTTGAGCCCCAACCCCAGAAGTTCTTATTTTAAATTGATCTGGACTAGAGACTTGACAATAATTATTTTTAAAGCTTCCCAAGGAATCTTACAAGCACCCAGAGTTGGAAACAAGTGGTGTTAAACATTTTAAGGCGGAAACAGTGATGCTTGGTTGGAACTAGGGTGAGAATGTGATGTTAACATTTCAGAGATAAATGTGGGCATCAGGACTCTGGTTCCTGGAGAAAAAAGACAGCTATAACTTTTCAGGGGGAAATACAACAATCCCATTTTTAATAGGGTGGCCACGAAAGGTGCCATGGGCTCTGTATTAGTCCATTTTCATGCTCCTAATAAAGACATACCCAAGACTGGGTGATTTATAAAGGAAAGATGTTTAATGGACTCACAGTTCAGCATGGTTGGGGAGGCCTCAGGAAACTTACAATCATGGCAGAAGGGGAAGCAAACACGTCCTTTTTTCTTCCCATGGTGGTGGCAAGGAAAAGCAGAATGAGTAAAAGGAGCAAAGCCCCTTATAAATCCACCAGATCTCATGCAAACTCACTATCTTGAGAACAGCAGGGAGATTGCTGCTCCCATGATTCAATTACCTCCAACCAGCTCCCTCCCACAACACATGGGGATTATGGGAGACACAATTCAAGATGAGATTTGGGTGGGGACACAGACAAACCATATCAAGCTAAATTTGTAAGTTTAAACCCTAACCCCCAGTACCTCAGTATGTGATGACTTAGAGACACGGCTTTTTAAATAAGTAAGGGTAAAGGAGGTCATTAGGGTCAGGTCTGTTAAAAGTAAATTAAAATGCAGACTAGTCCTGAAGAATCCCTGAGCAGACAGAAGTGGTTAGGCTTCATAAGTGACCTTAATCTTGCTTGGTTTGCAAACATAAATGAAACTTGAGTTATTTCGTGTAAATGTGTGTTAAAGAAAGATAGAACTTAAGTTCAACCAGTCAGAAGCAACCAACAACTAAGGGCTTTCCAATGGAATGGAGCAAATAAGGCAACTATACAAATATAACCCATTAAATGTTTCCTTTGCTTTATTTCCATGTGTGTCACAGAAGCCTCTATCTTGCGTTTGCTCAGTGGAGCTCCTGAACCACTTCTGGTTTGAAGCTGCCCAATTCATGAATTCCTGTTTCATCAGACAAACTCTTTAAACATTGTATTGTGTCTCAGTTTACCTTTTTAACAGGTCCTACCCTAATATGACTGGTGACCTTAAAAGAAGAGATTAAGAGACAGATGCACACAGAGGAAAGAGCATGCGAAGGCATTGGGAGACGGCAGCATCTACAAGCTGTGGAGAGAGGCCTCAGAAGGATCCAACCCTGCCTGTACCTTGATCTTGGCCTTCCAGCCTCCAGAACTGTGAGAAAATAAAATCCTGTTGGTGAAGCACTCCCAACCTGTGGTGCTTTGTTTTGGCAGCCCAAGCAGATTCATACAGAAGGCTTCTGTAGGGATTGGGCATTTCCAAGGTGTCATAATTCAGGGTTGTCTTGAAGAAGAGCATTCCAAGCTTTGAGAAAAGCATATGCAATAATTTCTCCATTTCCATTGAGAAATTCTGTTAAAACAAACAGCAGAATAAAATTAACTGTTCTTCTTACTCACTGAGATGTTGCCAAGGGGATGGTCTACCATATTCCAGTGTCCCTTTTGTGAGGATCCACAAAAGGAATCTTGTTCTGATCCTGATATTAAGAGGAATTGTGCATCTCTCCAGGAACTAGGTTGGTTTCATTTTGTGAATGTAAATCTTCGACTCAATTGCCTTCTTTTGTCTGTTGAGCATGAGGATATTTACAAATAAATATATGGTCCACCTTCCATGACTGTGCAGACCCACATGGTGTGATTAGTGTTATGCATCCTGACTTGGTTTTCCTTTTTTCCATTCATATTTCCTTCCATGTGGACACTCTTAAGTAATTATTTTACTTTTCTATGGTTAAATATGGTAACCCAGTCACTTTAAATCATTTGTGGAATGAAGTCAGGTATAAGTGATAAAAGATTATCTTTAGTATTTTTGACCTGGGATCACCATCTTCACACAAAGTCAACACATCGTGCTATCTTGTTATCTTGACAGTTTCTGCTATTGATGAACAATGTCCTGAAATTTGCACATATCCCTTTCAAAGACATTTAATCACTACAGCCTCTTTTCTCTTTTAAGACCATATTGAAATAATCATTTCCTCAAAGTGAAACTTCAAAATATATTGGAGAACAATTAGGTACCCCACACCTCAAAGGGGATTGTAATTAAAAGACGAGAGGATGTTTCACTGGTGAGAACATGCACGTGATCAGCCCAGTTTTGCAGAGGCAGGCGAGCCCAGCCTTTGAGGCATCTTCCGCGTCTAACATGGATATTCCAACATTGATCAAAGCAATGCTACTTTCAGCTAGGCAGCTCTCCGGGAGCAGTTTCACCACCCAGCACTCTTGAAACTAATTGAAAGCTGTGGTCAGGCTGTGTTCTGAAATGCAGACACTTTTAAAGTTCTCAATAGCTAGGAGTAGATTTCTCAGGAGCTAATCAAAGGTTTTAGGGGGAAACTGAGACGAATAATTTCAAAGGTAGTTGAAAGCTAGAGAGCTTTGGCTGAAACAGAAAATTAAATAATGGGATCTCTCCATGCTTTGCTAGTTCCTTCTCAGGGCTGTCTGCCCTGAAGCAAATATGGTCACAGCTCCTGGCTGGTTCTCAATGGAAGAGTGACACTCCGTTTTCCATTCAGCCACTTGCAGGAATCCATTTACTTGCTATAGAAGCTCGGTGAACTGCGGCAGAGCTGAGCGATTTTAAAATGTGGCCATCAGCACCATTATTGCTTCCTGTACTTTTTCAATGGGGACTTAGATTCCATTGGAAAGTTCAGTCAACAGGAATGGCAGCTGTTGATGGTGTAAATTTTGAAATGTCTTAAGCAGCTTCAGAGAGGTAAATAACAAATGCAATCTCTAAGCGTTCTTTTCAACCACAATGTGCCTGTGGATGTTGTCAGGAGTCATCACTCAAGAAGAAGGGGACAATCAGATAGGCCTCCTGAGAATATGCTTTTAATTCATCAATGGATTATGTTTAATGAAACTGATTATGGGTAATAAATGATGGAAATATGTTATCCTGGGGAAAGCTTTCATTCTAACATGTGATTTAATGTCATGGAAACACTAGTTAGTCCTGTCTTTCAGTACCGTTTATTTGAGATCTGAATTTGGCCACAACTCTGCTGTCAATGAGAAACACATACACACACGCAGAGTCAGGAATGTATGGGTGGTTAAATTACAGGCTTAATCATTGTACTTGATGAGAACGGAAAGAAGGAAAGAGACTGCACAGTGTTTAGAGCAGCGCCTGTCTCCTAGGAGACAGCAACCACTAATGAACTACGAATAAATGAATGAATGAATGAAGAGACGTCTCTGTCCATAGCAAGACATCTGCACTGATAATAACTGGCAAACACAACTGTTGAGTTGTTTGAGAATTAATCGTAAAACCTACATTACCTGACACATCTCCAGTGGTAATGACATATATCCAGATTTCAGTATACCCTGGCCTATCCTATCCTGGCATAGTAGAGTCTTTAACATCTCTGAACCTGGCATGACGACGTCTTTGTGCATGTGTGAGTCTGACTGTTTTTACTGGTGCTGTCACTGGGCGACTGCAACCCTTTGACAATGTGATCATTAACCCACTGCAAGGAACCTTTCAGGGAGGAGCACAAATCCTGGTGTGCTCTGAAATCTGTCTACTCACATCTCCTGTTAATACCAACACAGTGGCAACATCTGACGTGTAGGAGTGGTGATTTCTGGGAAAGAAATTCTGAAGACAATAGTCGAGAATCCTTTTCACAAAATGCTGCCTGTTGAGGTAAGAAGGCCGCACTTCGGGAAACGGGTCATGATAATTTACAGTTGTGATTCAGAAAAGTTACACTCAACGTGGAGAGGTTGGAAATGCCATAAGCAATTAATTTTACTTTTTTTTTGTTTTGTTTTACTTTTATGTATACATAAGAGTGACATATGTTTCAAAAAGTTGAGTCTAAATGAGTCTAAAAGAGACCTTTCATTAAGTACAAAAATAAAACATTGTGTTATAGTTGAAATGACACAACTTTCGTCTTATTGGTCATCAAAGTAATAATGCATTTTATTATTGATGGTATTTTAGACTCAATAGAATATGGTAATAACAACATCCATTTACATGAAACTGCAATTAATAAGATACAGCTTTAAAAACTAACACAAATGCATAATAAACTGCTCATTAACCTCAAAATTCACTTAGCAGGCAAACGTCTAGAAAAAAATTTCCATTTATAATAGGAAGTGATTTTAAAATGATTGTACTCAAAGTCTCCACTTTCATCATATTGATAATTAAGTATTTTTAATTGTAATTTATATTGATAAAATTGTAGTTTCACATGATGGTGTAAGAAATATTAGAGAAAGATCCCTTTGCCCTTTGCCCAGCTTCTCTCAATTGTAACATCTTCTAGAATTGTAGTGCGATATCACATTCAGCATATGGACCCTAAAATAATCCACAGATCTTAGATTTCTCGGTTTTAGTTGCAGACGGTTTGTGTGTGTGTGTGTGTGTGTGTCTATTTAGTTCTATACCATATCATCACATGTGTTGGTTTGTGTCTCCATCACCACAGTTGAGACACTTGGCAGTTCCATCCCCACAAGGCTCCTTTCCATAGTCACCTCGCCCTCTCCTGTTCCCCATCCTCATCCCTAATCCCTGGCAACCACTATTGTGTTCCCCATCTCTAAAACTTTACCTCATTTCAAAAATGTTACCTAAGTGGAATTATACAGTATGTAACCTTTCAGAACTAGAATTTTTTTTCACTCAGCACAACTTTCTGAAGATTCTTCCAAGCTGTTGCATATGTCATTAGTTCAATCCATTTTTTGTTGCTAGATGAAATCTTTCTGAATAAATAAATGGATATTGAATCCTATGAGAATTGTGTCAGATGGCTGTTTGGATAAGTATGTAAAGAATGTGATTTGTATGGCCTCCTAAATTATCAAAGACCTCCTTCAAGCCTGGTAGTAGCAACTTTGATACAAATCATTCCAGTCATTTGATCACTCCAGTGAAATGAGAAAAGGAGTAAAGGATATGGATAAAATCCAGGCAATCCCAGAAGCCCACTGTATTCAAAACCATCATTGCTGGTTCTGCATTTTCTCAACTATGCCAATTAGTATTTTATTTCTTCTTTTCTCCTATGAGCTCTTATAGCTATACAAATAAGCAGTGATAAAGGTGCCAAATAAAACCTAGAAAAAGAGGGAGATTAGGCTCTGAATGACTCATGAAAGGATTATCTACCTTTGAGAATATTGGAAAACACTTCTTTTCACATTTCCAAGCAACTTGAAATTGCAGCTTTTCACTGTAATCAGGTTTGGGACATCCTTTTTGTTTTTTAAGACTTTATTAAAGAAACACTTCCAGAGAGCCTACTGCCATCTCATAGGTAAATTTTTATTGATTCCCATTTTGCATGAAATGTAAACTCAAACACAATCAGGCTGAAAGATTTTCCCCAAGGTTCTGTGGCTGTGGAGTGGAAAGCCAGGATCAGATTCCACGCAGTCTGACTCAGAGTTCTCTGCACTCTCCTTTGTATTTCTCAGACCCTCTCCTCTCCCCTCTCTCCTCTCCCCTCTCCTCTCCTCTCCTTTCTTTCTGAGGTATATTAAACCTACAGGAAGGCACATGTGGTATAGGTATGGAGCTTGACAAATTTGCACCAAATGAATTCCTCTTGTAATCAGCATCCGCACCAATCACAGGAAATCACCAGGGTGCCAGAGGCTCCTCTCCACTGACTACCCACTGCCCAGCACAACCACTTCCTTGGCTTCTGAAAGCATCCATTGGTTTTGCCTGTTTGGGCACTTTATGTAAATGATTACACAGATCGTGTGCTCCTATGATTGGCTTCTTTCACTGAACATGAGCTATTGCTCTGTGCGATTGTAGATCATCAATTCTCATTCTATTGTGTTCTTTAAAAAGCTGTTGCTGGTGGTACAAGTCTGTATTTTGAAAACCTATTAAATTTCAGCAGCAAGTGCAATTTCCATTCTACCACCAAAAAATAATTTAAATCCCGTAGTCCATTTAAATATCAAACCTTCTCACTTCTATCTGGTAACCAAACATAAACTCAGAGACTGGTTTACAAGGCTCATTCTTTGAAAGTTACCACCTTTCAAGCTGCTCCCATTTTAATCAAGATGAGAACATCTGATCACAGTTTTTTTTAGCACTTAAATTCCTTCCTGTCCATTAAGTTGACAAGGGGTATTCAATTACCAAGTATTACTATAATCATCACCGGAAAAGCATCTCTAGGCAATACTGACAGCTTAGAGACTTGCTCCAGCAAAATAATAATTGTTAGTTGTCCATCATATTGAAAGATGGTGCCAGATCTGAGGAACCTCCAGCAAGATGGCTTTTAGGTAGGTAGTTTATGAAAGGTGCAGCCCATCTACTGCAGGAATCCTGACCATTTGAAAACAGACACCATACAGTCCTAAATCTCAAGTGTAAAAGAAAATATTGATTCCAGGGAACTGGCCAAAGAGGGAAGAGGGAGACCCTAATTCTAAGCACCAAAAGTCCATTTTTACGCCATAGCTTCTCATTTGTCTACCTTGCAAGGGATTTAGAAAGCTGGGCTCTTTTTTAGGAATATGTAGGCTTTTGAAAAAGTCAAAAGTGAGATTTGGGGTGAACACATGTTTAGACCCCAATCTATTGCACTGAGAGCCATATACCCAAAGACAGGAGGAGGAGGAGAAGTCCTAGTTTGATTTCATGGCTGGCGGTGCTGTTGCAGTCTGTGTTTCTGCTCAGTCTTTTGGTAGAATTGTTATTCAATCTGGACCTTCCTCTGTGTAATTTCTGTTGGTCTGGGCCTAGTGGCAGAGGACATAACCCACTCTGTTTGTGGAAAAATATTAATGACACACAGGATCATGGGGTCACTAGGCTGTTTCTAGCTTCTAGGAATAAGTCCCAAAGCACAGTGAGGAGTTTGCTTCTCTGCTTCTGACCCCATTACGGAGCTGTGGAGTCCAGCAGGCTGCCCACCAAATCAGGAGCTGCCCATCTGAGCTGCCCACTATCGTGTGCACCAGCAATGGAAGATACGCTGCCTCTCTCCCCATGCAACCTACGTTCCAAATGTAAATTTGTATGTGTGCCTCTGGTTGGGGAAATCTAAATCACACACAGAAAGCCTCACTGCAAGGGACCCTGGGAAATGTAGTTCTTAGCTTCTCACTGGAAAGGCTGAAGAACACTAAGCCCATCAGCCCTCAGTGTGTAGCACTGACACAGAATCAACAGAAATACAGAAATGCCCATTTCAGACCTCATGTAAACCCTACATTTTTACATTTCAAAGTCAATCCTCTAGATAATCTTTTTGTTGTTGTTGTTGAGGTGGAGTCTCGCTCTGTTGCCCAGACCAGCATGCAGTGGCATGATCTTGGCTCACTGTACCCTCTACCTCCCGGGTTCTAGTGATTCTCTTGATTCAGCCTGGGATTACAGACGCAGGCCACTACACCCAGTTAATTTTTGTATTTTTAGTAGAGACAGGGTTTCACCATATTGGCCAGGCTGGTCTCGAACTCCTGACCTCAAGTGATCCACCTGCCTTGGCCTCTTAAAGTGCTGGGATTACAGGTGTGAGCCACCATGACTGGCTTCTAGGTAACCTTTTTTTTTGAAGTTGAGATTTGCATTGATTAGCACAATGGTTCTCGCCTTCACTGGGCATCAGATTCACGTGGAGAACTTAAGAAGTACAGAAGACCGGGTCCCAAATTCCAGAGAGCCTGATTCACTCAGTCTGGACAGGCCCAGGTCATCCCTGGATAATTCTCATAAGGACCCAGAATTGAGGAACACTGGGTCAGACAACACCGCAATCACCCAGTATCCTCTGCCTCCCGAAAGCTGTAGAACCTCATAAACTTTGTAGAAGGCTCTCTCACTGCGCTCAGGACTGAATTGCCGAAAATACATTAACACATTGCAAAAAAAAGATCTGAGAAATGCTCTGAAGGCTTGCACAACACATGCTCTTCATGAGTAAAGAGAAGTTGCACCAACAGTGGAGGACATTTTAATTAGCCAAACCTTATGTATAAAAATGAAAATGCAGCACTCAGCTGCCAAGTCAACTACTGAACATTTAAAAGAGCTTATTGAAACTTTAACAGTGACTTAAACAAAACAAAACAAACAAGTGAAAATAAACAAATGGCGGCTGGCAACAAATTATGTCACGGAGGGATGGGCTCCACCACACTGTCCGAGGTAAATCTCAAAAGACAAAATAAATAAAAACATGCATAACATTAGGCAGAACTCCTGGGGCTGTAGACCACTTTTTAAAGTCTTCTCTTCAGACAAAAAAAAAAAAAAAAAAAAAAAAAGTCTCAAAACTCATGGGTCCTGGAAAACAAATGAAATAACAATCCTCTGCTTTTCTTTTTTTTTTTTTTCTCCGTGGTGATGATATTGATGATGAAGTGGCCCAGGAGGGGCTGTAACCATGTCCGCATTATTTTAGAAGGGAAAAGAGATCCATTTCACTTCTTCCCAAGCTAAGTCCCTGGCTACTCCAAGTGTGGTCCATGGGCCAGCATCCCTAGACCTGGTTAGAAAGGCAGACTTTGGTCCACTGCAGCCCTCCTGAGTCAGGATCTGCATTCAGACAGTCTCCAGGTGATGCGTTCCCACATACCTGACAATCTGTGAAGCATGGGGCAACACTCCCCCGTATTTGCATCTTTTCAGAGCACATGCTTCCATGTCAAAATCCTAGTGAAGAATTTCTAGTTAAGAAAACCAAACACCGCATGTTCTCACTCATAGGTGGGAACTGAACAATGAGATCACTTGGACTTAGGAAGGGGAACATCACACACAGGGGCCTGTCATGGGGAAGGGGGAGGGGGGAGGGATTGCATTGGGAGTTATACCTGATGTAAATGACAAGTTGATGGGTGCAGCACACTAACATGGCACAAGTATACATTATGTAACAAACCTGCACGTTATGCACATGTACCCTACAACTTAAAGTATAATAATAATAAATAAATTTAAAAAAAAAAAGAAAAATTAAAAAAAAAAAAAAAAGAATTTCTGAGTTTCTGGCCAGGCGCGGTGGCTCAAGCCTGTAATCCCAGCACTTTGGGAGGCCAAGGCGGGCGGATCATGAAGTCAGGAGATTGAGACCATCCTGGCTAACACGGTGAAACCCCGTCTCTACTAAAAATACAAAAAACTAGCCGGGCGAGGTGGTGGGCGCCTGTGGTCCCAGCTACGTGGGAGGCTGAGGCAGGAGAATGGGTGAACCCGGGAGGCGGAGCTTGCAGTGAGCTGAGATCCAGCCACTGCACTCCAGCCTGGGCGACAGAGCAAGACTCCGTCTCAAAAAAAAAAAAAAAAAAAAAAAAAAGAATTTCTGAGTTTCTATAAAAGGAAGCAGCTTTTCCATTGACTAGATTTGAGCCCATCAGCCCTCCTGCAACAGAAATGTTTATTTCCTCATGCAGTCTGAAACAGTCCCATTCAGCTCAAATTGTCTATTATAACAAAACATCCTATGAATCCACAGTTTTGTCCATCCTGCCATCCAAATGAGCATTTTAAACTGTTAAAGTGCTTCTTCTTCTTTTTTTCTTTTTTTTTTTTTTTTTTTTTTTTGAGATGGAGTTTTGCTCTTGTCACCCAGGCTGGAGTATAGTGGTGCGGTCTCGGCTCACTGCAACCTCCGCCTCCCAGGTTCAAGCCATTCTCCTGCCTTAGCCTCCCGAGCAGCTGGGATTACAGGTGCGCGCCACCATGTCCAGCTAATTTTTGTATTTTCAGTAGACATAGGGTTTTTGCCATGTTGACCAAGCTGGTCTCGAACTCCTGACCCCAGGTGATCTGCCCGCCTTGGCCTCCCAAAGTGCTGGGATTACAGGCATGAGCCACTGCGCTTGGCCCTAAAGTACTTCTTAAACATACTGGATTCTACATTTACTAGGACACTTAGAGGAAAAGAGTTTTACATCTTGGTTATTCCCAGTGACCTGAAAATAAACGGACTGTTCATTTACCTCCTGGCCACCAACCAGCCTAGTGAATGCTATATAACTGGTTGATTTGCAAGAGAAAAAAATTGGAATTCCCTTCTTTCTTTAAATATGCAGCAAGAATTAGTTGAAAACACAAATCAAATCTTCCATGTTCTGACAAGAGAGTAAAGGACACAAGATTAACTGCTAAAAATGTCTCTCCATTTTATCTTCAGGTTTAATAATTTAGAGTTTGAATTGTTTGCTCAGAAGGCAAACAATATCTTCTGTTGCATATTTTATGACTGTGAATTTCAGAGAGCAACAGGCCAGCAGCCAAACCCCTGGTGCATACTTAACTGACTCTCCAGAGAAAAGATCTATGGGGGAAGAGGCTGGGGATCAATTCTGAGATTGCACACAGAGGACCCAGAAAGATCAACACCTTAGAGTGAGTGCTGGGACCTCTCAGCTAACATCCACCGCAGCCGGGGCACCTCACACTGCACACAGTTCCCCACCTGCTCCTTTTAGCTCCTGTCTCTGATTTGTCTTTACAAATGGCTTATTGGCACAGTCACTTTCCTGCTGGCTCACAGTGGCACTGGCCTAAGTGACCAGCTAGCTTATGGCAGCACACACCCTTGATCTCATGTTTACAGCAGGATATGTGACACTCTTTAATGGAACTGAGAACATTCTCTTGCCCAATTAATGGAAACTGTATCGGTTGCTAAAGTACCATGGAATAAAAACAACATAATTGCCTACTTCTCAACCCTTGGAAAATACTAACACTAACATCGACACCAAAACAAATGCTAACACTAACACTAATGCCAGCACTAACACTAAAACCAATGCTAAAACTAATGCCAGCGCTACTGACACTAACAATAACACCAATTCCAATGCTAACACTAACACTAATCATAATACAAACACAAATACTATATGCCAACACCAACACCAATACTAACACTAACACCAATGCCAACACTAACACTAACACCAACACCGAAACCACCAATGCTAATACTATCACTAACACCAACACTAACAATATACTCACACTAATACTAACACTAACAGTAATACTATGTGCCAACACTGAGACAAACACCAAACACCAACATGAACACTAACACCAACACCCATGTAATATAACACTAACATGAATGCCAACACCAACACTGATACTAACACCAACGCCAATGGTATGTGCCAACACTAACACTAACTCCAACACCATCACTAACAATAATACCAACACTAATATAACACTAACACTAATGCTAACACTAATATTAATACTAACACCAGTGCTAATACTATGTGCTAACTCCAACACCAATACTAACACTAACACCAATGCTAGTGCTGACACTAACGCTGATACTAACATAAACACCAACATTAATACCAACACTAACAAACACTAACACCAACACCAATGGTATGTGCCAACACTAACACTAACTCCAACACCAACACTAACAATAATACCAACACTAATATAACACTAATGCTAACACTAATATTAATACTAACACCAGTGCTAATACTATGTGCTAACTCCAACACCAATACTAACACTAACACCAATGCTAGTGCTGACACTAACGCTGATACTAACATAAACACCAACATTAATACCAACACTAACAAACACTAACACCAACACCAACCATATCACTAACACTAACGCCAACACTAACAGTAATACTATGTGCCAACACTAACACCACTCTAACACTAACACTAATGTTAATGCCAACACTAACACTAACGCCAGCACTAATGCTAATTCTATGTGCCAACACTAATGCCAGTGCCAACACTAACAATAATACTAACATCAATGGCAATATAACACTAACACTAATGCCACCACTAAAAATAATACTAACATTAATGCTAATGCCATGTGCCAACACTAACACCAACACCAATACTAACACCAATGCAGCACTGATAATAATATTAACACTAACACTAATCCTAATACAAACACTAATAGCAAGACTAAATTGAACACCAAAACTAACACGAATATTAACACTACCATGAATACTAACACTAATTCCAAGATTAACACTAACACCAAGACGAATTTAACACTAACGCTAATATTAATACAAGCACTATCACCAAGACTAATACATTAACAGTAAAACTAGTACTAACACTAACACCAACACTGACACTATATTGACACAAACCTTAAGGCTCATACTAACACCAACACTAACAAACACTAATATTAACACAAGTACCAATGCTAATACTAACACTAACACCAAAACTACCAACAGTAATACTACGTGCCAACACTAAGTGGAACACCCACACCAATACTAACAATAATACCAACTAACACCAATCTAATACTAACATTAATGTTAATGCCAACACCAACACTAACACCAACACGAATGTTAGTGTTGCCAACACTAACACTAACTCCAACACCAACACTAACAAGAATACTAACACCAACACTAATACAAACACCAATACCAACACTTAAACTAATGTTAATATTAATATGAACACTAACACCAACAATGCCATTGCTAACACTATGCCAGCACTAATGCAAATGCAAATACTAACAGTCATACCATGTTATAAATAATAACAGCTAACATAGATTGACCCTTTCCTGTATGTGTTCTACTGCTAAATGAGTATTCACTTTGTTCCTAAACAACTCTTTGAAGTAGAGGCTATTACTTCTTCCACTAACAGTTGAAGAAATGGAGGCAGAGAGTGGCTAGGGTTTTGTCCGAGGCCAAATAGCTGACCAGGAGAGGAGTAAAGATTGAAAAACAGTCCATTTGATTCTGTGGTGAGGCTTTTAATTGCTCTTCTACCATGGGCAGTTTGAGCTGTGCCTTCATCGCACTGATGTGTTTCTAGGAGAGCTGTGATGTGGCCGTTCCTGTTGGGGCACACTGGCATTTTGTTGTCATCCTACCACAGGACCAGCTGGGGAGGGAGAACTGTGTGACAGGGATTGTCGCTGTTGTGTGCTTCACTTTCAAGTGCTCCTGGAAGCTCCTTATCTTTCCAGTTGCCAATAGCTTTTCTGTAGACCATGGTCTACACCACTAGCTGACCAACCTTGGCCCATGGGCCACCTCGGGTCCTCCGTCTGTTTTTGTTCATGAAGTCTATTGGAACACCATTCTACCCTTCCATTTACGGATCATCCATGGCTCCTTTCTTATTACAACGGCCCAGTTGAATAATTGAGGCAGGAACCATGTGCCCCACAAAGCCCAAACTATTTGCTCTCTGACCACTTCTTGTCTACAGTTACCTAGCCGAATGTCCATACCCTCACCTCCCACCTTTCCTTCCATGGCAAGCTGGAGTCCACAATCCTTACCAGAAACAGGTTTCTGATCTTTCTGAATTTGCTAGAAAGCATACGGATAAAAGGTCCATCACCTCGACTTAAACTGGCTTAACCATAAAGAAAAAAAGTGAGTGCTTTGTGTTCCTGAGAAGTTCAGGGTTATGCTGATTTTGGATATACAAGGAGCCAGAAGGGCCCCTGGTCTCCACATGCCTGCAACTACCTCCTATCTGCTGCTTCCAAAGGCCTCTCTCCTTGGTCCTCCTTCTTCGTCCTGCTGGTGACTGTGGGACCATTGCTCTGCCCTGTCCATCTTGCCCTGACCCTACCTTGATTAACCCCTTCCATCCCAGGGCACTGTATGGAAAGGAGGCCTCAGGAGGGAGGACATGAACTCAGGGGCCTTACTGCATTCTCTGACACTAACAAAAACACTTAGCAGCAACACCTGGCTCTATGCTATTGGGTGGATGTGGTGTTCATGACTTTCATTATCTCCATCTTAGTTTATTTGTAAAATATGGAGCTTAATATTCCCTCCCTCACAGGATTTGTGAGATTTAAATGATTCAAAATGCATGAATACTCATACACACACATTCATATCTAGCACATAGTACAGTATGTACTCTATAACTGTTCATTCTTATAACTATTGAATCATTAGATCCTTATTCTTTTCATGGCTGCTTCATCCCTTGTTCTAATAAAGTCATTCCCAATCTTTTGTCGCTAATGCACTTCTTGCAATTTCATTGTTTTCCGTAAGTGAAGTTGTTCATTCCCCAGCCCTCACTTTTCCTCACACGATGATAACAATAAGGAAATAATAATAAAATTATCAACAGATAACATGTATTGTGTGCTTGCAATACACCTGTTTCAACTTGAGTGCATTAACTGATTTGATTCCCACAACAAACTTCGGGAGATGAGGGAAGGCAGAGAAAGAGACATATGGAACAGGAGGAGAAGGTCTAGCATGCCTCTAACTGGAGTTCTAGAAGGGGAGAAGGCATGTGAAGAGGGACTGAGAGTTTTTAGAAAGTAACAAAATGGTTATCTTCAGATTTAGGCCAGAGCAATGAGAGACAGAGAACCTCACCCTCAAAAGGTTCTCCTGTACGGGCAGAGCCTGGACAAGCCCAGTGAGGTCTCAGAATTCAGCATTTCTCCCCCTGCCCTGTGGACTAAGATCTCGTCATTTGTCATACCCCAGTCCAGTAGTTCTCAACCCTGGTAACACATTAAAATCATCAGCAGTGCTTTAAAAACAAAAACAAAAACTCAGCATATCCTTTTGGGTCCTAATCCAAGAGATTTTGATTAAATTGTTCTGGGGGTAGAGCCCTGGCATCAACATTTCTTTTTTTTTTTAACTTTTTTTTTTAAGATAGATCTCGTTCTGCTGCCCAGACTGGAGTGCAGTGGTGTGAGCATGGCTCACTGCAACCTCTGCCTCCTGGGTTCAAGCGATTCTCCAGCTTCAGCCTCCTGAGTAGCTGGGATTACAGGCATGTGCCACCACACTCAGTTAATTTTATATTTTTAATAGAGACAGGGTTTCTCCATGTTGGTCAGGCTGGTCTCGAACTCCCGACCTCAGGATGATCCCCCCCACCTCAGCCTCCCAAAGTTCTGGGATTACAGGCACGAGCCACCGCCCCCTGCCTGGCCTCAGTATTTCTTAAAAGCTCCCAGCTGACTGAACAACAAGACTGGGGGAATCAGAGTCCCCTGGAGGCATTTTCAGAACTTGCACGCTAGAGACCTTTCCTCTGATCCTTCCTCCTCAAAGAGATTCTGGTCTCATGGGCCTGCACACCCACATGCGGCATGCATTTGTTAACAACACCCTCCCTGCAAAAATGTTGATAGGTCAGTGGCTTACAAAGTGTGGTCCCCGGGCCAGTGGCGGCTGTGTTGCTGGGGACCTCGTTAGAAATGCCAACCCGTGGTGCCCTACCATATATACAAAACCAGGGACTCCAGACCAGGGCCCATCGCCCTTAATGGAACAAGCGCTCCCCCAACCCTCACCCCAGTGATTTTGACGCACATATATTCTGGGGCCATTGCGATGTGATATTCCCATTTGTAAACATCTACACTACACCCAATGTGGCAAACTCGAATGTCCGCAAAAACTGACGCGTAATTCAAGTACATAACAGGGCCAGATACAAGGAAAATAAAAGACAAGACCCATCGAGGATGCATGGCACGCTTGTTGTCAATGTCAGATTGTGATAAACTTGGAGGGTATGCATCCCATCTGGAGAGGGCGACCTCTACGTGCCTCCAATCTATGTTACAGGCGCAAAGATAGTCCTGGAGTGAACAGATTTTGTTTTTTCCTAAGATGCTAGAAGCTCAGCTATTTAGAGGGAGAGTTCCTGATTTTTCAAACAAGGCATGTAATTAACATTTTCAAATGGCTCAAACCACACTCTATGGGCCAGTCAAAGCTTTAGCTGTGCAACAAATTCAGCCCATGGCTTGAAATTTCGGATTTGAAGGCAAGGGCCTTGTCTTCCTTACCATGTTTGCCCAGCGTGTGTGTTTGTGAAGGCTGGCAATACACATTGGTTGAATGAATGAGTGAGTGAGTGAGTGAGTGAAGGAATGGATGAGCCAATGCTTGCCCTATCCAGGATGTTGTTTAAAAGTGTCAATCATCTTTTTTTGGGGGAGCAACTGGTTTGATGGATCAAAATTTAGATGCAGGGGCTTCTTGGGGGTGCTTTCCTGTTTCTTTCCAGAATCGCAGTGGCTGAAGGTGGTGGCTGAGAGCGCATTAAGGGGTTTGCTGAAGGCACACTTAACCTGCCTCAGTTTAGACAGCAACAGGCCAGTCTTTGACTTTCCTGTTTTCTTTTCAAGGAGAGCCCAGTTCACATAATTGCCTTAGGCTGCTGCTCAGAAACTTGGCTCAATAAGAACCATTGTCTTTCACCTCCCCTAAGAAACGTTTCAAAAACTCATCCTGAAAAGTCCAGAGTGGCTTCCCCGCATGAAGATAAATAAACTCCAGCGAGCTTAAACACTTGAGCAAGCAACGCACGCCAAACGGAGGTTGTTTTCCTCTTGCAGGTAATAGACATCACTCAGAAATGCCCATCAAAACTTGCAGTGACAGGTGTGCAACAGAAAGAGCCGAGAAATGTTACCGAAGTTACTGTGGCTGGGACATTCCCCGGGAAACAGAAACATCCCCCCAGAAACTCCCCCACTCATCTGTCAGGCTTCTCAGAAAAGACACCCACCCCACTGTCAAGTAGAAATATTTTTCCGGACAGGATCATCATTTTAAAATTGATATTTAAAAAAGCAACAATGTTTTCATTGTCACCCTGTCCCCCTTAACAAGGCAAAATTAGAAATGGAATGAAATGGCTTCATTCTCAAAGTGATTTTGTGGCCCTGCACGTTTTTCAGCAACGGGCGGAGGATGCTGTGCCACTGATCAAACTGTACAATCCTCAGTGACGGGTGGAAAAAACCTGGCCTCTGAGTGGGAGTTGCAGCTATTACTGCCAATTACACTTTCTGCTCAGACGCATGGAGAGATTTTATCCTCTGCTGTCCACTGTTCCCCTCAATACATTTTTGTAAGAGCTGGGAATACAAACCCCGAACATGAAAGAAGCCCATGAGGACTGCCTGCCTGGACGGAAATACTACCCTGAAGCCCAAGTACTTGACCCAGTTGGTCAATACAATTATTGAGATCAGTTGTCTCGAAAATGACAATACGTTTTTTTCTCGCTGATCTCTACTAAGGAAACCGCTAGACCTCTCGGGGCCTGTATGAATTCTTAGAAACTATTGTGAGGTTCCTGTGATAGGTAGAATAAAGTACTCCCAAAGATAGGCCATCCTGGAGAAGGGGGAGACAGCGGGATACCCCTGGGGAGGATTGTGAGAAGCAGGGTCTAGTAGCGTAGAGGCTGGGTGGCGTGCAGGGTTCAACGGTGCGGGATTGTGCACATACAATGACCACAAACGAAAGTAATGACATGTGACACCACGCCAGCTCAAACACATAACATCAAGAAGACCACATACTGCATGATTTCATTTACAGAAAACATCCAGAGGTGGCAAATCTATCACGGAAACTTCAGTGGTTGACTGGGGATAGAGGTGACAGATTGGCTGCAAGAGCTCACAGGAATCTTTTGCGGGTGATAGAAAGGTTCTGAAATGGAATTGTGGTAATGGTTACACTCCTCTGTAAATACACGAACAGTCTTTGACTTGTATACTCAGAAGGGGTGAATTTTATGGAATGTAAATTATGCTTTGATAAAGCTCTTAAAAATAATCACATGGAGGCTATACGTAGTCCATCCACCACACCGCTATATAAGTGCTCCTCTAAAAATATGAGTACCCCCAAACTACCTCGAGAATTCTATCAGCAAATATAATGGGAGACACAAAATAGAAATTAATTTTCATTATGGAAAACTAGAGGTAGCAATTTTTACCCATTAGATTGGTACAAATGGAAATGTTTGACAGTATTAAGGATAGCAAGAATGAGGAACGATGCTCTAATATGAGGCTGATGGGTTTTTGAATTGGTAAAGCCACATTGGAGAGGAATTTGTCAGTATTTGGTAAAACAGAAAATACTCATAACCTGACGTCTAGACTAAGTATATACCCATTTCTTATGGGCATTCACAATTAAATTAGATTTAATTGTGGTCTTGATGCCCCATCTAAATTATTTCTTATGTGTATATACTTAGTTACTGGACTTCAGGTCATGAATATTTTTGTAATGTTCTTATGAAGATTTGCACAAAGATGTTCACTGCAACAACGTTTATCCTAGTGAAAAAGAAATAACAACAAAAATGTCCAGACAGGCAAATGTGCAATAAAAGAATGGGCATTCTTTTCTGTGGATTGCAAATGAATATATATCTTTATATATAAAAAGGATATAAGATGTATTTATAAGATAAAATACTATTATGTCTGCATATCTACATCTATATAGACATATCTGTATATCTACATCTACAGAGATGTACATAGATATCTATATATCTATATATCTATATATCTATAGGTATCTATAGATATCTATATATCTATATACATAGATATCTATATATCTATATATCTATATCTATATCTATCTATATATATATCTATAGATGTACATAGATTCTATATATAGATATATATCTATATATATCTATATATCTATATCTATATATCTATATATCTATAGATATATCTATATATCTATATATCTATATCTATATATCTATATCTATAGATGTACATAGATATCTATATATCTATAGATATATCTAGATATATAGATTAGTATATAGATATATATATCTATATATCTAGATATATAACATACTGCTATAGATATATCTATATTGATACATTGATATATACATAGGGCTATAAATATATAATTTACATAACATTTATAATACATAATATAATATATATTATACATATATATTTATTATACATATATTATATAATTATATACATTATATATATTATACATATATTATATAATGTATTATAAAATAATATGGTGTATCATATATAGTATATATTATATGAAGTATATGATATCATATACAATTATATAGATATAATATATACCATACAGATATTACATATCTATATATTATATAGATATCTAGTATATATTATATATAATATAGATACAGTATATCTATATATTATATGGATATCTAGTGTATATTATATATAATATAGACATAATATATCTATATATTATATACCTATCTATATAGATATAGATAATTATACATTTGTATCTATAGATACAGATATAGGTATGTGTTGGTATGAATAAATCTCAAAACCAAATTCAATAAAAAATAGTGGAGTGATATAGCACTATCATTATCTATGTAAAATTAGCATAAACACATTTATGTAAAAGATACACATTAAACATACTGGCAGAAGTGCCCAATGGAACAGCGGGTAGACGAATGGGATTGGAGATGAAGGTTGTGGCGGAGACTCTTAATTATCTCCCACACTCTATTTCCCATCCTTTCTTTTACCACTAAAGTCCCCGAGTTGTAGACTGGGCACATACGCACTGCAGTCACATGGTTAGGGGTGGACTTGTGACCAAGTTCAAGCCAATGGAAGATGAGAACGAACGTCTGTACAATTTCAGAGTCACATCCATAAGAGAAATCGCCTTGTGTGCTACTTCCTCTTTTCCTTTCCTACTGGCTGGAAGGAGGACTCGATGCTGCTGGGCCATTGTTGTCTATGTAGACAAGGTCAGTAAGAGACTGGAGGAGACGCGCAGGATGCAAGGAACTAGGACTTTGGAAGTCCGTGGAGAGTAGATATGCTTTCCTTTGGTGGGGGCTTAGCAGCGTGGGTTTCTCTAAGAGACAGAAGTAAATCTTCCTCACACATTGCTAATGACTCTTTCTTAAAGAGCCTAAACTCAACACTCTACATAAAGGCATGGCATGTTTAAAGATGACTTTATACCCCCAAATTTTCATTTCTTAAAAATATCCAAGAGCAAATACAAAAAAAAATTATATTCTTGTTAATTTTTATGGAGGTAATACATGTCTATATTGCCTATTTGTTTGCTACGTCTTTAGGTTTTTGTAATCTGACAATGTATCCAAGAAGTATAAAGGCAGTCACGTTGCTTGCACACCTGAGATTGTGACTTAAAATTTGTTTTCACTAGGAATGTATCACCTAAGCATACTTATTGGTTTGTGGGTGAATCTATTTAATATCTCATATCTTCTCCTAAGTCCTAAGCAGAAAAAAAACCCCATTCTTAATCTCATAGGCATATCAACAATATTTTCCTGCTTTTCTGGTTCAAAGATGTATATAGACCCCATTTTCTACTTTCAACAGCTCACTTCCCTCAGAACATCTGAACATAGATAACTTAATAGATGTTTATTAACCTCTTCAAATGGCCTTTTGTAAATTCTTCTTTGCCCTGTGAGCTTTCAGAAGAGAGTATTGCTTGTCTGGGAGACCGAGTTTGCCATACCCATTGCTCACCAAGTGTGCGTTTGTCACTTGGGGTCAGAAATTAGATTTAATTGTGGTCTTGATGAACAAGAGTCTTTAAAACATGCCCAGTCTAAATTATGTTGTGCATTTAAACTTTCTGACAAACACCATAAAACTAAATGAAATATAGCTCTGGAAAGCAATCACAGTGGTATCCATCAGAAACTTCACATTTTCTCACTTGGGTCCAAATGATTTCTTTAAGCCCATCTTTGGATGGAAGACAAGCAGAGAAAGGAAACTGGGAACTTAGAATTCAGGAAAACTATAAGAATGGTATCTCCCTGTCTCTTCCCCGGTGCCCAGAAATGTGTCTGACATAATCAGGGATTGTGATTGGTTGATTGAATGATTTTCACAAATAATTTCACTGTCCTTTATCTGTCAAAGCTTTTCTTTCCAAAATTTTCCTAGAATAGAACTGAAAGTAAAGTTCCACAGTAGTATCCAGTTTTGAGAATTCACACCTGCCCTGGCTGCACTAAGCTCTACTTTGGTTCATCTCAGGCCGTGGAGCCAGAAAGCATTCAAGACACCAACAGCTCACGCGAAGAGGCAGAGTTGATGGCCTCTGCAACCAGGGACTTTTATTTGGGGCCAAAGCCTTTCTACATGGAAAAATCCCATAAAAACAGGTGTATGTAGCATCTGAAAGTTATATGCTTCAGTTCTCTCAGCCAGACCCAACGCCCCATGTTGCTTTTATGCCACAAACATTAATTGTATGCCTATTGTTTGATAAGCACTGTGCTGAGGACAGGAGACACGTTTGTTGGCAAACAGACATAAACTCTGCCTACCTCTGACACTTTTTAGCTGCAAGTAAGAGAAAGCAGAACAGATGGTAGCTTAAATCATAGAGAAATTTTTTGTTTAAAAGAAGTCTGGAGCTCAATGATACCATCATCTTTCCCTTCTTCTGAACTACTATCTTTAGTGCTCGATTTTTTCCTCCTGAAGCTTGTCACTTCATGGTTGCAAGATGGCTGCCTAAGCTCCAGACATCACTTCCTCACTTGATTGTGTCTAAAACTGTAGGGAGTAGAGCAAGAGATAGCTCTCCTCGGGGCCTCACTTCTTGTATGTGAGAAGCACAATCTTTCCAAAAAGACAATCAGCAGACATGCCTTTATGTCTCCCCGGGCAGTATCAGGAAACTTGTTCATTCTATCATAAGAGATGATGGAAAAGTATCTGGGTTGGCCCGAATAATGTGGACAGGCAAAGGAGGAGGGGGTTAGCTATGCATGATGAGGATCACATCTTCACCTTAGGGAAAGACACATGATATGTAAATTGCAATTGCAGTAAATATTACAGCTGGGGAAGATTGGATACCCAAATAAAGATCTTCTGTTACATCCTAGCCACCAAGCAACTCATTCCATGGGGAAGCTTTAATTATGAAAAATTAATCTGAGAGTTTACTCCTCTCTCCCTAAGGAGGACACTTCTTAGATGATGCATATCTATTTATATATGTATCCATCCATCCATCCATCCATCCATCCATCCATCCATCCATCCATCCATCTAACGATTGTCTTAGTCTGTTTTGTGCTGCTATAAGAGAATACCTGAGGATAGTAATTTGTAATAAATAGAGATTTTATTTGGCTCATGGTTCCAGGGGCTAGGACGTCCAAGATTAAGGGGCCACATCTGGCAGGGATCTTCTTGCTGCATCGTCCCATGGCAGGATGTGGAAGGGCAAAAGAGCACACACACAGGACAGGGGCATGGGGACTGAACTCATCCTTGTATCAGGAGCCCACTCCAGTGATAACCAACCTACTTCTGCAGTAGCTAACCCATTCCCATGACAATCAACTCACTTCTACAACAGCTAACCCACTCCAGTGATAACCAACCCACTCTTGCAATAGCTTACCCACTCCAGTGATAACCAACCACTTCCTCAATAGTTTACCCACTCCCACAATAACCAACCACTTCCTCAATAGCTTACCCACTCCCATGATAACCAACCCACTCCTGCAATAGCTAACCCACTCCAGTGATAACCAACCCACTTCTGCAATAACTAACCCACTCCCATGATAACCAACCCACTCCTGCAATAGCTTACCCACTCCAGTGATAACCAACCCACTTCTGCAGTAGCTAACCCATTCCCACCACAACCAACCCACTCCTGCAATAGCTAACCCACTCCCACAATAACCAACCACTTCCTCAATAGCTTGCCCCCTCCCATGATAACCAACCCACTCCTGCAATGGCTAACCCACTCCCACGATAACCAACCCACTCCTGCAATGGCTAACCCACTCCCACGATAACCAACCCACTCCTGCAATGGCTAACCCACTCCCACGATAACCAACCCATTCCTGCAATGGCTAACTCACTCCCACGATAACCAACCCATTCCTGCAATAGCTAACTCACTCCTGAAATAATTGCATTAATCCACGTGTGGCGGCAGAGCCCTCATGACCTTCTCACCTCTCAAAGGCCCCACCTTTCTACACTGGTACATTGGTGATTCAGTTTCCCAGACATGAGCTTTGGGTAACACATTCATGCCACAGAACCTATCTACCTGTCTAATAAAGAATGAGGACATCTCAAAAAAAATTACAGTAAGATTTTCCAAGGAATTTGAGAAAAAGTGGTTATCACAATTATATGCATGAATAAGATATGCAGTTCTACTAAGAATTATACAAATTTTGAAAATAGAAAGTAAAGAGAGAAGAATTAACACATATTGCAAAGCCATAATAGGTAAAACTGCGTGGCTTAAAGGAACAAATATAGACTGAGGAACAGGGAAAACAATTTGGAAAGAGTTGTGTGTGTGTGTGTGTGTGTGTGTGTGCACGTGTGTGTGTTTCTGTATGTATATACATTTTCATATAATGAATATTTATATTACAGAAGGTGATATCAAAATTAGTAGGAAAACATTATTTCATAAATATTTGGTAAAGTGTGATTGTGATGATAGATCATTATGTAAAAAGAAAAATTACAATTTTCTCAAATTGTATACAACAATACCTTCTAGACACAGAAATATGGTTTCAGCTAGCATTTTCCAAGAATGGGTTCCAAGGAATGAGGAGAGCCCCTGACAGCTTACCTTGTGTCCCAGAAATGATAAGTGAGGCCCCAAATTCAGAATGGGGAAAAGGTCAAGTAGAGGGTGAGGTGGGAAGAAACACATAAGGTCAAAACTCCAAAAATAGTATCCAGTTGCAGACACATTAGTGAAGAGCGTGTCCTCTGAATTTAAAACCTGCTGGCATCTGCTAGGCCTGGCAAACCTGTGGCCTGCCAGGGGGTTTACAGTGCCAAGCTTGTCAAACCCGGCTTATTTTGTTGTTGTTGTTCTGTTTTGTTTTGTTTTAGGCTTTTAGCAGCCTGAAGCCGTGGTTTTTAGTTTCTGTCTCTAGTGATAAGTAGAAAAGAGGGACGAGGAAAGGGCTTTACTGGTCCAATCAGAAACAGATACTAAGAACCCGTGGCTGTTTTCTCTCCTTTGGACATCCCTGCCGGACATGGTCCTCGATCCTCTTCACATGGAGAGCCGCCTGGACTATTTTGACAACAGAAACTACTGGTTCTGCCCCTTAAACATCCAATTAACGAACCTCAGCATCCAATTTACTCAGCACCACCATTTTCAAATCAGTATGATAAAAAGAGAGCTGTAAAATGTATACTTTCTCAAAGAAAAATTCTTGGGGAAAATATAGAATCTTTGTGCCAAGCTAAATATATAATATTTTTCAAATTAACTCTAAGTTGTTCCATTTGAGTGGGAAAGCAACCGATATCTTGGTGTGAAAAATGTGAGTCATATCATGTTGGTCATTTAGAAAGTATTCCATGAAGAAAAATATAGCAAAATGTATTCAGGTGTGGTTCTGCAAAGGTGAAACAAGTTTAGCACACACAATTAAGTGTGTGTTCTTTTGTGGCCCTGGAGTGAGGGGCCGTGAGACTCTCCTCTTCCATCACACCACTGAAGTGTACCCTGAATCTCACTGTCCATTTCACTTTCCCACACCGAGCCTGGCCATGACAAAGTTGCATGACTTTTGGCTGCGGAATTAAAGCATGTCATTCTGAAACTGCCATATGTCACCACTATAACCTATTGGGGAGGCTACAGTGAAAGGCTTGGGATTCCGCAGAAACCCTCAGAGCAGGTGTTTACATAAAGGCAACAGTTACAGGACTACCCCCATGCCAGTCTTGGGATAAAATGTGGTTCATAAGGACAGGGCATGCTGGCTCATGCCTGTAATCCCACCACATGGGGAGGCTGAGGCAGAAAGATTGCTTGAGGCCAGGAGTTTGAGACCAGCCTGGACAATATAGTGAGGCTTCATCCCTACAAAAGGTTTTAAAAAATTAGCTGAGCATGGTGGCCTGAGCCTGTAGTCCAGCTACTTGGGAGACTGAGATGGGAGGATGGTTTGAGTCTGGGAGGTGGAGGCTGCAGTGAGCTGAGGTCACGCCACTGCACTCCAGCCTGGGTGACAGAGCGAGACTACGTCTTTAAAAAAAAAAAAAAGAAAGAAAATAAAATAAAAGAAGAAAAAGAAAAAAAGGTGTGGTTTATGTACATCAAATCATTTAATCCTCCCCCTAACCATATGAGGCAGGTTGGCTATTCTCCACTTTACAAATAAGGAAGTGAAAGCACAGAGAGGTTAAGCTGCTCCTCCAAGGTCACCAAGATAATGAGCTGGGATTGGAGCCCAGCCCTCTGGCTCCAGTCTGTGTGTCCTTCTCTCCGCTCCTCAATCCCCACCTCTGTTCTGCCTCCTCACTCTCAGCATCTAGCACAGGGCCCTGTACTCTGGAGGTGTTCGATAACATGTAAACATTTAAATTGATCCAGCCAGGTCAGCCTGAGGAATGACGTGCTTCCTCTCCTCTCCACAGGTCCCCTGGCTCTGTGACAATGAGTGCCTGCAATTCAATACAACCAGGCGACGTGAGGGAGGGTAGTGCGTTCTTCGTGAAGCCCGGCCATGAGGGCTGCATTTTCTTCCATTTCCACAACCCAAACTCTCCAAAGGCAAGAAGCGACTCCGTTAGGCTGCCAGGGTGAGATGTGCTGTTGAAGGCTCAGGTTTCCTATGCATACCTCGATAATCTGCCTTCGGAACTTGATGTTGCTGCATGGCTAGAGAATGGCAGAGAGAGAAAGACGGGGAACTCTTCTGAGAGTACTGGTTATGAATTTCAGCAGCTTTCCGAGAAGTACGTCCCTGAGGTCTGCTCAAAAGAAATCAAATCCAGGTGTTGTCTAGAAAGCAACCTTTGTTTGAGCCTGTACAGCTCTGGCTCCATGGCATTTTCACAGGAAAGTAGGAAGATCGGCTACAATCGTCCCCCAGAATCCCTCTGAAAAAGTGTCCACTGAGGGATGGGTCACTGGTCTGTGAGACTTCCTTACTTCAGCGCTCAGCAGGAAATGTTACCTCTCAACTCATCAACATGCCCTAACCCTTTGGTACAAGGACAGGCACCATTTCTTTTTCTTCCTTTTTCTTTTTTGTCTTGAGACAGGGCCCTGCTCTGTCACTCAGGTTGGAGTGCAGTGGCGTGATCACAGCTCACTGCAGCCTCAAGCGATCCTCCCATCTCAGCCTCCTAAGTCAGTTTTTTAAATTGAAGGGTAGAGAAATTCTTTCTTTCCCACTGACAGTGATGTCAAGAGGATGGGTGAGGGGTCTGGTGGGACAGCCCCCCCCACTTGTGTGACACTGAGCACCTGCAGCAATGGGAGAGCTTGGGAGAACAGGTCCTGGGTGGGCAGCCCCCATTCATCAAGCAATGGAGAGCTTGTGTGACACTGAGCACCGGGTCCTGGGGTGGGGCAGCCCCCATCTGCAGCAATGGGAGAGCTTGTGTGAGACTGAGCACCAGGTCCTGGGGTGGGGCAGCCCCCATCTGCAGCAATGGGAGAGCTTGTGTGAGACTGAGGACCGGGTCGTGGGGGGTGTTTCTCGCAGCACCTGCAGCCACCTTTATTTCAAAACTTCCACTTATGTAAAACAGTACATTCTGCTTTGTTTTGCTTGTTTGGGCTGTGTTTTCAGCCATGGGCCACTGAAGGAAACTACTGATAGAAAAGTTTTCCAGGATTGTGGCAGGCACTTTGTAAATTCAAACTCAGTGCTACGTACAAATAATTAGAGGAATTAGTTATAACCAAACCATATTCTTCATCTGGAACTTTCCTTCCAAACCGACTCAGTGCCCAGAAGAAAGAGGTCCCATGACTTGAGTAATTCCTCTCCATTGATATCAAAGACTTGCCAGCGAAGGTGATTGCTCCAGCCCAGGGAGGTTAGAACATCCATCTAGAATGCTGGAAAACAACAACCGGCTTTCGAAAATACTCCCTGGCATGTCTCTCTTAGGAGAATTTAGACACATACTTTAGAACACACACAAAACTCGCCGAAAGAAGAGAGTACAGCAAGGACTAAATTCACAACACAGATGTTAGGGGTGACCACAAAGCATTCATGTGGAGTGAGTAGGAAACTGCATTAATGCATGTAAAACAGATTTTAACCTGGGAAAATTCAGCTCACACACAACTTTGGAGGAACACATCTGTTATGGAAAGTGCAATGAACTTGAAATGGGAAAAGCAAATCAGACATAAGCAAGGACGCTGCATGAGCAACTGGCTAACATTCATACAGTTACCATTCACTGAACCCCTACTTTGTGCCAGGCAAGAACACAGGGAAAACGAGAGCAACAAGGCCCCGGCTACAGACATTCTGTTGACTGGCATGGAGTTAGAAAATTAATTTAAAAAACTAGTAAATGGTACATGTATGAAAAGAGAATAATGAGGGTGTTTACCAGGAAGCTAGGCAGAGGAGACTCTGCAGAGATGACACTGAAGCAAAGACCTAAATGAGGTGAGGGGGAGCCAAGGGATATCAAAGAAGAGCTTGTTCCAGGCAGGAGTGGCAAGAGCTAAGGCTGTGAGGTTGGCATGTGCTTTGCGTGGTGGAGGGTTAGCAAGGATGCCCGTGTGCATAGAGAGAAATGAGAAAATAAGGGATTGATAGGTGATGGGGTCAGAGAGAAAATGAGTCAGAAATTGTACAGCCTTGAGACAGACTTAAGGTTTTACTTGAGTAACACAGGATGAGGATGCAGTTGGAGATTTTTTTCTTTAAAAAAAAAAATTAGCAGAGAATTGTATTAGGCCATTTTGCATCATTATAAATACCTGAGACTGTGTTATTTATTTATTTATTCATTTATTTATTTTGAGACAGAGTCTTACTCCGTCGCCCAGGCTGGAGTGCAGTGGTGCAATCTCGGCTCACTGCAACCTCCGCCTCCCGGGTTCAAGTGATTCTCCTGCCTCAGCCTCCCAAGTAGCTGGGACTACAGGCACCCATCACCATACCCGACTAATTTTTGTATTTTTGGTAGCAATGGGGTTTCACCATATTGGCCAGGCTGGTCGTGAACTCCTGACCTCAAGTGATCCACCCACCTCAGCCTCCGAAAGTGCTGGGATTACAGGCGTGAGCCACCATGCCCGGCCAAGACTGGGTAATTTATAAAGAAAAGAAGAAGTTTACTCGGTTTGTTTCTGTAGGCTGTACAAACAGCATAGAGCCAGCACCTGCTTCTGGGGAGGCCTCGGGAGGCTCCCAATCATGACAGCAGGAGAAGGGGGCATCACATGGTGAGAGTGGGAACAAGGGAGAGATGGTGGGGGGCAGGTGGGTGTAGGGGAGATGTCATACTCTTTCAAACAACCGGATCTCCTGTGAGCTACCTGAGCAAAAACTCATTCATCACCAAGGGGATGGTGCTAAGTCATTCATGAGGAATCTGCCCCCATGATCCCATCACCTCCCACCAGCCCCCACCCCCAACACTGGGGATCACATTTCAACATGAGGCTTGCAGGGACACAGATCCAAACCCCATCAGGAAGCTACCTGACTTGCATGCTAAAAAGATCATTTATTTTTTAAACATGAACATGGTGGCCAAATAAGCATAGAGCTGTAAGAGAAACTGACCGTGGGACCACAGGGTGGATGTGAATGAAATGAGGATAGGACTCCTCCATGCATATCTTTCAATATCATTTTAATTTTTGAAAAGTTAAATGTATTTGTGTTCTTGTCCACTCAGGCTGCTATAACAAAATACCAGAGGCTTGGTGGCTTAAGGAACAGAAATTTGTTCCTTACGCCTCTGAAGGCTAGAAGCCCGAGATCAAGGTGCCGCTGATTCGGCTCCTGGTGAGGGCTCTCTTACTGGCCTGTGGACAGGTGCCTTCTCGTTGTATGCTCTCACAGGGGACACAGACAGAAAGCTTTCTGGTGTTTCTCCTTAGAAGGGTGCTAATCTCATCATGGGGCTCCACCCTCATGACCTTACCTAAATCGAATCACCCCAAAGGCCGCACACTGGAGTTAGGGCATCGACATGTAAATCTCAGGGAGACACAAACATTCAGCCCATAACAATTAGGGATTGAAAAAAATACATAAATATGAGGATCCTCTGGCTGCTGTGGGGGGAGCAGGCTGTGGGCCCAGGACAGAGGCAGGGAGGTGGTCAGGAGGCACTGAGTGGCCCCAGTGCAGGTGCTGCCGTGTGGACTAGGGGTGCTATTGGGAGGAGATGGTGAATGGCAGACTTGGAATGTCTCTTTGCGAGCAGAAGGAGCAGGATTTTCTGTGGGCTTGGGTGAATGGAGTAGTCAGGATGACTCCTTCAAAGACCTTCAGATTTCTTTCTTTCTGGTGCCCTTATGAGAAGAGACGGAGGATTTCATTAGGAAGACTAGTCCTGCTTCCATTGCAACCCCTCCCATAGTTCATCACTATAACATTTAGGTGACTTCCCTTGAATCTTAAAAAAACTGGGGGGCAAGATTTTATGAAATATACCAGGTCTTTTTCTTTAGTAAAAGCTTTCTTTTGTCTGAAGGGAAAAATCTCATCAGATTCTCACTCATTTTTTAGATAATAGCATGTTAGACAAATCAATTAAATCCCTCAAACATCTATAAAACCCAATTCATTAATTCACTCAGAAACCTTATAGAAAAGAAGGATTATTTCTTCTTAAACACACATTCATTTCATGATCAGATTAAAATAAAATATTGTACATGTTAAGACTTCAGTCAGATATTTATATTTTAGAGCAACTCAACTTCAGCTTTACAACACACACCTTTTGAAAACAGCATGTTTGTATACATTAGCCAAGTGAATTAGACACAAAGAAAGTTTTGTAAGAGTCTTCAAGATGTACTTTTTACAAAAATATATCCATAGATAGACAAACACACATACATGAGTATATACATGTGTACACATATGTAAATGTAATGTAGATATGAAAACACATGGGCCAGGCGCGGTGGCTCACACCTGTAATCCCAGCACTTTGGGAGGCTGAGGCGGGCAGATCATGAGGTCAGGAGATTGAGACCATCCTGGCTAACACGGTGAAACCCTGTCTCTACTAAAAATACAAAAAATTAGCCAGGTGTGGTGACATGTGCCTGTAATCCCAGCTACTTGGGAGGCTGAGGCAGGAGAATGGCATGAACCCAGGAGGTGGAGGTTGCAGTGAGCCGAGATGGCACCACTGCACTCCAGCCTGGGCAACAGAGTGAGACTGCACCTCAAAAAAAAAAAAAGATATGCACACATGTGTACACACATACACACCATGTACTGGGCAAGCACATGGACTTTCACTAAAGAGATAACAGAAAATGAGCTACTTCATATGGCTCACAGGATGTGCCTTGTGTAATTAAATTAAACTCCAGTGTGGATGGCAGCCCTAAGCACCCACCCACCCTGAGCTGTGCAAGTACACAGCTATCTTATAGCCTGGACTCCTAGCAGAAGTATCTCTGGTCATGCACAAAACTTAAGGATTTTGTTTCCAGCCTCTTAATTTTCCTCCCTGTCTCGTATCTGCCTGCTTCCAATCCACCATGCATATTAATGACAGATTTATTTTCCTTTTACAATGGTCTCTGTTAGATAAAGCAGAAGGTACTTGATCAAAGAATAACAGCTATAGGAAAAGGCTACTCTGAATGAATTTTAAACCAGGTTCCAACATTTCAAAGTCAAAAATGAAAAGAAATTCTTTAAAGCTTTGATTAAGACTTGGACAACGAAGCTAAACTTATTAAATTAGTTTGCTTCATGGCACTTCAGCAACATTTAGGTTATAATTACAACTTCAGGCTAATTCTCAGGAAAAACACAAAGACTGCAGCCCAACTCCGTATCTAATTAATACAATGAATACAGACGATAAAAATGTTAATCTGTTAAGCATAAACCTTTAAAATACAACCCAACACTTGTAACACTCTTTGTCACTCCTTCGTCTGTCAGAATTCTGGGATCCTTGGAAATGGGAAGTGGTCCTATCCTCTATTAGTCTCTGGGAAGCCTAGAGGAAAAGTCACCGGAGCTTCAACTTCGGTTATTTATTTTATCAGAACTACGTATAAAAATTTCTAAATAACTTTAGCGGAATGACCTGAAATATCACCACTAATAGATACTAAATTATTAAAATACATGAATCTGTTTCTGGATTTTGAAAATCTAAGCCAGTGACCCATTTTTTCTTAATTTTAAGTTAAAAATTAGCTAATTTTAAGGTAATGGCCACAGATGGACAGATGGACTGGATAAGACTGAAGAGCTTTGACCTGTAACCTAACTTCACCCCGCCTCCTTCTTACCCTGGGTCTTCATGATGCCCTCACAGTCTTTCTGCCGCCAGCGTCCCTCCATCTCCCTATATTAGAATCTAACTGATATCTCCTCTCTGGCTTAATGTTAGGATGTAGGATAGCACCTGACATGCATTAGCCTTTAACACACATCCACCAAACAGGAGTTTTTCTATCTCTGTGTCAATGACATGTTGCTTTCTATCCCTGTATCAATGACATGTTGCTTTAAGCATGTAGTTTTACAACTTATTTGGAGAAAGTGCTTTTTCTTCATTATGTCTATTCTATAACTTACTGTGGCTATTTTAAGCATCTGTTTTTCTAGAGGAATTCTAGAATTATTTTGTTATTTTTCTGAATACCCTGCTAGAATTTTTTAAAATTGTAGTAAGAACACGGAACGGCTAGCATTTGAATGAGTGTCATACTGCATTTATAGATTACTTTGTGGTGAATCAACCATTTTTGATAGTAGCTTTTTTATCATCTCAGAATAAGAAATGCCAATACTGATGTCTTAATCCTTATCCCCTCTAGCAAAGTTGGGGAGTGCTTTTTTCCTATTGTTTTCAAAAAGTTTTTCTTGAGGTTATTCTTTGGTAGTTTAAATTTTTACAGAAGGCAATTTTTATATACCATTGAGAGCTATTCAGAAAAAAAAATAAAGTATGCTCCAAGTCTATGGGTCTTAAAATTTCTGGGCCATGAACCTATTTGAGAATATAATGGTTTACAATATTTATGAACTCTCTGTAATAATAAAGGTATGTGTGTATCTATCTGTGTTTGTATATACACTCATGTGCATGTGTGTGTGTGTATATCATATTTTGTCAGAGTTTCATGGATTCCAAGCCTATTTATGTACCACACTTAGGTAAATCTGCTACAATATGTTTTAAGGAAAGACACTGGGACACAAACAAACAGAGAAATTCTGTGGGTTTTTGTTTGTTTGTTTGTTTGTTTGTTTTTTGTTTTTTGAGATGGAGTCTTGCTCTGTTGCTCAGGCTGGAGTGCAATGGTATGATCTTGGCTCACTACAACCTCTGCCTCCCGGGGTTCAAGCGATTCTCCTGCCTCAGCCTCCCAAGTAGCTGGGATTATATGCACCCACCACTATGCCTGGCTAATTTTTGTATTTTTAGTAGACATGGGGTTTCACCATGCTGGCCAGGCTGGTTTTGAACTCCTGGTCTCAGGTGATCCACCCGCCTCAGCCTCCCAAAGTGCTGGGATTACAGGTATGAGCCACTGCACCTGGTCAGAGAAATTCTCTTTTATTTGAAGTGTTCATTATATAAGTCTGTCTGTATTCTAGCCTGCTCATGTCTCTCCTGGGACAAAAGAAAGAGTAAGGCATAAAGCTAAGGTAAAAATCTGTGTGTCGGACCCTCACACAACACTACATTCTCTTACACACACACACACACACACACACACACACACACACGTGCGCGCGCCTAGAAGAGGACAAGCCTCTGAGGCACTTCTGGAGAAAATGTTCAAAGAATGTGTAAAAGCTTTCTATGTTTTTTAATCATTTACGTTCTAGCAGCTAAACACACCATGTGAGAGAAATTTTCACCCCGTGGGAGCTGAGAACCTGGTGGATGAATCACTTGTGTAAATTATGAAGTACCACTTTGAGCAATTTGAGAGACTGATTTGTCAGCAGCATTATGAGATGCTCCTATACTATTCTAACTCCTATAAAATAAATAAAAGCATTTCTTTGCATATGGAGTGTGAAAACGAGAGGTACCTATAAATGGTAAAGAGTAAATACACATATTTGAACACAATATTACTTCATATTGTTGTGTTACCAAGCTTCCCCATTGCCTATTCCAGGGAGTGCAAATACCTCTGATCTGCAAACTCTTGCATGAGGAAGCTGCACCATGCTTGCATGAGAAAGCTGTTCCATGTCTGAGACTCTGCTTGATGGGGACTATGAGTCAATGTAGACTTTTGAATCTTAGTATGCGTATCCCTAGGAACGTCACTTAAAGGTTCGAAATGCTTCATTAGAGCATAAACCCTCCTCTAAACAGAAACATGGAATCCTCTGCCCTGTTCCTTCTGGGGCACTGCTACCCAGCGGAACTCTGTCCTGTGATGGGTGTGACCCAAGTGTGCCCATCCACTATGGCGGCCATGAGTTCCACGTGGATCCTTAGCACCCGAGAGGTGGCCAGAGCCACGGAGGATCTGAGCTTTTCATTCTAGTTACTTCTAACCTAAATGGCCACAGAGGGATTTCCACACAGGGAAACATGGTACAGAGTTTACCGCTATGCAACAATAGTGTATTCGTTCATTCTCACACTGATGATTAAGACGTATCTGAGACTGGGTAATTTAAAAAGAAAAAGAAGGGGTTTTTTTTGTTTTTTTGTTTTTTTTTTCCTTTGAGATGGTGTCTCCCTCTGCCGCCCAGGCTGGAGTGCAGTGGCTCAATCTTGGCTCACTGCAACGTCTGCCTCCCGAGTTCAAGTGATTCTCCTGCCTCAGCCTCCCAAGTAGCTGGGATGACAGATGCGCATCACCACATCCAGCTAATTTTTGTATTTTTAGTAGAGACGGGGTTTCTCCATGTTGGCCAGGCTGGTCTCAATCTCCTGATCTTATGATCCACCCACCTTGGCCTCCCAAAGTGCTGGGATTACAGGCATGGGCCACCACCATGCCTGGCCTTCTCAATGAACTTTTAAAGTATTGGTCTGACTCCAGAAAAAAAATCTGATGTAAATTTTATCGGAAGTGAATTTAATTTATATGTTATCTTTTTTTAACTTTTAACTTCAGGAGTACACATGCATATGTTACATACATGTGCATACATCACATACCTGTGCATACGTTACACATGTAAACTTGTGTCATGGGGTTTGTGGTATTTTAAGAACTGACACCTTCATGATATTAAGACTTCTAATTCAAGGACATGAATATCATCTCATTTCTAGCAGTTTTGTTGGACATTTAAGGGTATTTTGTTAGTTTATTATATTTAGGCTTTGAAATTTTTTTAAGTTTATGAGTAAGAACTTGATTTTAAGATTTTTCATCATTTTAAGTGGGGTCCTGCTAAATGTTTTGTTGTTTATAAATATGAATGCCGTTAATTTCATGCTGATCTGTATCAACTCATTATTTTATTAATTTTTCTTTCTGCTTTTTAGTGCTTCCCACCGATTCCTGGCAATTTTCTGGGTACATAATTACGTCACCAGTAAGCGAGATAGCATAACATTTCCCTTACCCATTCTTATGCCTATAATTGCTCTTAGTTGTCTGATTGATGAATTCGTTATCAGCAACACAGCGTTAAATGACGGTGGAGACAGCAGCCATCTTTGTTATGTTCGTGACTTCAGTAAATTACTCTGATTTAGTTAGTTATTGGTTTAGCTTTGTTTGGTTTGGGGTTTTTTGATTGTTTGTTTGTTTTTTGAGACAGGATCTCCCTCTGTTGCCCAGGCTGGAGTGCAGTGGTGTGATCTTGACTCACTGCAACCTCCACCTCCCAGGTTCAAGGGATCTTCCTGCCTCAGCCTTCCAAGTATCTGGGACCATGCCCAGCAAAGTTTATTTTATTTTTTTTGTAGAGACGGGGTCTTGTTATATTGCTCAGGCTGGTCCTGAACTCTTGGACTCAAGCAATCCTCCCATCTTGGCCTCCCAAAGTGATTACAGGTGTGAGCCCCCACGCCCAGCCTAATTATTGCTATTTTAAACAGCAGATTTCAGCTAGAGTTAATATTTCTGAGTCATAACCTTCTCTGAGGCTCTGAGGGGACAAAACATCTCTCAGCTCTCCCCTCATTCTGTGACATCATCATCTCCCTTTCATCGGCAGTCCGTCTTCCACAAATATTTCGAGATCAATTCTTCCCTAATGTTCTCACTCCCATTGTTTTCATTGGGTTATCTTCATTGCTTTCTTCCTTTCTTTCCCATATTGCATATGGTGCCTTGGCTGGGTAGGATGTGCATAGGGTTGTTTAATCCTCCTCCTTCAGCTAGAATTACCAGATGAAATTTTGACTGTAGTACAGTACTCTAATAATCTACATTATTATTTTTTTGAAAATCACTCTGTTACCAGTAATCTATGTTAGAATGCTAGAACAATTAACCAAGTTATCAGAAAATTCTATTACAAAGCCACTCTAAAAAATACAAAATATTTCTCTGTCATTCAAATTTATTTAAAAAAACAAAACAAAACACCCATTGCTTGTGCAGAGTCTAAATTCCCGTCCTGAAGACAATGTGACGGGATATGACGGGGCTGTCTCCCTGAAGCATGAACAGCTTAAATAAATTGATTTGTTTACTCAGGAACCTTCTGTGGAAGGCATCACTAGTTGTCTATGCAAAATCCATTTTCTTCTTTGCCCCTTCCTAACTGAACATTAATCGTGTTTGGGTTGGCAATGAACCTAGCCTTAAGAAAAACAAACAAGTGCTCTCCTTATGATAGGGGGTGGCTGTGATTTTACCTAATGTTTTAAAATTCAGAAGTCTACTGGGGATTTCAGAAACATTTTGCTTTCCTGCTGTAAGTGCCATCCCCTCCTCCTCATTCTTCCTACAGAGAAAGAAGAAGAGGAAGGTGACATCTTAAAACCACGAGGGGCTGGGCATGGTGGCTCACGCCTGTAATCCCAGCACTCCAGGAGGCCAAGGTGGGCAGATCACTTGATCAGGAGTTTGAGACCAGCCTGGTCAACATGGCGAAACTCCACCTCTACTAAAATACAAAATCAGCTGGGTGTGGTGGTGGACACCTGTAATCCCAACTACTCGGGAGGCTGAGGCAGGAGAATCGCCTGAACCCTGGAGGCAGAGGTTGCAGTGAGCCAAGATCGTGTGATTGCACTCCAGCCTGGGCAATAAGAACAAAACTCCATCTCAACAACAACACATGAGGAAGAAAGCCACACTTTCAGGATGGAAGAATGGAAAGGCAGAGCCAACCTCCAATGACATTGAGGAACTCATGTGCCCGTTCTGAGCAGTCCTCATCTGGACTCATTTCTGTGAGAAAAATAATCTTCTCTTAGGATAAACCACAGTAATCCAGTTTCTGCCACTGAGAGTCAAATAGTATCTAACTAACACATTCTCTAGTAATTATTCAATATTCAATAGTTTGAGATTTAAAATTTCTAAGGAACATAAGTGATATGGTCTGACTCTGTCCCCACCCAAATCTCACCTTGAATTGTAGCTCCCATAATTCCCACGTGTTGTGGGAGGGGCCTGGTGGGAGACAACTGAATCATGGAGGCGGTTTCCCCCACACTATTCTTGTGGTGGTGAATAAGTCTCACAAGATCTGATGGTTTTATAAGGGAAAACCTTTTTCACTTGGCTCTCTTTTTCTCTCTTGCCTGCCACCATGTAATACATGCCTTTTGCCTTCTGCCATGATTGTGAGGCCTCCCCAGCCATGTGCAACAGTGAACCCATTAAATCTCTTTTTCTTTATAAATTGCCCAGACTTGGGTATGTCTTTGTCAGCAGTATGAAAACAGACTAATATAATAAGTGATGTCATTTCCCACAATTTGGGCATAAAATGAATTTGGGAGGATGGCGTGATTTTCTCACCCCAGAGAAATACAGGTGACATTAGAGAGAATTAGATACATCCCTTTCTTTTTTTGGCAAGTACCCTCCTAGTAACGTTAGTCTTTTGAAAACAATAATATGATCCCTAAGGTTTTGAGTTCCACAAATATTTACTGCATGCCAAGTACTTTGCAAAATGAGTAAGAAACTCTTACCTTGATCTTGGGGGAGCTTACACTCAATTCTAGGGGACAATCAAACCATACGGTAAATTTTATAATAGAAGTTTGCACAGTGCACTGTTGAAATATCCAGAAAGAAGTAATATTCCTTTCATAAAAAGTCATACAAAATATTAGAAACATCTTAGCTGGACATGAATGAACAATACCTCATACTCAGTGGGTGCCACACAAGATTGTCTAAATGAAATTAAAATATTTGACCCTACTTCCGGCCAGAACGCAACCTACACAAATCTATGAGGACAAGGGCACTGTGGTGCTTTCTTACGCAGAAACAAAATCAGGTCACTGCAATTAAACTTCTTTGCCTGGCTAACTTCAACTCAGTTACCATGCAAGCACCCTGCTGAATCTCTCCGCATAAAGTGGGCGGCTGTGTTATTCTTTCTCTCAATACCATACACTTTTTTCTTCTTAGCACTTATTGGCAATTTTAAATTATATGTTTGTTTTTGTGATCATTACCCTAATTAAATTGAAACCTTTATGAGAGAGAGAATGAATCTTCCAGTTCATTCTGGTTTCCTAGCAGCAAACACATAAGATGCATTCAATAACTATACGGTGGATAAAACGAATTAATTTCAACGTTGTGAATATGTGATAGTCATTTTTTTAACTTTATTCAGAAGTCACTCCTTCCTTTGCAACTAGAAGTTCTTGTTTGACACAGAGGCCATTTCCCCCAGCTTTACTAAAGAATGACTGACAAATAAAAATTGTATATATTTAAGGCATGCAGCATGATGTTTTGATAGACACATGTTTTGAAATGATGACCACAATCAGGATAACTGACACATTCATCACTTCACCTAGTTACTTTTTTTTTTTTTTTGGTTTGGTAACACTTGAGATTGCCTCTCTTAGCATATTTTAATTTTATAATACATGACTACTAACTAGTTACTATGCCACACATCTCCAGAACTTACTCATTTTATAATCAAAAATTTGCTGGACACTTTGACGAGCATCTCCTTGTATCTGTTCCCCTACCCCGCCACCCAGTCTCTGGTAACCACCATTCTACTCTCTGTTTCTGTGAATTCAACTTTTTTAGATTCCACATATAGGTGAGATCATGCCACATCTGTCTTTCTGTGCCTGGCTTATTTCCCCGAGCTCGACGTGCTCTAGGTTCATCCATGCTGTCGCAAATGACATTTCATTCTTCCTTCATGCTGAATAGCATTCCACTGTGTATACACACCACATTCCTTTATGCATCATCCACTGATGGGCACCTAAGTTGCTTCCGTATCTTGACTATTGTGAATTATGCTGTGATGAACAATGAGTGTAGGAGTGGAGGTGTCCCTTCAGCATGCTGATTTTCTCCCCTTTGGATATTCACCCAGAAGTCAAATTGTTGGATCATATGGTCGTCCTAGTTTTAATTTTGGGGGTAACGTACGTACCATTTTCCGTAATGCCTGTACCAATTTACATTCCCAGCACCAGTGTACAAGGCTTCCACATCCTCACCAACACTTGTTTCCTCTGTCTTTTTGGTAATGGCCATTCTGACAGGTATGTGAGGGGCTATCTCACAGTGGTTTTGATACACAGGCCATTTTTGATAGAAAAATTGTCCAGGCCAAAAAGAAGTTCTGTTCCTACTATTTGAAAAATACATAAGAAACACAAATGAGCAGACATAGATGTCTAGTATTTTCTGCCAGAGACGAGATTCGCTTCTCAAACCACATCTGACCCACAGGAACTGTGACTCACAAGATGCCTGCTGTACTCAGGCCAAAGTGGAAGTGCTTTTCTTTCTCAGCAGAGTCTACCTGTGCACATCCCATCTGCTCAGGTCAGGGATAGATGACGCCATAGAAACACCTCCTCTGCAATGATGTTCTCTATCTCGGTCTCCAGTCAGGTCACAAAGCTCACGGAGGATGGCAGGGAGGGCGAACAATGCCCGTCTTTAAGGACCATCCACACAGGGAAGTCCACTGATCAGACTGGCGTGGCGGCTGACACCAGCACCCAACCCTCCCCTTCCTTTTCAACCAGAGCCTGGTTCTCCTTTGGGGAGTTCAGATCTTTGCTCTTCTCTGCTAATCATTGGCCATTCTCAGTTTAGAGGCACATTCTCCTCGGCTTGACACCACTGTTCTTCCCCCTTCTGTACTGAGGTGCGTGGTGTCTTCCAAATATTCATGCCTATTCAGGACCCGAGAATGAGGCCTTATTTGAAAATAGGGCCTCATGAAATTTAAAGTATTTTTTTCTAATTCTGTGGAGAAAGTCAATGGTAGCTTGATGGAAATAGCATTGCATCTACAAATTACTTTGGGCAGTATGGTCATTTTCACAATACTGATTCTTCTTATCCATGAGCATGGAATGTTTTTCCATTTGTTTGTGTAGTGGTTTGTAGTTCTCCTTGAAGAGGTCCTTCACGTCCCTTGTAGGTTGCATTCCCAGGTATTTTATTCTCTTAGTAGCAATTGGGAAAGGGAGTTCACTCATGATTTGGCTCTCTGTTTGTCTGTTATTGGTGTATAGGAATGCTTGTGATTTTTGCACATTGATTTTGTATCCTGAGACTTTGCCGAAGTTGTTTATCAGCTTAAGGAGTTTTTGGGCTGAGATGATGGGGTTTTCTAAATATACAATCGTGTCATGTGCAAACAGAGACAATTTGATTTCCTCCCTTTCTATCTGAATACACTTTATTTCATTCTCTTGCCTGACTGCCCTGGCCGGAACTTCCAATACTATGTTGGGTAGAAGTGGTTAGAGAGGGCATCCTTGTCTTGTGCTGGTTTCCAAAGGGAATGCCTCCAGCTTTTGCCCATTCAATATGTTATTAGCTATGGGTTTTTCATAAATATTTTGAGATATGTTCCATCAATATCTAGTTTATTGAGTGTTTTTAGCATGAAGGGGTGTTGAATTTTATTGAAGGCCTTTTCTGCACCTATTGAGATAAACACGTGGTTTTTGTCATTGGTTCTGTTTATGTGATGGATTATGTTTATTGATTTGTGTATATGGAACCAGCCTTGCATCCCAGGGGTGAAGCCAACTTGATCGTGGTGGATAAGCTTTTTGATGTGCTGCTGGATTCAGTTTGCCAGTATTTTATTGAGGATTTTCACATCGATGATCATCAGGGATATTCGTCTGAAATTTTCTTTTTTGTCGTTGTTGTGTCTCTGCCAGGTTTCGGTATCAGGATGATGCTGGCTTCATAAAATGAGTTAGGGAGGAGTTCCTCTTTTTCTATTGTTAGGAATGGTTTCAGAAGGAATGGTACCAGCTCCTCTTTGTACCTCTGGTAGAATTCGGCTGTGAATTCGGCTTTTCTTGGTTGGTAGGCTATTAATTACTGCCTCAATTTCAGAAGAGTCTGTATAGACAAGACAATCCTATGCAAAAAGAACAAAGCTGGAGGCATCATGCTACCTGACTTCAAGCTGTAGTACTAGGCTACAGTAACCAAAACAGCATGATACTGGTATCAAAACAGATACATAGACCAATGGAACAGAACAGAGGTCTCAGAAATAATACCACACATCTACAACCATCTGATCTTTGACAAACCTGACAAAAACAAGCAATGGGGGAAAGGATTCCCTATTTAATAAATGGTGCTGGGAAAACTGGCTAGCCATATGCAGAAAACTGACACTGGACCCCTTCCTACACCTTATACAAAATTTAACTCAAGATGGATTAAAGACTTAAACAAGACCTAAAATCATAAAAACCCTAGAAGAAATCCTAGGCAATACCATTCAGGACATAGGCATAGGCAAAGACTTCACGACTTAAACACCAAAAGCAATGGCAAAAAAAAAAAAAAAGCCAACATTGACAAATGGGATCCAATCACACTAAAGAGCTTCTGCACAGCAAAAGAAACCATCATCAGAGTGAATGGGCAACCTACTGAATGGGAGAAAATTTTTGCAATCTCTCCATCTGACAAAGGTATAATAACCAGAATCTACAAGGAACCTAAACAAATTTACAAGAAAAAAACAAACCCCATAAAAAAGTAGGCAAAGGATATGAACAGACACTTCTCAAAAGAAGACATTTATGTGGCCAACAAACATATGAAAAAAAGCTCATCATCACTGGTCATTAGAGAAATGCAAATCAAAACCACAATGAGATACCATCTCATGCCAGTTAGAATGGCAATCATTAAAAAGTCAGGAAACAACAGATGCTGGAGAGGATGTGGAGAAATAGGAATACTTTTACACTGTTGGTGGGATTGTAAATTAGTTCAACCATTGTGGAAGACAGTGTGGCGATTCCTCAAGGATCTAGAACCAGAGATACCATTTGACCCAGCGATCCCATTACTGGGTATATACCTAAGAGATGACAAATCATTCTACTATAAAGACACATGCACATGTATGTTAATTGCAGCACTATTTACAATAGCAAAGACTTGGAACCAAGCCAAATGCCCATCAATGATATACCGGGTAAAGAAAATGTGGCACATATACACCATGGAATACTATACAGCCATAAAAAAGAATTAGTTCATGTCCTTTGCAGGGACATGGATGAAGCTGGAAACCATCATTATCAGCAAACTAACAGAGGAACAGAAAACCAAACACCACATGTTCTTACTTATAAGTGGGAGTTGAACAATGAGAACACATGGACACAGGGAAGGGAACATCACACACTGGGGCCTGTCGGTGGGTGGAGGGCAAGGGGAGAGATGTCATTAGGTGAAATACCTAATGCATGTGGGGCTTAAAACCTAGACGACGGGTTGATGGGTGCAGCAAACCACCATAGCACATGTATATAACAAACCTGCACGTTCTACACATGTATCCCAGAACTTAAAGTAAAATAACAATAATAATTAATAATAATAAAAGAAAATGGGGCCTCTACAGCTGAAATTAGCTAAGTTGAGGCCATGCTGTATACGGGCCAGTTCCAAGTCAACAGTCAGTGTTCCCATAAGAAGGCCAGGTAACGACGGAGAGATACAGACGCAGACACAGGGCAGAGGGCAATGTGATGGCAGAGTCATGCCGAGTGATAATCAACTGAAGCCATGGCAGCCAGGGCAGGCCAAGGGCTGTCCCACTGCAGCCTGAGGATGCAGGGAAGGAGCCTCCCAAGAGCCTTCCATGGGAGCAGGGCCCCACTGACACCTTGATTTCAGACTTCTAGTTTTCAGAACAGTGAGACACTAAACTTCTCTTGACTTAACCCCCCCAGTTTGTGGGACTTTGTTATGTCAAAAATGGGTGGAGATAACTAATATACCCTAATTCTTGTATTTCCTTGAGAGTCCCCAACTCCAAGCTATACCTCAAGTTTGGGTGGGATCACCGAACCCCTGCCTGGCCAATCAGTACCGACTGTGATGGGCTCAGAAACAGGAATGTGACCAGTCTCAGCCAGCAAGAATAAATCCTAGCAATTCCATGGACCTCCTGCATGAGGCTCTTTTCCCTGCGTACTGGGGGATGAAGATGTGTGTGCAGGAACAGCAGCAAATATTTTGCCACCATGAGGGAGACAGGTACTAGGAGGGGCACTGTGTACAGTGTAAGGATGAAAACTTTAGCAGAAGGAGGATGGTAAGGGAGAGAGAGAGAGGGAGAGGGAGAGAGAGAGACTGTTCCTGATAACATCCTTTAAAACACTCATTAAAGTTTTGCTGGAAACCAGAAATACTACTTAACTTTTCATTTGCATAAGCTAATAATATAATTTTTTATGGTTAATCTGCCTCCAGTTGCATTTTCATATTCAATCTATAATTGAATCCGTAGTTGTCTGCTATACGAATATAAAATGCCAAGTCTATGGCCTTTTGTTTTAGATGTGGCAAGTTATGCTTAGAGATTTCATATAATTGTGTCTCAACTGATCTTAAGGTAAACTAATTTATGTGGCGGGTGGGTCACTTGAGGCTAATTTATTTTCTAGGGAAGTTTTTAAAATTTTCCCAGTTGACCATAGCTCATGATCTGCCCAAAATGAACTCAGAAAATTAACATTATTGTAAATATACATTTAAGGCCCATCGGGTGAATCGGTTTCATCTTGAAAGGCCACACTTGGAGCTTGGTACTGAGGTCCCAGAGAGCTGTGTGGAGGAGGTCCTGAGCCCACACCAGCTCAGAGGAAAGGTGTGCTGAGGGCAGTTGCTGGTGTCTGCGATAGCACCAGCAGGAAGAATGCTCCCACCGATGGTGTCCCTGCTATAGAAAAGACACAGCCAAGACACTGTACTGGGTTTTATATTCCCGAAGTATCCCAAACAACACTGTGAAGTTAATTTCAAATTATTATGCTTTTTTTTTTTTTTTAACAATATCTGGGCCACTGCCATTTGTAAGGATAACTGTCCATCATCTTTCCCACAAAACCTGCTTCTGACAGGCTTACAAATGAGTGCTGTCCGATCCCAAACCATCTCAAACACAGCGAAGCACAGTTTCCAGCCAGACTATCATCGAAGACTGTCAAATAAATGAAGAAAACAGCAGGGGAAAAATTCTACCCAACAGGACAGCTGCAACAGGCCAAAGGAAAGCAGTTTCTTGTGCTGGGTTGGTTGTGTGCTTCTCAAGAATCTAAAGTCCTGCAGGAAGTTACAAAGGCAAATAATTAACCCCATTGCCAAGGATGTGTGGATCCCAACCAGCACCCAGCAAGGTGGCAAGTGATAAAGACCCCTGGTGGACACCCTCATTTTTTGCTTCACTCTGAAATCTGTCTCCAACTAAAATCACACACCGTTAACTGCAGCCTCTAATATCTTTTGAGTACTGACATTTAACACTCAGTGGGAATGTATTCGCCGGTGAGACAACCCGGGAATGTTTTTGTGTTTCCAATATAATCGTTAGGTGTGGAGTCTGATGTAGGTTTTTGATATAATCTCTAATCGGCTAATTCCCCTCTACTCTTATTTATCTAACAGTCTAAGCTGTTAGTAGATCTACATTTTTTTTTTTTTTTTTGAGACAGAGTCTTTCTCTGTTACCCAGGCTGGAGTGCAGTGGCGTGATCTCAGCTCACTGCAACCTCTGCCTCCCGGGTTCATGAGATTCTCCTGCCTCAGCCTCCTGAGGAGCTGGGATTACAGGCTCCTACCATCACACCCAGCGAATTTTCGCATTTTTTGGTAGAGGTGGGGTTTCACCATGTTGGCTGGGCTGGTCTCGAACTCCCAGCCTCAAATGATCCGCCCGCCTCAGCCTCCCAAAGTGCTGGGATCACAGGCATAAGCCACCATGCCTGACCTAGTAGATCTATTTTTAAAGTGAGGAGGTCATATTACACATTATGAGACATTTGTATTCAGCATCCATTGAAATAACCAAAGGTTTCTTCATTTACTTCACAAATCAGCTACACTAATCCAGTGGTTCTCATGTGGGGGAGATTTTTGCTCTCCCTAGAGACATGTCTGGATACATTTGTGCTTGTCACACCCCATGGGGGAGCACACCATGACATTGCTTGGGAAGAGACCAGAGATGCTCCTAAACATGTTTCAGTTCCCAGAACAACTATCCTCCCAACCCCTAGAAACAAGAATTATCTATTTCAAAATGTCAACAGTGCCGACATGAAGAAATGTGAATCGATAGATTTTCTACTAGTACTCCTGATGTCCTAATGTTGACTTCCTAATGAGCTACCTTCTAAAATAAACTTTACCTGGCTAAATTTTTGATACACTGCTGGATTTGTTAATGTTTTATGTATGGCTTTTGTACCCATGTTTATCAATGACATAGCAAACATTTTTCTTCATTTTCGAATGACTGACAAGGTTTATCATCATGGTAAAGCGAGACTCATAGAGGAATGGAAAATCGTTCCTCATCTTAAGTTTATTTAAAAGAAATTTTAATTAGCATGCAATAAAATTCAGTCTGAGTTGTGGCAAATGCACAGGTGTGTGCCTACCAAAGTCAAGGTACAGAACAGGGCCATCATTCCCCTAGATCGTTTCCTTCTGCTGTGCCTTCATGGGCAAATCCTCCCCTATCTTCCCTTTTTGAAACTATATTTTCAATTATAAAATTCACCCATGCTCATTGCAATTAAACCATACAGCAATGTTTAAAAAACAAAAAAAAAAGCTTTTCCGCTTTTCTTCTCATCTCCACTGACACTAACGTGAATACTTCAGGGAATATTTACATATTTGGGTTTGAGGAAACATTTGAAGCAAGAGACAAAAAGGAATCCATACAATTTTTAAAATTTTGTTGGTGAAAATCACCATAAACAAAACAGAAGGAGGGGTACATTATTGCAATATCAATGTCACAAATATTGCTTCTCACATAATAAGAAGAGAACACCTCCAAAGTGATAAAGATAAACAACTTGATAGAACAAAAATGTAGGGCAGGGTATCAATGGGCAAGTCACAGAGGAGGAGTTGCTAAAGGCCAGTAAACATCTGAAGAATGCGCTTTCTCATTAGTGGCCACATAAATGCAAAATGTAACCACACAGATGACAGTTCCCCCATCAGATTAGCAAGAATTAGATTAACATCTAGGTCTGAAAAGGTTGTGAGTAAATTAGTGTCTTGCCAACATTGTCAGGCAAATAAATTGCATTAACTTTCTGGAAATCAATCTCGCCATGTCTATCAATGTCAACAATTTACATATTCTTTGAGCCATAAATCTCACCTGGGAATTTATCTACACAAAGAAAATCACCACTAAGTAAGGATAAGTGCAGAATTATTTATACTGATAAAAATATCAGGAAAAGACTACTGTCAACAGGTAAATGATTGAATACATTATGATAAAATAATTCTGTTGATTATTATGCAGATATTTCAAAGAGAACGAATTCAATCGTTCTCTATACATACACATAGGTATACACATATTGTATGTATGTACACATATATGTGTATGTATATGTACATGTATATGTATATGCACATGTATATGTATATGCATGTGTATGTATACATACACGTATACGTATATGCATGTGTATGTATACATACATGTATATGTGTGTGTATGTATACGTACATGTATACCTATATGCGTGTGTATGTGTATGTACATGTGTATGTATATGTATTATGTTTACATATATGTATTATGTATACGTATATGTGTATGTGTGTACATGTATATGTATTATGTATATGTATATGTGTATATATATTTATACGTATTATGTTTATGTATAATATATACATAATGTATACATTATACATATAGAATAAAACTAAGGAAAACTAGAATCAAAGTAAGGAAAACAAGCCACAGTGTAACAACATGACTGTCTACAACCAGCGACAACTGTGTCTTCACTGCCTCATCAAACAAAGCACATATACATGTGTGTGTGTATATATATATCTGTATGTATTTATATACACATATTTCTATATATTTATCTGGAAGAGTACACAGAACAATTTCTAAGTTAAAAAAATAAATCCCAATTTATATGCACACACATACACGCATATACAAACCTTCATTTAGAGTCACGTGTCTGACATTTTAAGTCTGAAATCTATCATGTGATGATTTCCTTTGTTTTCCTTTTCCTACACATAAACAGGAAACAGTGCTATGCAAACTAGAATAAAACTAAGGAAAATCAGCCACGGTGGAATAACTTGGCCGAGTGTCTACAGCCGCTGATAACTGTGTCTGCACTGCCTCGTCAGAGGAAGCCACTCTCTTCTGCAACATCCGGCAACATGCTCTTGGGGGTCTGGTTCTTCTAGGGTTGGGTTAGCAAATGGATTTCAAGAGCCAAATTTGGATGATTTTAGGGGTTGTAGGGGTTGTAGGGCTCGATGGAAAAGGACACCGTGATTAATTATCAATGTCTTCCACAGGAGGGGAAGGGGACTGGTGGATGAGAGTCTGTGTCACTCACTCAGCTCGAGACGCTGTTCAGGTAGGCATTCTATGATGGGAAAGGGAAGCGGTTGTATCCCTGAGTAGAAGAGCTAGTATGCTAATATGGACAGACCCTTAGAAAATGCCTTCCTAAACAAGAACTTTCAATATTATTTATGGTAATACCCATTGACTCGGACTAGAAATATGTCACAGCTTTTGACAAGGAAAGCTACCACCCACTGCTTCCTAATTTTTAAAAAACAATGTTTTTCAATCAGAGCAATTCAGAGCATGAAATAAATTTCATTAATGACAAAGGGATCATCAGTCTTAAATCCCTTCAGTTCATAACAGCCTCATAGGTCAGGCCTCCTGGGTAGCTTTGGCTGAGAAAATATTTGACATTTTTAGAAAATTACATAAAAATTTTCCAGCCTTCTGTTATCCGTTCAGCAAAGAAGCCTTTATTGTCTTCTATAAGTACTACATTTTTTGATACTAATGACAGTTGACTATTATTAACATACATCATTATAACTATAATTCATACTAATAATTCTAATGAAATGTAGGAGCATCTCTCTGTATGGATGATTTGCTTTCCAAGAAGTAATCTGTAAATTTTTTTGTAAAAAAAAAAAAAATCTATGACAAATCTCCCGTAAGTGGGAAGCAAAGATTTTAAACACTGTTTCTCAATAAAGTCTTAGTTTCTCCTGAGTTCACAACAAGAATGTAGATGGTCACATTCTCTAGTCACACACTCCAAATTTTTCCCATACATCGTTTTTTCCTTCTCCATGATTTTTGTTCACGAAGGCATTTTCCACCTATTGGGTGATACTCTCTACCTTGCAAGATGCTTTGTTTTCAAAAACATCTCAACACACACAAGGAACGCCTCACTTTGAATCTGTCTGAGGATTATAAAACAAGTGTACTGAGACATATTCAGAACATTATTTAATTCAACCATTTCAAGTATGTAAAAATGACTTTAATTAAACTCATCAACTTGTGCAACCATCATCATAAGTGAATTTTAGGATGTTTTCATCACCCTAGAAAGATTTCTAATGCCAATTTACAGTCCATCCCTATCCCCACCCGCAGTCTCAGGCAACCACTACGCAATCTACTTTCTGTCTCTATAGATGTGTCTGTTTTGGACATGTGGTCTCTTGTGTCTGCTTCTTTCCCTTAGGGTCATGAGTTTGAGGTCATCCATGTCAAAGGACATATAAGTAGTCCGTTACTTTGTATTGCTGAAGTTTTCCATTTTATGGCTATAACATACATCAGCTGAAAAATGTCTGTGTTCATTCCAGTTTTCAGCTATTATGAATAATGGTGCTAAGGACATTCACATGCAGGTTTTTAGGTAGATAACTTCATCTGTTGTGCAGACATCTAGTACTGAAACTGCTGGGCCATACGGCAAATTTCTATATTTAATGTTTTAAGAAACTGACAGTTTCCCAAAGTTGCTGCATTATTTTCCATTCCCACCAGCAACATATGAAGGCTCCTGTTTCCCCAGATGCTTGCACTTTGTTTTGTTTTTGTTTCTAATCCCTGCTTTTGCTTCCATCGTAGTAGAAACATTTACAGTCTTCCTGACTTTACATTAATTGACATGATCGGCTTAATGTTCTCTGCAAAACATTTTGGAAACACAATAAACATGCATATGACTAATGAACAAGCTGGCAGTCAAGAACAAAGTGGCCACAGACCCCCCTAATACATCCTAAAATGCCTTCTGTTTCTGGAGTGGAAGGCTGCTCCTATCTGACACAGCCCATCAACAGAGGTAATGCTGGAACGCTGATGCGGGGGAGAGTATGTGGTATTTGCAGCGGACATTTATTGAACGTTTTCTAAGAACAGGTTTCTACTGAGGTCATTACCTGCTTCATTGTGTGTAATCAATAAAGACCCATGTGAAGTAGTGATAATCGTCTCTAGTCTACAGACTTGGAGACTAATGTTTGGAAGAGTTGAGGAGACTTTCCAACGCCACATAGGTAATGGAGCGTTGAGCCAACATGGGAAGAAAAGCTGTTCTATCACGAAAGCTTTGGCAGGAGAATATGACAAATGGCAGATGCTTTGAGAATAGGACGTTGCTATGTGTAGTGCCAGTATTTGCAGGACCTGCAACACTGGCAGCACCAAGATAGCACTTCTCCAGCCAGCTGCACTGAAGACCACTATTTGTATTAGATGGCGATTGTGTTCAGCCGCCCGTAACTCAAATCAGAGGAAGAATTCATTTTTCTCGAAGGGTCTGCATGGCAGCTCCTTCTGTCTTCATGTCCTGCTGTCTTTCCTGTGCAGTTTTCATCCCATGACTGCCTCATGGTTACGAGATGGCTGCACCATCTCCCTCCCCCTGCCAATATTTAGGAAGGGAGGTTACGAGGAAGAAAACAACAAGAGAAAGGAGGCTCCCTAATCAGAAAAGCAAAACCTCTCCAGAAACCGCTGGGGAACTGTTTCCTATGACCACACCTAGAAGCAAAGGAGGCTCAGACATAAATCAGTTTAAATGCCTGTTATTCTCCTGCACGTATTCAGGATTCTGTAAGTAAGAAGGATAGAAGGGGTGTGGGGAAAGCAATTGGCAGTGGTTGCCACATTGATGTCTCAGTCAGGTCATCTTCAGGCTCTAAAGGTCCAAGAACTATCTCAGAAATCTCCATCATCGTGCTGAGGCTGAGCACAGTCCCTCTCTATCATGTCTCAGGTGGTTAAGACACTGGAGAAAGCATTTATTGAGCATAAGGTTCTAAATAATAATACCAACAATGGCAGCTGACACATGTGCTTACTCTAAGCCAAACTCTTTATACATATTAACTAAATTTAAATCCCACAACAATCACAGGAGGGAAGGATTATTATCATGGTTTTTGGGAAAACCGAGGCACAGAGAAAGAACTCCCCCAAAGTCACACAGCTAGGAGGTGGCAGAAGTGGGAGCTGTGGCACTGTGCATACAGCATGGCTCCAAAGTGTATGTAACATTCTCACCTGTGGCCTCTCATAGGCGGAATGTGCAGGCTAGCTTAGAGATACACAGCTAGAGAGCTACAGGGCCTTGGGAAAGTCACTTTCCTTTACTAAAGCTTAATTTGCTCCTATAAGACAGGGGCGGTGGAGCCAACCTCAAAGGATGTTTGCAAGAAATAAATACGACCCCATATGGGAAGCACATATGCTGGATGATCCTTGCCTTGTCAGTGCTCAAATACACTCTCGTTTTCATGTTTACCATCTATGTGTATGAATTTGAATCCTAGATGGAGTTAAAACAAAACTACATGGATGGTAAAAGACAGGAAAACAAATAACATAGGGGGTGAAGCCTTGGGTGGGGCATCATAATCATGCAGCATTGTTCCTTCTCTTCTTCAGATGAAGTTCGATATTAAGGACGCAACAAAAAAGGAAGCCTCTGTGTTGAGGCTGGTCCTGGCCATTTGGACGCACTATGCATCCAGTTTTTATTAGTAAAAGGTAAAACTAAAGTGCACTTAAAACAATCACATTCCTAGAAGAAAGAAAATCTTGTAAATTTTTTTTTTTTTTTTTTTGAGATGGAGTCTCGCTCTGTCTCCCAGGCTGGAGTGCAGTGGCGCAATCTCGGCTCACTGCAAGCTCCGCCTCCTGGGTTCACACCATTCTCCTGCCTCAGCCTCCCGAGTAGTTGGTACTACAGGCGCACGCCGCCATGCTCAGCTAATTTTTTGTATTTTTAGTAGAGATAGGGTTTCACCATGTTAGCCAGGATGGTCTTGAACTCCTGACTTCGTGATCTGCCCGCCTCGGCCTCCCAAAGTGCTGGGATTACAGACATGAGCCACTGCACCCGGCTGAAAATCTTGTAAATTTTCTAGAGAAGAAAAACTAAAAAAAAAAATCAAACCCAAACAAAACAAAACCAGGTCTTAGGGTGTTGCAGTGCAATAGATATTAAGACTGATTTTACTTTAAGGGTAAATTTTACTTTAATTGTTGTATTAACAGATCTTTCAGGTATTAAGTCCTGCTGAGTTGATCCTAAACACCTTCTCATCTTCTCTCTGCCGCAGTTGCTCTGTGTTTTCAATCCTCTCTCGGATTAACCGAAATTTCTCCATGGGAAATTTGCACTTCTATAAAAATCCATATATAATAATGAATGATTCCACCTACCCAATAAACAAAAACACAAAATCCATAAAGAAAAGAGAGGAAACAGGGACCACAAGCAAACAAACACAAAACAGAAAGCCAGGAAGATGAAAGATCAGAGGTGATGTCATCAGAAAATAAGAAATCTGTTCTTTCTTGCAAATATGGAAATCCATTTTAAAATTGGATACTTTAAAAGTTGTTGTTTAAATGGGATAATTCAGCATGCAGGTGCGCTTTGCATAAAGATGTTACGGTACTATAGCATCTTTTTACTTTATGAATATTCAGAAAAATCTCTTTTTTGTGTAAAACAACAACAACAGTAGTAACAACAAGAAACTAAAACCATCAAGGCTGGAGTGTGAAATGTAAAGGCTGAATGCCAAGGCAGTGAAGCATTCCAATTTGCATTTCTCTACTCTGCCACTTTGAGGCTAATGTGACCCATGTTAAAGCATTCTTAACCTGTGTTATTACTTGGAGGAGGAATTTCACTGCTTTGTATGCTGGAGAGAATTCAGAGACTTTGATTTTTTATTTATTTATTTATTTTTAGCCCGGAGACAAAATTCCTGTTTTCCTCAGCAGAGAAATATATTAGCCAGCATCAGCTCTCCATTTTACATATTCAGGGTAGCTGATATAAAACAATATTTGGCTTCCAGAGGCATTATGTGTTTTATGTAAATGTGTGACTTGGGCATTTTCTCAAGGGAAAAGCTGTTTCATCACTTAGTCCGTACTCCCTACGAAAGCACTTGATGAGAACCACGAATTAATATCATGACTGAGAGAGGGGACCAGGGAAAATTGCTTCAGCAATTGCTTGGAAGGCTCCCAGAATTTGGCCTGGGCATAGCTGCAGAAATCTCCTTTGGAAACAGAAGACTCCTTGAAAGTAAACGAGGAAGTGTGAATTCTGCCACTTAGTTGCACTAAGCAGTTTATACTCACTGTAGTCCAAAATCCTTCAAGTTACTCACTGTAGTCCAAAATCCTTCAAGTTACTCACTGTAGTCCAAAATCCTTCAAGTTACTCACTGTAGTCCAAAATCCTTCAAGTTGGCCCAACCAAGTATTTGTGAATTCCACTCTGCACTTTATGGGAAGAGCCTGGATTTAGAGTTAGACAAGCTGAATCTGTCAGTCAGGGGACAGATGCTATTCACAGAAACCACTCTAGTAGTGTAAGCAGAAAGGGATTTAATAGAGGAAATTGCTTTACAGTTTTGTTGTTGTTGTTGTTGTTGTTGTCAGTGATGAAGGAACAGGCTATGGGTTGGGATTTCGGGATGACTTCCAGAAAAACCCCAAAGAAGAGGCTCCTCCCAGGGAGCTGCTGCTTTGGCTTCCATAAAGAAACAGGAAAACTGGGAAACTTTTGTCTCACCCCAGCCTCCCAAGTAGCTGGGACCACAGGTGTGTGCCACCACACCTGGCTCATGCTTTCCTGATTTTTTGCAGCAATGGGGTCCCACTAGGTTGTCTATGCTGGTCTCAGACTCCTGGGCTTAAGTGATCCTCCTGCCTGGAACTCCCAAAGAGCTGGGATTACAGGAGTGAGCTACCATGCCCAGTCCAGTTCTACTTTTAGTATGTAACATCCCTAAATCCCACTCAGCCTCAGTTTTCCCATCTGTGAAACGGTGACATTAGAGGGTTGATTATGAGAATTCAATAGTTCCTGACATCAGGCAGATGCATGATAAACACTGGTGAACTTGCCCTTCCCTGTGCCTTAGAATTCCCCAGCTGCCAATAATGGCAGTCGATGAGACGGAGGCTTACAGAAAGAAAAAGGTGTTCTTGCATTCACTCCTTAAAATGGGGGAGGTAGATAGGGAAAGAGCTCAGGAGAGTCGGGGAGACAGGTATACTTTGAAACCAAATTAGCTGGATACCAGCATCATCTTCTGTCTGGGCTGCCAGGCACATGCCTGGTGGAGGGAATCTGCTCTATGATTAAATATCAATCACGTTCAGCTGAAGCCCATTAGGTGCAATCCCAGAAATGCAGACTCATGTTCTTTGTCTTGTGCTGGGGGCTTCCAGGAATGGAGATGAGAGCTGCTGCTACGCAATGTAATGACAGCAGCTGGGATGACTGCCTTCCAGCCTCTACCTCATTTAGTCCTCACAAGTAGCCCTTGAGGTAGCTCCTGCCATTATTCCCTGTTTACCGGTAAGGATACGGAGCTTCAGTGACTTACTCGACAGTTCCAGCAGCTAAGCCTGGAGTCTGTGTTGTTCCCACTGCCATGTGCTACATCTCTGGATTTCCTAAATCGTTCTTCCTCTCTGCTTCAGATTTTCCAGAAGCCAAATTTCTTCCCTGTTTATCTCTCACAGGGGATTTATGGCAAAGACACATCTGTCATATCTAGGCTGAGAGCCTGCACAGCCAGATGCTTGAAGTGTCTCTTGGCTTCTCCAGAACTACGCACATGGGATGCCTTTTGGGGACTGAGTTTTATACTGTGGGCTCTACTTTACAAAAGTAGATCCAGGTTCTAACCACATCGCACCAGCCTTGTCACTCCTGCCGTGTTGCAAGCCAAGGTCACCTCCCTCCTGCATTTTACAACAGCCGCCTGCTCATGCTGCTTCTACCTTTGAGCCCAGCAATTTACCATTCATGCAGCATCCATATATGAATTCTGATCATGCCACTCTCCTGCTGGAAATCTCCATGGGTTTTCCATCTCACTCTGGGTAAAAACTTAAGCCCGTACCACGTGCTCAAGTCCCTATAGGTCTTGTCTTTGCCTATGTCTTTGGTCCACCTCCTCTCATGCCCTGTTGCTCTTCTGCACCCTCCCACTAGCTTTCTTGCTTTCCTTGAACACACCAAGCACATGCCTGCCCCAGGGCCTTTGCACTTGCAGTTCTGTCTGTCTTCAGTGCTCCTCTTCCACGTACATGCAGATATTTTAGATCTCTGCTCAGATGTTGCAACGTCAGAGAGAACTTCCCCTACCACTCGATATAAAATTTCACCCTGACCACAATTCTACATCATCACCTTGCTGTACCCATCTCTAGACTCTTATCACTACAAATATGTTGCATATGGAGGGATGAATGGATAGATGGATGGATGAATGGATGGATAGGTGGATGGATGGATGGTTGGAGGGATGGATCGATTGATGGATGGATGGATGGACGGATGGATGGTTGAAGGGATGGATGGATGGATGGATGGATGGATGGTTGGAGGGATGGATGGATGGATGGATGGATGGATGGATGGATGGATGGATGGTTGAAGGGATGGGTGGATGAATGGATGGATGGATGGATAGGTGGATGGATGGATGGTTGGAAGGATGGATGGATTGATGGATGGATGGATGGTTGAAGGGATGGGTGGATGGATGGATGGTTGGTTGGTTGAATGGATGGGTAGATGGATGGGTGGATGGATGGATGAATGGATGGACGGATGGATGGTTGAAGGGATGGGTGGGTGGGTGGATGGATGGATGGACGGATGGATGGATGGTTGAAGGGATGGGTAGATGGATGGATGGATTGATGGATGGATGGCTGGTTGAATGGATAGGTAGATGGGTGGGTGGGTGGATGGATGGATGGATGGATGGTTGAAGGGATGGGTGGATGGATGGATGGATGGATGGATGGATGGATGGATGGATGGTTGAATGGATGGGTGGTTGGATGGATGGATGGATGGATTGATGGTTGGATGGATGGATGGATGGATGGATTGATGGATGGATGGATGGACGGATGGATGGTTGAAGGGATGGTTGAAGGGATGGGTGGGTGGATGGATGGATGAATGGATAGATGGATAGGTGGGTGGATGGATGGATGGATGGATGGATGGATGGATGGATGGTTGAAGGGATGGGTGGGTGGGTGGGTGGGTGGATGGATGGATGGATGGATGGATGGATGGATGGATGGATGGATGGTTGAATGGATGGGTGGTTGGATGGATGGATGGATGGATGGACAGATGGATGAATGGGTGGATGGATTTTGTTTCCATTTACTATAATGTGAGCTCCATGAGAGAAGAGTGTGTTTTTGTTTCTTTTGTTCAATGCTGCATCCACAAGTGCCTTAAATCATGTCTGACACATAGCAGTCATTTGCCAAATACTGGTGAATAAGTAAGACAACTTTTCTTCATTGGCATGGGCCATAAAGGAATGAGAGTAGTCTCAGCATTCCCTCATGTGACTCTGGTGTGAGACACTTTTGGCATGAAATTCAAGTAATAGATAGCAAGAGTAGACATTTGCAGTAACTATTTCTGGACCAGCTCCTTTTAATTAATTTAAAAAACACTCAAGTCTCAATTACCCATAGCTCAGATAAAAGAAACATGTATTAATTCTATGTGGGCAAATTAAGGAGGATACATGTTTTCTATGGAAACTTTTCTTTTTGTATAATAAACATATAATGCATGAATCACTGGTGTGCAGATGCATGGGTCAATGCAAGGTGAACAACGTTACAGACCAACACACATACCCCAAGCTGAACTCTGCCAGAAACCCATGGCCCCTTGGGTCACCTTACAGGCAGAACCTACCCCCAGGGTAACCAATACCCTGACTTCTGGCAACATAGGGTAGTTTTGTCTGTTTTAAACTTTTATAGAAGTGGAATCACATGATGTGTACACTTTTGTATTTCGCTCCTTTGTACTCAACCTGATGTCTCTGAGGTTCATCCATCTTGATGCCCATCACTTGCACTTCGTCTTTGCTGCATACTAGTCTATGCCACAAGTTATTTATTCATTCTACTGGTCATGGACTTTAAATTGTTTCCAGGATTTAGCTATTACAAATAGTGATACCAGGGACATTCTTGTCCATGTATTTTGGTAAACAAACATACACATTTCTCTTGGGTATATATATAGAAGTAAAACTGCTGAGTGATTGAGACTGCCTCTGTTTAACCTTAGTAATTATTACCAAACACTTTTCCAATGTTTAATACCAATTTAAACTCCTAGAAGCAGCGCATGAAGGTTGCAGTAATTCCACACTCTCCATGAGTTCATAATATTTGATATAAAATTGTTTATTTCCCCTCATTGCTTTCTTTTCCTTCACCTGGTTCAAGCATTTCTCCTTGATCCTCCTTGTGTCAGGACAGCTTGAGGCATGGGCAAAAGATAAACCAAATACAATTGCAATTTTTCCCTTGCTGGTACTTCTTTCCTCTGGTTTGGGCTTTAGTGGAGATTGCACATGTTGCCACTAAAAGAAACATCTAGAGAAGCAAGAGTGTCCCCCAGAAATTCAAAACACATTCCCCAGAACTGGAGAAGCAGAGAGAAGACCCAGGGTCTCCAAGAACAAGGCCAGAGCATAGTGCCAGGAGGCGCTAAGGGAGGTGGTGAAATCCCACGAAGGGATGCCCATCACCAGGAGGGGACACACGGAGATGGAGTTCCCTAGTCTTGGAAAACAGCTGCTTATGGCAGGAGTGCATCTCAGAGTCACTGGGCCTGAAAGGACCATATGCCCAACCAGACTGACAGTCAGAGTCTGGAAGCAGAAATTAATTTGAGTTGCAGAAAACAGAAAAATTGATATTTCTTGCACTACTAAATTTGTGACTTGAGATTCAGATCTCGTAACTAAGGAAGAAGAGAATTGTCACTAGGGACACTTTCGTAGGGAAACAGGCTGGAACATCATTCTTCGTATTATTTCTAGGATTATGCAAACATGAGCAACCTTCTAGATCTCGTTTATAACAGAGGTGAGCACCGAGTAGGAGGAAAAATGTTCTACTTAGGTTGGAAGAGGAGGTCCAGCGACAGAAGAAGATGGAAGAGACAAACTCCCTCCCTTCTGGAATTTCTCCCACTAATGAATGGGAATGTTCAGTAGACCAGCAAGCTTTAGTAGTGTAGAAGAGATAACATCAGGGAATGGATGAGAACCTGAAATTTGGAGCCAGGTAGCTCGAGCACAAATTGTGACTCGGCCACTTCTTCGCTGAATGAACATGGACAAGTTACTTGAAATCTCTGTGCCAGTTTCTTCATTTGTAAATGAGAGCACCAATAACAATACCCGCCTCACACCTTTGCTGTGACTGTTACAGGTTGTTTTACATAAAATTCTTAAAACACAGCCAGACAACAGATGGCATGCTAAGAGGGCGTGCCTCAGTACTGACCCAGGCCACCTAACCTAGGGCTGCAGAGGAGGCTCCCAGAGGAGGTAAGTCCCGAGACAAATCCAGGATTTAGCCATGTAAAAAGGAGAGGCAGACATTTTTAAAGTTGTAGTTTGTTTTTAACTGTCACATAATTGCACATATTTATGGGGTACGATGTGCTGTTTGGATACGTGCATACTTTGCATCATGATCAAATCAGAGTAATTGGCATATTCATCACCCCAAACATTTGTCATTTCTTTGGTGAGAACATTCAAAACCTTCTCTTCTAGCTATTTTGAAATACACACTACACTATTGTTAACTATATCACCCTACAGTGCTACAGCACACCGGAACATATTGCCCCATCTAACTGTAACTTTGTATCCATGGCCCAATATCTCATTATCCCCCAGCTCCAATACCCTCCCTAACCTCTGGTAACCTCGACTTTACTCTGTACTTCTATGAGATCGGCTTATTTAGATTCCACACAGGAGTGCAAATGTACAGTATTTGTCCTTCTGTTCCTGGGCTTATTTCACTGACTATTGAGTGAATGTCTAGGTTTTTCCATGTTGCAAAAGATAGGATTTTATTCTCTTTGAATGGTGGACTAGCTTTCCATTGTGTATAATATAGACCACATTTGTTAATCCATTGATCTGTTGACGGACACTTAGGTTGTTTCCATATCTTGGCTATTGTGAATACTGCTGCAATAAACATTGCAGTGCAGATAATCCCTTCAACATCCGGATTTCATTTCCTTTGCATACATACCCAGAAGTGGAATTGCTGGATCTTACGGGCATACCTTTTTTAATTTTTTAAGGTGCCTACATACTAATGTCCATAGTGGCTATCCTAATTTACAGTCCCACCAACAATGTATACGTTCCTCTTTTCTCCACATCTGTGCCAGTATTTGTTATTTTTTGTCTTTTTGATAATAACCCTTCTGGGGTGAGACAATTTCTCATCGTGGTTTTGATTGGCATTGCCTTGATGATCAGTGATGCTGAGCATTTTTTCATAGACTTGTTGGCCATTGGCATGTGTTCTTTTGAGAAACATCTATTTAGATCTTTTGCCCATTTTTTAATCAGTATTTTGTGTGTGTGGTTGAGTTCCTTATAAATTCTAGATATTAACCCCTTGTCAGATGCATAGTTTGTGAACATTTTCTCTCATTCTGTGGGTTGTCTCTTCAATCTGTTGATTGCTTCTTTTGTTGTGCAGAAGTTTTTTAGTGTGATGTCATCCCATTTGTCTATCTTGGCTTTTGCTGTGTTTTTGAGGGCTTACCCAAAAAATCCTTTTCCAGACCAATGTCACAGAGCACTTCCTCTATGTTTTCTTCTAGTAGTTTCATAGTGTCAGGACTCACACTTAAGTCTTTAACCCATTTTAAGTTGATTATTGTAAGTGGTGAGAGATGGGGGTCTAGTTTCATTTTTCTGCATGTGAATATCCAGTTTTCACAGGACCATTTACTGAAGAGACAGTTCTTTTTTTTTTTTTTTTTTTTTTTTTTTTTTTGAGACGGAGTCTCACGCTGTTGCCCAGGCTGGAGTGCAGTGGCGCGATCTCGGCTCACTGCAAGCTCCGCCTCCTGGGTTCACGCCATTCTCCTGCCTCAGCCTCCTGAGTAGCTAGGACTACAGGCGCTCGCCACCGCGCCCGGCTAATTTTTTGTATTTTTAGTAGAGACGGGGTTTCACTGTGGTCTCGATCTCCTGACCTTGTGATCCGCCCGCCTCGGCCTCCCAAAGTGCTGGGATTACAGGCTTGAGCCACCGCGCCCGGCCTTGAAGAGACAGTTCTTTCCTTGATGTGTGCTCTTGGTGTCTTTGTAGAAATGCAACTGGCTGCAAGTGCCTGGACTTATTTCTGTGTTCTCCACTCTGTTTCATTAAGCTATGTGTCTGTTTTTATGCCAGTACCATGCTATTTTGATTACTATTGCTTTGTAGTATATTTTGAAGTCAGGTAGTATGATGCCTCCAGCTTTGTTATTTTTACTCAAGATTTCTTTGGCTATTCAGCATCTTTTGTAGTTCCACACAAATTTTAGGATTTTTTTTTCTGTTTCTGTGAAAAATGGTCATGGGTATTTTAATAGAGATTATATTGAATTTGTAAACCATTTTGGATAGTATGGACATTTTAGCAATATTAATTCTTCTAATCCATGAGCACAGAGCACAGGTTATCCTTCCACTTACTTGTGTCCTGTTCAATTTCTTTTCTTTTTTTTTGAGATTGAGTCTTTTTTTTTTTTTTTTTGAGACCGAGTTACCCAGGCTGGAGTGCTGGAGTGCAGTGGCTCTGGCACGGTCTCGGCTCACTGCAATCTCCTCTTGGGTTCAGGCAGTTCTCCTGCCTCAGCCTCCCAAGTAGCTAAGGCTATAGGCGCATGCCACCACGCCCAGCTAATTTTTGTATTTTCAGTAGAGACAGGGTTTCACCATGTTGGCCAGGCTGGTCTTGAACTCCTGACCTCGTGATCCACCTTCCTTGGCCTCCCAAAGTGTTGGGATTACAGGAATGACCCACCACGCCCAGCCCTTTTCAATTTCTTTCATCCATATTTTACACTTTTCATTATAGAGATCTTTCACTCCTTGGTAAAATTTCTCAGTATTTTATTTTTATGTTTTTTCAGTTACTGTAAATGAGATTGCTTTCTTTGTTTTTTCAGATCATTCATTGTTGGTGTATAGAAATGCTACCGATTTTTGTATGTGGATTTTGCAATCTTGAATTTATTGAATTCATTCATTAGCTGTAACAGTTTTTTGGTGGAGTCTGTAGGATTGTCTGTATACAAGACCATGTTGTTTGAGGCACAGACCTGGCATGAGAAAAGGCAAAGAGGGAAGAATCCAAGTTCAGTGTTGATCAGAGCATCAACTTCAGTTGCCTGCAGGGGCTGGGAGTGTAACATGGCTGAGTGAAGGAGGCCAGTCAGGGGCGGCGATAAAGTGTGGTGTCTGGCTCCCCCAGGGGCGACCTCCCACGGCAGGTGCTGCAGTTTTAGCCAGGAAAGCTCAGCATTTTCTGCTTGCTACCTAGAGCAAAGGTGTCCTGCTTCTGCTTCTGCAGTACAATGTTCACCTCTGTTCCAGGATGATTAATCCCAAGCCTAGTTTTTCTCCCCTGAAGATTCTCCATGCCATGCTTCTTAATCTTCATTTTATGGTTAAGTCATTCAGTGCTGATATTTGTTGCTTGTACTTAAAATTCTGACCAATGCACTGCATAAAAAGGGAATGTTTATGTTATTAGGAATGCGGGCAGTGCAGACTACAAGATGATTATCAAATATCCATTCTTCATGTATTTTTCACTAGGAGAATTCTGATTTTACTCTCATCAACCAAAAACTACATTTTCCAGTGTCCCCTCTAGCTAGGAACAATTGTGATATCATTTCGGTCAATAAGATACAAGTGTGGAGCCCACACTGAATAGGTTTTAGGAGCAGCTCTCAGAAAATGGATGGCTCAGCTGATATGTGTCATTTACTTTTCAGTCTTCCCCCTTCTTCCTGTCTGAAGTGCAGCTGTGATGGTTGGAGCCATGGCAGCTATCTTGAGGGCACGTGGATGAGAATCTCAGCCTAAATCTGGCATAGGAAAAAGCCAGTAACTTCTCAGAATCTGGTGTTCTGATGATTTAATGGAGTCCATAAAACAGTCCTGGAATCCCTTGAAAGTTTGTATCCAGACTACTTTCATATGAGAGAATAGTATTCTGTCAGTCCATTTTATTTTTTTTAAAAAAACATTGTTATTTGGGTTTTCTGATACAGGCTGTCAAAACTAATTACAGTTGCCACATGCATCATCAAAAGGTATGATATGTTCATATATGTAAAATTATATTTTATTTTTTACTCAAGAGTTTTAAAAACAGGATAATACGATCATATTTGTATTTCAAAAGACCAAGCTTAAGAGTGGTGTGAGGAGCTGGGTGAGGATGAGCATTGATATGCAAGACTTTTAGTTGCAGCATTATTTGTGATAGTGACAATTCAAAAACACTGTAAGTTTCCATCAAGAGGGGACTTCTGAGTGGTATTTAAACAATTTATATAATGGAATACTCATTAGCAGATAAAGGGAATGAATTAGATGCCTTTGTATCCACATGAGTAGATCTCAGAAACATATTAGGAGGGACAAAAGCAAGTTTTAAAATATTTTAACATGTCACAGAAAACCAAGTGTGTGCATTTGTGATTTTTTAATAATGGTACACATACATATATATTGATATAAAAATGGACTTGAAATATATACATTAAACTTACTATAGTCACCTCCTCACTTGTGTCAGCTGAGGAAAAAGGAAAAATGAGAATAAAAAGGTCTTTGGTTTTCCTATAATTTGATACATTTGAAAAATAGAGTAAATAATGTATTTATCACATTTACACACAGAACAATTACTGAAGGTAAATGTCTATGATAGAGACTACTCCACCTCTAACCCCTTTGTTTCTTTTTCCATCATAAAACCTCTTGGATTTAATGTGGGGACACGTCATCTAGCCAGAGTCCACATTTCCCAGACTTCTTTGCAGCCAGGTGTGGCTGCTGACAGAGTTAGGGTCAATGGAATGTGAGAATTTGAATCATTTCACGGCAGAGAAGTTCCTTTGCCCCGGAAGTCGAGGAGGAAGATGCCGTCTTTCTGCCAGTTGGGAACAGAGCGACAATAATGACTCTGAAGCCACAGGTTAGGGACAACAGAGCCTCCCCACCATCCTGGAGCCTTGAACACTCCCAGGGAGCAGAGCCCTTCCACCTTTCCCAAACAGCTTCATAAGAGAGACATACATTTTGTCTGCTTAGAGCCACTGCATTTTTAAGTCTTTGGGGTATAACAGCCTATTCTCGGATAAGTACGATGCCTAAATGTTAAGTATGAATGAAGGGGCATGGCCAGTGGTTAATTCTACTTTGTACGTTTTCGTATTTCTCAAATTTTAGAAATAAATTTTGAAAAATACCTTCTGACATCACCAAATGTTGGTAAAGAAGTGAAGTGATGAGAATTCTCTTATACTGCTGGTGGGAATGTGAACTGGCACAACCACTTTGGAAAAATGTTTGGCAGTACTAAAGCTAAACATCCCTGTACCACAGGACACAGACATCCCATTCCTAAGTGTGTACCTTCAGGAGCGGAACGCTCTTTTCTTTCCTTCCTTTTACTTTTCCTTTTTTTAAAAAATTATATCTTAAGTTCTGGGATAATGTGCAGAACATGCAGGTTTGTTACATAGGTATACTGGTGCCACGGGGGTTTACTCTACCCATCAACCCTTCATCTACATTAGGTATTTCTCCTAATGCTATCCCTCCCCCAGTCCCCCACCCCCAACATGCCCCGGTGTGTGATGTTCCCCTCCCTGTGTCCATGTGTTCTCATTGTCCCACTCCCACTTATGAGCAAGAATATGTGGTGTTTGGTTTTCTGTTTCTGTGTTAGTTTGCTGAGAATGGTTTCCAGCTTCATCCATGTTCCTGCAAAGGACACGAACTCATCGTTTTTTATGGCTGCATAGTATTACATGGTGTATATGTGTCACATTTTTTTATCCAGTCTATCATTGATGGGCATTTAGGTTGGTTCCAAGTCTTTACTATTGTGAATAGTCCTGCAATAAACATACGTGTGCATGTGTCTGTAGAGTAGAATGATTTATAATCCTTTGGGTATATACTCAGCAATGGGATTGCTGGGGTGAAACGGTATTTCTGGTTCTAGATCCTGAAGACACATGTGCAGAAAGGTGCAGAGGCAAGTTATGCATAACAGTCCCACACTGGAAGCGACTCAAATATCCACCCATAGAATAGACAAATAATATGTGGTATATTCATATAATGGATACTATGCAGCAACAACAACAAAACGAAAATACTCATTTATACAAAACGTAGATACATCTCACTGATGCTATTTTGATGAAAAGCAGCCAGGCATAATAGAGGATGTACTATATGACTTCATTTGTATGAAGTCCAAAAACAGAGACACAAATCTCTGGGTTTAGAGGTCAGAATGCTTCTTTTCCTTGGGTGGGGGTAGGTACCGACTTGGAGGGGACGTGAGGGCATCTGTTGGAAGGAAGGAGATGTTCTGTACTTAGATCTGACACTTGCGTAGGTGACTGCATCATATGTTCCATTTCATTGCACTGCATACTTACAGCTTTTTTACTTGCATTGTACATGTAATAACTCAATGATAAGTATTTTTTAAAAATATCACTACATCACCATTCAATTAAGAGTCGAAAAGAAATAAAACTGCAACCAAAACACGAAAAGGATCACTGAGACATAATTTCACAGAGCAATAAATATATTCATCAGTTCCATGTATAATAGGACACATGGAATCTGCTTTGAAGGTTTTTTATTGCAATCCTCTGCAGGAACACTTTGGCCATCTCTGCCGTCTGTGATCTTCTCATTCTAAGCCTCCAGGTTTTATGCCCAGCATAGGATTAAAAATAGTCCAGTAGCTACAAGATGCACACTTCCCTTGCAGAACTTTTGACAGTCAATGTTGCTGGGAGCCAGGTAGAAAAGGAAGTGAGGGAGGATTTGGGACACTGGGAATTACTGAATGAATGAGAGCAGTCAGAGAGCTTCTGTCTAAACTAAATGCTCATATCTGGTAACAGACAAACCCCAGTAAGAATAGCTCAGTCCAAACATCTGATGGCCAATATTCTGTTTCTATTTTATAATGAGTCATTATTTTAAAACATTAACTTAGTTTTTCCCTCCTTTTTTTCTCTTTACCCCCTTTCTCTCCTCCATTCAAGCATCAACTATTCTATTCTGTTCTCAATGTCCAGCATAAAGGTCAATGGACACAAACTGTTCTCCTAGCACTGGAGTTGCTTTTTGTTTTTTATTTTTGAGACGTAGATGAAAAAATATTGCCCGGGTTGGAGTGCAGTGGCACGATCTCAGCTTGCTGCAACCTCCCCGTCCCAGTTCAAGTGATTCTCCTGCCTCAGCCTTCCAAGTAGCTGAGATTACAGGTGCCCGTCACCACACCCAGCTAATTTTTGTATTTTTTAGTAGAGACAGGGTATCACTATGTTGGCCAGGCTGGTCTTGAACTCCTGACCTCAAGTGATCCACCCGCCTCAGCCTCCCAAATTGTTGGGATTACAGGTATGAGCCACTGTGCCTGGCATGGAGTTTTTTTTAAGTGTGGTAAATTTTACTAAATTTTCTTTTCCAAATATGTGCTGACCTTTCTTTCATAGGATTATCCTTTCCTGCCTCATGGAAATCATTCAGGCTTGGATATGTGCTTTGCTTTAGCCCATGACAGGTGAGCAAAAGTGACGTATGGCACCTAAGGCAGATGCTTGAAGGATGATGGCATGGTTCCAAGGTCTCTGTTTTCCGTGTTCCCCAAGACAAACATGTCCCCATCGGGAGGAGCTACTTTGCTCTCATCCCAGAATGAAAAAGAGGTGTCATTTGGCGAAGCCTGACCAAGTACGGACGTGCAATGAGAGGACAATGCCAACCTCTGTTGTCATGAGCCTCCGTGATTCCGGCACACTTCTTACCCAAACTCACTTTTACCAAAGGCAGTCCAAGGGGAAAGAGAAGGCGCCTGCGCAGAAGAAGTAAAAGATTTTGGAGTCTCCATGATAGCGTGAGCGTGGGACTTCCTGTTCTCAGGATGGGAAAACACTTCCGCAAAAGGGGCAAGGTGGATGTTTGAGAGGAAAACAAGGGGAGAATAGAGATGGTGAGTGTCTGAACCAAAAGGCCAGTTCTGTTTCCCTGTGTTCCAGAGAGAGGATGCTACAAACTCTGAAGAGAACTGGAGAGTGAAAAGACGGCCATTCTGGGACTCACTTTTTACTTAGAAGTCAGAACTCTGACAGGAAATGATCGCATGGCACGTGGAGGCAAATAAGATCTTAAACAACAGTGTGGAGTTTCTCTAGGCTTGGTGACCTAAGAGCAGAGTACGCTTCTCATATATCCCATAATAGCATGGGCATATCTAAGAGGTTGTTGGAGTTGGAGGTGACTTGTGGATGGGAAAGATCCATAATGTAGATAAACCTGTACCAACCCACAACTGAAGCCCAGGTAGACACAAGATGCCTGCTGATGTCCACTGACTACATGACAGATGCAGATACCCCTTTACCTCCCTCTCGAACGCCTGTGATGGCAAAAGCCACGTGGGATGTAGAGAGAATTCTGCACACAGGCTGGAAGCCTGGATGGGCAGGGGGAGTACATGGAAGAACCTCAGAGAATGGAGACTGATGTGCATCTGGGCAACAGAATGGATGTTTGCAACAGAAGTTAAAAATAACCATGGAAACATTATGTGAAGTCTTGTTCATGTGAGTTTTTGGATTGGATTTGCATCCATTATTATGACATTTACCAATCATCATTGAGGTCTGCACTTGTCCAGCTTTGATGAGTACTTTGATGTATTCAATGACATGTAAGTCAGGGTTCCATCGAGCTACCATCAGAGTTCAATAGAGTGAATTTAATCCGGGGTACTGGTTTAGAAGATGCTGGATTTTCACTAAGATGTGCAAAATTGCATGCACATACCTGTATATGTGCAGCATTTCTGTAAAAACTTCTAAACAACCTCTTACCTGAGGTTTCAGCATCAGGAAAGGGTAGAGTCTTGTGACTCTTAAATCCAGGATCATTTCTCCATTAACACATATGCATGGAGCCTTCTCCCAAGAGCGAATGCACTAGTTAACTGGGTAGATGTAGAACCAGGTGTTTCCCACACGGTATTAGAAGAACTAGAAACCACAAAAGGAACTGTTCAGGCAACTTGTGAATGCTGCATCTCTAGTTATGGAGGCAACAGGCAGGACATGATCTTACCCAAACCAGAAACTAGAGACGCCTGGGAGGAGCTGAAATCAAACCAGAGGCTGTTTGTGGGAGCTGGAGGTACTGAGGAGAAACAGCCACTGTGTGAGACGCTGTCCAAAGGAGAGAGAAAGAGAAGTAGCCTGATTTCTGCTTTCTCCTCACCCTTAAAACTCTCACCTTTTGATCCAGCAATCCCACTACTGGGTATATACTCAAAGGGAAATAAATTGTTCTACCCAAAAGACCCTTGTGCCCATGTGTTCACTGAAGCACTATTCATAATAGCAGCTATGGAACCAACACAGGTACCCAGCAACAGTGGAGGAAATAAAGAAAATGTCATACATACACACTGTGGAATCTTACACAGTGATAAAAGATAATGAAATCACGGCCTTTGCAGCAACATCGATGCAGTGGGAGGCTGTTACCTTAGGCAAAGTGGCACAGAAACGGAAAACTAAATATGCATGTTCTCACTTACGAGAGCTGTGCACTGGATACTCATGGACATAAAGATGGCAACAGGAGACCTTGGGGCTACTAGAGGCAAGAGATAAGGAGAGAGGCGAGGCTTGAAAAACTACTCATTGGGTTCTATGCTCACTTCCTGGGTGGGACAGATTCAATTGTACCCCAAACCCCAGTGTTACCCAATACTCCCATGTAATAAACCTACACATGTACCCCCAGCATCTAAAACAAAAGTTGCAAAAGAAAATCAAAAGCCTGCAACCCTTGCCTCTCACTGGCCAAATCTTTCCAGCAGCCAGTGGGCAACGGAGCCTGAGAATCAGAGTTTGCAGTGACACATTCCGTTAGATCCAGAGCAGAGAAGGGTAAGTGTGGAGAAGGGATATGTGAGCACCGTGTGGGAAACACCTGGTTCTACATCTACCCAGTTAATTAGTACACTCGCTCTTGGGAGAAGGCTCCACGTGTATATGTTAATGGAGACATGATCCTGGACTTAAGACTCACAAGACTTTACCCTTTCCTGATGCTGAAACCTCAGGTAAGTCACTCAAGAGTCCCCACGTCCTGAGAGATGAAGTACACAAATTAAAGGGGGAAGCTAGGACTCCGAAAGTGGTCAGGGAGTGGTAGAGTCTTCTGAATATCTACTGCATATGCATCCCATTCTCCTTCCGTCTTGTCACAGAGTATCTTGAGTGGTATGACCAGCATGGAGTGGGATGTGATGGAAGTGGTTATAGTCTCAAAGCTCAGCAAAATCTAGCCAGCCATTTCTCTGATGAATAATGCTGGAATCCATGCCCAGCCTCACGTAAGTCATGCTTGGATAAGATTGGATATAGCCTAAGGGTGGACCAGAAAGGAGTCAAATACATTTCATGTATGACCCAAAGTCCTTCAAACGCCTTACCTGTATTCATCGTGGTGTCTGCAAGAGGTACTGTCGTGGACGCCATGGTGTGCTGCCCAGGTCACTCCTGCAGGAGGGAGGTGACGGTGGCTGACAACCTCTGACATTTCCCCCAGCTGAAGACAGCATACCTCGCCCAAGATCATGCTGCCTCTTAGGTGGACGCTTCCTCCAGTGACTCCTCAGTGTGGGGTGGAGAGGCCAGGCACCCTTGCTTTAGGGTAGGGTATGTTGGAAGGGCCAGCCCACTCCAGAGCTCCCCTTGGGGTCGGCTGAGGCTGTTGTTGAAACTGCCTCAGAGTTCAGCTCCTGCCTCTTTCCAATCCTGCTTCCTCCTCTCCTCCACAAGGTGCTTCCAAGGGTAAAACCCCCAAAGCACCCTGCACACAAATCTCCATCTCAGAGCCTGCTTCCTGGGCTGGTCCTCCGAAGACCAGTGTGTCTTTCAGCAGTGGGATTCCGAAGGCGAGCCGCCTCCCCAACTGTATCCCACACCTCAGGGTCTCTCTCAATCTCTAGACACCGCAAGTCTCTAGTATTTGAACTGTTAAGTCCCATTCTGATATCATCAAAAACTGCTTTATATACACTCTGATCTGATGCTAAATATAAGAAGATAAAAGCCGAGCTTGGTGAGCAATGGCCCACAGCCGAGGAACCGCGATGCCAGGCTGTCCTTGGCCACCCTCTCCATCTCCCTCCCTCCCGTTCCTGAACTCGTCGTCCCTGGCTCCAGTTCTGGCTCTCCCCCTTCTCCCTTCCTCTATCTCTATTCTTTCCATCTCCATTTCCTTTCACCCCTCAATCCTCTTTCTCCCAAAATTGATATATTTCTTAATTTCCTAAACAACATTGTTCTCCCTTTCCCTGCTCTCAGCTCCCCCTTCTCTGGACAGCCATCTCTGCCTGCTTCTGTGCACGTGTTCAGAGGACGTGCGTCCTTCTCAGATCCGAATACGAGTGTGCAAGCCAGGCCTGACCAATACACAGGTTTCACATTCTTTGCCGATAATGATTGTTTTTTGCTATGGCCATGTGGCCCAAATGACTGCAGTCATCACAACTGCAGAATTTATTTTTCTGAGTTGACAAGGAAAAGACTTGCTTTCTTAAGAATAAGGGTACAATAAGGCCACACGCCTACAACTATCTGATCTTCAAGAAAGTTGACAAGCAATGGGGAAAGGACTCCCTATTTAATGAATGATGCTGGGATAACCGGCTAGCCACATGCAGAAAATCGAAACTGGACCCTTTCCTTCCACTAAAGAGAAAAAGTTACTCAAGATGGATTGAAGACTTAAATGTAAAACCTAAAAACTATAAAAACCCTGGAAGAAAACCTAGGCAATACCCTTCCAGACATAGGAATGGACAAAGATTTCATGATGAAGACAGCAAAATCAATTGTGACAAAAGCAAAAATTGACAAATGGGATCTATTAAACTAATAGATCTTCTGCACAGCAAAAAGAAACTACCAGCAGAGCAAACAGACAACCTAAGGAATGGGAGAAAATTTTTGCAACTACACATTCGACAAAGTCCTCGTATTCAGCATCCATAAGGAACTTAAACAAATTTACAAGAAAACAACGAACAACCCCATTAAAAAGTGGGCAAAGGACATGAACAAATATTCTTTTTTAAACTTTATTTAAGTTCCAGGATACCTGTGCAGGTTTGTTACATAGGTAAACGTGTGCCGTCGTGGTTTGCTGCACCTATCAGCCCATCGCTAGGTATTAAGCCAGGCACGCATTAGCTATTTTTCCTGATGCTCTCCCCCTCCCCGCCCTCCTCTGACAGGCCACAGTTGTGTTGCTCCCCTCTCTGTGCCCACGTGTTCTCACGAACAGACACTTTTCCAAAGAAGATATACATGCAGCCAACATGCATATGAAGAAAGCTCAACATCACTGGTCATTAGAGAAATGCGAATCAAAACCACAATGAGAGGCTATCTCGTACCATTCAGAATGGCTACTATCAAAAAGTCAAACATTAACAGATGCTGGAGTGGTTGTGGAGAAATAGGAACACATATACACTGTTGGTGGGAATGTAAATTAGTTCAACCATTGCAGAAAACAGTGTGATGATTCCTCAAAGAACTAAAAACAAAACTATCATTTGACCCAGAAATCCCATTACTAGGTATATACCCAGAGAAATGTAAATTGTTCTATTATAAAGACACATACACATGAATGGTCATTGCAGCACTATTCACAATAGCAAAGATATGGAATCAACCTAAATGTCCATCAATTAAAGACTGGATAAAGAAAATGTGGTCCATATACACCATGGAATATTATGCAGCCATAAAAAAGAACAGTATCATGTCCTTTGCAGCAACATGGATAGAGCTGGAGGCCATTATCCTTAGCAAACTAATCAGAAACAGAAAACCAAATACCGCATATTCTCACTTATAAGTGGGAGCTAAGTGATGAGAACACATGGACACAAAGAGGGGAACAACACACACTGGGGCCTATGGGAGAGTGGAGGGTGGGAGGAAGGAGAGAATCAAGAAAAATAACTAATGGGTACTAGGCTTAATACCTGAGTGACTGAATAACCTCCACAACAAACCCCCAAGATACAAGTTTATCTATATAACAAGCCTGCAAATGTACCCCTGAACTTAATATCAAATTAAGTTAAATTTTATAAAAAGGTACTAGACTCTAAGCCTCTAGATTCTTGGGATTGTCTTTTCACTGCCTTGTATGTTTGTCTGAGACTGAAGCTAACCTAAAGGAAAGGGAGATGAAAGGGAGAGGTGAAATTACAATCTCATCCCATGAACCCCTGGATCCAGCTGTGCCTGAAACCCCTCCCTCTGAATTTTTCAGATCATGGATCCATTAAGCCAGCATGGGTTGGACTTCTGTCACTTCCATCTTAAAGCCCTGGAGCTCACCCAAATAAACCACCCAAAGTCACAGTTCACAGTATCACCTCCATTGGGAATTTGTATTCTTATTTGTTGCAGGTCAGGTTCCCAAGTAGCAGACTGTGAGATGCATTTATGTGCAGGAAGTTGCTGGGATAAACATCTGTAGGGGAATGAAGGAAGCAGAACAAGGTAGAGGAAAAAATCCAACTGTGATGCAGGTACAGCAAAGTCCTCAGCATATCCCCGGGGAGGTGTAGACCTGAACTGTCCCTTCAAGGTTGCTCCAAATTGGTACCAGGGGCTGGGACTTTTTACAGCTCTACCAGTCGCTGGTTCAGAAAAGGGACAGAAGCTTGAGCAAGGTGGCTCCCTGCTGTTGAGGGCAAGTGCAGAAGAGGGGCTCAAGCAATAGGTGTTGGTTCTCGATGCTTCTAGCAGCTGGCAGAGGTAGGGGGATTTGAGAACCTTGGTGTTGAGCTGGTGGAACTCGGTGGTGCACCAAGGCACCCACCAATGGTACGCTGAGTCCTTGAGGGCACACAGAAGGGGGCGCTGTTGGAGCCGATGTGGTGTGAGTTGGTGAGCCCTTCCATCCCCAATTCCCAGGAATATCGGGTGTCCCTGCAGAATACTGATGTCAGGCTTTGCATAGCTGGAACCCCAGGTGTTGTGCACTGTGCCCTCCGGAGCGGTACATCTCAGCCTCCCTGCTGATTCCTATGCAGAAACACTCTTGTGTATTCATTCAAAGATACTTATGGAGAATACGACGTCTCAGGAGTTGGGGTCATAGCAGGAATGAGAGAGACAAGATCTCTGTCCTTATGGGGAATAAAGGCATTAAATCCTTACACACATAACCCATGTTTGTTAACTGATGTTCAATGTCCATTTTGTCCCACTAACACTTCTCAAATCTCTGCTCTTGAAGATCTCACTCCTCCCTACCTCCTGAGTGAAGACGAATGATAAAAATATTCACAGCATTACTGCTTCCCATGCCATGGTGAGGGCAGGTGCTGCATAAAACTGATTAAAAGAGGGAAATTAAGAGCCACTGTCAAAAATATATTTCAGGCTTTGATTTTTCACAATTTCCCCCTCTCATACTTAAAGGAGGAAAAAATGCTGTGGTGGTGATTTCTTTATTAGAAACAGCAATTGTGCCTGCCAAGTTTTAATCAGCTCGCCTGGCCATGAGACCCGGCTGGCATTAACTGTCTTTAGGAAATAAATGCCTCGGATATGGAGCCTAGTATTAGCAAGCACGCAGCAAAGTCCTCAAGTGGACCCCACAGAGCATTATCTAACCATCATTTCAAATCTAAAACAAGCTAATCTGCAGTGTAGAGAATCCTGCTACTCACTACCAGAGTCCCGAGTGCAGAACCCGCCCTTCACCAGCCCAAACCAACCATCTCTCTGTCTCTCTCCTCTCATCTTCCCGGACACTGGGAAAGTGACTTGCTGGAGTAGAAACAATTGCAGTCACACTCAATTTGCTCTTCCAACCGCCATCCAAAACCCAGCACTTTATCCAATTTCACTTTCTCACTGAAGAGGCATTTCGATCTCAGGAAATTGTCTGGGTCAGTCTTCCCTCTTCAGTCACTGTTACAGGCACTATTATGCAAACGTAACCCTTTCATTCAATCGACTTGCTTTCTTTACTAATACATTCATTTTGAAAGAAAGCATTATTACACTACTGTAAGCGAAAACTGGTATCGTTTGCAATAAATAGAAGGGAGCCCTACACACAACCAATAAGAAAATAAAGTGATGCTATTAATCCTAATTACATACTGCCTGCCGAGGGCTCCGCGTCTGGACTCCACTCTCCCGTGAAGAATGACGTAAGCAAAAACAGGGATTTAAAGACATCTTGTATGGAACAAAGCCTTTCTCCTTGAGGTAACCAGAAGGATGGGGGGAAAAAAAGCTGAAAAGACGTTAACTGTCTTAGCAAAAGGTTCATTGCTATCTAAGCGATGTCTGCGCACCGTACAAATTAGCTCACTCTCTTCTGAAGAACACTGGGGTAGTAGTTAAGGTTTCTACCTAAGCAATAAAATACATGCACGGTCCTTCCACAAACCAGAGTGTGTGGTGATGTGGAAAGAGCATCAGGTCCAGGAGACCTTGGTTCCTTGTCGACTCCACTACTAGGGAGCTGGGTGATGCCGGCTTAATCACTTGGCCCATCTGGGTACTATTTATCTGATTTGTTATAACCTGCAAGGTGTCTTTCAGCCTGCAGCAAACAGTGAGTGCTTGACAACGAGAATTATGTCTTATTTATCTGTATCTTCAGGATAAGTGTGAAATGAGATCGTCTGTAGCGTTTCCAGCATAGTGATTGGCTTCGCAGATGCTCAGGAAGTTTCCACGTAATGAACGAATGAGGGAATATGGTCCAGACTGTAGTCTATGTCAGACACTTCAGCAAGCACCTCACTCATTAATCTTTTTATTCTTTACAATCACACAGTGTGGTGCCCATTATGTTTGTTTGACAGATGCAGAAACTGAGGCTTAGACTGGCTAAATGAGTTTTTCTTTTCTTTTCTAAGTTATGGGGTCTATCTGCAGGTTTGTTACATAGGTAAATTCATGTCACGGGGAGTTGTGCAGATTATTTCCTCATCCAGGCACTAAGCCTAGTACCCATTAGTTATTTTCCCTGATCCTCTCCCTCCTCCCACCCTCCACCCTCCGATAGGCCCCAGTGTGTGCTGTTCCCCTCTGTGTGTCCATGTGTTCTCATCATTTAGCTCCCACTTATAAGTGCGAACATTCAGAGAACTTGATTTTCTGTTCCTGCATTAGTTTGCTAAGAATAATGGAGTCCAGCTCCATCCATGTTGCTGCAAAGGACACGATCTTGTTCTTTTTCAAAGCTGCATAGTATTCTATGGCATATATGTGCCACATTTTCTTTATCCAGTCGGCCACTGGTGAGCATTTACATTGATTCCAATTTTTTCAAAGTATATAATACATAGTGAAGTATATTTTAAAAACATTTTTGTCTTAAAAAACTTTAATCATACAGGAAAAATTGAGAGACTGATACAATGAACGCTTGCCCTGCATGTGAACAGCCATGTGAGTTCTATCATGTTTGCTCATCTGATGCCCCAAGCCTAAAGTATTTTGAAGTAATTTACATGAATCATGAGTAATTTCTACACTCTATTTACCATTTGACCCAATGCCAGGAACATATCAGAAATCAAATATTTTTAAATGCTCAAAAGTAGTGAGACATAGTAGGTGTCCTGGATCTCTGAAAGAAAGATAATGCCTCCTGGAATTCCCCCCAGGCATCAGTAGTGGATAAGATAATGACGAAGACTTTGCAGCTCTGCCTTACCTGCAGGCCAACTTCTTGTTTGTTTTTTTTTCTATCTTCTGGATAAAGTGAGATTTCATGGTTCACAATGGGAATGGAGTACCGTTAAGAGGGAAGACCCTATGCATTGGCTTTAGGAGATCCAGAGCTCAAATGTGAGAGCAGTCACCCCATCAGTGTTTGTCCTGGGGAAAAGTGTGGATGCTCTTGGATCCTTACCTACTCACCGATATAAATGAAAATAAGTCACCTTCTTGGGAGTGCTTTGAGAATAAGTTAGGTGATGTTTAGGGCCCTGCTTAGCCCTGCCTGGCGTTAAGGAATGAATAATTAAGGAATGAGTAACCAACCACTTCAGCTTCTAATCGCCGTGCTCAGTTAGGTAAGACTGTGGTCTAATTTCCACTAAACCCACCAGACTTTCTGAGCCTGCAGAGCAGGAGTTCTAGGTACCGTGGTGCACCACATATCGACAGCTTCCGAAGTTTGTAGGTCTCTCCTTGGTCAGGCTCGACAGCAATACGGGTACACGGAGTCTCTTCACATGAGTGTTTACTCGTCCAAATTCAACTTCAGATGGTATCGACCACTGGCTAGCCATTCTCTAAATCATACAACGCCAGGAGTGCTATGAGGTGGAAGTCATGTCTCATTTTCAAGTGTTTCATGGTGTGAAAAATCTCAGCATACCAAGTGTGAAGCCAGTGTTTTAAAATTTGTACGTTTTATATTGTGTGGTCATCAGGCAAAGTCAACTACTTCCTCAGGTATACACACAACACACAGGAACCCCCACTCTCCAGACAGAAGCAATCTCAGGTATACACACAAGTCACAGGAACCCCAACTCTCCAGACAGAAGCAATCTCAGGTATACACGCAACACACAGGAACCCCGACTCTCCAGACAGAAGCAATCTTGGGTATACACACAAGACACAGGAACCCCCACTCTCCAGACAGAAGCAATGGTCTGTTGGTGCTGGGTGACATATGGATATGTTAGATCAGTTGGAAGTGAGTGCATGGGTCTTGTGATCAAAAGATTTTCAAAAACAGTTTTGACCCTGAGTTTCATTATGGTTTGATCTGAGTTTCATTATGGTTTTGATCTGCATTTCTCCAACGATCAGTGCTGTGAAGGTTTTTCCATATGATCATTGGCCACATGTATGTCTTCTTTTGAAAAGTGTCTTTTCATGTCCTTCGCTCATTTTTACATGGTTTTTTTTTTTCTTGTAAATTTGTTTAAGTTCCTTATAGATGCTGGATATTAGACCTTTGTCAGATGCACAGTTTGCAAACATTTTCTCCCATTCTGTAGGTTGTCTGTTTACTCTGTTGAGAGTTTCTTTTGCTGTGCAGAAGCTCTTTAATTAGATCCCATTTGTCAGTTTCTGCTTTTGCTGCAACTGCTTTTGGCAACTGTCATGTCTTTGTCATGAAATCTTTGCCGTGCCTATGTCCTGAATGGTATTACCCAGGTTTTCTTTCAGAGTTTTTATAGTTTTGGGTTTGAAATTTAAGTCTTTAGTCCATCTTGAGTTAATTTTTGTATAATCTGTGTAATAAACCCCCATGTCATAAGTTTATCTATGTAACAAACCTGCACTCATACCCCTGAACTTAAAATAAAAGTTTTAAGAAAGAGTTTCAACGATGCTTGGATTTCATAGTCTAACCCCATGTAAGTGAAGAGGTCACATGAAATTTCAAGTAGGAGTAAAATGCACTCTAGTTTCAAAAGAGAAAAAACAAGCATCAAAAAATACTGATGTTAATGTGCTGTTGGCAGCATCAGCTGTGAAATTAGGATTTGCAAGTTCATTGGCATCCCTGCAACAGGGTACCCATGAGAGCTCATTCAGGCAATCACTTAGCACCCAGAAGGGCATTTCAGCAACAAGAAATTTCCATCACTTCTTTTTTTTTTTTTTTTTTTTGAGACAGAGTCTCACTCTGTCACCCAGGCTGGAGTGCTGTGGTGCGAACTCAGCTCACTGCAACTTCTGCCTCTTGGGTTCAAGTAATTCTCTGCCTCAGCCTCCCAAGTAGTTGGAATTACAGGTGCCTGCCACCACACCTGCCTAATTTTTGTATTTTTAGTAAAGACAGGGTTTCACCATCTTGGCCAGGCTGGTCTAGAACACCTGATCTCGTGATCCACCCGCCTCAGCCTCCCAAAGTGCTGGGATTACAGGCATAAGCCACGGTGCCCAGCCAATTTCCATCACTTCTTAGCAGGCCTCCCTGGGCTCTGGCAAGTGTGGCATCTCTTCCTTCCTGATGCACTGAAATTCAAATGATGGTGCAGCCCTCTCAGAAATGCTCAACTCATGGGCTTCCTTCAAAGTGAAGCGTGGCTAAGGTAAATAAAATGCACAGATGCTAGAAAAGAGTGTTTAAAAAATATACATCAGAAAAAATTATGCCAGCATTTACCCAGCTGGCAAGTTAGAACTCTGATAAGCAGGCATTAATCAGGTAGATGTGTCGCCAAAGCTTCGATCTGTGCAACTGCATAGCTGCACCCCTGCATGTGTCTTGCTTTCTCATGTGAACATTTTGCTGCATATCTGGTTCCTGCAGAATGAGCATTAGTTACAGTGACTAGATGCTTTATACAGAAGTTTCGGTAGCAATCACAGGGAAATAAATCATGTAAATTAATGAAATGTTGAAAAATAGGAGAACGAGCATACGGATAACTAAGCAAAAATCTTATGATAAAATATGGAAAGCCAAAGACTAAATCTGAATAATAAAGCAGAGGTAAAGTGGATTTATTAAAGATGTCAAGTACTAAAAACCTGACCACAGAGGCATGCCCAAATTGAGGTTATTCTCATGTAACAAGAAACCCAGAGAAAAGACAGCCAGGACTAGCATGGCAGCTTCACGATATCAACAGAAACCCAGACAGGAGGCAAGGGCAAAGGCAGAAGAAGTATGCCACTGAAAGCTATCCCTCTAGAAGCTTCACCTAGAAAATTCCACCTGCACTTGATTGGCAAGAACGGGGTCACATGGCTATACTAGCTGCAAAGGAACCTGGGAAGTTGTCTTACCTGGCAGCATTGCTACCTCTCACAGTGAATAAGGATGAGGGGCAGAAAGGATGGTAGCAATCCGCCATAGAAACATAAAGCCCAGGATAAATAGGAAGTCTTGAATCTGGGTTCCTGGAGGTCAGTTTAAAGAGATGAAATGCTATCTCTAAGCCTTGGTAAATTCTTCCTGGCTCCTCATCTCCTCTGAGACACCCTGCAGGAATCATGATAGATGATACCTCCACACCATTCCATTTGGCCCATTTTTCAGAACAGTGAAGAGAATGATTGGATTTTGCCTGAGAAAAGAGCAGTGCGTAATAGCGCCTGTCTTGGAAAAAATAAATAGCATGCCAAAACTGGAAGGAAAGCATTTCTCTGCTGATTGTGAGGACCACTATGAACATATTTGGGTTCGACAGATTGAGAATCAAACATTTCAAACTTACTTTCTAGCTGGTCCGTCAAACCTGGAAGCCATCTCTGAAATGGTAGCTGCTGTTTCATCTTCCACGTTTACAAAGTGATTCTGCTCACATTCCTTCCTTAGTTTTAGTGAATGTTGACTTAATTCTTGAAAGGGGCTTTATCCTCATCACACCTCATCAGTGATACTCTGGGAGCCAAGACTACAACTGAGGGTCCCTGTCAATGTACAGGTAAATTAAGGGGGTGATCAGGTCAGCACTAACATTATCCTAATGTAAACATCCCGGGAATTCATAATTTGATAATTGTTCTTTTTCTAAAACCTTTGTTGATCCATGGCTTCTGGTGAGTATTTTTGAAAGAAAGGAAGAAAAAAAAGAAGGAAAGAAAGAAGAAAAGAAAGGAGGAGAGAGAGAGACAGAGAAAGGGGTAGGCAGAAACTTGCTGATTTTTCTGCCAGTTTAGTCTGATTGACCTCTCTCCCCGCACTCCCTTCTTCTGCAATAGTTAAATCAGGTATAACATATAGATTCTTTCGTAACATTTAAAAAGTATCTTTGTATCCCAAGTCTTAGTATAAATCCAGACCTGTTGTAGATCGGGGTCCCCAACACCTGGGCCATGGACCCATACTGGTCCGTGGCCTGTTAGGAATCGAACCCCACAGCAGGAGGTGAGTGGCAGGCGAGCGAGCTTTACTGCCTGAGCTCCGCCTCCTGTCAGATCATGGGCAGCATTAGATTCTCACAGGAGCGCAAACCCTACTGTGAACTGTGTATGCGAGGGATCTAGGTTGTGTGTTCCTTATGAGAATCTAATGATAAATGTAATGTGCTTAAAACAGCCTGAAGCCATCACCCACCTCTCTGTAGTCCATGGAAAAATTGTCTTCCAGGAAACAGGTCCCTGGTGCCAAAAAAATTGGGGAACGCTGTTTTAGATGATCTAAGAAGGCGTGCCTACTAAACGAAACCCACATCTGCTTGCTTTTGCAGATGGGCTACTGGCTTTTGCACAAGGCCTGGAATTCTCTCCCACAGTGTCCTATCCTTTCTAAATCCAAATTGTATTCAAAGGAAGGACTAAGCCTGCTCCTTTCAACTGGAGAGGTCCTTTTCTACTAATAGCATAGTTTTTATATTATTTGGCTACAAACGATGGAAACCTCACACTCTCTGAAGTCAAAAAAGTAATTTATACAGGGATTTATTGACATGTGATGAAAAACTCCAGCAGTGGCTGGACCCAAAGTTCTGGTTGTGTTGAGGGTGTGCTGTCTTCTCTCTGACTTCACCTGTGCGCGAACGCTGACCACTGTGGGCAGGCCCCGGCAGCTCCAGGCTCCACCTTCGGTGATCTTGGATCCGGGGTTGAAGATGTCTCCTCTCTGTTTGTTCCCTAACAGTCCTAGAATGGAGCCTCACTGTCTCTCCTTGACTTGGCTTGGGTCCTACACTGACTCTTTGACTCTTGAACTAATCACTGCTACTACTGTATGTGCGTCTATGTGTTTGTGGGTCTGTGTATGAGTCTGTGTGTGATGCTGTTTGGTGTCGCCTTGTTCTCACATCTGCCCTAAAGCTGGTTTAGTGCCAGTTATCCCTTAACCAGATGAACTGAGAGTAAGAGAAGGATGGTTTTCCAGAGACTAGTTGGAGTTATCTTCTAAAATGCATACCAGGCAGCAACTACAGCACCACTTGGCTTACACCGTGTATTATAAATCTCTGTCTAGTTTGATTATCCTTCTGCCCAGAATTTAATTCTTTGAGGTTAGCTTTTGTGTCCCATTGAACTTTGTTCCCTATCAAGTGCTAAGCAGAGTGTACTGAATACTATGCACTTAACTGAATGACAGTTCCAAGCATTGCTACTGAGACTACATTATGGAATTATAGAAAAGATTAGACTTCAGATTTAGAGGTCTTGGTGTAAGGCACTCCTCTCAGGATCAAAGTTCCATTTCCATGTTAATGGTGTAGAGGGTGTGGCTCAGGTGACAGATGCGGGAATCAAAGCCAACAGGATCAATAATGTCAGAGAGGCAGTCAAGGCGGAGGTCTCTTATGCAGACTTCTCCTTGTGAGAACATCCCATAGGGGGCTGTAACTGGCTTTAGAAAGTCTCCTATTTTTCTTCCGGTTGGGGGATAAAGGAATTCTCAGATGGTTAAGCTAAGGCATCCTAGACACTTTACAGGCAAGTGAACAATATTTTTAACAACATGCAAAACCAAACGGCCCTTGAGTTGGTGTGTAAGTCAAGTGTAAGAAGCCTTGCGTTTGCATTTCAAAACAGTAAGAGGTCTCCCTACAGAAATCACCTCTTTGGTTGTTGCATGAGCCAAGGACAGCTGGGTCTACAAAAGAACTGATTCCACCATAAGAGGATTGACTTCCTGTGCTTGTCTCTGCCTCTCATCTCCAGTTTGTCATTACTTAGTTCTGAGCTATCTATACGGCTCAGAATGTCATTACAATCCAAGATGGCAGGCAGTCAGTCTGTTTTCCTCAATGAATTCCATGGCTGTATATCCTGGTAGTGACCTCCCATCTCCAGTTAAGGACAACCAGATGTATGTGGAAGAAACCCAGCTAACTAACAGTCAAGTCGAAGAACGCTTAAAAAGGGTCCATGAGAAAATCAACACGCACGGTTCGGTCCAGTCTCCCAGGACCACATGTGGCACATCTGCGGTAGACAGATGCATGTGACCGAAAGCTCGGTGCTCATCAGTGAATAATTCAAGTGTCTGGAGGGAAACTGCATCTATTCAATAAGCACGCTTTTAGGTTGCAGCATTATGAGCATGTATTCAAAGACAGGCATATAAAGCCATGGGAATAAGACACCCAGAGCATTGAGACAAGAACAATGCCCTAAAGTAGTAGGAATGAGCAGAGCTCTGGAGGTAGACATCCTGGATCCAGACCCCAGTTCCATCATGTACAGGCTGTACATCCTTGGACAAGGTACTTAACTTTTCTGAGTCTCTATTTCATCAACTTTGATTAAGGATAATCATAGTATTTATCTTATAAGGTGGTTTTGAACCAAATGAGGTGATGTATGTAGAATGACAGAGTTACTCTTTTAAAGAGCATAGATTTGAGGGGGAAGCACATGTATATAATGTGACTACAATGCAATTTGATGACAAAACATAAATAGTAGTGAAAACATAAAAGAGAAGGAAAATAGCTTTGGGAGAGGGAGCTGGGGAAGGCTTCTAAGGAGGGCACCATTTCACTGGGTATTGTATATTATCAGGAATCCTCCATGGACAGAAAGGGAAGGAGGGGACTGTAGATAGGAGTTACAGTGTGTGCAAAGACACGGTGGCTCAGGATCACATCGTGTGTCTTGAAAGAAGCTCAATGTACAGCTGGAGCTTAGAGAGCATGAAGGAGCATGTCTGGAGATGTTGCCAGTAAAATGGGTTTAGACCATATCATAAGAGACCATGTCTGATAAAAAAGAGGTTAAACTGTGTCCTCTGGGGAGCCAGAGATTTTTAATACAGGGTATATACTGACTCCGTTTTTTAATTAAAGGACAACCCTACTCTCTATGTGAATAATAGACTCAAGAGGAGAGAAAGTGGAGGTAGGGGGATGATTTAAGTGGCTATTCCAATAATCTAGGCAAGATACAATGGCAGGAGGTGAAGATTTCAGGAGATGTTAGTAGACAGAGCCATGTGACTGGGTGGATGGGCAGGTAGGATATTGGAGAAGTTAAAACAAAACCTTTGAAATAAAATAAAAAATTCTGTTTTAGACTTTGGTTTTGCCACTTGTTAATCATGTGTGTATATATTATTGTCCTCATTAATGTCGTTTCTGCATGTCTAAACTAGAGATAAGTTTAGTGGTCCTTTCTAGGGATCACCAATAAGAGAGTATATGAGCACAGTGCCAGGTATATGGACATCATTCAGCAAACGTTACCTGCTGTTACCACCAATTTTATCACTGTTGTCATTATTATTATAATCCAGTGGCCATGGCTGTGGGGAGAGAACAGATGGAAGCTGAGTCTCTAGTTCTCCCACTCCCGGTGAAGCTGTCTCCAGGGATGCTATGGCTTGACATTGACCAACCCCAATATCTTCACTTCTTTCTTATCGCTGCCTTTCCAGTGCCTGCCAGATTCTTCAGGGACAAATGGAGCTGTCCCTCTATGTGGCTCTCATGATGCAGGTAGAATGAAAACAGTTCTTTGTTCACAAAACTGAGAATCTGAGTTTGTCCCAGAAAAGGGAAGTGGCCAAATCACCAAGCCATAGGCAACCATGTCTTCTTCTGCTGCTCTCTTTTACCAATAAATGGAAGATGGAGCTGTTTTTTCTCTATTGATTCCTCATCCACCCAATGGTCATCCCAATCCATCCTTGTTTTCTCTCCTCTATGAGCTGCATCTCTCGGGTTCCTGGGTTTTGTATTTCTGGTGGGTTTCAGCCAAAGGAAAAATACTAGCAGGATATTAAAGGGTAAAGGAAAAGAGAGTAGGGAGCATTGTATTAGACTTTTCTCACACTGCCATAAAGAACTTTATAAACTGGGCAGTTTATAAAGAAAAAAAGTTTAATTGACTCACAGTTCCACAAGCTGTACATGAAGCATGGCTGGGAGGCCCCAGGAAACTTATAATCATGTCGGAAGGGCAAAGAAAAAGGAAGCATGTCTTACCACGGCAGAGGAGGAGAGAGAAAGAGAGTGAAGAGGGAGGTGCTACACACTTTCAAACAATCAGATCTCATGAGAACTCACTCACTATCATGAGAATGGCAAGGGGGAAATCCTATCCCATGATTCAATCACCTCTCAGCAGGTCTCCCCTCCAACACCGGGGATTACAATTTGACATGAGATTGGGGTGGGGACAGAGATCCAGACCATATCAGGCATGTATTCCCCACTTCCTCCCTGGTGCATCGCCTGATCTTGGACAGTAGCTGTGCTTCTCCATGGTTAGAGAAACACCTACCCAAGGGCACTTCCTCCAGGCCTCCAGCTCTGATGAGCCTCTGATAATATTATGCTCCCCCCTGTCCTTTCAGACACAAAGGAGACAGCTCGTCTAGTCCCTGGTGCCTCAACATCCCCTCTCGGGTCTTTCGTGGTACCCACATCTCTGTAAATGGTCCCTCCACTAAATCTCCTTCTATTCCCTAGCTGGGTGCCTCTTCTATTCCCTGCTGAGTTCTAGACTGCGACAACAATAAAAGGAGCAAAAGCCTCAGCTGGGCTCACTAATCTTTGGGTGTAAGTGCTCCCTCTCCACTGCAAAGGATATTAAAAAAATAAAATAAACAATAAAAGAATGGTGCTGACTTTTCACAAGCTAGCATTTGCCTGTATCAGAGTGGGCAGAGGTCTTTTGTTTTTTAGATAGAGTTTAAGTTCACTGATAATGATACCGTAAGACACAAGCTAAATTTGTTAAGATTTGCTGCCTTTTCTAAGAAAAGACCTTCTCAAATGGTTTAATCAGATGTGTCTGGTCTGATAAGGATAATTACACAGTGAGACTGTGGACATCACACAGAGAGAGAAACAGATCTGCAAAAGTCGCTAATGAAACTTGAACCTAAGGGGATTTGAACTCACAACCTTACAGCTAGGAATTAAATAGTCCAGGAAATTGGCAGTGGGCTAAACAATGGAATTCAGACAGGACCCTAGCAGGTGCTAAATGATTTCCCTGAGCAGGCTCACATTCAGCTGATGCTTCGAAGACAGGGAAGGAACACACATGTAAATCAGCTCTTGACTTCTGACACGGTTCCACCCAACTGAAGTGGAGAGACATGACACTCAGCACAGGGGGTTATATCCAAGACCCACGGAATCTTGGATGTCATAGCTGGAAGGCATCTCAAAAACCTCAGTCGCCCCTCTCTCCATTCTACAGAAAAAGAAAAGGCATTTTTCTCAATTACCAAGAAAAATCCTAAGGCTAGCTTTTGCTGAACTAGATTTGGAACATCACATGCTTCCAGAATAAGCACATCGGGGCTCTGAGCTCAGCGGGTTGTAATGGCACCGGAAACACTTCTTCCCTCTTCCTTGAAGGTCTCTGTGACGTTTCCTTCACCTTGGCTCATGGTCAGGCCCCGCTTGACGAACATCCTAGGACGGCTCAGCACTGCACCCGGAAATGAGGGCAGGGTGAGGCCTGGTAATCACCGGGCTTTCATAAAAGGAGCCTTTCTGCAGTCAAAATATCAAGAAACCTGTGCAGTGATCAGGTTTAGAACCTCTTTCCTCTTCTGCGATGATTTCCTTGGACACACTTAACAATGAGTCAGGCAGATTCAGTCACTGATCTCTCCAGTGTTGATGGAGCTCAGAGAACTTCCCAGGAGTTGTCCTAGGTACTGATGCTACACAGGTAATGAGACAGACAGAGCCCTTCTCTCCTGAAGCCTCCATTCCAGTGAGCAAGACAGACCATAATAAGATGAGTTCCATTTCAGACAGGAATACTTATTTTGAACAATGAGAAAAGTGTACCAAGAGGAATTCTAGAGAAGTGGTCGGGAGCAAGGCTCTGTGTTCTGAACACGTTAGTGTTTCTGAATTTTAATGGATATAAATACTTGGAATTCGGAAAAGAAATGGAAATTCCTGGGAATTCTCAAGGATTCATGAAATCATGGGTTATTCGTAAAACATTTTTAATGTTTTTCATAATCTTCACTCACTTTTATGCATGTATCACAGATCAGAAATATTCAATGAAGTTGCATTTACAAATATCTGTAGCAATATAGTGACTATAGTGAATATGCAAACACTGTAAAACACCAGCACACATTCAAACACAGTAAAACATCAGTTTCTAGATAACGTCCTATTAGGATTTCATATTAAGATTAGCAGCGATACAGAGAAGCATAGAATTGGGTATCAAAATTGCCAATGCAGGGACTTCCTCGCTTCCAAGGTGTGTTATTTTTGACACATCCTTCCTGGAATGTGTATAAAGCATACTATGTGTGTAAGTGTATTAGCTTTTCTTTTATCAGCAACAGTGACTCACTGTTGGCAGCAGACAGAGCCACCAGCAGACATCACAGTACGGCCACAGCTACGAGCAAGGCTGACCCATGAAATCATATGGGTTCTGCTTCTATGTGCTCCTGTCCCAGTGACCCCAAATGTTAACTTCGATGCTCGATGCCCTTCTCTGTGTTCGCTGTGCTTGTTTATTCATGTGGCATCTGTGGATAGTTAAGGTTTAATTCACACTTGAGAATTGTCACATGTCTCCTCAATTTCTCCACTGATTATTTCCAGGATTGGAGATTTGAAAAAGTGGATAAGGTCCTTGAGAAATGTCAGGAAGGGATTCCTGCATGGGAACATGAACTCAGGCTGCCTGGGTCTGAGTAGCAGCTGTGCCATCTATTAGAACACACCAGCTTTGTGATGATGGGTTTGCTACCTACCTCTGTGTGACTGTTCCATCATCCATGAAATGGCATCATAATTAGCACATGTGGCATGAGACTGCAGTAGATTAAATTCTCTAATGTATATAAATTAGTTCTAACTGTGTTTGGCAAGCAGTTAGCACTCAAAAAAATGTTAGCTCCTATTAAAAAGTTTGCATTTGGGAGAGCCAAATACCACACATAGATGGCCAGAGATGGATCTCTGAAGATAGAGTGCTATATATGACATACTTCTTATATGGTTCTATATATGTGTGTGATTAGTCCTTATGTACTTCAGTTAGTTAATGGCTTAAGGGGATCATCAAGAACTTTTTTTTTCCCATTGGGGCACTGATGGGCACCTTCATTTACAGATGACTATGGAATTAAAGGCAATCCAGACTGCCAGAGACAGAGAAGCCAAAGTGCATTTGAGAAGCAAATGTGATTGCATATCATTGGATATCAAGTGTGGATTATGTGGGTTATGCTGATACTGGCCAGCCAGAGTTGGACTTTAGTGATCCTTGACATGGGTAGAGGTTCCCAGTATGGGTTAGAATTATGGCGGAGCTGGAAGTTTTAATGCCACTCTGCTGATAAGGGTTGAGGACGGTGGAGGCCACAGTCAACATGAACTATAAAGAGTAGAGGTGCAGAAGGAATGAGCTGGGAGGAGGAGGGGAAGAATAGAAAAATCCCCCACAGAGGCTTGCAGCTCAAGAGATCTTACCCAGGGTGAAAGGCTCAGTTCAGGAAGATGACAGAAGACCCAGGAGAAGGACTCAGAAAGGGGACTCTGGGAACCAAGCCCAGGTACAATCGGACCTGAGAATTTCAGGGGATGCAGATGGCAAAGAACAGGAGTAGAAATGTGGACGGAGAAACCAGACAGAAAGGCTCTGCTAGCCCAGCTGCCTAAGAGGGGAGAGGAAGTGTTTAGTTTGTAGAAGGATGAAGAGGGACTGGTATGAAAAAGTAAAGAAGACAAAGAGAGCCCAGGAAAACAAGATAGATTATTTTTCCTTGTATCACATGAATAGACTGATCTAGGATCTCATCATTGTTGTGACTTATTCATCTTCTTACAGGTCTTCACCTCAAACTGGAAGACTAGAGGAGCTGAACATATGAGTGAGCTCAGCTACAGAGACCAAGGAAAGAGGAGAAAAGAGGAACCAAATGATAGGTGATTGAAAGATACGGGTAGGCAGGAAGGTAGGTAGAGAGGTGGGTGGATGGATGGATGGATGGATGGACGGATGGATGGATGGACAGATGGATGGATGGACGGATAGGATAGCTAATCAGTAGATAGATAATCAGCAGGTACAGAAATAGCCACATGGGTACACACATACATGTATACTCTTACCAAATATGGATAAGTTCAGAAAGACTAAGAAAGAACAAGGAGACATTCTAGGAATTCCACAAAGGTATCTCCTTTGATGTTTGAAAATCTTAGGGGATAGGTATTATTATCTCATGTTACAGATTTTAAAAATTGGGCAAAAAAGATTTAAATAACTCACTCAAGGCCACAGAGCCAACAGGCTGTGAGCTGTGATTTGAGGAAGTTCTAAATAATAGAAAAACCCAGGCTTTTCTACTGTAAGAAAAGTCCTTAGACAGGAGGGGTGGGAAAAAAGGGGTGAAATACACATATTGACATATTGAGGTGAGTGAATCTTTGGGGTAAGATAAGTAAAGGCGCTTCTTGTTCTGCAAGTTATTGACAAAAGGGAGTGTGAGGGGCATGGGATAAAGACACTTAGGAAGCACGCTTCACTGGAAGAGAGGCTCAAAGAAACAGACACAGGGAGACAGACTGAGTCAGAGATAGGAACACAGAAACAGACGCTCGAAGGAAACCTGAAGAAAGGAGTATGGCTTGATTTTCACCTTACACTCAGCCAGGAGTTTTAAAAATTGACATGGTATTACAGACCAAAAAAATTGTTACAATCTGAGTTCTAATTTTCACATTTGTAAGATAAAAATTCTACAGTGCTTAGGACAGGACTTTACCACTGCTCTTACAAGGAAATTATTATCAAAGCTATGTAGTTAACAAACACTATTCACATTACCACTTTGACAGCCCTCTGACTATTGTGGGGGGAAAAAGTATAACATACCCAATTAATTTTACAATGGCACTAAATATTCCTCTTTGTTAAACAGAAATTGTTTGCACAAACAAGGCTCTGGCAATTAAATTTTGGCTATCCTGGGGATATGGTAGTAAATAATTATTTTGTCCAATTAACGATTTCAAATTGATTACAAACGGGACTTTGAGAATGGGAGGTTGAGGCAATAGAGAATTAACCCATTGGATTCCAAGCCTTCCATGTAATACGACTTGTCTTCCATAAGCAGGCCAGTCTCTTGTCTCCCACTGCTTGTATGAGAAGGGCAAAGACAGAGGTGGGTTTTTTTGCCTGAGACTCAATGAACCCAGAGCCCACAATAAACCCCAGAGATTTCCAACTGACTCTAACATGTGAAAGTCTGAAAGAATCTGATCCAAAAAGAATGTGATCCAAGGGACACACACAGGAAAGTTGAATCTAGGCAGCATCACTTATTTCCAAGACATTCTATCACATTGTTCTGGACAAGAGCTCTGAACCTACACAGTCCTGTCCGGAATCAAACTCTGCTTTTCTCTCTTATGAGCTTCCGAATAAGGGCATCTACTTAGAAGATGAGTGAACTGCGTAAAGTTGCACAACATCTTGGAGCCTCATTTTCTTATTTTATTTTATGAGACAGTCTTGCTCTGTCACCCAGGCTGGAGTGCAGTGGCGCTATCTCAGCTCACTGCAACTTCCACCTCCCAGGTTCGGGTGATTCTTGTGCCTCAGCCTCCCATGCAGCTGGGATTACAGGCAGGCACCACCATGCCTGGCTAATTTTTGTATTTTTAGTAGAGACAGGGTTTCACCACGTCAGCCAGGCTGGTCTCAAACTCCTGACCTCAAGTGATCCACCCATCTCAGCCTCCCAAAGTGGTGGGATTACAGGCATGAGCCATTGCACCTGGCCCTCAATTCCTCGTTTTAAAAGTGGAGACATTCATAGCATCTGTGGCACAGGATTAATGTAAAGGGTGTTTGACACAATGCTAGCAAATTGCGTGGCACATTTCCTAGCACATAACAAGCAAGAACAAGTCATTACTATAGATTTATTGTTGATAATGCTTTTGTTATTGTTATCATTATTTTCTACAGATTAACTCCAAATACATGACAAAGAAGAATGTTTCTGCTCCCTCATGCAGGTCACCAGAAAGTTGGTGTTACACGGAGAATTGGTATAACAGTGGCTGGTAGATTTTTCTTTGTTATTTATTTATTTTTTTTAAGAGATGTGGGCTCACTCTGTCACCCAGGCTGGACTGCAGGGAGTGGCATGATCATGGCTCACTGCAGCCTTGAACTCCTGGGCTAAAGCAATCCTCCCTGCCCGGGCCCCAAGCCTCTCATGTATCTGGGGCCACAGGCAGGCACTACCACGCCTGGCAACTTTTCCTTTCTAAATAACAATTATTTTAGCTAAGCCTCAATTAATCATTCCTCCTCATAACAACTGTTATGAATCCTCTATCTCCTATAATTTAACACTTGCCAATAATGTTCACTCATTAGCTCATTCACTTAACACACACTTATTAGGTACATTCCCTGGAGAAGACACTGTTCTATAGGCACTTCAGGCTCCAGGAGGGAACAGCACACAGTCTTCTGAGTATGATGAATGACTTGCAGTTTCCCATTCACTCTGCTCATTGTTTACTTGTTCTCATGTATTATTTCCTTAGGCTTGAATGCTCTTTCCATCCTCCCCCTGTGGCTTGTTTCCGGAGCTCCTCTTCATCCTTCAACACTCAGTTTCAACGTCACCATCTCCAGTAAGACTATGCAGATATATCGAGGTTTGCATGAAAAGAGTAAGTCCTCCAAGGTGTCTATTGACCTACTCTGCACTGCTGTAATTATTTACATCTCCCCGCTTTGGTTGGATGAATAGTCCTTAAAAGGCAGGAACAGTCCCTCAGAGCTGAATCTGTGATCTGACACACCGTAGGTGCCTAATAAAAATATACATCAAATGAATAACAGAATAAAATTTAAAATACGCATCCGTAATTAAAATCCAACAGATAAAATAAGTACTGTTTTTGTAAGTACTTGGAAGAAACAGACACTAATGCGACTCTGGCTTAGACCAAAGAATAGGAATTTGTTGGATTATATGACTGGGAAATTCAAAGGGTAGGTCTGGATCCAAACATGGTTGAATCCAGGATTGAAACTTTATCATCAGGACATGCTCTTGGCTCTGCCTTTCTCCATCTCAGTTTCCAAGCAGACTCTCAAAGATGGTGAAAGGAAGCTTGGGGCTTAAGAGAAACCAGCTCCAGGTCCCCACTGGAAAGATGGGTGGCTTCTCTATAGCTCCAGCCAATGTCCTGGGATGGAATTTCATTGGCCATGCTTGAGTCACATGACCATCCCTGACCAATCGCTGTGGCCAAGAGGTTGAGCATTCTGATTGGCTGGGGCTGGATGACATCACTTGCACCTGCTACTGTGGTGGGACCCAGCGGAGATTAAAAGGGAGAAGGCTCCTCTGCACCCTCGGGTATCACAGGAATTTGAAATGATGACAGAGCAGACATGCCAAGGTCAAGGCATTTGAATTTGGCTTGAAAACCAGAAAGCATTTAGGCATGTGGGGAGACTCTGTATGGGAAGGCATGGCAGAATGACCTGTTCTGTGCTTGAATAACTGTAATGGACTAAATGTTTGGAAATACAGGTTAGATCCAGGTCCCAAAGGGCCCTGATTGCTAGGCAGCAGGATTCCAATTTGCTCAGAAGGCAATGGAAGGCCACTGAAGCTTTTCACTCGAAGGAGGCAAGCCCAGAACCATGCTTTAGAGGGATTAATCAAGCAGCTGTGTGTAAAATACACTGGGTAAATGTCCGAAAAGAATTTCAATAGCCCAGGTAACAGATAAAGAAGCTCTCAATGTGCTGAGAAGAGCACACACGTGACACTTGGATTCAGGAACAGCTGGGGACGGAATTGACACTCCTGAAATCTATTTTTCTACCCAGGCCACCTCCTCCACTTCAGCCACTCTCTATCTGAGGCCGGCATTTAGGAGACAAAGCAAAGACATTTTCAAGGGCTATCATTACTGTGCATTACACAAAGCTGTGTGTGTGTGTGTGTGTGTGTGTGTGTGTGTGTGTGTGTGTATTCCCCCCACCACCCCCTCGCTTCTGACTTGGAAGAGTGGCTTTTTTCTTTCTGTTGCAGAGAGAAGAGGGGTGGTGAGCAACGAAATGAGCTCCATCTCCGTCTGCAGACTCTGACCCTGGCTGATTCCTCTGCACACTGTGACAACTGGAGACATGAAGACAGAAAACCACATCCCTAATTTCTTTCCCTGACAGACACCTATTAGCATTCTGTATTGCAAAAAAGACCTGAAAGATGTGGATGCAAATATCATCAAGGCAGCATCTCTGCATCCACAGGAGGACAATTAAACACACACAAGTTGCCTACACCTCCAGCCTCAGACAAGCTCCAAGGGCTGTCTTGAAGTCCTTCAGTCGATAAGATTTTTTTTGTTGTTTTACCTTTTCGTATCCTCAAAAGTCATCAGACATTAATAAAAATGCAAGCTGATCCATAAATAGTCCCCCAATTTTATCTCAGTGATTATACTTTTTCCTCTCAATGCCCTGAGCAGTCTCCTCTTTCTGTCTCTCTACCTCATAAAATATTTTACACAAGATACTTTGAAAACAACTCTTCCCTCTGACAGTCATATATTTCTAATTGTTCCAAGCTGAAGGTGTTGGTGCCTTTTATTTTGCTCCATTTTTATGATGTGATAAATCAATTTTAATGTCATGCTTTTAAAATCAGGCTTCTTCCGGATGGAAACAGATGTTTTGGTTTCTTGACACTGCTTGTTTTCATATGGTATTCTCTGAAGGAAGCCAAGTGGTAACGACAGGTGGAGTGACAGACACTCTGTCTCCTACACTGTGCACCCAGCCTGCACATCGCCGAAGACATTAAAGCAACAACAACAACAAAATAAATTTTTCTATTTTCAACTTAATGAAGAAAACTGGTCCCCAAACCAAGGACCTTAAGATCTAAGAGAAAGAGCACTGTTGAGTGCCTCAAAACTCTCTTCGACCTGCTCAATCACTCAGAAAGCAAGAGTGACTTTCCGATTTCCATTAGTGGAGCAGCCCTTTATTCACTCCTTGAATCAAGAGATGAAAAGAGTCTTCCATTTTTGGTTTTCATGCATGGTAGACATTGCTGGTTTTGACCCTTGAAACTTATTCCTAGGATGCCAACTCTGTGATAACCTTTCTCAAGCTCTCAAGATGTGCCCCCAGTGTCACCTGGGAGCTTGTTAAAAATGCAAGTTCTCCATAACTACTGAATCATAAATTCTGGGGGTGGGGCCAGCCATCTGTGTTTTACCAAGACCTTCAAGTGATATGGATGAATCTCAAATTTTGAGAACCTCTGCTATAGGGTAACTGGGAATTTTAAAATTAGAACATTCTAAGAAGATAACACAATGTACATTCTATCCATCACTCAAGCAATCGCCAAGCACCTGTTCTGTCTCAGGTATATGGCAGTGACCACCTCACCCGACACAGAGAGTGAGAACTAGTAACTGGTCATTGCTGCTGCTCTGGTGTGGCATTCCCTCTCCTATAAGGGAAAAAGGAGATTTTAGAAAGCACAACTGACTAACTTTAGCTTCTGTCCTTTAGTTTTGCCCTTTGTTGTCTCTGTTGAAGAAAGCCACCTTCAAAGTGAAATACAAAAAATATTTTGCATTGTGATACTAAGAAACTTGAAGTCAAAACCCTAGGTCTCTGTTGGATGCAAAGTTAACTTCTCTGAATTGCCTGCTCCTTTCCAAAGTCTGCACTGGGGGGTCATAATCCCCTTCAAGCCTTTGTAAGATATGCTGACTGGAAAAGGTATTGACTGTAATTTTCAAGAGGGATGGAGTATGGCTGCGAGGCCTGTGTACAGTATGTGAATCAACCTAGAATCTATACGTGGGGAGATATTGGACTGATCAATCTTTATTCCTAGGCAATCAAGCAGGGCAGCATCTCCAGATATCTCTATAGACGGCTCATAAAATGGGGGTATTGATCAAAAGGTCTAAATTTGTGGTGTGGACTATAAAAGCAATTTGTTTTGGGAGAACAGTCATAGAAGATGAATGCATTTGGATGATAAACTTCACAGACAATTCCCCCGGGCAACTGTGCAAGATTTTGTAGCAGGTTTCTTTGTAAAGTTACCAAGGCAGCTTTTAAGATTTTGTTTTTTTTAATTTTTGGTGTTGTCAGTTATGTTAGGCAACTGAGGTGCCTGCCAACACGTGTAGTGTAGTTTACATAAGAGAACCTCTGAGGTCCTCAGAATGATCATTTGTGAAGCCCTCCCTACTGTGCGCCAGGCATATACTAGGAGTTAGACTTATGTTTCTTGATTTACTTCATCCTCCTGGTGATTCTCTGTGATGGGTACTTTTTCTTGTCCTTATTTTTCAGGTGAGGACATTGCTGCTTGCACAAATAAAGTGGCTTTATTTGTGTCTCCAAAACTCCCCATTGTTTAAGGAGGTTATAAATATTGCGGAAATTGTAAAGAGTTTCAGTGTCATGTCTCATGACAACACGAAATTGACAACATGAAAATTATTTTTACAATTCTATAAACTGCTTCTGACATAAGAAATTGATATTTTTGAAACTGGTTGTTCCTCTAAAGGCCTAAAAATGACCCACAAGTTGTCATAGCAACTTTTGTCCCTAGAAACATAGAGGAAGCTTGTCAGTTGTGAGAATTTTGAGGTAACCAGGACGGGCTATGTCTAAGTCAATAAATGATCACAAAAGTTGGTCTGTGGAATAAGAGGAAATAAAGACGTAGAACAGCGTGGAGATGACATCATGAGAACACAGAGAGGCTGAGATAGAAAAAAAAGGTGCACGAGCATTTCTGGGATCTAAGAAAGCTGACCACACGTCTTTGGCTCATGTTTATTATCTGGATTTTTGCTCTAAATCCCTCATGGCATAAGCAAGCAGAAGTGAGTTTCTTTTCCTTGCAATCAAATCCCACTTAATTAAGCTCTAAGCAAAGCACCTCTTATTTTGTTGCACTTCACTTTATTGTGCTTTGTAGACATTGCTTTTTTTTTTTTTTTTTTTTAAACAAATTGAAGGTTTATGGCAACCCTGCATTGAGCAAATCTATTGGCTCCTTATTCCCAACACCATGTGTTCACTTTGTGTCTCTGGCACATTTTGATAATTCAGGCAATATTTTAAGTTTTTAGTATTATAGTATATGTTATGGTGATCACTGATCCTTGGTGTCACTGTCATTGTTTGGGGGCACTACGAACTGTGCCCATAAGATGAAGAACTTAATCAATAAATGTCATCTGTGTTCTGCCTGCTCCACCAACCAGCTGTTCCCCCACCCTTCTCCCTCTCCTCGGGCCTTCCTATTTCTGACACACAACAATCGTGAAATGAAACCAATGACTGACCCTACAATGGCCTCTAAGTGTTCAAGGGGAAGGAAGACTCTTACATCTTTTACTTTAAATCAAAACTAGAAATGACTAACCTTCATGAGGAAGGCATGTCAAAAGAGGTGATAGGCCAAAATCTAGGGCTTTTGTGTCAAATAGCTAACCAAGTTGTAAATGCAAAGGAAAAGTTTTTAAAGGAAACTAAAAGTGCTACACCAGTGAATACACAAATGATAAGAATGTGAAACAACCAACCTTATTGCTGGTTGGAAAAAGATTTAAGGGTCTGGACAGAAGATCAAACCAGTCACAACATTCCCTTAAGCCAAAGCCTAATCCAGAGCAAGGCCTTAACTCTCTTCAGTTCTGTGAATCTGACAGAGGTGAGGAAGCTACGGAAGTTGGAAGCTGGCAGAGGTTGATTAATAAGGCTTAACAAAATAAACCATCTCCATGACATAAAAGTGCAAGGTGAAGCAGCAAGTGCTGATGGAGAAGCTGCAGCAAGTTCTCCAGGAGATCTAGCTGAGATCACTGATGAAGGTGGCTATACTGAACCACAGATTTACAATGTAGAGGAAACCAGCTTTCTGTTGGAAGAAGATGCCATCTAGGACCTTCATAGCTGGAGAGGAGAAGTCAATACCTGTCTTCAAAGTTTCAAGGGACGTGCTGACTCTCTTGTTAGGGGCTAATGCCGCTGAGAGCTTTAAGTTGAGTTCATGTCCTTTGCAGGGACAAGGATGAAGCTGGAAACCATCATCCTCAGCAAACGAACACAGGAACAGAAAACCAAACACCACATGTTCTCACTCATAAGTGGGAGTTGAACAATGAGAACACATAGGCACAGGGAGGGGAACATCACATACTGGGGCCTGTCATTGGGTTGGGGAAAAGGGGAGGGAGAGAATTAGTATAAATACCTAAAGCATGTGGGGCTTAAAACCTAGATGATGGGTTGATGGGTGCAGGAAACCACTATGGCACATGTATACCTATGTAACAAACCTATACATTCAGCACATATATCCCAGAACTTAAAGTAAAAAAAAAAAATTAAAAAAAATTAAAAAAAAAAAGAACTTATTTCTTATGCATGAAAAAGGTGGTTTGTGGACATAGTTGAAATGACAACAAAAGTTTTAGAATATTGCTTCAACTTAGTTGATAAAACAAGAGGATTTGAGCGGATTGACTCCTATTTTGAAAGAAGTTCTACTGTGAGTACAATGCTATCAAATAGTATCACATTCTACAGAGAAATATTTCATGGAAGGAAAAGTCAAGCAATGTGGCAAACTTCATTGTTGTCTTACTTTAAGTTTTTGTTTGGTTGTTTTGTTTTTTTAGAGACAGAGTTTCACTCTTGTTGCCCAGGGTAGAGTGCAGTGGCGTGATCTTGGCTCACTGCAACCTCCTCCTCTCAGGTTCAAGTGATTCTCCTGCCTCGGCCTCCTGAGTGGCTGGGATTACAGGCATGTGCCACCACGCCCGGCTAATTTTCGTATTTTTAGTAGAGAAGGGGTTTCACCATGTTGGTCAGGCTGGTTTCGAACTCCTGATCTCATGATCCACCTGCCTCGGCCTCCCAAAGTGCTGAGATCACAGGCGTGAGCCACCGCGCCCAGGCAAGACTTGTGAGGCATTGCCACAGTCAGCCTAACCTTCAGCTACCACCACCCGGCTCAGTCAGCAGCCGTCCACGTCGGGTAAGACCTTCCACTAGCAAAGCGATTAGGACCCACTGAAGGCTCAGGAGCAGTTTTTGGCAATAAAGCGGTTTTAGTTTATTTTTTGTTTTTTGAGACCAAGTGTCATGCTTGTCACCCAGGCTGGAGTGCAGTGGCATGATCTTGGCTCACTGCAACCTCCACCTCCCAGGTTCAAGTGATCCTCTTGCCTCAGCCTTCTGAATAGCTGAGACTACAGGCGAGCACCACCATGCCTGGCTAATTTTTTATGTTTTCAGTAGAGATGGGGTTTTGCTATGTTGGCCAGGCTGGTGTTGAACTCCTGGCCTGAAGTAATCTGCCCGCCTCGGCCTCCCAAAGTTCTGGGATTACAGGTACGAGCCACTGCACCTGGCCTGGTTTTAGTTATTTTTAGCTAAAGTATGTAATTGCTTTTCAGACACAACACTATCACACACTTAATAAACTACAGAATAGTGTAAACGTGACTCTTCTATGTACTGGAAAACCACACACACAAAAAAAAATTGTGTGACTCACTTTAGTATGGTGATCTGGAACTGAACTAGCAGTATCTCCGAGGCATGTCCACAGTGGATATTTGTTTATTCACATGCCTAGCAAAACACCTGATACCTAGTAGATGCTCAACAAAAATGTACCAATGAGCAATTCATTCATTAAATACATATTTTTGGAAACCACGCTCTTGTATAACTAACAAACCAGGCATCTATGAACCCCTGAGCTGTGTTGTTTTTGGAGACTTTCAACAACGCGGCTTGGGTTTTTAAAAATGCAGTGATTGGCAAAGCAGATCACTGGCTTTCACTTGTTCTTTTCAATAACCCCTCCCCTCCCAATAGTTCCAATATCTGTATTAATTCAGGTCATTGAGGAACACAGTCATTTTTTGGGTGCTAACCAATCTTTTCAAAGGCATCTGCATTGTCACAGGGGACTTGGGAACAGGAGTCTCCAAAACCCTAGTAATATTTTTACTATTAATAAAGATGCATGTGCTTCTGCTCCCTCCTAACACATTACATATTTATCCATTTATTGAGTGCTTGCTCTGGGCCATGTACAATGGCATGCTAAGTACATTATTACAATTAATTCTCACATCAACCCATTAACTGGGTGAAGTCATTGTAATGATTCTCAGCTGAGGTTGAAGAAACTGAAACTCAGAGGTGAGCTATTTTGCCTAAGTTCACAGACCACAAGTAGGATCACTGATGCTCAAAGGAGGTTCACGACATCGCAGTCTGCAGGCTTGACTTCCAGCCTAGTGTTCTTCTGCTGGGACTAAATCTGCTGTCTCTACTGACTGACTGTCAGAAGTTGACAAGACCCAGTGACAGAGCACTGAACTGCCAGCCTTCTAGTCCCTTTGCGTTGACAGCTGAATACCCCATTGACTTGGATGCTGTCATCATTAACTTACAGGCCACAGTATGAGTGAACTGGGGGAGTGCAAAGGTGAGGGCTGAATCATGGGAGGGTTCTACAGGCTCAATCTGCCCATCTATCTCATCCAATTCTGGTCTCTGATCATGACGCCAGCAGATATTTTCTGGAAGCGATGACCTTGACCTCCAGAGGATGACAGCATATTCTAGTTTCTAAACATCTGAGAGAAGCAGAAAAAGAGAGAAGATTGCATGGAAGGATGCATGGAAGGCTGGGGCTTTGGCCAGGCTGTGTGCCATAATCCACTCACTTTGTGAATATTTATCCAGGACCTAATGTGTGCCTGAGATGGCCTGCTAGATGCAGAGACGCCAAGGTACATAAAAGTCCTTCTGAAGCTTGAACTTTGAAGGGGTTAACAGAAAACACGCAAGAGGACAAAAACTATATGTATTACTATAAACTGGGCAATTGCTATCAAAAACCAGTGTGAGATAGAGAATAGCCATAGGACATCCATTTATCTAGGATGATCAGGAAAGTGACATGGAAATTGAGGCACAAAGAAGAAGCCAGACTCAGGTGAACACATAGCAGAGGTTCTGGTGCTGGAAACAGCTGGATGTTTCTGGAACCACAAAGAAGGCCACTGTGGCTGGACCTTACTGGACCATGGTGAGAGCAGTGGGATACTGGACTTAGGCATTCCATCCTTGTGTGAATTTCATGCCTACAACTCTTCATGTAGCAGAATCTATAAGAAAGGGACTCCTTCCACAAACTGCTTCCTCAATCTATAAAAGATAGGAAGGACAAGTCTAAGAAACAGAGACAGAAAATAATGGGATCAGGTCTTCTTGAAAAGAGAATGTGTTTTCAATCTGTCCAAGACAATATTTCTTAAAACAGTTGGAGCCCATGTCACCTTATTAAAAACAAATATTTTGTTTTGCCTTCTTTCATCTCTACAATGAAATCTATAGATTATATAATAATCTGCTAACATAATTCAAAAGAGGTATAATGGCTTCATTGTACAATAATGAACAAAGAGAAAGTGATTTATAATGAAGCAATGTGCATCCCCATCTGCAGGCATCCAGCAGAGCTGCAGGACACAGTGAGGGAGTCAGGGGTCTGCACCGTGTAAAGACAGACGCTGTGAGCATGACCTGGTGTGCAGTGATGGAATTTTCTGGAAAGTTGAACAACTTTTGAAAAAGTTCTGGACAAAGCAAAATACAATCTGACCTTGATTTAACTGACGATTACATTCCTTGACAATTTGATTGTATTAAAATTATGCAAGAATACTTTCTATTTATATATAGAATGGAGTCGAGATTTACGCTCATGTATTTGTAAGTGGGTGTTCCCTCTCCATCAGCATCCTGTGTATATTTGAGTACCACGTCCGGGCACAGGACTGCGCTTTCTGTTGAATGGGACTGTCCTCCACACTGTACGCGGTTTAGTATCCTTGCTCTCTGTCTGCTAATACCAGTTGGCACCACCTAGCAAGTGTGGCAATCAAAAATAATGCCTCCGCCATGTTAATAAAATGCCCCCAGGCATGTGTGTGTCCATCCACATAGGAATGTGCACACAGTGGGAGGAAACGTTCTGGAAATTGGTAGGGCTGTTGCCTTTGGTAGGAAATCACTATGCTGAGGAGTACTGCTGCCAGGGATCAGAATGAAGAAAGGGACAAGAGCAACTTCTCAAATTCTACAAAACCAAGTCACCCACAGCCATATTTAAATATCATTGTGGACCCACTGCACAAATGCCAAGTGACTCCCAATAGGCTTGTCTCTGACACTGTTGGTGCCCCGCACCCTCCTGAGGTCACAGAGTTGCTTGAGTGTGCTGAGCCTGGGGTCAGCTCACTTGGACACTGATCTTTCCATCACTCCTCGGGTCCGAGGGATGGCCCCTGATGCCCAAGTTCACGCTGAGGCTCACATTCTCTAAGAAGGAGGACCCACCTGAGCCTGCCAAGTTGAAATACCATAAGGCGCGGTTTCTCCACCTCGACATTCTGGGACAGATATGTATCTGTGGTGGGGGCTGGAGTGTACTGTAGGATGCTCAGATCCATTAAATGGGGACCTGGCTTGACAATCTCCTGGCAGATAAAACTAATCTGGCAAAGTAAGCAAAGCTTAATCTAGCTTCAATCTCAAATGCGAGGGAAGCTTAACTCAGATTATTTCTTATAAATGCCTCCGATAATCACAAACAAAACTTACACTGCCTTCCAATATAAGATGATCACTGTCTACCAATCATCTTTTATCCAAAAACCCTGATTGTGACAACCAACTTTTTTAAAGGATAAACAACTTCCTCGTTCTTGCTTGATAATCCATGCCTCTTATCAGTTTTGTTTTACGACGTCCTGGTTTCAGGACGGTGCTTTTCTATGCACAAGAACTTTAAAAATTAGTTTCATTTGATTTTATTTTTAACAGGGATGTTTAGTAGCATCCCTTGTCTTTACCCATGAGATGCCAGCAGCAACCCCCTCTCCTTGGTCGTGACAATGAAAAATGTCTCCAGACATTGCCAAAGCGACACAAGCTGAGAACCATCGTCGTAAGGTGAGACATTTGATTTCTTTTGAAAATAAGGTAAGCAGACTCTTCAGTTCCTTTAAGACCCCCTCTCCTCATCTTGTGTTTTGTAAGCTCGGCATGTTGAGATATGCTGCTTTCATCTAATGCTCCAGACCCAAAGGGAGAGGCCAATGGCAAGACCAATACACTAGGCATTTGTTAAAGTGTCCCTTTTGCTTTACTTGGTCTCCATGCTCTATTCCAAAAATATCTGCTCCTCTTAAACCTTGGTTTTAAGGCCTAAACTTAGAGAGAATCATATTAAAAATAGACACACAGACACACACATACACACACACACACACACACACACACACACACACACACACACACAGAGAGTCATGTGTTGTTTAATGACAGGGACATGTTATGAGATATATGTTCTTAGATCGATTTCATTGTTGTGTGAACATCATAGAGCGGACTTACACAAACCACGATAGTCATGTCTACCACACACCTAGGATATGTAGTATATAGCCTATGGCTCCTGTGGGTGTTTGAGTACCATGCTACATGTCTGTATAGCATGTTACTGTACTGAATACAGTAGGCAACCATAACACAATGGTAAGTACTTGTCTATCTAAACATGTCTAAACATAGAAAAGTTACACTAAAAATAGGGTATAAAAGATTTTTAAAAGGTGTACCTATATAGGCCACTTACCATGAATAAATCTTGCAGGTCTGGAAGTTGCTCTGGGTGAGTCAGTGAGTGGTGAGTGAATGTGAGGGCCTCAGAGATGACTAAACTCTACCGTGGACATTATAAAAACTCTACACTTAGGCTACATTACATTTATTTTTTAAAAAAGTAATTGTGCTACAACATTATGATGACTAGGGCATCACTGGGTGATAGGACTTTTCTGTCTCCATTATAACCTTACTGAACCACCGTCTCATGTACGGTCCAGCTTTGACGGAAGCATCACTATGCATTGCGTGACTGTATGTGTAGACTCAAGGAATAAAATTAAACAAGGCTGACTTTTAAATGGCCCTTGAGTTTTGGAACAGTTCAGAACATCCAGCCAAGTATTTCATTTGGAAAGAGACTGGGACAGATGGGGGTTTCTCTCCACCCCATATCCCAAACTCTCTGAGATTTGCTGAGAGAGAATTGCGGCACGTCGATCGTCTTGGTTTCAGAGTTGGCTAGGTATGTTGCTGTGTTCAGTACACCCTTTTCCACTCTTTAGATCAGAGGCTGGAATGTGCTCTGATCCCCTCCCTTCAAATCTGGGAGAGGGTTCTGCAGGATGCTGACACCTAATTTTAGAATCCAAGCTTTAGAAAGAAGTGCTCCTTGAAAGGGACTGAAGCTAGAATAAGAAGCTACCTGCTTGTCGTTTTGTGTACTTGGCATTTTGCCCCTCCAAACTCACACTGACTTTTAAAATATGTTAAAAATAATTCCAAAGAAGACCTACACATGCATGAAGATGTATTTGTGGACTACTGCTGGAGCAGAATTAATTGTTCCCTCCTCTTTGTTCTCTTACGTTCTGCGTGGACTTCGAGTGCATGATTTTGTACTTTACACTATAGTTAGTTGAGACCATCTGCAGTACCCAGTGTTCAGGCAGAGTTCTTTGAGGACAAGAGTGTTCTCTAAACCATTTTTGAATTCCAAGAGCCCAACACAGTTCCCAGTATAGGGCTGATGCTTAATCAATGGACATTAAAGGAATTTGATTTCATTTGTTGAAAGGCATGCTGAAGGCCACTTGCTTTTCAGTAAGGGGAGTAGAATGAGATTGTACCACGTGAAAAGCTCAGGTGAAAAAAACATTGGCATCAAATTTAAGGATCCTGGGCTATTGTTTATATATCCTGATTTCCAGAAGACACAGAATCTTTATTACTGGTTGAACTTCTCTGGAGAGAGAATCAGAATCTGGAGTTTCTTGGTGCGGGGAATCCTGGCTGGACACGGCTGGCCTTCGCTGCTCTCTGACATACGTACTGAGATTCCGCCATCACAGACATGAAACTGAGGACACGGGAGCGTATAAAACAGCAAAATGCAAAAGAGCATAAAAACCAATGCCTGTCCTCATGGTGATGACATTTTATGAAGGTAGGAGTGCAGAAAAGAACATGATAAAGAAGTTAACCTTACGGTGTGTGAGAAGCTGACAGTGTCATAATAAAGTAAAGCTAATGTGAGTGTTTGAAAAATGCTGGGGGTGGTGATGTTAAGGGAGGAGTGAAGAAAGTTCCCACTGTGTCCTAGAGATCTGAGCAAGCCTCCTGGCAGAGGAGCCTCCGGGCAGAGGGAAATCCCAGGTGCCAGTGCCGGAAGCCCTAGAGTGTGCTAGGGAGAGGAAGAAGGTGCATGGAGCTGCAGGGGGGTGCAGGGGGTGCAGGGGGCACCAAGCGAAGTCAGAGAAGGAACAAGGGAGCCAGACTGTGCAAACCCCTGTGCACCACTGCAAAGACTTTGGTGCTTCCTTTGAGTGCAGCGAGGAATCACTGAGGTCTGGAGCAGAGAAGTGACCTGAGGAGAGTTTAACAGCATCCTCTGGCTGTTGTGCTGGGACTCAAATGCGGGCAGCAGAGAGGGAAGGAGAGAGATGACCGGACGAGCTCCTTGGTCATCCGGTGAGTGATGCTCTGAGAATGAGTAAAATCACCAAAGCGCCCTGGGTAGAGCTTTGCAGCAATGCCGTTCCACAGACCTTTCTGCAGAACGATGGCAGGCCAAGGTGGGAGGATCAGTTGAGACCAACCTGGGCAGCACAGTCTCTACAACAAATGTAAAAAATTAGCCGGGCGTGGTAAAGCACATCTGCAGTTCCAGCTACTCGGGAGGCTGAGGTGGGAGGATCACTTGAGCCTGGGAGGTCGAGCCTGCTGTGGGCTCTGATAGAACCACTGCACTCCAGCCCGGGTGACAGAATGAGACCCTGTCTCAAAAAAAAAAAAAAAAAAAAAAAAAAAAAAAAATCCCACAAAACTATAAGACAAACTTTCCTATAAACAGAGAAAAATACAAAACAATTCACACGAGAGGAAATGCAATTTACCAACACATACATGAAAAGAGTTTCAATCTTACTAATGGTAAAGGAAATGGGAATTTAAAAGATAGTTTTCAGCTGTAATATTGTCAAATTAGAAAAAAATAACATTTGCTATGAGCATCAATTTAGGAAATGAGCTCTCTTTACATTACTGGTGATACTGTTAATTGCCACAACCTTTTAGGAGAGTGATCTAGCAGTGTTTATAAAAATTAAAACTGCACATATCCTGGAACCCAGTAGCCTTATTCTTTTTGGCCGTTAATGAATCAGGCACCCACTATTCACGCCATTAGGTAACCCTCCCACCCCCGCCACCACCACCTACACACACACATACATTGGTATTGGGCTTGGCCGTGAGGCCTGCTTTGGCTGCTGGAATTTTAGCAAGCATGAAGACTCAGAGGCTTGATTTTCTCAGACTTCTCGCAACCAGAACCCCAAGACCGCCATGTTGTTAGGAACATAGAGCCAGTCATGTGGACAGGCCATCTGTTGTAGAACACAGGTACCCAGCTGACAGCCAGAAGGAGGTCCCAGCCATATGGCTGTAGCCGAGCTGTCTCAGCCAGCCCCCAGATGCACAGGCATTCCCAGCTGAGCCCCCAGGTGCATGGAGCACAGCCAAGCCATCTCCACTTTGCCTACGAGTTTATTGCATCATTGTGTGTAGCGCTGCAAAAAACTGGAAGTAACCACAATGTCCCTCGGTTGAGGAATGGTTGAATTAATTGTGCTACATACATGCTATAGAATTCCGTGAGAATTACAGTGATAGAAATCTTTTGTCTACCAATCTGAAGGCATAATAAAACATGCCGATGCTATATTAAAGGAAAAAGCATATTGCAGCATCATATACAACTCTAGTTTTGTAAAAATATGTTTAAATATTTGAGTAAATGGAAAATAAATGTTTATAGAAGTATAGAAAATAGTGGAAGACTTCACCAGGTTGTTGACACCGTATTAGGAGGGTGGGATGAGGTGGAGATTGCTGAATTTCTAAAGAAGTTTTTAAAGTACTTTACCCATTATATGTACTACTCTGGTAATTAGAGAAAATCAAATGAAGAAAATGGTACCGCAAAATAGCTTTTAAAAAAGATCAGGATCTGAAAACTTGTCTATAAATTTCAAACAAATTCTGAGAATAAATTTGAGAATAAATGAGGGTACTTGCAAAGTTATTTTACTAATTTTAATAATTTTAAATACTTTTTTTTTTTTTTGCCAACCTTAGATTTAGGTTAATTCTGAAAAGTTTCATTAGCCTTTTTTCACCTGGGTTTTCAAGACTTATTTAATACAGTTACTTGGCTCTCTTCCTAGCGTGCTCCTTTGAAAAGGGCAAACATCTGGTTTTATCTCTGAGAACATATTTACTGTGTGTGTGTGGGGGGGGGTGTGTGTGTAAGAGGATGCATGAGGCATGCCAAATAATCAAACCTTCAAAAACTCCTTTTACTGTGAAATTCAAATGACCTGAGAGCTTAACAAAAAGAAAGAAAATTGTGTTTTCTACATGCCCTTCTCATTAAACAAATGACAAAAAACACAAAATCTGCTGTCAGATACGTGTCATTATGCACCTTTTGTGAAGGCACAGTCTGCATGTACGATAGAATCTGGCCAAATTTGTGCCAGTGTGCTTGACTTTTTCCTTCTTTTGTCTAATACTGTGGTTCTCACCTTGGGTTTCCTATTAGAAGCTTCCAGAAGGCTTTGAAAAAGTACAGACGCTTGGGCCCCATCCCAGAAAGTCTGTTTTAATTTGGATGAAGCTTACACATTGGGATTTGAAAAACACTGATTCTAACACACACCCAAGGTTGAGAGACATTGGTCTGGGATGAATCTGAGTAACACGTATTCTCGAGGAACACTTAAAATATTCTAACTGTGTGTCTTCTGAATCAATGTGACATCATCAAATTATATTTCACACAGTTTTACTATTAACCGTACTTAATTGAAGTTGAGTCATTTGAAAATTGGTAAAAGAAAAAGCCACTTAATCTGAATATTCAGTTAGCTTGGAACATCATCTTGAGTGAACACAAACACTGCCAGCAATTGGCTTTTCACAGAGGCTGAAACAAAACGTGTGGCTTCTGCCAAAATACCCACGTCAATGCTCCATTTCGCGGTGACGCAAATGTCAGTGCTGAACTCAGTGCTCCAATTAGGGGGCATTTCATGGCTGTGTGAGAGCATTTCAGCAGAACTGTAGTGTTTCATTCACAAAATTCCTTCCATAGGGTAATTCTTGAGGAAAATATCTGAATTTCTCAATGATTTTGCTCTAATCTAGTTTGCACCTGCCAAAACATATGTATACAAACTATATTTAAAATCTTGAACTTGCTCTGAATTGATCTTTATTCAGTTACTTATTTCTCTTTTTTTTGAGGCAGAGTCTTACTCTGTCGCCCAGGCTAGAGTGCAATGGCGCGATCTCAGCTTCCTGTAACCTCCACCTCCAGGGTTCAAGCGATTCTTTTGCCTCAGCCTCCTGAGTAGCTGGGATTATAGGCGTGCACCACCATACTCGGCTAATTTTTGTATTTTTAGTAGAGATGGGGATTCGCCATGTTGGCCAGGATGGTCTTGAACTCCTGAGCTCAGGGGATCCGCCTGCCTTGGCCTCCCAAAGTGCTAGGCATCAGCGTGAGTCACTGCAAGTCACCGCTTCTGGCCCAGTTACTTATTTCTAAGATCATGTTTTGGGCACTTGCTTTGTGCATCAACTGTCCCTTAACTCTTCACCTGGACCAAAAACTTGTCCAAGGGTAACTTTATATTCTCTACAGGGCTAGGCATATGATAGGGTAAATAAATGTCTGCTCCCTTGATTCATATTTTTGCTCAGCCATTTTGTTTGCTGTAAAATATCATCTCGTGCTCTAGAAAGGTCGCAAAGATCCTAGTATATTTGGAGAAAAGTCACCCAGCTCTCCATGGATTTGACAAGTTCCTATATTTACTGTATCAGCGGTGAAATGGACTTCATTTTGTTGCTGATCTCCAAAGATCTAACACGCTCTCTTCCAACACTGAATGTGGAGAAACAACAGAACCTTCTTTCTTTCTTCTGTCCTCAGTTTCCAGAAAAGTTAGAGGCAGTTTAGCCTTCTCAGCTCATTTAAGGAATGCTCTCCATGGAAACTTCAAAGAAGATTATTAACTCAAATCACACCCAAACATGGCTATCTTTCATTTATTAGAAATAACTGGCATATATCAGAAAGAACAATAGATAAGAATTCAAAACATCAAGAATTCAAAATGTTTTAAAGGTACCAATGACTACAAAACAATTACCATGTATGGGTTCTTACTAAATGGTTGGGTGGGGCTGCCCCTGGGCCAATCTTTTAGAGGACTCTGTTTCTTCACATCATGGGGCCAAAGGGACATGGTCACCTGCAGCCTGTCACTCCCCTCTAGCCAACATTCCAGGTGCCATGGCCAGTTAAGACCGTGAGATAAGCTTGCAGGTGCAAGCACTGAATTTGGAAGGTGATCCCAGAAACCAGGGCAGGAGAGTGTGGTGGTGAGATGGGAGGCACACACATATATGTGGTGTATTACTGAGCATGGGGGGGTCACCGCAGGGTGCCAGGCTTAGTCCCATGGGGAACTCCAGGAGACAGTGGGAAACATACCTCAGACAACCCAACAGGAGGTGAGGAGGCAGCGATATTTATCCATCGTCTCCTGTCAGTCACAGGTGGAAGGTGGTTCCAGGAGGCATTACCTCCCCACACTTTCAGCCTGCCCATGGATGAGCAGAATGGATTCCTGCCACCAAGGAAAACTCCCAGGAGAAATCACAGGCACTCGCGTTTGGAGTCTGAGGCCCACATCCAGGGCTACAGTGAGTGCTGGGAGGCTACGGGTCAGGCACCATCAGTGTCTGCCATTGCAAGACCCTAAAATGTGTTGTTCAGTGGGCCAAACCCACTTCCAAGTCTATGCATCCCGCTTTCCTGGGTCCACCCACCTGAGGATGAGGCAGGCTGCCAGGGCACTCCCTACAGGACCCAATGGAAGACCAGGTGGCAGCTGTTTGCAGAGGGCACTCTAGAAGCCATCAATGCAGGTAGACCTCTCCACAGGCACATGCCCCTTTGTGTGGCCAGGAGGTGAGGCAGGAAAAGAGGTCAGCCGAGGCTGGTTCTTCTGGGGCCAGCAGGTTCCAAGGCAGAATCGGAGGAGTTGAGTCCAAGAATTCGGAATCCTTACCTGGCATCCTAGTTAGGAAGGTGTATTTGTCATGGTGGGAGGACAGAACATCTTTTATTTATCAGTTTGTCAGCCTGATTTAAAACTTCTGAGTATCTAGACATACGTTGTGTGTAGCAGATGCTGTTGGTGAGCCTCCACATTCCCCAGGCTTCTCCACTTCGGTGCACCCAGCCCGATGTCCAACAGCGAGAGCTGCTTCTCCTGCCTTGGGGCTTCCGGTTGACGCTGGAATCTGCTTTGCTGCCAGAACAGCAGGTGGAAATGTAGAGGAGCCAAGCTCATGGGAGCCACCTTCCATGGAAGACTGATGGGTGGTATTACCTGTCCCCTTCCTTACCCCCAGGAGGAGACAGCCTTGAGCTGCTCCAGGAGGAGAGGAAACTACAGCTGCCCGCTGCAGTCCCTTGCTAGATAACACACCTTTTGTCGGCTACAGGTTCCTTCCTTGTCTTTTTCTTTTCTTTTCTTTACTGGTATTTTTCTTCCTCTCCATAAAAATTTAATAATTTTCCTCCAATACTTGTCTTAGGTCTCGCTTCTAGGTGAATCCAAGCCAAGCTGGCAGAGACCTGGTTATGTACTTGCCCAGACCCCATCCATGTCAGGGGTGGGTCTGTGTGTTCACCACTTATTCTCCTACCCTTCACTGAAGCCAAATGAAGAGGGTGATATCATGATCCCCCTTTGAAACCGAGTCTCTGAGCCCTAAAGTCCCTTGTCCAAGGTCCCAAGCTGATAAATAAGATAATACTGGTAATAATAAAGCCTGAAATCTCAGCTCTGTCCCTACTCACTGTGTGTCCAGGGATCACACACTCTAAGTCACACCACGGATATCAGGATTGTGATGTCCACGTAGGCACGACCCCAGCACCACGGAATGAGGCACTTACCTCCGTGCCTGCGGTTCTTCTCACTTGTTTACCAATTCTTTCCTGCATGCTTCCTTCCCTCCCTCCCTTCGTCCTTTCCTCATTCCTTCCATTATTAAGCACATTAGTAAGCATGTAGGGGCACCTACTATGTGGCAGGTCCTGTTCCAGGTGACAGAAACAGCCTTGAACAAAAAACCAGTAAGTCCTTGCCTTCTCAGAGAAATAAATGAATGAATAAGCAAACAAATAAGAATAGTTAGCTACCGATAAATGCCATGAAGGGTATGAGAGGCCTGTATTGCAGCGTGGCCGGAGAGTTGATGTCTGTGAATGTTTGTGTATGCGGAGGGGTGTGGGTGTATGTGTGTGACAGTTGGTTTTGTCAGATCTCTAAAGAGGTAATGTTTCAGCTTAACCTTGACGATAAAGAGCCACTCCAGCTGTGAGAAGACTGCGGCAGCATTTCAGAGGAAGTAAAGGATGTGCAGAACAGCCCCAGCGTGCATGGGAGAGAGAAGGCGTGAAGCTGTACCTGCAGCTCCAGGACAGAAGGGGAAGCAGCCCCAGATGGTGTCACAGAGGCAGATGGGGCTGGATCTCATAAGGCTTCATACACTGTGGTATGACGTTTGGCTTTCATAATGAACGCAGCGGGAACTGCAGGAGGAACTGAAGGGACAAAATGTAATTTAAGTTTTATAAAATCGTTCACTGTTGTATAAAAATGAGAGCAGGAGTAGATGAGGAAGACTGGTTAGGACAATTGCCTCGCCCTGGGACATCCATCATCCTGCATTCCCACGCTTTGCTAGGACGGCAGTGCCTGGAACTTCGTACAGAACCTGGTGAGGCCACCTGTTATGGTTGGAACGTGGCCCCTCCAAAGTCAGTGTTGAAAGTGAATCCCAATGTGGTGGTCTTAAGAGGTGGGGTCTTTCAGGAAGTCATGGAGACATGAGGGTTCTGCCCTCAAGAGTGGATCTGCCCTCATCAAGGAGGCTTTAGGGAGAAACGGCTCCTTGTTTGCTCTTCCATCCCGTGCGCCTCATGAGGACGCAGTGTTCCCAGCACAGTGCCCAGGTGCCATCTTGGAAGTGAGAGCAGCCCTCACCATGCACCAATACCGGCACCTTGATCTTGGACTCCCCAGCCTCCAGAACTCTCAGAAATAAGTTGCTGTTCTTTATAAATAACACGGTCTGTGGAACTTTGTTACGCCAACACAAACAAGCTGAGACTCCATCATGACTCACCCTACCCCGCTTTCTGGGTTCATGTCCATGGGCCTGGTTTGTCTCCTGGCACCAGCCCTGTAGCTCCCGTTGAATGCCTGCATTCCAATCACTAAACTACACGATGTTAACTTGTACTTTCAATTATCTTCTCATTGTCAGGTGTGGTGGCTCAGGCCTGTAATCCCAGCACTTTGGGAGGCTGAGGCAGGCGGATCACTTGAGGTCAAGAGTTTGAGACCAGCCTGGGCAACATGACAAAACCCTGCCTTTATTAAAAATACAAAAAATAGCTGGGCGTGGTGGCGCACACCTGTAATCCCAGCTACTTGGAAGGCTGAGGCATGAGAATCCCTTGAACCTGGGAGGCAGAGGCTGCAGTGAGCCAAGTTCACACCACTGCACTCCAGCCTGGGTGACACAGCAAGACCTTGTCTGAGAGAAAAAAAAAAAAAAGACCCAGGTATGTTTGGTATTCAGGAGTGCGGCAGGGGAAACTTCTTCAAGATGCGGCCAGACAGGTGGGCAGGGGCTAGGGGCAAGAAGGATATGGGATCTTTCAGGCCATGAGTTGACTTTGCATGATTAAAAAAAAAAAAAAAGCCAAAACAATAAATTCTCTTCTTCTCCCCAAAGCACTTTCTGCCTCATCTGGCTCCCTGGCCAGCCTTCCTGGGCGGTAGATAGTACACATCTGTACCGGGCCTTGTTATGTTCAGAGCAGCGGTACTTCATGGGCCGAGGCTAAAGTTCCAAGCCTTCTTGGGAGTTGTCAGAGTCATCGATAATGTCAATAGTCATTGATAGTCAATAGCCATCAAAAACAATATAGCCAAATGCAAATCAAAGGAAAATGTAAACCAAACACCAGGGGACATAGGTATTGACTCAGAATTTCTCTCATTCTTAACATTCTCTGAAAATTAAAATTATTTTGAAGGATTCCTTTTTCTCCTTAAGTAAGAGATAAGGCAAATTGATCTTCTTGAATGACTCTTTTTTCTCTGTGTCACATCAACTGGACAAATATTGGGTCATTCTCCACGCTGGGCTCAGAGCCAATTTAGAACCGTGGACATAGCAGACATTGGCATTTCTGGTCTCAAAGAATCTATGGGGTCTGGGGAATACATATCATCCTTGATCAGTGTTTATCGAGTGTGGGGCAGTGTTTGGGCCTTGTGTTAGCCACTGAAACAAAACAAGGGTGTAAGCTATCTTTTCTCACCTGGGTCATAATTTTGAGATACTGCTATATGCCTACTGTAAAATGATAAAGAATACTTGCATACATTAGGCAACACACATTTACTGGGCCCCATGGTATTGACAATTGCAGCTGTAAATGTTATTTGGCCTTGGCCTTTTAAATAATGTCAGTTTTATGTATTTTATTCCTGAGAGACCATTTGAGGAAAATGGAAATCATTACAGTAGAATATAATTGTCTCTTTTAAAACTTTTATTATTTTCTAAAATATACAAATACTGTTTCTAAATAGTAAATGAGTTCATAATTACTGACAGCAAGTGGATTTAAAAAATCATTATTATATAATCCTACCATTCAGAGATAATTACATTAATATTTTGGTACAGATTCTTCTAAAGTCTTTTCTAGCCATAATACAATAATTTTCCAGACAACTGGTTGACCTGCCAACATGAGGAAAGAGACTAAGCTCGCCTGTTCACTATATATCTGTCAATAACAGAGAGGAAGAGGGAGAGAAATTGTCCAGCCAACCAGAGGCCTTTGAGGACACAGACTAAATCTATATGTCCCATGGAATTAGGATGAGGGTGCTCTTTATTAAAATGCTTTGGGCTTAACCATATATCCAAAGTATCTTTCCAAATGTATGTCATCACATCTAATGGACACATTGTGTTCTGTTAAATGTAGCTACTATAGTTCATTTAGTCCATTTCATATTACTGGATTTTTAAGTTTTTTGTCTGGTACGGAGCTACTCCATACAATACTCAAAACAAAACAACAACCAAAAAACCCTTCTACATCCATCTCAGTGCACTCAATAGTATTTGCCAAACTATTCAGTTTAGATGTCTATGTGTTTGATGTCTGCGCTAGAGGTTACAAACTATAACCCACAGGTACGTCCTGTTTGGCCTTGATGATATTGTAAATATTTAAAAATTTCACCTGAGCATCGTAATTTCCTTTTCATGAAAGAACTCTGGTGACCCACAACCTCAGTCCCAAACAGCACCAGCTGGCAGATCTGAGTTTCGGCCACCCCTTTCGTGTGCCCCCATTTGCCACAACGTCCTCCCTGTAGCTTCACATCCAGTTTGTTTTTTTTTTTTTCACTCATTTACATTTCCTGCCTACCCTCTGCTCTGACCGGGCATGTTGCTGTGTGACCCCTGCTGGTTCCCCAGGATTTCTTCGTCCTTTAATGACACCAACTTTACGGCAGCTTTTGAATGCTGGAATCTGGGCCAAAATATGGGGTCCCAGCTCTAAACGTACCAGATATACGACTCGATACAATGGAGCCTCTTTGAGACTGAAGCTTCCCTTCTGGTACCATCACCTGGTGAGGCTCACTCGCATGGGGCCTGCGAGCACCAAATGCGGTAATTCACGATGAAAAGTCGCTAAGGAACCTGTGGTTCACTCATCTGCCCAGGGGAGGCTCTTCCTGTGCTGCCAGGATGCACAGCTCCAGAAAAGGCCCACGGCCACAAGCAACAACAACAAAGCCCCACGGTTTTATCACATTGATGTCACCAACACTGTTGGGCTGTTCACCGAAAACCATTTTCTTTTCACTGTGGCCCAGAGCTAAACTCCAGTTTCCAGCCACCCTTGCGGTAGAGGTGGCCCCAGGACTGAGATCTGTGGATGGACGATGGGGTGAAGGGAAGCCGTGCTCCCACATTTAGGCTGTGCCAACCAGCTTCCCCCGGTCCTCCCCGCCGTCTCCTAACCCTTCACTCGATGCGGTCACTTAGGTAACCATGGAAACCATGCATTGAAGACACTGGAACCAGCATTTGAGGAGGAGATACCATCATCTTGCAGGAGTCTGAGTTTTTAAACTTTTGCTTATTGGGGCCAGGTGCTGTGGCTTGGGCCTTGTAATCCCAGCACTTTGGGAGGCCGAGGCAGGTAGATCACTTGAGGCCAGGAGTTCAACGTCAGCCTGGCCAACATGGCAAAATCCTGTTTCTACTAAAAATACAAAAATTAGCTGAGCATGGTGGCACATGCCTGTAATCCCAGCTACTTGGGAGGCTGTGGCAGGAGAATCACTTGAACTCATGAGGCAGAGGTTGCAGTGAACTGAGATCATGCCACTGCACTTCAGCCTGGGCAACAGAGTGAGATTCTGTCTCAAAAAAAAAAAAAAATCTTTGCTTATTGGAAAGTTATCTATAAAGAATACTTGTTTCAATTTTATACAAGTTAGAAACTTTACTTGGGTAAGTGGCATTATGAATTGGGGGTTTGTTTATTAACACACTAGTGTTCCTTACCTAAGAATTTGTAAGGTCTAAAAGAGTGTCAGGTTGACAGACTTCCTGGATTTAGCTTTAGTGTCTTCTCTTTTTCTTTTTTTCTTAAGTTAAAATTAGTACAGAAAATTAGCAAATGTCAGTTTCAAGCCAATTACAAGTAGTTTTGGTTACAAATGCAGTACTTGGAAACCGACTGACTAGGAAATACTTCCTGGGAGACACATCACTTTGCTTACAGAGTTTCCTGAAAAGCAATTAATTTTTATTTTAAGAAAACATGAGAGAGATTTTCAGTACAAAGCAATGAAATCAAGAAAGAAATTTGTCTATAAAGTGATGGAACATAAGGACACTTAAATATATAGTAGAGAACATCTAATTAGACATCAGATAATTAAATACACTCTAATAGCATGACAATTGGTGCACAACATATAACTACATGTAGCCCCCATTCTCAAAATCACATTGCACACTCCACCCAAGTGGAGTATTAACATCTTGTAATTTTATTGTTGCGGCTTTGCTCCTTAGAAGTTCTGTTTTCTCAAAAGAGCAGAGAAAATACAGTACATACGCTGTCAAAAGTTGACTTTGGTGATGCTCCTGGTTGAGTTTTGCCCTTTCATCTGATGACAGTACCTTCTTCTTTTTAGTTATTTTGGCAAGTGGAGAGTTTTCTGTTTTCCACTTCTAGAGTCATGTGGGACTGATTTACCCTCGAGTCACTGAGGTCTACCCATGAACAAAGCACGGGCAATCGGGGCTTTCTGTACTCTAAGGCTGGGGTTGGGGAGAGGCATGTGATCCAAGTCAGCTCACAGAGATGTGCACCTAGAACTTTCCTGGGATTGCTGCTAAATAGCTAATCCCCTTTTCCTGAAACGAGTAGATTGATAGCAGTACCAAGTCACCCTGCAGAAGCTCCTGAGAATAATTAAGCTGACAGGAGGAATTCTTAGCCTGGAGCTAGGGAACCCATGCCCTCCTAACCACCCGTGTCCCTGTATCCAGCTGTACTTGAAGCTCAACATGTGCCTGTTGTTTCCATGTTCTTGAGTCAATAAATTCTCTCTTTCTCTCTCTCTTTAGCTTCATGTCTCTCTCTTAATCTTGTTTAAGATTCTGTAACTAACAACCAAAGAATCCAAAAATTAATCCAACAGTTAATGGAAAAATCTTTTCTTATAGCTACCTTTATTGAGAGTCTATTAACTCATCACAATTAATACAGCTCACTTTAATATCTAAGACAGCATTGAAGATGATATTAGTTCACATTTCTGAGGCACTTGCTACATGCCCGGTTTTATTCTAAGTGATTTACGTGGTTAGTAATAAATACACACTACTAAATATATCCAAACAGAACCAATTGGTGTTCCATTAAAAGTAAGTCGGGAGAAACCTCATTTCCTAGTTCTCTTCTTCAGAATCAGTACCATAACCAGTTACTCTGTATTCCTGTAGGTCTGTACAATCAATAGGATAAATAAACAAATGCTGTAAATAAAAATGCATTATACTAATACAGCTATATGTATGCATGTATTGATTTCTGACACACACAATACCAGCTGCCATATAGACGGACTGGTTATCATGTGCTGGGTTCGATTCTAAGCACAAGACAGTGCACCTGTTATCTTACTGAATCCTCACCACACACAGGAGGAAGGTCGTCCTGGAGGAAGCTGGGGCTGAGACACCGATTAACCTGGGAAAAACCAACCAGGCAGGCTGCCTTGGGACCATGAATTCTTCACAACCACCCTGCTCTGCTGACATGTTTGGGGATCGATAAATAATCTCCATTCTCCACCCAGGTTTGCAAGAAATTGAGAAAGAGAGAAAAGCATCAGAGACTCGAAGCTCAAACTGTGCTGTGTTGTGACTAGGCTGGGTGGCAAGATGTGCCTTAGCTATACTGTCGAATGGGCATTCTAAGCTTCTTCCCTTCTGTGTTCCCTTCCACCATCCAGTCAGGAGCTCACGGGTTCCACCTGGTGAAAAGTTTTGAGCATCCACAAACACATGCTCATCCAACAAGCCTGCCTCACATTCCCGGGGAGTGGAGAGGACACTGAAGAGAGAAATCCCTTTGGGTCAGGCATTTACATAGAAACTTGAACCAGTGGAAGTCAATTACCAAGCATGTTAGAGAGCCACGTTTCTCTTGTGCCTCTGTGTGGAAACCAGGGTAAGCGATTGGTGTTTCTTTAGCATCATCTTGTTTGGTTTATGAGGAAATAAGGAGCAGAGGACTTAGATGTGCCTAAGGTCAAGTGGCAGGACCCGAAAATCTCTGGCTCTGAAACATGCATTGCTTCTACTGTGATGAGCTTCTTCCCAGAAATATGCTGCGTGGAAAATCGAGGCCACCTGTAGACACACTTTTTACTGCTGGCATTACTCATGTATCCAATTTTCTTAACATTACAAGCATATGCCTGCCATGTTGACAGGATATGTAAATTTTATAACACTTACATATTAAGAAATGTACAAAGCAGGGTAAATCGGCTTATATAGAATAGATTTTTCAGCTTTGATCATTGGCATTGCCTCAATTTCTATTCCTCTACCTCTGCTGGTCTTTGATACCACTCCACAGTAATTACCATCTCCCTTTAAAAAAAAGAGAATGGAATATGACATGTCCCTCCTCCAAAAGTTCTCATATCCTCCTACAAATGAATCAAATCGGAAGTCCTCATCCTGGCCTCTGAGTCCCCATGTGATCCAATCCTCACCTACCTCTGTGCCCTCTTTTCCTGCCTCTCTCCCTCCCTCTCAGCTACAATCATCCTGGCCTCTATGGGATCCTCAAACACTTCAGACATATGCCCTGTACTCAGTAGGGAATGCCAGCGTCTACAGCAGTGATGGCACATGGCACATGCTTAACACATCACAGCTGAGCAAACGAGCAGTGAGCAGGCACAGATGCTGGGTGCTGAGGGAAGCCCGGTGAGTTAGGACTGACAAGAGGCTTTCTATGCCAGAAACATGGGTTGCCTGACAGGGAAAAACAAGGGAGTCTCGGCAGAGGTCGGCTCTGGTCGTATTTTGAAAAGCCTTGTTATCTTTACAAAGGGGGAAGGAGTTTAGCCTTAAGATAATACAAAAGCTTGGCTCTTCTATTAGATTCACACAAACAAGCGATCAAAGCCAATGTGAAGCCTTACTAATGATTTCAAGGATATAAGCAACCCATAGGTATTAGGGAAAAAAAGGTGCAGTTTAGGGCTGTCGGGCTTCCTCCTCACCCTGCACACACCTGGCCCAGGCTGACGATGGAGACCTCCCAGTGGTGTCCACAGTGATGTCACTCAGACAGAAGGGAGAGGTCGGTCCTCAAGCACCTGTTTTACATTCAGAGGATTACATAGCGGATGGGATTTTCCTAGGAGCCACGCCCCATACATTCACACATTCCAGCTGACGGCTGTTCGCCATCCGCGCTCCTGGGCAACAGGTGCAACCTGCTAAAAGCATGAGCTAGACGAGGCCATGGCCACCTGCAGGTACAGAGAGGTGGCCTGAGTGAGCTGACAGAAGGTGACCCCGAGTCACCTCCCTTCCTCCCTGAGCTTCTCCCACCACTCCCCGCTGACACTGGGAGAGAACAGATTGTGAGCAATGGGTATTTAACAAGCCTAAGACAACGGGGAGTGCTGAGGGCTTTGATGGGCTCTGACTGTATTTCCTGGGGATGTCTCTATCACTGCCTGAAGAGAGTGTTTCAGGTTCCTGGAGGGGAGGGCTGAGTTCCAGGTGTGTCCCATTCTGCTGTAAGATTGGGACAGATTAATGTCAAAGTGATTCCAAAGTAACAGGGAGATTCAGTTTTATTTTTACAAGTGCATTATAAAATAAATAGCAAACTCAGTAAGGTAAGGGGCTTAGAAATTCAATAGGAACACAAAGAGAATCCTGCACCCTTTTATGTGGTGGGAAGAGATTTGTCTGTAGGCTGCATTCATGAAGATATTGAGTGGTTCCATTCACTTTACTATTCCTCACAGTGGAGTACCAGATGTAATATTACATGCAATGAATACTTTCTTGAATGAGCTTATTGAGTGAATACCTGCACAAGTTTTTAAAAGCATACTAAGCTATTTAAGAATGAGAGCTAAGATAGTAAGAAGTATTCATAAGATGGATGGCAGGGGTGAGTTTTCAGGTATATGTGCACTCACAGAAATTACTAAGCACCTTAGTGGAGAATCTTTAAAAGCAGAGGAGCCATTCCAGACTGGTTTTAGAGAGCAATGGGCAGGATCTCTATCACCGGCGATGACAAGGCTGGCTTGGGGAAGAAAGAAATGTTTGGCTGACTCAGTCGCGACCCCCTGATGTCTAAAGAGTAAGGGCTTAAGAAGATCATAAAGGAGGAAATTATAATATTCAACATGAGAAGTGACTCAGGCATGAATAATGATCAAGGATGGATTTTGGAAATGTTCCAAAGACGGTAATAGGCAAGTCAACACAGGAAATATTCACAGGGGAGGAAGGAGAAATATATGCTTTAGTGGTAACAATATATTTCCCCATTGCAGCTTACTTTTAAAAAAAATGCAATGAGCCACCAGGAGAGGGAAATAAAAATGCAAAAGGCTTGAATGCCTTTTCCAGAGTGACCACCACCTACAGACCGAACCTGAGGTGCAGAAGACGACTGACAATCACTCGTGCTATTTACCTTGGGCTGCCCCTCACTAAGATTCATACTCCACCCTCTTTTGCACCCAGGGAGTAACCCATACGGAAGACATGCTGGGTCACACCAATGGGTAGGCTTGGGCCTCCAGCTCCCACCTGGACTCTGCCAGTAGGAGTTCCCGGCAGGAGAACAGAGGGCCAGATGGGCTTGGGTTTTGCTTCTTGCGTCTGCGTTGTACCATATTGCTGGCTGGGTACGGTGGCTCACGCCTATAACCCCAGCACTTTGAAAGGCTGAGACAGGTGGATCACCTCAGGTCAGCAGTTAGAGACAAGCCTGGCCAACATAGTGAAACCCCGTCTCTACTAAAAATACAAATATTAGCTGGGCGTGGTGGTGGGCGCCTGTAATCCCAGGTACCTGGGAGGCTGAGGTGGGAGAATCACTTGAACCTGGGAGGCGGAGGTTGCAGTGGGCCGAGATGGAACTACCGCATTCCAGCCTGGGCGACAGAGCAAGACTCTGTCTCAAAAAAATAAATAAATAAATAAAAATAAAAAAACACATATTGCTGCTGGTGCCTGTATTCCTCTGAATTCCTTTGAAACTCTAGCTTGTGAGAAGTGGCCCCTCCTCCACGACCCCACCTCTTACAGAGCACAGTAACGCTGTTCCCTGCCTTTGTCCCTCCAGGCCTCGGGAGTGTAAGCGCTTTCTGCTGCTGCTGACCTCCGGGTGCATCCACATGGCTGTTTCTCCTCCTTTAACCTCTCTAATTATTCTCTTCACTAAAATCGTGTCTGATCTGGAAATGGCAAATGTCTATCTAGGGCTAAAAGCAGAAATCAGTTGTTCATTGGCTTTGAAAAGCTTATTGGAGCAATCCTGTTATTTGATTTTTTTTTTTTTTTTTTTTTTTTTTGAGACAGGGTCTTGTTCTTGTCAAGGCTGGAGTACAGTGGTGCAATCACGGCTCACTACAGCCTCGACCTCCCTGACTTAAGCAATTCTCTCACCTCAGCTTCCCGAGTAGCTGGGACTACAGGTGCACATTACCATGCCCAGCTAATTTTTATGTTTTTAGTAGAGATGGGGGTTTCACCTTGTTGCCCAGGTTGGTCTTGAACGCTTGGACTCAAGTGATCCACTCCCCTCCGCTTCCCAAAGTGCTGGGATTAGAGGCATAAGCTACCATGCCCAACCTGATTTTATTTTCCCCTTATAGGGCCACAAAATACTGACACATTTCCCTGTTTTGGTTGTTTTTTTCTCCTTTGAGCAGTGAAAATTACATAGAAAAAACAATTCACACTAACATAACTCTCTCATGGTTCACTTTCTCATGTGAACCCAGAGGGTAAACAGCACATAGGAAGCTTTAATAATGAAACGTTTTCAATGACTTCTCAGTGGCATAAATATCTCTAAGCACTGTCAGAATGAAGAACTGCAGGGGTTTAAGCTCCAAGATGAGACGTATCTGTCCAAAATCTTTTTTTGTTTGTTTGTGTGTGTGTGTGTGTGTGTTTGTTTTTGAGATGGAGTCTCACTCTGTTGCCTAGGCTGTAGTGCAATGGCACGATCTCAGCTCACTGCAACCTCTGTCTCCTGGGTTCAAGAGATTTTCTTGCCTCAGCTTCCTGAGCACCCGGGGCATGCACCACCACCCTCATCTAATTTTTGTATTTTTAGTAGACACAGGGTTTCATCATGTTGGCCAGGCTGGTCTTGAACTCCTGGCCTCAAGTGATCCATCTGCCTCAGCCTCCTAAATTGCTGGGATTACAGGCATTAATTACACCAAAATCTTGATGAATAAAAACAACGTTAACTGTAATTTCCAACATCTTTTTCCTTCTCAGAATTCTCTACTGGTTAACTTGGTCTGAACACAGAGTTTTGGATAGATGCATCAAATCCAAATACACTTTGAGGCAAATGAAATATTCCACTTGGTGTAGGTGAATATCGTCATTAAGATCCTCCTGTATATTTTCATCAGTTAAGGTTCTTTGGTTGCAAGTAAGAGAATTCTATGTAAAGTTGTGTAAGAAGTCTAACATGAGAATATGGGACTACTACATTATGGAATCTAAGGTGGGGACATAGGGGGACTCCGAAAAGAACTAAAATTCAGAGCTCCAAATGGGCAGGGCTCTCTCCCTCCTCATCTCTGCTCCTTCCAGGGAATCACTTCATTTTTCTCTTTCGCTAGCAGCTCCTTCTGTTACTCTACCTTAGAATAATATGCCTGCCAAATAGGGTAAAGTGCCAGCCTGCCTTCATTCCTTCAGAAATATATATGGATTGCCTATCACGTGCTCTATAATATTCTGGGAGCTGGAACTAGTACAGGAAGAGAAAAAGGAAAATAACATTATTGCTCTATGAACCTTATCTTCCAGTAGATGAGATAGACAATACTAAAAAAAAAAATCATATGAAAAATATTGCACTTAATTTACCCTTATGAAACAAATAACATAATAAAAGCAGATAGTAACATGTTTAACGTTCACATGGTCTTTGCATTTGTAAAACCAACATCCCTAGAAAGAGGTGAAGAGGTGAGGGCTGGCATTAGTCAGAACAGAAACTTGCTGAACGATGGGAATGAACATAACAGGATCAGACATTAGTACATAAAAGGAAAGCCGTGAATATGAGATCCAGTATGCTTCAGCTCTTCTGCTTCAGTAATAGAAATGTGATGTTCTACCAGTTGATTTTGGCCAGTGAGATAAATGATGAACACAGGCAAGATCAGGAGGACACAGAGTTTTGACCCCTTTCCCCCGTAGGAACATATACACTGAGTACACAGATGGAGTGGAGTCCCAGTGTGAGATTCCCTCCTAGGGCCCCAGTAATGGGCATCTTCCGTGTGCTGGTGACATCACTAGGAAAATGAAATGAAACACATGAACAGGTGTTCTGGGACAGTGAAAACATGGCTTGGGAAACTCCACTTCAGAGGGTTTTTAGGTTAAATTTGAGAAAGGAATTTGAGTAGAAAACACAGAGTAAGACTGTATGAGGCAGAGTCATGGGGCGATTAAGGAGTTATCCTGGCTTTGAGGGTTCTTATTGTTTCCCCTTCAGTTGGTTACCTCCAACACACACCCTGAGCATGACGGCAACTCACCTGATCTCATCTGTCCCCCTCTTCAATCAGTCACCTCCAACACATACCCTGAGCATGACGGCAACTCACCTGACTTCATTTGTCCTTCATCAGTCAGTTACCTCCAATACACACCCTGAGCATAGAGGCAATTCACCTGACCTCATCTGTCCCTCCCTCCAGTCAGTTACCTCCAACACACACCCTGAGCATAGAGGCAATTCACCTGACCTCATCTGTCCCTCCCTCCAGTCAGTTACCTCCAACACACACCCTGAGCATAGAGGTAATTCACCTGACCTCATCTGTCCCCCTCTTCAGTCAGTTACCTCCAATACATACCCTGAGCATGACAGCAATTCACCTGACCTCATCTGTCCTTCCCTCCAGTCAGTTACCTCCAACACATACCCCGAGCATGACGGCAATTCACCTGACCTCATCTGTCCCCCATCAGTCAGTTACCTCCAACAGATACCCCGAGCATGACGGCAATTCACCTGACCTCATCTGTCCCTCCCTCCAGTCAGTTACCTCCAATACACACCCTGAGCATGGAGGCAATTCACCTGACCTCATCTGTCCCCCTCTTCAGTCAGTTACCTCCAACACATACCTTGAGCATGACAGCAATTCACCTGACCTCATCTGTCCCCCTTGTCTCCAGCTGGCTTGAGGTGCTTCTAGCCTGGAGGAAACTGCTCAGTCTATGGATGGCTTTAATACGCTGCCCAGATTGCTAACAATTGTGTAGACTGCATTTTCCGTTGCTCTTTCTCTACCCTTGGCTGCTACCACTGTGCGTAAAACCTGCCCAAAGGGACCCGGGTGGGGTCTACCTTAGACAGAAGGTGATACTGACGTGCCTTGTTCAACTTTTGATAAACAAAGCATGCTATTAGGTATATAGGGGCATCACTTTAGGCACAATGACCCACTTTTCCTCCTTCCCCCGTCCAAATGGAAAAAGAGAAGGAAAGTGTCTAATAGCTCCTGGGCTGCATTCTTCTGTGATAAAAGAAACTAGACATTCAGTTCCTGAACAGCCCAAATGACCCAAAAGCTTAATTGTATTTGTGTTATTATGCACTTCATTTCCTGCACCGATGACCCCAGTCCTTTGTAGATATCTGAAAAAACATCCCACCAAGCAGTAATAAGCTTTTCATGATGGATTCCAGTGGATTACAAGAAAACTGGGCAAGTAAAATGAGCTTCACTTCAAAACATTGTAATTTCAATTATAACAGTCTTTACATCTTTCCTGTTCTGTCTTTAGTCTCCCCTGTAAATGAGGATAAAGTTTGAGCACCTTTTGTCTATGATACCACACATAAAGAATAGAATCTTGAAATTGCAGCATCAAGAAAAAATTTAATTCCCAGGCTATAGGAAAAGGTACAAAATGAAATAAAGCTTCCAGGATTCAGGGGAAATTCATATTCAAAATGACAACCAAAGTGAAAAGCATTTCACAGAGATTGAAGGACTCACGATCTATCCCCTCAGATTAGAAAAAGGAGGCGGGAGAGGGAGAAATGGAAGTTTACTTAGACGATCCTAAAATACAATCTCATGTCTCATGATTTCTGAGGCTGCTAAGAAAAGTAGCTTAGGGAACCACCCTGAAATTTCTCTTTTGAAAAAAAAAAAATCTGATTCTATTGGAGAGATGTTCTCATGTTTCATCTTAAAATTTTCTAAAACTTTCAAATTTCCAGAATATCCTCATAGAAACACATGGGAAAAACTATTCAATGTTAGCAGCAGATTTTATTTTATTTATTTATTTATTTATTTATTTATTTATTTTTTTTTTTTTTGAGACAGGGTGTCACTTTGTTGCCTAGGCTGGAGTGCGGGGTGTGACCACAGCTCAACGCAACCTTGACTTCCCTAACTCAAGCAATCCTCCTGCCTCAGCCTTTCAGATAGTTAGGACTATAGGTGCATACCACCATGCCTGGCCAACTCTTATAATTTTTTGTAGAGATGGGGTTTTACCATGTTGCCCAGGCTGGTCTTGAACTCCTGAGCTTAACCAATCTAGCTTAGCTCACCTTGGCCTTCTAAATTGCTGGGATTATGGGTGTGCACCACCATGCCCCGCCAGCAGCAGCTCCTAAATTCAACAGGGGATAACAACCACGTGGGGCTTGTGATCATCACTGTGTTGGGTGTCATCAAAACTGGCTTCTAAAAATCTAGGCTCAGAACAAAATCCTCAATCCGTTGCACATTCAAGTCCTCCATCTGTGAAATGAACATCCTAGAACTTATAATCCCTGTTCCCAATTTCTGTGACTTTCTTAATCTAAGTTTGCTACCATTGCTACCATCACTGAGATTGAATATCAATCATCAGATAATGGCTTCTCAATTAGGCATGCTAATTACTTAGTTTATAGTCAGAACTGTAACATGGTGTATAGGACTGCAAATGGCATAAGCCCAGCTTCAACCAGTTTAAGCAAACATGTATTATTGACTCATGTACATGAAAAGTCTTGGAAAAAATATTGACTTCAGGCATAACTAGATCTAGGTGTTCAAATATGGTCATAAGTATTCGTCACCTCTCTTTTAATTTGTTTCTTTCCTCTGTGAGTACTCTTTACGGGCAGAGACCAATGCTATATGACATCAAGTTAATCTCTAGAAGCTTCAAGTTTCCATTCTACCAGCTCCAGGTAGAAAAAAGAAACAGAAAGAAAGAAAGTTTATTCCCTGCAAAAGTTCTGGCATTGATATTCATTGGACCTAAATATATCACTCATTCATCTACAGACCAATACTCATGGCCAGAGGAATTAGCTAGATATAGATCATGCCACTCCCTGCCCTAGAGTCAGATGGTGAGGTTAGCTCTACCCCAAGAAAGTGAAAAGAACATTGGGGAGCTGTGGTTCCCAGGCTTATTTATTTATTAGTCTGTCCTTCGCCATTAGAAAATAACATTCATGAGGGCAATAATCTTGACTGTCTCTTATTGCTATGTCTCTGGTATCTGCAATAGTACCTATCACACAATAGGTGTCCAATAAATATTTAATGAGTGAATGAAAAGGGGAATGAGTGATGGTCATTTAAAACTCATGGATGCCCAGTACTGCATAAAATTTATAACCTCACAGTAAGTATGAAGAACCTTGTTGCAGGTGACAAACCTGTACTTCCTTCCAGGTCATAAAGGCTAAGTCAAAGTGATTTTATATCATTTGCTACTTTCTTGGCACCTTTAATATTTATATGTCACATGTAGAAAGTCGACAGAAGAAATCTAAAGAGTCCACAAGACTATATAAGAAGGTAAAAACCCAAAGAAGCAAATGGATTATGGATAGAGTATTCTGAAAGCAGGCAGGAAAAACAAGGTGCTTGTATCTTTGTTTAGCGGACTGGGTGTTGGGGACTCTCAGAAATGAGGAATTTAAGCTGAATGATAAAGGATGAGTATATTTTGAGAGAGAAAGAAGAAAGGGAAGACATTCCAAGCAAAGAAAAAAACTTATGTAAGTACACAACAACTGTTTTTAAACAATTTAAAACATTTTATTCACACATTTTAAATCTAGAATCTGCAGTCATTTATAGACTGCAAATCACAGCACCATAATTTAGTCCCCACAGGTCATTCATCCTCTGAATAATATCCATAATAATCTACAAGGTTAACTTCTTAATCTACTTTACTAATATATTAAGGAGCGAGTTTAAACACAGGTTTAAAACAAGATGGGAGACAAGCAAAAAGACTGACTCAAAGTTTAGGGAACAATTATTCTTCTCTCTGCAGTTACATCTGAGCATCTAATAATTATTTCTTCTTTTCTTCAGTTTTGAAACACAACTTTCCAGATTCTCCTCCTCCTCATCTTCTTATCACCATCATCACCATAATCACTATTGCCATCATCAACATTATTGTCATCATCATCACCAGCATCACTATTATCATCATTATTATCGTCATCATTATTGACATCATCACCATTTCTATCATCACCATTATCAACATAACCCTCATCACTGTCACCATCACTGCCATCACCATCACCACCCTCATCATCACCATCGCCATCATCATCATCCTCTAATTCTTCAGTGGATTCTCTTATGTACTTCAAGAATTCCAAAGTTTCCATACCTCCTAAAAATTCATCTGAAAGTCTATTGATTTAGGGAGGATTCCTTCTTTTGCTACCTTGTGGAATAGTGCCAGTAGGATTGGTACCAATTCTTCTTTGAAGGTCTGGTAGAATTCAGTTGTAAATCCATCTGGTCGTGAACCTTTTTTCTTGGTAATTTTTTTATTACCATTTCAATCTTGCTGCTTGTTATTGGTTTGTGCAGAGTATCTGATTCTTCCTGATTTAAGCTGGGTGGGTTGTATCTTTCCAGGAATTTGTCCATCTCCTCTAGGTTTTCTAGTTTATGCATATAAAGGTATTCATAGTAGCCTTGAATTATTTTTTGTATTTCTGTGGTGTCAGTTGTAATATCTTCTGTTTCATTTGTAAATGAGCTCATTTGGATTTTCTCTCTTCTTGGTTAATCTTGTTAATAGTCTATCAATTTTATTTATCTTTTCAAAGAACCAGCTTTTTGTTTCATTTGTCTTTTGCATTTTTTTTTTTTTTTTTTTTTTTGGCTTCAATTTCATTTAGTTCTGCTCTGATCTTGGTTAATTCCTTTCTTCTGCTGGGTTTGGGTTTGTTCTTGATTCTCTGGTTCCTTGAGGTGTGACCTTAGATTGTCTGTTGTGCTCTTTTGGACTTCTTGATGTAGACATTGAGGGCTATGAACTTTCCTCTTAGCACTGCCTTTGATGTATCCCAGAGGTTTTTATAGGTTGTGTCACTACTGTCGTTCAGTTCAAAGAATTTTTAAATTTCCATCTTGATTTCATTGTTGCCCACTGATCATTCAGAAACAGGTTACATAATTCCCACGTATTTGCATGGTTTTGAAGGTTTATTTTGGAGTTGATTTCCAGTTTTATTCCACTGCGGTCTGAGAGAGTGATTGATATAATTTCAACTTTCTTAAGTTTATTGAGGCTTGTTTTGTAGCCTATCATATGGTCTATCTTGGAGAAAGTTCCATGCACTGGAGAACAGAATGTATATTCTGTGGTTGTTGGGTAGAATGTTCTGTAAATACCTGTTAAGTCCATTTGTTCCAGGGTATAGTTTAAGTCCATTGTTTTTTTGTTGACTGTCTGTCTTGACCTGTCTAGTGCTGTCAGTGGAGTATTGAAGTCCCCTACTATTATTGTGTTGCTGTCTATCTCATTTATTAGGTCTAGTAGTAATTGTTTTATAAATTTGGGAGCTCCAGTGTTAGGTGCATATATATTCAGGACTGTGATATTTTTCTTTTGGACAAGGCTTCTTATCATTATATAATGTCCCTCTTTGTCTTTTTTATCTGCTGTTGCTTTAAAGTTTGTTTCATCTGATATAAGAATAACTACTCCTGCTTGCTTTTGGTGTCCATCTGCATGGAATGTCTTTTTCCACCCTTCTACCCTAAGTTTATGTGAGTCCTTATGTGTTAGGTGAGTCTCTTGAAGGCAGCAGATAGTCAGTTGGTGAATTCTTATCCATTCTGTGAGTCTGTATCTTTTAAGTGAAGCATTTGGGCCATTTACATTCAACATTAGTATTGAGATGTGAGGTTCTATTCCATTCATCATGGTGCTTGTATACCTTATTTTTTTATTGTAATTTTGTTTTATAGGTTCTCTGAGATTTACGCTTTAAAGAGGTTCTGTTTTGATGTGTTTTCAGGATTTGTTTCAAGATTTAGAGCTTCTTTTAGCAGTTCTTGTAGTGCTGGTTTGGTTGTGGCGAATTCTCTCAGCATTTGTTTGTCTAGAATCAATATTGTGAAAATAACCATACTGCCAAAAGCAATTTACAAATTTATTGCAATTCCCTTCAAAATACCACCATCATGCTTCACATAACTGGAAAATATAATCCTAAAATTTATATGGAACCAAAAAAGAGCCCACATAGCCAAAGCAAGACTAAGCAAAAATAACAAATCTGGAGGCATCACATTACCCTATTTCAAACTATACTATAAGGTGACAGTCACCAAAACAGCATGGTACTGGTATAAAAGTAGGCACACAGACGAATGGAACAGAATAGAGAACGCAGAAATAAACCCAAACACTTACAGCCAACTGATCTTTGACAAAGCAAACAAAAATGTAAAGTAGGGGCAAGGACACCATATTTAACAAATGGTGCTGGGATAATTGGCAAGCCACATGTAGGAGAATGAAACTGGATTCTCATCTCTCATTTTTATTATTTTTATTTTTTTTTATTTTTATTTTTTTTTGAGACAGAGTCTCGCTCTGTCGCCCAGACTGGAGCACAGTGGCGCGATCTCCACTCACTGCAAGCTCCGCCTCCCCGGGTTCCCGCCATTCTCCTGCCTCAGCCTCCCGAGTAGCTGGGACTACAGGCACCCGCCACCACGCCCGGCTAATTTTTGTATTTTTAGTAGAGACGGGGTTTCACCGTGTTAGTCAGGATGGTCTCGATCTCCTGACCTCGTGATCCGCCCGTCTCGGCCTCCCAAAGTGCTGGGATTACAGGCGTGAGCCACCGCGCCCGGCTCATCTCTCATTTTTATATAAAAATCAACATGAGATGGATCAATTACTAAATCTAAGACCTAGAACTATAAAAACTCTAGAAGATAATATCAGAAAAACTCTTCTAGACATTGGCTTAGGCAAGGATTTCATGACTAAGAACCCAAAAGCAAATGCAATAAAAACAAAGACAAATAGCGGGGACTTAATTAAACTACAGAGCTTTTGCACAGCAAGAGGAACAGTAGGCAGAGTAAACAGACAACCCACAGAGTGGGAGATAATCTTCACAATCTACACATCTGATAAAGGACTAATATCCAGAATCTATAACAAACTCAAACAAATTAGTGAGAAAAAACAAACAATCCCATCAAAACATATGAAAAACTGCTCAACATCACTAATGATCAGGGAAATGCAAATCAAAAGCACAATGTAAAACCATCTTACTCCTACAAGAATGACCATAATCAAAAATAAAAAATAAATAATAGATGTTGGTGTGGAAGTGGTGAACAGGGAATGCTTCTACACTGCTGGTGGGAATGTAAACTAGTACAACCACTATGTAAAAAACTGGAGATTCCTTAAAGAACTAAAAGTAGAACTACCATTTGATCCAGCAATCCCACTACTGGGTATCTACCCAGAAGAAAAGAAGTCATTATACGAAAAAGATACTTGCACATGCATGTTTATAGCAGCACAATTTGCAATTGCAAAAATGTGGAGCCAACCCAAATGACCATCAATCAACGAGTGCATAAAGAAAGTGTTGCACACATATACAATGACATACTCAGCCATAAGAAGTAAGGAATTAATGGCATTCACAGCAACCTGGATGAGACTGGAGACTATAATTCTAAGTGAAGTAACTCAGGAATGGAAAACCAAACATGGTATGTTCTCACTCATAAATAGGAGCTAAACTATTAGGATGCAAAGGCATAAGAATGACACAATGGATTTTAGGGACTCAAGGGGAAAGGGTGGGAAGGGTGTGAAGGATAAAAGACTACAAATTGAGTGCGATGTATACCGCTTGGGTGATGGGTGCACCAAAATCTCACAAATCACCACTAAAGAACTTACTCCTGTAACCAAATACCACCTATTGCCCAATAACCTATGGAAATAAAAAAACATGAAAAAAATAGAAAGTCTATTGATTTTCATGTCTAACACTGTATAGGCTAGACACCAAAACTCCACCACATATTCTATTTGGTCCACTATCAACTCAGCGTCATGGCCTGCACACTGTCCTTCTTTTGTGTACTCCTGAGTACACAATTCCAACCCATCAGATTTGTGATAAGCTAATTTATCCTATCTTTAGGAAGATGGGAATGGCAGTGGAAGCTCTCACTAGATTTGGGAACAGCTGGCAGTTATGGTGGAATTGATGGGCAAAACATGTTGAACAGAGTATTAGAATCTAGACTGTAAAGCATTATCAATATTGTGCTATAGAGTTTAACTTATATTATAAAATACTCTCATGAGTTATATAATCCATTGAAACCATCATGCTTTGGAAGTTTTTTCAAGTGTCAGCATGGAAAAAATATTTTATTAAAAAAGAAACTGGGAATATTTATGGAGAAAATAAATGTGGTTCAACAGCAACAGCAGCAACAATTAGGCACGAACTGTGTGCTAGCTGAAGCACTGGATAAATGAAAATGCAAAAGTATAAAGAAAGCAGATAATTACTCTATTAGCTCTTATTAGTAAAATATTTGCTCTTCTTCTTCTCTTCCTCTTCCTACTTCTTCTTGTCAATAGAAAGTATTGCAGAAGAGAAAGAGACTATTCAAATTTCAAAACTAGGACATCCTACCTCAGTGACCTTAGGAAAATTGCTTCACTTCTTGTCCTTACATTTCTCCCCCATAAAGAGGAAATAAGAATATCGATCTCACCAGATTATTATAAAAATTAAAGGAGCTATTGCGTATATCACACTTCTTGTAAATGTATCCCCCAAAATACACATACTGAATAAGAGTCTCAAAAAAATCAATGAGTAATCACATATTAAAAAAATGAGCGATGAATGCTGGGTCTAAGTGGGATATGCACTGATGAAAACTGCAGTATGATTCCTCCTACGTAGGGTATCGGACTCCATTCCCACTGATGGTTGCTACCGCGTGACAGACCCAGTATTGCAGATCTTATCATTTTGCATGAGAAGCCAGAGGTCTACATTGGGATGTAAAATGTCCCAATTTGAAAACATAGTGTGGGTGAACTAAAATGTATCTGAAGACCTGATCTGGCCTGCAGTTCACCATATTGCAATTCCTGATTACACACATTATTTACTGAACCTACCACTTTGAGCAATAGAGCCAATTGAATGATTCAGAATGCCTCAGCTTGCTGGGCAGAAATGTAGAAAACTATGCCAGCTGAAATTTTCTGAGGCCACTTTTAGAGAAACTTGTTCTTACTTTTCTCCAAAGTGCCATTCTGAAGTCTCAGAAGGTCAATGAGGGCGTAGTCAAATATTAATTTATTTTCAAGTTAAATTTATTGAATCACAATTTACATATAATAAGTGTACACTTTAATTTTTAATTTTTGTGGGTACATACACTAGGTATATATGTTTATGAGGTACACGAAATATTTTGACACAGACATGCAATATATAATAACCACATCACAGAGAATAGGGTGTCCATCCCCTCAAGCTTTTATTCTTTATGTTACAAACAATCCAATTATATTCTTTTAGTTATTTTTAAATGTACAGATAAGTTATTACCGACTATAGTCACCCTGTTGTGCTATCAAGTATTAGGTTTTATTCATTCTTTCTATTTTTTTGTACCCATTAACCATCCTTACCTCCACCTCTGCCCCCCACTATCTTTCCCAGCCTCTGGTAACCATCATTATACTATTTCCATGAGCTCAATTGTTTTGACTTTCTGATACCAAAATAAGATGGAACATGCAATGTTTGTCTTTCTGTGCCTAGTTTATTCACTTACAACACAATAATCTCTAGTTCCATCCATGCTGTTGCAAATGACAAGAGCTCATTCTTTCATGGCTGAGCAGTACTCGTTGTATATATGTACCTCATTTTCTTTATCCATTAATCTGTTGATGGACACTTAGGTTGCCTCCAAATCCTGGCTATTGTCAACAGTACACCAAGAGACAGAGGAGTGCAGATATCTCTTCGATATACTGATTTCCTCTCCTTCAGGTATATACTGAGCAGTAGGATTGCTGGGTCTTATGGTAGCTCTAGTTTTAGTTTTCTAATGAACCTCCAAACCATTTTCCATAGTGGCTGTATTGATTTACATTCCCATCAACAGTGTACAAGGGCTCCCTTTTCTCCACATTCTCACCAGCATTTATTATTGCCTCTCTTTGGGATAAAAGTTATTTTAACTGTGATGATATCTCACTATAGTTTTGATTTGTATTTCTCTGATGATCAGTGATGTTGAGCACCTTTTCATATGCCTGTTAGCCATTTGTACGACTTCTCTTGAGAAATGTCTATTCAGGTCTTTTGCCTATTTTTAAATCAGATTATTAGATTTTTTCCCTATAGAGTTGTTAGAGTTCCTTATATATTCTGGTTATTAATGCTTTGTCAGATGGGTGGTTTGTAAATATTTTCTCCCATTCTGTGACTTGTCTCTTCACTTTGTTGATTGTATCCTTTGCTGTGCAGACTTTTAACTTGATGTGATCCTATCTGTCCGTGTTTGCTTTGGCGTGTGTGCTTGTGGGTTAGTACCTATGAAATCTTTGACCAGATCAATGTCCTAGAGAGTTTCCCTGATGTCTTCTTGTAGTAGTTTCATAGTTTGAGGTCTCAGATTTAAGTCTTTAATCTATTTTGATTTGATTTTTGCATATGGCAAGAGATACGGGTCTAGTTTCATTCTTCTGCACATGGATAATCAGTTTTCCAAATCCATGTAAAACTGTTTAAGAAATAGTCTTCTCCCCATAGTTGTATTCTAGTATCTAATAATTATTTTTTTCAGTTTCTCTCAGCACAATTTATTGAAGAGACTGTCCTTTCCCTAATGTATGTTCTTGACACCACTGTCAAAAATGAGTTCACTGTTGGTATGTGGATTTACTTCTGGGTTCTCTACTCTGTTCCATTGGTCTGTGTCTCTGTTTTAATGCCAGTACCATGCTGTTTTAGTTACTATAGCTCAGTAGTATAATTTGAAGTCAAGTAATGTGATTCCTCCAGTTTTGCTCTTTTTGCTTAGGATAGCTTTGGTTATTCTAGGTCTTTTGTAGTTCCACATAAATAGTGCACCCATTTTAAGCATATAGTTGGTTGAACTTTGATAAATGTATATAGTCATATAAACACATCATAATCATGATGTAAAATATAGCCACCAACCCATCAATTTCTTTTGTGCACCTGTTAATTCAATTCCCTTCTCTTCTCTGGTCTCAGTAATCCCTAACCTGCCTTCTGTCACTATTGATTGGACTTGCCTTCTATAGAATTTCACATAAATGGAACAGTACAGTATATAATCATTTGTGTCTGGCTTCTTTCAGTCAGTCAAAATTTTTTTTGCAATGCATCTATGTTATGTGTACCAGTGTGTCATTCCTTTTTATCTTTGAGTCTTATTCCATTTATGGATATATAGAAATTTGTTCATCAATTCACCTGATGTTGGACACTTGGGTTATTGTGAAACAACTACTATGAATTTGCAAGTATAAGGCTTTGTCAGTCTTTTAAAATTTAGCCATTGTAGTGGATGTGTGATGGTAACTCATGGTAGTTTAAATTTGTATTTCTTTCATAGCCAAAGGTGCTGGGAGTCTTTTCATGTGCTTATTTAACATCTGTATATCTACTTTTGTGAAATCTCTGTTCAAATATGTTACCCATTTTTTAACTGGGTCATTTGTCTTCTCTTCTGGATATGAGTCCTTTGTCAGCATTATGATTTGCAAATATTTCCTCCTGGGCTGCAAAATCAGTTTTAATATGGAAAACAATAATATTCTGTGCTTTATATATTGTTTTCACTTTTATTACCTCATTTTATCCTTAGAAAAATCTTGCCAAGGAGGGAGAAGACGTTTTATACCTTAATGTTTCAGATGAGGAAAATAAGACTCAGAAGAAAGTTGCCCATTTAATGTCACACAGCTGTTAAATAATAAATATGGGATGACTAGCTGCATTTACAGTGTGTTTAACTACCCAGAATTCATCCACTTGCATGTAAACTTTATGAAATGTAGGCATTTTTCTTCTTTTGTTGTTGTTTTATCCTGAAGCATCTGCAGTGCTTAGAACTGTGCCTGAAAAATGGTAGCTACTCAAATAATTCCTGATTCAACTCCTCTTTTCCTAATAAGACCATGGTCTGACAGATAGAAAGCTGCCTCTCACCCCACTACTTTCTGAGTTTCAGTGGCTCTGACCCTATTCCTGTGTCTTCAGCATGCACCTAAATTGCAGCAACAGGACTGGCCCAGGGAGAGGCACATGGCAAAGGCTGGTATCATAAGAGTAAATCTCAAGATTTCTGGAGGAACTACTGGAGAGAGACTTTGTAGTATCTTTTCTACTGAACTCAAAAATGGGACAGTTTGATGTCAGAACTGTTGTATTCCATTTATCATCAAAAGAGGTGAGCCCTTCTGAGAATTATAGCCAGCACAGAGACAAACCAGATGACAGAGAGACACTGAACATTGGTGACATCTTCTAAGCCATAAACCAAGCAACACTGTGGTGTAACAAAACAACATAAATATTTATTAGCTATACAGTTTCTGAGGGTCAAGAACTTGGGAGCAGCTTAGCTGGGTTGTTTTAGCTCAGGGGTTACCATCTGAAGTTGGCCAGGACTGTGATCGACTAGGGGCTAGGTGCTTTGTTTCCAAGGAGGCTCACTCATGTTTCTGGTCAGTTTGTGCTGACCATAGCAGGAGTCCTCAGTCCATCCCCACGTGGGCCTCTCTACTGGCTACCTGCATGTCCACATGTCATGGCAGCTGCCTAGCTTGTCCAGAGTGAGTGTCTCAAGAAAGAGCAAAGCAGAAGTAGAAATGTAGTTTAGGACCCAGTTTCAGAAGGCACACGCCGTCATTCTGCTACGAGTTCATTAGAGGCAAGTTACTACATCTAACCTGCATTCAAAAGGAGGGTTATTGGACTCCACCTTCTGAAGGCAGGAGTGTCAAATAATTTCTAGACGTGTTTTGAAACCACCACACCAGCCATACTTGAAGGTCAGTGTCTTAGTCCATTTTGTGTTGCTAGAAAAAAGTATCTGAGGCTGGGTAACTAATAGAGAAAAGAAGCTTATTTATCCCACAATTTTGTAGGCTGAGAAGCTCAAGGGCATGGCCCTGGCTTCTGGTGAGGGTTTTGATGCTGCATCACAACACAATGGAGAAGGTCAACAAGGGAGCATACATGTGTGAAGAGGAGAAAACTTGACAGGCTTTGTAACGACCTACTCTTAAGAGAACTTAACCACTCCCTCAAGAACCAATTCAGTCTTTTGAGGGTGAGAACATACTACCATGAGCATAGCACTCAGCCATTGATGAGGGATCTGACCCCATAACCCAAACATCACCCACTAGACTCCATCTCCCAACACTGCCATAACGGGGACCAGATTTTAACATGAATTTTGGTGGGGGCAAACAAATCCTATCCAACCGCAGTAGTCTACTTCAAGACTTTTTGTTTCATGCGCCCATAATTCTATCACCACCACCACCACGATCATCTGCATTCAATCTTTTTCTTTGTTTCTTCTTTTTTCTCCCTTGAATAAAGTAGTTGGAGCTGGATTTTCTGTCTCTTTCAATAGACAGATTCTTAACTGATATAGAAATCAAAAATATATCTTCTCACTCTAACTGTAGTGTTCCTACTGATAAACCACAGCTGACAAATTATGGTCTGAGTTTTGACATTGAAGGGCTAGATTTTTATGTTGTGCGTAGAGCCCAGGGGATTCTTAGAACATCAATAGTATGTACACCCATCTCTGATCATGCTGACCTCGATGAATTGAAATGATTTATCTGTGCATTGGAGCTGAATGAACACGCAGGACTGTTCGTTCATCCCCAACATTCATCTTTGCATCCTTAGGGCCTAACAAAGTATGTGGTGTAAATTAGATGCCTAATATACATTTGCTGAACAGGAGAGAACGGATGCAATTTCACTGCGTGAAATGATCATTGATGTTGAGATGGTTAGAATGTTGCTTTTATGATCCATTCTCTTGATAGCTATGATTTGTCTGAAGCTGAAGCCCTCAGGAAGGAATGCAACACCCTCCAACCCCCTGAAATTGCAGCACTGTTCCTATGGGAAAATAGAGTCCAGTGTAAGACAATATGCTCCATGATTAGTGATGTTCCAGAATGCCTGGTGATGGAAAACAAGGACTGCCTATAATAGAATTGCTCTTTAGTCATTCAGAGAGACTCATTTAATCAAAGCCTGCTAGCATAAACGGCTGCTTTACAGCATGAGGCCCTTCTGGAAGAACATTAACTCTTGCATCTCCCCAGAGCCCCAGTTCAGCATATTTTCAATCAATATTTGCTCTGTAAGCACCACGTAGACAGGACTACCAACTTTATTTTACTTATCTCTTAATCTAGATGCCCACTGACTTTCCCAGAAGAAACCAGGCAACCACATACTTAATGCTCCCCAGAAATCGGAATGCTGTGTCTTATTGCTGTCAGTATACTGGTTTTCAGCCCTGCACGATTTTTTGAACTAATTTCAGAAAAGATGTTTTCTACATACACCTTTCCCCACCTAATAGTTACAAATAAAATGAATATGAATAGATAAATGAATGAACAAATAAATTTAGAGCACTACCAATGTGATTGAAAGTTGACATTTCAAACCCTTCTGGCTTTATAAAATCTTAGCGTGCCTTCTATTACTGGATGTGGCCATGATCCTAGGGCCCAGAACATAATTCCCCAAAATACGGAACTTTGGTGATGAGAATACCACAGAAGCAGAAGCAGAAGCAAGAACGCCACTATGACCTCCTCCTACCATTCTCCCCTGAGCCATGGTCATAAAGGAATTCTCTGACTACCTCTCCAAAGAGAAGGTTGTAATACCCTCATTCCAGAGGGGTCCTGCCCTATATCTGAAGGCCAGGGAGAATCTAAACAAATAGCCTTGCTATATCCCAAACCCCCTCCAGTTTATTACCAATGGACCATACCCCTTTCTGTCCAATCACCCTGTCCAATAGACATAACTGTCCATTCTTCATTGAACCTATGCATAAAACCACAGTTTTCTTTTGATTTTTATTTCTGAAAGCTCCCGTGTCATACAAAACCTTGGTTAAATAATTTCGTTATGCTTTTCTCTTGTTAATCTGTCTTTTGTTATGAGGTGTCAGCCATGAACCATGCAGAAAGTGAGGAAACAATATTCCTTTCTCTCCCCTAGAATGACATTGACAATGAGACAAGAACCATGCAAGGTGCTTTTCATGCATTCACTTCCTCCATCCTCAGGACTGCTTGATGTGTCATCATTACATCCCTTCCATGTGTGTGGACATCAAGAGGCTACACATTCTAGACAATTGCACAGCTGATCGGTAGTAGGGAGTGGACTTGGACTCAGACCCTGTGAACCCACATTAACATTCACTTAATCATTTTGCTTTCCTCACTCCAGGGGATCTGACCCAAGTCCAAAAGTCTGTAAGTGCAACATCTGACTAAGGGATCCAGTTCTGAACCTGCCTCCCCAGTGTTTGAAACCTAGTTCTACCATGTATTAGTCTGTTTTCACGCTGCTGATAAAGACATACCCAAGACTGGGTAATTTACAAAGAAAAAGAGGTTTAATGGACTCACAGTTCCACGTGGCTGGGGAGGCCTCACAGTCATGGCAGAAGGTGAAAGGCACATCTTACATGGTGGCAGACAAGAGAGAAAATGAGAGCCAAGTGAAAGGGGTTCCCCTTATAAAACTATCAGATCTCATTAGACTTATTCACTACCATGAGAACAGTATGGGGGAAACCACCCCCATGATTCCATTATCTCCCACTGGGTCCCTCCCACAACATGTAGGAATTATGGGAGCTACAATTCAGGATGAGACTTGAATTGCCAAACCATAACACACCATCACTGCAGAGCTGAACTAAGGAGATGTGCTAGCTTCCGATGGCTGCTGTAACAAATGACCACAAATACAGAGGCTTAACATAATGCAGATTGACTCCCTTACAGCTCTGGAGGTCAGAAGCCTGAAATCAAGGTGTTGGCCAGGCAGGTTCTTTCTGGAGGCTTCAGGGGAGAATCCATTGCCTTGCTTTTTTCAGCTTTTAGAGGCTTCCGCATTCCTGGGCTCCTGGCCCCTTCTTCAAATCCATCAAACCTCCATTTCCATTACCACATCTCCTACTTCTGACACCAAATCTCCCTCTGCCTTTCTCTCCTCTGTAATTACACGGGACCCATCAGATTAGTCTCATCTGAAGGTCCTCAACTTAATCACATCTTCAAAGACTGTTACCATGTAAGCTATATATTCACAGGCTATAGATTCCAGACACAGGCATGTTTGGGTGAGGGTGGGAGTGGGAATGGGAAGTATTATTCAGCCCACTACAGAAAGTAATGTAAGTTACCTAAATTTCGCTGGGCCTCAGCTTCAAGATCCATCAAATGGCGATGAGATTTTTTGCCTACCCTTAGCATTAGAAGAATCAAGTTGGTTAAATTGAAATAAGCTCTAGGTAAAACTGTTTGAAGAAGCTGGTACATATTTATCTATTAACCAGTGTGAGGTATTAGTACTCAGATTACCGATTCAAAAGGTCTAAAGGTAGATATAATACTTTAATGAAAAGGGGTGCGTTGGAGGGTCTGAGCATGTCTACAATCAAAGGGGGTGAGGGAGATAGAGAAGCCAGGGCCATTCAGTGGGGAAAACATTAGCCACCTGCTATTCCTATGGTTCTCTGGGATGGCAACTGCCAACCCCTGAGTGGGGTGGACCCACGGGAGCATCTCTGAGGGTGTCAAGCTGTTTCATTGCCTGATGCTAAAATAGCACTGGACAATAAATACTAAATGAAATTGTCCTTCCCCATGCAAAATTCAATCCACATCTTCTCATAAATCCTGCCTGAGGCTTCTGATACAATTTTTTAGGCTCATAACCCCATCTCAAGGTCATTCTGAAATTAGTTTGGAGGTAGTTTTCTATGTGGCAGGCACAGTTGAATAAGGAACAAGGAGAAATTAAGCTTGGCTTCTTTCTGATGATATTTATGCTGTAAAAGAAAATCCGACTTCTAATACATCCACCGCCTTGGAACTTGTCGATGTCCTTAGTTTCTTTGTATTATTTTAATATATAGCCTAAAATTATTGTACAATAGAATCGATTCATTCTAATTTACCTGGCAAAAAGATAGTCACTTAAATGCCAACACAAAAATATATTGATGAATATAACTACAAGATCATCACAAGGCAGTAACTTTCAAAGAAAGTTTTTTTTTTTTTTTTTTTTTTTTTTTTTTTTTTTTTTTTACCCTAAGGAGGATAAACAATTTCATTTTCGAATACCTTGACAGTTCCCTTCATGTCAACCTCAATTTCACACTTGAAGGAAATGCATAATTTTTCTATTGCGAGTTTATAAGAACAATAGAAGAATCAAAACCCCAGCATATATTTTTCTAATTAATAAAACTAAGGCATGTTTTTTGCAGAAGATTTGGCAAGTGTCAACAAATGAAAGAATGAGACTCTAAGATCATGAGAACATACACTTTGTTTTGTTTGCCATTGGTGTCATACAGTACAATGCCTAGCACACGGTAGCTTCTCAACATTTTATGGTTTGAATTCAGGAGGAAATAAATATCAGTCATAATTTCACTGTTATTAAAGTTGTGTTATATTTCACTTTTAGCCTGTTGACTATATTGTATGTGTGTGTATATATGTGTATATATGTGTGTGTATATATATGTATATATGTGTATAAATATGTACATATACATTTGGTTATTAACAAAATCAGGTTGCTACTCTATACATTTTATTTCATGCCTTTTTTTAACATATCAGTAAATTGAGAGCGTTTCCTCATGCCAATAAATCTTTTAAAACACCATTATCAGCTCTGTTACATTTTGCTCTGTGAAATGCTATAGTTATTTAATCACTCCTGTATTCCTAGCACTTAAGGATTCTAATTTTTTTCTATTATCAGTAACAATGTGAACACCGTGCTTAGGTATAACACTCCTGATTATTAAGATAAACCCTAAAATGTAGAAACAAAGGTTATTAAAAATTTTAATGAACGTTGGCACACACTGACATATTGCTTTTCTATATAGGAAGTTCTTTGAAGCTTTTCTGTTGGTTACAATTCTATTCATCTGAAGTTTTAATAGAATACACATTCCCAGTTACAGCCCAAGGAGGTTTAGGCTTTTATATGCTAAAGATACTTTTTCCCTTTAATTATGTCTCATTGCATTTTAAGAAATCTGAGCTCCTTTAAAGGAAGGGGTTATTAGTCTGGTGTGAATGGATTTAGAATTCAGGGTTCTATGAACTTGGCTGGGAAAAAAAAACAGCCCTTTATTTTTTCTACCCTGGAACTGAAAATTAGCACGTCCTTCAATGTTGAACCTCGGTGACTACCAGAGTAGCTGTGACTTTTCACCAAAAGGAGCCACAGCGATCTTCATAGTCTATTGGATTTGTAAAAGATATTTCAAAATGTGCCCTGCCCTGAACACTTACTTGAAATCACAGTAGTTATTACAGGTGCTGCTAGGCTTTGTTTTCAGAGTTTTATTAAGGAAGCTCATAAAATACCTTATCACAATTTAGAAAATGTTTTGAAAGCTGCATTTCAATATAGCTGCATTCCTCAGGATTCCTGTGAATTTCATTTTAGAGAATTAAAAACATTATTCTGAGGATAGATTCATAAATGTCACAGAATTGTCAAAGCAATCTATGACACCAAAAACAGATAAGAACACTGTTTTTTTTTTTTTTAATTTGAGATGGATTCTTACTCTGTGGCCCAGGCTGGAGTGCAGTGGTACAATCTCGGCTCTCTGCAACCTCCGCCTCCTGGGTTCAAGCGATTCTACTGCCTCGGCCTCCTGAGTAGCTGGGATTACAGGTGCCCACCACCATGCCCAGCTACTTTTTGTATTTTTAGTACAGACAGGGTTTCACCATGTTGGCCAGGCTGGTCTCCAACTCCTGACCTCAGGTGATCCGCCCACCTCGGCCTCCCAAAGTTATGGGATTATGGGCGTGAGCCACCGTGCCTGGCCAAGAATGCTTGTTTTAAAGGTATCAAGGAAACAATCAGGAGAAAACATAAATTTCCCATAGAAGACATTTTGCAACTTATAAAGGCCTCTAGGAATATGATGTATGTGCACATATATGTATAGATAGATAAGTGTTTTGTACAGTACCGTTTTTGTTAGTGTGGGGCATCCGTCACCATAGGTGTGCAAGACAGTGTTCAGTGGGGCCTAACTTGATTTTTGGTGGGTGTTTAAGCAGAATAGACATTAAATAATCTTAGGGCCTCCCAACCCCCCTACTCTCTTTCCAGCTGTGGGTTTAGTTGGAGAGAACAACAATACATAGTGAAATGCTTAATACCATGACATCTTGCTTTCAATCCTTTGATTCTCTTAAGGAGAAAGGCATACTCTGAGGTGCATATGTCTCTAATCCTTCTGTAAGACCTGCCAACTATCTGTTCTAACACAGAAGAAAAAAACCCCGAAACTGGCTGCAAGCAATAGTCTCCACGTGGAAATCATTAGTAGTCACTCCTTTCATTATTTGGTTTTCACAATTAACTTCTAAATCCAAATTATCCTAGTTTTTCTATTTTTTATAACTTCCCTTTGGAATAAATTTACTTGAATTCAAAAGTAAAAGGAGTTAAAGGAGCATGTAAGTGATCTTGCAGGTTTGACGTAGACACGACAAATACTGTGGAAATATTGTTATTGTCAGAGTTTCAGGAAACCTGGACCAAGCTTCACCATTTTTATTCCCTAAGCCCTCCATCTTTTTAATGATTTCAGGTAAAAGAATGATCAAGGCATGCCACGATTAAGCTGTATATGTTGAGATCAACTCTGTGTCTTGATATTAAAAACCAAATTCAATCACCCTCTCCCATCAGCGCTTTTAGGCACCCACGTGTTCTCATTTCTTTTCTTTTTTTTTTTTTTTTTTCTGAGACGGAGTCTTGCTCTGTCGCCCAGGCTGGAGTGCTGTGGCCGGATCTCAGCTCACTGCAAGCTCGGCCTCCCGGGTTCCCGCCATTCTCCTGCCTCAGCCTCCCGAGTAGCTGGGACTACAGGCGCCCGCCACCTCGCCTGGCTAGTTTTTTGTATTTTTTAGTAGAGACGGGGTTTCGCCGTGTTAGCCAAGATGGTCTCGATCTCCTGACCTCGTGATCCGCCTGTCTCGGCCTCCCAAAGTGCTGGGATTACAGGCTTGAGCCACTGCGCCCAGCTTCGCACAGGTTTTCTGCCTGTAGACCTGCTATAATAAGGACCTATAGACCAAACAAAATGTTGCTGTCATCCATGTTACACTTGCCTCCAGGAATGAGTAATCAAAACCACATTTAGCAGACTTCGGGAGTTATCCAAAAACAATGCTGAGTAATTATAGACAGAAACACCCAGTGACTGAAATTGATATTGACCAAACTGAGGAGATACTTTCTTATATTTACAGAGTCCCAGTTGATGTCTCTTGGAGACTCTGGATTTGATCCTGATACAATTACGTCACATGTTGGTATTCTGTCCACAAGACAGAAACCCATTTTACTCTGGAGGATTTTCAAATTCAGGTTATAGGAAAGGGGTCACTGGTCTTGTGATATGAGTTGAATTTACCCCCAGCATCTCTATTCTATAGTAGAAAAACCGGATCTATCTTTAAGACAAAAGATTAAGTATCTAGAACTACCTGCATTTATTAATTGGAATCATTTGTTTAAAGAAATAAACCTCTTCAAAATAGCAAGGTGAAATAGCTTTTAATGCTACCCCTGATTAGAATGGCTGGTGAACGGATCATTTATTTCTTCTACTGCTGATCACAGAGCTTAAAGTTCTAAAAGGAAAAGAGCAAGTTTATGTAGAAAATAAAAGAGCAGTTGAGAAAGAATTAAGGTCACCAGGTACTTCGTAACTTAGTGGGTCCTATTGAGAAGTTGAAAATCTATTAATTTAAAGTGCAATCTAGAAATCGAATATCAATGGAATCATAAACATGCTCTCTTGTGTCTGGCTTCCTTCAGCATCGCACTTCAGGGCTAATCTACGTTTTCTCAGTGCTTCCGTAGCTTGTTCTTTTTCATTGCTGAGTAGTATTCTGCTGCTTAGATGTATCACAGTTATTTATCTCTCACCAGCTGGCAGACATTTGGGTTATTCACAGTTTGGGCTATTGTGGAAACAGCAAAATTATACACAGAAGAGACCACTTATTGCCTAGAATTGAGAGAGAAATAAAAACTTCATGCAAATGAGTAAAAGCTGATTTTTTTTTTTCTGGTGATGGAAAACTGGGTTGCAGTGATGGCTGAACAACCAAAGACATCTTCTAAAATTCATTTAACTGTGTGCCTAAAATAGGTCAATTTGACAGTATGTAATTTATAACACAAGAGCTTTAAAAAGGTTCTAAGTAGGAATATAAAGTCATATGCCCATATTGCCAGTTTCTCTAACTGATGTCACAGTTAGTCACCAGGGTTCAAGGACTAAGAAGTCACCACAGAAAGTTCTTACACTGATTGACACACATCATGGCAGGTGAAAGCTGTCAGAAGAAAGTTGCTTTACCAAACCGTATATATTAATACTTAAAAAATAAGACATCCTGTCCATGAGAAACAACAGAATGAGATTTTTAGGACATAAGAAACAAGATGATACTTTGTATTAGTTGGACTGTAAATAAAGCTTCTTCGGATGGATCCTATAATTTTTCTTTCATTCCTTTTTTTAATGTTCCATGAAATACTATCATCTTTCTAAACTGTTCCCCAGGCCTTCAAGCCACAGATCATCCAAACACAGCATTTGTTCCACCAAGCTAAGCACACCAGGGGAATCTAGAGGTTTCGGCAAGTTTGATCAAATCCTCATGGTAAAGGGTTGTCACAGAGCATGAAGGGACAGACCTGAGACCGTGTGGCCCACACAGTTAAGTGATCAAAGGAAGTGGCTGTCGCAAAGAACACTCCCTCGTCATCAAAAACATCCAAGGCTATTTTGGAGAGATGCAGAAATCTATTCACTTATTGACAATGAACACCCATCAGAAACAGTGACTGCAAATGTTCATGATCCTTAACAAATAAAAAAATACTTTTGGATTTTACAGTGTGTGTATATATGCTACTAATATATATATAAGTATAGATATGGGTATGGATAAGATAGATAGAAATATGGATCTATAGACAAAACTATATAGATTAGATATATATGTAGATATAGATTCGATATATACACAGAGATCAGATATAGAAAAATAGCTGTATGTAGACATAGAGACTTGGCCTTTTTCTTCTCTGTAGGACTGCTTCTGAAGATTTCCTGCTCAGAGAAGACACTAAGGCCTGCACATATGTGCATGCACACGCACACGGACACACACACAGACACACACACCTATTGAAGGTGCAAGTTCAGACATGTACATGAAGACAGATAGCAGCACACGGTTTTCTACATGGAATGTCGTGTGTCACTTTAGACATTTCTGCCACTGCAGATGTGTTTGGTAGTTCCATTGAAAGGGGAGCTTTATCTTTCCTTGAAGCAACATCTAGTGGCCTTCACAGGACTCCGAAATCACAAAGCGACAGCAACCAAACATTAGCCATGATCTACAGCCCCGGAGTGTATTGATGAAGCATTTTGATGAACAGCAGCAAGTGGCATAATGTAATTATTGTTGCTATTAGGTTATTATTTATGCCACATGCATGACTCTTGTAGCTATAGCAAGAGAAGCAGTCGGTATTTTAGTATTATGGCACTCCGGAGATCCTATCAAAAAGCCAGGGCAGCTTCCACTAGCAAAGACGCTCGGCGGTAACTCAGCGCCATTACCCATGGAAAGTGGATGTTCAATAATTTAATTCTAAATTTGGTGCTCTACTTGGAAACAGAAGATATTAAATACCAGATATATGGATATAATAAAAGCAAAGCAATACAAGGGTAAATTAAGGCAAATCTCACCCTCCTTCGTGCTACTGTATAATGAGATTGAACGAGTGTCAGGAAATGTTGAGTGAGTCAGCCTGAAGTCTGATTTCACAGAGAACGGGGTTCATCATTCCGCTTGACTGCCAGGCCATATGCTTGAATTACTGCTGCCTCCTGGCTTCGTTTAAATGTTTTTTCAGGGAGGCAAATGTAGATAAGCTTACATTTACTGGGGCAAAACTCAGTGCTATCTTAGGAAGATTCTAAAGCTCTGTTCCCCACGATGTCTGGAAAATATCTTTGCGTACTTCACCTGAACGTGCATTGCTCACACATTGACTTTTCAAGAAACAGTCATGTCCTTGACCCATCTATACCTGTATTAACTCAGTAATTTTCCCTAAAACAACACATTGCTGTGGGGGTTCTCTTCATAATTACATTAGTGGTAACATATTACACATGCTACTATTCAAGATTTTCTCCCCGTCCAACATTACAGTTTCAGGTTAATTTCTTGCTGATATACACAGATCAATGGCATCCCTCATAATTGCTGCAAAAAATTCTATTACATGAACACAACTTTTTAAAATTCATTCACATCTTGATGGGCATTTAGACTGTTTTTAACTGTCTGCTATTACCAAAAACAAACAAACAAAAAACGCTGCAATTACAGCCCTGTATCCATCTCTCCAGACTGATGGCTAAGTTTTTATCTAAAGCATATATATCTAGAACACTAATTTCAGGGTCCTATGATTCAGGTTTTAAATCTTATTAGCCAGATACCGACAAATATATCTCTACAGTGGAAGAACCATTTCACAAATCCCCCAGAAGGGTATAGGAGTTCTCTGTTCTCCCTGGAGGCAGAGCTTGCAATGAGCCAAGATCCCGCCACTGCACTCCAGCCAGGCGACAAAGCGAGACTCCGTCTCAAAAAAAAAAATAGAGTTCTCTGTTGTCCCTCATCCTCAGAAAACCATTTTATTATTTTCATTTTCTTTTCTTTCTTTTTTTCTTTGTTTTTTTGGAGAAGGAGTCTCACTCTGTCACTCTCTCACCCAAGCCGTAGTGCAGTGGCACGATCTTGACTCACTGCAACCTCCGCCTCCCGGGTTCAAGCGATTTCCCTGCCTCAGCCTCCTGTGTAGCTGGGACTACAGGCACCCACCACCACACCCAGTTTTTTTTTTGTATTTTAGTAGAGATGGGGCTTCGCCATGTTGGCCAGGATGGTCTCGATCTCCTGACTTTGTCATCTGCCCATCTCAGCCTCCCAAAGTGCTGGGACTACAGGTGTGAGCCACGGTGCCCAGCCGAGTGTTTTTTTTTTTTTTTTTTTTTTGCTAATATAATTAGTAGAAATGATATCTAAGAGTTCTGAAAACAACATCTTCGTCTGTTGTATCCCTAATGCAGAAGTTATTAAAACAAACTTGAATGGAAATACTTTTGACAGATTCTAAATTTAAACATAATGGGGAAACTTCATTATCTTTGATACAGGCTCAGTATACAACTAATGTGATTCATCTTGTACTCTGGGAAATTTAAATTTAGACTCTGGAAATAAAAGCTTCCTTCATGGTCTAAGAGGACTTGGGTATGTGTGCTGCATATACTACATGGGTGTTTTAACAATTTAAAAATGATGAAGGTTCTGTTGATTATTTCAAAGTGTGTGCACATGTGTGACTGTATTTGATTCTCACAATAGTCCAGTGAAGGCTGGCATTGTTATGCCAATATTACAGAGGAGGAAGTTGCTTTTCCTCTCTGGTCATCTGCCAGACAGACATCACTGCGACACACAGCATAAAAATGAGAACTAAACATCAGATTTTCTGGATCTCACATTTATGTTCTTCCCACTCTCTCTGCAGAATCATCATTCAGATGGTAATAAATACAACTGTGGTAATCCATAGTCAATAGGGAGGATATAGAAACTATTTAAGGCATCGTAAATCACAGTTGCCCACGAAAGGAAAGTCACGCCATTTTGATGACTTCATACCACTGTCTCAGGTTTGCTGATACTCAGATTCTGGGCGTTAGAAGAACTGATTGTTTCAATTAGTGGATGACAGCCTGCTGGAAAATTAACAAGCATTTCTTTAAGTTTCTAACATACACAGAACTGTTCTGATACAGTGCTAATGTGAGTTCCCCACCCTATTACATTGTACTGCAAATTTCTAAAGGATCCTACTAAAGTGAAGGAGGTTAGTGAGGTACTATGCTTTTTTCATCATTACTGGAATTCCCATATGTGTATTCTTTATAAATTGATGAAACAGAGGCTGCTGGTTGCCCCACTTCCCCAGGCTGCAGTTCTGTTTTATTTTTTATTTTTATTTTTTTTCTTCCTTGAGACAAAGTCTTGCTCTGTCGCCCAGGCTGGAGTGCAATGGTATGAGTTCAGCTCACCTCAACCTCTGCCTCCCAAGTTCGAGCAATTCTCCTGCCTCAGCCTCCTCAGTAGCTGGGATTATAGGCACACACCACCATGCACAGCTAATTTTTGTATTTTTAGTAGAGATAGGGTTTCACCATATTGGCCAGGCTGGTCTCGAATTCCTGACCTCGTGATCCACCCGCCTCGGCCTCCCAAAGTGCTGGGATTACAGGCATGAGCCACCACGCCCAGCCTCTTCTTTCTTTAGAACAGAACACTGATTTTGAACTGGGCACCCTGCTGGTAATAAATTATGTTTCCTACTTTCCTTTGAAGTATGGTTTGGTCATGTGATTAAGTTCTTATCAATGAGATGCAAGAGAGAGAAATAGGGTTGAAAAGAGCTTCCAGGAAGGTTGTCTAAAAAGAGTCAACCCAGTTAAGAAGACCTTTTTCTGTCACTTTTCTTTTGCCTGCAATGACTGACACTCCTGAAGCCATCTCGATCTACGAGGATGTAAACCCTCCATTCACATGGGGTTGAAGAAGGAAAGGGTCCTGAGACCCCAGTGATACTGGAGAACTGCCATTCCAGCCGTGGCCAGCCTTAAGCTTCTTTTATGTGAGAAAGAAAAAACTTCTGTCTTGTTGAAGATATTCCTATTTGTTTCCGAAAACAGTCTATTTAAGGCCGGGTGTGATGGCTCACTCCTGTAATCTCAGCACTTTGGGAGGCCAAGGCAGGTAGATTACTTGGGCTCAGGAGTTTGAGACCAGCCTGGGCAACAGGGCAAAACCCCGTCTCTACTATATAAACAAAAATTAGCCAGGTGTGGTGGTACACGCCTGTAATCCCAGCTACTTGGGTGGCTGAGGCAGGAGAATCGCTTGAACCCAGGAGGCAGAGGCTGCAGTGAGCCAAGATCGCACCACTGCACTCCCACTTGGGCAACAGTGTGAGACCTTGTCTCAGGAAACAAAACAAAACGAAACAAAACATTTGTTTTAAAATGAAATGTTAATTACCAAAAATGTAAAATCAGTATTACAATGAACAAATAGATAATTATGAAAATAGATTAAATTTAGCTATGTATTCTTGCCTATCTATAATGTATCGATCAGCTAAGGATAGAAGCTTTAAAGAGATACTAGCCCTTAAAAGAGATGAACTTCTCTTCAATCAAGTCTTGCTGGAGAACTTAAATAAATGTAAGTTTTGTCATTCAAGTATATTTAACCTCATTTCTACGTTAACACCTAAAATCATTTACATATCAACTGTGGTGAGTTTTGGGAAACACTTATCTATGGAGAGAACTACAAGGAAATGATAATATGTGGCTTTTGTTACATATTTATCTAAGTTAACATAGGAGTATAGTGAGCAAGATTCTGAAAATGCAAAATGCAATTTGATGGACACAGCATAATTGGTTATCCTGCAGGCAATGCTTAGTCAAAACAGATCTGATAGCTGTGATAGCATTCATAAATTCATATTGTTATGATCACATTCTCAGCAACCTAACTTCTTCAAACAGGGAAGGATGCATTTCAACTTAGATAAGAGATCTTTCCTCACTCCTGGTGAGTTCACCACTAGCACAAAAGTCTCTCCTTAATCCATAAAATTAAACCTGTCACAGTGACTTAACTTCATTAACGCAACTTCTTGATCCATGGCAAATTATTAGCAATACCAAATCTATGACTCTCAAGCTAATTAAGACTGCTTTTTTGCATGATGATGATCAGATTCTGACTTTTAAGAATAACTGGAAAACATTCAAAGAAGGTAGGAGGAAATTATAAAGCAAAACAGCTTCTGAAGCAAAACCTACTAATATTATTAAAACGTCTACTCTATAATACATTTTCCAATTATCCTTAAGAAAAACACATCTCATCGCAGTCCACCACTATCTGTAATCATGGAGCATGATTTTTCTTTAATTCTCCAAAGGCAGAAAGAAGTAAAATGAACAGTTTTAAGGCTAGGATAAAAGTTGAATATAGGAATGAATACATCATATTTTTAAAATCTCTATTTTAGTCGCAGATGTCTTATGAAATAGGTAATACATGCACACAGCAAAAAAAAAAAAAAAAAAAAAAAATCAAACAGTTCAAATGGTTCACTGTAAAAAATAATTTACATTCAGCCTTTTCCCCCAGCTTCCCAGTTGTCTCCGTAGAAATCGCAGTTGCCAGTCCTTTGTGTAGACTTCTTGGGACATAGTCTGCTCACAAAAGTACCCTTCTCTGGGTTTCCCCAAATGCTGCCTCACTATACATGCAGCTATGCACCTTACCTTTTGAACAAGTATACAGAAAACCACTAAATATGTGTGCATACAGATTTGTATCATAATACATATATACTAGAGATATGGTCTAATTCTAGAACAAATTATCAAATTGAACAAATATTTATAGACAGCCCACTGTGTGCCAGACACTACTGTATGGGCTGGAGCATAGCTGGAAAAAGACCTGCTCCCAAAGCTACAAGACTTCCATTCTAGAGCTTCCTCATTAAGCAGAGCCTTCCTAGCTGCCGTGTAAAATCCCTACATCAACACATATGTCTATGAACAAAAACCTGTAAAATGTACATCTATATGCATGCATGCATTTGCATATCTATATCACATATATATGTTCTATATGCTTATATGCTGTATGCATGTACACACATATAACATATTGTGCATGTGTGTATCTGTACGTGTATAAGCTTTTTCCATCATCCAGACCCATAGTATGAGGAAACATATCCTGGCCTCCAGAAGACAAGAAGAAAAAAGATAAAAAAGGAAACAGAAAACTGGCATCAGAATCCACAAAGAGATAAGGAATGGTCTTCATTTAGAATGAAGAATTAGGGCTTTTAAAAGAAGAGCTTTATATTCTATTCAGGGTACTTGTTTCTTAAAGAAGATACTGACACAGATGAAAAAAAAAAATGGCAAACACCATGCATTTCTGCATTTGGATGTGCTCTGAATGTGCTGAGATTCTGGAAGCCTCTGGAAATATAAAAAGGCAGCTGACATTTCAATGGGAAGGAGGTACCACTGGGTCACCCATGCTCTCTCTCCGTGTCCAAGATGAACTGAACTATTTGTCAGAAATTAACAATAAAAAAGGCATAAATATTTTCTAACGGTTCAACGCCCTCAGCCTCTCATAGACAAGACTAACTACTGCTTCTACTAATATATAAAAATAGATGGCAAAAGAAATCACAAGAGAAAATAAAAGTTCATTGGTTGAGATTCTTCCCCCTAAATTTATTCTTTTCTTCTGATAAAGAATAAACACATCTATTCATCCACCCTCTCATCCATCCACCTGTTCATCCATCCATTTGCCCATCCATCTATCCATTCATCCATCCATCTACCCATCCGTCCACCCATGTGTCCATCTATCCCAATTTTTGCTAACTACAAAACACAAAATAAATCTTTTATTGAGATAGCACCTTATTTCCAAATTATATTACTGGCACAGACGTGTTTCAACGTGTGTATCTGTAAGTTCATCCAGGTCACCAGTTTGGCACACTATCACTACAGAAACATATCACTACATAAATATCTAGGACTGAACTCAAATACAGATTTTCTCTTTTCCCTCTCATTTGCTGTACAAGCAAATCTTCAAGAATAAAAAGGAACGGCCCAAACGAGAGCTGCTGATAATCCAAATTCCTAAAAACCAACATTGAGCAAAGAAGCACAGAAAGGAATCCAGATCAAATCATCCCCACATTGGTCTCAAATGCTCCTTGGTAATAAGCCAAAAAAAATCATAATAGTTGTCAGCTCAGATTCATGAGCTCCCTGCTAGAATAAATAATAAAAAATAAGAATATTTTCCAAACACTGAGCTATGAAGTTTAAAAATGCACTCCAGAAATAATGCATGGCATACCGGAATTCTTCCTTTCGTTATTGTTGAAATTTTCAATAGTATCATGAGCATAAAGCAACATACAGGTGACAAAAATATGTGACCAGACTAGGAAATCCCCTGAGCCACAAATGAGATTTCAGGAAAGTGCAATCAAACAAGAACGACTGAGTTTCAAGCCTCCCTTTGCCCAGCTGTGAATTGATTGTTTCTAATTTGGTGGCTATCAGAGACAGATTCAGGTTTTAATTTCTCCCTAGAGTAATCCACAATTCCCTGCAATTCTACCGCAGATAGTTCACTGTACCATCAGAAAATGCCTGCCCATGGATACAATCACATGCATTATATTTAAATATACACTGCAAACGTGGAATGCACTCATGTGAAGAGAGATGTATAGGCTCTGGTTTCTAACACTTGCAAAATGGGCCGTTTTATGAGACATGCAGAGTTTCAGTTCATCCAATAACATGGACTAGAAAGAGGTCATGTTGAAGAGGAACATGGTTTGTGGATCAATTCCATCTGCAGGGTGCAGTCCTTGCAGGTGACACGGTGCTCTGCCGGGGTGTTAAGTAGGTCCGCTGTGAAGAATAGCCCATCTTTCCCAAATGAAGGCTTCCATTCATCTTACCTGGAGGCCCTGATAGAATAGATGACACACACCAAATGCAAACCACAGTGGAAATGGTTGTTCGCAATCCAGGAAAAGAAAAAAAAAAAAAAAAAAAAAGAGGCCACATTTGCAGCTGATCTGAATATATTGGAGGCCAGCTGGGACTCACCTGGTTTCCGAGCCAGCCGATTTCTTCTGACAAACGATGACAGCTGGTGCATACTTTCCAGTATAATCCGTGCGCTCCCTGACATCCCAAATGGAAGGGCTGCTGGCTCGCACGCCGATGATGTTCACGCCTTTCTTCACCTTTGCCCTGTTGGAGACAGCACGTGTGGGTCTGAGTCAGCTCTGGGGAATCCCCGGGTCATGCTGGTTCTGGGAACACGGGGAGCTTAATTGCTCACCGTTGCCTTGCAGGTGTAAGCTCATGTATACTAGGATTTAAACACAAATTTGCAGTCGCCTTCCAATCCATCTGTCCTAATTTCTTTCCATTTTTCCTGCCTTTAATAAAGAGCTAGAGATGGTATATGGATAGCCAGCAAACATTAGTTACAGAAAGAAACAGAATATCGTTGCACTAGCTTGTGTCTTTAAATAAAGCCAAAGCCAGACACAAGCACAAAACTACCTGAAACCCCTTAGCCTGGCCAAACTCAATAGAAAAAGGCAACTAAAGTGCAAAAGTAAAGATTGAAATAAGAACACACATTCACTGAATGTATCCCAGTGCCAGGCACTGATGGACATTTTGTCCCTATTACCTACTCTTCCTAGCAAGGTTCCAAGCCCAAAATGAGGCTGAGGTTCAGATAGGCGAGGGAATAATGATTCCCTCAAGTGATCCACCTGCCTCAGCCTCCCAAAGTGGGAGCTACTTTGCCCAGCCCTGTTAACTTTTTATAATCTTGTCTTCTTACTGTATGCTTTCCATTCTATATGTTCTTTCCAACTCAAGTTTCTAAAAGAAACACAGAATAATGAAACCCCATCTCGACTAAAAATACAGAAATCATTTGAGGGTGGTGGTGTTCTCCTGTAGTCCTAGCTACTTGGGAGGCTGAGATGGGAGGATCACTTGAGCCTGGGAGGCGGAGGCTGCAGTGAGCTGAGATCGACCCACAGCACTCCAGCTTGGGTGACAGAGTGAGATCCTGCCTCAAAAGAAAAATAATAATAAATAAAATATAAAATAAAATGCAAACGGTTTGATTTTTGTTTACAAGCTGGCCTAGAAGTTTGAAAAAGATAATGCTTCCTGCTGTGTTTTCTCTTAGTCCTTCAGTGGAAAATAGGAAAAGTCTTGAAGCAAAAGTACCAAGGGGAACCTGGAGCACATTGATGGTACCTGGGCAGAAGAGGACGGTGGGGGCGGCCTACGTGGAGTTCCTCCAGACTCGTAATCACTGTGCAGACAAGGCAATGGTGCCACAGCCTAGACCTCAGAACCCCTCTCTGCCATGCCAGAGGAGAAAGTGAGACCACCTCCTGCTATTAATATTAGGGACAAAAGGTGAGGAGGAGATGACAGTCGTAGGACCAGGGCTTCGAGAAAAAGCAGGACATGTCTGTCCCTAACACCGAGAACAGTATTTCCCATGGAAACAGTTTTAAAATGTAGTGTGCAGGAAAGACCTGAGGCCGCAGGCTTGAGACAGCCCTCCTTAGGAAAGCCCGCTTGCAAGCGTGGCTGGGAACTTGGATTTGGGGAGAGTTCCCTCCCTTTTCATGGTCAGAGGGGCTCACGCTGCCTAGACTGGACAAACGAGGTGGTTTATGCTGGACATTTTCTTATCTTCTGGGAGCGTAGAATTTTGGTATGTGCCAGGCAGAGGGTGCCCCCATGAGCAGTCCCCCAGTGAAAACCCGAACTCCTGGGCTCAGGTGAGCTCCCCTGGCAGTGGTGTCCCAGCTATGTGCTGGAGGAATTGGAGGAATTAAGTGCATCCTGCATGACTCCACGGGGAGAAGATTCCTGGGAGCGTGAGCCTGGTCTCCTCCCCTGTGCCTTTTCCCCCTGCGGACTGTGCTTTGTGTTCCTTGGCTAATACATCAGAGCAGTGATTCTCACCACATGCTGAGTCCTATCCGTTCCAGCGACTCGTTGGACCTGGGGGTGGTCTTAGGAACCCCTAGCACACATACTGATTTGGCTAGTCCACAAAGAGAGCAAGAATTGCTTCTGAGGTGTGGCCCTACTGCAAAAGTTAGCATTTTTAGAAGACAATCATCATGTATAACATTATTTCTATGGGGGAAAATACATATTTTATGTTTTAAATAATCATTGTGCATGGAAACACTTTGAATGCAGTCGTTTAAAAATTGGGAATTGCATGCAGATGCCAAAAAGCCATCTGACCTTTCTGGATACTCAGGTGAGACACTCAGCGAATAGTTACGATTCCTGCCTTGCAGAAACTCATTTAAATTGTAGGCAACCAAGACGTGGTAGCGAACAAAAGTGCAATCCGCTGTGGACAGCTACTATTATATTAAGATGAATTCTAAAGGCTGTCCCAATTACTCTGCAGTGGAATTTTATTGAATCAACATTGCTTTAAATAAATAGGTCATCAACCTGGCTGTGACAACCTTTTCATTATACAGGAGATACCAGCACATAGGCCTTTTCTGATATATAATGGGCTTATATGTTTTTCTGAAATTTTATTCATAAGTAGGCTATTTGGAATTCAGACGATGTTTCTCCAATGAATCCTTTTCAAGTGCTTAAGAAAGGACACGGTGGCTTGTTTAACCCATGGAGTATCCAGCATTTGTTGCTAATAATTCTACAGTAGCAAATGAAGCTATCATCGGTAGCATTATTTCTGCACAAACGTTTTTTCCTAGAATTTTATACAGGACACTGGGAATTGTCTTTCAGAGACCCAGAGCATTTTCATAAGAGAAGACACATTTCTAGGGCATGTTTTAGATGTTCGGAATTGGAGAAGGCATACTCACTCAAGAAGTATCCTTGTGTGTGAATATCAAGTAAAATGCATGCAATAAACCGGACAGTCATTCTTCAGAGATGTAGACACGGTATTTACTGAACACAGTGTGTGTTGGGTTAATAATTTTGAAGCACGAATCTCAGAGCTGTCAGTGGCACCATTTGGAACCACTCAAGTAGTTCCTAGAACACATGCCACGGGGCTCCACTGGTCCGAACCGAATGCTGGTTTCTCCCGTTATGACAACTGAGTTACCTACATTCATTAATGGAAGTGTTATAACCTACTTGTGGTTCAATAAATACAGGTTACCCTGACAGCCTCATTACACAGAGATAAACACAGCACTTGATTTCTGAAGATAATTTGCTGTAGATTTATTCTTAATAATATATCTACCATGGTGATGGGGGAAAGCCATAATTTTCCCCATAGTATGCACATGCACTGTGACTGGGTATCAACAAAACCTGCCTGGGGTTAAGGGTATATTGTGTTTTTAAAACATAATAGAACTGCAGGGACTGTGTATATTTTATATACATATATATATAAATATATATGTAATGTGTATATACATATATGTATACATAATGTGGAATATGTATATATTATAAACACACACACGCACAGTTTCAAGTACAGCATCCAGGGTTCAGAAATGTGGTGCGCAGTTGTTGCTTTTGCTCCCCCTACCCAATCTCCCCTTTCCTGGGTAGCAGCATCTTGATTTCGCTTATATGACCCACCCCTCTGCCATTGTATACCACCATGGTGGACTTGTAAGTCGAGTTTCTCCCTCCAACCCTGGACAAGAGGTGGACACATGACCTAAGCCAGTCCAGCTGAATGATTCTCTCTGGAATATAATCTTGAACAAAGAGACACAGCAAATAAAAAAGGTTGGGGGAAATTCACCCAGCCTTGTAGCTCTGGTACAACTGTCTATTACTTCCTTCTCTCTGGTTTGCAGGAATTAACACAGCTAACATTTCTGAATCTGGTTCTCAGCCTTTCCTTTAGGCATATAGATATTCCCCATCCTCCCATCTAGTCCCTTCTTGTTTAACGTAGCCTGAGTTATTTATGATCATTTCCAATTATATAACAAGGGGAGGCTAAGATTCAGTGACTTCCAGAACAAGGAAGTGTATTTCCTCCTCCTGTGAACATCCATTGCTGGTAACCCAGGTTGTTGGGCGGCTCTATTCCACTCAGTCATTCGGGGATCAAGGCTGAAGGCATCTTTACTGTTTTTAATCTATAACTTCTAAAGTCTCTGTGCTCATGACCATTCCAGCCAAGGGGAAGAGGGAAGAGCAGTAGACCAGAGCCAGGGATTTCCTCTTAAGCAGATGAGGTGGGCATTGCATGCCCAAATTCACTCACCTTCCATTGCAAGGAGCCTAGTCTCATGGCCACACAAGGCTGCAAGACCAGCGAGTGCTGGGAAGTCAGTCTTTACCTGGACAGCCACATCCTCACTGTGGCCCTGTCACTATGGTGGAAAAACAGATGGGTTTGGGTGGAGGATTTGCATCTCCCTTCACCACAACCACCAGGGGACTCCAACTGATGGGAGGTGTCAGCCTCCTAAAGACTATAAATTTGAGTTCATTCTCCAAATCACTGTATGCAGAGACTTAGGCTGAAGGCAACATTGCCCCAAAGAGAAACTCCCTACTTACGCAATCTTGTCAGTGGAAGTGTTCTTAATATGCAACCTGAATACAGGCATATTCATTTATGAATTTCACACTGGGGCTACTGAACTAATACAAATGTGTGCTATAAAGAATGCATAGGGACAGAAAGCAGATTGATGAGATAAAAGTGGGATAAAGGGGAATTTCAGTGTTTTGTTTGTTGGCAGATTTATTTAAGATGTGTGTGTGTGTGTGTGTGTGTGTGTGTGTGTGTGTGTGTGTGTGTGATATTAGAAAAAAATGAAAGAGGAAGAGAGAGCAAAGAGAAAGGAAGGGGGATGGGGAGAGAAGTTTTGCTATATAGGGTTCAAAGCCCAAGAAGAGAAATTTGGATTGTGTGTAAGTCTCAGGCTACTTGTTCATAATGAACGTAGTCCTGTTAGAAACTATTACTGGCTAATCAGCTATCCGCAGGCTAATATTGGCCTTAATCAATAACTGACTGTAGAATTCCAGGGAATTGGAGGAAGGAAGACAGGAAGAGATCCAAACTTCTGGACTGCTTCTCTCACTTCTGAAATGAAAGATTTGTCTACATGTTTCTCCCCCAGAGATTCATGTGGCCACATAGTCTCTGAGTAGATCAAATCCTGGTAAAACCTGGTATCTCCATTTTTGAGTCCCATATAGGCTCAATCTATGGAACAATACACAGTGTGCACCCACCAAAGGGTGCCACATGCTTACGCATGTAGATTTGGTGATGGCATTCCTCCCAGTTAATTGATGGAAACGTGCCCTTTTGGGTCACAGTAAAGCTTTTTTGAATTGCTCCTTGTCTCCTTACTTATTTTCTTTCATTAATAGTGTCAAAGCATAAAATTAGCTTCATTTTTTATAGGTCGTAGCTGTATTAACATATTTTGAAATCATTCTTGGCTTCTAATTTCCGGTTGACCAGAAAAAAAAATTATGACAAAGCCACTTTCCACTAAATCTACATGTTGATATAGCACATAACATTTTGCTTATATGATGAACCACTTCCAGCCCCATCTGGACGTCTTGGCCCTGCCCTCACCAACAGTTACATGGATATACCTGCTAACGGTGCCACTGTATTTTAGGAATCATGTCCCACTTTTCACTTTGGGAGACACTAGGCCCCTCTTTCTATTACTGGAATATACTTTGCTAAGTCTCCTTACTTTGTGACTATTCCACTACAGCCAGTTAAAGACCAACAGTGACGCAGAAGAAAGAGCTAAGCCTAGTTAAAGTAACAATCTGAATGATATGGTTCCAACTTCTTTGTCATGTACCCCATCAGTAAAATATTTTCATACGCGGCCGGGCGCGGTAGCTCATGCCTGTAATCCCAGCACTCTGGGAGGCCGAGGCGGGTGGATCGCCTGAGGCCAGGAGTTCAAGACCAGCCTGACTAACATGGAGAAACCCTGTCTCTACTAAAACTACAAAATTAGCCGGGTGTGGTGGCGTATGCCTGTAATCCCACCCAGCTACTCAGGAGGCTGAGGCAGGAAAATTGCTTGAACCCGGGAGGCGGAGGTTGCGGTGAGCCGAGATTGTGCCATTGCACTCTAGCCTGGGCAACAGAGTAAAACGCTGTCTCAAAAAAAAAAAAAAAATTCATATGCAACCTTTACATAGGTTTGTATGTTTATAAACTTTACAGCTGACCCATGGGTTGGACTATTGAAATAATGTGTGCTACAAAACGTACATACAAATGGATTAAAAATAATAAGTTGCCAAGTCCTGATTTTAGTTCATCCTCCAATTAATCATTTTGCAATCCCCTTAGGATGTCTCACCTCACGTTAAAGGAGGTCACTCGAATCCCCTAGACCCTTTAATTCCCAAGAACGGGGGGCATGACACACAGCAGCAGAAGTCATGTTACAAGGAAGTTCAGCTCTAAGTGTTCATATACCTTCACCTGTACAAGGGAATCTGTTTTCCCACTGCCCTTCTAGTGGGTAAAATTAAATTTAGAGGTAAGACCTGTGACTTCAATGCAACCCATTTTTGCTGTCTTGCTAACCGTGAGGGATTACAAGGGCTCTCAATGGACATAAGGAAGTAGAGAATAGTTCGAGGAGATCAAAGAGAAGAGGAATTGGTTCATAGAAGAATCGGGGGGTCTCCACACCCCCACAGGGGGAAGCCAAGAAAGGGGAAGCATGAGGGTATGGCTTCCACTGCCCTGAGGGAAAATGATAAGAAGAGTTTTCAGTAACTGGTGGATTCATAGAACATTAAAATGCCTGCCTCCTGGGTTCACACCATTCTCCTGCCTCAGCCTCCCAAGTAGCTGGAACTACAGGAGCTCGCCACTGGCTAATTTTTTTCTATTTTTCTTTCTTCTTTTAGCAGAGATGGGATTTCACCCTGTTGCCCAGACTGATCCCAAATTCCTGGGCTCAAGTGATCTGCCTGCCTCAGCCTCCCAAAGTGTTGGGATTACAGTCATGAGCTGCCGCACCCAGCCTAGAATTTTCCATTTAATGTTTTCGGACTCCAGAAAGCACAACCTTGGATTAAAGGATACTACTGTATATTAAACCTGCTGCTTTGATCACAGATCATCCTGGTCTCTTTTCTCTACCAGCTCAAGAGACAAAGCAGCTCAAAGCCAGAAATGGGCTAGGTACCTGCCAACTCAGGGGAGCTCAGTGGGGAGAATGACCAAAGGCACAGAGCAAGTGACACGGCCCAGAGGGGGAGCCATGCGTGGTGTCAAGTCTCTGACCAGGCCAGTTGCTGGCTTTGGGGACCTCCTGTCTCTCCTGGAGTACATCTGAATCCACCTATTTCACTCCATTAAGCCTAGTCTGTGGGCTTTTTTTTTTTTAATTGCCAGTGCAGACAGATGTTCAATGGCTTTTAAAAGCCATCTTAGAGCTACATGCTTTCTGCACATCATCTTTAGTCTTTCCAAGCAGCTGGTTTCCCTCCTGACAGTCAGTGCATGAGGAGGGTCCCCAAGGCAGGCGTTCCTACAGGTGCTAGCCAGTTCAGGAGAGATGTGGGATGAGTAGAAACCGGGTAGAAGGGGCTGCACAGCAGCCAGGAGCTGTGCCAGCGTGATGGACATGGACACCAGCTGTTAGAGGCTTTGAAGTCAGTGGCCCCACCCCTACTACTAAAAGTAAGTACATAATAAGCCGTGGCTATAAAGGACTGAAGTGAGTAATTCGAGGGGAGTAAACCAATCTGCCTCTGGGTGTGTTTGTTCGTTCAGTGATTCATTCAACAAATATTTTTTTAAAAAATTGAGACAGAGTCCTGCTCTGTTGCCCAGGCTGGAGTGCAGTGGTGTGATCTCTGCTCACTGCAACCTCCACCTCCCTGGTTGAAGCAATTCTCACGCCTCAGTCTCCCGAGTAGCTGGGATTACAGGTATGTGCCACTACCCCCACCTAATTTTCTGTATTTTTAGTACAGACGGGGTTTCACTATGCTGACCAGGTTGGTCTCGAACTCCTGGCCTCAAGTGATCCACCTGCCACCTTGGCCTCCTAAAGTAATGGGATTACAGGTGTGAACCACCACACCAGCCTCATTCAACAAATACTCTTATTTTTTTTTTTTAGAGATGGGGTCTCACTATGCTGCCCAGGCTGGTCTCAAACTCCTGGCTTCAAGCAGCCCTCCTGCCTTGGCCTCCCAAAGTGCTGGGATTCCAGGCATGAGCCATCACCACTCTCTGCCTCATTCAACAAATTCTTTTCGACTTCTCCCTCTTTTCAGATGCTCTTCACACACTGGATATGCAGGTAAGAAGAACCACATGTTTTCTCTTGCCATGGAACTAACATTCTAGTAGGGGAGATGGAACGCAAGCATGCACATATTTATTACACTGATAAGTTCCATGAAGAAACAAAGCAAAGCAAGAGGTCAGAGGGCTCAGTGTAAGGAGCGGCTACTTAGAACCACTTACCTTATTTTATTACTTGCGTTTCTGAAAAACGGTAAAGCCAGCAAGAAACACACGTAGGCAGGCAGAAGGGAAATACGTAGACACACGCAGATGCCTTTTATGTCTGATTTGCCCTCTGCCTAATATGGGAGTGGAGAAAGAACTCTCCTTGTTCCTGCTGAACATAGACCACCACCCAACGACAGCCAAGGATGCTATTTAAATATTTTACAAATTGTTATGTGGGAACATTGTTTATGCATTCATAGGAATCGTTATGACTCCACGCAGAACGGGTTTTCTCATCTGGAGAAACAAAACTTTGATATAGGCTGCACCCCTCAACATACCCTCCCAGAGATGGATGGCTAAATTGGGAGGGGATGGCAAGAGAGCGTATGCAGGATGAACCTGCATTCGTTCATCACCATTTCCAGAAACACAGAGCAAATGGTTTGTCGTTGATACTGAACCAATAAATGACAACACTTTCGGAACTGCCCACGTGTCCGTGGTTGGAATGTGGCGGCCTCATTCTTCGCATGTCACTGAGTCTCCTATCATGGGGTCGTCAAATAAACCAGCAGACATGCAAAACCAGAGTCCCGCTCCTGCGGCACATAAGGAACCCTAAGCCATGTCAAGTCCTTACCACGGTGTCTGGTAGAAAATCGATTTTAGCTCTGATGACGATTATTACCATTATCTTCTTTGTTACACAGGAACCTGGATGCCTGACTATCTGAACAAAATTTTATCCTTTTTCCATCCCATCTATGTAATAACTAACCAAAGCCCTGACTCTTCTTAAAAACAAACAAAAACAAAGGAAAACAAAACAAAAAGAAACTAAACATAATCCTTGCCCTCCAATGGGAGATATGAGATGTGAGCTCAAAGTTCTAATCAGCCCCATAATTTCCAAATGTAGCCAAGTCAATCATCTCAGCAGACCCAGCAGGACAAATATTTGCAGACAAGCAGTTCAGGGGGCCTCCCCAGCAACTACTGTTTCAGAACACTCAAGTCACTTCCATGTTCCCAGGGCTCCACGATTCACAGGGGGCTGAGATATGTCTAGTTTTCAGGGTTTGGGATAAGACCTAATTTTACTGTCTGTTAAGAACCACAACCCTCTAATTTCATCACATTACATAATTGAACTGTATTGCTATTTTCTCAGCCTTCATGGTTACTAGTGTTTCAGAGAGATTGCTTAAATATACTTCTTTAATTAAAGAAGGCATTCTAAATCAAAAGTAGAACTATGGTTAATAAACGTAAATTCTCAGGGATGTCTTTTGGGAGGTTGTTAATTTTTTATTAACAATTTTTCATTGAAAAATAGTACAGAAATGTTATAAATATTCAAATGGCATGAATGGGGATACAGGAGAAGTCCCTCTTGCTACAGACGTCTATCGTCAAACTTCTCCTGAGTTTAGTGGGACATTTTCTAAGAGATTAACATACTTAGATACGTGGATTTAAAATATATGTACACCAATGACAATGAACTGTACACACAGTTATACTATATATATGTATATGTAGGTATATCTATAATATATATATACACACACATATACGTACATGCACACAGTCATGCGCTGCATGACGTTTTAGTCATCAATTAACTGCATGTACAACGATGGTCCCATAAGATTATACCATTGTATTTTTACTGTACATTTTCTATGTTTAGATACGTTTAGACACACAGGTATTTACCATTGTGTTACAGTTACCTATAGTTTTAGAACAGTCACATGCTGTATAGATTTGCAGCCTAGAGCAATAGGCTATACCATACAGTCTAGGTGTGGAGTAGGCTATACTACCTAGGTTTGTATACTCCATGATGTTTGCAAAATGACCATATTGCCTAATGACACATTTCTCAGAGTGTACCCCTGTCATTAAGCAATGCATGACAGTAGATAGATAGATTAGATAGATGGATAGATGGATGGATAGATGAATGGATGGATGGATGGATGGATGGATGGATGGATGGATGGATGGATGGATGAGTGGGTGGGTGGGTGGATGGATGGATGAGTGGGTGGGTGGATGGGTGGATGGATGGATGAGTGGGTGGGTGGGTGGATGGATGGATGGATGGATGGATGGATGGATGGATGAGTGGGTGGGTAGGTGGATGGATGAGTGGGTGGGTAGATGGATGAGTAGGTGGCTAGGTAGGTAGGTGGGTGGGTGGATGAGTGGGTGGGTGGATGGATGAGTGGGTGGGTGGATGGATGAGTGGGTGGGTGGGTGGATGGATGAGTGGGTGTGGGTGGGTGGGATGGATGAGTGGGTGGGTGGGTGGGTGGGTGGGTGGGGATGGATGGGTAGGTGGGTGGATGGATGGGTAGGTGGGTGATGGGTGGGTGGGTGGGATGGGTGGGTGGGTGGGTGGGATGGGTGGGTGGGTGGGTGGGTGGGTGGGTGGATAGATGGGTGGGTGGGTGGGTGGGTGGGTGGATAGATGGATGAGTGGGTGGGTGGATGGATGAGTGGGTGGGTGGATGGATGAGTGGGTGGGTGGATGGATGGATGAGTGGGTGGGTGGGTGGGTGGATGGATGAGTGGGTGGGTGGGTGGATGGATGAGTGGGTGGGTGGGTGAGTGGATGGATGAGTGGGTGGGTGGATGGATGGATGAGTGGGTGGGTGGGTGGATGGATGGATGAGTGGGTGGGTGGGTGGATGGATGGATGGGATGGATGGATGGATGGATGGATGAGTGGGTGGGTAGGTGGATGGATGAGTGGGTGGGTAGATGGATGAGTAGGTGGCTAGGTAGGGGTGGGTGGGTGGATGGATGATGGATGGATGAGTGGGTGGGTGGATGGATGAGTGGGTGGGTGGGTGGATGGATGATGTGGGTGGGTGGGTGGATGGGAGTGGGTGGATGGTGGGTGGGTGGGTGGGTGGGATGGATGGATGAGTGGGTGGGTGGGTGGGTGGATGGATGGTGGGTGGGTGGGATGATGGATGGGTGGGTGGGTGGGTGGATGGGAGTGGGTGGGTGGATGGATGGTGGGTGGGTGGGTGGATGGATGGTGGGTGGGTGGGTGGGTGGATGGATGAGTGGGTGGGTGGGTGGGTGGATGGGGGGTGGGTGGGTGGGTGGTGGATGGGTGGGTGGGTGGATGGATGAGTGGGTGGGTGGATGGATGAGTGGGTGGGTGGGTGGATGGATGGATGAGTGGGTGGGTGGGTGGATGGTGGGTGGGTGGGTGGGTGAGTGGATGGATGAGTGGGTGGGTGGATGGATGGATGAGTGGGTGGGTGGGTGGGTGGGTGGGTGGGTGGGTGGGTGGGTGGATGGATGGATGAGTGGGTGGGTGGGTGGATGGGAGTGGGTGGGTGGGTGGTGGATGGATGGTGAGTGGGTGGGTAGGTGGGTGTGTGGTGTGGGTGGGTGGGTGGTGGTGGGTGGATGGATGGTGGGTGGTGGGTGAGTGGGTGGGTGGATGGACGGATGGTGGGTGGATGGGTGGTGGATGGATGGATGGATGGATGGATGAGTTGGTGGGTGGATGGGTGGGTGGGTGGATGGGTGGGTGGGTGGGTGGATGATGGGTGGGTGGGTGGTGGATGAGTGGGTGGGTGGATGAGTGGGTGGGTGGGTGGATAGATGGACGGATGGATGGAGGGATAGATAGATAGATAGATAGATAGACAGACAGACAGACAGACAGACAGACAGACATTCCTCAACTTATGATGGGGTTACATTCCAATAAAACTTATTGTAAGTTGAAAATATCATAATTGAAAATGCATTCTACACTCTACCTAGTGAACATCAGAACTTAGCCTAGCCTACTGTAAGCATGCCCAGGGTGCCTCCATTAGCCTAAGTTTGGCAAAATCATCTATAGTGTTGAATGTCTCATGTACTTTATTGAAAACTGCACTGAAGGTGAAAAACAGAATTGGTGCCATGGGTGGCCCAAGTATGGTTTTCACTGGGTGCTTATCACTTTTGCACCATTGTAAAATAATTGTAAAGTGAACCACCGTAAGCTAAGACCATCCGTATAAATATACACATAAAAACATATCTTGGGAATGTGTCGATGTAAAGAATTTATAGATCCGCTGCATTCTTTTTTCTACACATACTAATCCATTGTGTGCTAGTATTTGAGCAAAATCTGCTCGACTGGTGCCCCCCTGATGGACACAGAGGTGGTTTCCAATTTTTGATACCATAACAAGTGCTTCAGGAAACTGCCATGTCCACACAACTCAACACACACATGTATGTGTAGGACAAATTCCTAAAAAAGGAATTGCCAAGTCAAAAGAGATGCAATTTGTATAGAACTTGTGAAACTGACATTCAGAAAGATTTTACCCACGTTTATATCCACTGACAGTGTCTTAAAGTCCTTGTTTTCTTTCTTTTTGATCTTTATAATTCTGATGAACACAGTATTTCATTAAGTCTGAGTGGTATTGAACATTTTTTCACATACATATCTTTGAATTTTTGTTTTTAAATTTAACATCTGCTCAAATCCTTTGTGCATTTCCCTGTTGCTTTGTTAGTCTTGTTTTTATTGTTTATTAGGAAATTGATTTGTAAGGAAAATCCCTCGATCCATTTGGAATTTGTTTTAACATGAAATAAAGATCCAGCTTTATATTTTCCTGTATGGTTTCTAAAATCACACTATTTATTAAATGATTCATCCAGTACCTGTTGGCATAAATGCCATTGGTAAAATATACTAAGTTTATTTGTGTTTTTAGGCTTATTTTTTTGGACTATCCACTTGCCTTTATTAATCTGTCTGCCTTCTCATGCACCAGTTCCTAAATGCTTTAAACACAATAGCTTATGACATATTTTAATATCTGGTAGGGCTATTTTCTTGCTATTGCTTCTTTATTTTCAGGAATATACTAATACCTCATATTTCAGTAAGAACCACTTCAGTTAGCACATTTTTAAAGGTAACCTTTCAGTTTGCAGAAAGAAAAGAAATGAAGAGAAAAACAAGAGAAAGAAAAAAAAGACTCACAGAAGACTATCAAAAGGTGCTACCAGACTTTGGGACAACATTCCTCCTAAAGATTAAAAGTAACACTTATCAGTCAATTATGCTGCTGACGACCCACATTGGTAATTCTCTGAGACTATGATAACTGGCAAATGTGTCATCACGGACATCGGGATGACTCTGAGTCAGAACACGGCCCCAGCGACCTCAGGATAGCTTCCTTTACAACAGCTGCATCCCTAAGTGACGTGTGGTTTGAGTTCACAGTAATCACTCTGGGTGACAGCCTTGGCTCCAGGCATCCAATGAGGCTGGCCTCCAACAATGATCGGTCTTCTCCTTTCTGGTCACTGTGATTGGGTTCACACTTATTGATGAATGTCGGGAATTTTCCAGGAGCAACAAGAAAAGAACTACCCCCTCCCTCCCAGCTTCCTCACTCCTGACTTGACTTGGGAGAGTGTGAGATTTGATCTACTGCACCATGAAGAGGCTGAGCATGAAGTCAGCCCATGGGAAGGGAGAAAAATCAAGTCCTACTCGCATTGGGGCCATGGATTCAACCATTCCTGAAGCAAGTCTATGCCTGTCTTTTAGTTACAGGAGACATCCAGTTCTCTGCTAGTCCACTTTTTAAATGTTTTAGTCATCTCAAGTTAGAATTTTTCTTCTATTTTTCATTTATTTTTATTTTCTTTTATTATATTTTTAATATTTGTATTTCATTGTGGTAGGAACTGTTAACGTGAGATCTATGCCTTCAACACATTTTTAGGTGCGCAGTAGAGTATTGTTGACTATAGACACAGTGCTGTGCCATGGATATCTAGAGCTTATGTGTTTTGCATAACAGAGACTTCATGCCCATTGAACAGGAGCTCCTCATTCTCCCACTCCCTGCCTTTGGCAACCAACACACTACTCTCTGCTTCTATGAGTTTAACCATTTTCTGACACCATCAGCTGAAAGCATCCGTTTAGGTGTAGAGAGTAAGTGTGGTTTCTTGCCGTCTTTACAACTTCTGAGCCTTTTTACACAAGTTCCCATTTTACAGTGAAGTGGGAACAACACGAAATGTTCATTGACTAGGGTAGTTCCACTCTGGCAAGAACACTTGGTGTAACTCTTCACGTAAAACCATCTCTCGGAGCTGCCTCTCTTCTTTCCAGCAAGAGGACCAGGAATATGAGGAGGAACATGGTCTACATGAGAATCATAGCAGAAGGAGGGACGTGTCCAGGTGCCTCTTGGACACACGCACTGTCTGTTCTCAGGTTGTCTGAGCCAGCGTGGGGTTCCATCATCACAGGTGCATCTTCTGCAGAAGCCAGTGGCTGGGGTCCCCTGGGGTTTCATTTGTGTTATGGGATCCTCAAAGTCTGGTTAAGACTTCCACTGGCCTGACTGCCCCCTGTCCCCACGCCCCGGTACTCTGCCCTGCAATCATAACCAACAATGTGCTTATTTTATTTAACAAATGTTTATATAACCCTTGTCACGTGCCAAAAAAGCTTCAAACATCCACTTGTTTTTTCTCATATGAGGTAAATACCAACTTTGATTCATTCCTGAAACCCTGTTGCTAAATGAAATGTCGTTGAAAATATATGTATGTGTATGTATATTATTCATGTTAGTAGGAAAGATTATGACGTTTTCCATTTCCAATAGGCAGCTCCCTAGACATTAGAAACATAAGCTACACCTGCATTCTCCTTTAGAGCAATGTATATTAATGCCATCAAGCCCCAGTAATTCACAGCAAGCAAGGAGAGGATCCATTGCAAAGCTAGGATTTAAATTAAGAAGAAAGATCTGAGGCGGGTGGATCATGAGGTCAGGAGTTCGAGACCAGTCTGACCAACATGGTGAAACCCCGTCTCTACTAAAAATACAAAAATCAACCAGGCATGGTGGCGCACACCTGTAATCCCAGCTACTCAGGAGGCTGAGGCAGAAGAATTGCTTGAACCCGGGAGGTGGAGGTGGCAGTGAGCCGAGATCATGCCACTGCACTCCAGCCTGGGGAACAGAGCGATACTCCATCTCAAAAAAAAAAAAAAAAGAAAAGAAAAAAGCTGCAGACAAGGGTAGCTAGCATTGCAAGGAGAATTTTGAAGACTTCTGAAAGACATCTTTGCAAGCAGCTTAGAACCGTCTATTTCCATACAGTTTATTAATAAGTTAATTAGGATATATACAGGTTATGTTAGTTTTCTAGCCTTGGCATAACAAATTCCCACAAACTGGGTGGCATAAAACAAAAGAAACTGATTTTCTCACAGTTCAGAAGGCTAGAAATCAGAAATCACTATCTCGCAAGGCCATGCTTCCTCCAGGGCTCTAGGGAAGAATCCTCCAGCTGCTGCCTCCGCTTCTGGTGGTGACCAGCACACCTTGGCATTCCTCACCTGGTACAGCATCACTGCTGGCTCTGCCTCCATGATTACACAGCTCCCTTCCAGCGTCTGTGTCTTCATGGGGCCTTCCTTTTAAAATATTTTCTAGTGACGGGGTCTCACTCTGTTGCCCAGCCCGGAGTGAAGTGGTTCAGTCAGAGGTCCCTGCAGCCTCCAACTCCTGGGCTTAAGTGATCCTCCTGCCTCGGCCTCCCAAGGTGCTGGGATTACAGGAGTGAGCCACGGTGCCTGGCCACGTGGCTTTCTCAAAGGAATACTGGACCTTGGGTTTAGGGGTCACCCTAAGTGTGACCTCATCTGAAGCTAATTAAATCTGCAGAGAAGGTCACATCCACAGGTGCAAGGGCTGAGGGCATTTTTGGGAGCACAGTTGAACCTACGACCCTGGTCATTTCAGTGGGTTATCTGCAAACTTCAGTGGGCAGCCTTTCATGGATGCCATTTACACCCAAACACAGTGCACAATTAAAATTTGTTCTACAGGATGTTCTCCAACTAGAAAGTGTGAGATGAGTAAATTGCTTAAACCTGTAATGCTGAAATAGCACTTCTCATAGTGTGCTTTTGGAGTGAAAAATCAATACTCTGCTAAAAGAGTCTTGTCTGAAAACTGGTATAACTTTGCAAGAGCTGTTATGAAAAGAAGTTTTACCCCGTGTTACAGATTAAGTTCTCTGCAGCACAGAGAGGTTGAGTAGCTTGCTCCAGGTCACACAGCTAGCAGGCGGCTGACTCCAGGAGCTCTGCTCTTACGCACTATGCTATGCTGTTACTTTTGGTCACTGGAGGGTCTCTGCTGGCAAATGTGACAATTTGTGCCCTATTTCCCGTCTCTTTATAGGGCATGTGGATCTGAGTACATGGATACCACTAGGCTGCAGAGTAGAGTCAGCCTCTGCTGATAAGAATTTAGATCTGGCTTCAATAAACCCTGAGTATTTAGTTGTTGCTTAATCACCCCTGTGGGACAATTTCCTTCCAGAACTCAGATTACTCAGAGTGGAAGCCTGGCCTTGGGGTTCCTGCCTATCTCCCTCTCCCAGTTTAGGGTCTCTGCCCCATCGGGGCAGGGAAGATACCTGCTTCACTCGGTGCCGGAGGCAGTCCGCAGCACTCTCCTCCCTTCTCTCTCTCCACAGTCCCTCAGGCCTGAATTTATGTCTGCAGAGCTGGAGTTTGATCTTCGCCCATCCTGTTCTCCTCCTCCCTGCTCTTAGAGTACAATAAAATCTATTAATGTAATCTGCTAGGTCTCCCTTATGGTCTATTAAAAAGGGAAGGGCTAGGAAGATTTTTCAAGAGATCCTCCTCTCAGTCACGCCATAAAATCTGGCTTTCAAGTCAACTTCCCCGCTGAGGATGAAAATCCCATATTGGATCTTAGGACCTGGGTCATGGCCTGTTCTTTTTCTCTTCAACTTCCTGCTGTAGAACCAGCTCTCCAACATCACAGAGGAGCCTGCTGAAACTCGCAAAGCTCCCACCTGAATTTGACACATGCCTCTCCGGCTCACACGTCACATGTGACCTCACCTAACATCAAGGTGGGTGGGGACGTTAACTCTCCCATCCCTCCCCACCCAGGCAAATGGATGTATTGGACTGGCCAAGAAGAAAGTGGTTTACTCAGAAATGCAGAAGGGAAAGCACATTTAAGTATTTCAACAAATGACCTCCTTTCTCATTTTACAAACAAGAAAACAGATTGTTTAAAAAGCTTCCAAAAACTGGATATTTCCTTAGCTCACCTGAGTAGACTGCCGGACATGTGAAAGAAAGGAGCACCTCTGAAATTTTACATCACTCGCTGGGTGAGGTGATTGGTGAGGATTGTATCACCATTTCCTCCAGACACACAGTGAAACTCACTTCCTGATATGGTGTGGCTGTGTCCCCACCCAAATCTCATCTTGAATTGTAGCTCCCATAATTCCCACGTGTTTTAGGAGGTCCCGGTGGGAGATAAGTGAATCATGGGGGTGGTTCCCCCGTAATGTTCTCGTGGTAGTGAATAAGTCTCACGAGATCTGATGGTTTTGTAAGGGGAAACTCCTCTGGCTTGGTTCTCATTCTTTCTTGCCTGATACCACGTAAGATGTGCCTTTATTCCTCCTTTGCCTTCTGCCATGATTGTGAGGCCTCCCCAGTCATGTGGAACTATGGGTCCATTAAACCTCTTTTTCTTTACAAATTACTCAGTCTCAGGTATGACTTTATCAGCAGCATGAAAATGGACTAATACACTTCCCTACTCCCTTTGACTCTGGGTGTGGTAACGTGTCTTGCTTTGGCCAATGAACTGTGAGCTGAAGGCCTGTTTGTCACCTTTGGTGGAAGCTAGAAGGGATAAAGCTGTGTTATGTCATCTTTTCCTTCACCCCTGTGACTGTAAATGTTCTAGGAGGTGCCTGCTCCATTAACCTGTGCCCTTGCTGAGGACAATCTAAACAAGACCTTGGCAAGTCTTTAATGTGTGAGGGAAGTAAACATTGTCGGCCTCAAAACATGAAGGTCTTCAGGTTGCTTGTTCCCGCAACCTAACGTGGACAAATTGCGTTTTAGAGAAAACCTCTGGCTCTCTTTCCTGTTAGGATATAAACATACAAACGAAAAGCTGGAATCAGAATCTGTGGATGTTTACCCAGCTCTGATTACATGAGACAAATTGACCTGGTTGTCATGAGAAAGATTAATTGAGTAGAACAGAGATAATTCTCCAGATTCTACAGCAAGCACTGGATGAAAAGAGAGCGGGCACATCTTATTTTTGACAAAGCTAATAATTATTCCATACTGGTATTTTTTTCTATATTTATGCACTAAAAAACCCTGAAAGAGCAACTTGTGGATTTTTTAACTTCAGGAGCTAAAGGTGAGAATTAATTCCTCTGCCTTCACAACTGTAAAATGGGATTTGTCTAACAAGGGATGAATAACTGTGTCCCTCTCTCTGACTGCCCCTCTGAAGTGTATTCCGTATTTCCCAGCCTCTTGATTGGCAGCCCACTCCTGGGCTGCTCCTCTGTTGACATTGCGTCTTGGCACTTAGCAGTCCACGTGCTCTAATGCCATGATTTGTCAGAAGCCAGCTGTTCCACTCTGCACAACACTTAAGCAACCGTTTCACAGCCATTACCAGTCTGCAGTAATGACACTGGGTGAAAGCTAAGTGCTAAACTGGTTGTAAAACTACAAAGAACAACAGGGGAGGTGAAGACAGACACTTTGATAAACAAGAAGGGACAGCTTGTACCTTCTGATCGACCGGTTTAAATCTCCACTCCGCTTTCCTCTCACCACTTCAGTTCACTTGGTGTTCAGCAGATATGGCAGATTGTATTTCCAGAGATGACCACAACAGTATCTATCTCCTATCCCTTGTGCCCTTCCTCCTAACAAGCAGGAGCAGGAGGAAAGCTTGTGCTTGAGGTAGAAGTCAGGCTATGAGGCTGTGAGTTCCACTGTGAGAGAAAGATCAGCCTCCACCATCCTCTTGTGATGTTTGGAGCTCAGAGCCACCACTTAAGAAATCTAAGGCTGCCATATTGTGAGGAAGCCCCATCACACCACAAAGTAGTGCCATGAGTCAGTCTGAAGCCCCAGAAGGGGTCCCAGGCAAGAGCCAACCTCAACCATCATACATGTCTGGAGTGGACCTTCAGAGGATCCCAAGCTTCAGGGGTCTGCCAGCTCCTCCAAGACTTCCTGGCTGAGGCCGCAGCCATGGTGGAGTAGAGGCATCCACCCACTCTTGTCCTTCCCAGTTCCTGACCCACAGCATCCAGGAGCATAAGAAAATGGTGGTTGTTTAGAGCATTCAGTTTGGGTGCTTTGTTATGCAGTGAGCAAAAGTGGAACAACAGTGTTCTGAAGTGAAACTGGAAAATCACTGCCTGCCTGCCCTGGGTGTGCTCAGAGGCCAGGCTGGGCTCGGGAAGGCGTGTCTGTCTCTTGGGAGTCATTAAATGGCAGCTCAGAGGCTGAGTGTGTCCTACAAATATTTTCCCTAATGTAATTTTACTCCATTTTGATCATTTGAGCCAATCATTTAATTAAGACATTTGCTTTTAAAAAATCCAGATTTTTGGCTTGTCTTGGAACATAACACAATAATACTTGACCTATCTACTTCAGTATAGCGCCAATCGGCTGGGGCTGCCACCTGTAAACAGTGCATGATTTCTTCCATCTGTGCCAGTTCCCACGATTCCCTGGGGCACCTCCAAGTACAAACCCCTCTCTTCTACACGCTCTGCCTAATTCACTTCGTTGTATTACCTGCCTGTCTCCCTGAAGGTCATAGAGTTGGGAACCTCTGCTTCTGCCCTTAGAATTCACCAAGGGTCGAAAGTGCTAATGCCTGAGTAACCACAGATTTTAATACATTGATTATCACCCCCTGATATTAAAAATAATAAAGATAACTCAACATCCTCTGTTATTTTGGTTGCAGTGAGGGATATATCACTGGGAATATGGCAAGTAGCATATACAGGCAGAAATAAAGGTAAGTCCTCTTCTGACCAGAAAGGCCTTGTACATAGGCGAGGGAAGGGTTTCTCTTGCTCTAAGTTCCTTCCTACAACATCAGGAAAGAGTATATGTGTTGGGCCTGAGAGTAAATAAATAAGTTGTGTTCAAGAAGAAATATCACCAAGAAATGAAGGAGGTATATCCATGTGCTATCTGGACAAGTCCAAGTCAAGCCATAAATACACTGTATGTAGAACCGCAATTGAAGGATTGAGCTTGCAACAAGAAAGTAACTTTATAACTGTTTTCTTCCATATTAAAATCTATCTAACATATTGTCTACCTATGCATTTGTGTCTATTATCTATGATCAACCTATTATCTATATATGTAGCTACCTACCTATTATCTATGTACCTAACATCTGTTTATATCCATTATCTATTATCCAGCTATATATCTATCATCTACTTATCTACCTAGCATCTATCCATCTACCTACCTAATATCTACCTACCTAGCATCTATTTATATTCATATCTATTATATCTCTATGTTGTCATCTATTATCTCTCTGTCATCTACCTATCCATGTAGCATCTACCTACCTATTGTCTACCAATCTATCTATCGTCTATCTGTTCACATTATCTATATTATTTATTCTCTATGATTTATCTGTCATCTACCTAGCTACATAGCATCTATCTACCTACCTACTTACCTTATATCTATCCACCTAGTATTTATCTGTTTACATCGATTGTCTATTATCTACCTACATTATCATCTATTATCTGTCATTTACCTATCTACCTAGCATCTATCTAGCTACATACCTACCTATTACTGATCTATCTAGCATCTACCTATTGGTTTACATCCATTATCTATTATCTGTCTATATTACCTATCATCTATCTATCTGTCAATTGATCATAGCTAGTGACTCACTGTTCTCCAAGTATAAAGTGTCACCTTTTGATCCTGGCATTTAAGGTCATCCACAGTCTAGATCCAGCAACTACAACATACATGCCCCAAATCCAAGTCTCTGGTGACAAGAAAGGTCATGCTACCATCTGAGCCCCAGCCTTGCTGGTCTGACAGCATCCGCCCAAGCAGCTTCAGTTCCTCAACCTTTCAGGGCCAGGCTCTTCCCCTTTTGAGACCCCGAGAGTGTCTCATGTTTGCTCCCAAATCCACCTGAGTCACTGCTTGTGGCTCATCCGTCATGCTCCCTGCTGGTCACTCTCACCACTGCTGCCCTGATGCCAAGCTCTCCACTCTGCCCCAGTGGCCGCACGAGTCCACCCTGGAGCCACCAGGCTTTGCACCTGTGCTGCAGCTGCTACGCTCATCTTTCCCCTACCCCTTCCTTTCTGCTGTGTGCATGTCTGTGCACTGACAGTTCTGTGGTTTCCATATGGAACACCTTCCCCATGATAGGCACTCTTTTAGGAAAGATTCAAGAAGAAACTACCACACTGTCACTTAGAAACACTGTTCGTCTGTGCCTTCACGCAATGAGGCTGACTTGGTGGTGGGATGGAAAATGTTTTGCAGCTGGCAGGGAGAGGGAGCGTGGCTACAAGACTGATTTGCAACACCTGCCAATTTCCATGGTGTAAATGTTCCCACCATGACTGTTTTCAAGTTCCCAACATAGCACCATTAAATGTGTCATTGGGAAGAGATGCACACATTGGGTTCCCCCGAGCTCCAGCACCACAAGCACTCATCTTCCTTTTATCCCTAAATGCATCACTCTAGAAAGCTCATCTATTCCACAGTCCTCTTCCATTTTCCAGTTCACTGGACATGCTATTTATGTGTCATCATGATCACAGATACAACTCAAATTCTTTACCCCTGAGGATCCTCAACCACTAAGTAAGTTAATGCCAGTGGACTTGATGGGAGAAAAGTCACTTCCCCATGTTTTCCATACGTCCAAAAGCCAGTGTCCATCTCAAAGGAAACTCTCCAAGCTTTCTTGCCGGGTCTCTCCACAAATCTTTGATTACCCTTTAATCAACACTATCTCATTGGTCTTTCCTCAAAATGCTAGATATAGTCCCAGTTTCTCCTCAACTAGGTATGTGTCAGAATTTCTGTCTGCTCCATACCCCCCTCTGTGTGAGTATGTCCCTTCCACAGTTTCTATTCCTTAAAACAGTGGTGTTCATGGCTCACCCTGCATCATCGCACCACTCTTTGGCCAAACCAAGCCAGGGTCAGACACCTTATCTTAGGACTGCCCTTTCTCATCTGGCTTGTAGCCTATGGACTATGATGACAGCTCAAAATGTTTAATCAGATTTTGTTTCTCTCAATAATTTGAACCAAAGGTACTAAGTAACGGAGCCAGGTGGTGCTGGGTTTCGACATGGAAAATTCATGCAAGCGTGACCTAGGATGGCCGGCCATCTGCAAGTGGAAGAGAAAGGTGGTCGAGAGAGAAGCATGGAGCAGAGACACTGAGAGAGAAAGAAAAAGGTGACCCTTGATTCCCGAGGGCATCACAGTTGCTTACTGTGGTTCCAAGAGGCCTCACGGTATAGTACTTTACGTTCATGAACAGCTATGTGATTTTCTGCCTTCTTTAGACAACCCTCTTCTGAATCTTGTCCACCTGTAACCACCTTCTCTCTACTGTCACCTCTTACACAGAGACCTATAACATGGGACCATTTGTTGAATTGGATGTTTTCCAGCCAGTGACTGTCCTTTATTGGGAAGAAAATCCTGGAGACCTGCTTTCAGGGGGAATCACATGAGCTGCTGCAGGAGGGAGGCCAAAGGCTTAGGCACACCAGGTGGGTCAGACTTGAGTCCAGCTTCCTACAACTTCTCAAAGAGGTGGACTCCAGCTAGAGCAGATTCTCTTTCATCAGGCCACAAAATATTTCTGAAATGCTGACGGCCTGGTCTCCCTTGGTGCTTTCTCCCTGTTTTTTGCTGGAGTTCCAGTTGCTTGCATAATTCTCTCCTCTAGCCCTACTGTGGCCTAAAACCTCCAGCCCTCCAAAGAACAAATTCTCCCAGCTACTTTAGTGTCTCTCTGTCCTTCCCAGACACCAAATATCCTGCCAATGCTTAGGCTGTCAGTGAAAACAATGACAATAATAGGATTGTAACACATTGCTAAATTGATTGCAATGCCTTGATTCCCACTTTGGAAAAGGAAGCTGATTGCACAGAATTTAGTCTCCTTTTTATTAGTACTCAACAGCCCGATGGTATCCACATACAGCTAGCTCCATAACACTGGTGTTGAATGCATGGAAATGTACTCAGCCTACAACGGAAGAGACTTGAATTCAAGACTACCCCACTGAAAAAGTAGGTCTGTTTCAGGCAGTACCTTTCACGGAACAAGCCTCAGGTGCAATGAAAGTTGGGTCTACAGACATAGAATTACCCTGGGATGACCCTGCTTGAGCAGTTGGATTATCTCCGGCTTTATGAACTATACGCGTTAAAATAGCTAGGGAAGCACCACACATTTATTTCAAAGCGTTTCATGTATAAAATGACATTCGAAAGTCATCAGAAGAAGAAAAATCTTTTTGGACCTTCTAAAACTTATTTTGTAGATCATATTTTGTTGTTGGTATTTCAAACTAATTGTCAGGGAAAGGTAAGTGTGATATGCTTGTCAATGTCCAGGCCTTTTAAAGTTCTCAGTGTGACTCTGCTCATTCACCACATATCCTTTTATAACCCAAATAAAATAAAAAACAAAAAGTAAGAATAAAGAAAAAACTCATTGATATATATTAGTTGGTGCAAAAGTAGTTATGGTTTTCGCCACTACTTTTCATGGAGAAAACCACAATCGCTTTAGAACCAACCTAATATTTAAGTACACAGATTTTCAGATGTTATGGCTTTCATTGTCTGTGTCTCTCTCTGTAGATAATTTAGGTACAAATATAGAAATGTCTAAGAAAGCTGGATATACACATCAAATTTGATATTCTTGGGTGACTGGGTTACAGGGGATTTACATGTTCTGACTTACGGTTTTTCCATGAACATTTTCTGTCATGAATGTACATGAACTAGACACCAAGGCAAAGCATGGAACAGGCCACAGGGTGCTCCAGACTCCCTTTGCCTTCACTGCACGAGTATCAAGGTTGCTTTAATTCAGTCCCGAGGCAGGTGCAAAGCTTCGGGAAGAACAGTCAAGCTCTGTTCTGTTTCATTCTCTAACACAAACATTCCACTGCTGCTCATCTCACCCAGCAGCTGTCCGTGCAGCAACATTAGAGACAAAGGTGCTGTTTCTGCCTCTGCCACCACCTGCCCACCTGGCACCTGGATCGGCACTGAGCAGAGGCAGGTCCCGAAGACTCTGCTCCATGGGTCCAAGCTGAGCGCAAATCCCAGCACGTCTCTCACCAGAACACTGGTTCTTTTCATGTCTTCCCTTGGCAATGGGGTGGAGCTTTATTTTCCCCCCAGAAGTGTTTTCGTGAGAAGCAGAGGGTTGTCTCTGTGGTGATTGAAAATGGTAGAAAAAAACCTCAAATACTAATATAGTAGGTTGCCTTCCTTTTAAAGCAGTGAATAGAAATAACTTTGCAATTTTACTTGAAGCTTTTTTATAGCTGGTGGTCCAATAACCTAGTTACCTTATTTGCATACACCTGGGAAATCCAGTGTCCAAAATGATAGCCCCTGGTAATGGAAATCTATTTAAATTTCAATTAGTTAAAATAAAATGAGGTAAATTCAGTTCCTTGGCTGTGCAGTAACATTTTAAGAACACGCAGCCACATGTGGATGGGGGTTCCCACATTGGACGGCGACGTTAGAGAACACTGCCATTGCCATAGAAAATTCTATGAGCGAGAAATGCTCCAGAATAATTTTGACAAAACTTTGTATCCCCAGGCACATTTTAAAGTTGACATTTAAAATTTTCCCTCCTAAGCTGCAAAGGTTGAAATTTTCAGTATATTGTAACTATTGACATTTTAAAATTAAACTGTTATATCCTTCTTTTAAAAGTATTCACTGGAATCTAAATACCATGGTGATTTGATACTCACCATTATTCACTTTTAAAGAAATACACAGACAACCTCTTCCTTACCAGAGTTAAGTTTTATAGCGGTTTACTTTTTTTAGCTTCCATTTTTATTTTACTTATTCCACAGAATTTTGCTCTAATGTGTTCTATTTTTACGTTCAAATGTCTTTAATTGATTACTCTGTCATACTTCTCAGCAGCAAAAATATGCATATAGATTCAAATTTATTTTTTTATCTGTGCACACAGGCTCTAAATGTTCACTCCTAAATACAGAGAGTATAATGGTGGCTGCCAGGGTCTGGGAAATGAGAGAAATGAGGAGATGTGTTTAAGGGGACAAGAGGTACAAACTTTCAGTTACAAGATGAACAAGTTATGGCCGGGTGCCATGGCTCACACCTGTAATCCCAACAACTTGGGAAGCTGAAACGGGAAAATCACTGGAGCCCAGGAGTTCAAGACTAGCCTGGGCAACATATGAAGCCCTGTCTCTACAAAAAATTAGAAAATTCGTCAGGTGTGGTAAGGCACACTTGTAGTCCCAGCTACTTGGGAGGCTGAGACAGGAGGACTGCCTGAGCCTTGGAGATGGAGGCTGCAGTGAGCTGTGATCACACCATTGCACTCCAGCCTGAGAAACAGAGCGAGACCTTGACTCAAAAACAAAACAAAACAAAAGCATGGATAAGCGATGGTTCTAACATTGAGCACGGGTGGTGATAGATGGGTAAATCTGATTGTGACAATGATTACACAACATATGCATATATCAAATCATCACATTGTACACCCTGGATAGGTACAATCTATTTGTCAACTAAATATTTTAAAATAAATAACGTTCTACGTTGAGATTTCATTAAAAATATATTCAGTATACACACAAGCAAAAAGACAGTAAAACCAACTATATATTTTAAAGAACAATTACTCAACATAATACAATGAAATGTTTATCAGAAATGAATTGCTATCAGGAATTACATAGTCAGGGTGGTGTATATGCTGAAGTAACAACCCCAACTCTTGCTGACTTAACTAAGATGCATCATTTGCTCAAATGTGATGTTTATGTGGACAGGCAAGAATCCAGACTGATGGAACCCAGTTTAGGATGTTGCCTTCACTACACACTGCTTTGGAATTTCCCGACCAAATGAAGAGACAGCATGAACGATCACATTCTGGCTCAGAAATGTTTCTACATGGAAGTGACACACACCATTTGGGCCAAAGCAAGTCACATGGCCACAGCCTACTTCATGTGGTCAGGGAAGGGTCCCAGTCCTGTGGGTTTCATCTGGACAGAAAAACTAAAGTGGCTCTAGAATATTTCAAGTAGAGAGTGTTTAAAATGAGGAATTAGAAACCACGGGCGAGCAACGGGTAAGGATCAGGGGACTACAGCAGATTAGATCAGCTCAGTGGGTGATTTCAAGCATGGGCTCCCAAGCTGCTGGGAACGTCAGCAATCTCTGTGAAGCCACAGGAAACAGTGACTTCCTGTCTACCTTCCAAAGCCTCATGCCTCTCATTGGCAGACCGTAACCCAGGGCCACATGGGAAACAGTGACTTCCTGTCTACCTTCCAAAACCTCATGCCTCTCATTGGCAGACTGTAACCCAGGGCCACATGGGAAAAGGGAGTCTGGGAAAGTCAGGTGTAAGGTGCTCTTCTGAAATGCAGAAGAGAATGTAAAGGGAGTGTCAATGACTGACAACTGATGTTCCAGTGCTGAGGCATTCTCCCCTAAAGACACGGGTCCGTGGACTGGAGAAGTGTTGCATTTACTCCAAGAGCAAGACAGCATAGCCTCAACTCAATCCCTACATTTCAATGTTATAAATGTTGTCCTGAGAAATGTTGAATGGAGTGTACTTTGTCATAGTAATGGCACTCAATTATTGGAACTCCTATGACAAAAACTGTACTGGTAATCCATCATCAAGAGTGATGTTTCAAGATCTGACAATATGAACACGTTCTCCTCCTACTTTGTTGAATGCAAAGAATCAGAAATTACATAGATGCCAAAGGAGTTGATATCCAGTCATTCGAGTAATCCACTTTCTCAAAGACACCAGCATCCCTAAATGTCTTACAGGGCCGTCAGCCCATAAGGTTTTACAACCCAACGCAATCCACCTAGATGAGTGACAAAACAGCTTAATTTATAAAGTAGGTACAAAAGCAAATGTGGAGTTGAGTTCTTTAACTTGAGGTACTTTTCTTAGGCAGATCAATTTCAGGAAAGAGAATATACGGAAGTAGAGAACTCAGAAAACAGATACTCTTGAAACTATTTACGTCCATATATCCTTTGAATGGTTTTGCATAGCAACACCATTGGTCTTAAATGGCCTAATTTAAGATCTCTGCCATTAGCAAATTTCCTCAGGGGTCTGAAAGGAGACGAGAGGTCTGGGAGATGAACAATCACAGCATAACTCACCCACGCAAACGTGAAGACGCTGGTTATTTTCTCCAGCAGGTACAAAAGCCTGTGAGACTTATGCACATGTAATATCTTACCTGTGTGAGAAGTTTCATGAATTATTACCATCTAAGAGCATAGATGGTAAATCTCTATTTTAATTTCATTCCTCTTCACCTAACATAGATGTCATGATGTAACCTAGAATTCTTCTTGCTTCCTGAATCAGAAGTGTTTATTAAAAGTCCTTCTACCTTGGGCTCTATGCTGGAATACAACCTCGCCCCCAAAAAGTCAACTTGATAGAATCTTTAATATTAAGCCTGCCTTAAAATACTTCAATTTCTTTACAATATTTATCGATGTAAAAAGCACAAGCATACTCTTGCTTTCTGTCATGGGAATCTAATCTAAATCCAATCACCCAAGGAACATGTTCATGGAGAAAACTCCCTGGGAAAACAGGATAGCATGCACGTGGAATATAGCTGCTGGCCTCCAGTGAAAAGAGTACTGTTCAGGCGAAGGAGGGTTTGGATGGAAAACCAACAGCTGTTGAGGCCAGAACAATGTATGAATGTTAAAGGAAGGCATATTTTAATTCAACATGAAAAGTGTCACGCTAACAGCTCTATGGGCAACTACATAAAGTCTGTGGCAATATGTAGGTTTCTAGGAGTGGGCTCCACTCTTCATGGGTGGGCACCCAGCAAGACGTCCAGGGGTCTTTATGTACATCCTCTATGAAAACACTTAACATTTAACATGCATCTTCTTTGTTTCTGACTCTTGTTTTTTGTCGTTGTTGTTTGTTTTTGTTTTCTTTCTTTTCTTTTCTTTTTTTTTTCAGACAGGGTCTCACTCTGTCACCCAGGTTGGAGTGCAGTGGCGTGATCTCGGCTCACCACAACCTCCACTTCCCAGGCTCAAGCGATTCTCCTGCCTCAGCCTCCCGAGTAGCTGGGATTACAGGTGTGCACCACTACCACCCAGTTAATTTTTTTTTTGTATTTTTATTAGAGACAGGGTTTCACCATGTTGGCGATGCTGGTCTTGAACTCTTGACCTCAAATGATCCACCCACCTCAGCCTCCTAAAGTGCTGGGATTACAGGCATGAGCCACTGTGCCTGGCCAGCACTTGTTAATTGCTAGAGATATACCCGAAGACAAAATAGTCCTGGTTCATACTGTCACGGAGCTTATCACCCAGGTAGGAATAGATCAGGCAGGTGAAGTTAGCTTATGCTGTGGTAACAAATACCAGCTATAAAATAAACAACCAAAGTTTATCTCCCATTCAGGTACTTGCTCACCAAGGGTGGGTGACATCCTTCTTCAGGGAGAGTAAAGAGGGGCTCTACCACCGGGAATGCTGCCAGACACCTCCACTGGAGAAGATTAAACTCTCATGTTACTTATCCTGGTGTCTCCCTGTAAGCCACACGTCACCTTCACATTTATTTTTCCTTTCTTAGAGAAAATTATATGAGAATGTCTAGCTTCACAGTGATGAAGAAGTGTGAACTACTTCTCTGCCCAGTAGATATTAGTAAATGGTAGCAGCAGACTGCAGGGAGACAGGCATTAAACAGATAATTATAGGATGACAGATAACAGAGAGTGCAATGAAGGAAAAGTTAAAGGTACCATAAGAAAGTAAATTAGGGACTTAATTTGGTTTGCAGGATTCAGGGAACGCCTGAGAGGTGATACTTACGATGGGATATAAAAATGTGTCTGTAAGAGTCTATGACCTTACCATCCTGAGTCTAACCAGACTCTAACTACCCCTAACTTAGGATAAACAATCGGAACCACAACCAATATGAGAGCTATGCACAGATCCTTCAAATGCCTTGCCTGGAAGCCTAGGCTTTGAATCCTGCCTGACAGCAAGCACTGCTTTTCACTTGGCAACAGAGACCAATGCAGGTTCTCCAGAACGAATCTCATTCATGGAACACTAGGCATGGAATCTCAGCTGTTCTTCATAGCAGAGGGCTCAGAGTTTCTTCATGTCACACTAATAGTTTCACTGATTGAAAATCCAGAGCAGACAAGAATTGGGAGTCCCTGAGATAGTGCTGGAGTTCGAATAATTTATGGAGAGCAGTCTAGCACAACATAAGCTATTTAAAGCTGCATAATATACCCACAAACTCTTATTAAGGGCTGTGGTTTTCAACCCTATGAGACAGAAACCAGTTATCATTATGCATCACCGTGAAAGAAGATTAAAATTAAATCAATTTGTTTATCTCTGGGTTCTCTGCCCAATTAACATTTCAGAAAGAGAAACATTCTGTCCAGATAAGAAATCAACCCTCATCCAAATTGAGATATTAAAAATATAAATCTCAGGAGGTTTTCGGAAGTAAATTTAATTATCAAAAGGGCAGAAGACCAGTTAGGGCTCAGCTTATGAATTGTTGGTGCTGTGAGTTAGAGTCAGACGCTTCGGACACTATCCGTTTGAATTGAAGGAAGGTGAAGTTTCTATGCAAATTAATTCAGATCCTAAGTGGATTTATCTCCAGAAATAGAAATGCCACTTTATTTTAATGACTGCTGTATTTTCTAAAAACCTTCCTGAGAAACATTTTACAGTGAAACACTGAAATTTTGTATAGAATATACCATGTATAGATTAATTAATTCATAAAATTCATGAAGGACTTGGGCTTCAGCTAAATAAGGATTTTTCCAAAATTCCAGGTATTTGAGTGTGGATAATCCATCTCAGTTGATTTTCATCATTTCACCAGATCCAGGTCATATTTGGGTTCATGTGTTTCAAAAGTGGCAATGGATTTGCAAATTCTTCCATAGTAGATTGAAATGGATTTGGGGCACACTGTACTCTTAGTGAAGACCAGAGTTTTGCTGCAGACCAAGTTACCCAGCTCGAACACCATTCCCTCCTAGCAAGCAGTTTTCCTTCACATCAGGTTATTAAACAAATTATTTTACAGGTAGATAACCTATCAACAGAGGACAGATTCAGTCAGGGAGGTTGTGAACAAGCCCTGAGTCCCTGCACAGATTCTGGAACCTCATAGAAGGGTATAAATATCTGTACTCTTGCAGGAGGAAGACCCAGATTCAAGATCCAGAGATCTGGTATTTACCAGCTCTTCCTCCTTGGATCATAATGTCTCTGAACCTTGATTTTCTAATATGGGAAATGGTAACAATTTGCTTAGCCCAAAGAACAGGATGATTGTGAGGATCAACTAAGACTCTGTGTGTGCAAGAACTTAACCACTGCACTCCCTGCCACTCCCCAAATCACCCATGCGCTCTATGTATGTTAAAGGGCCTTTGCTCATGCTATTCATGGGTGTAGAATATCCTTCAACCTTTGGTCCACCTGGAGAAACCCCGTGCTTCCTTTAAGATCCGGTTTACAGAAAGTCTTCTTGGGAAGACTTCTCTGATTTACTCTTCTTTGACCAAATCAGGTAAGCGCCCCTGTACTCCAGTCATACTCTGTAGATAACTCTATTACGGCACCTACCACCTTGTGCTGTAATTGATATAACCAAGGCCTAATTTATCATAGGAAACAGCAAGCACCTTTATCTGTATACTTTTCATCAAGACAGCCCTGGCCTTGTGTGTACTACATAATCAACAAGTATGTTGATACAATCATCACATTTTAATTTTTTTTTTGAGGCCGGGGGTGCTTTGGTTTATTCCAAACATACACCTGGAATGCTAAAAGTAGGCAATAGAGAATAACTGCAACATATAACTCTCCAAAGTAATGTTTAAACATATTACTCTGTCTTCTCTTGTCCATTTTTATAAAACCTTCAAGATCTTGTTCAAGGGATACAGTGACGTAAATTTCTGCTATTTTTAGAAGGCACACAGCCTGAGCTTTTTCTTTTATGTGTTTTTGATCCTCAGTGCTCTTGGCTTTGGGGATGTGTGCACTTGTGCACAGCTGAGGATATAGATGGATGTCTTTTCCCATCCCTCTTTCTTTGATCTCCCTCTTAATCCCTCTAAGAGGGGAGAGTGGGAAGACATGCTTAGATACACAGTGTTGGCAGTGTAATCAGGCACTGTGGTCAACCTATGAGGTAGGTGACAAGAGAGATGTGTATGCTTCTGGTAGAAAGAAAGATTCTGAAAAATCTGAAGTGCATCAAGGCTCTCGCCACATTAAACATCAAAGGTCAAGTAAGGTTGTCCTTTTAGGATAGATTCAGGACCCTGAGGGAAGGACAACCTGGCTGAAAGAAGATCTGGGATTGTGGGGAAGACAAGAGGGAGGGTTAACCCACAGACAGACATTCAACCCACAGACAAACGTTCAACCCACAGACAAACGCCCATCTGAGATGGAATCTTGCACCCAGGAATAATATTCAAAAAATACTGAACAATCCATACATTAAGGGGCCAATCAGGATGGCCGTGAATACTGACCTGGCAGTACTGCATTGCGCCAGATAAATGGTAGCCTTGGGACAGCGTTTGGGGGAAAAGGAAATGACACCAAAGACAGAATCAAACTCCTGGATGATAGGAAGCAGCTTCTATTTCTAAAGATGGGCAACAGTTACTTTTAAACATTGAAAATATTTCAGGTATAACTAAGACGTTTTAGGGGATTTTCATTAATTAGTCCCAAAGTATCAGGCACATGGCAGTTGCAGTGAGCACCTAGCTGACCTGCCTAGGTAATCGCTAAATCTTATATGGAGGAGAGAACTGATCCTCGAAGTTGATGACATGCCTAAAGTCTAGGTGCTAATTAAGGGCAGCTCTGGTCTTAGAATCTAAGTCTCCTTGACTTGTCCAATGTATTCAAACGAAACCAGGGATTTTTCTGATACGTCACGTGGCATAGTTCCTGCAAAACACATGGCAGAAAGTTTCTGCCATGTTCATAAGATCTGACACAATTAACAGACTACAAGGAACATGATACGACGACCTGCTGCCTTCTGGCAAGGAAATCACTGAATCATCTGGGACAAGGTTGTCTTTTCCCTCCTCTTTAAGTGCTTTGTGGATGAAGAAGCCCACAGTCTCCTTGGACAGTTATCTTGAGCGTCTGCGATTTTCGCCACTCAACTTTCTTTTACCCTTCTTTCATTAAAGCAGTTCACTTGTATTTCTCCAGTGAACACGTCCCTCGGCCATTCTCAAGCCTTGTGGATTGGATGGAAATGACCCTACTCTTAATTACAAGTATGTTCTCAATGGCTTAAGTCAGGGATTCTCAATGAAATATCTATGAACTCCTGGGGGAACCCCAAGATATTTTCAAGGGTTCTGCAAAGTCAAAACTATTTTCACCGTGAAACCAAGATGTTTTTCACATTTGTCACTGTGCTTCCATTTGTACTGATGGTACAAAGGCAATGATGGGTACTGTTGTCAGCCTGGCATGACCATGGAAGGTAGCGAAACCCAACTGCACTAGGGATTGGTTTACTGTTGGAGTAGGCAGATGACTAGGTATGAGAAAAGTGGGGAGCCCCTGAGAAAGGAAAGAGGGGAAATACCTATGCAGGAAGGAATGCCCCAAAATGTCCCTTAAGATGCCTAGTAATTCACTCTGTGATTAAACTGTCAGAATATGGCTAGCCACATGCTGATGAGAAGAAAAATGGGTAAAGGGGAAATTCCTAAGAGACACACAAGTGCAGTAAGTACAGATTCCCCTGCTCTATGCCTTTCCTGGGGTGGCAGCAAAGGAGCAACGTGGCCATCTGGTGAGATTCATATCGATCACCAGCCCAGGCAGGTGCATCCGTTGACAGTAAAGAAGAATCCCACAAACCTGGGTGGGAACTAGGTGGGACAAAGATGGAAACCCCACACAGAAGCAGGAAACTAGACCTAGACAAAAGCAGGGACTTGAGATAGAGGCAGGGACTTAAGGAAAGAGTTTGACCCAATAAAAACCACAGGAAAGAACTCTAAGGGCTGCTGTCATGTTGATATCTTATTGCTACAAAGAGCCTGTTGGTCAGTCTTAAGGTGTCGTAAAATTAATGCTCGTCAGCTGTGCCTGAATTCCAAAGGGAGGAGGGTATCATGAGGCAGGTGCAAGCCCCTCTTTCCATTATGCCCTGAACTAGTTTTTCAGGTTAACTTTAGAATGCCCTTGGCTGAGAGGAGGGGGTCCATTCAATGGGTTGGGTGGCTGAGAATTTTATTTTTGGTTTCCAGCAGCCCACTCTGCCTGGTCTTTCAGAGCGAACCATCTCTTTTAAGCAAACTCTGTTACTACTTAACCCTGACTGCTACTGCAGCTCCCCGCTGGGTCAGCCTGCTCCTGTCTTGGGGAGGAATCTTATTTCCTTAATAAACCTTTTGCTTGGTTTACTGAGTGGTCTCTTGGTTGAATTCTTTCTTCCAAGAAGACTGAGAACCAGGGACCTCACTTCCCAGTGACAGTGTTGGTCACGGAGGCACACTCGCAATGTGAGAAGTGCCAGTTTCACTTAGGGATGTCCTTGAAGATGCAGTAAACATTATTACTTTTATTAAATATTTGTCTTCGAATGCACGTCTTTCTACTGGTCCGTGATAAAATGCGTATAGCACTATACTGCATACTGAATTCCTATAGCTGTCTTGAAGAAAAGCACTTGGGTGACTGAGTTGCAAGCTAAACTAGCTGGTTTTTTCATGGAACACCATTTTCACTGAAAAGAATGCCTGAGAAATTATGGTTATTTTTATTAGGTATTTGACAAACATTTTCTGAAAAATGAACAAAGTGAGCTAGTCATGTCAAAAAATAATAAACAAATAAACTGGCAATATTTGTTACCAATGATCAAATTACAGGTTGAAGGCAAAAATTAGAATTTTGGAAAAGTGGCATCTGCTACTGTGATTCTGAAAGCATCTCAGCATTGCAAACCAAAAGTAAAATTCTAAGCCATCTAACCAACTGAATGAACCCCTCCTCTTAGCCAAGGTCCTTCTAAACCTGAAAAACTAGTCCAGGCCATTATAAAAGGGCAGGCAGGGGTGGAGTGGGGTGGGGGAGAGGGGTCAGACGTGCCTCATTATACTCTCCTCCCTTTGGATTTCAGGCAGAAACGACCAGCATTAATATTAAAACAGAGACTGTAAGACTGACAAAACAGACTCTTTGTAGCAATAAGATATCAACATGACAGCAGACTTTGAAAGAAATCAAAGTATTTTACCCGCTAATATATTTCTTGACATATTTTGAAATGACCCTACAAAGCTGTCTCTGGTGGGAAAAAATCTACATTCTGTAAAGAATTCCCTTCCCTTTCCAGGTCTTTACCTGATTGAGGAGACAATTAACTAAGAGCCTGGCACCATTTTATGTCTGATAAAAAATATTTATAATCTATTTACCTAAGCCTCTAGGCTTCATCTGCCTAGTAAGAACCTTGATTCCCACAACCCCTTATCTTAACTCAGACACTCCTGTCTGTGGATTCCAAGTCTTTAAATAACAACTCCTTTTACCAATTGCCAGTCAGAAAATCTTTGAATCTGCTTATGACCTGGAAACTCCTGCTTCAAGTGGTTCTGCTTTTCCAGACCTAACCAATGTACACCCTACATGTATTGACTGATGTCATGTCTCCCTAAAACGTATACAACCACCTTGTGGCTGGACTACCTTGGTGACCATTTCTCAAGACCTCCTGGGGCTATGTCACAGGTCCTCATATTGAGCTCAGAATAAATCTCTTCAAAATTTTACAGAATTTGACTCTTTGTCAATAATACTTGCAAGCTTTTCTGATGACATTGGTGCTGATATTTAAAAGAAAAGGTGACTTTGATACTGTAAAATGAAATGGGTCAACATTTGGAAGTGCAACATCACTAGTGAATTAATATTTTCCAAATTACCAATTCATGATATTATTCAATCATGTGTGGATACAAGAACCATTCAAAATCCAAGATAGACCAGAAGTTTATTGATAAGATTTTAGAATCCACATTGCAACTAACTTTAAGAAGCTGCCACATGACAAGTTTTAGTATAGTATTAAAAAAGAATATATGCAATAATCTGATAAAGCTATTAAAATATTCTGTTTTCCAACTACACATATATGTGAGGCTGAATAGTCTACCTATATACTTCAATAAAAACACGTTTTTGCTACAGATTGGATGCAAAAGCAGACATGAGAATTTAGGTGGTATCTGCTAAGTCGGACATTAAAGACATTTACAAAATTGTAAACAGTACCACCTTTCACATTAATATTCTTTTGAGGGGAAAATATAATTATTTTTCATACAATTACATCATTTATGTTACCATTCAATGGCTTTACAATTGCTTTTTTAAATACATGTATAAATATATCATTTTAATTTTCTCCGTTTTTATTTCTAATACGGTGCACATCTACAGGTATAAACTACATAAACAAATGACTTTGCAGAATCTCCAGTAGTTCTGAACAGAAAAAGAGGAGCCAGGGACCAAAAAGTTTGAGAACCACTGGTTTAAGCCAATCAGCATATCTCGCATCTCTCTTGATGTCTGACCAGCATAGGTGGTTTAGGGATGGATCGCCATCTGAATAGTGAGCAGTTAAGGAGGGGTTCTGGGCATCTTAAAAAGGAAAAGAGTTTTCATTTCTCTCCCATTCTGTTCAGGCTTGCATGAGGTGTCGATCACAGGAGCTCTAAGCAGGGAGATGGAACCTGCTTGGATGCCAGGAGCAGTCTGAGGATACACCAGCTACCTGCAAAGGCAGAGTTCCTGCAGGTGCGCTGCTGCAGTGTTGAGTCCAGTCTCCTTAAGGCCACCTCACACTTGGAATTTTCAGTTTCCCAAGGCAGGCATTCCCTTGGCCATTAAGTCCACTTGAGCATGTTTCTGTCACTTGCTACCAGACACCTAACTTAAATGACAGCCTGGAGGAGATCCTGTCACCTCTTGGTCTATAATCCAACGCACCGACAAACCCAATTCCCTGTGAGTGGAACTGGAGGAGAGTTTTATTTCTTGGGAGCAGACATACCCCAGAGTACTAAGAAACCATTGTTTTATGACACAATTTTCTCTCTGACTGTCTCTTGGGAATTATCTTTTATTATATCAACAGCATTATATGTGACTGCATCTGTTGCGTTCAAAAATCTCAAATCGAACTATTCTCTTTTGTAAGCAGCCCCACTTGCTGGTGGAGGGGCAGGTCATTTCCTAAGAAGTGTGATTCTGAAACAAAGTGTTTAAGATCCTTGAAACATATTAAGCAGCATAAACTTCTTATGTTTGGTTCATTATTCTGTATTTCATGTTATCTTACTGCTATCTCCAATTCATTATATTTAATAGTATGTTTGAGGAGAACTTGAATTTGTTTAGTTTTATTGTTTGGTTGGTTCAGCATAAATGAAAACCACATGGGGACACATTTAACCATAGATTTCTATAGTAACTGGAATCACAGGTCAGGAATCTGAGGTGTCAGTATAAATAGGGGCACAATCTCCACTCTTAAAGCAGTGACTCTCAAACCCTGGCATCCACAAGAGTCACCTGGAAGGGATTAAATCACAGAAGGTTGGGCCCCATCCCTGAGGTTTCTGAGTTAGCAGGTTTGGAGTGGGACAGGAGAATTTGTACATCTAACAAATGCTGTTGATCCTGGGTCCACACTTTGAGAGCCACCACCCTGGAATATCTTAGTGTGAGATGACATGGTTAGCTGCTGACTGCTAACGCTGCTGACAGCTACATTTGGAAAGATTTGCAGTAGGTAATGGGGAGAACAGGCATCCTAACCTAATAACCTGATCAATGAGATCTCAAATAGGCTTACACAATGCTAAAGATCTTCTGACTTAATAGATCAATGTCTCTATCATATCACTGCACAACAAGTGCAAAAATGCTCAGGGCAACCAGTAGCTGGAATCAAATTGAAGGTAAACTTGGATATCTGGGGAGAGTTTTATTGCACAGGCACAAAATAATGGACAAGAGTCTTCAGGGTGACATTACAGTACCACTCCTGCCACCAGGTTCAGCAAGTATGTAAGTGCCACCATCTCCTTGGATTTGATCTGTGATATAAATATTCATTGAGATCCTATTGTGTGCTAGGCTCTATACGAAGTATGGGGTATAGAGAGGCAAAGGAGAAAAAAGGCATTTCTCCTCTATATCACACCATAGTATTAAGGCATTTTAGGACTCAAAGTGGTAAACACAATTTTATTTAGATTTTCACAATGGAATTTGCAAAAGATCTAAGCACAAAATACAAGTACGGCTTAAGGTTGAGCAGCATGCCGATTTACGTAACACCCTCAACACTGACCCTGCAGGCTTTATGAAACAACTCCACTGAAGCGCCAGCCTAATTCTACCCAGCTCTACTGTGAGATAACTGGCTGCTGAGAACTGAAATCTGGAAACAAAAGTTAAATTATCACCCACTTGCTGCTACTATATAAAAAGGAGGGAAGTTTTAATTTTTCTACTGGGGGTTTGGTGGTGGGTGGATGGAAACTGAGACTGAAGTGGACATACCCTACTTCAACTCTAAGTCCCTGCAAAGCAGGGGGTGTGTGATTTTTGCTGAATGGCAAATAAAGCCAGCTGTTTCTTCAATTCTATGGGAAGAGACTCAAAGAAGCTGGATGATGGAACCAATCTTTGGTAGTTTTCTGTTGGCTGATTAAATCAACCAGAAGTGCCATAGTGAGTTCAACGGTAGGATACAAGAATCTAGAGCACATATTAGCAGACCAGTGAAGATGCTTGTGGCTTGAAGTAACAGAAGACCATCTAGAAGTCACTTAAATAAATAATGGGTTTATCCTCTTACAAACCATAGCATCCAGAGGAGAAGCAGTATCAACGTTGGTCAATTCCATAGCTCAATAAGGCTCTACTCTCTGCCATGTGAGCCTGTGGGCCCTGGCTCTCCTCCTGGTCCCAAGACATCCATTGTGATTCCAAGCATCTCTTGGTGCCACAAGGATATCTGCCTTCATGTAGTTTCATTCAAACAGATAGCCTGAATCAAGGATTCATGTGTAGAAAGCTTTTTAAAGAGGTGAATCCAAGAATTGCTGGAAAAGATGACAAGTAAGACCTAAAAGGAACCACAGGTTCATGACCAAATTGCCTCAATGGGTCACTGGAGGTTGACCCATTGATCAGGTCAATCCCACTGGGACCTATGGGAGCAAGTGCGAAACACACACCTCATAGCTACCCTGGGGCAAACGGAACTGCCACAGGCGTCCGATGAGGGCTGCTGCTAGGGGTGATAATTCCAGTGCAATCTGGGTCCTGGATGGTGGCTAAAGACAGCGCCCAGATTAGATGGAGAAGTGGTTGGTTCTGGTAGGATTCCATTTCTGCTGTTATTGGTGGTTGTTATTCGTATTTATTTCTGAAGTATTCAATTATTGTTGTTATTGGTGGCTGTAGCATTCACATTATGAAATAAGAAAACATCCCCAGAACTCGCTCAGGTCACATGAAACTGGACCAGCCACTGACATGAACAAGGAGATCCCTGAGATGGGTTTAGTAAACAAGGACTCGCCCACGGGGGCTGGGAGATCATGTTCCCCCAGCACATAGCCAGGGACAGGACGAATGCAGAAGCCAAGGGTGGCTGCGAAGTCACCAAGGAAGGCAGAGGGGCTGATGGTTCAGAAATCAATCATGCTTGCTATAAGGAGACTATGTCAGAGACAATTCTATTACATCTGAATGTAGACGTATGTTAGAGGTAATTCTATTCAATTTGAATGTAGCCAAAAGGAGATTGTCCTCCTTCCTGTGCCTGGATGGACACTGTTGAACAGGAATTTAATCCCATTCTTACTGCAGGGTGACCACAAAACCTCTATGAATGCTAGGAGTTATTTGCAGGCTACTCTTTATTATCTAAGTGTTAATTTGAAATTTAAGGCTGGGCGTGGTGGCTCACGCCTGTAATCCCAGCACTTTGGGAGGCCAAGGCAGGCGGATCATGAGGTTAGGAGTTCAAGACCAGCTTGGCCAACATGGTGAAACCCCATTTCTACTAAAAATACAAAAATTAGTCAGGCATGGTTGCACGCGCCTGTAATCCCAGCTACTCGGGAGGCTGAGGTGGGAGAATCACTTGAACCCAGGAGGCAGAGCTTGCAGTGAGCCGAGATCACACCACTGCACTCCAGCCTGGGTGACAGAGTGAGACCCTGTCTCAAAAACAAAAAAAATTAAAAAATTAAAAAATTAAAAGAAATTTAAAACACACCTGAAGATGGAGGGAGAGGAGACACAAACAGCAGACATGGCTTGCATGTGCGCTGTGGGCTTATTTTGAAAAAGGGGCATTGCCAAAGTGTGTCTTTCTGAATTTAGGGAGTAGCCAATTAGAAGTAAATTGACTCCATTTTTGATCTGCTATTCCCAATGGAAAGGGAAGAAAGTACACATTACCTTAGACAAAGAAAATATTTGGGGATTTTTTTAAAGACCATTGTGAACAAAGAAAAGTTTAAAAAAAAAAAAAAAAGCAAAAGCTCCTTCCTGATTATGGGTTTTAGACAGTACAATCCCAGAGGGTAAACGCTTTCTATTGGGAAATGAGGATAAAGCTCATTTGTTAGATGCAACGTGTAAAAGCAGCAAGGTGTCCGTGCAATGCATGCTAACGGGCTATCAAGAGGTGACCTGATCCGCAGATACTCACGCTGCAGGGACTTAGGATGACAGACTCCCCTCTACAGGAGCCTTCGCTGCCTGTGGGTGACAACGGGCCTCACTGCCCCTTCCCAACAACACACAGTGGAATCCACACTGACTCAGACACAGGGCACAGTCACATTTTAGGTGAACTGGAGTCACGTAGATTTGAGAGAAGGCAACGTAACAAACGTGAGTGAAGCTTCACACTGCGCACGGTGTCGGGAACAAGGTCGTGCTGCCTTAACGCCGCCTGTTGAATTGTGTGAAGCTGGCAGGCAGAGGGAGGCCTGCCCTGCACAGTGCATGGTGTCCCGCACAGTGTCTAAGACGGGAAGCGGGAGACGGGATCTGGGAAGCAGGCAGGACGGCACCGAGGGCAGAGGGTCTGTTTCTTTGCTTTTTCTTTTTTTTCTTTTTTTTTTTTTTGAGATGGAGTTTCGCTCTTGTTGCCCACGCTGGAGTGCAGTGCCATGATCTTGGCTCACTGCAACCTCCGCCTCCCAGGTTCAAGCAATTCTCGTGCCTCAGCCTCCCAAGTAGATGGGATTACCAGGCATGCAGCACCACACCCGGTTAATTCTGTATTTTTAGTAGAGATGGGGTTTCTCCATGTTGATTGGGGCTTGTCTCGAACTCCTGACCTCAGGTGATCTGCCCGCCTCGGCCTCCCAAAGTGCTGGGATTACAGGTGTGAGCCAGCATGCCCGGCCCAGAGGGTCTGTTTCCAACCTGGGGGTGCACTAACCCCAGTACCTCTGCCTGGAAATAATTACTCCTTAGATTCTTTTCCTTGGATTCTGAGGAAAGCCAATTTCATGGCTTTCAAGTAATTTCTTTTTAAAATCAGTCTGATGAAAATTAAATTAATTTTGTAAATGTTTCGTAGAATGTGACTTCTATACTTCATTGAGAACTGTTATTTCAGTGAATGGATGCAATGTAGGTAATGAAGGGTTAGCTAGACACATTGAAAAGATGTTACTTAGAATATTACTCATATGCTATACACTTAAAAATAATAAATAAATCCATCTGGTGGACTCAGGAGAGCAAAGCAGCTCTGTGTCGTGGTGCCGGGTGACTGCACAGCCGGGGGCAGCCACGGAGACCCTGCGCCTACGCAAAGACCTCTCTCCCAAGGCTCATCAGCCAGCGCCTGGGCTGGACTTGCTACTGTGAGGATGGTTCTGGGCCTGGCCGGGGATGAGGAACGAGCAGAGGGCGCCGGAGAGGAAGTCCACAGGGGACCACTCCAGGGAGAGCTGCGATGAAAGCTCCTATTTTTCAGAGGCCTGAGAAGCCAGACCTGAGAGAAGAGGGAGGCTTGATGCGTCCATTGCCCAGACAACATTCATCCGTGCTTATCATTTCGCCTTAGCAGCTTCCACGTGTGGAGCATCCACCATGCATCTCAGAAGGTGACCGGGGGAGGTCACGGGACTCGCGTGAGCTCACCCAGTTAGTCAGTGGAGAGAAGTAGAATTTGCTCTTGGATCATTAGATCTCTCTGATGACAAATTCTAGAGTCCAAATGCTCCAATGATAGTTTTTAAAGTACAATTGTGGATCATGGTAATTTGCATGTGTGACTGTATGTAGATTTTCTCTGTTCAAATATTCATAATGACTTTATTTAGCGTAGCCTCGAACTAGAAAAAGCCCACGTGTCCACCAAGAAGAAAATGCATAAACAGTTGATGGCATGGGCAGGCAATGAAACGTTCCACAGCAGGGAAAGGTAACAGAGTGTCTTCTACATGCAACTACATGGATGAGCCTCAGAATATTCTGTGTGAAAGAAGTATTACACAGAGGCATGGATATTGTATCCTTCCATGTATAAGAAACTCTAGAAAAGGCAAATCTACTCTATGATGGAAAAAAAAGAGCAAAAATTTCCTCTGTTGGCTAAGGACGGGAACTGATTAAGGAGAGGCGCAGGAGAACTTCATGGGGCCAGGGTAATGATCTTTGTCTCAATCGGAGCTTGCATGCATTGGAACTCATCAATTGGTACATTTTAGGTGTCTGCATTTCATTGTGTGTAACGTTTACAATAAGGGGAACAAACATTAAACTCGAGTTAGTGAGAGGTACGCTGAAATAGTTGGGTAGAGTATATTCATATTTGCATCTTACTTTGAAATACATCAAAAGTAAGATGGATTAATAGATGCAAGAGGGATGAACAGATTGATAGATATGTGATGAAGCAGATGTGGTTTAAATGTTAATTACAGAATCTAGGCGATGGGTATATGGGTGTTAAGTGTAAAATCTGGTCAACATGACTGGATGTCTAAAATATTTTGTAATAAAATACTGGAGGAAATATACAAGCTGCGTTTCCTCTATTCTGAATCAGAATCTTTGGGAATATTAAAACCCTAAAACTTAAAAAACAGTTAGAGAGCAAAGGCATCCTATGCACTAGAATTTGAATTTCTGTTTTGACGAGGGGTGAAACGATGCTACATTAGCAAGAGCAGCGATTGTGCGCAGAGCAAAATGCATTTCACGTTTTTGTGTTTATTACGTTGTTGAACAAGGGTGAGGAGCACAAGGGTCAGATGTTATGAACACGCTTTTGAGTGGAGAGAAAGCTGAAACTCAAGAAGAAAGGTGAGGTGTCCAGGCTCACATAAGCAGTCAGCATCCACAGTGAGAGGAAACTCCAAGAATCCAGCTCAGGACTTCTTCACATCACAGCGGGTCCTACACGTGAACAATCGGGAAATCTACAGTTTGCTGTGCCCCTCCGTGTTCTCAGATATCAAATGACGGGCGATGCAATACAAAATAAAGTCAATGAGAAAGACCTCCAACTAAGGAAGCAGCCAGGTCAAAATGATGGAACCTCAGAAGCAGCCGGATTGCCAAGGAAAACGAGAGGCAGATGCCCAAAACTCCACCAAGCACTCTGCCTGCAGAGACTCAGCCAGAGAGACAAGGCAGCCAACGCTCCTAAGGAAGGCAGCTCACTCTCTCATCACATCTGCTCGGTGTTACGTGTTGAGTCTAAGGAGAGCCTCTTACCACCTGGAACACATGAAGATGCTTTGCAGAAGAACAGTGGAATGCAGGCCCTCGATCCCTGCACCATGTCATCCCGCCGGTCCTGCTCAGCATGGCTGATGGCCTCTGCGTTATCATGGCTCCCCAGAGGCTGTTCGCTGAAATAATTTACTGCCACTCGCTTGCGTGCCGGTGTTAGACATCTCTCCCTAAATAACGTGAAGATATCCTTGACTGCGATGGTCCAACCTGAAGTGATTACCCGGGCCGGTTGATAAGATAAACAAACTGACTATCAAAGAGAAAGCAGTGAGCGCTGCATCCGTGTGCCACACTGAGAAGTCCTGCCTTGCTAAAATCCGTACATGCTAGAAAGCTCAGACCAATTGTTACCAACGGGAAACGTGGGCCTCATGGTCAGGCTGGACTATTTAATGAAAGGCAAAAATTCCATTTTTCCGGAACAAATTTTTTCTGGAATGAAACCTGTAGATTTGTGGGTGGTTAATTCAATTGTATCAGCATATAGATACATTCTAAGTATTTTTTAGGACAGTCCTTACATGTGGGAGCCCATTTCGGCCTGTGTGTCTTTGGTGCAAGCTCTGCTTTACCCTACCTACATTGACCATCTCCATGATAATGCTGCCTGACAAATGAACTCCAAATGGGGTGGGTCGAAACTGTAACAATTCCTTCTTAAGTGTTGCTTGGGTTTTTCTTACTATAACGTTTGACAATTAATAATTATCTGGATTTGTAATTAAAATAGATTCACAGAATGAGCTCCATGAAAATGGTGACTGTATTAGGGTTCTCCAGAGAAACAGAACAGAACATAAATATGTGTATGTTTGTATTTTTGTGTATATATGTATGTGTGTATGTGTGTAAACATATATGCATACATATGTGTACACAGATCTGTTTACATACATATATACATATATGTGGGTAAGTATAGATACACAAATATGTAGAATATATATTATACACACACACACACATATATATCTATATATATGCAGTTGACTTTAAACAACTCAGAGGTTAGGGGTGCCAACCCAAACTCCCCACCTTCAAAAATCTGTGAACTTTTGACTCCTCCAAAACTTAATTACTAATAGCCTACTGTTGATAGCCTCGCCAATAACAAAAACAGCCAATTAACATATTTTGTATGTTATACGTATTAGATACTGTATTCTTAGAATAAAGTAAGCTAGAGAAAAGAGAGCGCTAAGAAAATCATAAGAAAGAGAAAACACATTTCCAGCACTTTACTGTATTTATCGATACTGTATGCTTGTGTCATTTGTTTACAAGATGAACTGTCTGTCTGAAATGGTGGCAACCACAGCTGCAGACCTCAGTCGACAGCACATCCCAAGCAATTCAACTTTTCTCTTGCAATGTCATAACTTTTCTCTGCTTCTTGGAAGCACTTCCAGCATCACTAGTGGCTCTGTATGGGCCCGATGGTGTCACCGAAGGTTTACAGTCTTGCATTAAACACAATGAAAAATACTTGAGAACCACTAGAGATCACTTTTTATTGTGATATGCAGTTTACTGGAGGTGAACTGCCTATGAGAAGATGGTTAGCAGCACACGGCGATTTCAGTGGATACTCACAACTCTCGAGCTTGCCAAAACAGCAACAAGAGGTGCCCACAAAATTACTACAGTGGTGCGGCATATGCTGCAGCTAATTTTATGCGGTTGTGGTATATATTTCTACATATATCCTCTTGGTTCTGTTTTTCTAAAGAACCCTGAAATACATACAATTATATATATATATAATTACATAAATATATAATTATATAAATATATATCTATATTTATAGAAATAAAATATAAATATTCAACACTGCATCTTTACATTTGTTTACATTTCTTTTGACTATAAATGACCCTGTGAAGGTCTGCCTGTGTATGCAAAATTTGGTAAATGTTGACTTTTTATATTAGATTTGTATATATTTTATGGCAGTAAATACTAAAAATAGACGAGTATCTGCATATATGATTTGCATTCATGACATATCTAACGTTCAGTTTTTGATATTCATAGGCCACAAGGTTCACGTGTAACTTTTTTCAATTTGTCTCAAACGTTCAAAAAATTTCCACTATGTTTATTTTTTAAAATAAAATAATTTTTAAAATAATATTTAATAATTTTTAAAATAAATTTTAAATAAATTTTTAAAAAAATTAATAATTTTTAAAATTAATATTTAAAAATAAAATATTTTAAAAATAAAATAAGTGGACCCATGAAGTTTCAAACTGTGTTGTTCAAAGGTCAACTCTGTGTGCGTGTGTGTGTGTGTGTGTGTGTGTGTGTGTAGAGAGAGAGAGAGAGAATGGTTAATTGTATGTGTCTATTTGACAGAGCTAAGGGATACTCAGATAGCTGATAAAACATTAATTCTGGGCGTGTCTGTGAAGGTGTTTACAGGCTGGAGAGATCAGCATTTGAATCAGCAGACAGAGTAAGGAAGATCATCCTCGCCAACTCACCATCCAGTCTGCTGAGGGCCAACACAGAAGAAAAAGGCAGATGAAGGGTAATTTTATCTCGCTCTCTCCTTGAGCTGGGACATCTGTTTTCTCCTGTCTTCAGACATTGCAGCTTTTGATTCTCAGGTCTTCAGATTCCAGAACTTGGATCAGTGCATCCTCTTCTCTCCGTCCTCAGTCCTCAACCCTTCGGTCTCAGGCTGGGAGTTACATCAGCAGCCCTCTTAGCTCTCAGGCCTTCAGACTCAGAATGAATGCACCCCAGGCTTCCCCGGGGCCCCAGCTTGCAGGTGGTAGGTTGTGGGACTTCTCAGCCAATATGATCATGTGAGACAATTTTGTAATAAATTCCCTTGCATATTTCTATGTATATCCAATTGGTTCTGTTTTTCTGGAGAACCCTGAGTAATACAATTATTTATATATATATATATGTATGTATATATATATCTAATATTATATATAGGGGATATTAAAATTATACATATATACAATACACACGCACACGCACACACACATATAAATGAAGAGATTTATTATGCAGTATTGGCATATTGGCCCACACAAGCTGCAGGCTGTGGCATCCTACGATCTACCATTTGCAAGCTGGAGACCCAGGAAAGGTGGTGATATCACGTAAAAGCCAGAGAACTGGGGAGCTGATAGTGTCGTTTCTGGGCTGGGTCTGAAGGTCTGAGAACCATGAGTGATGAGGGCAGGAGAAGACTGATGTTCCACCTTAAGCAGCTGGTCAGAGTTAATTCAACCTTCCTCAATCTCTAGTTCTATTCAGACCTTCAATGGGTTGGAGGATACTCACCCACTTTGCTGACAGGAGATCTCCTCTACTCAGTCCACTGATTCAAGTGCTCATCTCTTCCAGAAAAACCCACAAAGACACACCTAGAAATAATGTTTAACCAGCTATCTGGGCATCCCACGGCCCAGTCAAGTTACCACATAAAAAATTACCCATCACAGGGACTTGGTCTTATTACCATTGAAGGCTCAGAACAGCACTTGATAGTAGGTGTTAAATATTTGTTGAAAGAAATAAATGAATGAATGCCTCTTTAATATTAAAAACAATTTTCCAAGGGAAAAATGCTTTTGAACCATGAATGCTGATCCTATCCTATTAGGTGCCTTTTGTAAAGGGAGAAACATTGAATGTATGGGCAATATTGCCACAAGAGAAAATTGAAATCTCAATGAAACCTACCTTCTTTCACATGTCCTTAAAATTTACAGAGATTTTTGTTTTTAGTTAGTGTATTAGTCAGGGTTCTCTAGAGGGACAAAACTAATCAGATATACGTATATATGAAAGGGAGTTTATGAAGGAGAATTGACTTACACAGCCACCAGGTGAAGTCCCACGATAGACCATCTGCAAGCTGAGGAGCCAGGAGGCCAGTGGTGGCTCAGTCTGAGTCCCAAAGCCTCAAAAGTAGAGAAACCGACATTGCAGCCCTTAGTCTGTGGCTGAAGGCCTGAGAGTCCCTGACAAATCACCGGTGTAAATCCAAGAGTCCAAAAGCCAAAGACCCTGAAGTCTGATGTTCCAGGGCAGGAAGCATCCAACATAGGAGAGAGATGAAGCCTGCAAGACTCATAAATCTGCTCCTTCTATCTTATTCTGCCTGCTTTTTCTAGCCATGCTGGCAGCCGAATGGATGGTGCCCACCCACATTAACGGTGGGTCTTCCTCTCCCAGTCCCTGGACTCAAATGTTAATCTCCTCTGGCAACATCCAGAAACACCCAGAAACAATACTTTGCATCATTCAATTCAATCAAGTTGACACTCAATATTAACCACCACAGTGAGAGACACATGAGCCTGGATTCTGCCAAAGGGAAAGTCTATGGTAAAGTTGGGTATGAGTGGTTTATTTGGAAACATGATCTCAGGGTACAGGAGGGAGAGGGACTAGCAAGAACAGAGGAAGAGGGAGAGTCAAGACAAGACACATCATCATATTGACCGTCCAAAGAGGTAAGTGGCTACTTGGTCCATGGTACTTTCCGATAGGCCTTAAGGGGTCAATGCAGAGCTGCCCTCTTGAGGAAGGAAAGGAAGGATGTTTATCTCTTGTCTCTAGCTCCCCAGTTAGTCAAGGTTGTCCCAGAAAGCACTTACTCCTCCACCTTTCTGGGATGCACACACCTTTTCTTCAAGGTGAAAAAAACTCAGGTCGAAAATAAGACACACAGCATGTAAGTGAAATGTGAAGCCATCAGACTACACCTGCACCCATCTAGCTGAAGCATGTACAGACTGGTCACCATATCCATGCCTGGATTTGAGTTGAACTTGAGAGAACTTGAAATAGCGCCCAAAGGTGTCCAACACGAATGTCTTGTGTTATTAAAGAACGTTCCCCACATAAAATGTTGAAGGAAGGTTTGTGGGAATCTACAGTCATCTTCATTTAGTAACAGAAGTCTACATCTTTTGAGTATCATCTTAAAAACCTACAGAAACAAATACTGAGATCCTTTAAAAATCACAATTAGCTGGGCATGGTGGCATGCCCCTGTAGTTCCAGCTACTCAGGAGGCTGAGGCAGGGGAATTGCTTGAACCCCAGGAGGCAGAGGCTGCAGTGAGCCAAGATCGCGCCACTGCACACTGCACTCCAGTCTAGTGACAGAGTGAGACTCAGTCTCAAAAAAAAAAAAAAAAAAAAAAAAAAAAATCACTACTTGTTCTGACCTTTATCCTGTTAGTGTAAATCAGATTGACATAGTTCATCACTGATATTCAGAAATTTCAAATCATGGGCAGGAGTCTGATATGAAACTCTATACCTCCAAATTGACATCAGACAATGATTAATGATTTATAGTGATAGCAATCAATTGTACCAGTTTTCTCAATTGGCATTACTCTGCAATGCACTGACAACATTAGTGGCAAATGCTGTAGTTTGGGTATCGGACCCTCCAAACCTCATGTTGAAATTTGATCTGCAATGTTGGAGGTCAGGCCTGCCGGCAGGTGTTTCAATCATTGGGGCTTGCTGTCATCCTTGCAGTAATGAGTAAGTGTTCCCTCTATTAGCTCCCTTGAGAGTTCTTTCTAGAGATGGTTGCTAAGAGTTCAACCCCACCCCTTTTTTCTCTTGCTTCCTCTCTTGCCCATGTGATCTCTACAGATCCAGCTCTCCTTTTCCTTTGGTCATGAGTGAAAGCCACCTGAAGTCCTCACCAAAAGCAGATGCTGGTGCCATGCTTCTTGCAAAGCCTGCAGAACCATGAGCCAAGTGTACTAGGGTTCTCTAGAGGGACAGGACTGAAACGACAGATGTATATATGGAAGGGAGTTTATTAAGGAGTATTGACTCACACGATCACAAGGTGAAGTCCCACAATAGGCTCTCTGGAAACTGAGGAGACAGGAAGCCAATCCAAGTTCTAAAGCCTCAAAATTAGGGAAGCCGACAGTGCAGCCTTCAGTCTGTGGCCAAAGGTCCGGGAGCCCCTGGCAAATCACTAGTGTAGGTTTAAGAGTCCAAAAGCTGAAGAACGTGCAGTCTGATGTTTAAGGGCAGGAAGCATCCAGCATGGGAGAAAGATGAGGCAGAAGACTCAGCAAGTTGGCTTCTCCCACCTTCTTCCATCTCCTTTGTCCTAGCCGAGCTGGCAGCTGATTGGATGGTGTCACCCAGACCGAGGGTGGGTCTGCCTCTCCCAGTCCACTGACTCAAATGTCTATCTCCTTTGGTAACACCCTCACAGACACACCCAGAGACAACACACTTTGCATCCTACAACCCAATGAAGTTGGCAATATTAACCATCACACCAAGTAAACTTCTTTCTTTATAAATTACCCTGTCACAGGTATTCCTTTATAACAACACACACAGACTGAGACAGTCAAAAACAGACTTTGTTTGAACATCATTTGCAACTCATCCCGCTTGCCCAGAACACCATCACTGGCCAGTGTGTTTCACACTGAGAGCATCAATGAGACACAGCAGGTGCAGACAGGAGGGTCAGTGTCAGCTGTGCTATGCCAAAAAGAGTCTAGGTTTTCTCTGGTTTTATTTCCCATCTTGATGAAACATGTCTGCTTTTTACATTGTGTCAGAACAATGACTTACACATCACAGTCCACATGGCCAATCCCATGTATTTTTGACACTGTGATCACAATTTTGACAGCATCCGAATTCCCTTTTCCTTCCAGATGTTTTGGGAGCACGTGGCTGCTATATTTCCCTCAACGTTGCTGGGTATTTGGCTTGTTTCTGTTTTTATCAGCCATGCTGCAGTGGAACTCATCTGACACTTAGTTTACCTAGGAGTGTGGCCCTGGTACTTATCCCCTGAGATGGGGTCACAGACCCAGGGTTACGAGTAACTTTATTGCTCTCAATGCAGAGTGCCAGGCACTGGAAACGTGTGCATACTCACCAATTTCACTGCTGTGTGTCTGTGAGGCAGGGGGTGAGGAGCTCTAGCTTGAGGGCTGGCTGCTGGCATTTAGCTTGGTACTTCCTAGTGTTGAGAACTTAGGTAAATAGTATTTGTACTGCTTACAAGACCTGAGACTCATTTTCTTTTCTTTTTTTTTTTTAGACAGAGTCTCACTCTGTTGCCCAGGCTGGAGTGCAGTGGTGCAATCTTGGCTGACTGCAACCTCCGCCTCCTGGGTTCAAGCGATTCTCCTGCCTCAGCTTCCCGAGTAGCTGGGACTACAGGCACCCACCATCACACCCGGCTAATTTTTTGTTTTTGTATTTTCAGTAGAGACAGTGTTTCACCATATCGTCCAGGCTAGTCTTGATCTTCTGATTTTGTGATCTGCCCACCTCGCTTCCCAAAGTGCTGGGATTACAGGCGTGAGTCACCTTGCCCGGCCCTGAGACTCATTTTCATTATCTACAGAATGAATGGGAATAATTTAGAAGAGGTTTTAGGAGACTGTGAGCATATGAAACATTTGGAATAATGCTTGGCACATGGTAAGCCTCAAAAGATGTTCATCGTGGCTACGTACTCTATGATTACCTTAACTCGATGGTCTAGAAATGACAAAACTCTAGTGATGAGAAACAGATCACTGGTTGCCCGTGGTCGAGTGGAGAGGGAAGGAGGTGAGGATTTCACTAAGGAATGACAGCATGAAGGAAGTTTTAGGATCAAGTGTTTCATGTATTGATGGTGGCAGGTACAGAAATCTGTGCATTTGTCAAAACTCACAGAACTATACACCAAAACGGGTGACATTTACTCTTTGTAAATTAAAACCTGAATTTTAAAATGGTAGTTTGCTTTTGTAGCTGAAACAAGCAGTCATCATTCCAGCACTGTGGGTGCAGAGGTAAACACGCATGCTGCCACAGAGCTTGTACTCCAGGGAGAACAGACCAACAAACAAGATGAATGCTAGGAAGAAAATAACATGGGCTATGAGGACAGAGAAAGACCCACGGGGAATGAGCCTGCCTTAGAGGAATGAGGCAGGTCTCTTTGAGCAGGGAATCCTCAGAGACATAAATAGTGAGAAAGAATCAGCCAAGTGCAGAACTGGGAAAAGGATGCAGTAGCTTCACCAGATGTTCACCAACACATTGAGTGTTTTCATTTAATTATTTATTCCCTGATTCAACGGACCACAGGGAAAAAAGGTAGTTTGTTTTTGTTTTAAGTCAACCCCTTTGATTACTAGTTGATCAGAGTATTCTTACAAATTTTCTCTTTTATAAATAAATATTTCCATTTTTGAAACCTGTGATCCTTTTGTTCAGTGGGGAACAGTTAATTTTTTTATTAGACCTTCAGTTAAACATGGCTCAAAAGTTAGAAATTTTAAATCACATTGTGTAGTAATAGAAAGAAAAGGCTAATAAATAGTTGGTCACAATTCATCCTTACTTTGAAAGTTTTTGATTGCTATAGTTTTTACTAAAGGAGTACAAGGTAAAAAAAAAAAAAAAATGAAGTTGTCAAAAAGTTTCAAAGAATAGTAAGATCTTTCTTCCTCTTCCACCCAATATCTCCCCAGATGCAATTTCTGTCTCTAGTTTATTGCTAACATAAGTCATAGCTTTCTCTTATTTTCAGTACTAATGTTTTTACTTAACAGCAAACCCTAGAGATTGATACAGATTGTTCATACTGCTTCTTGCTTAAAAGAATAGCTTCCTTTTGGCCGGGCGCGGTGGCTCACGCCTGTAATCCCAGCACTCTGGGAGGCTGAGGCAGGAGGATCACGAGGTCAGGTTAACCATCCTGGTTAACACGGTGAAACCCCATCTCTTTTTTTTTTTTTTTTTTTTGTAGTGCTCAAGCAGTGTTTTTTTTATTTTATTTTATTTTATTATATTATTATTATTATACTTTAAGTTCTAGGGTACATGTGCATAACGTGCAGGTTTGTTACATATGTATACTTGTGCCATGTTGCTGTGCTGCACCCATCAACTCATCAGCACCCATCAACTCGTCATTTACATCAGGTATAACTCCCAATGCAATCCCTCCCCACTCCCCCTTCCCTATGATAGGCCCTGGTGTGTGATGTTCCCCTTCCCGAGTCCAAGTGATCTCATTGTTCAGTTCCCACCTATGAGTGAGAACATGCAGTGTTTGGTTTTCTGTTCTTGTGATAGTTTGCTAAGAATGATGGTTTCCAGCTGCATCCATGTCCCTACAAAGGACACAAACTCATCCTTTTTTATGGCTGCATAGTATTCCATGGTGTATATGTGCCACATTTTCTTAATCCAGTCTGTCACTGATGGACATTTGGGTTGATTCCAAGTCTTTGCTATTGTGAATAGTGCCGCAATAAACATACGTGTGCATGTGTCTTTATAGCAGCATGAATTTATAATCCTTTGGGTATATACCCAGTAATGGGATGGCTGGGTCATATAGTGCATCTAGTTCTAGATCCTTGAGGAATCGCCATACTGTTTTCCATAATGGTTGAACTAGTTTACAATCCCACCAACAGTGTAAAAGTGTTCCTATTTCTCCACATCCTCTCCAGCACCTGTTGTTTCCTGACTTTTTAATGATTGCCATTCTAACCGGTGTGAGATGGTATCTCATTGTGGTTTTGATTTGCATTTCTCTGATGGCCAGTGATGATCAGCATTTTTTCATGTGTCTGTTGGCTGTATGAATGTCTTCTTTTGAGAAATGTCTGTTCATATCCTTTGCCCACTTTTTGATGGGGTTGTTTTTTTCTTGTAAATTTGTTTGAGTTTTTTGTAGGTTCTGGATATTAGCCCTTTGTCAGATGAGTAGATTGAAAAATTTTCTCCCATTCTGTAGGTTGCCTGTTCACTCTGATAGTAGTTTCTTTTGCTGTGCAGAAGCTCTTTAGTTTAATGAGATCCCATTTGTCAATTTTGGCTTTTGCTGCCGGGTGAAACCCCATTTCTACCAAAAATACAAAAAATTAGCTGGGTGTGGTGGTGGGAGTCTGTAGTCCCAGCTACTTGGGAGGCTGAGGGAGGAGACTGGTGTGAACCTGGGAGGCAGAGGTTGCACTGAGCCGAGATCAGGCCACTGCACTCCAGCCTGGGCGACACAGTGAGACTCTGTCTCAAAAAAAAAAAAAAAAAAAAAAAAAAAAGAATAGCCTCCTTTCCACTCTTTCTATGCAAGAGGCATAATTTGCCACTTTCACGACCTTCAAACGTGGCTATGTGACTTCCTTTGGCCTCATGGTGGGTGGGAATTACTCCCCCTCCCTTTGACTTTAGGCTCAGCCATGTGACTTGCTTTGGCCTCTGGGACGTGGCAAGTATGAAGCAAGCCACCCAGACACAGGCTGGGGTGGTTGGACTTGCCTTATGGCACCTCTGCCACCCCAGGGGAGAGCACTTCGTGGCCAACCCATTGGTCTAAAGAGGAGGAAGGAACCAGATGGCCTAGACTAGGCTCCATGGGGCTTGGCTCCAATCTGCGGATTGGAACCACTGGATGATTTCAAAGGATATTCTTAGTCTAGAAAAGACTGGCGTGTTCTCAGATGGTGTTAAAAAGATCTCCAGCCGTCCAATCATACATAATGAAATGACTGGTGGAAAGAACAGCTCCACATGTGTTCGTATGTTAGCCAAAGAGGAGGGAGTCTCTCTTACGTGGCAACAGGAGAGTGGGGACAGAGCCAGTGCGGGGTGTTACATGTGCAGTCTGCTTTAAATCTGAGAGACTTTGAGCTATTTATTTAAAGTGGATGCGGCAGTTTCCTCAATCGCAAAATGAAAAAAACACTAGCATCACTAAGGTATGGATTTGAGAATTAAAGAAATGGATACAAATAAAGTCACTAAAACAGTGCTGACATATAACACTGCTCAATACATAGTGGCTTTATTATGATTTTCATCAGGAACTAAGGAGAAGCAATGGAGTTTCATCCATATTAAGGAAATAAATGAAATCATCAGAATGGTAGAAAACTTTACAATAAATGTTATTAACATGCAGAATAAAGCCAATCTGCTACTAATATGAGTGAGGCATTTTAACAATAATCATAGTTTACTTTTTTTTTGTTTTTTGAGAGGGAGTCTCGCTCTGTCGCCCAGGCTGGAGTGCAGTGGCCAGATGTCAGCTCACTGCAAGCTCCGCCTCCCGGGTTCACGCTATTCTCCTGCCTCAGCCTCCGAGTAGCTGGGACTACAGGCGCCGCCACCTCGCCCGGCTAATTTTTTGTATTTTTAGTAGAGACGGGGTTTCACCGTGTTAGCCAGGATGGTCTCGATCTCCTGACCTTGTGATCCGCCCGCCTCGGCCTCCCAAAGTGCTGGGATTACAGGCTTGAGCCACCGCGCCCGCCCTAATCACAGTTTACGCTAAGGGAAAAAGCCAAGAGTGTCAGACGCTGCCACGCCCACGTTCCACGCAGCCCAGGACGCCCACGTTCCACGCAGCCCAGGACGCCCACGTTCTGCATAGCAGGGATGCAGTTTTATGAGGAAGAGAAAGAAGGTGGCCACGCACTCAAATCCATCCATTTGTTTTGGAGTCACAGTTCCGGAACCTGCAGAGAAGATCGCCAATGTTTCAACACATTTGAAAGCGGAGCAGCCGCAGGGCAGGCCGGAGCTCTGTCATTGGTTGGCTGCGCGGGGGCCGCGCGTTCCATGCGTTATTAACCGTCACTGCGGCACTTGTGGAGATGACTGGCATGTAAGGAGCTGTCTCAATTGATTCCTCAAATGCACAAGTGACCGGGCAGTTGCGTGATTTGCTGACACGGATTTCCAAGTTTGATTTTTCAAAATTTCATTAATTTTTATCACATGTTGAATGTTCCTGGAATTCTTTCAAAGGGATTTCAAATTGGTCATTTTAGAAGCATCTAGCACAAAGATGAGAAATATAAAAAGATTGCTATTTCCTCAGAATGAAAGTAGAATATAACACATTTCCAATCAAAATACCAATGAGATGCGTGTGTGTGTGTGTGTGTGTGTGTGTGTGTGTGTGTGAGACACAGAGAGAGAGAGAGAGAGTGGGGGTGGGGGTATATCTTGATAAATTTGAAAAATAATTTTGCAAGAGGAAAGCGAAAAATAATTGGGAGAGGTGGAAAGAAAAACATAATAGAGAAAGATTCATCCTATTATATGTCAAAATGTCCTGCAGAATTATAATAATAGTAATTAAAGGAGAATTGTGCTGAAATAAGAATAGACAAATAGTTCTTTGGAATAAAATAGAGGGTCTAGCAGCAGAACCAGGCACACATCGTACTATGGCAGAGACACGGCTATGTGTTCACCTTAGTGCTTCCTGTCTCCATTCACACCATTACAAAAGCTCCCAGCCTCTTCTGCAGTTAGGTTGGGGACGTGCAGCTGAGTTTTGCCTCCTGAATGTGATGGGAACCATGTAAGCCACCTCCAGCCTTAGACCTTACAGTCACGCCTTCCATCCTGTGACTGCCTTCAAGGCCATCTGCTACAGATAGAATAACATTAAGATGAAAGTGTGACCTACCTTAGATTGTGCTTGTGGGACACATTCAGGGTTTTTTTTTTTGCTACAGTGTCTTAGTCACTTTAGGCTGCTACCAAAATGTACCCCAGACTGGGTGGCTTACAAAAAACAGAGGTTTACTTCTCACACTTCTGGAGCCTGTGAGTCTGCCATCAGGGTACCAGCATGGTCAGGTTCTAGGGGAGCCCTCTACCAGGCTGTAGACAACTGACTTCTCGTTGAATGCTCACATGGCAAGAAGAATAGAGCTCTCTGAGGTCCACGGGGCACTAATCCCATTCCTGAGGGCTCCACCCTCATAACCTATCTCCCAAAGTCCCACCTCCTAATAACGTGGCATGGAGTTAGAATTTCAACATATAACTTGGGAGTGAACGTTCAGGCCATCATACACAGCAATGATCTTCAAGGCTTATTTGTTACAATACCATAGCCTAGCTTATCTTGACTAATGCAGGTATATAACATGATGAAGGTGGCATTCCAAATCAACAGGGAAAGGATAGAAGACTCAGTAAATGGCTATGCATGTTAAAAACAAGAAGATATGAGATAGATACCATGAATCATAAACAAAGTCCACTGACTTCACACAGTCAAAATATATTAATCCCTCACATCACAGTAGGATATAGGTGTAAAGGCCATGAAATAAGTTGGAAAATGCTAATAAAAAACCAAATGAAATAAAGAATTTAAAAGCAGTATGTACATAGCAATTTCAGCCAGAGTAAAACCTATCATTGCAGCACTACCCACAACAGCAAAGACATGGAATCAACCTAAATGCCCATCAATGATAGGCTGAATAAAGAAAATGTGGCACATATACACCATGGAATACTATGCAGCCTTAAAAAAGAATGAGATCATGTCCTTTGAAGGGACATGGATGGAGCCAGAGGCCAAGCTAATGCCAGGAACAGAAAATTAAATGCCACATGTTCTCACTTATAAGTGGGAGCTAAATGATGAGAACACATGGGCATATAGAGGGTAACAACACACACTGGGCCTAAGGGAGGGTGGAGGGTGGGAAGAGGGAGAAGATCAGGAAAAATAACTAATGGGTACTAGGCTTATTTCCTGGGTGATGAGCTAATTTGTACAACAAACCCCCATGACACAAGTTTACCTATGTAACACACCTGCACATGTACCTCGAACTTAAAAGTTAAAAAACAAAACAAAACCAAAAAAACACTCACTCCAGAGACCTCAGGAAATGCATTCCCAAAGCTGTAAATATGGAAGGGTTTGTACTTGTGCAGATGCCTAGCTTTCTCCTGAGTCACATTTCCATTAAAATTCAAATGTGATACCTTGACTCAGGCCTTCTCGGCTCTCACCATCCCTATTCAATGGGCAGTTTCCACAAAGGAGCCAAGTTTGTGTCACCACAAAGTGTGACAACAAAACAAACAATGAAACATACCTTCAGTGAGATCAGGATGCTGGCCAGGGGGTATACAATTCTCCTATCGCTGATATAAAAAATGATTTCACATGCTTGGTGCCTCAAACCAACAGCAATTAACCAGGTTATAGCTCTGAAGGTCAAAAGTTCAAGATGAGTCTCAGTAGATTGGAATCCTGGTGCAGACAGTCCTGAGCTCCTCCTGGAGGCACCGGGGAGGAGCCACTTACTCTCCCTTCATGGCTTCTGATGTCTGCCCAGACTTGTTGGCTGGTGGCCCCATATCACTCAGCCAACTCGCCTTATTAGTCTCCATCTCTTACTCTGACCCTGCTATTTCCCTTCTATAAGAATGCTTGTGATTTCTGTGGATTTACATAAATCATTCAGAAAAATTCCATATATCAAGATCATTCGCTTAATTCCATATTCAAAGTTCCTTTCACCACCTAAAGCAGCACTTCTACAGATTCTAGGGGTTAAGCCACAGTCTTGAGGGCCCTTTTCAGTCCCCAGAGGAGACTGAGCTCAATCGCTAACCAGCATGACTCAATTGTGCTGCAGAATCACTTAACATGTTTATAATCTCCAGACGTGAATCACTCATCAATACATATTCACAATTGAAAATGTTAAGCTTGTAATTACTGGGAACTTACTCTGGTGTAAACATAAATGCCTTAAGACAAATAGAAGAAATGGAAGAAAACAGGCCTGAAATAGGATGGAGCTGACAGAGAAGGTGGATGAAAGGTGAATTGTGGGGCTTTTTTCTCATTTTTATTTATTTATTTATTTTTTTATTATTTATTTATTTATTTATTTATTTATTTTTCTTGAGACAGAGTCTTGCTCTGTTGCCCAGGCTGGAGAGCAGTGGCACGATCTCGGCTCACTGCAAGCTCTGCCTGCCAGGTTCACGCCATTCTCCTGCCTCAGCCTCCCAAGTAACTGGCACTACAGGCACCCATCACCACTCTAATTTTTTTTGTATTTTTAGTAGAGATGGGGTTTCACCATGTTATACTCATTTTATAAATCCAAATCATGTTTAATTTTAATATATTAATTATTTGCTTCTGGAATCATATCCCCAAATGGAAAGCAGCTACAAGATTACTCGTTGGTACTATTCCTGAAAGCATGATCAGAATACCCTTCTTCAGCTGTGCCTTGTGATACATGATCTGGGGTTTAAAACAGAAGAAACCTTCCTGCAGTGCTTCGAATGGCTTAGAAGTACTCATCTTTTCGTTTCCTTTTTTTAAACAAGTGGGAGACATCAGTCAGAAGTTCTTTATTTTGTGGGGTGATACGGTTTGGCTATGTCCCCACTCAAATCTCGAATTGTAGTTCCCATAATTCTCACATGTTGTAAAGGGACCCAATGGGCAATACTTGAATCATGGGGGTGGTTTACCCCATACTGTTCTCACTGCAGTGAATAAGTCTCACGAGATCTGATGGTTTTATCAGGGGTTTCCCCTTTCAGTTGGCTCTCATTCTCCCTTGTCTGCCGCCGTGTAAGACATGCCTTTCGCCTTCCACCATGATTGTGAGGCCTCCCCAGCCGCGTGGAACTGTAGGTCCATTAAACCTCTTTCTTTATAAATCACCCAGTCTCAGGTATGTCTTTATCAGCAGCATGAAAACGGACTAATGCATGGGGGAAGGGATGGACAATTGGTACCTACCTGTATATGCAAGAACAAATGATTCAAGTATACAAATAAATACTCACTTCCAGCTGTCCTTCTTGCTGTCTCCTGCTCCTACCCCATGTAGACCCCCACACATATTTCAACCAGTCAACCAATACCCTAGAGAAAGAACAGTGATGCAGGTAATATACATTCTCCAGGACAACTAGCTGATCTCCTTTGGTTGCCTGCTTGATTACTTGTGGGCAGGTGGACCAAAGCTTGTCGTCATAGGTGGCTGAGCAAATCTACAGCCACAGTCCCTCGGTGAGCAGACAGAGTTATCGCGGCTCAACACAAAAACATTTATTCTGTTCTTACCAGTAGGATTAAGTCCATTAAGTAATGAATCTCCTGCTGCAAGATTAGTGTGATCAAACAGATTTCATCTCCGGGATTGTTCCTTGGACTTTTATAGTACATTTCTCTTTTTTGAATTTCATTGTTTTTACTCACTCCCCTCTGAGACTGAATTAAATCATCCCTTTTCATGGGTCTTGTTTCTACCCTCTCAAATATGTTCTATGATGTTCTCTTTTAGATACCACTTAGCCAGGAGTACATATTTAGTTCCTTTAATCTTTCTTCGTAAATCAATTCCTTCAGTACCTTGCTTAATGTGTTGCTCTTTTCATATTTTGAATTTTTTTATTCTTCTCCAAACGCTGTCCAATTTATCTGTGTCTCTCTGCTAATGAGGTGTCTGGGATGAAATGTGTTTCTCCAGGTGCCGTCTCATTTGTGAGGTTGAGATGAGCAACCCCCATCCTTGCCATTTTGCCACTTTGCTCCTGAGACACAAAGGACCACCATGTCAGGACCGCCACATTCTGACACCGCCCCGGCTGGAACAGATCGTTCCAGCACGCTTGCCTCCACCAAGTCCCTTCTAATAAAATCACCATGCAAGGCGTGTCCTCCTACCAATTACCCACTTTTCATAGTGCTGATCCCACAGGTGCACGGTTAAGTGGTAAATGCCTCCAAATGTTATTCCACTTCCTGCCCCTGTTTCTCATGGATCTTGTAAGAGTCTGGCAACATGTCCAGTGAACAGGACACAGAATTGTGCTTCTATTCTTTTTCACTGGCTGTGTTAATGATGGGTGAGAAGATCGCTTAGAAGAAAGTTGCATCTGCTGCAGCAAAGACCAGAAATCACAGAAGCTTAAACAAGACAGCTGTCTGTTTTTCCTAAGGCTGCTGGGATGCAAGCAGCCCGGAGCTCAATGGTGACAGGGCTTGGGAGTCCTGTGTTTTTGCTTCACTGTCATTACTGTTTTGTCCTCCTTCATCCACAGAGTCCAGGACAGCTCATTTTCTAACCAGCATGGAGGAGGAAGGAGGTCCTGAGACCTCACCCCCACCTTGTCATGGTCCACTTTGAAAATTGCAAGCATCATCTTCAGTCATATTTCCATTGAACAGACCACCAGCATCTGACATCATTCATGCGAAAGAGAAGCTAAAAAGTCAAGTCTTTTATTCACAGTGGTCAGGTTGACCATGTGAAGATATGGTTGTGTTATGGCGAGAAAAAAGAAAGAAAAAGAATATTGAAGACATCTGGACATCTCAAGAATCCACAAAAGGAATGAGGGTAGAATGTCTCCAAACCCAAGGCGTGAAAGGAAGAGGTATATACAAACTCCGAATAGCAGGGAGAAGGCCAGGAATGGAGGTTGAGGAAGAAGGGGGCATTGTTCAGGGCCAGGAGAGTCAGATCAAAAGGGTAGTCAATGGCATATTCTCATCATGGCTTCCAAAGATGCGTGGGCAACCCTTAAATGACAACATCAATTATCTACTACGTATCCCTTCTATTGGAGGATGGTGATGGTGGTAAAATTCCTAGAGCATGCATCATCCATATCATCAAACATCAATAATTTCAGAACAGAGGAACTCTGCTTTGGAAGAAGGCTTCAAGAAAAATGAAAATCCATGCTGCACTTTGCAATGGCTTCGTACATTCCATTCCTTCTTTCTGAAAATAGCATTCCAACGAAATAGAATTGATTCTGTTATTCAATCAGCATTTGGAGTGAAACTGGCTTTTGGGTTTTTTGTTTTTTTTTTTTTTTTTTTGGTTTTAGGAACTATGATGGGGCCACATGATATATTCACTCAACATATATTTATTTATCAAGTGTTTATTCCAAGCCAGTCACTGAAGGTACAGTGATAGCAAAAAAAAAAAAAAAAAAAAAAAAAAAAAAAAAGAAGAAGAAGAAAGAAAGAAAAAAAAGAAACCTCACCTCATGAAGCTTTTCTCCCCCTCTAATGAGGGGAATTATTTGCAAATAAATCAGTTAGAATTAATTCAAAGAGAAGTGAGAAAATGTAAAACATGAAAAATTTTGAGAGTGCAAGACCTGATGCATATTTAAATGGATAATTCTGACTGCTTAATAAATAAGCACAAGAATGAGTAGCAATTCATCTCTTAAAAAATTCAAGATGGGTCCAACTGACAGTAAAATACAGCATTGATAATAAAAATAGTATTGAGTTATTAACCTAAAGATTTTGCACTAAATTGAAAATTTATCTAAATAACATATTTGAAAAAAGGCTAACAAAGTTTTTTTCTTTCTAAACCACAAAAATTTGTTGATTTCCATTATAAAAAGTATGTTTTATTAGAATTTAAACCCCACTGATTGTAAGACATGTCTTAATTTGTGTAACATTAAAATATTCGCCAAAACTCTGCAGAATATAATTGTAAGAAACTACTGAATGTAATGTCCATCTGATTTTAGGGAGTAAAAAAATAGCTGACTTGGAAGTGGGAAGATATGGCCCTCTCTTCCCAGGTTCCATGGATCATCCTTCTAGATGGACCAAGATGTAGCAAGAAAAACTAAAAGGCACTCCCAAATTATTGCCATTTGAAATACTACTCTTGCCTATTCTAAGTACTATGGCATTACTTTTATTTTGGAAATCTTCCATTTCACAGGATAATCCGATTGGTCTATAGAATTTGGCAATCTCTTTGGCTCAACTTCTAAGCATTCAGGAGACATATATGTATACATACATAAAATATGATATGTGCACAAAATACTTTTTGTGGCATGATATGAAATAAAGTTTGGGAACAAGGTAAGTATACCCTAGTAGGAAACTGGTTAAATAAATTACAGTACATATGCCCAATAAAGTTATTTGTACCTATTAAAAAGAATGAGCCAGCTCTACATGTTATGACATGGAAATGCTATGTAAGATGCATTTTTCATGGACTCAAAGCAAGACGCAAAATAAACAGTGTGTGCTATGTGAACGTTTGTGAAGATGGAGCAATGATTATAGGTCTTTGTGTGCAAAAGTGGGTCTCAGAAAGAAGATGCAGACAAAGGACACAGCTTCAAAGCAGGATTTCTGGAAGACACAAGAAAGAGGACTATTTTATTAGTAAAAACCTTTGTAGTTTGTAATTGTTCATGTACATGTGCTGTCCATTCAATAGCAGTGAGGAGGAGAAGGTTGAGGAGGAAGAGGAAGAGACAGGAGGATGGACACCTGGGTAAATTCCCAAATTGATGCCACATGGAGGTATGGACGTTATAGAGAGCCCCATGAGGTTCAGGTTTTCTGAATTTTCTTCCAGAAGTCAAAATACACATTCTATAAAACTAATCACTGTGGGGAAAAAAAAGGTTAATCATTTAGAAATGAGAGTATGTAAAAAAATCAGGGAAACTCAATGGTTGGAGTCTCTCTAACCTTCAGGCTTAGAAGCTGCAAGAATCCTGGACTTTTTGTTTGTTTGGTTTTCTTCCTAGCACCATCATGGTGAAGTAACTTTCCTCAATGGCATCCTGGCAAAACTATCCCAACTCAAGGAAACAGAAGATAAAAAAAAATGTGATGTGATTCCAGATATTTTATTGTACTATAAAAATTCTCTTACAAGCATAGAAGAAAGACAAGTAAAACTGGTCACATACATTGGGTCCAAGTGTGTTTTAATAGATCCATGAAATAAATCAGGTCGCAGACACTTGAAGGCTAGCAAAGGTTTTGGACTGATTTTAAAAGTGCTGAAAAGTGGGTGGGGAGTAGGAAGCAGTAAAGATGTGAAGGGTGAGTTAAAAAAAAAAATTATTGATGACAAACACTGAAAGATTGCAGTTTTGGCTTTTGGGGAGAACCAGCAATTGTCACCAAGGAATTAAGGCCCACTTTGGAAAGGAAGATGTTTTTCCTTCACTTGCTCAATACTCAGTATTGTAGACTAAAATAAATTGGCATTGTGCTGATGTAAAGTCTGTGCTTCACACCGTTTAAAGCATTGGGAGGTGCAGAGAAACGCAGCTGGGATCAAACGTCACGGGGAACTTACTCCTCTTGACATGCATTTTTTAAAAATATCAAATTCCTTAATACTTGTAGGGTTTTTAAAGTTTGTATAATTTCAGTTACAACTCACTCATGCTTTTCTCTTTGCCTCATCTTTGCACATATCATCATGAAATTAGGCAATCCCCTGTTATGTATCATTTAGTGTCACACTAAGATAAGTCCTTAGAGGCCTCACTTTGATAGATTTCCAAGGCATGCCAACAGAAAACCAAGGGGCTTGCTTTTGACTTCCATGGTTCCTGTGTAAGCCGGCAGTGCAACAGCATATATCACTTTGACATGGAGGGGATGTTAAGCAAACAGGAATAGTTTAGAGCCACAACCATGGGGTGCTTCCCAGCACTTTCCCTGGTTATGCAGAAGGGGGTCTAAAAGCTTTTTAAAGCTGATTTGGCTTAGCAACCCCAAAAGCCATATGGCCCCATTTAAGATGATGATTCACTTCCATGTGATTTGCACATTTAAGGTGAGTCAAGAGATTTTCTTGACAGTTATCACATAGATGGCCAGCTAAATGAACATTAACATCACATCAATGTCCAGGGGAAATTAATATGTTGTTTTCATGGCTGTCAGGAGGAGTGAAAATCAAGAGAGATCCTCAGTCATGCACAGTAAGTTGCTTTTGGTTTCTATGAGGAAAATGTAAAAAGGGATATATCACACACTGTATATTAAGCCAAAATATATAGACTATTGGAAAGCATGGCCTTTACTCAAAAAGTGGCTAAATAATTACTCACTAAGATTAGAGAATATATGCATAGCCCAAAATGATGGTAGCAAGCAATCATACTTAGCACTGTAGTAATGTGTGCAAAGCTCTCCTAAGTCCTGTGGATGTTCTCTCTCAATACTGGGCACTTTGCCTTTTTATCCTGACGTTTCACATTTGCTATTCCTGTAAGTTCCCGGTAGCAGAAACGTTGCCTCCCTACCATCCACGGACTCCCCCTCCCCTCTCTAATATGGCCTCTGTACATAGTAGGGACTTCACTGACACTTGCTGAGAAGGCTTGCAATATCTGGGACTACTGCTTAGTTTGTGGAAATACCACTTCCCATGGCACTCAGGAATGAACGCAATGCAAATATACCTTGTTCAATAGACTCAGGGTTTATAATCACAGACAGGTAGAGCTGAAAGCAAAGTATGAACCTATATAGGTTAATAGCTTTGTTTCACATAGGAGGAAGCAAATGTGATAAAGAGGTAACTTGCTCCAAGACACAGATCATGTAAAAAGCAGATTCTAGACTAGAAACCTAATCTCCTCATTAATTCTAAGTGAAATCAGATAATATGCAAAAATTAATGTGAAAAGGAACTGACATTTAAACCTATCATCCATTCAACAACACTGCACTGAGTGCTTATCTTGTACCTACACAGCTCCAGTTCCTCAGGGTAGATTTATAGATCTTATATTCTAGTGAGGTGGGAGGAACACAGATAGTGCATATGTAGACAAGATGATTTGAGGAAATAAAATACAGCAATGTGCAGAGATATCCTTGGTGCAATGTAAGGATGAGAATTACTTCTGTGAGGTGTCTCAAATGAGCTAAAAACTGAATGACCAGAGCGGAAGAGAAGAGGTGTGGTAGCTTGAAACAGTGGACCTGATCCTTTACACCTCTCAGTACCCACAACGCTTGCTACTGTGACTTTCCAATTCCTCCCAGAAAAGGGGCAGGGGATATTTCTCCATCCCTTGACTCAGAATTAGACCCATGGGTCATGCTTTGGTCAACAGAATAAAGCAGGCATGACTCTAAGCTGGTTCCCAAGCAGTCTTGTGCATTGCCGTCTATGGCTGTAAGAAGAACATGGAAGGGCAACCTTCTGACCCTGAGGACCAGATGACAGGTGGGCGGAACAGAGCCACCTGCAGAGGAGCTGACTGACTGCAGATATGGGAGGGAGCCCAGGGAGGGCCAGAAGAGCCATCTCGCTGAGCCCAGCCTGCATGAGCCAATTTCCAGTTGCCCCTCAGCCTCCCAGTGACATATGAGCTACAGAAATGCTGATTTTTATGCTGCACACATTTTGTAAACATTTGTTCTACATCATTGTTTGGCTATATCTCACTGATACACTTGGGAAGAATTTGGAAGCAGGTGTTCTAAAAAAAGGTATCAATAAGTTCAAAGGCTTGAAACAAAGTCCTGGCTAGAGTTTGAAAAATAGACAGGCAGCCAGTATGACTGAGAAGCTCATTAAATGTGTGATAATGTGATAGAACACGATTTCAGACATGATGTACACAGGAGATAAATTGGGTATGGTTTTGTGGGCCATGGTGGAGATGTTATCTAACGAGTACAATGGAAAAACACTGGAAAGTTATAAAATGAGAAACTAGCTGATCTACAGCTCTTACTCATGGTAACAAGCTATTCTGTAGGTAATGGGACACTGGCAGGTGAGAACAGACCCAGGTAGATGAAAGGAGGCTACTGTGATGGCTCTGGTGAGACGATGCTCTTCTTCTTTTCCTTGAAGTATACTGTGTGTGTCTATGTGTGTATACATACACATGAATATACATGTATACTTTTATGTGATCAGATGTGTTCTATGCATTTTTAATATATGGTTGTCCCTTGGTGTCAGTGGGGAATTGGTTCCGGCACTCCCTGCAGATACCAAAATCCGTGGAAACCAAAATCTGAGAATGCCCATGTCCCTGATAGAAAATAGTGTCATATTTACATGTAACGTAGGCACACCCTTCTGTATGCTTTAAATCATATCTAGATTACTTGTAATGATTAATACAATTTAAATGTTATATAAATCATTGTTATACTGTATAGTTTAGAAAATAATGACGAAAAAGTCTTTACCTGTTCAGTACAGACTTTTTGTTTCCAAATATTTTCTAACCACAGTAGGTTGGATCCACAGACACAGAACCCACAGATACGGAGGCTGACTGTATACAATCAAGATAGGAGAGGACATTTGTGCTGCTCTTAATGGGAGAGGTACTTAAACAACGATATACTCCTGCTTACTTTATTTGTACACATTGGTAACCAGAATGTCATAAAATATTTTTCAGGCCCCGAAGTGTTAAAAAAAAGTATTTATAAATAAAATAAAAACAACTTTCCTGTAATGAACACCCCATATTTACATCAGACAGAGCTGTAGCATTTACCAGCATGGTAAGTAAAATGATTATAAAGATAAATGTTCCATCAAGATTCCCCAAAAGCAAATAACATTCACAGAGTACAAGTAAGATCGTCCCCCAAGACAGTAATATTATCTCTCAATCCATCATATAAGCACGTTCCCTCAGGCAGTCCAAGGACTAAAATGTCATTCCCCTAAGTGAAACATGAAAGAAATCCCTTTAAAAATAAAAATGTATCGTCAGGGAACCAAACTATTGTATTCACATTCTCACCTGCGTTTCAACCGTAACACAGCCTTTAGAACGTGTAGATACATTGGTTGACGTGTTCTCTGCACATCATCAAATGCCCCAGAGGTAGGATTTTCCCATCTGCCTTGGACCACCTGTGGAGCTCAAACAATCACAAAATTTCCTACCGAGTCAGACTGGGTCCTATATTTAGAAGTGCTTTATTGGTGGGGGTGGATGCGGTGATACGCACATTCAAACAGAAGTTTTTAAAAAAAAAAAAAAAAAAAAAAAAAAAACCACCATTTGAATGAGGTCAGAGGCATACAGAATTCAATCAAAAACAGTGAGTGGGGAAATAGAAGAAGAAATTCAAAAGTAGGAACACAGCCATGACATACTTGCAAAAAAAAAAACTACAAAGGAATGCAACCACAAATATAAATTGTACACATTTGGAAGGTGTAGAATTCTAGCACGTTATAAGCCAGATTTCCTGGACAGATTCTTATAAAATTCAGAAGTGTGTTCACACATTACATCTTCCATGAGGAAAAGGCATCCTATAAAATGCTGCTTATTTTTTATGAGCTATTGAGAAGCACAGTTTACTCTGGAATAACTCAGGGGACTTTCTTTAAGAGGGCTGTAAAGACAGGCAGACTCCAGGTCAAAGCCCCTGGCCATATAAACACACCGAGCTTATCTCTGATGGACGTGACTGACATCTGAAAAAAGATTTTCTATGGAATTTCCACCCCAAATGGAATCATTGCTTCCTTCATCCTCTGGAGCACGTTCCCAGCTCTACTGCAAAATTAGAAATAGATTATGTGTTTGTATTTTCTGTTGTTGTTGCGATGCTTCTAAGTCTTTACCGGCAATAGTGACAGAAAGTAAGAAATGCTATCATCCTAACAAGTAAAAGCCAAAGAAATACTATAATCCTAACAAATAAAAGCCAAAGAAATACTATCAAGAAAAGAAATTAAAAACAAAAACAGGCACAGAAGAGTCACACCTCACAGAAAAACTGAATTGATTTCTAAAGATCTGTGTTTTGGTAATGATTGTAGAAATTCGTTTTTCTGCTTTTCAAGAATTCATTCCCTCTTTCTCTGATACCACAAGCTGTATTTCCACCTGTCCTCACTGGGAGTACATAGGGATGAGTGGGTTGATTCTATTCTAAGCTGAGGTGGGTCTTTCATTAAGGCCTGGCTGGTCAGACCGTCTCATGGCACTGCATTGTAACTTGCTTAGAAATGAGTATCTAATGCCACTAAACCAATCACAGAAAATGCTTACACTTCTGAAGGAGTTTGGAGTGAATCTCTTTCTCCTGGGTTTGTTGAGAGAGAAAACACACGCCTAGGGTTTCTGGCAGCCAAATTTCCATCAAAGAGAGGAGCAAGCTGAGGATGCAGAGAGGAGAGCGCAGCTGAGAAGTAGAAAACAATTTATGGCCGTGGCTCTGTTTAAATCCTAGAGCCAGTCATGCTGAAAGCAGCACCACCTTTGGAATTCCCAGTTTTATGAACCAATAAATTCCCCATTTTGCTTAACCTAGTTTGAGTAGGCTTTCTGTCACTTGCAATTAACATATCCACAACTAATATATTTCAGTGAATTATTAGCAATCCTTTGTTTATAATCAGACAAAAGAAATAATAAAATGTGATTCTGAATTACAGAGGCATTACACAGCAGCCGCTATCTATTCTGCAAACAGGGTTTCCTTCCAGTCAAATGACAGTGAATTTAAACCTAAAACATGACTACTGAGATCACACAATTTGTTTAATCAGTCAGGATTTATAATTGCTTTGAAGTTGTCACATTTTAAACATAACCCTAGAACCATAAAACTGTTGACTGTCATGAAGCAGTGGGCTTTATGTATTGTATAATTCACACATTTTAAGTGTGTCACATATATCTAGTGCATTCAGGCATATTTTCTAGATATTGTGGGTTTGGTTCCAGATCATCACAATAAAGCAAATAATCACAATAAAGTGAGTCACACTTTTTTTGTTTTTGGTTTCCCAGTGCATATAAAAGTTACATTTACACAATACTATTGTCTATCAAATGTACAACATTATGTCTAAAAAAAACTATGTACACACTTTAATTTAAAAATACTTTATTGCTAAAACTGATCATCATGACCGGGACCTTCAACAAGACCTAACTTTTTTGCCACTGGGGGGGTCTTGCTCCATGTGGATGGCTGCTGACTGAGCCAGGTGGGGCTGCTGAAGGTTCTGGTGGCTGTGTCAATGTCTTAAAAAAAGACAACAAGGCCGGGCGCGGTGGCTCACGCTTGTAATCCCAGCACTTTGGGAGGCTGAGGCAGGCAGATCATGAGGTCAGGAGATCGAGACCATACTGGCTAACACGGTGAAACTCGGGCTCTACTAAAAATATGAAAAATTAGCCGGGTGTGGTGGTGGGCACCTGTAGTCCCAGCTATTCGGGAGGCTGAGGCAGGAGAATGGCACGAACCCAGGAGGAGGAGCTTGCAGTGAGCCGAGATCGCACCACTGCACTCCAACCTGGGCAACAGAGTGAGATTCCATCTCAAAAAAAAAAAAAAAAAAAAAGATAACAATGAGGTTCGCACATCAATAGACTCTTCTTTTGACAAAAGATTTCTCTGTAGCGTGCAACGCCATTTCATAGCATTTTACCCACAGCAGAACTTCCTTCAAAATTGGAGTCCATCTTTTCACACCCTGCTGTTGTGTCATCAAATCAGTCTTTGTAATATTCTAAATCCTTTGTTGTCATTTCAACAATGTTCACACGTCCTCACCAAGAGTAGATTCCATCTCAAGAAACCACTTTCTTTGCTCATCCATAAGAAGCAATTCTTCCTCTGTCCATATTTTGTCATGAGATTGCAGCCATTCAGTCACCTCTTGAGATTCCACTTCTAATTCTAGTTCTCTTGCTGTTTCCACCACATCTGCAGTGACGTCCTCCACCAAAGTCTTGAGCCCCTCAAAGTCATCCATGAGGGTTGGAATCAGCTTCTTCCACACTCCTGTTAATGTTGACATTTTGACTCCTCTCGTGAATTGCCGATGTTCTTCATGGCATCAAGAACGGTGAATCCTTTCCAGAAGGTTTTCAACTTACTTTGCCCAAATCCATCAGAGGAATCACTATCTCTGGCAGCCATAGCCTTATAAAATGTATGACTTGAAAGCCAGAATTACTCCTTGATCCATGGGCTGCGGAATGAATGCTGCATTAGAAGGCATGAAAATAACATAAATCTTCTTGTGTGTCTCCATCGGAGCTCTTAGGTGACCAGGTACATTGTCAGTAAGCAGTAACATTTTTAAAGGCATCTTTTTTTCTGAGCAACAGATCTCAATAGTGGGCTTAAAATATTCAGTAAACAGATGTATGCTGTAAACAGATGTGCTGTCATCCAGGCTTTGTTGTTCTGTTTATAGAACACAGGCAGGGGAGATTAAGCATAATTCGTAAGGGCCCTAGGAATTTCAGAGTGGTAAATGTGTGTTGGCTTCAACTTAAAGTCACCAGCTGCATTACCCCCAAACAAGAAAGTCAGCCTGTCCTTTGAAGCCAGAAATTGACGTCTCCCCTCTAGCTATGAAAGTCCTAGAAGGCACCTTCTTCCAATAGAAGGCTGTGTCATTTACACTGAAAATCTTTTATTTAGTGGAGCCACCTTAATCAATGATTTTAACTAGATCTTCTGGAGAACTTGCTGCCGTTTCTCCATCAGCACCCTTGCTGCTTTGCCTTGCACTTTTATGTCATAGAGATGGCATCTTTTCTTAAATCTCATGAAACAACCTCTGCTAGTTTCCACCTTTTCTTCTTCAGCATTGCCCCCAGCCTTCATAGAATTGAAGAGTTAGGATCTTGCTCAGGTTAAGGCTTTAGCTTAAGAGAATGCTGTGACTAGCTTGATCTTCTATCTAGGCCATTCAAACTTTCTCCACATCAGCAAGAAGGTTGTTTCACTTTCTTATCATGTGTCTTCACTGCAGTAGCACTTTTAACTTCCTCCAAGAAATTTTTCTCCACATTCAAAACAACTATATGATACAAAGACGTAGCTTTCAGCCTGTCTCCACTTTCTTTTTTTTTTTTTTTTTTTTTTTTAATTTATTTATTATTATTATACTTTAAGTTGTAGGGTACATGTGCATAACGTGCAGATTTGTTACATATGTATACTTGTGCCATGTTGCTGTGCTGCACCCATCAACTCGTCATTTACATCAGGTATAACTCCCAATGCAATCCCTCCCCACTCCCCCCTCCCCATGATAGGCCCCGGTGTGTGATGTTCCCCTTCCTGAGTCCGAGTGATCTCATTGTTCAGTTCCCACCTATGAGTGAGAACATGCGGTGTTTGGTTTTCTGTTCTTGTGATAGTTTGCTAAGAATGATGGATTCCAGCTGCATCCAAGTCCCTACAAAGGACTCAAACTCATCCTTTTTTATGGCTGCATAGTATTCCATGGTGTATATGTGCCACATTTTCTTAATCCAATCTGTCACTGATGGACATTTGGGTTGATTCCAAGTCTTCGCTATTGTGAATAGTGCTGCAATAAACATACGTGTGCATGTGTCTTTATAGCAGCATAATTTATAATCCTTTGGGTATATCCCCAGTGATGGGATGGCTGGGTCATATGGTACATCTAGTTCTAGATCCTTGAGGAATCGCCATACTGTTTTCCATAATGGTTGAACTAGTTTACAATCCCACCAACAGTGTAAAAGTGTTCCTATTTCTCCACATCCTCTCCAGCACCTGTTGTTTCCTGACTTTTTAATGATTGCCATTCTAACTGGTGTGAGATGGTATCTCATTGTGGTTTTGATTTGCATTTCTCTGATGGCCAGTGATGATCAGCATTTTTTCATGTGTCTGTTGGCTGTATGAATGTCCTCTTTTGAGAAATGTCTGTTCATATCCTTTGCCCACTTTTTGATGGGGTTGTTTGTTTTTTTCTTGTAAATTTGTTTGAGTTCCTTGTAGGTTCTGGATATTAGCCCTTTGTCAGATGAGTAGATTGCAAAAATTTTCTCCCATTCTGTAGGTTGCCTGTTCACTCTGATGGTAGTTTCTTTTGCTGTGCAGAAGCTCTTTAGTTTAATGAGATCCCATTTGTCAATTTTGGCTTTTGCTGCCGTTGCTTTTGGTGTTTTAGATGTGAAGTCTTTGCCCATGCCTATGTCCTGAATGGTACTACCTAGGTTTTCCTCTAGGATTTTTATGGTATTAGGTCTAACATTTAAGTCTCTAATCCATCTTGAATTAATTTTCGTATAAGGAGTAAGGAAAGGATCCAGTTTCAGCTTTCTACTTATGGCTAGCCAATTTTCCCAGCACCATTTATTAAATAGGGAATCCTTTCCCCATTTCTTGTTTCTCTCAGGTTTGTCAAAGATCAAATGGCTGTAGATGTGTGGTATTATTTCTGAGGACTCTGTTCTGTTCCATTGGTCTATATCTCTGTTTTGGTACCAGTACCATGCTGTTTTGGTTACTGTAGCCTTGTAGTATAGTTTGAAGTCAGGTAGCGTGATGCCTCCAGCTTTGTTCTTTTGACTTAGGATTGTCTTGGAGATGCGGGCTCTTTTTTGGTTCCATATGAACTTTAAAGCAGTTTTTTCCAATTCTGTGGAGAAACTCATTGGTAGCTTGATGGGGATGGCATTGAATCTATAAATTACCTTGGGCAGTATGGCCATTTTCACGATATTGATTCTTCCTATCCATGAGCATGGTATGTTCTTCCATTTGTTTGTGTCCTCTTTTATTTCACTGAGCAGTGGTTTGTAGTTCTCCTTGAAGAGGTCCTTTACATCCCTTGTAAGTTGGATTCCTAGGTATTTGATTCTCTTTGAAGCAATTGTGAATGGAAGTTCATTCCTGATTTGGCTCTCTGTTTGTCTGTTACTGGTGTATAAGAATGCTTGTGATTTTTGCACATTAATTTTGTATCCTGAGACTTTGCTGAAGTTGCTTATCAGCTTAAGGAGATTTTGGGCTGAGACAATGGGGTTTTCTAAATATACAATCATGTCATCTGCAAACAGGGACAGTTTGACTTCTTCTTTTCCTAACTGAATACCCTTGATTTCTTTCTCTTGCCTGATTGCCCTAGCCAGAACTTCCAACACTATGTTGAATAGGAGTGGTGAGAGAGGGCATCCCTGTCTTGTGCCAGTTTTCAAAGGGAATTTTTCCAGTTTTTGCCCATTCGGTATGATATTGGCTGTGGGTTTGTCATAAATAGCTCTTATTATTTTGAGGTACGTTCCATCAATACCAAATTTATTGAGCGTTTTTAGCATGAAGGGCTGTTGAATTTTGTCAAAAGCCTTTTCTGCATCAATTGAGATAATCACGTGGTTCTTGTCTTTGGTTCTGTTTATATGCTGGATTATGTTTATTGATTTGCGAATGTTGAACCAGCCTTGCATCCCAGGGATGAAGCCCACTTGATCATGGTGGATAAGCTTTTTGATGTGTTGCTGAATCCGGTTTGCCAGTATTTTATTGAGGATTTTTGCATCGATGTTCATCAGGGATATTGGTCTAAAATTCTCTTTTTTTGTTGTGTCTCTGCCAGGCTTTGGTATCAGGATGATGTTGGCCTCATAAAATGAGTTAGGGAGGATTCCCTCTTTTTCTATTGATTGGAATAGTTTCAGAAGGAATGGTACCAACTCCTCCTTGTACCTCTGGTAGAATTCAGCTGTGAATCCATGTGGTCCTGGACTTTTTTTGGTTGGTAGGCTATTAATTATTGCCTCAATTTCAGAGCCTGCTATTGGTCTATTCAGGGATTCAACTTCTTCCTGGTTTAGTCTTGGAAGAGTGTAAGTGTCCAGGAAATTATCCATTTCTTCTAGATTTTCCAGTTTATTTGCGTAGAGATGTTTATAGTATTCTCTGATGGTAGTTTGTATTTCTGTGGGGTCGGTGGTGATATCCCCTTTATCATTTTTAATTGCGTCGATTTGATTCTTCTCTCTTTTCTTCTTTATTAGTCTGGCTAGTGGGCTGTCAATTTTGTTGATCTTTTCAAAAAACCAACTCCTGGATTCATTGATTTTTTGGAGGGTTTTTTGTGTCTCTATCTCCTTCAGTTCTGCTCTGATCTTAGTTATTTCTTGCCTTCTGCTAGGTTTCGAATGTGTTTGCTCTTGCTTCTCTAGTTCTTTTAATTGCGATGTTAGAGTGTCAATTTTTGATCTTTCCTGCTTTCTCTTGTGGGCATTTAGTGCTATAAATTTCCCTCTACACACTGCTTTAAATGTGTCCCAGAGATTCTGGTATGTTGTATCTTTGTTCTCATTGGTTTCAAAGAACATCTTTATTTCTGCCTTCATTTCGTTATGTACCCAGTAGTCATTCAGGAGCAGGTTGTTCAGTTTCCATGTAGTTGAGCGGTTTTGATTGAGTTTCTTAGTCCTGAGTTCTAGTTTGATTGCACTGTGGTCTGAGAGACAGTTTGTTATAATTTCTGTTCTTGTACATTTGCTGAGGAGTGCTTTACTTCCAATTACGTGGTCAATTTTGGAGTAAGTATGATGTGGTGCTGAGAAGAATGTATATTCTGTTGATTTGGGGTGGAGAGTTCTATAGATGTCTATTAGGTCTGCTTGCTGCAGAGATGAGTTCAATTCCTGGATATCCTTGTTAACTTTCTGTCTCGTTGATCTGTCTAATGTTGACAGTGGAGTGTTGAAGTCTCCCATTATTATTGTATGGGAGTCTAAGTCTCTTTGTAAGTCTCTAAGGACTTGCTTTATGAATCTGGGTGCTCCTGTATTGGGTGCATATATATTTAGGATAGTTAGCTCTTCCTGTTGAATTGATCCCTTTACCATTATATAATGGCCTTCTTTGTCTCTTTTGATCTTTGATAGTTTAAAGTCTGTTTTATCAGAGACTAGTATTGCAACCCCTGCTTTTTTTTGTTCTCCATTTGCTTGGTAAATCTTCCTCCATCCCTTTATTTTGAGCCTATGTATGTCTCTGCGTGTGAGATGGGTCTCCTGAATACAGCAGACTGATGGGTCTTGACTCTTTATCCAGTTTGCCAGTCTGTGTCTTTTAATTGGAGCATTTAGTCCATTTACATTTAAGGTTAATATTGTTATGTGTGAACTTGATCCTGCCATTATGATATTAACTGGTTATTTTGCTCGTTAGTTGATGCAGTTTCTTCCTAGCCTCAATGGTCTTTACATTTTGGCATGTTTTTGCAATGGCTGGTACCGGTTGTTCCTTTCCATGTTTAGTGCTTCCTTCAGGGTCTCTTGTAAGGCAGGCCTAGTGGTGACAAAATCTCTAAGCATTTGCTTATCTGTAAAGGATTTTATTTCTCCTTCACTGATGAAACTTAGTTTGGCTGGATATGAAATTCTGGGTTTAAAATTCTTTTCTTTAAGAACGTTGAATATTGGCTCCCACTCTCTTCTGGCTTGTAGAGTTTCTGCTGAGAGATCTGCTGTTAGTCTGATGGGCTTCCCTTTGTGGGTAACCCGACCTTTCTCTCTGGCTGCCCTTAAGATTTTTTCCTTCATTTCAACTTTGGTGAATCTGGCAATTATGTGTCTTGGAGTTGCTCTTCTCGAGGAGTATCTTTGTGGCATTCTCTGTATTTCCTGGATTTGAATGTTGGCCTGCCCTACTAGGTTGGGGAAGTTCTCCTGGATGATATCCTGAAGAGTGTTTTCCAACTTGGTTCCATTTTCCCCCTCACTTTCAGGCACCCCAATCAGACATAGATTTGGTCTTTTTACATAATCCCATACTTCTTGCAGGCTTTGTTCGTTTCTTTTTCTTCTTTTTTCTTTTGGTTTCTCTTCTCGCTTCATTTCATTCATTTGATCCTCAATCGCTGATACTCTTTCTTCCAGTTGATCGAGTTGGTTACTGAAGCTTGTGCATTTGTCACGTATTTCTCGTGTCATGGTTTTCATCTCTTTCATTTCGTTTAGGACCTTCTCTGCATTAATTACTCTAGCCATCAATTCTTCCACTTTTTTTTCAAGATTTTTAGTTTCTTTGCGCTGGGTACGTAATTCCTCCTTTAGCTCTGAGAAATTTGATGGACTGAAGCCTTCTTCTCTCATCTCGTCAAAGTCATTCTCCGTCCAGCTTTGATCCGTTGCTGGCGATGAGCTGCGCTCCTTTGCCGGGGGAGATGCGCTCTTATTTCTTGAATTTCCAGCTTTTCTGCCCTGCTTTTTCCCCATCTTTGTGGTTTTATCTGCCTCTGGTCTTTGATGATGGTGGTGTACTGATGGGGTTTTGGTGTAGGTGTCCTTCCTGTTTGATAGTTTTCCTTCTAACAGTCAGGACCCTCAGCTGTAGGTCTGTTGGAGATTGCTTGAGGTCCACTCCAGACCCTGTTTGCCTGGGTATCAGCAGCAGAGGCTGCAGAAGATAGAATATTTCTGAACAGCGAGTGTACCTGTCTGATTCTTGCTTTGGAAGCTTCCTCTCAGGGGTGTACTCCACCGTGTGAGGTGTGGGGTGTCGGTCTGCCCCTAGGTGAGGATGTCTCCCAGTTAGGCTACTCAGGGGTCAGGGACCCACTTGAGCAGGGAGTCTGTCCCTTCTCAGATCTCAACCTCCGTGTTGGGAGATTCACTGCTCTCTTCAAAGCTGTCAGACAGAGTCGTTTGCGTCTGCAGATGTCTGCTGCGTTTGTTTAGTTTACTGTGCCCTGTCTCCAGAGGTGGAGTCTACAGAGACAGGCAGGTTTCCTTGAGCTGCTGTGAGCTCCACCCAGTTGGAGCTTCCCAGCAGCTTTGTTTACCTACTTAAGCCTCAGCAATGGCGGGCGCCCCTCCCCCAGCCTCGCTGCTGCCTTGCCGGTAGATCACAGACTGCTGCGCTAGCAATGAGGGAGGCTCCGTGGGTGTGGGACCCTCCTGGCCAGGTGTGGGATATGATCTCCAGGTGTGCCTGTTTGCTTAAAGCGCAGTATTGGGGTGGGAGTTACCCGATTTTCCAGGTGTTGTGTGTCTCAGTTCCCCTGGCTAGGAAAAGGGACTCCCTTCCCCCTTGCGCTTCCCAGGTGAGGCAATGCCTCGCCCTGCTTCAGCTCTCGCTGGTCGGGCTGCAGCAGCTGACCAGCACGGATCGTCCAGCACTCCCCAGTGAGATGAACCCAGTACCTCAGTTGAAAATGCAGAAATCACCGGTCTTCTGTGTCGCTCGCGCTGGGAGTTGGAGACTGGAGCTGCTCCTATTCAGCCATCTTGCTCCGCCCCCCAGCCTGTCTCCACTTTCAACAGGCGTTCCTCACTAAGCTTAATCATTTCTAGCTTTTGATTTAAAATGTGAGATGTGCAACTCTTCCTTTCACTTGAGCACTTAGAGACCATTGTAGGGTAATTAACTGGCTTCATTTCAATATTTTTGTGTCTCAGAGAATGGGAGGCATGAGGAGAGGGAGAGAGGAGAATAGCTGGTCTGTGGGGCAGTCAGAACACACACTTTCATCAATTAGGGTTAAAATCTTACATGGGCATGGTTCATGGAGCCACAAACAATAGTAACATGAAATATCATGGATCACAGATCACCATAACAAATATGATAATACAGAAAAGTTGAAATATTGCTAGAATTGTCACAATGTGACACAGAGATGACATGAGCTCACGCTGTTGAAAAAATGGTGCCAGTAGACCTGCTCAATACACGGTTGCCATAAACCTTCAATTTATTAAAAAAAAAAAAAAAAAAGTATCTGCAAAGCACAATAAAGCAAAACACAATAAAATAAGTTATGCTGGTACTTTCATTATCACTTGTTTTGAGTGGTATTATAACGATTTATTTGTCTTTCTCATTGGAGTCCATTCACTCCTACCTTTAGTACATAGGACAGAGTTTAGCAAAGATTTGGTTCTTCATTGGCAGGACAGCTACAAGGGCCAACTCTATCATTAAAAACCATCAGGTAGAAAAGTAAAACCTGAAAACTAGACCATCTGGATGCAATTATTATATCTACACCGTAGGCTAAGAATGTGCAGACATCTACCCACATCTCAGTATTCCACCTTTCCAAAAATAGAGTACCAAAACTAAGATGGATACTAGGAAATAAAAATATCAAAATCGCTATCAGTGATCTCACTGAATTTTACTTCCTAAAGCAGATAGAAACGTTGACCGGAATTTCATTGGTTTATTTAAATTGTGGAGAAAAGGCAATGGTAATATGCAAACTAAGACAAAAGAGAAACTGAAGAGTAGATAAAGACATCAGGAGGAGATGAACTGGAGATAGTAGATTTATACCTATCCCATCCAACTCCTGTGGCAAAAATGTGTTGGCCTGCTATTGATATTAGTCACAAGGGCATATGACTTTTGTTTTCAACAGACCTTGTTTTTTAGAGCAGTTTTAAGTTCACAGCAAAACTGAGAGGAAGGTACAGAGATTTCTCATACATCCCTTTCCCCACACATACACAGCCCTCCTCCTTATCAACATCCCGCACCAGAGGGTTCATGTGTGTGTTAGTCCATTCTCACACTGCTGATAAAGACACACCCAAACTGGGTAATTTGTAAAGTACAGAGGTTCCATTGATTCACAGTTATGAAGGGCTGGATAGGACTCAGGAAACTTACAATCATGGCAGAAGGGGAAGCAAACACGATGAAGAGGTGCTGAGCAAAAGGGATGGAAAAGCCCCTAATAAAACCATCAGATCTCGTGAGAACTCACTTACTCTCATGAGAACAGCATGAGAGTAACTGCCCCCATGATTCAATTACCTTCCACTTGGTCCCTCCCCCGCACGACACACGGGGATTATGGGAACTACAATTCAAGAGGAGATTTGGGTGGGGACACAGAGCTAAACCATATCCATTTGTTACAACTGAGGAACCTATCTCTACATATCATTATCACCCAAAGACCAAAGTTGGCATTAGGGTTCGCACTTGGTGTTACACATTTTACAAGTTTGAACAAATGTACAATGACAACGTACCCACTATTACCATATCATACAGAGTAGATTCACTGCCCTAAAAATCCTCTGTGCTCTGCCTATCTCTCCCCAACCCAATTCCTGGAAGCCACTGACATTTCTACTGTCTCCGGGGTTTTGTCTTTTGCAAAATGTGATGCGGTTGAAATCGTACAGCATGTAGTCTTTTCTAATGGGCTTCTTGCCCTTGGTAAATGTTTTCTTTTTTAGTTTCCCTCCATGTCTTTCCATGGCCTGATAGCTCCTTTGTTTTTTGCACTGAATAACGTTCCATTGCCTGACTTCCCAAAACAAGACATTTATGTGGCCAAGAAACATGAAAAAAAGCTCATCATCACTGGTCATTAGAGAAATGCAAATCAAAACCACAATGAGATACCATCTCATGCCAGTTAGAATGGCAATCATTAAAAAGTCTGGAAACAAGAGATTTTGGCAAGGATATGGAGAAATAGGAACACTTTTACACTGTTGGTGGGAGTGTAAATTAGTCCAACCATTGGGGAAGACAGTGTGGCAATTCCTCAAGGATCTAGAACCAGAAATACCATTTGATCCAGTAATCCCATTACTGGGTATATACCCAAAGGATTATACATCATTCTACTATAAAGGCACATGCACACATATATTTATTGCAGCACTATTTACAATACTAAAGACTTGGAACCAACCCAAATGCCCATCAGTGATAGACTGGATAAAGAAAATGTGGCACAAATACACCATGGAATACTATGCAGCCATAAAAAGAATGAGTTCATGTCCTTTGCAGGGACATGGATGAAGCTCGAAACCATTACTCTCAGCAAACTAACACAGGAGCAGAAAACCAAACACTGCACGTTCTCACTCATAAGTGGGAGTTGAACAATGAGAACACATGGATGCAGGGAGGGAAACATCACACACCAGGGCCTGTCAAGGAGTCGGGGGTAAGGGGGAGGGAGAGCACTAGGAGAAACACCTAATGCACGTGGGGCTTAAAACCTAGATGATGTGTTGATAGGTGCAGCAGACCACCATGGTACATGTATACCTATGTAACAAACCTGCACATTCAGCACATGTATCCCAGAACTTAAAGTAAAATTTTAAAAAATATATTCCATTGTCTGGATGCATCATAGTTTATTTACTTATTTACCTACTGAAGGATATCTTGGTTGCTTCCAAGTTTGGGCATTTATGAATAAAGGTGCTATAAACTTCCCTGTGCAGGTTATTTGTGGACATAAGTTTTCAACTCCTTTGACCAAATGCCAAGGAGCACGAGTGCTGGATCATATGGTAGCTTAGGTCATTTTTAATTCAACACTACAGATGTCATCATTTCCAGACCTGACCCAACTTTCCAGCCTCTGGTAATTGTTTTCAGTTGAATTAGGAAAGAAAAGATGCATTCAAATCATCATAATGCACCTAACCAATTGGAAAGTGGCATCGATGGAAGAAAACTCCCCCCCTTATGCCTGAAGCATTATCATACTTAGATACTGAAGCATGAGATTTAATTATCATTATCGTTATCTAAGCTTGACTAGCTTCAAATGAATTCCAAGTTCCAGAGATCCAGCCAAGACACAAAATTAAGACGCTATTAGCAGACTTAATATTAAACAATACAAATGCATACCTTACTAAGAAAATAATTTAATTAAAATAGCCTTGGCCTTGAGAGAAGGGGCAGTGAACAAGAGGAGATGCGAGATATTTATTTAGAATCTCTTTCCCACTTTAGTAATCTCTCAGTATGCTAATTTTAGTATTTTTCTGTTCATTGTATAGATATGTATAAAAGTAAATCACTTACCCTTAAAAATATACTAGTGATATAAATATGAGACACCTTCGATGTGGCTCATTTTTAAATGTTTTCCTCATTTTTAAATTGTTCCAGTTTCAGATTTTTGGTCACGTATTTTGTAGTTTGTATTCTCCTGTGTGACACCAAAAACCCATCAGTGTGCCACCAAATGCTTGGAACATGATGGGCATGGTTATCAAACTGATGTGCACTTGTGGGGGCATGAGTTTTATCATGGTATTGTAGATTGACTCCTTACTGATTCATGTCTAAAATAAACATATGCGAAACACAAAGGAAGAGGCCACTTATTCTCTAGAGAACGCCCATGCACCCTACTTCAAATCTCTCACGTTATATGGAAATTCTATCATCTCTCTCACATCCAGGAAAAAATGGTCTTGTCTGATCTTATATTCTTCTGAATAGTACTTGAATGACACTTGCATCCAGCACTAGAAAATCACACAGCAGCTCCCCTTGGAATGATCTTATGCCTCACAAGCAGCCTTTAAATTATTATGGGAAATTAGGCTTCCATATATATACATACACACACACACACACACACACACACACACACATATATATACACATATATATACACACATATACACATACATATATATACACACATATACACACACATATACACACAAATATATATATACACATACACACATATACACACACATATATACACACACATATATACACACACATATATACACACATATATATACACACATATACACACAAATATATATATACACACATACATATACACACACATACACACACAAATATATACATACACAAATATATATACATACACACACATATATACACACACATACACACATACACACACGTATATATACACACACATATACACACAAATATATACATATACACAAATATATATACATACACACATATGTACACACACATATATATACACACATATACACACATATATACACATATACACACACATATACACACATATATACACACACACAAATATATATATACACACACATAACACACACAAATATATATATACACATACACACATATACACACACATATACACACACATATACACACACACATATACACACACATATATATACACACATATACACACAAATATATATATACACATACATATACACACACATACACACACAAATATATACATACACACACAAATATATATACATACGCACACATATATACACACACATACACACATACACACACGTATATATACACACACATATACACACAAATATATACATATACACAAATATATATACATACACACATATGTACACACACATATATACACACATATACACACACATATATACACACACACAAATATATATACACACATACACATATATATATTTGTAGACAGAGATAAAGTGTGCTGATGGGCAAATATTCATGTGGAACACTTGACAGTCACTTTTTCCATTGTAAATCAATAAACTGTCAATGGGATTTCTGGAACCCCATGACATCTTTTTTTCATGGATCAGAGTTGTGGTTTGCAGTTAAGAGCAGCCATATTGCAAGGGACAAGTAAACAAGCTTAGATTCCACAAAGCCAGAAACAACGCAGCCAAGAATACAGCCAGGAACCTGGCTCAGCTGCTCCAGCTGCAACTCCCCTGCTGTACTGTGGCAGTCTCCTGGGTGGCTGTGTATGTTAGAGAATTAACAGTCAACATACCATTGAGGTGGAAAGAAGAACTTCAACCCTCAGCTACCGTGCTTACTAAAATCTTTGGGAAAAAACAAAAACAAAATGGAACCCCAGCTATGAAAAAAGACGCGATTTTCTCTGACATGTCAGTAGTCTTCACTGGGATGGTGCTGACATCTCTCCCTGGGTCTTCACGGGGGTGCCTTCAGGGTAGAACAGTACCTCGATTCTAGATGGAACCCCAGCTATGACAGTCTTTGGGAAATGTCAGCACCTCGATTCTAGATGGAACCCCAGCTATGACAGTCTTTGGGAAATGTCAGTACCTCGATTCTAGATGGAACCCCAGCTATGACAGTCTTTGGGAAATGTCAGTACCTCGATTCTAGATGGAACCCCAGCTATGACAGTCTTTGGGAAATGTCAGTACCTCGATTCTAGATGGAACCCCAGCTATGACAGTCTTTGGGAAATGTCAGTACCTCGATTCTAGATGGAACCCCAGCTATGACAGTCTTTGGGAAATGTCAGTACCTCGATTCTAGATGGAACCCCAGCTATGACAGTCTTTGGGAAATGTCATTTTAGTTTCCATCCACTCTAGTTCAGAAAGCTACAAAGGGGCTTGGGGCAATTGTTGATCAAGCCGATCCACAGACTCCACAGTCTTTGGGGAAATTGACAAAAGATACATGAGGGGATATCTAGATCTGTCATATGTATGTAGGTAGAGAGTCCCTAAGTTAGCCTCAGAGTCTGCCACAGCCCCGGAGCCACACACAGAAGCAGCTAAGATCTCTTGCATCCCTGAGATGGTGTGGGCGAGCTCAGTGAGAGAGAGACCTGGCAAGTAACAGAGCAATGATAAGGCTCTGGTGTGAGCAGACGGACAGCTGAGGATCAGGCTGGACAAGATGAACCAGTGACCACACCAACGTCATCCTCCGTCACTCCAACCCCACTACAGGCACTACAAAAAATACCTGAAACTTAGAAGCAACTTTTGGGAAGGATAAGGAGAACTCAGAACTGACTAACAAAAAGACACTAAGTTACTTGTAACTGAGATAATTTTCTGCCCACTTGGGTAGAAAGTGGGAGGCAAGAAAAAGATGTTAAATTGGGGGGAATAAAAATTACATATCTTAAACATCTGAGCATATTATCTGATTCAAGAACTCTCTACCAATATGCTTGTTAGATAGTGTAACTCTCAGAATGCTACCTTATTCTAAAGAATGCATTTGCTCATAGAACAGACAGAGAGGTGGCAGGTGCATTGTTCATTCTCTTGGATTTCCAAAGAGCATTTATTATGCTTTTCTGCCATTGTTACTTTCCTTGTCTATCTTGGAAATGAAGAAACTGTGTTCTCATCTGTGTCTCCACTGCTACCTTAGTTTCTTTTTCTTTTTTTTTTTTTTTTTTTTTTTTTTTTTTTTGAATAGTCACTCTGCAACTGGGGAGGGCCACAAGATTACCTTGTTCAACAATTTGTTAGAAGAACTCACAGAATGTGGCAAAGTTGGTATCCTCACCATCACAGTTTATTATAGCGAAATGATACAGATTAAAATCAGCAACAAGAAAGAAAAGGTTCTTAGGGCAGGATCTCTGGGAGCCTGGGTGTGGAACTTCCAGTTATCTCCCAGTGGCTCACGCAGAGAGGGCTCATTCCTCACAGTAAAAATTTGTGATCACAAGCACAGAGGACCGCTAACTGGGGCAACCCCTCCGGAGCTTGGCGTGCAGAATTCCCTACAAAGGGTTGCTCCCACAGTCAGGGCTGACCACTTGCAAGGCTGACCTCAACCTCTAGCTCCTCCAGAGATGAGTCGATGTTGGGTGGATCAAGACCTCCACTAGAAATTCATTTTTAGCCTAGACTATCTGTCTTGGCCAAGGTCTCCAGGTAAACAAAGACACTCTTAACAGGCAGGAAATTCCAAGGGCTTAGAGGCTACCATGCAGGAGCCCAGACAAAGGGCCAAGCCTTTTTCTGGTGCAGTTAACCCTTGACTGCACACATTGAGTGTTCACTCAATAAATAGAATGACCGACTACAGAATGAATAGATGAATACAGACCAATTCCAAAACGAAGGCGTATTTTTAAATGCCTTTTTCTGTGTTTTGCAGTACCTGTAGATTTCTTACTGGCTTTCCCCTACCACCCTCTAAGATGTAGAGGCTCCTTGCTGAGTTTCCCATGGCATAAATACAGCTTTTAATTCCACCCATCAACTTCCAACATACTTTTCAAGCCCGGAATCACTATTGCTCAAGTGTATTGTACCAGATAATCACACTCAGCCCCCAGTGAATGTGCTGACTGTGGCAGGGGAGGAGCCGACAGATCAGTGTTGTTTCTGTAGAGTCTGTGAAATATTGATTGCTGTGGGGGAAAAACAGATAACACATTGCAAGAAAAACAGAATAATCACCCACAAATCCCTGGCTTTTAAACTAAAATCACTGTGAAGGAACAGTGAAGCGTGTTTTAAGGAGTTTTATTCACCCCTCTTCATCCTGAAGCAGTGGAAATAAGAACTCTGTTTACTCACTTGAAATGCACTGGCTTTTCAATTAACAGACCGGAAGAGTTTGCAAAGACTATCAAAATACCAACTTTTCTGCAGGGAGTGAGCTGCGATGCCCAGACCAGGAGATAGACAGTCTCCCTTTAGAAGCCCATCCTAATTTCAGTGTGGACTAGGAGTTGTTGCTGTTTTCAATCTGCAAAAATGAGGCCTAACTATGTGGATGATGAATGAAGGTTCAGTTGTCATTAAAAAGGGTAAGAAGGCTCTGAGACAGGACAGAGCTTAGACAACCAAAGCTCCATATTTGTCAAATCTCTGGCACTGCCGATGAGAGACTGGCTTGTTTGCTGGATGGAAATGCAGTCGATTTTCCTCTGAAACCTCTAAGTATCCTCCTTGATAGCCACTGTTTCTGAGAAAATCATGTCGAGTTCACAGGTAAGAAAGAACCTACGTATTCCATAGAAAAGCAGGCAGCCTCTATGGATAAGCCCAAAATATCAAAGTTGATGAAGCCATCAGCTCCGGCCTTTCTCCGTCTGTCATGCTTAGCATCCTCGTTTCTTCCTATTCTACAATTACCAAACAAACCTCCTCCTGATTTGGCTGCCAAGGAACCTATAAGAACAGTGGTTCTCAAAGTTCACTTGCACTCAGATTGCCTGGTGGCCTTGTTCAAATATAGATTCCTAAGCCCCACCCCAAATTTTCCAATTCAGTAGGTCTGGGCTCTGAGTTGGGCCCTCAAATTTTTCCTTTTTTTTTTTTTTTGACAGAGTCTCGCTCTAGTTGCCCAGGCTGGAGCGCAATGGCACAATCTCGGCTCACTGCAACCTCTATCTCCCGGGTTCAAGCGATTCTCCTGCCTCAGCCTCCTGAGTAGCTGTGATTACAGGTGCCCGCCAGCATGCCTGGATAATTTTTTGTGTGTGTATGTATGTTTAATAGAGATGGGATTTTAAGATGTTGCTCAGGCTGGTCTTGAACTTCTGACCTCAGGTGATCTGCCTGCCTCAGCCTCCCGAAGTGCTGGGATTACAGGAGTGAGTCACTGCGCCCAGCCAAGTTGTTCACTTTTCATAGGTTCCAAGGTGATGCTAATATTGATGGTTTGGGAACCACCTTCTGAGAACCACTATATGAAAGACTCATCAACACATCACGAGAAAGAAAAGTCTACCCTTGTTAGAATAGGACTTAGTGCTACATAGAGTCTTGCCAAGGACTCATCCCATCCTTTTCCCCCGTGGCATGGTTGGCATCCTGAAAGAGACAAAGGCCTCTTAAAAAGTGAGAGGAAAACTGACAATGAGGCGATGCCTGGGCAGTCGATCCTGGTCATTAGCAAGGCTTGGACTCGGCCTTGATCAAACCAGGGAAAGGGCTGGTGCTCTCCCAACCACAAATGCTGTACTGGCAGGTGAGTGTTTGAGCCAAGGTTCTGTACTATGTTGCTCATGCTCTGGTCCACACACTGGACAAGGGCCAGTGTCTCCTCATCACAGGAAGAGGTCGGGTCCCTCTTCCCGAGTCAGATGCCCACCCTTCTGGATCTCTGTACGCTGCCCTGGACAGCAATGCAGAATGGAAACCACACCCCTGTTACAGCGTGGATCTGCCAGTAAAAAACCAATATGATTAAAAAGACACAGACAGACCAGGGCCTCAGGGAACACACTCCCCATTGGGGGTTTGTCCCTCAATCCTTGTCCTAGAAAGGGGTGTGGGCTACATACAGCTCATGACAACAGTGACATCCTCTTTCCTTTAGGACTAAATAAAGTGAAAAGAGAGGGGAAGGCTGGGCACAGTGGCTCACGCCTGTAATCCCAACACTTTGGAAGACTGAGGCAGGAGAATCATCTGAGGTCAGGAGCTCAAAACCAGCCTGACCAACACAGTGAATGAACGTGTCTACTAAAAGATACAAAAATTAGCTGGGTGTGGTGGCGGGTGCCTGTAATCCCAGTTACTTCAGGAGGCTGAGGCAGGAGAACAGAATTGCTTGAATGCAGTAGGAAGAGACTGCAGTAAGCTGAGATTGCGTCATTGCACTCCAGCCTGGGTGACAAGAACAAGGCTCTGCCTCAAAAAAAAAAAAAAAAAAAAAAAAAAAAAAAAAAAAAGAGAGAGAGAGAGAGAGAGAGGGAAAAGCAGTACATTACTGAATTGATTGAATTGACACATGCATTATACCTTCTTCTATCTTAAACCCTGTACCCCAATCTCCCTAAATAGCTTCAACAACTATATTCCCTAATACATTAATGAGTCAATTTCCTGTTCTAACATAGGAGTTTCACTTCTACTTTCATCTTGATCACCTAGTTTCATAAAGCATTAAAACAACTCAAAGTACCGGAGCTTCTTTTTCTAGAAGTCTGGCTCATTCTCGTGGGGTTGGGCTTCTGTTAAAGGTCCTCGGAGAAACCACCATCCAGCCAACTGGCTGGGAGGAAGCAGTCCTGATTGCTTCCATAGAGCCATGTCCAGCATCACTTAAATCGTCGGATTTATGAATATGTGGGCTCTATTTCTTGAATTACAAGCAAGTAAGTAATTGATGATGTTAACATTAAAAGAAAAACAACAACTTTAGAAGGCTGCTGTCTTCTTCCTTAAGTGAATTACGAACTTGTTCCTAGGACATATTAGGAAGTAAACAGCATATAATCGCAGGGATTTACAGGGCAATTAGGTTAAGTACTGCAAAAGTGCATTAGTCTGACACTGAACAAACATTCTGATAACAGACAGATCAAGGCACTGGTCCAAACTGCTCCCCAGGGAGAAGCGTGCATTCACCTAGATCAGAGAGAATCGTAATATTCATTAATCCCCAAACTCAAGATCTCAGCTGCACCCCAGGAGTCCAAAAAGATCTGTGGCAGAATTCAAACCAGGTTTGCTTGAAAAACAATAGACGCCTGCTTGCCTCACTGCCTTCCTTTCTTTTTCTTCCCTTCTTTCTTTTTATTTTTGCATTTACCATGTGTCAGACCCTAACCCAAGCTCTCTCCACATAGTTTGTTCTAATACTTAGAACATCCTATGATGTAGGTACCATCGTGTCTAGATTTTACGTTTAAGAAAACAAAGACGTGGAAAGGGGACCTAACTTTCTTCAGTGAGATCATCTGACGAGTGTATTTTTCATGGTAATTAACACTAGCTACCCTCAGTTTGCGTGCGGGTTCTGCCATTCGGGAAGAATTCCCTTATCTGTAAATGTCCACAGCTCTTGGCATTTTGAAAGGTTCTTCCTTTTTCTATGATCCTCCTTGTCTACATCTGAAATGGGGGTTGTGGATATTTTTCCCAGTTACTTCCTTACTCCTGGAAGCTTGGGGGGCCATATTTTAAGTGTAAGTAGCTTAGCACAACAAACTTTTTCACTTACAAGTCCAGTGGGTGTTGACTGGGGCTCTCCTCCATCTGGTGACTTAAGGATCCAGGCTCCCTCTACCTTACAATGCCACCATCTCAACACAGGGCTTCCAGGTTCACTCCGTCATGGGAGGAGAGGAATGGAGGAGGCACCCTGATACTGAAGTTCCCTGAACTAGAGATAATTCATCATTTATGCTCATATTTCCATCTACTAGAATGTCATCTTGTGGCCTCAACCCAACTGTAGGGAAAGTCTGGAGATGTAGGGGAGCACAGGGCTATTGGATGAGCATAAACCCTCAGCAAAGACCATCTTCCGGCCCCTTCTTCCTACACATTTCCTACATGTTTACTTCCTGTCATTTTTGTTCACATTGCTTCTTGCCAGAACTCAGTCACGTGTCCCCAATTTAAACTATGAAGGAGGCTGGAAATGGCAGGAAGTAAACAGATGTGGTTTGCAGCAACTTCTAGGGAATTGAAAAGTCAGCATCAGAACCTAGAGGACTGTCTCCAGAACGCAGGCGACTGACTCCATGACCCAGGTGGCTGTCTCCAGAACCTGGGGGACTGTCTCCAGAACCTGGGGGACTGACTCCAAAACCCAGGTGACTGTTTCTAGAACCCAGAGGAAAGTCTCCAGAACCCAGGGTACTGTCTGGAGAACCCAGGTGACTATCTCCAGAACCCAGGAGACTGGCTCCAGAACCCATGCTCTTGAACCCTCTATCAGTGAGGACTGCACTTGTTGCAAACAACAGAAACCTAAGTAAAGTGGCTTACCCAAAGAGGGACTGATTTTTCTCACATCATTGGATGTCTAGAAGTAAGCTGTTTCTGAGACAGTTCCCACAGCTCAGTGAGCTCAAAGCCAGAGGGAGTGATGTCCTGCTGCAAAGAGGATGGGAAGGTGGGTGCAATCTTAGTCACGAATGGCCTGGGTCACCCTGAGTTCATTTGCAAAGGAAAAGTATAATAGAATGCTTGATAACCAACAGGGTCAGATGCAATCACTCTGCTATAATCCCTCTCAGTTCAAACAATTCTATCTGGAGTTTAAATCCCAATCACTGATGTCTCTAAAGCATCTCTGCCATGGCAAACGGCAGTACAAAATTCTTCGAGGAAGAAGCAAACCCTAATCCACTAGTTACAGACTCAGATGTCTACAGGGTCCAGATAAACAGAAGAAATGAGTGAAAGCAGGCTGGGCGGGGACTATGGAAAACGAGGACCCACACTCACATGCCCTACCTAACCACGGCAGCAGCTGCAAGTCACAGCCGTGCACACCCAGGAATTCCAGCTCTCCCCAGAATCCAAATGATATGAAATATGTGAATTTCATGTGACATATCTTGATTCTTAAAAGCTTGCCGTGTTCTAGTTAACGTTTAATGTATAGGGCAAACTAAACACCTCTCTTTTCCCTGAGAATCTTCCATTTCTAACCTCTAACTGAATCAATACATTTACCCTGGCCCCTGCATTCCCGTCTTTCTATCTCTTGCAATCAAAAGCACACTTGAATAAATGTCTCATGGTTCCAATGAAAATAAGTCCCCCTGACACACAATATTACCTAACAGTGTATTATATGGCAACACAATAGCCAACGTGAGACTGGATACTACTATCTACTGTCACACGACACAAACACAGAACAGGGAAATTTGGATTCTGTCTGGAAATGATTCACTGAATTACTTCACTCCTAGGCAGGCTCTAGAACAGGGAAATGTGGATTTTGTCTGGGGATGAATCACTGAATTATTTCACCTCTAGGCAGACTCTGGAGTCCATAGCAACCCCATCATCACGGAGGAGTCTTCCGTCAAGCTCACTTCTCCTGATATCTGGCTGTTTAGGTGAAAGGTTACAAAAGGAGGGTTTTTAGTTCATCATCACAGATATGGTGACTTTGGCCCAGAAATAGCTTAATTTGTAATTACATTTAAATTATAAAAAAAAAAAACAATAAGGCCATGAGGGCAGGCATGGTGGCTTGCACCTGTAATCCAAGCACTTTGGAAGGCCGGTGTGGGGGGATCGTTGGAGCCCAGGAGTTTGGGATCAGCATGGGCAGTATAGTGAGACCCCATCTCAAAAAAAAGAAAGAAAGAAAAATTAGCTGGGTGTGGTGGTGTATGCCTGTGGTCCCAGCTACTTGGGAGGCCAGGGTGGGAGGATCACTTGAGTCCAGGAGGTCGAGTGCCACTGCACTCCAGCTTGGATGACAGAGCAAGACTCTGTCTCAATGAAATAATAAAAATAAAATGATAAAATGGCTGTGAGAACACAGACTTGCTACTGTCCCAGAGCCAGAACTGGCTTGAGTTGAGTGGCAGCTCCTCTCTTCTCTACTGGCCCCTCCCACATTCCTGTCACCTGCCTGGCCCAGGAAGGCATTTAGATGTGCAATGACCGGTTTCAGGAAACACTAAGCAAAGTCAACCCTTACAAAACAGGAGAAACAAAACAACACATTAGAAAACAAGAGGCTGAGGCTGGGACACTTTTATTCTACTTCGTTGTTTGGTGGGTATAGAAGAAAGCCGAAATTATAGTTTCACTATAAATGGGATAGATGCCATAATGCCAGAAAGCCTGCATGCTGAGACTCACAATGAATTAGGTGAAAGCTGAAGAAGTTGTGGGAGCCTTCAGCTGCTTCTGATGCATCAGCGCCCCAATCTCATCATTCAGTATTTGCTTACATGAAACCCAAGGCAGATTGGCATGGAACCAGAGGAGGAATACATGTTATCCGCAGAGGGACACCATGCCTGAGGGGTCTTTGGCCTTCTCTTTCATTGAGAGGCACAGCGGTGTGGTTGTATTTGCTGATATGAGAGATGACATCATAGACTTAAACACTGATATGGTTTGGCTGTGTCCCCACCCAAATCTCATCTTGAATTACAGTTCTCATAATCCCCATGTGTTGTGGGAGGGACCCAGCGGGAGGAAATTGAATCATGAGGGTGGTTACCCCCATGCAGCTGTTCTTGGGATACTGAGTGAGTTCTCAAAAGATCTGCTGGTTTTATAAGGGGCTTTTCCCTCTTTTGTTCGGCACTTCTCCTTGCGGCCACCATGTGAAGAAGGACGTATTTGCTTCATGCTCCATTATGACTGTAAGTTTCCTGAGGTCTCCCCAGCCCTGCCAAACTGTGAGTCAATTAAACCTCTTTCCTTTATAAAGTACCCAGTCTCAGGTATGTCTTTATTAGCAGCATGAGAACGGACTAATACAATTATGTGCATTGTGGTTTCTGTTATTGTTGAAGTTTGTACTGTATGAGCAAAAGCTGATGTAAGGAGGCTGAGTAGACAAGGAGATGAAGTACATTGGATTTTGTTACTGTTGTATATTTGTTTGTGGGTTTTTGTTTATTTTTTTGTGGTTGTTTTTTGCATGCATCATTCGTGTTCCCTTCTTTTGTCTTCCCCAAATCACGGGGGCTGGAGGCCAGGCAGTGCATTTCTCAGACTCCTGTACTGCCAGAGTTCTGGAAGCAATTTTTATTTTGTCCTTGAGATGCAAAATAAAAATTGCTTTGTCCTTGAGATGCAAAATAAAAAAAGAATTTTGTGAACCCCATGGGTGTGGGTGAAGCCTGCAGGTAAGAACTGATGGAGAAAAACAAGGCCATGGTGCCAACGATTCAGAACCACTGGCTCTGCTTTCAAGGTTAATGTAGAAAATGAAGAATAGAAAAGAATTAAAGGATCCTAAAAACAGAAACCCTAGCCGCTACACTTGGTTGAGTAAGAGACATTCCCAGGAAGGCCTTCTCCCACCTACTCAACCCGATTGTTGCGTCAGGCCTCAGGTTCTCACTTCACCTCCCTGTACCCCAGCTGTCCACCCATGAGATGGTGTCTTAGTACATTCTGCCCACTTTAACAGAATGCCACATACATGGTAGCTCATAAACAACAGAAATGTCTTACTGTTCCAGAGGCTGGAAGTTTCAGATGTGGCAGATCTTGTATACACCATTCCTGAGGGGTCTTGAGGCTTCTTTTTCACCGAAGGGGGCAGCAGTGTGGTTCTATTTGTTGATACGAGATGGAGTCACAGGTGCCATTGATGAACCAAGAGATACAGTCAAGGTGCCATCGATGGTGCCTCACACTAGAGGACCTGCTTCTGGGTTCATTGATGGCACCTTCTTGCTGCATTCTCACCCGGTGGAAGGGGCGAGGCATCTCTCTGATGCCTCTTTTCATAAGGGCAGTAATCCCATTCATGAGGCTCCACCCTCCTAACCTAATCGCCTCCCAGGGGCCGCACCACCTAATACATCACCCTGGGCATTCATATGAATTCTGGGGGGACGCACATGTTCAAAGCACAGCAGATGGGGATGTGACTTTGGAAGCTGACTGGCCTCATTTCAGATCTCAAGTCTGATGCTTTCTGGTACCTCATAGCTCTGTGGCCTCGACCTCGGCACCTCACTTGCCTGTGGTTTCACTTCTCAATCCGTGAAATGAAGAAAGCCACAGTTACTGGGCGGTGTTATGAGGGCCCGAGACAACCTAGGGAGCCTGCTAAACACAGTGCCTGGAGGCGTAAAATTTAATTACATAAGCCAACGTGAAATGCCATGAATATAAAATATGTTACAGCTGCGAGGGTCCTATTCCAGTAAGTTTTTAAAAAGATTGTGTGCTCACGTGCTCATCTCTGGACTCGTAATTGTGAGGGTTTTGTTTTTGCTGTTTTAAAAAATAATAATATCTAAAATCATTTTCACATTATTAAAGCAAAATAATAATGAGGCCAGAGTAGTAATGCTTCAGCCATCATACCAACATCAGAAAGCAATTGGAACCCTATTCCCGGACAAAATTTACCTGATGTGTTTGTTCGCTTAACAGATATTGCTTTTGCACTATTGGTTTTGTGCTAGTCAATGTTCCATCCTATGGTCTGGCAAACCTTTTCTGTAAAAGTTCAAACAGTTCATATATTTGGCTTTGCAGACTATATGTTCTCTTAAAAGTACTCAATTCTACCACAGCTAACCTTAAGAGGAATCAAATAGTGAGAATCAAATTCCTTAAAAATTGTACAGCCTTCTGACCATTAAAGTCACCGTGTATTTAAATTATTTAAAATGCACATCTACGTACATACAAATATATACTGTGATCCCAAAAGTATTTGAGATAGGTCACGATCAATTTAGGACGTTTATTTTGGCAAGATAAAGGATGTGTCTGTGACACAGCCTCAGGGGGCCCTGACATGTGCCCAAGACGGTTGGGTACAGCGTGCCACTTTAGGAGGACATAAGACATCAATCTATGCATGTAAGATTTACATGGGTTCGATCTGGAAAGGCAGGACAACTCGAAGTGGGGGATCCCAGGTCATAGGTGGATGAAAAACTTCCTGATTGGCAATGGGTTGAAAGAGTTATTATCAGCAGAAAGGAATAACTGGGTTGAGATCAGGCGTTGTGAAGACCAAAGTTTTTATCTTGCAGGTGAAGCCTCCAAATAGCAGGCTTTAGAGAGAATCGATTGTCAATGTTTCTTATCAGACTTAAGGTCAGAGTTGAGGTTAATGCTGGAGGGGATAATGAGGCATGTCCCACCCCTTCTTCCATCATGGCCTAAAATCGATTTTCAGGTTAACTGTGAAACGCCCTTGGCCTCGAGGAGGGGTCCATTCAGACGGTTGAGGGGCCTTCGCATTTTACTTTTGGTGTACGACGCGTGCATACGCTCAGGAACAGAATTGATCCGCATCCCTGTTGAAATTCTCCGATAAAAAAATGGTGCTCTAAAAGCAACGAGTTTTATCACACTGTGATAGCACAGATCCCCGCCGTGACTTAAATGCATGTGCAGAAATGTCCCTGCCAATGAACGACTTATTACCTAATTAAATATGGGAACACTTAGCCAATTTCCCTATGTCTAGATCATTTTCCAAACTGTCCCTATTCCTATGGGATTCATTTGTCTCAGGTTATCCACTGGCTCCCCCAGCCCCACCACCCATTTGATTTTTTCACTTCAGCCAAATTGCCTTCATTTAAACTCAATTAACTTTTCATAGAAAAGGTATCACTGTAATCCCATTTGCTGAACTAAATTCTTGCAATGTCCCCATTATAAATTCCGGTTTTCAGCATTTCAAATGTGAGGATCATCTGACACTTGGATGAAAGGTCTTAATCAGGAGTGTTAATGAAACTCATTAAACCACTTTCTTGGTCTCACACTGAATTTCCATAATCATTTTCTTCTTAAATATCATTGGAAATATTTTAAAACGACATTTCATTTTACAATTGAGTGTGTTATCCTAACAGAACAGGAGCATTCAGGATATGAAAAGCAGAGCTCGTCTCTAGAAAGGCATCCAGAATTAGTCCTATTAGGTTACAATACCCTAACCACAGCCCGAAGCCACCCAGCCCAGGTCAGCAGCATGTCTAAACCATACACAGCAATTTCTGCTTCTGTCCCTAAACCTGCTCATCCTCCAAGTTATCCGCAGGTTGCTGTCACCACATCGATGGGGCCACCTTGGATTCTGCACATCCTTTCAAGTCCAAAACCAGGCTGAAGCCAGCACCTCAAGTTGGAAGGTCACCACAGCCACCTGTGGTGACTTTTGCGCTTTCTAGTGTATTCTCCACACAGAAGCCAAAGACCTCCTTTAAAAATATGTCAGGCCAGCAGGAGCAGTGGCTCAGGCCTGCAATCCGAGCACTTTGGGATGCTGAGGTGGGAGGATCTCTTGATCCCAGGGGTTCGAGGCCAGCCTGGAAAACATGGCAAAAGCCCATATCTGATAAAAGTACAAAACTTAGCCAGGTGTGGTGGTGCATACCTGTAATCCCAGCTGCTCAGAAAGCTTAGACACTAAGCAGTGAGCTAAGATTAGGCCACTGCACTCCAGCCTGAGTGACAGAGCAAGATCTTGTCTAAAGAAAATGTGGTAAATATATACCATGGAATACTATGCAGCCATTAGAAGGAACGAGATCATGTCCTTTGCAGGGACATGGATGCAGCTGGAAGCCATTATCCTCAGCAAACTAACGCAGGCAGAGAAAACTAAACGCCACATGTTCTCACTTAAAAGTGGGAGCTGAACAATGAGAACAAATGAACACATGGGGGAGAACAACACACACTGGGGCCCTCTTGGGAGGTAAGGTAGGGGAAGGGCGAGCATTAGAAAAAATAGCTAATGCTTGCTGGGGTTAATACCTAGGCGATGAGTTCATAGGCGCAGCAAACCACCATGGCACATGTTTACCTATGGAACAAATCTGCACATCCTGCACATGTACCCCAGAACTTAAAACAAAATAAAAATAAAACATAAAGAAGTCAGGTCACGTCATGCCCAGATCCAAGCCCACAGTGTCTTCCCACGTGGTTCCAAGTGGAGGTCAACGCCCCTCTGTGGCTTTGGTGACCTTCAGTGTTTCCGGTCACTCCCACTCCTCTGACCACCGTCCCCGATGCCCTTCCTCATCTCAGAACATACACTCTACTTTCTAGAAGGCACCAAGCACACTCAGGCTCCATCTCTGCCACAGCTATGCCCTCTGCACAGTGTGCCCTCTCTGACTGTCCCTCTCTCCCTTGCAGCTCTCTGTTCCAGGGGGCCTTCCTGCCCAAACAGCACCTGACTGTCCCCGCCTGCCATGACCTGGCCCTCTCACGCTGCCACGATGCCCTCTGGGGAGCTCAGCACCGCTCCCCCACCCCCACCACCACGTGTTGTCTATTCATACACACTTCTCCTCTCTCCCCGCTAGAATGTACACTCAATGAGGCCATGACTTCGTCTCTTTACTCACTGCCGTAGCCCCACTGGCAAAAACGCTGTGCTTGGCACCACTGATGCACCCAATGAATGTTTGATATTAACATTCTCCCCCCACTCCTCTGCCTTGGTGTCCAAATAAAGTGAGTTAATGCTTAGGAAGTGCCAGAGAGTGAGGCAGGTGCTGTTCCCAGAGCTTTAAAGAGCAACACATTAAATATTTCAACTACTATGCCAGCCTGTTTAATCAACACATTACATCTTTCAATGGAGGCAGGTACTATCACTATCTCCAACAGAGAGTCTGAGGCACAGAGAGGCTAAACGACTTGCTCAGAGACACACAGCTGTTTAGCTGAGGCAGGCTTTGAACCCAGGTGGTCTGGAATGAGAGCCCCAGTGCGTGTGAAACCACCTCCCTTTATGGATGCTCTTACATGTTTTTCTTCCTTCTTTTCTCCTTCCTTCCTTCCTGTTGTCTATGCTACGGTCTGTTCTCTCCCTAGTGCCCACTTGATTTTGGAGAAGGAGAGAAGGTGGTGCTCGTCTCTGGATGGAAACGCCCAAGTGTTACCCAGTCTCGGTCAGCAACTTCTCCCTTTCTCAAAAAGGGCCTCAGTAGGTTCATGGGGGAACCCTCTCTTTTCAGTGGCACACATAAAATCCATGGAAAGTGGAAATGTTTGAAACAAGAAGTGAATCGTGAAGTCACCCAAAGTCTGCATTTCGAAGCAAAAAGCAGAAGTCGGCAAGAGTCCACAAGCCCCACTCGTCCACTAGCCCCACAGGCATCATCTGGAGAGACCAGGGAGCTTCCGTGTGGGCAGTGACGAGAAGCCTGCACGTGTGCTGTAACAGGCACCGACAGTGGGCGCGTGCAGGGCAGTCAGCGCGCAGGGGGGCAGTCAGCGCGCAGGAGGGCAGTCAGCGCGCAGGAGGGCAGTCAGCGCGCAGGGGGCAGTCAGCGCGCAGGAGGGCAGTCAGCGCGCAGGAGGCAGTCAGCGCGCAGGGGGCAGTCAGCGCGCAGGGAGCAGTCAGCGCGCAGGAGGGCAGTCAGCGCGCAGGGGCAGTCAGCGCGCAGGGGGCAGTCAGCGCGCAGGAGGGCAGTCAGCGCGCAGGAGGGCAGTCAGCGCGCAGGAGGGCAGTCAGCGCGCAGGAGGGGGCTCTTATGCCATGCAAGGGTCACTGGGGAATCTTTGGATATCTAATATATAATGCGAAAACTGAAACATGGATAGTTTTGGGGGAAAGTATACCTAGGTACAGGTTCAAGGAAAAGTCCAGCTGACCTACTATATCCGACACCCTAGCCAGATCTAACTTCTCAACATATGGAAAAGTCCAGGTCACCACTCACTCCCCCAGGAATATGTCCATAACTACATCAGCAAACAGGGCTTTCCCTCTGCTCTGAACTCCTCTACCGGATGTTGTTATACAAGCCAGAGCTCTTTTCTGTTTCTGTAGGGCAGACATGCTTGGTTTCATCTAGGTAGAACCTGGTGGGGACCATCCACTTCTTATCCATGTGGTCCCAATGGGGTTGTCAATCACAGTGCACTTCCCACCAGCCGCAGGAGTGATCATGTGACTTCGGGTGGCCAATTAGAGTGATCCATTCTCATTGCCATGGTGATTGGTTCAGACATGGGCAAATGAGCCAATCAAGGATGCTAAGATCCCTCCTTTAAACTCTCAGTTAAAGCTAGTGGGGGTTAACCTGGTTTTGGCTAATGGGGGAATACAAATTGGGGCTGGAGGTGGCATCGCTCCAGATACGAGGTAATGTAGGTTCATCCGCAATAGAAGAAAATGGGAATAACACAGAGGAAATCAGAGCTGAGAGGGAGGGGGAAGGGGAGAGAGAGATGGAGAGAAACGGACTGATATTTCTAAGGATAGCATTGGATTCACGGGATTTACTTGTCCCTGAAGCAAGGAGCATGCTTTTTGCTTAAACTATTTGGATTTGAGTTTTCTCTCATAGATAATATGTAACAACAACCAACTATCCTTAACAACACATTTTATTTAGCACTTTTTGTTACTGTGTTTTTCCTCTAGATGAATTCTTTGCATTTTGTATTTTATTTCAATAGCTTTAGGGGTACAGTGGTTTTTGGTGATATGGATGAATTGTATAGTGGTGAAGGCTGGGTTTTCACTGTACCTGTCACCCAAATAGTGTGCAGTGTACCCGATAGGTGGTTTTTCTATCCTTCATCCACCCTTCCCTCTTCTGAGTCTCTAGTGTCCATTATACCATTCTCCATGACTTTGCATACCCATAACTTAGCTCCCACTTGTAAGTGAGAACATGTGGTACTTGGTTTTCCATTCTTCACTTAGGATAATGGTCTCCGGTTCCATCTAAGTTGCTGCACAAGACATTATTTCATTACTTTTTTATAGCTGAGCAGTATTCCATGGTGTGTATATATATTCCACATTTTCTTTACCTACTTATCAGTTGATGGGCACTTAAGCTGATTCCATAGCTTTGCAATTGTGAATTGTGCTGCGATAAACATACACATGCCAGTGTCTTTTTTACATAATGATTTATTTTCCTCTGGATAGATACCCAGTAGTGGGATTGCTGGAGAGTCGAGAAACTCACAATACACTTTTGTATAACTCTCCATCTTAACCCTAGCGCACAGCACAATGTCATGCCTATAGGCCATTCCTAAATCAAACATTTGGTTGAATAATACATGAGCGACTTAGTCATATCCCCTGCCCTTTGTTTATCTTGTGTTGCTGGGAAAACTATAGAGCAGAGACTACAGAAGTCTTTCTGATCTGCATATATTATAATCTACCTTAGCTAATTACCGCTTGATGAATACATAAGCTGTTCACACTTTTTCACTATTTCAATACTGTTGTGGATATCCATCTCCATGTCTTTTAGGAGTCCAATGCCAAAGCTTCTCTTTAAGAATGAATTAAAGGGTCAGAAGGGCTGCGTGCCTTCATCTTTCCTTCAGAGACCCGGCAGAACAAAGCTGGGACCCCCAAATGGGACAATTGTGAGGACTTTTATGAAGAGCCAATTCATAAAGATACAAGAGGAAGAAGAACCAGTGAGGGCCAATGAGTCATCCCCAGGCTAGGAGCTGTGTGGGGCCCAAAGGAGCTTGGGGATAGATAATGGTCACGAGAGCTTAGCTGGACCAGCAGGACAAGACTAGTGCAGACAGCACAGTGGTGTCCAGTGAAGAGTGCAGCCACTGTCAGCCCACACCAATGAGGAAGGAGATGGAGAGACACCCAGTGCTCACCTTCCTCTGCCTTCTGATCTCCTGCCAGTGCCTCTCATGGGCTGAAAGCCCCAGAAACCAGACAGCAAGGGAGTCCATGCTGTGCTCCATGCAGGTCAGCCTCTCAGGCACAGCGCAGAGTGAACCAGACAGCAAGGCAGTCCATGCTGTGCTCCATGCAGGTCAGCTTCTCAGGCACAGGGCAGAGTAGAGAAGGTGTCCAGAGGTGCAAATGGGGAGTCCCCTCCAGATGCCTCTGGGAAGCTGCAGTGATTCCCTCTGGCAATGTGTGAACATTTCCATTGCTCCATACCTCACAACACTTGGCATTATTGCTGGTTTGACAGATGCCTTCACATTTTTCAACCTGATAGGCATGACTACTGTCTCACTGTGCAGGTAATTTTCCATGTGCCCTGATCATTCCTGAAATTCCTCATCCGTTCAGTCTCATTGGCTCTCCCAGGGCCCTCTCTGACCTTGCCCATTCATACCTTTTGCCCGTTTTCCTTTTGGTATTGATACTTTTTCATTCATTTTTAAGAGGTCTCTACATTTTCTGGATACTACTTAGCCATTCTTTTCAATATCATCAAGTTACAGCACAGGTACCCAACATTTTTGTAAGTTTCAAGAAAAAGACACGAAACGTAATTTTCCCAAATAAAGTGACATTATTCTTTTAATCTGTTTTCCCTCTTTACAAATTATTGTTCTTTCTTCCACCTTTAGCTCCTGCACACCAAAAGGTTTGTTTTCATCATTTCCATACCCAGGAGAGCTGGGAAAATGTAAACTAAAACCTCCTGAAGCCCAAGGTTTTTCTCCTGGACTGACATGTTCACTAGCTCTGGTCTCCCCAATACGAGACGCTTTCATTGCTCTAGGCTGACGTTATTCTCATAGTTTTTACAGGTTTTTTCAGTCCACAGACCAGCAAAGCAATTACTGTGTCTCCGACAGAGTGTGGATGAGATCTGTAATGCTTTAGGAATACTAGTCAAACATGAGGCATTTCAAAGGAAGCCCTGCACAGCACTTGCATTATTTAAAGGCAGGATTTATTACCTTCAACACAATTTGTCACTTTACACTTGTAGGATTTTCTTAAAGCCCCCTAATCTGTGCAGTTGCATTTAAATAATGCCCACTCAGAGGGGGTATGTGTAAAGTCTCAATTTAGGATGTTTACTGTTGATGGCTGTTGTCAAAAATTAGATACACAATTCAGTCCAGCTTTAAACAACGTCACTTGTATGAGTCTTCGATTTAAGGTTTAAAAGCATAGAATTCACAGTAGCAGCAAGTGGCATAAGGCTATTATAAGCATAGTAACTGACAGTTGTTTTCCAATTATGTCTTCTGGAAATCTTGTTCCTAATAGAATTTTAATTGGTGTTGAGCTGGGAAAAAAAAAAAAAAAAAAGCTCCACAGTCTATTAATTTTGAGAAACACTGGTTAAATAAAGCTCAGCAAGTTCTTCTCTGCTCAACTTCTCAGAGCCTTTACTGGTCCCAGACGTTGGGAATCTCCAGGAGGAAGACAAGGAAAGTATTATTCTCCAAACTTATTTAACGCTTACTTGTTTGTTTTTGTTCATGAAACCCTTAATATCCCAAAGAACATAATCAAAGACGTGATGTCCAATTTTCCCAGAATTTAGGAATATAAATACTTAAACCAAGTTTTAGACTATTTTGGAAGAAAACATCAACATTCAACAGGCTTGTGTGTACAGTATTTGCATGCTACTCACATGTACTTTTTTCTACTTTTATGTGAATTTTTTTTTTTCCCTGAGATGGAGTCTCACTGTGTCGCCCAGGCTGGAGTACAGTGGCACAATCTCAACTCAGTGCAATCTTCGCTTTTCAGGTTCAAGCGATTCTCCTACCTGAGACTCCCGAGTAGCTGGGATTACAGGCATGCACCACCACACCCAGCTAATTTTGTATTTTTAGTAGAGATGGGGTTTCACCATGTTGGCTAGTCTGGTCTCAACTCCCGCCCTCAAATGATCAGCCCTCCTCAGTCTCCGTAAGTGCTGGAATTACACGTGTAAGCCACCAGGCCGGCCAAGTGCAACACTGATTATGGCAATTGTTAAACTGGCTAATGTTTTTTCTTTTTAATTTTCTCATGGCTTTTATCAGGAAACTCTCTAACCTCATCACTAAGATTTCTGGAACTAAAAGGGCAGTATCCATGGCCCCAAAGTCCATCAACTTGTAAGGTCAGCCAAGTCAGCATTGGTTATAAGACTGATTTTTATTGTGGATACTCTACTTCTTTGCACTCAGAACCACCTGTTTCAAAAAAGGAGGAAGATGTGCAATGAAGATTGGGAAAAGGAGCATGTTACGTTGGTAATTGTGTCTAGTGTGGCAGAGTCAAGCCAGCAAAGGTGAAGTAAGATGATGGTATCACTACACCCAAAACACGAGATCTTACACCATCTTTAGACATGACGAGACCTCCCCGAACACAGTCAGGCACTGCACGAGGACATTTCAGTTAACCGCAGACTGCATATATAATGGTGCTCACCTAAGAATCATGTAAGAATATGATACCATATTTTGACTGTACAATTTCTATGCTTACATAGACAAATATTTACCATTGTGTTACAATTGCCTGCCATATTCAGTACAGTACCATGATGCACAGGTTTGTAACGGAGGAGCAATAGGCTTTACCATATATCTAGGTGTGTAGTAGACTGGAACAGCTAGGTTTGTGTATATATAATTGTGATGTCTGCACATCAATGAAACCACATAGTGACACGTTTCTCAGAGCATGTCGCATCCTTAAGTGGCCCATGACTGTATACGAAGTATCCCATGATGCTGCTGAACGCCAATGGGAGAAATCAGAAACCTTTTTTTGAGATAATAAAAAATAATTTAGTACCCCACAAATGTATACACCAACTATGTTACCCACAAAAATAAGAAAAATAATAATTTAGGCCGGGCATGCTGGCTCCTGCCTGCAATCCTAGCACTTTGGGAAGCCAAGGCCAGGTGATCGCCTGAGCTCAGGACTTCAAGACCAACCTGGGCAACATGGCAAAACCTGTCTCTACAGAAAATTTAAAAAATTAGCCAGGTGTGGTGGCGCACGCCTGTAAACCCAGCTACTTTCAGGGCTGAAGTGGAAGGATTGCTTGAAGCCAGGGGGTCAAGGCTGCAGTGAGCTGAGATTGCATCACTGTACTCCAGCCTGGGTGACAAAGAGATTTTGTCTCCTAAAAACAGTAATTTATATCACACAGAAGATTTCTGATAAAAGGAGGAATAACACATTATTACTGAAAGTGTTTTAAGACTAAATTGTAATTTTGCTTATTCATATTGTTGATGATAAAATCCACTAGAAATCATTTGGTAAATGAGATAAAATTTCAATAAAGCAAGTGTTAAGTAATGAGTATTTAACAAGAATATTACATGTGTTCCCAGAGGACTGTGGAAAGATCATGGCTTTAGAATGTGAACTTCCAGCAATTTCAGAAAACCTTGATTAGAAGGAAATTGGTGGTTGCTGCTTACATCAGCCATAAGTTGTGTGCTGAGTTTCTGAGTGACAGATCCAAGGGACAGCAGGGCAATGTCATAGGAGTTAGGCAAGATGGGTAGATGAGTCACTCAGATCCAAGGGAGAGCAGGGCAATGTCATAGGAGTTAGGAAAGATGGGTGGATGAGACCCTGTTCAGCCAGGACACCTGGGGTGTCTCGGCAGGGGCAGAGGTGTCTCTATAAGGGACATGCCTGTACTGTGCTGACCATTAGGCAGGAAGGCTTGCCCAGACATTCTCTTGCTTTTTCTTCATTCCACAAATAAACACTGAACACTACTATGTGCTGGAAACTAGGCTAGACTTTGGCGATTCCACAGTGAACCAGACAGACACAGCTCCCACCCTTGCTGAACACATTGCCTCATCGGGGGATCCTTCGGTGGACAAGGAGATAAATGAACAATCAACCGTAGAACATGGTAAATGTGACTAAGGAGAAGCACAGTGTGGGGATACTCAGTGTGATGGCCACCTCTGTCTTCCTCTCTCATCTTCCCGCGACCATCTTCCTCGATGCTTGTTGCTTTTAGAATAAAGCCAGAATCCCTTACCACGAGGCCTGGCTTCTACTACCTTGCTATCCTCATCAGTTTCCTGTCCTTCTCCTGCTCTGTCTCTCTCCCTCTCCCCATCTTCCTTCCCTCATTTCTGTCTATCTCTCTTTCGCTGTCTCTCCTCTCTTCCTGTTTCTCTTTCTCTCTCATGTCTTCTTCTCCGTTTCTCATTTCTCTCTGCCCCTTTCTGTCTCTTTCCCCCTCTATCTTTACCCGCTTCTCTCCCTCTATCCCTTCTCTCCATCTTTATGCCCCTTTCTCCCTCTACCCATGCCTTACCCACCTTCGTGCCACCCTTGGCTCTCACCACCTGTCTTCTACCACAGTGCCTTCGCACCTGCCACCCCCTCCATCTGGGATATTCCCTCCTCTCCCCTTGCTGGCCTCTACTTCTCTTCCAGGTCCTGTCTGCAGCATCCCTGTCCCTGGAAAACTCCTCTGTCCGGCCCATCTTCAGACCCCACTGCACATTCTCAGAGCCCCAGCTAATGCTCCTTGGTGGCACTTACCAGAATTATAATCTTATATTTCAGATTTTTATTCACCATCTCTGTTTTTGCTCATCATTTCAGTCCTAGCATCTAGCCCAGTGTCTGACAGAGTTATACTCAACAAAGATTTCAGAAACCAATCTTTCAAAGCTCAATTGAAATGCTTTCTCCAGGAAATATTCTCCACCCTCCATCCCATCTCGGTTTGTCTCTGCCTCTCCCATGACGTCCATCTTCCACATTCTTCCGTAGAGTTACCGATCTTCAAGTGTTTCATTTCTTGTTACTTTATTCATGGTGTTGCATTTTACTTAGGATTTAGGCCCTACAGTTAATGCCTAAAAAAAAAAAAAAAAAAACACTATACAAACAAAAACCATCTGTGAAAATCCCCCGGACAGCCAGTAAGCTCAGTATGCATGACGCTGTATACAAACCTTTGTGTACACTGTTTCTTGATATGGCCATTATGAAGGAGTTTTGTGGTGGCTGCCAGATGACCTAGCTTGGCTTGTGTTTGACGGCTGATTTATATCTTTAAAGTAGCACACAGAGTTGAATTTGTGTAGTCAAATGTGGATCTGGTAAAGTTATAATCTATTCCTCAAGATTAAGATGTGCTTCTGTTTTATCTTTGAATTGAGCCAGCACTTGAAAAGGAGCTTTGCAGGTAGCAGGAAGTTGATTCGTATTTGCTGGATGGCTGGTTCCATTGTTGTTGTTGTTGTTTTAAGTGGTATATGTGAAAACACAACAGACACACAAAAAGAACTTGCACATGACCTCTGCATGTAGATTTTCCAGATGTCACAGCTGGCCTGGAACCCCTGGTTCACTCTATTCTCTTGTCATAAAAACGAGAGCTGTCCACTTTCATTTCAAAGAGCTCCAGTGTGGAACATAAGTTATATGTCATGTGTGTGTCTGAGGAAAACAGGCAGCTGTGAACAGTGGGGCTAAATGTTTTAAATTTGGACTTCAAGGCAGCTGGACATGAAGAGAAAGAAAGAAGAAAGAAAAACCACAGGACACAGATTGAGTTGATATCTCACCATCAGGTGAGATAATGGGTAACCAAGGACTATTAAGGCTGAAAATGGCTCATTTTCACATTCTTGATATGGGGGTTGTTTTGCAATAAACACAAAGGATTGCAGGTTTTCTAGAACATTTCTTGGAGGTTTGCTGGAAGGTTTCTTAGAATATTTCTAAGAAGGAATAATTCAAAACACTGAAAGCAAGCAAATAGAGATAGGAAAAGTTAGCCTGACCCAGAAATTGCCATGACATCTGTTATTCAAATGATCATGGTAGGAATTAGTCATAACTGGTATTTATTGAATACTCATGATACGCTAAGCAGAATAGTAAGTCCGCCATGTGAATTATTCCTTTTTATTAACTTTCATTTTAGGTTCAGGGGTACATATGCAGGTTTCTTATCTGGGTAAACTTGTGTCATGAGGATTTATTGTTCAGATTATTTCATCACCTGGGTACTAAGCCTAGTACCCAATAATTATTCTTCTGCTCCTCTCCCTCCACCTACCCTCCACCCTCAAGCAGGCCCCAGTGTCTGTTGTTCCCCCTCTTTGTGTCCATGAGTCTTATCATTTAGCTCCCACTTGTAAGTGAGAACATAAGGTACTTGGCTTTCTGTTTCTGCATGAAGACACGGAATCAATCTGAGTGCCCATCCATGACAGATTGGATGAAGAATTATTCTCTTAATCCTGATGATGACCTACCCCGTATGGGGTAGGATGCTAGAATTATCATTATTGTTCCCATTACATAGGTGAGAAGAATGGGGTGCAGAGATGCTAATTAGCTTGCTCAAGGCCACCTGAGGAGGAGGTACAAAAGCCAGGATTCAGCCCGGAGCTGTCTGACAGCAGGAACTGCTTCCTTCAACGCGACTGCGTCTTTCTTTTTCATAAATGCTTAGGTGCTAATGGATAAAGATTAAAGAACTCTGCATAAAACCATGGGCACCATCCCCAAATTATCAGTCGGCCTATCTTATGAAAAAGAGCAGAAACCAGCAAAATGTAACCTGCAGTCATCAAGCCTGTGTTAACAGAGGGGAGCAGAAAGGATCCTGGGCTACTCATAATCTCACAAACCTCCAAAACAACAGAGGAAACGAATCCAGACCTGGCTCGAGAAGTTGCACACTAACAAACGAAGGTATTCATGAGAATTACTGAGGAAAAATTCTGAGTATCCAAACTGAGTGATTAATTTCCTCATGCACTTAGAAAAGCAAAGACTGTCTCATAGGAGCAGAAGAAATGGGGTGGAGACAGAATCCCACGATTGATGATCCCCGGCAATGCATCTGATAAACCCTTAGCTGGGAAAGGATCACCTGGAGACAAAGTGAGTGTCAGTGATTCTGCAAAGTCTTGTCTCCCAGGGAGCTGGAATTGTCACAGAATAAGTGTGGATTGCTAATATCTTTCTGACTGACAACCACAGGGATGCAGAATTGGTGAGCCATTGGCATCCTAAAGAAAAAGATCCCCCCACCACACCCTGGTTAATATGTTGTAACTTGACTGTAACTCCTGTACCTTGAAAAGTTCAATAGATCCTCAAACTTACCACGTACGAGCCTTATAATTTAAGAGTTAGGTTACATACACACAAAACAGGACCTATTCCAAGGAATAAGTAAAGGTAAAAGGAAACTCCAGGAAGATGTTCACTGCAGCATTATTTACAACAGGAGCATTATACATAAATACACTAGGACTGGAAAATGACTTCGGGTATTTCCATGCTGACTTATGAAAGACTATTAAAGGGTTTTGGAAATCATAATTAGGAATATAAGTTAGCACCTTAGGAAATGCTTATATATAAGTGGACAAGCTGAGCCTGAGTCGTGTGTATATATATAATCATGCCTCGGTAAAAATCCTGCCCTCGGTGGCCAAGGACGGAAGGAGAACACAAAACAAGTGCCTACAGCTTGCTTGGCTGGAATGGCAGGATTGGGGGTTTCATTGTCTTTTCTCTGAAACCTTTTTAGGCAGTAAAAACAAGGAAGACATATTATACTCAGTTCTGATGAGATTAGTTCTCAGTTCAAAATCTGTTCATGACCCTCTTTTTTGCTGTCTTCCTGTGGAATTAGATCCAATCTTCAGAGCTCTGTCTTTAAGACCCATTATAAAAAGATTCTGACCTCCTCATTCATTTTTACCTCCTGTCTCCTCCTGGCTGTGTTTTCTTCCCCCCGGGTGGGCCACCGGCCTGCAGACATGGCTGTCCGTTCTGAGCACTTTGCCAGTCCCTCCCTCGAGGCCACTCTATCTGCTTTCTTCTCTATTCTCAGCTGTGGAAATCCTACCAAACTGTCAAAAATAATCTTTGGATTCCCTTTTATTCCACCAACCACGCATGAGCTCCCCTCTCTGCACCATCCCTTCCTACAGCCATCCTGTCTCCTGCACTACGGACCCCAAGCTGCCTTATTAATACCTGAAGTCACTAACTATTGATGACCTTTGTCCCAGTCACTTGGGTGCATTCATGCATCTTCTATGTAGTTCTCTCTTTGCTTTGACTGTCCCCCTCTATCCCACCTAAGTAGACAGAAGACTCATTCAGGGCCAGGACCATGTCTGATTCACTTTGAATCGCACATAGAGATTCAAGTAGGATGCTTGGCTTAAATGTTTTTTTCCTGTATTCAATACAACTAAATTTTTTATCTTAACAGAACCATCATCTGTCCTCCAAAAGGAACAAAAAACTCCACTTTACCATCGCATTACAGACAAAGCAAAATCATGTACAGAGACGAACGTCTTCCCCATGGATTTGGCTGGCTTTCCTCTGTATTTTTCTCCAATGTTTCATAACGCTTATGAATTATAGATCAACCATCTACGGACATGTGGAAAATCAGACAAATCCAAAGTTTTCAAGGTGCATTGTTTCCAATTCTTACAAGGAGCTTTTACCTATTTAAATTCAAGAAACAATATAAATCCAATGAGCTTACTTTTGTGGAACTCCCGACCAATACCATAGTAAGTAGAAAACCCATTATGGCTTTCTTATTTGTCACCTGAGAATGAATAGGCGCATAAGTAGAACTGAATTCCTCAGGAAATTGAGCCTACTAAGGGTTTAGCAAATATTGAGTCTGCTGGTTTGTATTTCTTCATGTGCATTAATACCGTTTGAAGTCAAGGGGACCACAATTCATGCCCGGAGCCTTCCTCCACTGGATTCATTTCGTCAGCTCTTTGGGAATTTAAGTACATCTGAGTGGCATCTCTCTTTCATGGTGAGAGTGTGATGGATGGCCAGAGACTCCCAGGCTGTCAGGACCCATCACTTTCCCCATCCATCTCCCATTTACTGGCCCCCAGGCCTGACAGCTTTCTCTCATATTGGTTCATGTTCTCATTGCCAAAAACCACTAATGTTTTCTTCACAGGGAGCTCAGGAACAATGGGAAGGCAAACACAGTGGATTTGGAGTCTTTTGCTCCTGAAACTTAAAAATATTCAGCCCAATGCAGTTAAGCCAATAACTTCTGAGACATGCCTTCCCACCTAAGTTAATAGAACAATATTAAATATAGGAAAAAAGAAAAACACCTTCTCCCCCAACATATATCTCCGTGTTGCGGAGGAAGTCCTGGAGCTTTGTGGTGTCCCCTGCACTCAGTTCAGTCCAGGGCACACACTGGGTACTTAAGAAACTGTCCAGGCAGGGCACAGTAGCTCATACCTATAATCTCAGCACTTTGGGAGGCCGAGACAGAAGGATGGCTTCAGGTCAGGAGTTTGAGACCGGCCTGGACAACATGGCCAGGCTCTGTCTCTACATTAAAAAAAAAAAATTAGCGGGGTATGGTGGCCTGCACCTGTGGTCCCAGCTGCTCGGGAGGCTGAGGCAGGAGGATTGCTTAAACCCAGAATGTTGAGGCTGCGGTGAGCTGTGATTGTGCCACTGTAATCAAGCCTGTGTGAAAGAGTGAAACCTTGTCTCAAAAAAAAAAAAAAAAAAAAAAAAAAAAAAGAAAAGAAATGATTCACGATGGGACTGGCACTGTATTTTAAAAGTTCTGAATTCACTGAATTATTTATAGAGCTTCAATAGTATCTAAGTCTTAGAAATAAACCTGATGCTTTTTATATGTCTTTCTTGGACTATGCTAAATTATTCATATGATCAAACAATTTGTGTCTAAATTAAAATGCAGAGACAAGGAAAATGAAACCTTGGCAGGTCAGAGTTTGAATACTGTATTTTAAAATTGTGTTGTTATTTTGTTTTATAGGAAAGATTTTATTATTTTTGCCTTCTTAGTATTCTCTGCACTAATTTTTTTAAATTTTGCCTCTTTTAAAATTTGCCTTATAGTTTTATTAACAACTAAGAGTTTAAAAATATAAATAATTCTAAGCTACTATTCTCTGTTTCACAATTTACTTATTTAGAAACCTTATGCTGCTTTGGGGAAATAGAACCATTTTGTGTAAGAATTTTTACTTTCTGGGCTCCTTATACCAGTCCTTTATTGAAGTGTTTAAATTTTTAAACAAACTCAAAACTGTAATGAAACACTTTCCCACAAAGTACCTACATCATTAGCATATATGTAATTACATCTACTTAATAAACATGATCGTAAAGAAGAACACTTCTAAATGTTTTGTCTAAATGCAACAGCCTCACCTTCCCTCACTGTCCCAGCATCCACACACTTTTTGTGGTTTTGCTACCTCATTTGCCTTTGAAAATGTTTTTGACCTGAGGTCTTTAGTAGTCATGGAAACAGCAAACTCTTCATTTCCTTCCCTCTTTCTCTTTTTTGAGAGCTGATGTTTATAACTTGATCTCTGTTGGGATCTCTATGATGGTAAGTCCTCAGATTACACAAACAAACAAAAGAAATGGCAAGGAGAGTCATCCACAGAGAGGTGGAGGATGCTCACAGCATTGGTGCAGCAGCCTGAAAGGAAAGTGAGGGAAAGCATCCTTGTGCAGTCGTCCTCGTTAACATCTCCATGAAGCCTCAGGTCAAGGGAAGCTGCACTGTCTGTAGGCACCAGCAGACACCTGTTCCCCAGCTGATGCCTATACTCCAGCCACAGCTAACACTGAAACCAGTGCTCAGGGAACATGTGTTCAGTCTTCATTTGATGGTGGAGTGCTCTCATTACTCAAAGTCCAAGCAAGTTTTATTAAGTTATACAGAGATGACAATGAAATATTTGGAGAAATAGTGTCAAGGAAAAGAGCCAAGCTCTGTAAAATATTTATAAAGGTTTATTCTGAGCCAAATATGAGTGACCATGGCCCATGACGCAGCCTTAGGAGGTCCTAAGAATGTGGGCCTAAGGTGGTTGAGGGGCAGCACAATTTGATACATTTCAGGGAGACATAAGACATTAACTGATACATGTAGGGTGTACATTGGTTCAGTGCAAAAACACTGGACAGGACAACTGTCCTGATGCAGGGGCTGAGGACGCTTACAGGGCATAGGTGGATTCAAAGATTTACTGATTTGCACTTGGTTGAAAGAGTTATTATCTAAAGAGCTAGAATCAATAGAAAGTAGTGTCTGGGTTAAAGTAAGTATTTGGGGAGACCAAGGTTCTTATTATGTAGATGAAGTTTCCTGGGTGGCTATCCTTAGAGGCAATAGATGGCAAGTATTTTCTGTTTAGATCTTTAAAAGGTGCCAGACTCTCAGCTAATCTCTTCAGGATCAAAAAAAGCCCTGGAGAGGGAAGGGGATTCTCTACGGAATGTAGGTCTTTCCCACAAGAGACAGATTTGCAGGGACATTTCAAAATACGTCAAATAAATCTATTTTGGGTAATAGATTGCTTTGGTTTCTTCCAGGGCCTGCTATCTGTCATGTAATGCTATACTAGAGTTGGGTTATAATTTGGTATTTTATTGCTACAAAGAGTGTATTTTCTCAGTGTTAAGATCTCTGTGTTAATGTTCATGTTGGTCAGTTGTGCCTGAAAAAACGAAAGAGGGTATAATGAGGCCTGTCTGGAACCCCCTTCCTATCATGGCCTGAACTAGTTTTTATAGGTTTCTTTTGAAATCTCCTTGGTCAAGAGAAGGCGTTCATTCAGTCAGCTGGGGGGTCCTAGAATTTTGTGTTTGGTCTACATTTGTCAAAGCAAAGACTTTTATCTAAATTCCTGTGATTTGGTTATTTCCTGACATTTTCCCAGGTAATGACCAAGTAAATTCATACAGAAATGTGTATGTGTGTGTGTGTGTGTGTGGAGAGAGAGAGAGCGCGAAACTGAGACAGAAAGAAAAATATCAATTTGGTTCAAAAGACTGATATGAACCTGACTGGTATGAACCTCCCTTTATTCAGAGTGAATTTTTCTCCATATCTGACAATTGGAATTGTCAAGATTTAGGACTAATGTGGACCAGACAGTTCCATTAGCAACCTGAATTTATAGCATACCCATAATAAATAGTTATGTACATAGAAGAAGCAAAACTCCCATTTCTAACTCCCCCAATATAAACACAGTACAAAATGATACACACCTAATTTTCAGCATGAATTGGAAACACACATGCTAAATTTCCAGTCAAAGGTGACTCAGGTGTCGACAGTTTAACTGCTTTAGGTAAAATCTCTCATGTCACCCTACAATTGCTTTTTTCTTAAAAAGATTTACCTACAATAGCCTTCTTGAAAATGCAAACCTTATTGAAATAGAAATTACCCTGTTCATTTGTTTCAGGTATGTTGTACTCAAATCTATCCTTTCTCTCTCTAAAACTTACACTGAAAAACAAATTTGTGAATTTGCCTTTGTCTCAGAATTTCATGGTGTTTTTGAATACACTGGGAAGACTATTATTCACATGGTTTCAATCTGTGTCCCTAATCAACTCTCATGTTGAACTGTAATCTCCAGTGTTGGAAGAGGGGCCTGTTGGGAGGTGACTGGATCATGGGATTGGAGTTCTCACGAATGGTTTACTACCATCCCCCTCGGTACTGTATAGTGAGTAAGTTCTCACAAGCTCTGGTTGATCAAAAGTGTGTGGCACCTTATTGCCCCACCCTTCCTCCTGGTCTGGCCATGTAAAGATGCCTGCTCTGGCTTTGCCTTCTGCCATGAGTAAAAGCTCCCCAGCCATGCTTCCTGTACAGCCTGTGGAGACTGGGTAATTTATTAAAAAAGAAGTTTAATGGCCTCATGGTTCTGCAGTCTGTACAGGAAGTAGGATGCTGGCATCTGCTTGGCTTCTGGGGAAGCCTCAGGAAACTTACAATCATGGCTGAAGGTGCAGGGGGAGCAAGGTCTTACATGGCAGGAGAAGGAGCAAGGGAGGTAGGGGGTGGAGGTGCCACATACTTCTAAATCACCAGATCTGGTTAGAACTCACTCACTCACTATCACATGAATAGCACGAAGGGGTGGTACCAAACCATTCATGGAAAATCCACCCCCATGATCCAAACACCTCCTACCAGGCCCCACCTCCAACACTGGGGATCACATTTCAAAATGAGATTTGGGTGAGGACAGAGCAGGTATTGAGCTGTCACTCAATACTCACTCCCCAAACAATTTCTGTGTAAGTGAAATGACACATGAATCAGACCTCCAGCCAGGGGCTGGAAGAGATCTTCCATCACCATCCATAGAAATGTCAAAGTGACACAGTACAGCAGAAAGTATAGTGGAGAATGGTTGCAGCCATGTATCCTTGCCCATTTTATTAATTTGGTCTGGTAGCATCATCTTGGTTTCACCATATCACATGGGAAGCCCAAATAGGCTGCCTACTGGCTAAAATTACCTCCAACCTTTACCCCCAAATTTTGTGACACATCGGAGGGTAAGACAGACATTCTTCTAGGTTCAGCTCACTTACCTGGATTATACTATAGATAAAGGTAAAGTAAAAGCCACAAATGGCAATTTAAAATTAAATTTCCTACTTCCATTGAAAAAAAAAAATTATCTCTCTCTCTCTCTCTCTCTCTCTCTCTCTCTCTCTATATATATATATATATATATTCTGAATCTCTGAAGGCATTTAGCAATTGGGCCCATGGAATTCTTTTTAGCAGTTTTCAGTATCATGCAGTATCTCTTGCTAAAATATCTTCTCAGCTTTGGCAGGGGAGTGCATCAACTACGCAGGTGTGATGTTTGTGAACAAGAGTCCCACTCAGGTCCAATGCTGTAAGCAGTCCCTGCAATTATGAATCTAAAAAGTAATTAACGCCAAAGGTGTCCACATTGCTTTCCCACTTAGAGGGGCAAATGAGAGCGCACATTAGATTAAGTACAGACTGATGGAGCCTATGCAAAGTCGGGAGTTTCAAATGGCAAAAACAAACCCGGGTTGAAGTATCCGAGAGGATACATTTCTGACCATCAAGATAATAAGGGAAAAGGTCAACTGGAAATGGACTTCAACAGGACCTGGCAGTTTCTAATTCTTTGAGAAAAGTATTAACTTTGAGACCTATCAAAAATCAGGGGCGGGCATGGTTGCTCACACCTGTAATCTCAGCACATCGGGAGGCTGAGGCGGGGGGATCACTTGAGGTCTGAAATTTGAGACCAGCCTGGCCAACATGGCAAAACCCCATCTCTACTAAAAATACAAAAAATAGCTGGATGTGGTGGTGGGCGCCTGTAATCCCAGCTACTTGGGTGGCTGAGGCAGGAGAATCACTTGAACCCAGGAGGCCGAGGTTGCAGTGAGCTGAGATTGAGCCACTGCACTCCAGTCTGGGCGACAGAGCGAGACTCTGTTGTAAAAAAAATAAATAAAAAAGAAATCAGGAAACATTTATGTCAAATTTCAGTATGTGCATGAACACAATGTCCTTCTTCACTCCATGGGCTTTAAATGATTACTTCCTTGGAGTTCCTGCTCATTTTCTTTCTTGATACCTGCTCTGTCCAGCTAAGTGTCCCCAGTGGCCTAGAACACGGGGAGAACCTCCCACCTGTAGCCAGCGTTTGCAGCTGGGTCCCCTACAGACCATTTCTACACAGCAAACAACAAGCCACATTTATAAAAGTGCAAGTCAGGATGCATCGCCACCTGCTCAGGACCCTCCAGTGGCTTCTGTGCCCACTTTGAGGAATATTCAAACTCCTCAAATGGAGTTTACATGGCTCTATATGGCAGGCACTATGAGAACCTGGGTCCAAAAGTCTGGCTTGAACCTGCCTTTCTTTAGAGTCAATTTTTTTTTCTCCATTTTCTTCTTGATGGCTGAAGACCGTGTCAAGATTTGGGATAACTGTGAAACAGACGGTGAAGATAGCAATTTGCATTTATAAAGTGTCCATAATAAAGAGAAGGTGCTATGTGTGCAGATGTAAGACTGTTATGTATCAAATCCTGCAATACTAACATAATGCAGAATGCTGCCACATGTTTCTTGGCATGAAATAAAAATCACACATGTGCACACACACAGGTATGCACACACACACATGCACACACACAGACGTAGAAATTCCAAAGCAACTAGGCTATATGGCATAGCCTTTCGGGTCACTCTCCTATTAATATATCCCCTACCGTTTCTCCTTCACTCGCTTCAGGGGCCTGCACCCTTTCTCTGGAAAGGGCCAGATGGTAAATATATTAGGCTCTCCAGGGCATGGAATCGTCTTTGTAACTATTCAGCTCTGAGGGTTAGCAGGAAAAAAAAAAGTGCAGACACAACATAAAAGTGTGGTGTGTCTCTATAAATTGTTATTTTCATAAAATCCACATTGGACAAAAGAATATGCTTCCTATTCACTGTCCTGCTGCTCTCGTTTGCCATAAGAATGGGATGCTTCTTCTACCCTCCACGTTCCCATGGGGGACCCGTTATCATCACCAGATGTCCGCTGAGATTCACCTTCTCCTGACCACATTAGCCCAAGAACCTCCTGACACTGCCACTTTGGAGCTTCACAGTGAGCGATGGGGGAAAGAACCACAGACATGCGAAGGTTTTGGGCAACCCCAGCCCTGGGGAATCTAGGAGGCACCTGGAGAGGCCACAGCCCCATCTCTTACCTCTGGTCATAACCTGCTGCATCCACTTCCCCCACTGTGACACAAAGACATTAATTCCTACATAACAAGGGTTCCCAACCCCCAGACCAGTACCAGTCTGTGGCCTGTTAGGAGCCATGACACATAGCAGGAAGTGAGTGATGGGTAAGTGAGTGAAGTTTCATCTGTATTTACAGCCGCTCCCCATGGCTCATATTACCACCTGAGCTCCAGCTCCTGTCAGCTCAGTGGCGGCATGAGATTCTCACAGGAGTGCCAACCCTACTGTGAACTGCACATGTGAGGGACCTAGGCTGCACGCTCCTTATGAGAATCTAATGCCTGATGATCTGTCACTGTCTCCCATCACCCTCAGATGGGATCATTTAGTTGCAGGAAAACAAGCTCAGGGCTCCCACTGATTCTACATTATGGTAAAATTGTATAATTATTTCATTATATATTACAATGTAATAATAATACAAACCAGTGCACAATAAATGTAAAGTGCTTAAATCATCCTGAAATCATCCCCCCCCCCACCCTGCCTCTGGTCCATGGAAAAATTGTCTTCCATAAAACTGGTTCCTGGTGCCAAAAATGTTGGGGCCTGTTGCTATATGAGGCATGATAAAAAGACAGTAGGAAGCCCTGCTCTATCCCATTACTCTTGGAAAAAGAAATAGCACTCAGGACTTCTGTCTTCATTTCACTTCTTTTCACTGATTTATTCATTCTCTACCCACCTAGAAGGTAAGCTCCATGCAAGCCACCACCCTATTTCAGCTCAGCATCTCCAGAACCTAGAAGAATGCCTGTGAAAGGCTCTCAATACTGTTGGTGAACACATCCTGAATCCTGAAAGCAACAGAAGGCCATCATCCAGAAGAGATTACAAGGTGCTACTAAGGCACATCCGCACAACTTCCAAAACTAGTCCAGGTCATCTCACAAATTTCATGTGATTTCCAAAAAGCCTTCCAGAGACCCAACAGAAAATGGTTCCTAACCTCATGTTGGCCCAAGGTGGTTTCATCCAGACAAATCCCTCTGTTCAGTGCATCTGCGCTGCCAGGGCCTGAGTGACATGGAGCCCTGTGACTCCCATTCCCTGGGCTCTTGTCCCTGCTTCTGGAGCAGAGGGGGCCGAGACAGGCTGAGGTTCATCCCACCACACATATCTTCCAGATGAGTTTGACCAGCTTGGAAGGTGCTTTTCCTTTCACAATGACGAGTCCTGCAGCAGTGCGTCTGAAGGACCTATTATTCTATTTTCAGATTTTAACAGTGCAAATGTCTCATTGCAGCTCATTTTGTAGCTTACTGAGCTGTGTTATATCATGCAAATTCTCCAAATACAAACCAAACATGTCTCAGAGAACACTTTACAGCTCCATCCCATCTTAAACCAAGCAGAAAATGCTGCAGTTCAGAAGCGTGGGGATGACAGTATTCCTAGCAGACAGAGGGGACGCTAGCCAGGAGGGCTGTGGCTACACGACCCGGGATTAATTGAGAAAGTCTAATGGAAGGGGCCTCTGCTGTCAGAGGAGATATTTTATGACAGTCTTTGAACAGTCACAAGAACGAAGGCAATCGTTTACCTTCCCTAGCCAAACAAAATACCCCTAAATTCTACTTTCTGTGGTTGCTAAAAACAGTACCATCAGATATCAAGGCCAAGGGCCTGGCAGGCTGTAATGTTATGACAGGGTTAGGCCCAAGTACAACACAGAGCCTGGTTCGGGTCCAGCATGAAAGCACAGCATTTGGAAGTGCACCTTCGAGGTCAGCCGAGTTGCTGCTTCAAGGGGCCAGATCAACCCGTAAACTCTCTCCAGCCACCCTGTCACTTCATTTCCACTCCTGACTCCTGGATTCAGCTCTTCCTTCCATCCACACTCAGACCAAGCCTCCAGTCCCCAGCTCAGCTCCCAGTTCTCTCCTGCAGATTGATTTCTCTCTATTTGGCTCTATCCTTTGGGGTAGGCCACCTAATTCTGAGCTTATTTTTCTTCATTTACCATAAAATATGGAAATTGGACAAGAACACTGTGTTCCAAACCTTAGATATTCAAACAAACCCTTCAAGATTTTTGAATCCATTTACTTTGCAAAGAAACCTCACCTTAGTGCTGTAAACTAAAAGTTGACAGCACTGTTAGAAAAGTCTTCGTTTGTTGATGGTGTATCTTTACGTCCTATCTTTGCTGCAATCAGAAATTACCCAAAGTCAGAGAAATGTTAAACATATTCTGATAACAACGGAGAATTTCTCCAAGACATAACCAAAGAATTTACAAATCTTTTTTTTTTTGAGATGGAATTTCACTCTTGTCACCAAGGCTGGAGTGCAATGGCACAATCTCAGCTCACTGCAACCTCCATCTCCCAGGTTCAAGCAATTCTCCTGCCTCAGCATCCCTAGTAGTTGGGATTACAGGCACACTCCACCACACCTGGCTAATTTTTGTATTTTTAGTAGAAATGGAGTTTCGCCATGTTGGCCAGGCTTGTCTTGAACTCCTGACCTCGTGATCTGCCCACCTCAACCTCCCAAAGTGCTGGGATTACAGGCGTGAGCCACCACACCCAGCCACAAATCATTTTAAGAGGAACTACTTTCTTACTCTAGGCTTCAACTTCACCTGCGCTATGTTGTGGCCTCACCTAAAATCATGTGACGCACCACTAGTGCAGTGTTTGGCAAACTACAGCCCACTCACCAGACCCAGCCCACCACCTGCTTTGACGAATAAAGTTTTATTGGAACACAGCCATGCCTACGTGCTTACATATGTTCTCTGGCTGTGTTCTCTGCACAACAGCAGATTTGCTGGCCACAGTAGAAACTGTATACCCTGCAAAGCCAAACCTATTTACTATCTGGCTTTTACAGAATAGATTTGCTGACCCCTTTTCTAGTGGATGGACACAATACTATGACAGGAAATAAATCTTGGGGCCCCTGAATCACTAAGCTAAAGGGAAAAGTCGAGCTGGGAACTGTTTAGGGCAAACCTGCCTCCCATTCTATTCAAAGTCGCCCCTCTGCTCACCGAGGCAAATGCATATCCAATTGCCTCCTTTGGAGAGACTCATCAGAAACTCAGAAGAATGCAACCATCTGTCTGTTATCTACCTATGACCTGGAAGGCCCCTAAATGTTTCAAGTTGTCCCACTTTTCCGGACTGAACCAATTCCGAACTGAACCAACGTACTTCTTTTTTTTTTTGAGACAGTCTCGCTCTGTCACCAGGCCAGAGTGCAGTGGCGCAATCTCGGCTCACTGCAACCTCCGACTCCCTGTTCAAGCCATTCTCCTGCCTCAGCCTCCCAAGTAGCTGGGATTACAGGCATGTGCCACCACACCCGGCTAACTTTTGTATTTTTAGAAGAGACGGGGTTTCACCATGTTGGCCAGGATGGTCTCAATCTCCAGACATCGTGATCCACCCGCCTCAGCCTTCCAAAGTGCTGGGGAACCAGTGTACTTCTTACACATGTTGATTGATGTCTCATGTCTCCCTAAAATGTGTAAAACCAAGCTGTACCCCAGCCACCCCGGGCACATGTCATCAGGACTCCTGAGGCTGGGTCATGGGCCCACATCCTCAACCTTGGCAAAATAAACTCTCTAAATTAACTGAGACATGTCTCAGATTTTCAGGGTTCACCGTTCTTAGAGAATCTTCAGTTCTTCAAGTCCCTTCCCTGACCAGGCTTCCTTTGCTCCACGTACACATTTCCATGACAGCCTCACTGTGGCCATAACTGTTTGCCCTCGCAGCTGAAATAGACTCTCAGCCCCACGAGGGCAACGTGGACCCCGGGAAGGCTGTTACCGTAGGAATGAGAGAGACCAGGCAGTGTGAATGGGGACATATTGCCCACCCACAGGAGACACCCTATCACTCAAAGTGGAATTGTAGTTACCATTTTGCAGTGTCATCACGACAATAAGAGAGTACTATATGTAACCATCACACACATTATAATCCCCCTCAATGAGTATTCAGTGAATAAAATGAAGGAAATTAACATATTTTACACCCAACTATATATTTTTTGACATATTTTGAAATGGTTGCTGCTTGGCCAGCAAAGAGAAGGAGCCTCGCCAAGCTGTCTTTTGTGGGAAAAGTTTGCCTCCCTGGAGAATCTCCATTAATGCAGCCAAGCCCCCTCCGCTTTCCATCCCTTTCCTGGAACCAGAAGAGATGGAGAGTCTGATACCTCTGAAAGTCTGAAAAGAAACATTTACCATCTATTATCTCTGAGGGAGGCTTCACCTACATATCAAGGCTACCTGTGCTAACCAGGCCTTTTCCTTTCTCTCTCTTAATCTGTCTTGCCCCTAAACCTGATTTTCCAGCATAACCTGATTCTGGCTGTGCTCTGAGTTTGCCTTCCTTGCTGTGGCCTCAGGGTGGTATAGAAGCTTCTATAACTTATTGTTCACTTGAGTCTTCATTTGGAAGGCCCCCACATATACAGGCTGAATAACTTTGTATGCCTTTTCTCTTATTGATCAATCTGTCTCATGTTGGTGATTTTTCTGAGAACCTTTAGGGGGCCAAGTTTCTATGGTCCCTCACAAAATGAATGAAGGAACAAAGGAATCAATCAATGTATTTTTAACTCACACTGATTTTTGTCTTCATTTCATGCTTAACACCCTTGGAATTATTGATAATTATAACCAGTGCTGAGATAGGAGTTCAGCAATACTAGTTTCCCAAGACCCAGTCAGAAGACCCCATTGATAAAAGAGGATGCAGTAGAAAGGCTGGCCCAAAAGCACCAAAACCAAGATAGTGATGGAAGTGACCTCTGATTACCCTTGCTGCTCATTATACGCTAATTATAACGCATTAGCATGCTAAAAGAAACTCCCACTCGTGCCATGCCAGTTTACAGATTCCATGGCAACTCCTGGAAGTTACCCTATATGTCCTAAAAGGGGGTAGAACCCTCAGTTCCAGGAACTCCCCATCCCTCCCCCAGAAAACTCATGAATATTCCACCATTTGTTTAGCATATAGTCAAGTCACAACTGTAAACGTAGCCAGTCGGCAGCCTATCGGGGTGCTCTGCCTATAGGGGGCCACCCTTTTACTCCTTTACTTTCTTAATAAACTTTCTTTCACTTTACTCTGTTGGCTCGCTCTTGAATTCTTTCCCACATGAAGCCAAAAACCCACTTGGCTTCCCAGGCTGAGCCCCAGTCTTGGGGAACATTTGCCTATAACAGCTTCCATTACGTTTTGCTGCCCCAGAGTTCACAAAAGTACATTTTGCACTGTCTCTCTTATTCTCCACGACCGCCTTTCAGCAGGTATTATTTTACCCACTTTGCAGAGGGGGATGCAGTGTGGTCCAAGAGGATAAGGACTCTGTCTAAGGGGATGCTGGTAGGAATCACCAGTCTGATTCCTAACCTTTCTGCTACTCAGCCATGCCTCTCCCAGCCATTGCATCAGCACCTTCTAGAGCTTCTTAGGGTGCCTCCCATCTAGGCTGTCAAGCTGAGACAGGGACAAAGGCTTTTGTATTAGGGGATATTTCAGGAATACAAAAGAAGTAGAGAGTAGTATAATGAACATTCATGTCCCCACCACCCAGAGATAAATACTCCTCCCAAATACTCTCTGGACTCTCTCTCTCCACTGAACTCTCTATTTCCCCCAAGATAATTATAATCATCAACTTGCATTTATCATTCCTAGCTGTGTCCTTATAGAAATACATGTGTATGCATACAATATTTACAAATATGTATATATATACATATATATATATAAACATGCACTCACGCACAAAGACATAAACGCACATATAAATAACATGCTTTTTTTTCTGGATACAGAGTTTTGCTTTTGTCACCCAGGCTACAGTGCAATGGTACAATCTTGGCTCACTGCAACCTCCGCCTCCCAGGTTCAAACAATTATCTCGCCTCAGCCTCCTGAGTAGCAGGGATTACAAGTGCCCACCACTACGCTTGGCTAATTTTTTGTATTTTTAGTAGAGACGGGGTTTCACCATGTTGGCCAGGCTGGTCTTGAACCCCTGACCTCAGGTGATCCACCCGCCTCGGCCTCCCAAAGTGCTGAGATTACAGGCATGAGCTACTGCACCCAACTATGTTTTTATATTAATTACACACACACACACACACATATATATATACTCACAAACAAAACAGTATTTTGCACGTATTTCAAATTGTTATATTGTCATAACATGATATTTCTGCAATGTGCATTATTTGCTGTTCCTTTGTTTTTCTGCTTTTTTCAATTTGTCCACTTGTGCACATGCAACTCTAGTTTATTTATTTTAACCCACATATATTGCTGTATTTTATGCACATGCCCCGAGACTTCGATGCATTCTTTCCTCGAGGGATGCTTAGGTTGTTTCCAAGGCTTCCTCACTACAATCAGTGAAGGTTTTGTAGTTGCTTCTGGCTTCAGATGTAAGAGAGCTCTGGGTGTGTCTAGCAGAACTGCTAGATCATGGAGGAAGGCTGCCTTCTGCTTTGCTAGGTATTGCCAGATTGCTCTCCAAAGCGGTTGCACCAATTTACACTGCCACATGCGGAGTAGGAGAGTTCCCAGCATTCTTTTAGTGCGATGTTACCTTTGCCAATATAGTGATTGTGGAATGGTGTTGCTTATTTTATATTTCCCTGATTACTGGAGACCTTGAGTATTGTTTCCTATGCTTATTGGCTGGTGGTATCTTTTTCTGTGAATTAATTCACACATCCTTTGCTAATTTTTCTACTGTGTTATTTTGCTTTTTCTCATTGATTTTTAGAAGATCTTTAAGCATCCTGGCTAATAATTTTTGTTGTTTTGAAACCACTTCTGTAAAGATTATAACAGTGAGAACATTATGATGGTAAAAAAGATCTGACCTAAGCCATTTGCCTTTAACCTCCCAGCTGCCCTAGTTCCTTTCTGGGCAGAGGCTGCGCTAACTCTGGGAGGAATTTAGTTTGTAGTTTAAATTGGAAACAAAGATGATAATAACCCCTCCCCAAAACAAAATCCCTCCTTCTTTGGAGACCAGACCGCTTTGTAAAACCAATGCATTTTCCACAAGGTTACAAATTATGGCTCAGGAGTCCTGCAGCCAGAGGCCACAAGATTCCTAACCTTCCCAATTGCTCCTATGGATAACATCACTATTGATAAACCTAAGATTGGTGTTTGAGGTATTTTTCAGCCCTTGCATTCTGCTAGATCAGCTGGCACCACCCAGATTGGTAAACTGGCTCATCTGGTCCTGTGACCCCCACCCAGGAGCTGATTCAGTGCAGGAGGATAGGAGGATAGGAGGATAGGAGGATAGGACAGAAGGACAGGAGGACAGGAGATCACAGCTTCGACTCCCCGTGAATTCATCCTGACAAAACCAATCCGCATTCCCCATTCCCTCGCCCCCTGCCCTAGAACTTTCTTTTAAAATCCCTAGCCTCCAAATTGTTGAGGAGACGGATTTAAGTAATAATAAAACTCCGGTATCCTGTTTTGTGGCTCTGCGTATATTAAACTCTCCCTATTGCAATTCTCTTGTCTTCATAAATCAGCTCTATCAGGGCAATAGGCAAGATGAGCCCATTGGGCAGTTACAGGTTAAGGCAAAGCCTGCTTTATGCTTTTCTTGTCACATCACTGCACATAACCCGTGCATTAAAAAATATTTATTGATGAATAATTGTTTCACTCTTAACAATGTATCTATTTATGTTCAATTGGTATGCAAGTCAATTTTATTGGCAACAAATCACCAAAGTGATACCTAAACCACAGTATTTTATGACTATGAATTTGACTTCAATGAATAATGCATCAAATAAATGGGGAATTCAGCAGTAAACTTTTCATATGATATGCATTTTCACTCAAATACCATCTATAATAGTGTTTTTCCTTTATAAAAATATATATATGTGTGTGTGTGTGTGTGTGTATATATATATAAAATTGGTAAATTAAAACCTCAAAGTGAAGGAACTGTAGAATGCAGGCCAAACTGGAGGGGTCTCCCAAGCCTCATGTGAAGCACACTTCAGAGTTCCAACTGATTCCGGAGGGAAGGAAAACATCTCCAGATGGCAGGATGCCGGATGCTTTTGGTTAGGGTTTTCATCTCACTCTCACAATAATCCCACAAAATAGATGGTTTTTAACCCCATGTTTTCAAATGAAGAAACCAACACTCAAGAGGAGATGAGAAACTTCCCTCAAGTCACTCCCTAAATGGTAAAGTCGGGATTCACACTCAGATCTCTCGTTTCTTATTCAACAACAGTTTGTTTACTCCAGTCAGACACAGGGTTCTGACAACACAGATGAACAAGGTGTCATCAGGAATTGAATTCCAAATTGCTTCATTTTCTCCTTGGTATCCATCTCCAGCATGGAGGATGGTACAGAAAAACTCGGAATTGTTTTCTCAAATATAAAATACCTCCACAAGCCACCAAGTAAAGTTAAATACAGATGTAACCTTAAGAAAGTGCCCCCACAAAGGGTAAAATATGGCATGAAATGAGACAAATTTTGTAATCCTTTGGGAACCTGATACTCCCCACTACTCTACTATCTTTGCAAAATAATTATGATAAACATAACTGTTTTTCTCTCATCTCCAGTGAATTCTTAACTCTCATAAGTTACTGACTTAAATTCTTTTCTTAGATTTGTAAAATATTATAAACATACAATAGGGTATAGCAATATATTCATATATATGTAAAAAAACAAACTATAGAATATACTGTATTCTATATAACATATAGAACAAAAAGTATATATACATGCATAATACATATATCTCATCATTCTATATAATATATAGAATAAGATATATACATATATGTGTGTATATACATGTATGTCTGTGTGCATGTGTATGTGCATGTATGTGTGTATATATTTGTGTATGTATGTGTATGTGCATGTGTATGTTCATGTATATGTATGTGTGTGCATGTGTATATGTGTATGTGTACATGTGTATGTGTATGTTAATGTATATGTATGTGTGTGTGCAAGTGTATGTGTATATAGAGAATGAGCACCCATATACCTAACACTCAAGAAGAAATAGAATATAAAATATCGCAAATAGAACCAAAACCTCCATATAACTTGCATTGCGTTTGCTTCCCTCACACACCTCTCTGCCCACTCTAAGGTATTTTCTGTCCTAAAGCTGCCACTTATACAGATACAAATACACTGTCAATGCACAATACATACATATATCCATACCTAATTTTATATATAATTGTTTTGCAAGTTTTCAACATTTATATAAAGGCTATCCTATTATATGCATCTACCTGTAATTTCATCTTTTGCTCAATATGTTTGTGATATTGATACAGTTGAAATTCATTCATTTTGCTACCATAGAATACATATGGAATGAATATTGCATTATTCAGACATATTTTTGATGAGCTTGTAAGTTGCTTCCAATGTTTTACTATTAAAAACAATGGTGTTTTGAACATTCTTGTATTTATCTTAATTTATGTGAGCAAGAGTTTCTTGTAGAATAAATAACTAGAATAAAAATCACTGGGTTATTTGGCAGCTGTATCTTCAAATTTACTAAACAATGACAAATCACTTTCAAAACAATTGTAACAATTCATCCCTTCTCTGGCAGAAGGTGAGAGTCCTGGCTGCTTCGTTTCATCACCAACAGCTGGTGTTTCCACGCTTTTTAACTTTTGTCAATCTAATGGGTGTGAAATAGTACTTTGGTGTGACTTTAGTTTTTCATTTTCATGGCTTTACTTCATTTAATTTCTTTGTTAAACTGATCATCTCCTCCCAAGTCTGCTGGGAATGCAGATTTCCTCCTTTGTGAACTGCCTGTTCATGTGTTTTTACTCATTTTATTTCTAATAGTCACCATAGACCAGGTGATAACTTTTGACCCATTAATACTTTATATATAAGTTACTACTACCTTATTTGCAGTTGGTAATGGCTGACTGACTTTTGGATGGATAGAAAAGTTAGAAGGAGGCATGTCTAAGCCCTCGGGGCTCTCAAAACCCATATTACCTTCTAGCTATTGAATCCAACTCATCATTTCAAAATATGTTATAAGCATCTGACTGTGGTGTTCCTTATCTATTTATCAATCACAGGTAATGAATGAAGCTTTGACTAGTTGCTGTATTCCTTTCCGGATCTGCCAGTATGTTTGTTATCATGTATGTGTGTGTGTGTGTGTATGTATGTATGTATGTGTGCTTGTGTGCATGATTATTTTGAATACTTAATCCTCTCTCCCATCCAGCTAAGCGCAACCATAATGCAGAAAACACAGACTTAATTCTATTGGTTCAAAAACATAATATCCCTTTGCTAACCCAGCATATTCTCTTCTTTTGTGACCAAGTCGCGTTGATACTACAGGGAAGTGGAACTGCACGAGAAGAATTGCATCAGTGCTTTTCAATTTATTTTTAACCTTGGTTCATTTAGGAAAATGACCTACGTTTCAGCTTGTTTCTTCATCGTTTTGTACTCTCCAATGCGGGAAGGGAGTGCATTGAACTAGTAATAACCTTTGTATAAGCAAAACTTGGGGGAAATATATATACACATCAAGCAAAGAAGATACAAATACATTGATATTTAAACCACGACGTGCCTGAAAGAGCACCTAGTGGAAAGTTATAGGCTATTAAAGAAATAGTTTATCTGGCACCATAATCACTTTAAACAACCCAAACAAATTAAGCTGATAATGGCAAAATTATCACAGTTATTCATAATTAAGAAGAAAGGACAGCAGCAACTGGAAAGCACAAGCAACCCAAGACATCCTTTCCCTGCTATCCTGTTAACCTGAGCATCTTTGAGAAGTCATGAATGTATACAGTAGGAGCTCTGGGCATACATGTATACAGTAGGAACTCTGTAAAATTGCCAGGGATCATGAAACTGTAGTCTTCCCAGGAGAATAGCAAAAGACTTTAGTAAATCGCAGTAAAATACCGACTTTAGGCTTTGAATTCCAAATTTCGGTAGCTCTGATAACCCACTTAGAAGATGCCTAGAAGGTAAACTTTAGTCCCATGTAACAATGAAGTCAGTGAGACTCCAAGTAATTTACCTGTGAGAACCAAAGCAAGGACATGCAGCTCTCACTCAGCCAGCATAGGAAGAAGCATGTATAATCTCCAATAGTGCTTTAGGGCTTTGAAAACTAGTTAATGAATCACTTGCACAACACATCTGCTTTGAATCAAGTCAGTACTTTGGAATCCCTTCAAGGTTCTTCCAACATGGAAGAATGGTATAGAACTTGGGGATATATTTTTTGATAAAGTTCAGCTGGCAACCGTGGGGCTCGCTGCTGTCTAAGAACTGTTGATGTGGAGCACTCATTCATTTGTTTGCTGAATAATTATATTTTAAGCGCTGGTGGTAGGCAGAAAAAATGACTGTCAAAAGATGCTCACATCCTAAGCCCTGGAACCTGCGAATGTATTATGTTACCAGGCAAAAGAGAATTAAGGTTGAAGAGGGAATTAAGGTTGCTAATCAGCTGACCTTAAGATAAAGAGATCATCTTGGATTTTCTGAGTGGGCCTAATATAATGACAAGGGTATTTTAAATGTGGAAGAAGGTGGCAGGAAGCTGGAGTCAGAGGGAGATTTCAAGATGTCACCCTGCTGGGTTTCAGGATGCAGGAAGGGGCCACAAGCCAGGGGATGCTGGCAGCTTCTAGTTGCTGGAATGGCAAGAATGCAAATTCTTCCCTAGAGACTCCAGAAAAAATGCAGTTCTGCCAACAGCTTGACTTTAGTCCATTGAGCTCTCTTTCACACTTCCGATCCACAGAACTGCAAGACAACACGTTTGGGCTGCTTTCAGCCACCAAAGCTGTGGTAGTTTGTTGTAACAGCCACAGGAAACTAACATAAGCATCACTCTTTGCCAGACGCATGCCAGGAACTGGATGTGAAGTCATGACCCAAGGTATCTGTTCACATGGTCTCTGCCTACCACACCACATCCCACCCACCCTCTCAGAAGGTAGATGACGACTGAGAAAACAATCATACATATTTAAAATTGTTTTACAGTTAGAAAGGAAAAGAACCTGGTGTTATCTTAAAGAATAATCCACCAGCGGAGGCATTTTAAGTCAGATGGTCAAGGAAGCTCTGTTGGATGGGGTGGTGTTGAAGCCAGCCCAACCATGTGAGGGGAAGAGATTGGAAGTCCACGCTGGAGGTCATGAGGTGCAGGGTCCTAAGGCCTCAAGGCATTGGGTGATTTGATAACCAGGATGAGGAGGGGCTACATGGTTTGGGCATACATGGGGGATAACGGCTCAAATGAAGTCCAAGAGGCAGGCAGGATCACATGCGAGGTCAACATCATCACCACACAGCCAGGGCTTCCGGCTAAGTGCAACGTGAAGCCACTGGAACAGCTAAGCCTGGTGATAGCCGATGTATGGCATGGGGCCTGTGAACAACGGCACATCAGGAAAGATATTTCTCCATGGAAGAAGCCGCATATTATCTTTAAATTCACTCTATTTTGTTACTTTTTCTTTGAGACTAACTGATAAGAGGAGAAAATAGAGAGCAGGAAATCTGGATAAGATAATTCGTATCAGAGAAACCAGCAGCGACTTCAGCATTGGAATGAGTCGCCCACCAATATGAACAGCCTATCTCCACGATGCCACCAACGGCAACCGGCTGTGTATCTATAGCCATGTTTCCCAACCCTTATTGTTTTCATTATCACTCCCTACAGAGCTCCTTTTAAAAATAAACCTTTTTTATTTTGGAACCATTTTAGATCTATAGAAAAATGGCTAAGATAGCACAGAATGTTCCCACACATACCACACGGTTTCCTCTTCTTTTAGATCTTACATGAGCCAGTACATTTGGTGCAATTAATGACCAAATAGTGGGAAGTGATTATTAACTACAGTTCATACGTTATTCACGTTTCTTCCGTTTTTCTCTAATGTTCTTTTTCTGTCCCAGAATCTCATCCAAGCTACCAGATTACACTGAGTCTTCCCATCTCTTTAGTAGGCTCTTGGTTGTGACTGCTTCTTAGACCTTCCTTGCTTTTGAGGATCTACATAGTTTTGAGGAGTACTGGTCAGGTACTTTGTAGAATGTCCCTTGACTGGGATTTGTCTGTTGTGTTTCTCATGAAGAGATTGAGGTTATTAATCTTTGGGAGGAAGACCATAGATGTAAAGTGGTATTTTCCTCACATTCTATCAAGGATACATATTGAGCTTTGGCCACTGGGAGATCTTTCCCTTGGCTCCTGTCTCTCTTTCTCTCTTTCTCTCTCTCTCTCTCTCTCTCTCTCTCTCTGTGTGTGTATGTGTGTGTGTGTGTGTGTGTGTGTGTGTTCTGAGCACTTCCTTTTTGCCACTATAACATGTTCCTGGTCTCAGAAACTTTGGTGCAGGTGTTTTTCCTAATCACTGTTATCCAGAAAATTTTAAGCCTAAAGATGTGCCGTATAACTCTTATGTTCTATAAATAGATTTATGCTTTGTACGTGAAAAGAGTAAGACTTTTTTACCCCCAAGAACCAATGTTATGCCCTTGGTGACAATTTCAACTCCACTGAAAAATGCATAATCAATATCTATGTTTACATTTACACTTTTTAACAGACATCCGAATGGGAAGCCCCCAACAAAATCCATGCTTTGTGATGCCAGGTCACTGTATATAGTCTCCGGAGGGGGCAATTGTTTGGACCCTCTGCTTGCTGAAAGTACACAATCTCCCAAGGCCAGTGGATAAATGCTGTTCTCTGGCCAACTTAGGGCTTCTCCTTTTTACTCTCAAGAGCTAGTCAAAGACTTTGGACATTTGCATCTAGAAAAAGATGTGTATATCTGACAGAAATGAAAGAAGGCCCCTCAAACAGAGAGAGAAACTTCTAAAAACACAAACAAACACATTTTCGTCCAAAACATTGTCCTTCCATTTTTCTCTCATTTAATTTCCTTTAACTGCCTTTTTTTTTTTTTTTTTTTTTTTTTGAGATGGATTCTCACTCTGTCGCCAGGCTGGAGTGCAGTGGCACAATCTTGACTCACTGCAACCTCCACCTCCTGGGTTCAAGTGATTCTGTGATTCTCCTGCCTCAGCCTCCCGAGTAGCTGGGACTACAGGCATCTGCCACCACGCCTGATTAATTTTTTGTATTTTTAGTAGAGACAAGGTTTCACCATGTTGGCTAGGATAGTCTCGATCTCTTGACCTCATGATCCACCCGCCTCAGCCTCCCAAAATGCTGGGATTAACAGGCGTGAGCCACCACGCCCAGCCATTTTTCCTTTTTTCTTTTGAGACGGAGTCTCACTCTGTTGCCGAGGCTGGAGTGCAGTGATGCGATCTTGGCTCACTGCAACCTCTGCCTCCCTGGTTCAAGCAATTCTCATGCCTCAACCTCCTAAGTAGCTGAGATTACAGACGTGCACCACCATGCTCAGCTAATGTTTGTATTTTTAGTAGAGACAGGGTTTTGCCATCTTGGCCAGGTTGGTCTCAAACTCCCGACCTGAGGTGATCTGCCCGCCTCAGCCTCTCAAAGTGCTGGGATTACAGGCGTGAGCCACCACGCCTGGTCCCTAAATTCCTTTTCTACTTACCCTTCATGGGGGCATGGGGGGTAGGATGCAGGGGACGCTGAGATTTCACACTTCACCTAAGGCCACCAAGAGCTGACTCCACAAAACCACAAAGACGCGGTTCTCATCCTCCCAGCCACTGCAGCAAAGCCCCTCATTTGTTCTGTCATTGGCTGAAGGGCTGCAAATGAGCGCTGCTATCTGTTGAACTGGAAAATAGCATCATCTTAACAGAGGCATTTCTGGCACAGAGCTGCATTTAGTCCTGTTTGGATAATGCTATATTGTGAAAGAAATGCAAACACACAGAAGGAAGGGGACACGTTGGTGACTGACTGTATTCGGAGCCCCTCGGGTTACAGACAAAAAAAACTGGCCATGGAAATACAACCTGAAGTGACCACACTTCTCTTTCGGTTCCTCTCAAGGCTACTGCCAGGCATCAATGTTACTAGAGCTGAAGCTGCTTCACCAAGCCCACATCAAACCCACTTTATCTTAAGCAGTATATTTCCCATTCTATAATTAGAGTGCAACCCCAACCATTATTCACTTAGAAAGGCCATAAATTCCATTTGCTATCCAGCAACTCACGTTTCCCAAACATGCCCTATGATGAGATTTGCCTGGTGTGGTTGCTAAGAATAAAAGATGAAAAGAAGGAAGATAGGAAGAGGCGAGGGAGAACAAGGAGAGAAGGAAGGAGAGAGTGAAGGAAGGAGAAAAGGAAAGGAAGAAGGCGAAGAGATGGAGAAGGAAGGAGAGAGCGAGGGAAAAGAGGAGGGAGAGAGAAAGAATGGAGGGCTTGAGGTCCCCCTGGCCCTGTGGAATCAGAATGTGGAACCAAAATCTTTATGGCAGGAACAGGTGATTATGTAATGGCTGAACTCAAGGGTTTGAAAGCTCCACATCCACAGGAGTCAAGACATTTAAGCCCTTGTCTTAGGGCACAGAGCTCACTGGCTGCACTCAAGGACTCTGGCCTCAGAGTCTGTTTTTTACACCTATACTAGGTGTGGTAAAGCATGAATCTGGACACACGTAATACAGTAGAGGGGGAAAGACTATTTGGATACAGAACATGTGCCTACCTAAAATTGGCAGCTACTTCTCAGCTCTAGATCACCATTGCCATGTGGAAATGAAAGCCTGGTGTCGACAAATAATTGTCAGAATTAACTTTTAAGTACTTACTGTGCTTGAAACACTTTTTAAATTTTTGCATATGAATCCATTTAATAATCACCTATAAGAGATAGGGACTATTATTTTACTAAAACAATGTGGTTCAGACACGTTAAATATCTCACCTGATGTTACCCAGCTCAGACTCAACCTCAGGCACCCTCGCTCTCTGATGGAGACCTGTGCTCCTAACCACCACAATATACTATTTCTTTGAAATTTTCTCAAGAAGCCAGAAATCTGTCTCTTTTTGAAGGGTGGATTTTTAAATATCTACTATCTCAAAGATATAAAACAGATGAACAGGAATATTGCACGTGTCCAAAAGGGTATCTCTTTGATGTCGCCAGTTTGTAATCCCCAGCTTAGACTCACGGAAGTTAAAGTGCTTTAGGACAAACGTGTTGGTAATTTCTAGTCCAGCTTTCATCACAACGAGACTTCTCCTGAGATGCACAAGTTCCCCAGCCCTCCAGTAACACGGTGCTACATCTGTACAGGAAATGATGCCTCCACTGTGCCAGTCTCTGGTGCCATCCCAAGTAGAGCCCCAGAGGCTCATGAATGAACAGAGATAGCTGGCACTGGTAGTAAGTTAGGGAACGATGGGATAGGATGGGGCTGATCTCACATTTCCACCGTCAACAAAGAATAAACAAAGTCTCTAAGCAGCCCCTTAACCATCAGTCGAATATATTTTTGTAGTTAAAATGAATGCTGAAGGTCATCATTTTGGAGGGCAGCCTCCCCTTCGAGGCAACAATGCCTTGCAGTTTATAACACTGTATGGGTAAGTTAATGGCAAACGCAATGAGCCATTTGCCTTTCTCTCATTTGAAAAGCACTTGGCAACCAGTCTTGGACAGCCATGGTCTGCAGGAAAGCAGCTGTGGCCAAAGGAAAGAAAACCTGCCTAAGTGTGTCCTTAAACTTAGACGCTGGATGTTTAACACAGGTCACTGAGAATGTTTAATTTTCTGAACTTCTAGCTAAATTGCATTTGTTTCCGAAAAGGAGGCTAGTACCCGCGTTTTACTTCATGCATTCAACTATTAATTCAGAACATAATCATGACATTGCCACTGTGCACTAAGCACAGGGCTAGGCTCTGAGTTGCAGAGTAAGCCAATCAAACCAATCCTACTAGTAGAACTTATCTTCCAGCAGCTTGGGATAGATGAGCATTGAAATAAACACTATGCATAAATAATGCAATTTCAGCTAGTAACAAGTGCTTGAGAGAGTAGCCAGAAAAAAAGCTTTTCTGGGGAGGTGACATTTGAAATGGGACCTGCACGTGGAGAAAGTACAAACTATGCAAAGACAATAGGGAATAAACTTTCTAGGAAAAGAAAGCAGCATCAGTAATCCAATAACCCCTAGTTGGTTAGAGAAACCACTGTAGTTTGAGTAATTTAGATAAACAGTTGCAAGTAACTTACATAAAGTAACCTAGAAATGTCTTAGATATTTCTTCTTTCATTTCTCCTACAAAGCTTCAACAAATCCCCGTAGCCTAATAGGGGTGTATTACTTGCTACAAAACAATGCATGATTTAATTCTATTCCTGTAACCTCCTTACTTAGTTTTGCACCTTTGTGTGCTATAAATGCCACCTCTACAAACAAGCATTTACAGATTAGATTAGCAAACACCAAATGGTAGATTAAAGATGGCTTTAAATTCTCTGCTACTCTTTCATCCTCCCATCAAAACATGGAGTCTTCCCTGAAATTTGGGGTGGCCTCAGAAAACTGCTTGATGAATAGAGTATAATGGGAATGACTTGCTGGGACTTCTGAGACTGCATCCTAAGAAGAAGCCTTGAAGCTTCAGCCTAATTCCCTAAAATATTCATTTTTGGAAGCCTGCATGTTACTTGGTACCTGCATTTTACTTTGTGCATTCAACTATTAATTCAGAACATAATCATGACTGCTCTGAGTCCACCAAGCTGTGAGAAGGTCAAGCCACATGGACAGGTAATGAAGGACAAAAGGCCATGTGGAAGAGAGAGAGGCCAAGGAGCACCAAGGTGCAAGATGTGTGACTTTAGCAGTCTTTTTAGCAATGAGACCCCTGTCTTGGGTCTCACTCTGTCATCCAGGCTGGAGTGTGGTGGTGCAATCTTGGCTCACTGCAACCTCCAACTTCTGTGATCAAGGGATCCTCCTGCCTCAGCCTCCTGAATAGCTGTGAATACAGGTATGTACCACCATGCATGGCTAAATTTTGGATTTTTTTTTTTTTGCAGAGATGGGGTTTCACCATGTTGTCCAGGCTGGTTTTGAACTTTAGCAGTCACCTTGGAAGTGGGTCATCCTCCAGCAGCTGCCCCAGATGATGCCACCTGGAGTCAAGATGAACCACCCAGCTGAGCCCTTCCTGAATTTCTGACACAACAAATTGTCAAGAAAAATCAATGGCTGTTTTAAACCACTAAGTGTGGGGTGGTTACTGATACAGTGACAGATAACCAGCATGTAAATGTTTCAGCAAGAATTCCAGCATGACAAAACTGGTTGTTCTATCAGGCTGCCACTCACAAAGAACCTTCCTCAAATGTCTGGCAGGAAAACAAAAAACAGTCACTTTCTTATATTCAAACTGTTTGGAAATTCTCAAAAGCAAATAAGAGTTTACTCACATCTCATCTTCTGCTTCAATTGAGCATAAGAAAGTAGTCAGTTTGAAAAGTTGTTATTTTGTGAACTGAGAAGCAATTTTATTTTCTTCTAATAATGAATAAATAATAGATGAGTAAAAAAACCAGTAACTCTTCTCTGTGAAATGTTGTGTAATTAGTCATATGAATACAGAATACCCTTTTTGTAGAATATTTTAATGGCTCTTGCAATATTATCCTAAATGATACAGTGTGATAGATTTTGTTTATAAGCATCTTTACATGAAATATAATCTAGCTTTAAAAAATAGCTATTTTAGAGAATGGATTTATTTAATGGTATTCTCTAAGTTTTCAAAATTACAATTTTCAACTAAGAAACAAAATTGTTCCTATCCCTAGATCCAGACTGAGGAATTTTACGTAGGTGCACCTGTGAGTTACGGGTAAAGTGGATGGGATTACCAGGAGGCACTGATGCAGAAGAAGAACCCCTTTGGGCCTGGGAAGACACTGAACTGAGTTATTCAGTGAAATTATTGCTGGGTCATGGTTTTGAGTCACCATCTCTATTCTCTGGAAAGGGAAAGAGTTATGCCTGCCAGGAGGGTGATGGGAAAGCCCTGCAGAGTAACTGGTAAAGGAGATTAAGGCCAGGAGATGGATGACATATGTATTGTAAAAAAGACAGAGAGAGAGAGGCCCAAATTACTGCTAGTGATATGATCATATGGGTACATGGAAAAGCGATCAACAAATGGGGAATGCAATTCATTTTGTAGCCAAATGCTGCTCTGAGACCTCCTAGAGAAGCATACAGTGGTTCACTGTGTCCAGGATGCAAGGACAGCACCAGGGAAAGACGTCATGATGCAGTGTTCTTACCACCACCCCGAAACAGCCTCTTCTGCTCTCCTGACTCCTCTCCTGGCCTCTCATGCTCGTAATACTCAAGACAGAGGTCTGATTGAATTGGCTGTGGCCACCTGACATGGAGAACCCTGTTGCGTGAACTGTCATGTCCAATGTTGTCAGTGACATAACTCACAGATGTACACCCTTTATGTCCAGTCTGTCTTTTGTTGGTTTCTGTGCTGACCCCAAACTCTGGTTCACTTAAATGTGTCCAGGATGGCAGGCTTAGTTGCCAAGGAGCCTGCATGTAAAAACTGGGGTGTCAGCAAAACATGAGGAGTCACTCATGTGCAGGGGTACAGGAGCTACTCTGCACACCTTGCACCAAAATGTACCAATCACAATACTCCTGTCTTGTGGACCTAGGTGTGTGCCTGGTATTGGGAAGAGGCACGCCTATGGGACTTAGCGAATGACTCTCCATGACAGATAGTTTCTATCCTATGTTCTCAAATTCACATCCTCATGTTCTCAAATAGACACACACTGGTCAGATCCTCATTAGTGTCTCCAACAGGAGTGAGGCAGAAGGTACCTGGGTGATTAAAATGCACTCCCATTAACAACAATCCTATATAATTTATTTTTTCCAAAACCCAATTTATTTCTCCAGTCTTACTGAATCACTTACAAACAACACTGCTGAAACATAAGCCACTCACCACTCATGTGGTAAACAGGGGAAGCATCTAAAAGGAGGGAAAACATTACTTCTAGGAGATTTGGTCTGCAGCTGTGCTGGGCTAACGGGACCTCCCAACAGTGGCCATCTGCATAGTTTCTTTATCTTGGAGCTGAGTGTTTTGAAAGCCACAGCCTCAGGCACACTGGAGTAGCGATCTCAGGGCTGTTACATTTTTTTGGAAATGAGGCTGCAAATGGCAGTGGTTGACTCCTGTTCCTCAGCAGCTTCTGGAGTTAACAACAAAAGAAACTTACTGAAAACCTAATTTTCACAAATCGCAAAACACAGTTCAGAAATGGAACAGGCAAAGGCAGGAAGGTTGTTTGGTGCTCTGAAAACACTGAGCCTTAGTGAACCACCAACCTATTAGTCTCTGCAGCCCCATCAGAAAGGAAAGTGAACCTCCATGTTATTAAACTTCCATAAAGACCTAACTGCTGTCCACATCTAAACAATGGAAGGGTGACTTGATCAATCTGATACTTCTCTGAGATACTAGGTTAGAGCACAGCTACACTTGTCCTTAAAACATTCCCTCCAAAGTAGCTCTTTCACAGGTGGTAATATATATCTCCACCTATGAAAATACAAGCGCACTGTCATCCATGGCAAGGAATAAGAAAAATTCAACAATAATAATTTCATAAAGATGTCTTTGACATTTTCTCTCTGTTTTGCAAATCAGCCCTCATTTGATTGGTCAGATAACGAGATTTTATTGCGTCTACAAGTCAGTACTGTCTAGGTGTGTCGTATAGGATATTCAAGTGGTATAAAATATGGCTGGTCATATCGTCACAGACTTGAGCTGGAAGAGTAAATGTAATTAATATTTAATAAACAGGAAAATGACTAAGCCTTGATTATTTAATTAATCTGTAGTACAGCTCAGAAGTGTAATAGAAGCTCTGAGTGAGGAAATATTTTGCTTGGATAAGAGGAGGTGGAGTTAGCTATCCCAGCAGGGCACATACTCTGGGTCTTAAATCATACATGATCTGAATCAGGTGAACGTAAGTGTGAGGTTCTTTTTTCTTTGCAGCCCAGGCCATAAATCCCACAAAGAGGATGAAGATATGTCCAACTTTGGTCTTAGACTTAGAGGTCTTTTTCACAGTGAAGATAGAACAAACTCCCATTCAACTTGTGTCTGGAGGTGTTTCTGTTACAGGCAAGGAACTTTGCTGACTTATCCATGCCAGGAATCTCCTATTATTTGTTCCACCTCCAATCACCAAGTTATTTACAAGGAGTGACCAGGTTCAAGCATACCAGCCTTCTCACTCACCATAGCTAATGACCTATATGGATAAAATCCATAATCCTGGCTTTTTTCAGCCAAGACTCAAATCTACTGTCCTAATAATGCCGGTAGAAATACGAGTTATTGGCCAAGCCCGGTGGCTCACACCCGTTATCCCAGTTATCCCAGCACTTTAGGAGGCCAAGGCAGTTGGATCACGAGGTCAAAAGATCAAGACCATCCTGGCCAACATGGTGAAATCCCATCTCTACTAAAAATACAAAAATTAGTTGGGTGTGGTGGCACACACCTATAGTCCCAGCTACTCAGGAGACTGAGGCAGGAGAATCACCTGAACCTGGGAGACAGAGGTTGCAGTGAGCTAAGATTGTGCCACTGCACTCCAGCCTGGTGACAGAGCAAGATTCTGTCTCAAAAAAAAAGAGAGAGAGAGAAAGAAATATGAGTTATTAACAAGATTGCATTAGGCTGCAAGTAATGGACTTAAACACAGTGGTTTTACAAAAACAATGATTTTTCTCATACAAAAGAAATTCAGAAACAGATGATCCAGTTAGACCCCGTGAGATGGATTAAGGAAGGCATCACAGACGCAGGCCCATTCCAGCTTCCTGCTATACTATTTAGATTCCGACTTTTAGTCGCCTGGTCTGAACGTTATAGTCTTTATACCCAGTCAATATGACACTGCTCCAGGCAGAAGAAAGATGAAAGGCAAAAGCCTAGCAATATCTGTCCGTGTGTGTGTGTGTGCGTGTGTGTGTGTGTGTGTGTGTGACGGAGTTTCACTCGTTACCCAGGCTGGAGTGCAATGGCATGATCTTGGCTCACCACAGCCTCCACCTCCTGGGTTCAAGCTATTCTCCTGCCTCAGCCTGCCGGGTAGCTGGGATTACAGGCATGTGCCACCACGCCCGGCCAATTTTGTATTTTCAGTAGAGATGGGGTTTCACCATGTTGGTCAGGCTGGTCTTGAACTCCCGACCTCAGGTGATCCGCCCACCTCGGCCTCCCAAAGTACTGGGATTACAGGTGTGAGCCACCATGGCTGGCCATGTCTGCCCGTTTTAATCCTCGTAACATTGGGGTCCACAAAACCCCTTCCAAAGACTTCCACTAAGATTTCCCCAGAACATATTGAATCATACAGTCAACCCTAGCCACAAAGTCCTCTAGGAAGTGGAGATTTTAACTGGACCCACTGTTCCCCAGTGTGTAGGCTAAAACAGAACTGTAAAAGCAAGGAAAAAGAGGGAAATGGATGTTGGGAACTGTTGGAAGCAGTTTCTGGCAGAGTGACCAGGAATTACTTCTGAATAATTGATGGCAAAGCAGCATGCCTCCATCTGTGGTGACCTGAGTAAAGCAACAAGAGGAGAAAAAAGACTTTTGATCTCAAGCAATGCTTCTATCCACCTTCCACAAAATACGTTGCTTTGCATTATGAGAGATCCTTGGAGAAAAACCTTCTCCGTGTAATCATGTGGCACATTTCACTTTTCTCTTTGCATAGAAACAAGTCGCATGGAATTTAGAGATTTTGGTCATTATTCTCAAATTAGGGAAAAAAAAATCACTGCTTGGGGACACTTTAAAAAAGTGGCCTATACATTCAAAAGGAGGAGAGCTGTAGCGTTCACACATCTCCTGCATGGCATTTTTTGGTGCAGGAAATCATCATTGCTCGACTATTTCATTTCTATTTTAAAAAAATAGAGAGAAGTTTGCCAACTGAGTTTAAATGGAGGTAAGGAGACTGCAATTAGATGTATCAAGGACTCACTAGAGCAATCTTTAAAAAATCAGGTTGTGATCGCGAAACACAGCCCTCCTTGGAAGGGCAGCCCAAGCCTAGGGCTCAGGCCACTGGCCTCTGGACCTTTCGGGCAAGTGAAGAATCCCACCTTTAAGGGCTGCATGAATGGGAACCTGCTTTTGCTTAGAACCAGATTTGGTAGAAAAAGAGAATGTGCTAATGGAGGGAAATTTAAACCTTTTGAAATGCTTTTTCTATCTTGACATTCTACAATTAGAATTTTTTTTGTTTTTTTGTTTTTTGTTTTTTTGTTTTTTTGTTTGTTTTTTGACACAGAGTCTCGCTCTGTCGCCCAGGCTGGAGTGCAGTGGCCAGATCTCAGCTCACTGCAAGCTCCACCTCCCAGGTTCATGCCATTCTCCTGCCTCAGCCTCCCAGTAGCTGGGACTACAGGTGCTGCCACCACGCCTGGCTAATTTTTTTGTGTTTTTAGTAGAGACGGGGTTTCACCTTAGCCAGGATGGTCTCAATCCCCTGAACTCGTGATCCGCCCACCTTGGCCTCCCAAAGTGCTGGGATTACAGGTGTGAGCCACCGTGCCCGGCCTAGAAGAATAGTTTTAAAATTTCAAAGAGTAGTCTTGTTCAGAGAAGGTAGAAATCCTTAATTTTGGTTGGTTCTGAAATACTGTGGAATAAAACTGCAGACACAAAATCACTCAACCCCTGGACATAAAAACAATGACAGCGATGGCAACTAACCCTTACTGAACAGCTGTATGTGCAGGACACTGTTCTAAGTGAGTCGCATACATTCGCCACCACAAAAAGTAAATGCTGTAATTATCCCTATTTTGTGGTTGAGGATCAGATGTACAGAGGACCCAGGCATCCTGTAGCCAGAGCCTACACGCTTAACTATTGCCATATTACTGGCTCTTCACCCAGTAACACAGTTATTCACCAGTTGCAAAATTCTGTCATCCCCTATGTGTAAAAATGGGCAAGGTTTAGTCCCCAGACCCTACCTCAAACCTACCAGTGAAGTCCCTAGCTTGGTTGATGGTGGAGGGGGGCATCTTGGGAGTGGCAATTTGCTACAATTCATACAACAGCAGTGATTCTCCAAGAAAAGCTGGCCCAAACCTCAGCTAATTAGAAAACAAAGAACCAGAAAGAGGTTTAGATGCATCAGCATTGGAAGCTGCTCATGTCTTCAATGGAATTTGCAATTTTCAGAGCGATGCAAGCAGGGTTCAATAGCACCTTAATATGGGAGAAGAGCAGGAAATGAGTGCATAGGCAAAGATGAAACCAGACAAAAGGCCATCTTCGTGGAAAATTAGAAGTAGGAAGCAGAGGGCTTCTAGGCTTTTTTTTTTTTTCAGTCAAAAAGGAAAACATGCTGCATTTGAACAGTCTACTTAAAATACTGACCTCTTTCATACATGGAGTCACTGAAGACTTCATTATTTGCTGAGTCTGCAAATGATTTCATAAGGGTTTCTAGACTTTGCAACAAGGCTAAAAGACATTTTTATGGGTAGAGACTTGCTATGTCACCTTTTTCTACCTATCTCATACGTAGTTTATATTAACTTTCATAATATACAAAACATGTATTTTATACACAGTGCTAGGCACATCGTAGATGCTTAAATATATTTTGATGTCTTTATTGTCTAATAGTGAAGAACTTCCCCATCATGATCTGTTCTATTTTGAAAATAAATCTGAATAACTGACATTTTATAACTGTTTTCTGTAATTGAGAATTACCTAGTTTAAAACTCAAGCCTTAAGGGACCTTTGATCTCTTCTCTCTTCTTATGTGAAATAAATTGTATTTTAATTTTCTTAAATTGAAACCGCCTAAATGGGCTGATGGGCTCTGGGTTTCCTTGCAATGAAATGCACAGTCAGAAAAAGCACTGCACTGTCTTCTCCCAAAGTATTTCCCTCCTTTTGGGGATCCAGGATCTGGTAGAAATGGCACCCTTAATTTTGGGGATCTGTTTTTGCCTTCAGCTGCGATTAGGCCCCAGAAATGCGTGCTTTTCGGGCCCTGTTTTATCAGGGCTCCACCCTGAGCCAGTAATCCGATTAAGAAACTGGCAAATGAAAAATCTTACAACTGCTGAATCTTCTGTTTGTCTGCATTTATATGTGTTTTATGTGTGTGTGTGTGTATGTGTGCATGATGTTTACATATAAAACAGCTCTATTTGGCTTAGAAAAATAAGTGCTTAAATCAAGTATTTTGTCAGAAAAATAGAAACTTTAATGCCTTTTTGTTCACATAACTTTAGTAATCTTTTGGAAATAAAGACAGTTTTAAAGATTATTGGTAAAATAAAATGTTTTGAAAATGTAGACGTTTGGTCTCAATTAAGGTCAGATATCAAATCTGCTAAATGCTTTAAGGTCAAACTATTTCCTTGACTTTTGAAAATTGTCAATTTACCTACTTTAGAGCATTAGATTATAGACGAGGCCTGGGGACCTGTGGATAGCCATGCCCCTAGCTATGCTGAAAAGAGTCAGACCTTACCTTCATTTCTATCTGATGTCGTAGGCTCCACCCCTAGCACATAATTAAAATCACTTACTTATCAGGTTTTTCACTAAAAATAAAAGTTGCTAAGACTTAACATTGTAACATGAAATTGAGTTACTGGAGAAACAGTTTTACATACAAGGTGTGTAGGGAATGTGTTTTTGGTAAAAGAAATAAGAAGGCATAAGAATATGGTTTTTGTTAAAGGGAATGTGATTTTATCTAGTTCAGAGGGTTTAAAAGATTTTCTTAAAAGAGTAACGGGACGAAACTGAAGGTGTAAACAAAGCAAAAACAGTTTGTAAAGGGTTAATCTTTTTGTATTATTATTATACTTTAAGTTCTAGGGTACATGTGCACAACGTGCAGGTTTGTTACATATGTATACATGTGCCATGTTGGTGTGCTGCACCCATTAACTCGTCATTTACATTAGGTATATTTCCTAATGCTATCCCTCCCTCCTCCCACTCCCCACAATAGGACTCAGTGTGTGATGTTCCCCTTCCTATGTCCAAGTGATCTCATTGTTCAATTCCTACCTATGAGTGAGAACATGCGATGTTTGGTTTTCTGTTCTTGCCATAGTTTGCTGAGAATGACGGTTTCCAGCTGCATCCATGTCCCTACAAAGGACAAGAACTCATCCTTTTTTATGGCTGCATAGTATTCCATGGTGTATATGTGCCACATTTTCTTCATCCAGTCTGTCACTGATGGATATTTGGGTTGATTCCAAGTCTTTGCTGTTGTGAATAGTGCTGCAATAAACATACGTGTGCATGTGTCTTTATAGCAGCAGGATTTATAATCCTTTGGGTATACACCCAGTAATGGGATGGCTGGGTCAAATGATATTTCTAGTTCTAGATCTTTGAGGAATCACCACACTGTTTTTCACAATGGTTGAACTAGTTTACAGTCTCACCAACAGTGTAAAAGTATTCCTATTTCTCCACATCCTCTCCAGCACCTGTTGTTTCCTGATTTTTTAATGATTGCCATTCTAACTGGTATGAGATGGTATCTCATTGTGGTTTTGATTTGCATTTCTCTGATGGCGAGTGATGATGAGCATTTTTTCATGTGTCTGTTGGCTGCATAAATGTCTTCTTTTGAGAAGTGTCTGTTCATATCCTTTGCCCACTTTTTGATGGGGTTGTTTTTTTCTTGTAAATTTCATTGAGTTCTTATAGGTTCTGGATATTAGCCCTTTGTCAGATGAGTAGATTGCAAAAATTTTCTCCCATTCTGTAGGTTGCCTGTTCACTCTGATGGTAGTTTCTTTTGCTGTGCAGAAGCTCTTTAGTTTAATCAGATCCCATTTGTCAATTTTGGCTTTTGTTGCCATTGCTTTTGGTGTTTTAGACATGAAGTCCTTGCCCATGCCTATGTCCTGAATGGTATTACCTAGGTTTTCTTCTAGGGTTTTTATGGTTTTAGGTCTAACATTTAAGTCTCTAATCCATCTTGAATTAATTTTCGTATAAGGAGTAAGGAAAGGATCCAGTTTCAGCTTTCTACTTACGGCTAGCCAATTTTCCCAGCACCAAGGGTTAATCTTATAAAAAAAATTCTGTGGGTATAAACCAGGTGGCTAAGATTTCAAAGAAATTATTTAGTTTTTTTCCATAGGTTAAAACATTAAAATCATACTGATGTGGGGCCAGAATCTGGGCCCCTGTGTCCGAATAACAGGGTTTTCTTAGACAATTTATCTGCTCTTTGATGGAAAATTGTAAAGCGTTCTAAAAAGTTTATGAAAATCTTACCTTATGGTCAAACTAATTAAAACCAGATAGAGAAATAAAATTTTATCTTAAAAACTAGCTTTAACACTAAAGATGCACTAATGAAAACATGAAATTTGGTTTTCTCTTTTGAAGACAATTTTTATATAATGTTAAAAGATAATGAAAGACTTTTGTTTTCTCCTATGGATAAATGGCAGGGGGAAAAAAGGGAGGGAGAGAAAAGACAAATTCAGTTAGCCTCATGTTATCTTTATCGGGTCTCATTTGGAAAGCTAAGTCTCCTATTAGAGTAAAGGTTTTTCTTTTAAGATTTTGGAGTTATCATTTTGGCCAAATGAATGACTTACGATGACCTGGGATTCTACTTTGTGATCTCCAGTGTTTCAAACCTTTGATATTTGACAAACTTTCCAAAATCAAATTATAAATTATGTCTCTTTCTAACCTAATATTTTAGGTTAGCAAAATTTTTTTTTCCAACCTAAAGTCCTAAAAAACCTATTTTTTTAACCTAAAGTCCAAAAATGACATTTCATTTATTTGGTGCAAAAATCATACAGGAAGCACTGTCAAATATGAAATGGTGCTTGTTTTCCATTGGCCTATATTTGCGCAAATGTGTTATTGGTATACGGTCCAAAATTATGTGAAACTCCTATAATTCTAATATGACTTAGTCTATGTTATCAGTAATAATTATTAACAGACTGAGTGCCACAGAGGTAACAAATGTCCTTGTCAATCGTGTCTTTAACTGACTACCCTAATATGTTTTTGTTATCCACAGACCACTGCTGTCTCATTTCAGTCCTCTTTAAAAGACATTTTATAATCAGCTATAAAATTTATCAGGTACTCTTTAAATGCAGGATTCTAATAATACTGGAGATTGTGACATTAGAGGAAAACCTTTCAAATAGAAAAGTGAATGGCATTTGGTTTACTTGGACTGTATTTGTATAAATACGTTATTAGTATGCATCCTAAAATTAGGGGAAACTTCTATAATGTTGATATAATTTAGTGTACATTATTATTATAATTGTTATGTAAAATTGTTGTAAGACAGAAATAACCAAAATTCCTAGTCAATTGTAGCTTAAATAGTGGCTATAGACTTTTGTCACCCACATTTTGTCTTGCTTTGGTCCTTTTCAAAAGATAGTTTATAATCAGATATAGGACTCTGAGTGCAGGTCTCAGACAACTTTTAAAATTGTGCTATTGGAATAGAGGGAAAAAACAAACTTCTAGGACTCTCATGGAGAGCTAATGTGCTAAACATTGCTAAACTTTTTGTTTTCAGAGTCAAGAGAACTTATTGCTTTAGAGTTATTTGCAACTTTTAACAAGTGAGTAAAATATACTCATGTGAACAAAATTTGAGGCATATTCATTCCTCTCTACCTGATTTCTCCAGAATTTGGAAACTATTTGTGAATATTCTCAATTTATGGCAGTACAGTTAATTGCATACGTGCAATAAGAATCTGTCTTCTTTTGTAACAGGGCACAATTGGAGAAATTGGTTATTTTACCAAGGCTTTGACTGGAATGGTATATTCCCCTTCAAGAATCAAAGTTGACTTATGGAGCCAATTAAAGCCTATTGGGGAATCTGGCCTCATACCTTGTCCACACAGAGTCCCTGTACAAGGTTCCTGGCCTGTGGTAAGTAAAGAATGTCACTTCTAACAGGCTCAGAAACCCCACATTATCTTGGGTCCTCAAGAGGAGAAGAATTTGCCCAACTCATAGGTTTTGAGGGTACAAACCCATGGCTGGGCTCGGCTTTTGAAAAGTCTTCATCTGAGACTCTTCATGGGACAGACTTCTATCAAAGCCTATTAGAAAAGCCTAAGTGAAAAATAATTATTCTTGTTGCATTTTATGCAAATAATCAGGCCAAGTTCAATAAAGCTAAAGTTTATTTTGTAAACAAATCAGTTTTATCATGATTTGTTTTTAATAAAAATGGGGACTGGAGATAGAAAAATTATGCTTCAAAAGGAAAACTTTAGTACCCTGTTGTTAGCTTTTGTTGAGTTTTTTTCCACAGTTCAGACTAAATCCTAAATTCTTTGTGGGTTAGAAGTCCCCAAATTAATGCTTTCAAATCTTTGCTTTTAAAATTGGGAGTTGTGGCCAGGCACAGTGGCTCACACCTGTAATCCCAGCATTTTGAGATGCGGAGGTGGGCAGATCACCTGAGGTCAGGAGTTCAAGACCACACTGGCCAACAAGTGAAACCCCGTCTCTACTAAAAATACAAAAATTAGCCTGGCATGGTGACTCATGCCTGCAGTCACAGCTACTCGTGAGGATGAGACAGGAGAATCACTTGAACCCAGGAGGCAAAGGTTGTGGTGAGCTGAGATTGTGCCATTGCACTCCAGCCTGGACAACGGAGCAAGACTCTGTCTCAAAAAATAATAAATAAATAAATAAATAAATGAATAAATAAATAAATAAAATTGGGAATTATACTCCTCATCCTAGGACTCATTATTTCCCTAATTATTTACTCATTATTTACTACATTATTTACAACAGTGGTCACTTAAACAGTGGAGTAAAACTATAGATGAGGGTACTAATGTTTTTGCCATGCAAGTCTTGAACACGCAGCCGGGCCTGCATGAGTCGCTCAGAGAGTTGCAAAGTGGTTTCACTCGTCTCACCTTGAGGTTCACTCCCATTCCCACTATGTCCTCTGTCAACTGGAAAAAGCCCGAGCGATCGACGGCCTTTTCCCATCTCACAGCCTACACCTTAAGATTAAGGTGTTATAAAACCCAAAGGAGGCCGGGTGCGGTGGCTCATGCCTGTAATCCCAGCACTTTGGGAGGCCGAGGCGGGCGGATCACAAGGTCAGGAGATCGAGACCATCCTGACTAACACAGTGAAACCCCGTCTCTACTAAAAATACAAAAAACTAGCCGGGAGCAGTGGCGGCGCCTGTAGTCCCAGCTACTCGGGAGGCTGAGGCAGGAGAATGGCGGGAACCCGGGAGGTGGAGCTTGCAGGGAGCCAAGATCGCGCCGCTGCACTTCAGCCAGGGGGACAAAGCGAGACTCCGTCTCAAAAAAAAAAAAAAAAAACCCAAAGGAAAGGGATTGAAACCACCTTTGCAAAATGACGACTGAGGCAGTGAAAGAGATCCAACTTAACCGACTCCATCTTGCTTCTAACGTCCAAGCTGTCCTTGTTCATTCCTAGGTGTAGGCTGAACTAACTTTAGAAGAAACTTAACTCTTAGTTTAAACAAAGATGGTAACAGTCCTTTCCCAAAGCAGACCTCCTTTTTGCCTGGGGAACTAGCTTGCCTCGTAGGACTCACATTAGCCACAAGATTAGAAATTATAATTTAGGACTCACACAGTTGGAGGCTACAAGATTCTGACCCTCCCCAAGCTGCCCCTAAGGTCAGTGCTTGAGACATTTTGCAGACCCTGCACTTGATGGATCAGCCGGCACCACCCAGATTGATAAACTGGCCCATCTGATCTTGTGACCCCCACCCAGGAACTGACTCAGCCCAAGAAGACAGCTCCGACTCCCTGTGAGTTCATCCCTGACCAATCAGCACTCCTGGCTCACTGTGATTTCATCCCTGACCAATCAGCACTCCTGGCTCACTGTGATTTCATCCCTGACCAATCAGCACTCCTGGCTCACTGGCTTCTCCCCACCCACCAAGTTATCTTCTAAAACTCTATTCTCTGAATGCTTGGGGAGACTGATTTGAGTAATAATAAAACTCTGGTCTCCCACAGCAGGCTCTGTGTGAATTACTCTTCCTCTATTGCAATTCCCCTGTCTTGATGAATCAGTTCTGTCTAGGCAGTAGGCTAGGTGGACCCCTTGGGTGGTTACAAAACTAACTCTATAAAGAAATAAAACATTTCTATTTTAGGCACACTTCTGAAACAATGGCTCGAAAGTCCTCCTCAAAGTACCACCAAAAATCTAAACTGAGCTATGAGCCTGAGGCAACCAAGAGCTCAGAGAAAGCGGGGAGGATACACATATATACATTCAGCAGAAGTTTGCACAATATTTCTTTCCCATTTCCAAAAGGAAAAGAAAAAAATTTGCATTTGCAAGCTTTTGTTAAAAAATCTTGGAAATATTTTTGATGTTTTCTTCTCTTTGGAGTGAGGAGTCACTAAAAACATCCTTTGGCAAGAGAGGAAAAAAGCAAAGAAAAGATGAATATTGAGATAATATATAAAAATAATTATTTAATAATATTCCTTTCAAAGAAAATGGAAAAGTAAAAAATTTATGGCCAGAGGATAGAAGCAACTTGTAAAACCCTTTTCATCTTCAGGAACTTGTGTTATTCTTGGGGGAAGAGAAGCAACTTAAAAGGTCTTTGGCATATCTCACTGTAAAACGGTGGTTGCAGTGGGTTTCCAATACTGAATTGAAAATGAGTTTCCATGAAAGCCATATGCCCTAATAGATGAAGGTGGACACATTTAAGAAAAAGTAAATATGGCCAGCACCCCAACCAGGGAAGGTTTCATTAGCACTCTCAGAACCTGAAACACCAGCTGTTTAAGTGAATTAACAAAGGTTGAATATTGGTTAGGTGCCACAGGAAATGTAAGAAAATAAGAAAATACAGCTAGCCAACATGGTGAGGGCAGCTATATGGAAAAGATAAGATGAAGAGGGTTGAAGCATTTTTGAAACTTGGGACAGGGCTGGGGAAGGGTGCGTGATGAGAGGTGTGGTTACGGTAGGGGAGAGGAAAGCCCAGAGCAGAAAGACACAGGCTGAGTGGGAGCACGGAGAGGAAGGGCAGTCTATGGCCCAAGAGAAGGGCACGCTATTTAAAGAAGTGAAAGCTAATTTGTAAATTAAGGAGATATTGTCCTTGATCAGATCTTGAAAGAAGGGGAAAGGAAAAAGCAAGGCGGCAAAGAGCAGAGTGGCAGAATGGCTTGGATTCTTACAAATCGCCAGCCTGAGGGATACAGTGGCACAGTGGGAATCAGACCACCTAGGACTAAGAGTTAAAATAAAAAGAAACGTTAAGGCTTGGGCTGAGTCTGGCCGCTGTGGACCCCAGGCTGCTGCATCAAAAGAATTCGCCCTCATGGTAATGACCCGATAATGCAAAAATGCAAAAAACGTGGACAGTGGTCAAGGGTGAAGACAGATTCATTTCATCGACCTTGGAAATCCAAGAACAAAGTCCTGAAGGAGGTGAAAGAGAGGCTGGTAAGCACCAAGCCAGCTTCTCCTCTCTAAGCCCACAGCCAGGCCTCCCGTCTTCATGGCCTGTCAGGTTCACGTAGCCACGTGACCGAGTTCCGGCCAACGGCATTTGGGCAAAAGCAATGCCCACCTCCAGGATTGTAAAAATGTCCTACGTAATCCTGCATACTGTCATTTCCTATCTACCAGCTGGATGTGAAGGATGGCAGAGCCCCAAAGGGAGCCCAGGTCCTCACCTTACCCATGAAAGGCTCCCCAGTGAACACTGGACTTCGTGTGCCCAACAAGCGTACATTTATCCTGTTAGGCATCTGAGATTTCCAGGTTGGTGTGGTACAACAGCTAGTGTTCCTTACCTTGACCCAAACAAAGGGGAAGAATATGATTTAGGTAAGCAAAGTTCCCCAGAGCCTGTACGCTTGAGGACGAAAGAGAACAGCTGGGTAAGGATGCATTGGTGCAAGACAGGTCAGTGTCAGGTAATACAAAATGACATTACACATTTTAAGAGTATGTGAGCTTTGACAATTTTATAGGCTCATGCAATTTACATATATACATGTATGTATATATAAATATTTTGGTATACAGTTCTATGAGTTTTTGTAGGTTTTTGTTGTTGTTGTTTTGAGACAGTCTCTCCATTGTCCAGGCTGGAGTGCAACGGCACAATCTTGGCTCACTGCAACCTCTGCCTCCGGGGTTCAAGTGATTCTCCTGCCTCAGCCTCCCCAGTAGCTAAAACTACAAGCGTACACCACCATGCCCAGCAAATTTTTGTATTTTTAGTAGAGCTGGGGTTTCACCATGTTAGCCAGGCTGGTCTTGAACTCCTGACCTCAGGTGATCTGCCTGCCTCAGCCTCCCAAAGTGCTGGGATTACAGGCATGAGGCACTGTGCCCGGCCAGTTCTATGAGTTTTAAGATGTGTTTAGATTCCTATAGCCACTACCACAGTCAGGATAGAAAACAGTTTCATTACCCCCAAAACTCTCTAATGCTTCCCCTTTTAGGAGAAACATTCCTCCTCTGCTAAGCCCTAGCAACCATGACTCGGTTCTCCATTACTACATATTAACTCTTCCGAAAGTCTCATAAATGGAATCATACAACATGTGGTCTTTTACGACTGACTTCTGTCATTCAGAATGTTGCCTTTAAAGTTGATGTTTAAAAAGTATTTGGAAGAGGAATAATGAAACAAAACTGGCAGGCAACAACAATGACTGGATCTGGGTAACGTACGGATCCGTTATTCCCTTCTACTTTCATACAGGTGTGGACATGTCAATCATACAAAGTCTTTACATTTTGAGAAAAATGATAACTGTTGTACATCAGTCATGTACCAACCTGAAATTTCTGCTTGAAAGAAATCTGGAAAAATCAAAGATCCAGGACTGAGAAAAAACTAGACCCCATTCTCCTAGTCTTCCCATGTCTGAATAAAATTGAGAGCAGTCCAGACAAAATGGTGTTGGAATTACACCTACATTCTTGCAGGAGACAGGGAGGAGACAGTCAAAGAACCATACTGACGATTTCTGGGTCTGCACTTGCAGGCTCTGACGCTTCCAGTGTCTAATGGAGCAATCTGCAATGTCCTACTTCTCCTGCAAAAACCAATATCCAACCTTTGCTCCTTACCAATCTGAGAGTCCCTTAAGAGTGTGATTCAAAGTCTCTGTAGAACAAAAATAGGCCATTTAATTCTCTAAAACGGATGTTAACTAAAATGATGGAAACCTTCTGTGAAAAGTGGGGTTTGCCCCTTTTCCAAGGTGACACAGGTCTACAAGGAAAAGAGACCTAATTCTAGGCACGAGTACGGTCACCCCGTCAGCTCAGCACGCAGAAAACCCCTGCTGACAGTTTGCAGATGACATGTGAAGACTGAAATCAGTGCCTCCCAGCAATTCTCCAGTTCTACTTGTCTGAAATGCAAGCCCCCCTGAGTTTTCTTTGCTGTAATACAGTCAAGAGTTTGAAAAGCAGAATTAAAATAAATCTTCCTCAAACCCATGCAAAGGGGCATCCGGTGCTAATTCCAGAGGCATCAAAGACTTGAAATAGGCTCTGGAAGGGAGTCATTTTCTGAGCAGCACTCTCAGCCTGCATAGATGTGAATCGAAGCAGTCTGCATAGATGTCCCTTCTGGCAAATAAAATGGATAAATTCACCTTAAAATGTGACTCTTCATGCACTAAGATTTCACTTAGGTAGAGAATGTCAGAAATTTCATTTTCTTCTAAGAATGTGTATTTATCCTCATCAAAGTAACCCTATTTTCAGACATCTTTTCCCAACAAATCATGTCCATCGCAACAAAATTATTCTCTTATTTGTATAATTTTTGGTTTAAAAAATATATCAAGTCTGAACTCTACATATGTTTTCTGTTTTCTGTTTGTTTTGTTTGTTTTTGAGACAGAGTCTCGCAGTGTTGCCTGGGCTGAAGTGCAGTGGCACTATCTCGGCACACTGCAACCTCCGCCCCCCGGGTTCACGCAATTCTCCTGCCTCAGCCTCCTCAATAGCTGGGACTACAGGCACACACCACCACACCTGGCTAATTTTTTTTTTTTTTTTTTTTTTTTTTTTTTTTTTTTTGAGATGGAGTCTCACTCTGTCACCCAGGCTGGAGTGCAGTGGCCGGATCCTAGCTCACTGCAAGCTCCGCCTCCCGGGTTTACGCCATTCTCCTGCCTCAGCCTCCCGAGTAGCTGGGACTACAGGTGCCCGCAACCTCACCCGGCTAGTTTTTTGTATTTTTTTTTTAGTAGAGACAGGGTTTCACCATGTTAGCCAGGATGGTCTCGATCTCCTGACCTTGTGATCCGCCCATCTCAGCCTCCGAAAGTGCCGGGATTACAGGCTTGAGCCACCGTGCCCGGCCAATTTTTTGTATTTTTAGTAGACACAGGGCTTCACTATGTTGGCCAGACTGGTCTTGAACTCCTGACCTCATGATCCACCTACCTCGGCCTCCCAAAGTGCTGGGATTACAGGCGTGAGCCACCATGCCTGGCCTGTTTTATGTTTTAACCCTTAGCCATATTAGTTTAGGGGACTTTCTCATGTAGGAGAATTTGTACTGTAGTTCCTTATAACAGAGCTGAGATTTTTCTGTTAAATTCTGATTGTTTTCAGCATGTATGTTTTGGATCCTGAATAAAGTGTCCTCTATTTTTGTTTCCTCTCACCAGCATCTAGAAAATGGACAATATGATTGTCTTTAGAGCCAAATAACTTTTACTACCTGTAAGGAATAAGAAATGCAGAGAAAACACAGTGAGATGATAGTGGAAGAATTTAAATCACAAGTAGAAGCAGCAGCAAGAAAAGGGATACAAAGCTTACTGAAAATTACTATATACATTACTGCAGCCATAAAAAAAAAAAAAGAGTTCATGTCCTTTGCAGGAACATGGATGAAGCTGGAAGCCATCACTGTCAGCAAACTGACACAGAACAGAAAACCAAACACCACATGTTCTCACTCAGAAGTGGGAGTTGAACAACGAGAACACATGGACGCAGAGAGGGGAACATCACACACTGGGGCCTGTCAGGGCTGGGGGGGGCGGTAAGGGGAGGGAGAGCATTAGGACAAATATCTACTGCAGGCGGGGTTTAAAACCTAGATGACAGGTTGATGGGTGCAGCAAACCACCATGGCACATGTATACCTATGTAACAAACCTGTACATTCTGCACATGTATCCCAGAACTTACAGTATAATTAAAAACCTAAAAATAAAATTATTGTATATGTTACAAAAGGAATCTGGAATTCAACTATTTCATTCCACGATAAGAAGGAAAAGTTTCCTTAGGGCAGTGATTTCCACCAACGATGATGTGGCCCCAGGGGACAGATGGTAATGTCTGGAGACATTTTTGGTTGTCAGGACTCAAGGGGGAGAAACTAGTGGGTGGATTCCAGCAACACTGCCTAATATCCTGCACTGCTCAGAACACACCCACACATAGACACAGCCGGAAATTATCCAGTCCCAGACGTCAGTGGTGCCGAGGTTGAGAAGCCCTGCGCTGGAATGGACTTGCAGGGAAAAACTTAACCACAGAGTCCGAGATCCATGACCATGAGTGAAAAGCAGTCACATTTTCACATCAGCAAACCCGGGCTCTTTTAACACACAGAGGATCTCCTGGTGCCTTCAAATTTGTCATGGCCTTTGGCTTTAAATTAATCAAATCTTCCAGTCAACAGACACTTAGTGTGTGCTATGTGCCAAGCACTGCGCACCGTGGCCCCGAGGATATGCAAGGAAGACAAGGTGCCTGCTCACACGGAGCTCAGAGGGAGACCACAATGGCCAAAGCACAAAGGAGGCAAACTGCTGAATTTCAGGCAGTGTTAAGCTCTAGCAAAAAACAAACTACATCAAGATGATGGGGGCAGGGAGGAATGCTACTTGAGGTGTAATAAAAACCTGATATCTGTCTGTCTATCTATCTCATCTATCATCTATCTATGTATCTATTCATCTAATCATATCTATCATCTATCTAATTTAATCTGTTATCTATCCATCTGACTGTGTTAGTCTGTTTTGCGTTGCTATAAAGGAATACCTGACACTGGGTAGTTTATAAAGAAAATAGGTTTATTTGGCTCACGGTTCTGCAGGCTGTGCAGGCGTGGGACCAGCATCTGCCTAGCTTCAAAGCTTTTGCTTACAGAGGGGAAGGGAGCCAGTGTTTCACATGGCGAGAGCAGGAGGCACCAGACTCTTTTAAACAACCAGCTCTTGTGTGAACGAATGGAGTGAAAACTTACTTATTACTGCGGGGAGGGCACCAAGCCATTCATAAAGGATTTAACCCCATGACTCAAACATCTCCCACTAGGCCCCGCCTCCAACATTGTGAGTCACATCTCAACAGGAGATTTAGAGGGGACAAACATCCCAACTTTATCACTATCATCACCTCTCTATGTAATCTATCATCATCTATCTATATTTATCATCTATCTACCTAATCTATCTTTCTAGTCATCCATCTTTCCATCCATCCACTCACTCAAGCACGCATCCAACCATCCATCCATCTACCTATCTATCTACCTAACTATCCTATCCTGCCTTTTGCACTTCACTTTTTTCCACCTAATGTTTTAGAAAATTTACATATCATAATAGCTTATATAGTATTCTGTGAATAGTATCATGTGAATGTACATAACCAAAGTCCCTTTATGGAGCACTTTGGTGATTTGCTGATTTTGCCTTATTATCTTCTGGCATTGAATGACAGTTAATATGGTTGGGCTGTGTCCCCACCCAAATCTCATCTTGAATTGTAACTCCCACAATTCCCACATGTCGTGAGAGGAACCCAGTGGGAGGTGATTGAATTACTGGGGCAGGTCTTTCCCGCGCTGTTCTCATGATAGTGAATGAGTCTCACGAGATCTGATGGTTTTAAAAAGAGGAGTCTCCCTGCACAAGCTGTCTCTCTTTGTCTCCCACCATCCATATAAGATGTGACTTGCTCCTCCTTGCCTTCTGCCATGATCGTGAGGCCTCCCCTGTCATGTGGAGCTGTGAGTCCAATTAAACCTCCTTTTGTAAATTGCCTAGTCTCAGGTACATCTTTATCAGAGGCGTGAAAGCAGACTGATACAACAGTGAATGTTGCTGTGAAGAGGTCTAAAGCCAGCATGGATTTCTATCCCTGGTAAGTGAAAACTGACTTGGTTTTTCTTTCCAAACTTTAAAATTTTGACATGTATTTTATAAAAATAAGCACACACAAACACAAGAACACACATACGTATATACATATTAGAACATTAACAGAAATTCCATATATACAGTTTAAAGAGTATATATCATATATGAACAGTTTAAAGGACAACAATAAACACCCAATGAAATTAGCACCCCGTTGAGAACTAGAACACGTTTAGTATTTTGATATCCCTGCATGACCCTCCCCAGTAACACCCTTCATCCTCCTTACTGGCCTCCTGTCCTAAATTTTCTAGTGATTTTCTTGTCTTTTTTTTTTATAGTTTTACCTAAATGAGCATATTGGTCCATTATCCATGAACATTATATTGTTAGTTTGATGCACATTTGTATCTTTATATAAATGTATTTTCTGCAAATTTTAATTAAATATTATAATATAAATATATTATATTAAATATATATTAAATATAAATATATATTAATTAATATTAAATATTATAAATATTTATAAATATTATAAATATTTAATTTATAATTAAATATTTGTATAATATATAAATTTTAATTAAATATTATAATTTTAATTATAATTTAATTAAAAATTAAAAATTCCACCCACTTTAAAAACTCACAAGTAGTTGCTTTCTTTGTTTTTCTTTCAAAATCAATTATTTTTGTCTCTTACATGCTTTGCATTTCTTCCTTCCTTCCTTTCTTCCTTTCTCTGAACAATATATTTATAGGAATGGGCTGCCATTTTCCATTTTCTTCTGGTTCATGCTCAACTTGAACAACTCTGCTCAGAATTTCTTTTTGTGCTAGTATAATGTGTATAATTAAATTTAATTAAACATTATAAATAATTCCATTTAAATAATTATATAAATTAAATATTAAAAATTTAATTTATAATTAAATTTTAATTAAATATTATAAAAATTATAAATATTATAATTTTAATTAAATATATTTAATTAAATATTATAAATATTTTATAATTTTTTATAAAATTATAAAAATTTTAATTATATATTATTAAAAATTATATAATATATATTTAATTATAATATATAATTAAATATTACATATTTATATAATTAATTATATATTATATAGTTTTAAATAAAATTAAATATTAAATAAATATAAAATAAAATAAAATTAAATATTATAAATTTTAATTAAATATTATATCTTTAATTAAATTTTATAAAAATTATAAAATAATTTATAATTATATAAATAATATATAAATAAATATATAAATTATTTTATATTAATTAATTTATATTAATTATAATTAAATAATATATTATAATTAAATAAATTATAATTATAATTAAATATTAAATATTTGATTTTAATTAAATATTTAATTAAATATAATCAAATATATATTGATTATACAATCTCTGTATAATCAATACAGAGATTGCTCATTGATGTGTCTAGCTGTAACTGAATTATTTTCACAAACATATAAGAATTCTATTGTAGGAATATGTCAAAATGTATTTATCCAGTACCTTCTCAATGGTCATTTTGGCCATTTTCAGTTTTTTGTTGATATAGACAGTGCTTCTACGAATATTTAAGTATATCTTACGGTGAACAAGTGTTAAGAATTTCTCTCAGTTAGACACCTTAGAAGTGGAAATATGGGGTCACATTACCAGGTCATTCCAAATCATTTTCTAAAAGAGTTGTACCATTTTTTTCTCCTACCAGCAATAATATTATGGTTTCCTTTTTCCACATCCTCAACAACTACTTTTGCTATTATCAGATTGCTTAATTTTGGCAATATGGTAGTTACAAAATTGAAGCATTATCGTTTCAATTTGTATTTCCCTGGTTACTAATGGGATGAAGTACCTTTTTATATATTGTCTATTTTTGTTTTCTTCTATAAAATGTCTGTTCATATTTTTTGCCCATTTTTATATTTGGCTATTTGTTTTGAATTATAGGTTATTTATTTGAACAATAGCCATTCTTCATATATACTGCATTCTAATTGTTGGTTTATTTATTATAAATACCATCCCTAAACTTATGGTTTGTCTTTGATTTAAAAAGGGGTTATTTAAAAATGTAGTCAAATGTATTAATTTTCCCTCAGTGCTCAGTGTTTTGGTAGATTAAGAAAGTCTAAATCATTTTCTCTCAGAGGATATAAAGATATCCTGCGGTATTTTCTTCTACATTGATTTACTTTTTCCTTTTAATGTCCAATTGATATGAAATTAATGCCTATAAATGGCATGAAGTAGAAATCTCATTCCTTTTTTCTCATTTGGATAATTAGTACTCTAGCGTCATTTTTGAAAAATATATTTTTTCTCACTGATCTGCAAAGTAGCTTTGTTATACAAAATCTCACATTTTCGTAGTTCTATTTTTGGGCTTTTTCTGTTCATTTGTTATTTATCTATTGTATTCCAGTATCATACTTTTTATTATTTTATAAAAAATATAACCCATCTATATATTTTTCCCTTTAGTGTTGTATCTATTAGCAGCCTTTTGGTCTTCATATAAATTTAAAAATGAACTTGCCAAGTTCCCTAAAAAACCTAGTTTTTTGTTGTTGTTGTTAGAGTTACATTGGCTCTATGGATTAACTGGAGGTAAACTGACACTTTTTTATCATTATGCATTTCTATCCCTGAACATGGTATATCCATTTCTTTAATTTTTTGTGAATGTTTATTCTACCTGAATTATTAGCAAATTATGTATTTTTGAAATGTTATAATCAGGATATGCTCTTCCTTAATACAGCAAAATCAAATAAATAAAAAACAAAAATTCAAAAACTTTTATTTGTAAATATATTTTTTATTTTCTTTCTGGGATTCTCAGCTCCAAGATCAGAATGTATTCTTATATTGGATCACCTCTTTTATTTATGCCTATCATCTTCTTTCTAATTATTTTAATCCCTTTGCCTTTTTGCTTAAATTAACCAAGATTATCTCAAACTTTTTTTTATGTCAATAATTCCATTTTTCAACAATGGCTATTCCTCAGTTTCAGTTTTTCTTTTGCACTGTTTTAGTCCTCAATGCATGTACTGGCTCTTTGATCTACTTTACTATCTCCTTCTTTGTTTTCTGTCTTTGAACTTTAGGTTTATTAAATTTGTATTTAAAAAAAAAATTCCACCCACTTTAAAAACTCACAAGTAGTTGCTTTTTTTGTTTTTCTTTCAAAATCAATTATTTTTGTCTCTTACATGCTTTGCATTTCTTCCTTCCTTCCTTTCTTCCTTTCTCTGAGCAATATATTTATAGGAATGGGCTGCCATTTTCCATTTTCTTCTGGTTCATGCTCAACTTGAACAACTCTGCTCAGAATTTCTTTTTGTGCTAGTATAATGTGTATAAATTGCACCTGTCCATGCTTTATCTTGCAAAACATGTATCAACACTGTCAATTATACAGTTTTACTGAGTACTATTCTCCCTTTCTGTAATGTTTTCAGATGTTCTGTGCCTGAGTTCACTCAACTCTGTGTGTGCGTGTGTGCATGTGTGCTGAGACGGGGAATGGAAATAAGGGCAAAAGGTTAGTATTATATTTCTTCCATGCGCTTGGATAATCTTGGGCTTCAGATTATCATTTCAATTTATCTCTCTGTCTCAGATCCTTGCTTTTGATACAGAAAGACATCCTTGGCTGATCTCTTTTTTTATTATCAATCCTTCAACTACCCAAAAAGATAAAAGGGAAAAGAAATATAAAAATTGATTTCTCACCTTTGCATAACAAGTTCACTGAGTAGAAAGAAAAATATTACCTTGTTCCCTCTGTGTTCTTTTTCCACTGCCTCTGGGTCTTTCCAAAGTTTGTATCATATTTATTATGTCTTCTGTTTGACTATATTCATTTCTGAATGCTTATGATCCATCTGCCTTTGATTGCAGCTGGGACTGACACAATGACAAGCCCAGTGATTGTCTCTGCCTCTGGTATAAGATAGAGTCAATCAGAAAAGAAAATACTTCCTAAAACTGTTATACCCTCATAGCCAAGTCAGGGAACAGGAGCCATCCTAGATAATTGACCAGAACTTTAGTATCAGGAACTAGTTACAGACGTGCTGAAATTGCTGAAACAGCAACTAGAGGATGGTGACACAGCCCAAGTATGAATAAACACAGGAGGCCTCTGCTCTTAGGGTCAGAAAGACAAAGCAAAGAGGTTGTGTTAAAAGAGGCCAAGAGTAAGGTCTTCATGTAGGAACTAGAAAATTGGAGGCATAGCAGGGACTACCTGGTGGGAGCTGGACCCCCAGGTGGAGGAACAATTTGGCATGAGTAGGGACTATGGAGTGAGAGAGGAGAGAATTATCCTGACTCCACCCTTTTCTAACCCATAAGTTTCCTTATCAGTGGCTTCAACTGACCAAATGTAATCAAAAGCCAGAGCTGGGTGATGTAAAGAACGTGGGAAATGTAGATTGCAGAGGCATACTCAGTGAAAAGCACAGCACAGCAAGGTAACAGTAGAAAAGAGACTGAAGACAAAAAAGATCACGAGCTGGTGTATCTACTCTCATCTGTCTTCTTGCAAGTAGGGCTTATTAGTGACACTTTTCATGACTACTGTTTATTTATCACTTCTCATCTATTGCTGCTTCAAAAGCTACTACAAAACCCAGTGGCTTAAAATGCCACAGCTTTATTCTATATCATGATTTTGTGTAGCAGGTATATGGGCAGGGCTCAGTTGGGAGATTCTTCTGCTACACATGGAGCTTGACGGAGGTCACTTGGTGGTATTGAGTTGCCGGATGGTCTGGTTTAGAGGTTCCAAGACAGTCTTACCCAAGTGTCTGGTTGCTTGATAGGAGAGGCTGGAAGACTGAGCTCACCTGGTTCCTCTTCCTCCCATGTAGTCTCAGTCTCTTACATGGTTTCCCAGCAAAACAGCTGGATTTCTTATATGCTGGCTCACAGTTCCAAGACCAAGTGATCCTGGAGACACTGGGAAACAGTCAAAGCTTCCTTTGATCTATCCTCAGAAGTTCCAGATCATCACTTCTGCTACATTCCACAGAGTAAGCAATTCACTAAGGCCAGTACGAATTCAAGAGCAGGGGATCAGAACCCATATCTCAACAGCTAGAGGGTCACAAAATATGCAACTATCTCCAATCCAACACACTCTCATCCCACCTTGCATGAGGCCTTGAGTGGGAGGGGACTCTGAAGCTGTGACTGGATGCACTGAGTTGATTTCTGGAAACATCTGTCTCACTCCTTAGCTGACTCCCTCCCCCAGTCTTTGTTGAAGATAATGTGTTTTTCACTTAAAAAAATCAGTTTACTTTTTATACCTTCAGATTTGAAGGAGGGAGGGGAAGGTGACATCTCACTTTGCTCTGCTATCTTGCACTAGAATATGCTGAGTTAGATGCTTCCCTGCGTTATTGAAGAAAATGCCTCCTAAGCAGCTTTGAACATGGTCCTCTTTTTGTTTCCTCTTTACAGTTTAAGTTAGAGGTAATCTGCTACTTGTCAACATCAGCCCTCGTGGAAAACGAATCAACACTGCTTAGTTTGAAATGGCCTTAAGTAATCTGTTCACATTTCAGCTGGTCCCTGATACCTTTCTTGGTGGATGGAATTGATCATGTACTGAAGCAAATGTGGTACCACTAAGTGTGCCTGAGGTTCACCTTACTCTTTGTTTCTACTCCACAACACCTGGACAAAGTAAGACCCCAGGAAATGAGGGTCAGTGAGTTTCAGCGACCCTCCCACGATGCATAAGTAGTGAAAGTGTCAAGACAGGTGCCCACAGCTCCAACTCTGTGACTCTGGGTTGTTCCTCACAAACCCCATGTGGTCCCCAGCAGGCAAACACTGCCCTTTTGTTTTGAAAATGCCATTTCTCTTGATAATTATTAGGGTGTAAAATGCTTGGAAGGGCCACTGCAGTTTTTAATGGCCTTTGGATGTCACTGTAATTTGCAGTGACAAATAAGACTTACAGATTTTGTTGGGAGGCTGAGGCGGGTGGATCATGAGGTCAGGAGATCGAGACCATCCTGGCTAATGTGGTGAAACCCATTTCTACTAAAAACACAAAATATCAGTGGGGCGTGGTGTTGGGCGCCTGTAGTCCCAACTACTTGGGAGGCTGAGGCAGGAGAATGGCCTGAACCCAGGAGGTGGAGCTTGCAGTGAGCCGAGATTGCACCACTGCACTCCGTGCTCTGGCCCGGGCAACAGAGCAAGACTCCATCTCAAAAATAAATAAATAAAATAAGACTTACAGGTTTTGCTCATGATGGATACAACTTCACTTGATCTGCTCTCAGAAGCGCTGACTTAAGTTGGCACCTTGTCCCTCCAATGCAAACACCACATGCTCATTCTCACAGCATCAATCACTCAGGAAAGGCCCTGGCAGCATGCTTTATTCACTGGTAATCCCCAGCACCAAGCTTAATCTTCAACAAATATATGTTAAATAAAGAAAATATTTTAGTTAGCTCAGTCTCTTTAGTGCTCTTAAAAAAAAAAAAAAAAAGGAATCTCACAGTATCGGTGCCTTCCTTCCTATTTTGCATTTATGAAGATGAATTTTCCAACACATGTGCTCTGAGGCTGCGTGTTAGAAAGGGTAGGCTTTCAATATCTTAAATTAAATTATCTTATAAACTATAGGGCCTCTGGCCAATTGTTTAACCTCTTTGTATTTCAGTTTGTGCCTCTTCTGAAAAATGTAAGTAATAATAGCACCTACATCATAGAATTGTTTTGAGGATTAAATGTGCTTAAAAAATTAAGCACTTAGAACATTGCTTGGCACAAATAGATATTTAATGAGTGTTGGCTATCTTATTGCATTCAGAAGTCTCACAAAATTTCCCAAACCAAGCCCATGATCCCTGCGTTCCTAAGAGGAACCCAGAAGTGGTACACAGAAAAATTAAACGTGGATGTGATGAGAATATGAAGACATTCCATCTACAACCTGGGTGGAACATTCCCATGGGTGTCTACATGGACAGATGACATGTAGGACCCAAGTCCAACCCACTTCCTCCTTGCCATGGCACTAGTCCTCCACCATTCCCAACCCCTCACCACCCCAGAATGTAGTAATGTATCCGAGGTGAGGAGAAATTAAACTCTGATGACTGAGACTGAGTTCTCTCACCAAACACACATCTATCCTTGCCCACTCGAATCTGCAGACCAGAATTCATACCAGCCATCATATTGGCATTTGACCGGATGTAGTGGTGACACAAGAAGGAACCAAGGGCCTTTTCCCCTCAGTTGCTTTGAGTCTTGTTGAAAAGCAGACTATCAGGTAGACCTATACTGCAAGGTGAAGCTACGATGAGTTACTCCTGCAAGGTTACAAAGTGTGAACATCAATGACTGGATGTGGACATAGCCGAAGAACACCACAAAGAACTTTAGTTGCAAAGCAACCTCTTCTGTCTATAAATCCCCCAAATAATTATTATAATAAAAAATTCCATTTAAACAAACAAGGTGGATATGGTTTGGCTGTGTTCCCACCCAAATTTCATCCTGAATTATAGTTTCCATAATCCCCATGCATCATCAAAAAGATCCAATGGGAGATAATTGAATCAGGGTGGTGGTTCCCCCCATGCTTCTCTTCTAGTGATAGTGAGTGAGTTCTCATGAGATCTGATGGTTTTATAAGGGGCGTTTCCCCCTTTGCTTGGTACTTTTCCTTCCTGCCATCATGTGAAGGAAGATGTGTTTGCTTCCCTTTCCACCATGATTATAAGTTTCCCGAGGCCTCACCAGCCCTGCAGAACTGTGAGTCAATTAAACCTCTTTCCTTTATAAATTACCCTGTCTCCGGTAGTTCTTTATAGCAGTGTGAGAATGGACTAATAGAGTAAGTTGGCACAACAGAGAGTGGGGTGCTGCTATAAAGATACCTGAAAATGTGGAAGCTACTTCGGATCTTGGTAACAGACAGAGATTGGAAAAGTTTGGAGGGCTCAGAAGAACAGGAAAATGTTGCAAAGTTTGGAACTTCCTAGATAGCTGGAGGGCTCAGAAGACAGGAATATGTGGAAAAGTTTGGAACTTCCTAGAGCCTTGTTGAATGGCTTTGACCAAAATGCTGACAGTGGTATGGACAATGAAGTCCAGGCAGAGGTGGTCTCAGATGGAGATGAGGAATTTTTTGGGAACTGGAGTAAAAGTCACTCTTGCAATGCTTTAGCAAAGAAACTGGCAGCTGTTTTTCCCTGCCCTAGAGATCTGTGGATTGAGAGGGATGAAATGATTTAGGGTATCTTAGGAAGAAATTTCTAAGCAGCAATGTGTTCAAGATGTGACTTGGGTGCTGTTAAAAGCATTCAGTTTTATGTATTCATGAAGATATGGTCTTGAATTGGAACTTATGTTTAAAGGGAAACAGCATGAAAGTTCAGAAAATTAATGACCTGAAGATACAACAGAAAATTAAAAACCCATTTTCTCAGAACAAATTTAAGCTGGCTACAGAAATTGCCTAAGTAACGAGGAGCCAAATGTTAATCACCAAGACAATGGGAAAAAATGTCTCCATGTCAGAGACCTTCACAGCAGCCCTTCTGATCACATACATGGAGGCCTAGGAAGAACAAGTGGTTTCTTGGGCTGGGCCCAGGGCCCCCCTACTGTATGCAGCCTAGGGAATTGGTGCACTGCATCCCAGTCACTCTAGCCAGGGCTAAAAGGGGCCAAGGTACAGCTCAGGCCATGGCTTCAGAGGGTAAAATCCCCAAACCTTGGCAGATTCCACATGGTATTGAGCCTGCAGGTACACAGAAGTCAAGAATTGAGGTTTGGGAACCTCAGCCTAGATTTCAGAGGATGTATGGAAATGCCTGGATATCCAGGCAGAAGACTGCTACAGGGGCAGAGCCCTGATGGAGAACCTCTGATAAGGCAGTGCAGAAGGGAAATGTGGTGTTGAAGCCCCCACAGAGTCCCCACTGGGGTACTGCCTAGAGAAGCTGTGAGAAGAGGGCCACTGTCCCCCCAGACCCCAGAAGACCACCAACAGCTTCTGCCACATGCCCTGAAAAGCTCCAGACACAATGCCAGCCCATGAAAGCAGCTGAAAAAGAGGGTATACCCTGAAAAGCCACAGGAGCAGACCTACCCAAGGTCATAGGAGCCCACCTCTTGCATCAGTGTGATCTGGAAGTAAGACATGGAGTCAAAGTAGATTATGTTGGAACTTTAAGATGTAATTACTGCCTCATTGGATTTTGAACTTACATAGGGCCTGTAGCTCTTGTTTTGACCAATTTCTCCCATTTGGAACAGGTGTATTTACCCAATGCTGGTGTCTCCATTGTATCTAGGTAGTAACTAACTTGCTTTCTATTTTACATGCTCCTAAGCAGAAGGGACTTGTCTTTTCTCAGATTAAACTTTGAACTTGGACTTCTGGGTTAAAGCTAGAATGAGTTAAGACTTTGGGGGACTCAGTTGGGAAGGCATGACTATGTTTGGAAATATAAGGACACGAGATTTGGGAGAGGGCCAGGGGCGGAATGATATGGTTTGGCTGTGTCCCCACCCAAATCTGACCTTGAATTGTAGTTCCCATGATCCCCATATGTTGTGAGAGGGACCCGGTGGGAGTAAGTGAATCATGGCGGTGGTTACCCCCATGCCATGCTGCTATTCTCATGATAGTGAGTGAGTTCTCATGAGATCTGATGGTTTTATAAGGGTTTTTTCCCCTTTGCTCAGCACTTCTCCTTCCAGCTTTCATGTGAAGAAGGATGTGTTGGCTTCCCCTTCTGCCATGATTGTAAGTTTCCTGAGGCCTCCCCAGTCCTGCAGAACTGTGAGTCAACTAAACCTCTTTCCTTTATAAATTACCCAGTCTTGGGCAGTTCTTTATAGCAGCATGAAAACACACTAATACAAAGACTAAACATTCTTTTAAAAATTTCTTTTATAAAAACAGCTGGACTGAACCCCATATCTAAGGACACAGTGGCAGATACTCAGGTGTTTACTCTCATATTTTGCCAAAGCAAATCCCACACAACCACTCCCTGGGAGAACTTCCTAAAGCCACAAAGGAGCCAGTAACACCATTTATGTTCGCATCCATTCATATTGATTTTTCTCTTCTTACATTTCTTGGATGTTCCATCAAGAGGTGAATACTTGAAGATGAAGGTTGAGACCCTGCTTCCCACAGGACCCCATCAATGGCCCTATCTCAACTCCCAGAGGAATGAAAAGACTGTGGATGAAATGTTTCTACATGCTTTTTGGGTTTTTCCTTCTAGCTGTTTTTCAATTAAATGGGTATAGAAATCTCACTGCACTAGCCTCCTTTAAGGGTCCTCGGATGTTATAGGCTTTGAGGCAATAGGAGCAAACTGCTCCTTTCAAATGTGTTTATCTCAAATTCCTTGCAGGGATGTCCTGAGTACTATCTGTATCATTCTGCAGAGTCTTGGGGGCTTTGTGGATGGCACAGCACTGAGTTATGACACCTGTCTCTTCTGTACTTGCAACAGAAATTTATGCAACATAAGAACAGTGGGGTCCTTCAGGAATACTCAGGCAACATTACACAAAGCATAGAAAGGAAGAATGTGAGGTCGAAAGTATGCAGATACAAATTTCAAATCTCCTTTTTTTGGGGGAACAAATTAATGTCAATTTCCTCATCTCTACCCTAGGGAGGATAGTTCATTGAGGAGTCTGCAGTGAACATTAGTCATGTTTCGGTCACCCAGGTTCTATGCCTGCATCCTGAGAGCTCCCTGAATTATCTGAGGAGGGGTAGTAGTTGCCCCCTATTGGTGTTGATCTTGGTGGGAGGGCGAACGCAGGAGCCACTTCCAACTGGGTTACTGGAAGAGTTAGGTTGTTTTCTCTCCTTCCTTTGGCACAACCAGGGGGTGAAAATGTGACTTAAGCTTGCCCAGAGGACGTTTTTTCCTGGCACTCTGAAGTTTGAGCCACTGACCAAGTCTGGACAGATGTTCACAGGAGCATCTAGGGCCATAGCAGAGGCTTGTTGGTACAGGCACTCCTCACTACAAAACTCAGTTTAAGCTTCCCAGGTCAAGGGAGCAGTTTTGGGTCCTGCTTGGCTCTGCATCTTCTTCCCTGTCTTTCCACTCGTCTCTGGAATTCCCAAGAGCCTGCCAGTTGGTCAGAGTGAATTTCTGTTGCTGACTAACAATGAACCACCTGTTAGTTAGTTAGGGAGATTACATGAAACCACAGAAAACAAACCCAGTACAAATCCAGGAAAATGATAGGTACTCACTGTTATCACATTCCTTTCTCCTCCCCTTTCCCTAAGAGGATCAGAGCACTCACATTGTTTGACACATAAATGTGTGTGTAGCCATAAGCCTTGACCAAAAACATCTGACAGCTCCAAAGGAGCCACAGCAGTCAGCTGAGGGAGAGGGCCTTGAGCTGGAGCCACTGTGGATTAACATCCTGAAAAGAGAATTCACGAAACTGTGTGCAAAGAGGCTGTGCATATGGCTATATGGTGGTGTTTTCACAAACAGGCATTTACTTATATGAATCAATCATACGAGAGAGAGAGAGAAGTTTAAATAGTTTATTTAAATGTTACTTTCCCAATCTACCTAATCAGCTTATCTCCATAATAATGAGTTGGTAGAAATGTAACCAGTGATTCTCAACTCCAGCTGCACATAAGAATCACTGTGAGAGCTTTTTAAAAATTCTGAAACCAGGGCCTCACCCCAGACCAATGTTGGGGTCAGATGGTCCTAATGAGCCATTGCTATTGAAAACAACTGTCTCGGTGAATCTCAGTTCCTGAGCTCCTCTCACGGAAACACCTTACGCAAACACCTTAATGTGCTTGCATTTGACTCTGGGTTATTTTCCACACATGGCCTTGAAACCCACACCATTGCTTCATGGAGAGCCTAGCCAAAGAACCTAGTCTCTGGCCCAATGCTAAATGGAAAGTAGGTGGGGTGGACTTATGGGGACAGTGACATCCACTCATCCTTCCAATGTCTCATGAGTGATTGTGGTGTGTGAGGTATTGTACTAGATAATGAAGAAACAGCAGCAAACCAAGTCTTCTGCCTTATGGAGCAGACTTTCTAGTGGATGGAAAACTAAATGAAATGTGCAATTTAAAGAATTTCCAAGAAAAAATAACAATAGAATGTCACCTTAAATCCGAATGCAGAACCTTCCTCTATGCAAGAGGTGAATTTGTTTTATGAATATTTTCTCCCACAACCATCATCTAGTCCAGGTGTCTCTAACTAGAGGTTATTGTGTCCCCTGGGGGATATTTGGCAATATCTGGACACATTTTTCAGTCATCACAATGGGTGGTAGCAGTTAATAGGCATCTAGTAATTAGAGGCCAGAGATGCTTCTCAATGTCCTACAATGCACAGACTAGCCTCACAGCAAAATATTGTCTGATCCAAATGTCAACAGTATGAGGCTGAGGAACCTAGTCTACTCAAACCAACCCTATCCAAACTTAGCCTTGGTGGTTGCCTGACTTCTCCAAAGTCACATGGTGACCTTCTAGCAAAACATGGAACAGGGGCAGCACTTAAATATCACAATTCCACTGTTTTTACTTAAAAGCCTCTGTTTCTGAATTGCACCTTGATTCCTGATCAGATATAGAGAAAACATATTCTTATAGCTGAGAAAAATGGGGCACCAAAAATCTAGACATGATTTAATTCTAAATATTATACAAGTTCCCAGAAGAAAATGCAGATTCTCTCAGCCCAGAATTGCCTTCCCTACCTCTTTAAGTGAACACAAGCGTGTCATGCCCCCACTCATGAAACCTAAATGCTCCCCAACTGCCTGCAGCGTGACTCTTTGTAAACTAACTCCCAATTCTTCCAGTCACATTTCACACGACACTCCCTCTTACACCTGAACTTCAATTCTACCTATTTCTTGCACCGTTGATTTAGGGCACTGGATGAGTTTCTTCTAAGCCAATTAGCTTCTGGGTTCTAGGTCAGAATCAATACTGTCCTAGGGCTTCATGAGCCATACCAATACCCTTATAATAAAGTCTCGTTTTTCTTTAAACTGATTCAAATCGTGTTTCTGTAACGTCAAAAAAGAAAAAAAAAAAAAGGTGTTAAGAAACACAGTCCTGGGAACTACTGGTTTCAGTTCTGACATGTACATGGCTTGGAAGTCATCACAATTATTCTTACAAGAAAAAGGATGGAAAACTGAAAAGCACTACATTTTCTCAGACTCATTGGAGAACTGAGATTGTAGGACAAAATGCCACTCCCAAATCTGGAAAGACAGATACATTCAAGGAAGAAATACATGATGGTAAAATTATTTTTCTTAATTGATCAACATATACTGTTTGTTTAAAGCAATAATAGTAGTGATGAATCACAGCAATGTCGCAAAGGACATGAGGGTAACTGGGAAAATGCAGTTTAAGTTACCTGTGCTACATGGGAAGCATGACAGTGTTATACGAAATTGACTCAGATTAGTTAAAATGTATATTAAAAATTTTAGAGAAACAATTAATATTTTAAGTAAAATTGGTACACCAAGAGAGGCTAGCAAATGTAATCACATAAAATATTGTAATCAGAAAAGGTAGAAAAAGGGGCGGATACAAAACGAAGAACACATGAAATTAATAGAAAATAGTTAAAAACATGATCGATATTAATCTAACTACATGAAAAGCATTTAAATGTGAACAGACTAAATATACCAATTAAAAGAGAGATATTGTCAAAGTAGATTTAAAAACATGATGTGCCTATATAATATTTACCAAAATCCCACTTCAGCTCAAAAGACTTTTACAGGTTAAAAGTAAAGAGATAGAGAAAGGTCATGCTAACAATAATAAATAAAACTTTCAGTATTCACATAAATCCCAGACAAAGCAGATTTTACAAAAAGGAAAATTATCAGGGGTAAAGCGGAAGCATTATATAATGACAAATGGGCTAATTATCCAAGAAGTTACAACAATCCTAAATGTGTATGCATCTAACAAACGCACATCAAAATATATGAGACAATCACCGATAGAACTTGAAGGAGATATAAACAATCCTCCTATTATAGTAGGAAACTTAACACTCCTCTGTGAGCAACTGATAGATCAAGCAGGCAGAAAATCAGTAAGGATGTAGATGACCCGAACCCACTATCAATCAACTTGATCTAATTGACATTTATGGAACATTCCATCCAAAAGAAGCAGAATACACTTTCTTCTCAAAATCACATGAAACATTTACAAAGAAAGAGTACATTCTGTGCCATGTAGCCTTACATGTAAAACAGAAATTATGCAAAGTATGTTCTCAAGCCACAGTAGTAATTAAACTAGAAATCAATACTAGACAGATGGTAAGTCCAACAAATATTTGTTAATTAAAAACACACTTCTCAATAACATATGAATCAGTCTCAAAAAAATTAAAAGTATTTTAAACTAAATTAAAAAGAAAATATAACTTACCCCCAATTTTGAGACGCAGAAAAGCAGTGCTTAGAGAAATATTTATAGCATTAAAAACATATATTAGAAAGAAGATCTAAAATCAATAACCTAATCTAAAATTAATTCGTGTTAAGTGTAGACAACCTAAAGAACAAATTATACCTGAATCAAGCAGAAGGAAATTATACAAATTAGAGAAAAAAATCAATGAAATTGAAAATAGAAAAACAATAGAGAAAACCTACAAAACCAAAAGCTAATTCTTTGAAAAGATCAATAAAACTGATAAAATCCTACTCAGGCTAACAAGGAAAAAGGGAAGACAAAAATTACCAATAACAAAAATGAAAGAAGAGTCATCACCACTGATCCTCTGTAAAGTAAAAGGTAAGTTTTCTTCTTTGAGATATATTACACACCCTGGTGAATACAGTAGATAATAATGTAGTGTGCATTTAAAATTGCTGAGATTAAATTTCAAATGTTCTCACCACAGAAATGGTAAATAGCTGAGGTGATGAATGTTAATTAGCTAAGTATTCCACACTGTATTCATAAACCATAACATCACTTTGTACACATATATACAGCTATAATCTTTCAATTTATAATAAAAATAAAAATTAAAACAAAAACAAGCAAAACAACTCCTCCCAAAAAATAATAAGGAATACAGCAGCTAACTCTATACCCACAAATTTTATAACTTGGATATAAGATAGATGGATTCCTTGAAAGACACGAACAAAATTCACACAAGGAAAAATCAGTAGCATGAATAGCCCTATCTATTAAAGGTGAGTAAATTATTAATAACCCCCCGAAAAATGAAATCACCAGGCTCAGATGGATTCACCAGTGAAAACTTATGAACATTGAAGATATAAATTACCATTTCTACACACTGTGTCCGAGCAAAAGAGAAGCAGAGGGAAGATGTTCTAACCATATTACCAAAACCATATGAAGACATTCAAGAAAAAACAAAAGTGCAAACTAATATCTCTCAGTAACATGGGTATTAAAATCCCCAATAAAGCATTAAATTGAATCCAACAATATATAAAAAGAATTACACACCACACACAAGTGGAATTTATTCCAGGTATACAAGGCTGATTTAATGTTCAAAAACTTAATCAAGATAATTCTTTCGCTGCATTCACGGGCTAAAGGAGAAAGATCATACGACTATGTCAACTGGCATAGGAAAGAAACTTTGCTCACTTTTCAATGGAGTTGTTTTTTTCTTATAAATTTGCCCAAGTTCCTTGTAGATGCTGCATATTAGACCTTTGTCAGATGGATAGATTGCAAAAACTTTCTCCCATTCTGGGTATAGACCTAAAGGAATACAAATCATTCTATTATAAAGATACATGCATGCATATGTTCATTGCAGCACTATTCACACTATTCACAATAGCAAAGACATGGAATCAACCCAAATGCCCATCAATGATAGACTGGATAAAGAAAATGTGGTACAGATACACCACAGAATACTATGCAGCCATAACAAGGAATGAGATCATATCCTTTGCAGGGGCATGGATGTACTTGGAAGCCATTATCCTCAGCAAACTAACAAAGGAACAGAAAACCAAACACCACATGTTCTCACTTATAAGTGGAGCTGAACAACGAGAAAACAGGGACACAGAGAGGGGAACAACATTCACTGCAGCCTGTCATGGGAGGGCAGTGAGGGGAGAGCATTAAGAAAAAGAACTAATGCTTGCTGGGCTTAATACCTAGGTGAGGGGTTGATAGGTGCAGCGAACCACCATGGCACATGTTTACCTATGTAACAAACCTGCACTTGTACCCTGGAACTTAACAATATATAATTTAAAAACAAACTTGACAAAATGTACAGGAAGTCGTGATAAAGAAAAACTCTAACCAAACTATGAAGGAAAGAGAACTTTGTCAACTTGATAAAGAATATGAACAAAAAGCGTAAAGGTGACGCATACTGAATGTCGAGAAACTAGATGCTTACTCACTAAGAAGAGGAATGCGGCATAACAAGCCCTTCTCACCATTCCTATTTTACACTGTACTGGAGCCAAATGAAAAAGCTGTCAATAGCCAGAGTGGGAAAATTTGAGCAACAAAATTCATAAAATAATATTAGATTATAACCCAAAGTATAAAATAAATATCCAGGTGTTCTCACTGAAATAAGTATATTATTGAATAAATACATAAATGAGGGAAAATAAGCAAATGTCACCTGCAGAATTGTAAATAACTTAAGCAGCTATATTACCCTCAAGGGGGTGAAGCACCACTTCCCTCTTTACAATTGTGAGCTGGGGATAAGCACTTCCTTGCAAAGTATAGCCTTGGAAGAATGGGAAAAAAGTAACTTTACAGTGGAGAAACCTGACAAACCCAGCCCCAGCCCGGTGCTGGTGAGGCAGGATAGGTGGCCGAGGAAGCGACCATGTCCTCAGGATATGGCAACCTTGGGACCTTAGGATCAACACAATAAACGTCAAACTCATTCAAGCAGAGCAATCTCCAGTAGGGAATTTCCCCTGTAGACAGCATGCATATTTGGATTTTACCTGTCCTCAGGCAGACCCTTTGTTCATTATAATAGTAAAAAAACACACCCCTGGGTGGAGATTTTGGACGCTAATGAGACATGAGATGTATGAACAAGCTCGTACAGCTACTGCACATGTGTACCCAGAGGACCTCCCCCAGACATGCTTCCTAGTAACACCTCTTCCCACCCGCTTATGAATAATCATGTAAGGCTCCCATAAAGGGAGTCTCCCTAGTGCCCGTCTTTGCTGTCTCATCCTTACCAGCAGCCTGCCTTGAATGCTCTCACTCTCTGGTGTACTATCTATTCTGAACTGAACTTTCAAAATATTTTCTTTTGCAATACATTGCTCTATAGTGCATCTCCTTTGCTGTGTGTGTCTTGTTTAAATCCAGTTAAACTAAAAAGGCAAGAACTGGGGTCTCACAGCAGCCGTCAGCCCTGGAAGTGAACATCAACAGTAGCAAGTCACGTGGGCCGTATGCATCCTCGATGTGACAAACATGGCACTTTGGCTCTGTGGTTTTCCTCCCCCAAACCCAGTGCAATCAGGAGAAAGAGCATCAGACAAATCCCAGTTGAAGAGCATTCCTCAAAACAGCCGACCAGTAAGTCTCAAAATGGTCAAAGCCACCAAAACCAAAGAAAGTCTAAGAAATGGTCACAGCTACAGGAGTGTTAAAGCAAAATAAATATGGCCTGAGAAGGACTCTATTTCCATGTTTGAGACCTTGTGGATGAACTGCAACCTAGCTTAATAGGTAGACAAGATTGAAAACCTAACTTTGGAGTATACGCCTGTAACAGTCGCTGAGTCTTGGCCAATCCCAGCGCCCACACTTCAACCAGTCATACACTGCTGAGTGTTCAAACTGTGTTCAAGTAAGGCAAACACTGAGCTGTAACCAACCCAGCTGTTTCGGTACCTCACTTCCAATTTCTGTGTATCACTTTACTTTTTTGGTCTATAAATGTGTTCTGACCACAAGGCACCCCTGGAGTCTCTCTGAATCTGCTGTGATTCTGGGGGCTGCCTGATTCACGAGTCATTCATTGCTCGATTGAACTCCTTTGAATTTAATTCAGCTGAAGTTTTTCTTTGACCAGGAGTTCCAAGAGACATGACCCTTACATGTAATGCAGTCTCCTGGATGGGATCCAGGAACAGCCAAGGGGAGCGGTAGATAAAAACTAAGGAAATTTGAATAAAGTATGGACTTTAGCTAATCATCATGTGTCAATATTGGTGCATTAATTGGGACAAATGTAGCACACGAATGTAAGGTATTAATAAAAGAGGAAACTAGTGGGGACATATGGGAACACTGCAATAAGTTCACAAGTTTTTTGTAAAATCAATCAGTTCTGAAAGTAAAAGCCTGTCTGCTTCTTGCCCTTCTCTCTATTTCAAGCAGCTCTGTCAATCCCCACTAGGTAATAAGGGGATGTACAATCCCAGGTACAGACCACATGTCACTGGACATTGGTATAATTTGAAGACACCAACATCTGTCCTCTTTGTAACTGTGCATCAGTCTTCACAAGAGGAAAATGCCTCATCTCATGGGATGTGTTCTTAGTGAAAGGTAATTCGAGGAACCATTTTACTTCATGGAAGCCGCATCTGGTCCCTCTCCTATCCCTGGCACGGCCAGCTAGTAGACAGGTGATTCAGCAGGGGCTGCATGGAGGTCTCTGCAGCTGATGTGCAGATAACCAGGAGAACTATGGAAGGAATTCACTGTGAGGGCAGGAGAGAGTTGCTGGGAGGCTGCCGTGTCCACACTCAGCCTCCAACCTCCATCCGAATCTGCATGGCCAAGCTGGGTCCCATGATATCCATCCAGCAAACCCTTTTATTTATTATTTTTTCTTAAATTAGCTGGAGGATGATTTATGGCCTGCAACTTAGAATATCATTGGATACACCAGGGCATATTTTACCTGAAACAGAGTAAGAAGAAATCCTATTCTGGGCCAACACAGGTTCAAAGGTTACATCAGTCAAGTGAATTAAGCTCACAGGGTCAATCTCAAACCATCATATTATTTCCTAACAAGCTTTAAGTCTTCCACATATCTGGCTGCCCAAACCACCAAAGAATATCATCTGGGCCTCATCAATGCCAGGCTCACTTCTGCCCCTTGTCAAACACTCGTATTTTATTATCTTGCTATCTCCTTTCTAAGTCTCACCTGTGCAAGAATATCTCCTTGGTAATGTCTTATTCTGACCTGGACTTAAAGCCAATCACAGTGCTAGGTATATGGCGCTTAACAAATTCTTGAGCATTTAAAACTACAAAGACCTCAGCAAAGTGCACATATCTGTTGATAATCAGCAATTCATTCATTCATTCATTCAAGAAATTGAAGGATGTCCCTGCCTTTAAGAACAGCCCCTTCTCTGAGCTTGTTCCAGTGTTGTAGGCCCCCCGGCTGATTATTCTGGACTGTTAGGTAATCAAGGGAATGCTACGCCTACACTGGGTTCCAGCCTTCCATTCGGATCTGAAGACCAGAACTCTTTGGAAACTGACTCCCTGTGATGAAAAGGAATGGAAAAATAACTGGTGAGGACGTGAAAGAAAGAGTCCCAGTTCTTATCTTCCTCCAGGCCCATGGCAGGTAAATAGAGACCGGGATGCATCTGAGCCTCGCTCTCAGTGGGGGAGGGACACAGGAGAATGTGTGGCTAGAAAAATATAGAAGAAAGGTTTCCAGTGCTGTGGGATGCTTCAGTTGTTCACTTGAAGGAAAACATTTTCTGGGATTGAATGAGATCGTTAGATGTCTCAGGAATGAAAGAAAGCGTTTTGCTTTTCTTTTCCTGCAGGTGTCACCTTCAGAAGATAGAAGAGCCAGGATAGAACAGAAGTTGTAAGATGACAAACAGCCCCACCTGGGTTTTCTTGTTCTTAAAGCGTGAAACACACACGCACATATACACGCATACAAGTATACACAGAGAAAGAAGCTAACTCCTGTGCTTCAGCCGTCGCATGCCCCTGAGTGCCCATGAGATCACAGGCACGCCGCCGGAGAGGTGTACAGTGGGTGGTCAGTCGTTATCAACAAAGAACTCAAACCGCAGCCGCTGCATCAGTCCACAATTTGCAAATGTGCATGATGCATATTTGCATATATCCCTCCCATTGGTGGCAGTTAGTCTGGTCCCCTCCCACTCTGGTCATCCTTGACTGGCCCTGGATGTCTGACTGGTACCTGACCTATGAAACAGGAGCCTGACGCTGGGCCATGCCAGCACTTTCAACACAGAGAGTCTAGAAACACAGTCACAATTCGGAGAACAGTGCCCAAGGATATTTGGCTGGATCCTTCGGGGTTATTTATAGCAGATAGCCAGAGAGAACAGACACACACCAATTCTAAATATTTGGAAGCTATGCTAAATTAGTGTCAAATTGACTTCATTTAAAAAGATATACAGTTTTATTATTTTCTAATTATAGGGATTCAAGCTAAAGAATAATCTTGCCAGGTCCAAGTTAACCTCCAGCTGTTTACATAAACACATGAGACTCATCCATAATCAGAGCGTTTTAAGTATGCAGCAAGCACATTATAAATGCAACCTCTTAAAGAAACTGTGTAGCATTGTACCGAGGTAAACACACATTCATGAAACATTTCCTTCATCGTTGTTCTTATCTGTAAAACTGATTTTTTAAATCGAATTGACATTTCTAATTGATGGGCTCTGAACAAATATACTTTTGCTGTACTTCCCAAATTTTCCAAACTTTGACCTGTGAGTGGAGCCACCAAATTTAGAAGCTTCAAATGCATTTGCTTCTGAATTTGCCAAGACTTGGAGTCTCATATTGTGCAGCCAAGCATAGTGAATTTATCTTGGTTTTGTTACAGATTGCCAAAGATAAAAGCCACCCGTGGACCCTAATGGATATGTTTAGTGTCTAATAAAGTCATGAGACACAAAGCTTTCTGTGAAATTCAGTGCTACACATATCACTGCTTCCACACACACGCACACACACACAAGCCGTATGTGGCTCTCATCTCCTGAGAGGCAAAGCTTCAGGGGATTGCAGTGTTTAATCCCGGGTTCAGAAAATCTAGTCAGTCGTTGGCAGACCTAAAAGATGGCAGACAGTATGAAACGGTGGAAGAACAAAGCTCCCCTATTCAAACCTTTTGTTTCTACCATCAAATTATTTCTCTACACAAGCAGCCATCCTCACAGAGAATACTATGTAAGACTTTTGGACCCAGAAAAGTAAAACACAAAGCTAGCAGACCTCGCTGAGGACCTGTGGCCAGCTGGATCTAGATCCGATTTCCAGAGGGAGGGAAGGGAACGCTAATGAAGGCTCGGCCCGACAGATGTGTTCCTTTGCCCTAAATCCCTGCGGCTAATCCACGAATGGCACATCCAACCAGGCCAAAGGTTTTTACCTTCCAGGACTTAGCCAAGTTCGGTCATTAGATGCATGTCCATTAGGTTGTTTCTTTAGTTAAAATCAAAAAGGCATTTCTAATATACTAGGTCACAATGAAATAAACTTAAATGTGCAACACAGAATCAAAACGGTGATTTATTTTCTTAAACGCATCCACCCTTTAAACATAAAGGAAGAAGGGGGAAGGGAGAGGGGAAGGGCGAGGGGGAGGGGCGAGGGAAGGGGAGGGGCGAATGGAGGGGAGGGCGAGGGAAGGGGCGAGGGGAGGGGCGGGGAGGGGCGAGGGATGGGAGGGGGAGAGGGGGGAGGGGAGGGACGAGGGGAGGGGAGGGACGAGGGGAGGGGAGGGACGAGGGGTGGGGGAGGGGAGGGGTGAGGGGGACGGGAAGGAGGAGAGGAGAAGGGAGGGGGGAGGAGAGAGGGAGAAAGGGAGAAAGAAAAGGATAGAAAAAAGAATAGAAGAAAAGAAAAGCTAGAGAAGGCAACCATAAATCCCATATGAAGGGGGATAGACAGCTGGTCATTACTGGATGAACTCCGTAAGCCCACGTATGAAATATATCTTACATACAGTTGCGCTCCTAATTTCGGAAGTCATAACACACATTTTACTACATTGCACATCGGGTCAAATTGTTGAGTTATACAGCAGTGCTAGGACATTTTTCATAACCCAGTAACACTTCTACTAAACAGCTGTTATAATCAAACTTGTCTGTGTTGAAAATAAAACTAAAACTATATAATGAAAATACAATCAAGCCTAGGCAAGTAGCTTCCCTCACACATTATATTCCAAAGTGAAAAGCAGCCCATATTTATTCTAAAGTACACAGAGCTTATTTTCAATGTCTTGTCTTTGGTATATTCTTACATAAGAAACTCAACAAATTCTACTGTATATTCTTCACACATTATGCTCATTTATTTTTTTGAACACCAAGTTCTATTTCCAGGGAGACACAAAATGGTAACTTTGAGGTTGGTACCATATTATACTTAGAACTTACATATCTGGAATAGATTTTGAGTTGGCAAAACCCTGTTCTCTGTCCTTTCTGACAACTGTTGCCATTTCATTTGCAATCTCATTTCAGCTGGGAGGCATTTAACTGTCCAATTTTGAAAAGTCTTCTTGGATAACTTTAGCATTCCCCAAACTTGCTGATAATACCCGAAGCTAAGGCAAAAGGCATTACCATCAGCATCTCCCTGACTGCCCTATCAATGGCCTGGAAAATCTATGAAGACGAATATTCTCACAACCAAATTGCCAACCCGGAAAGATCAGACTGATCTCCACAGTGCAGGTGGAGTTTGTAAACACGGGAAGGCCGGCTCCACTTTGGTGAGTGATAACACAACTCATCTGGCCAAACAGCTTCTCGAAAACACCACCTGATCCTGATCGACGGGCGGGTACAGACAGACACGGGGAAACGACTTACCTCAGCGTGAAGCGATCTTCAGTGGAATTTCTGGAGATGGAAACGGGGAAAGTCAGCACGTCTCCTTTCCTCACGGTCTTTGGTAGGTAGTGGATGGCCACGCTGCTGTCCAGGCGCAGTTCTCTCAGGGAAGGCTTCCTGTGAGTCTGGTAAAGGAAGATGCTCCCGATCCTCTGCAAGGGGGGCCCGGACTCATCCATGTCACTGTGGCCTGTCCGGATCCCATTGCTTTTCCTCGCATCCTCCCTGACGCAGTCCCCTCGCTCAGCCCCTGGGTGCACGGTGTAGTAGAGCTCCACGGGGGTCCCCTCCGGCTGGTCCACGGCCTTCTTCCTCCCGGCCACCACCGTGGGGGGGCTGAACCAGCTGGACAGGAGCTCCAGCTCGGCCACACACAGCCCCAGGTCCCCCTTCAGCCGGCAGCTGCCCCGCACCTCTCTGGTCTCTCGGAAAGCAAAGAGCCTCAGGCACGGCAGCTTCTCCCCGGCGCTGCGGTCGTCCCAGTCTCTGCCCACGATGTGGAACAGAACCTGCACTTTGGGCCGGCTCAGGTAGACTCTGTCCCGCAGGATGTGGGCTTTCAGTTTCCAGTTAAGAGAAAATTTGTTGGTGAATCCAAACGGGTTGGAAGGTAGCATTAAATCCTGGGGCACCACTTGCTCGATGGAGAAAGGCCCGTAGCTGGCATTGAGAACAGGCAGCCTCTTGGATTTGTAAATCAGAAATGACTCCACCCGGGACTGCAGGCTGGAGTTCCTCATGATATCCTGGTTGGCCTCCTTCAGGAAGAAGGAGACGTCAGCGTTGTTGATGTGGTAGGTCACAGGGAGGTAGGTGGGCAGCAAGGAAAACCTCTGGATGCTCTCAAGGATCCCTCGACCTTCCGTCACTGTGGGGAGGGAATCGCAGTGCAGGTGTTAGTAATGCTAAGGTGCTGTTACCCGTATTTCAGACACCTGCGTGGCCCCTTCATAACAGAGGACCCTGTCTTCATGCCAATTATGCAATTCCTTACCCAAACCTCTTAATCCAATCTACTCGCTTCATATTATTTGTTTCAGAAGAAATAAATGCCACCAACCTAAGTAGAAAACCAGTATCATTTAACCTATAAAAAAGCTGAGCATGCAAATAAATACAATTCAAATGAAGTTTTAAAATTTCAACTCGTGGTAATGGTGTTTTTATGGGGTTATGGTAAAGACTTACTTTTTTTTTTTTTTTATAAAAGGAGAAATGAACAAGTGTTAGAAAACTGTCACAAACAAGCTAGCATCGACAGAGAGGCACCGTCCCATTGAATCAACACAGATTGAGACTGATAAAAACAGGAATAACTTTCTCAACACATGGATCAATGCTATGTCCACATTTCACCTAATACAGATTCTGTGTGTGTGTGTGTGTGTGTGTGTTCCACCCATACACACGTGCTGCATTTAAGGACATGTCCAATGGGAAATGGTAACAGACTTGAGGCAAAAATAGATGCAGATGCACAATCATAAATTACACAGTGTACAGCCGCCTCCGCTTGGAGTTAAGGGGAGAGATGCAGAGAAAAGACCTTGGAAGGATATATTGGGAGGGGCCCTCCAGAAACAGATGAGATGATGTGACCAGTGTGCCAGGGCTAGGTGTACAAAGCACATGCTCCAAGTCATCTGTGAAACACTGGACCCTAGAACCTAAGAAGCAAGGGCAGCACCCCGCTTCCATCCCAGCCACATCCTGTGGACACTACGCGGTCAGCAACAAACAAAAACCATTGTTCATTTTTCCGCACTGAACGTCTCTCTCCCCCAGGGGGAGAAAAATCCAAAATGTTATTTTTACAGGTGGTCTTACATTCTGTAAGAAAAATGCAGGCAGAGCAATTGCATAATCCAAAGAACCAATTTAAGGAGTTTTAGGAATGGAAACTATTGGCTCTGGGAACGCTGACTTTCTAGGCAAAGCTCCACAAGTTACACTGAAGCCCTTCTCGTCAGTCACCATGTAATTATCTTTGATGACTCGGACACTCATGGCGTCACCTTTCTCAAAGGCCCACACAAACACACATTTGGAAGCATGATGCCTACCCGAGTCAGGACCCCTCTTGGCAGTCGTCTGCCAGCAGCTGAGAGAGCCAAGAGCTCAGAGGCAGGGGTCCTGCTCCTGACTTCGCGAGACCACGGAGCAGGTCACTGACCCTCCTTGCTTCCCGTGGACCCATTGGTAGCACGAGGGGGCTGACTGGAGCGCTGCAGACTCAGCCCAGCTGTGACACCACAGGGTGTCAGGCTGCATCCAATTTAACTTCTAGACAAGAAGTTCAACAGATGTATTCAACTTGAGTTTACAGAAGGCCCGGGATGAAAAAATCTCTCCAATCAACAGCATTACCAAACTCAGAGCAGGCTGAGCTTCCATTTAAACAATTAAGGCTTGTCTTGGGCTGAACCATTTGAGACTGCTTATAAGTAAGCCATCTGCACCCACCCAAAGGACAATTTCCTAGGGTTCAATGTCATAAATATGGATTTTTGTTTTCAAAAATCAAAATATCCTAGATATAGAAAGGGACTTCATGCCTTAAAAAGATTACATGTTTTACCTTTATGGAAATAACTCCTGATTTATATTATTTCTAAACTTGTATTTTCACAGGTGAGTTATAGGAAAAACAAAGAAGAGGCAGAGAATTTTTCATCCCCTCTCTCGGTACCCTCTCCCCATTTGCCTAGCCACATTTCTGTGGCCTCTCTGGCTGCAGTAGCAAAGTCACCTTGCCAGGATCCTTCCCTTGACTGTATGATTCTGGGTTATGTTCTCCATCTGGGTTTTTCTGTAGCATCCCCAACTTCCTGCATCAAAACACGTTATGCTTTGCTGTAATTCTCTGTGCACTCCAGCGTGGGATAAGGCAGGGAGCAGAAATGATACAGAGGGCTTTTTTCTCCGCTGTATTCACAGTCTTTAAGAGAGTGCCTGGTAAATATCAGGTACTCAGTAAATATTTGATAAACACGTGAAGTAATGAATCAACAGGTGTATTATGCTTTTTATGTTACAAAGAGCAGATTCTGTTTTTACGCTAGGATGTTATTCACTGTCCTCTTCGCTTCCATCCCTGTAATCAGAATCCTGGATCCTTTTGTCCCATTAAGAGTTCCATGTAATCCTGGTGATATGGGACTAAGGAAGATGGGCCTCTCCGTGTAATGAGACTCCTATTAGACCTACATCAATGATACAGCATGCCCTATTGTTAAAAACACATCTGGGCACCACTTAGAACAAGTACCTTGAGCTGCCTCAGCACTCTTTTGCCATTTGTGCTAGAAACAGCCAAAGCCAGACAACCAAATTACAGATGGTTAAACATTAATGCCAGATACCAAGGTTCCGTGAACTTCCCTGTTGAACATCTGACCCCGACTACTTGAGGCCACAAAACTTAATTGCACAGCTAATTACACATTCCAAGGGCAACGACATTGGGTCCTCCGATTTTATTCAGGAAAGCAATAAGGCAATCAGGGGTCACTGCGGACGTCATTTGAAGGGAAGTAACTTCTTAGCTTTATTCCACAAATGGTCTATTAGTCATTTTGCCTGGTATCTGACCTAAATGTTTATTGCTTAAAATTGCTCCATATTGACCTCAAGCTAGTGTCACTTCCTTTTTTTTTAATAATACTACAAAAATAATGCCAATTATATTCCACGATGTACAGAATGCATCATAAAACTCATTATCCTCTCATCCCTACAGGAGTGGTTACTATCACTAAAGGACACCATTTATATTTAATATAAAAATTAGCAAAGTGTTAAACAACAAAGAAGCTATACACAGTAAATGTCAGTTAATAATTTGCTAAGGACAAAAATTACTTTTTGATTGGGTGCCATGGCTGTAATTCTTACTTGAGGGAGAGTGGCATGTTCACATCTTGAAGCAACTCAGTGGTCTGGGAGAGATTTTGTATTAATTTTAACATTTTCGAAAGGATCATTTTTTTCCCTGAATAATACTTTTTTAAAAAATATGGGAAGAAAGCAATTTGAGCACAAGACTCTCAATTTTCCCCTATGTGGACTCAAAAGCAATAACTAATAGAATATGGTAATAGGCAAAAAAAATCTACATTCATGCTGAAAATTAGGTACAACCTGCATGCCATAGACTGCAAGAATTACTGGTAGTCACAAGGGACTCAAATACCTCACATAGAAAACAGAATGACTAGGGCTGCCAGACAAAACACAAACACCTAATTATGTTTTGATTTCCAGTAAACAGAAATATTCCATAGGGCATGCTAATAATTAAAAATAAATATTTTAAAATTGTGTTTTTCTGAAATTCAAATGTAACTAGGCATCTTGTGTTTTATTTCCCAAATCTGGCAATCCTCACCATGATATTGTCATAGAAAGAAAATAATTGTCAGCTGAGTAGATATCTGTAAGATATCTGATATCTACACAGCTGACAAATCTACCCTGATACCTGTAAGAGCAAAGGCCATGGGCCATGTGGGTGCTCCCACACCTGACAATATTTCCAATGCTGGAAGCCAACCAGCTTTGCCATCAGCTGAATCAGAGACCCAAGCATAGGGGGCGCTGCACTGCACAGAAAGACCTAAACCATCAAGGCATCTTGCTAATGCTGTTCTTCCCTAACAGAGACAGTGATGGGGCAGGAGGTCTGACATAGCCACACTGTGCTCCTGGAAGAGTCCAAACCTAAAACCACCTACAGGAAACCAGTGCCCATGCGGCCCCTGCACCCAACTCACAGAAGGCACCTTGGGGCAAGGGATCTCCCCTGCTGGGCATGTCAACACCCCGGAGCATCCTCACTGTCCCCCGGGGATGCTGGGTCAGATGGTAACATGCAACGCCAATGCAAAAAAGGCTGCCCACAGTGAAGGATATGTAAAGAAACAAAAACAGAAGGAGAACAGGACCTACCAATAAAAGCTGCAGAGTAACAGAAGGAAATTCAGAAAGACATTCAAGAAGTAGAGGAATAACATACCTTTGAAGAGTATTTACCATAGAATATTGAAGTACCTTTTATACAAAATGACTTTGGAGCTCACAATCATCAAGAAAAGCAGAGCCTTTGTTGTTTTGTAATGAAATAAGACTGAGATGGAAGAAGATCCTGCAGTATTAAAAGTAAGGAATTTAAAGTGGTTTCAGATGCAATAACACAGATTTGAAAAATGCAGAAAATTGAATTTATCATCTGAGAAGGGGAGCTTTTGAAGCTTTCCCTACAGCTAAATAGAAAAGGCAAAGGAATGGAAATGATCAGTAAGAGGCTGTAACCATGTGAGACGCACATTAGATGTTCAACATTCAGATGACGGAGCTCCTAATGAAGACACCAGGAAAATGCAAAAGCAGCAGCATTAAAAGGCAAAAAAAGAAAACATTCCCGGGTTTATATACATACACATATTCAGAGTAGATCATGATATTTCACTGATTCCAGAGAAAACCGAAAACACCACCTTTTAGGTATTTCTTAAAGATACATTCCCATCAAGGGTAAAAGGTAATTCTATAAGCATTTATTTTAAAAGTAAAATTTTAAAAACTAAAAAAAAAAATCAGATTGTCTTCATTTGCATCCACTGTACAAAATTAGATATTAAAAAATACTGATAAATATTCACAGAAATACGATGAAGAATGTTCTAACTGAACAATTATCTAATTGAACAATTATTTGCCCTGAGGATTTTTCTGGTAATTGTGAGGGCAACAGAAAGAAACAAAAATGTATACCGTATCTTCCGCTGCTGAAAAATCACTGCAGCCTATTATCCGGGACACCATAAGGTTAATCAAAGTGTAGTACTCAAGAACAGGAAAACCATGTTAAATGAGAACCAGATGAGCGCTGAAAACATTTAAATGTAGAGTGCGTTCAGATAGAGTTTTAAATGCAGGCAAAACCCCACACATTGAAAATAGTAATAAAAAATTCAGAATCCACACACTATAAACTTAAAAATGGCAATAGATGTAGGGAGCAAAAGAAAGTTAAAGTGGACTAAATTTGTATCTTCATAAGAGATATCAGTAGATATGGCTTTATTTTAGTCAGTGATAACCAAATAAAAATATGTCCAACTATACTTTTCTGATAACTTAAATTTTGGTTTTTATGCATATAGATTAGTGGGAAGAACTGAGAAGAGAGGGCAGAAACAGTTTACTGAATAATCGATTGAATACACAGATAAACAAGAAAAATAGAAAATAAAATATAACAGAAGAACAAATTTATTAGTTATGATATTATATATAAGTGGCTTAGATTCTCCCGTTAAAAGACTAAGACTCTCGAGCTGGCTCAAAAGTTAAAAGAAAAAAAAGTTAAGCTATAAATTGTCTCCAAGAGAACTCAAATAAGTTGACTGAGGTATTTAAAAAAATAAATAAATAAATAAATAAATAAACAAACAACAAAAAGAATAGGCATAGATATTCTACAAAGAAGGAAAACTGGGGTCACAACTTTAATACAAAAAAAAGTAAAATTCAAGGTAAAAATAAGTAATTGAATTAAAGGTCTTAATTTTATTAAAAGTCACAATTCACAGTGCATAAATATTGTAGATATTTTATGCAAGTATATACAGCCACCAAATTAATGTAACAAAATCTCTTAAAATTACAAGTAGAAATTAATAGTAACTAAAATTTGCTTAAATGTTACATACCTCCTTTTTCAGTCTCTGACTTATGAAGTATAGGAAAGTAAAAAATGACATGAAGATATAAATAACTAATGCTATTATAATCTCTATGGAGAATACACTCACTTAAAGTGTTCATAGGACCTTCCCATGAACTAATCATATATAAGGCCACAAGGAAACAATAATAAAGAAATTACAGAAATAATTTAAATTATATTGTATGATCATATACACTAGAATATAAATTCATAATCGCAAAATAGAAACACCGCTATCTACTTGGGAAGAGAAACCCAACTACTTAACAGTTCTTGAATCAAAATCAAAATAAAACTTACCATTATACTATATTTACAAGCTACTGATGATGGCAATACTACACATCAAAACATATGTGAAGCAGCCAAAGATGTAGTCAAAAGCAAATTCATAATCTTCAATAGTATCATTATTAAACCGAATAAAATTTATCAACTAAACACACAAAATGAGAAACCCAAAACAAAATCTAAATGAAGATCTCTAAAGAAGCATTAATAAAAACAAAGGTAGGAAAATAACAATGCAAGACAACAAAATCGAGAATTAAATCAAAGAGGTGTTGCATTAGGAAAAATATATATGTAATTGTATATAATATATATGTATGATATAATAATACAACATTTTAATATAACATATAATAGTATTATATATTATATACATATATAATACATGTACATATGTATATAATATATATTATATATCTATATATGTGATAGATTGTTAAAAATGAACAAATCATGCATTTATATACTCTCTCATACAAAAATTTCCATAAAATAAACAAAAAGGAAGGGAAAGAAAAAGCTTGTATAATTCTAGAAAGCAAGTAAAAGTTAAAATCCAAAGATTGGTATGAAATTCTAAAAGACATGCAACAGCATAGAGGGGCTGTTTGGTAACTGCACTCTCAATTTTTCTGTTGTCTGCTTTGTCAGTTTCTGAGAAAAAGAATGTGTTGAAGTTGTCCCCAATACTTTTGGAAAAACAGTTGACTCGTACGTGTTGTTAATATGTTGGACAGTACATAAGTATCTTCACCATTATATTTTCTTGGTGTATTTGTCTCCTGTTTTTAAAAAACTTTCCTTTTGTCTTTTTAAATCCTTTTAATTTTGAATTGCATTTTTTTTTTTCTGAAATGAAAAGAGTCACCCCTTCTGTTTTTCCTCTTTTCTTTTCTTTCTTGTTCTTTTCTTTTTTGGCCTTTGTGACAATTTCTTACCATATTTGGTCATGTTTATTTTAACGTATTCTGTGTCACTTGTCTTTAGTGTCAGTATCTAAACAGATATTGATTGTGGGCTTTTCTTTTATTCATATGTTTAGATTTATTCCTGCTATCTTATTTTACACTTTAAATTTATTACAAATTTGTGTTGTTAGTTTGTTAAAATTTCTTCTCTCTGGTTGGGTTGATTTTTACATTTTTTTTCTTTCTAGTGGTTGTAAATGCTGCATTAGTTATTTATTGGCAGGGAAAATATGCAATCAAATTGGCTAATAAAGAAGCAGAAAATATACAAATTTGAAAAGGCTTGTAACCTAATATCCATGGAAGAATGTTCTGGAATTTCCATTCAATAAGTCCAAATAAAGAACTTTCGACCTTACTCTACTCATCTCCCTTAAAACTCATTGAAAACAACACCACCATCTTACAGGGAGAAAAGCCAATCCTCAATTAAACAAGAATATGACCCAAAACCCCAAATCACAAAGAATATCCAACTTAACGTGAATTGGGCAGCCTTCCTCAAGAGTGGGTGAGGGGCTCCTTCCAGACCAGATGGGTCCAAACATGCCCAGAATGGCAAAGCCCAGTGGTGGGGCAGATGCCCCACAAAAGGCTGAGGCTCGGGACCCTGCCTGGCCTCAGTGAGAGGATCAGAGGTGAGGAGAGGCAGGGACTGAGGGGAAACTGTCTGTAGCAGACAGCGGCACAGAGAGATCTTCCATGAGCCACCCCAAGTCCTGTGAGCTCCACACTGAGAGGTATGCCACTAGGAACTTAGGTAGGAGGTGTTCAGGATCATGGGCCACATCCAAGTTCCCGCTCACCTCAGCTCACTTCCCTTCCTCCTTCCAATTTCCCTGCACCAATGACTGCCCCACCCAAAGATTAACAATAACCAAACAGTCAGACCTACTACCTTCCACCCAACATCTAGCCCAGTCTCAGCTGACGATCTGCACTTCATTCAGAAAGCAGAACCCACCAGAAAGGATCTCTTATCTTCCTTCCCCTAAATCCACGGTCTACTTACAAACTTCAAACACTCTTTGCCTCTTATGATAAAGCCTCTGTTTCCTTTAAAGACCAATGCTTAAGTTCCTACATTTGTCCCCTATTAAACTCCTGCATGTTCTGTTGCCCTGGCTGGAGTGCAGTGACACAATTACAGCTCACTGCAGTCTTGACCTCCTGGGTCCAAGCAGCCCTCCCATGTCAGCCTCACACACAGCTTAGACTACAGGTGCACACCACCGGACTCAACTGATTTTTTTTTTTTTATAGAGACAGAGTCTCCCACTGTTGCCAAGGCTGGTCTCGATCTCCTGGGTTCAAGGGATTCTCCCACACTGGCCTCCCAACGTGCTGGAATTACATGCATGAACCACTATGCCTGACTCATCTACCATTTACACACACACACATAGATACCTCCCTATTCAAACACACACACACCTACTACACACATGTATGTATATATACACTTTTATAAAGAAACATGTATTATAGAGAGATGTGTATATTTATGTCAGTGATGATAAATAGCTCTTTGCAAATCTGTGTGTATGTACACTTACAGGGCACTCTATGGTCACTGTGCCAGTCTGAATACCTATTTTGGGGAATATCTTCCCTAAAATATCCATGTCTCAATTACTAAAACCTGTGACTATGTTATCTACCTAGCTAAAAGGGACTTTGCAGATATGATTAAGTTAAACATTTTGAGTTGTGGAGATTGTCCTTGGCTGTGTCCCCACCCAAATCTCACCTTGAATTGTAGCTCCCACCCTCCCCATGTGCTGTGGGAGGGACCTGGTGGGAGGTAACTGAACCATGGGGCAGGTCTTTCCCATGCTGTTCTCATGATAGTGAATAAGTCTCACGAGATCTGATGATTTTATACAGGGCAGTTTCCCTGCACAAGTTCTCTTCTCTTGCCTGCCACCATGTGAGACGTGACTTTCACTTTCTGCCATGATTGTGAGGCCTCCCCAGCCACGTAGAACTGTGAGTCCATTAAACCTCTTTTTTTTTTTTTTCTTAAAAAATTACTGGCCAGGCGCTGTGGTTCACGCCTGTAATCCCAGCATTTTGGGAGGCCAAAATGGGTGGATCACAAGGTCAGGAGATCAAGACCATCCTGGCTAACATGGTGAAACCTCATCTGTACTAAAAATACAAAAAATTAGCTGGGCGTGGTGGTGGGTGCCTGTAGTCCCAGCTGCTTGGGAGGCTGAGGCAGGAGGATGGTGTGAACCTGAGAGGCAGAGCTTGCAGTGAGCCAAGATCGTGCCACTGCACTCCAGCCTGGGTGACAGAGCGAGACTCCGTCTCTAAATAAATAAATAAATAAGCCAGTCTTGGGTATGTCTTTAACAGCTGTGTGAGAATGGACAAATATGCCTGGATTACCTGAGTAAGCCAGATGTAATCACAGGGTCCTTATGCAAAGGTGTCACTGTCGGAGAGGTGAGGTGACGATGCTGCCTGTTGGTTTTGAGGATGGAGGAAGGGGCCATTAGCCAAGGAATATAGGCATCCTCTAGAAACCACAGAAGGCAGGGAAACTGTTCCCCTGAAGCCTCTGGAAGGAATGCCACCCTGAGGCTCAACTTTAAGCTCCTAGCCTCATTCGATTTCTGTTTTAATAATCAGAAGTGTCATTTCTGATGTTTTATTTTATGTTCTTCCTTTTGCAGATAAGGAAACTGAATGTCAAAGGGATTAACAACCCTTTGACCTCAACCAAGTTTGTGCAATTAGTAAGTGCCCGTGCTGGGACTGGATTGTGGATCTAAGCCTCTAGAGTGCAAGAGCTGGTACACACAGACGCATACAAGCTGACTCTGTGAATCTCCTTTCAGCTCCACGTTCAGTGACTGCAGGTGGGCAGCTCTACATCAGCCATGAAGGGAGTATTTACACCATGGAAATTGGCAAACCCCACAAATCCCATGTGGCTCTTCCTACCTCCTCCTGGAGCCTACTGTTAAACATTTACCCTGTTAGTCTGCTGCCTGGGTTTGTATTCACCTCATTCCACTGTGATCCCGTCACCTTTTTCATTATTGTGAAACTTTTTTTGGCTCTCCAATGATTCCCATGTAATAGTCTGTTTTCCGGCTCAGCATTCAAAACCTTCCCCTATTTACACTTGTCCTTCCTTTCCTCGGGACCTGGCTGATTCGCTGCACTTTACCTAATGCTCTACCAGTTTGCGCTGCTGGCCATTCACCAAATATAGCCTCTCCTTTCCCTCGGTGATGTTGCTACTCTCCAAGTTGCAACACCCTCTCCTCTAAATCAAATCTCCAGCAGATAGACTACTGTCTGTTCTGGGACATTGCATATTATGACCTCTCCCTCTAAAGGTCCTCCCCATTCACCCTGGACTAATGGGATCTCTACGCCTATGCAAAATTGTGATTCTGTTTTTCTTTTTGGGTGTGTAGCAAACTATGCTTTGTAGTGGAGTGAGTTCATTTTATTTTCTCGACCAAAGTACGTATTTAATGATTACACTTCTATTCCAGACACTGTTCCGTATGCTCTACGATGATGAACAAACTGAATCCTCTTAGCAGCCCCATGTGTTAGGCACTATTACCCTCATTTCACAATGACAAAACTGAGACTCAGAGAGGCTGAGTGACTTGCCTAAAGTCACACAGGTGCTAGGTGGCAGAGGCAGGATTCAAACCTGACACTCTGGCTCCGTGACCGGTGAGCAACATGTCCTTTCAGTGAGTGATTTCTGGATCTGGCCCTGTGCTGTTCTCCTTTCCACGTCAAATCATGTCCTTCTCAATATGTGGTGTAAGTACCGACAGCACTGTGCTAATAATTCCCAGGGATCCCCAGAAAAACATATACAGATGCACCTCAATTCATGATGAGGTTGCCTCCCAATAAGCCCATCACAAATAGAAAATCTCAGAAGTCAAAAGTGCATTTCATACACCTAGCTTACAAACATCATAACTCAGCCCAGCCTACCTTCAGTGTGCTCAGAACACTCACATGAGCCTGCAGGTGGGCAAAATCCCCTGGCAGCACAGGACACGGCAGAGGATCAGTCGTTCGACCTCATGATCTCATGGCTGGGTGGCTGCTGCCCAGCAGCATGAGAGGGTACCCTTGGACATATTGTGAGCCCATGAAAAGATCAAAATTAGAAGCATGGTTTCCACTGAATGCGTACTGCTTTTACATATCATAAAGTTCAAATCATCAAGTTGAACCATCATAAGTCAGGGACTGTCTATATATCTTTAAATTGTGATTGTCCATGCCTCTCTCAATGAATTTAGAAAAAATTATAATTCACACATCAAGCCCAAAATTCACGGGTATCATTGTTTAGCTTGAGGCTAAAGGTGGTACTCTGGTCATCCGTCTACACTGGCTGCGTGAGTTGCAGGTGGAAGGTTTGAAAGAGATGTAGCTGCTACAAAAGTTGTGAAGATGGTGCGTGTGATGACAGAGCTGGACATTTTTAGGGGTTTATCTCATATTCATGAACGGAGAAAATCTTAGCCCCAGGCAAATGCACAAGTTATTTTGTGGAGATCCGCATCGACCCGAGAACTCTCCTAGAGGACTTTCCCTTCGCTGGGGGTACTGGAGCAGCTCCGTGGAGGCCAGACACTGATGTGACACACACTGTCCTCACTTCGCTTCTGAAACACTTAAATGTGTTGTTTTAGAGATTTTGGCAGGGAGTTTGTCTTCCTTTCTCTCTCTGGTACATTTTCATACTTTGAATGACACAGGACAGCGGTATTTTATCACATCTCCTAAAAAAGTATGCGATGGCTAGGAGCATAGCCAGGGGTCAAGGCAGTGCCCCTCTGCGGAGGCGTCCACGGGAGAAGCCCTCGAGCATACAGAATAACTTCTTATGGGTGCGTATTTGGAGATCATGAAGGTATCTCAAAAGCAAGATACATTTCTATCTTTATCGATTCATGGTGTCATTCCCAACACAGATGTCTGTGCCAGATGCAGTGCTGGGTGCAGGGGAAATGGAATTCAACAGGAAGAGCCTGACCGCCATCCTCACGAGGCTGGCATTGGAGTGAGGGGGACCGATTAAACATCAAGAAAGAAAGAAACACCTGTCATATAATTTCATAAAACCGTAAGTATGAAATAAAACAGGGCCAGGCGTGGTGGCTCATGCCTGTAATCCCAGCACTTTGGGCAAGATCACTTGAGGTCTGGAGATTGAAACCATCCTGGCCAACATGTTGAAACCCCATCTCTACTAAAAACACAAAGATTAGCTGGGCGTGGTGGCATGCACCTGTAATCCCAGCTAGTCAGGAGACTGAGATGGGAGAATCACTTGAACCCAGGAGGCAGAGGTTGCAGTGAGCTGAGATAGCACCAGTGCACTCCAGCCTAGATGACAGAGCAAGACTCTGTCTCAAAAAACAAAAAAAAAGAAAAAGAAAACAGAGTGAGAGGATAAAAAGTTATCTAGCCAATCAAATACGCTGAAGACCAACTTGAGACAGGAAGAGAGGAGTGATACATTCCCAAACAAACTAATCCTATTTAGCCTTTGTGAGTCCTGACCCTTCACCAGCTAAATACAAAGACTGGAAATTAAAGTGGAAACCAGACACCCTCCATGAGGGATTCTTAACCTCAGCACCGCTGAAGATCAGCCTTGGTCATGGGGGCATTCTGTGCCTTGCTGAATGCTTATCAGCCTCCCTGACCTCTGCCTAGGTGCCAGCAGCCGCCACCCCCAGCCCAGCTGTCACAATCATAAATGTCTCCAGACCTTGTCAAGTGTCCCCTCCCGGTAGAGGCTCAGGTTAAAAAAAAAAAAAAAAAAAGCACCCATTTAACTAGGAATTTCGAATACTTTGTAGTGTATGTCCCCAGTATCCCAGGGAACATTATTTTTATCTGAAAATAACATTTTACAGGACATGATGTATTTTTATTTGCTTCATCTGGCAACACAACTTAGGGAGAAAAACCACGCCACTTGGAGAGCTGGTGCTTCTGCTTTACAGTTGAGGAGCTAGTACATACCTAGATGGTACGTCATGGATAATACATTGGAAAACCACATCACATGTCCTAACCATGCAGATTAGACAGGGAACGGCTGTATCAGAACTTCCAGACAGAGTGTGTGTGGAAGACCTACTCAAATGGGACCATGAAGATCAGGCGCTATTACAGCGGACTCTCAAGATAGAAATAAACGTCAAGCCAAGCTCAGAGTGATACATTTTTTCCTTACAAATTGACCAAGAGTTTTTTAATGGCAATGGACCATGCTGCTGCGAGTTTCCTAACAGCGACGCTCTCACAGACCTCCAGAAGAATCATGGTCAGGGTCAAATTTCTGGGAGATGATTTGACCATACCTAAAAGAGGCTTGAAATTTCCTGTCTCTCTGACCCATTCATTGTATATCTAAGAATCTATTCTGAGGAAATACAGAAATACTCTGAAAAATTTATAAGAATGTTGAGTGCAGTGCCAGCCATAAAGTTGAAAAATCAGCTACAAACTATAGATCCAAAGAAAGGATACGTAACCATTTATTAGAATAGATAAGGGAAACCTATTTCTTGGTAGAAAATGAACTACAATTTTTGTCTTATAAGACTGTAAGAAACTCTGTTCAGCCTCCTCTTAACTACCACCTTCTCCTCAGATTCTGATTTTTTTTTGCCTTGCACCAAAGAAGTAGAAGCAAATGTTCCCCAAGGAAAACATCTCCGAATGCTGGATTCACCAGAGTGTGCCTCCTTCCTCCTGACGTCTTGGCTTTTTAATATCCTGTGTGCCTCCAAAGCTCTCTCATGCCTTTAATGCATGTTTTTTGTTGTTGTATTCTTCAGCTTTTCTACTTGTTCTCAGTAGGAGGTTTGACCTAGTGGCCTGAAGCAGATATCACATAAATTATTATTGACTGAAAAAAGAAAGAGCATGTTTAGCTTATAACACAAAAATGTGTATCATATTTCATGGAATCTCAGATCCTATTAATTTAAAATAAACCATTATTTTATGTACCACTAAGAGGCTAAGCTATGACACAAAAATTGTAATCTTTTAGAATTTTTACTTTATGCTGATAGAAAATTTATTTTAAAAGCATTTACATATAGAAGTGCTGACAACATGAACATTTATGACCAGCCCTAGCAATTGAACTGAATCCCAAGTAATTTCAGGACCAAAGAAATGTGAAAGCACCATAAATTTTAAGACATATTCTAATTTCAGATATAGCACATATGAAAATAAAGTCTCAGAATCATTGAAATGTATATAGTATATATCCACATAAAGGAAAAACCAGGGAGAAGTATACCAACCATGAATAATAGTTGTATCTGCCTGGTGGGATTTGGGGTGTTAATTTTCTCCCTAAGTGTTGTGTTTTCCTTTAAATTTTCCCATTATTGCTAATGGTCATTATTAATTTTTATTTATTTATTTTTGAGACAGAGTCTGGCTGTGTCACCCAGGCTGGAGTCAGTGGTACAATCTCAGCTCACTGCAACCTCCGCCTCCCGTGTTCAAGTGATTCTCTTGCCTCAGCCTCCCAAGTAGCTGAGATTACAGGTGTCTGCCACCACACCTGGCTAATTTTTTGCATTTTTAGTGGAGAGGGGTAACTCCTGACCTCGGGTCGGGTGATCCACCCACCTCGGCCTCCCAAGCTGCTGAGATTACAGGCGTGAGCACCGTGCCCCGCCCATTATTTATTTTTAATTGGAAAAAACATTATGCAAAATATCTCTTGCCCATTTATTTTATTTTATTTATTTTATTGCAAACATTTAAGTGTATTTCGGAGTGTCTTTCATAGGATCACTTTTAAAGCTTGAATGTAAGACAAACTAGGTCCAGCGAGAGAGAGGCGAATACTTGAAAGCCCGCAGCCATGGTCCCCTCCCCTCACGCTTCACGCCCTGGTATTCTTCCGTGCCACCTCCTCCTTTCAATGCCAATGTGTTCAGCCTTAGCGCGCACACTGCCTCTCCCCTACCCACGTATTCCCTGGGTGTGTTCAGCCTCAGGGCGCACGCTGCCTCTCCCATACCCACGCGCGTTCCCTGGGTGTGTTCGGCCTCAGTGCACACGCTGCCTCTCCTCTACCCACGCGCATTCCCTGTTTGTGTTCAGCCTCAGTGCACACCCTGCCTCTCCCCTACCCACGCGCATTCCCTGTTTGTGTTCAGCCTCAGGGCGCACGCTGCCTCTCCCATACCCACGCGCGTTCCCTGGGTGTGTTCGGCCTCAGTGCACACGCTGCCTCTCCCCTACCCACGCGCATTCCCTGTTTGTGTTCAGCCTCAGGGCGCACGCTGCCTCTCCCCTACCCACGCGCATTCCCTGTTTGTGTTCAGCCTCAGTGCGCCCGCTGCCTCTCCCCTACCCATGCGCGTTCCCTGGGTGTGTTCAGCCTCAGTGCGCCCGCTGCCTCTCCCATACCCATGCGCGTTCCCTGGGTGTGTTCAGCCTCAGTGCGCACGCTGCCTTTCCCATATCCACGCGCGTTCCCTGCGTGTGTTCGGCCTTAGTGCGCACGCTGCCTTTCCCATATCCACGCGCGTTCCCTGCGTGTGTTCGGCCTTAGTGCGCACGCTGCCTCTCCCATACCCACCGTGCGTTTCCCTGGGTAACCGCATCCACTCTCTAGGCTTCCATTTGCATCACCAGACTGGAACGCTTCCTTGACCTCCACTAAAATATCCCTCCTCCTTCTCAGCACCTTCCCTCGGAGATCTCACAAGCATCCAAAACTTGACATGTAACTCTTCATGGCCCCCTAAATATATTTGCATGGGTCTCCCTAAAACCACTCTTCTCACTGTTGTCCCAGCTCAGAAAATGCAACTTCCATTGTTCCAGTATCACATCATAAAACCTTGGCGCCAGGCATGGCTCCTCTCTGCTTTTCATATCCGTGTACAATCCACACACATCAGCTCTCGGTTCTATGTGATAAACATATTTAGAATCTGAACTCCTGTCCACTCCCAGCAGTGCTCTGTATCTATCAGGTTCCAGGCGGAAAGCACTCGGCCTGCTCATTTGGGCAGCTGTTTAAAGACGGGATTATATAGGCCAGGCACGGTGGCTCATGCCTGTAATTCCAGCATTTTGGGAGGCTAAGGTGGGTGGATCACCTGAGGTCAGGAGTTCCAAACCAGGCTGACCAACATGGTGAAACCCCATCGCTACTAAAAATACAAAAAATTAGCCAGGCGTGGTGGTGCGGGCCTATAATCCCAGCTACTTGGGAGGCTGAGGCAGGATAATCACTTTAACCCGGGAGGTGGAGTTGGCAGTGAGCTGAGATCACGCCACTGCACTCAAGCCTGGGCAACAACAGCAAAACTACGTCTCCAGAAAAAAAGAGGGATGGGATTATATAAAGGATGTGGGATTATTATATATTCATATTATAAATATATTATATATTTACATTATATATTTATTATATAAAGGATTATTAAAAATCCATATGTATAATGAATGAAAATAGGATGATAATTGGTAAAAGTTGATAGTGTCCTTCAGATCAAAGTCCCAGGGTTGTGCTAAAAGTGAGAGAAGTCGAGGGCTTCTTGAATGTTGAGCCCTGGAGTTGGAAACCACCTTGTGGCGCATCTAGGAAGGCCTTCAGTACATCCTCAGGCTATTTCTTATTTAGTAAATACCCTTGGCAGGGCTCTGTGGCAGGAACAAAAAGCTACTCCACACAATATGTTTTCATCTTTATTATTTTATTATTTTTTTTTAAGATGGCATCTCACTCTGTCGCCCAGGGTGGAGTGCAATGGCACAATCTCAGCTCACTGCAACCTCTGCCTCCCAGGTTCAAGCGATTCTCCTGCCTTAGCCTCCTAAGTAGCTGGGATCACATGCGCACACTGCCATGCCTGGCTAATTTTTTGTATTTTTAGTAGAGACGGGGTTTCACTGTATTAGCCAGGATGGTTTAAATCTCCTGACCTTGTGATCTACCCGCCTCGGCCTCCCATAGTGTTGGGATTACAGGCGTGAGCCACCGCGCCCGGCCTTTGTCTTTCTTTTTAACAATAGAGCTCAAGTTTTAATGAAGGGAAGAGCTACATTTCCAAGTCTCCCTTGCAGGTAGGAGTGGCCACCTCCGTCACTGCCTGGTGAAGCTTGCTGCACTCCTGAAACATCTTTGTACAGTGCAGTGGAATGGCCACATGCCACCAGTGGCTACTGGCCACTGAAAATATGGCTGGTGCTACCAAGAAACTGACTTTTCAATTTCAATTAATTCAAGCTTGAATTTGAAGAAACACATACGACCAGTGACTCCCATATTGGACATCTCTAGTCAATGGGACGTGGGCAGCGTGGTGTCTGGAATATCCGAGAAGCGGCTGAGTCGGGTAGCTGTGGGCTGTGTTCTCTCCTTCACTTTCTTCCTTCCTGCTGTGTAGGAAGCAGACCGGATGGCTGCAGCCGGAAGGAACATCTCAGACTTTGAGGAGGGAGCCTCATGTTGAGAAAAGAAGACTGATAAGACACAAAAGGGCTGCAAACCCAAGTGACCTCAGTGCCATCATGAGAGTCTGGATGCTCACGTGAGAGAAGGAATTTCTACTTCGATTTAGCCACTGTTACTTAGCAGCCTCATCGCTCACAGCTGAGCCTAACCCTGACTTTAAGACAGAGTCCTATTTGTGGGAACTATGTTCGAGCCACGTGATCTGTGCGTGGTCTTCACAGGAGTAGTAGCAGCACCTGGGAACGCACCAGGATGAACATTCTCAGGCCCCTCCCCAGACCCACCGATTCAGATGCTCTAGGGGTCCAACCTCCACAATATTTGCTTTAACAATATCCCAAGAGTCTGATATGTGCTCAAGTGTGAGAAACACTATTCAAGCCAATTTCTGTAGAGTAGTATGTAAACATGGATACCTGACTGCACAAATACATAAAAATCCATTTGCAGAAGAATGTTTTTATTGCTTCAATTGTAGGTCTCTCTCACCTCAGATTTTTGGTTTTTTTTTTTTTTTTTAATAAACATTACAAGATTACCTCAAGTAATGTATGCAAAGGAGCTTTGTGTGTTTTGGGAAAGAAGGAGGGAAAATAAATCCAAAGCAACTTTTTTTTCTTAAACCAGAACCAGCCAGACATAGCAGACAATCTGATGAGCAGCTTTGGTCTCGTCCTCACCTTGTGTGTCTTGCTTGAGCTTTTACCTACAGATTCCACAGCTGCACTGACGAACTCAGCTGGTAACTGTGGGTGAGAGGTAAGTATGTGAGTCCCAGCCACCGTCTGTGAGATTGCAAAGAAACAAACACAGAGACAAAACCTTCTGGTCTCCATTGAGTTCAGTGCTTCCCAAACATTGGCCTGCATGTGACTCATCTACCCAGCTGGCTTGCTGTGACAGAGCCCCACCCCCAGAGCTTCTGCTCAGCAGGTTGGGGTGGAACTCAAGAATTTGCCTTCTAACAAGTGATGCTGATGTGGCTGGTCCAGGAACCCTGCTTTGAGAATCAAGTCCTACTACATTCCTAGGTCTAGAAACTCACCTCGAAACTGTTAAGAGAGAGAACACTGATGGATTTAGTGGCACCCTTGGGACCCCGGGTAAGGGGATGGACAAAGTCCTACAGGAGGAAGCATCTCTCTCTGACTGTGGCATCCTGCCCTTGCCCATCTCCCTCCAGCCACACTGCTCTTCATCCTCTTCCTCATGTGCACTGAGCTCAGTCCTGCCCCCGGGGCCCTTGCACTGGCTGTTTCCTGCACCTGGAGTGCCCATCCCCAGGCCCTTTGCAGCATGAGCTCTTTCACCTTATCCAGTCTCAATACAAATGACCCCTCCCCAGAGCAGCGCTTCACGACCACTGAAGTAACCCTTCCTCCTGCTGCCATGTGCCCTGGTTAGTTCATTCATATCTGAAATGGTATTTTCTATTTTTGTTTTCTTGAGTAAAATCTGCAGAGCCCCCTTTAATGGGTCAGTGGAAGCAGAGATTTGGATTGCCTCATTCAAGACTGTCGTTCGGGCTGCAGGACAATGCCAGGGCACAGATGGACACTGGACCAGGGTTTGAACAACACAGGTGGGGAAGTGGGGAGGTGTTGGTCAAAGGGTACAAACTTCCAGCCATGCAGGAGGAAGCAGTCCTGGAGAGCTAATGGACAGCATGGAGACTACAGTAGATAGACTAATATGTATCACATACTTGCAACTGGCTAAAGTATCAGATCATAATAATCAACTTGATTTTGGTAATATTTCACAGTGTATATGCATACTAAAACATCACACTGTACACTGTAAATATATACAATTTTTATTTTATTGAGGCTAATTATACCTCAATAAATCTGGGAAAGAAATTTTAGAAATGAATGGATAAAGGAAAAGACATTGAATAACTGAAAGCTCTGTCTCACAGTCAGCAGCCCACAGGCCTGTCCTTGGGAATGTCATCAATGCGGAATCCCCCTGAAAGCCCATCAAGACAAAGTCTAGTGAGGAGGGTGCAGTTTGGACACAGAGCGCTGACTTCACCTTGTCTCTAACCTAACAATGCGTAAGCCGTTTCCCGTCCTCACCCCCATCAGGCACTCAGTATGCAGTGAAAGAACTTCATTAAGCTGCTTTATATTAAAACTAGTAGAGTGTTACATCTCATAATTTTTTAAAAATGGCTTATATTAATGTTTAATTTGTTTAGGGATTTAACAGCTTAAAGAAACCCACAAAACAACTTTTCTTCCTTCCCCATTTTCTGAGGGCAAAGTCATTTTGAGGGATGCAATCAATATGCCATAGTTCCTGAATGAATGTAAGAGAGAGAGAGAGAGAGAAAGGAAAGGGGAGGAGAAAGAGGAGCGTGAGCAGGAGGTGAGACAAAGGACAAACCACACAACAGAAATGATAGCAAGTAGCTACCTTCCCCAGGCCAAGTTCATGCTGAGGTCCAAGGTGTCTATCGTTTCACGGGTGGTTCAGAGGAGAGTTTATTTACCAGGAGAGAATGAAGGAAAAATCTGTGCTTCAGTGAAAAAGGATGCACAGCTTTCTAGGTTTTCCAGTTCTGATTGTACGGGAGTTATTTTAACACTGTAGATAACTGATACAAAGTCAAAATGATTCTTGCCTCTAGTCACGCAAATCATTTCTATCTGGTACAGGAATAACCCACCTGTACAGAGTGGGATCGACCTGCACACAGGCAATTCAATGTTCCTTTTCTCCACGGAAATCTGTGCCTCTTCAACTTCTCCTTTGAATAGGTTATAACATCTGCCTGATGTCCTCAATTAATGAGTTAAACAACAATGTTCGTGTATGCTTATTTATATCTACATGAGTTCATGATTTTACCTTTTTGTGAAAATCATCTTTTAGCAAAGAGGAAGAGGAGATGCTGGTGGCATCTTCAAGTGTCCAAGCCTGTGAGGCTATGACGCTAGGAGTCTCACTCAGTTCTGTCCTGCCAGGCATGCCTGCTGGTCACTGAATTACCCACTGGGGCACATCAGGGATCTGTAGTTAAGGCCACACGCATCATCATGCGGAGTCATGAGGCTAGCAACTGCAGGAGGCTATAGACAATCAACCTAAACTAAAGTCCTTCTCTGAAAAACTGGACCAGTAAGTGTCCAGGTAGCAAGTGGTAGTTAAATCTCACTTTTTCATGGGCATTGTCCTAAAGTCTCCTAATTCCAGACAAAGGCAGTGTCTGGGGCAATTTCAGGAACTGCTTTTCTATTCTGAGTAGCTTCAGACTTGTAGTCTGAAGTGTGGTTTCAGTGCAATTTTAAAGAGATGAAACTTGGACAGAAGGAAAACAATGCCACCTGGGAAATGGTCCAATCTCCTGTATGCAAGGGAGTCCCCCATAATCGATCAGATCCGCTCAGGCACATGCTCTGGCTCAGTTCCTTGGAAAGGTCGATGAGGTTCCCATCACCAAACAGCCTGTAAAAAGGGCTTCAGAAGTCAAGAGAACACGTGGGAACGCCTGTGAGGGTCAGGGCAACTCTGTCTGAACAAGCAGTTAAATTAGAACATGCATCTGTTTGGAAACCATGGCTGAGCTACAAGGTGCACTTAATTTAGCCCAGAAATTAGAAACGCCAAAATGAATCCTAATATCATTGACCAGATTTCCTAAGAGTAGAGTGGTAGGTAGAACAATGGTCCCTCAAAGACGTCCATGTCCTATTTCCAGGAACCTGTGGGTAAGTTACCTTTCATGGCAAAGAGGACCATGCAGATAGGATTAAGTCGGGAAAATAAAACAAGAGGATTATCCTGGATTATCTAGGTGGGCTCATTGTAATCTGCAAAGGTGGTTAAGAGTGGAAGAGGGAGGTAGGAGTGGAGCTGGGACCTACAAAGCTGTAAGATAAAAAATGTCTGTTGTGTTAAACCACGACGTTTGTGGTGATTTGCTACAGAACCAATAGAAAACTAATCTAGAAGACAACTAGAAACGAACAGTGGCACCTATCTTCATGGTCAGAGGCATTTGTGGAGAAAGACATTTAGTATCTGCAGGTAGAAATGGTGCAGGCCAACTCTGAGGTGGAGTTGTGCCAGGCCTGCAGCTAACACGCAACACACCTTCGTGTTGATTAGGAGTGTCCTTGTATCCAGGCCAGTGCAGTCTCATGGCGACCAGCACAGCTCACTGACCGGAATGGAGACTGGACTTCAACTCCACCAGCACAAAGCACACCTGACGCATTCACAACCTGAACAACGGTACATGACAGCCCTGCGACGGAAGCATAGCCATCTTAATCCAGGAAGGCCATTTCTCTGTGTACAGATGAAGAAATGTAATCTGCATTCTTTTAAAAAGAAGGGTGTGTTTTGCTTCTTAGGTGATGTGACATCATCATTCTGTGCTTCCCAATCGATTACCTTGTAGCCCTCTTCAGATTTGACACATGGATTCTTCATGTGTCTCTTTACAAGTCTGCATTGAAGCTACATGGAAATGACATCCCAAGTATTTCGTAAATGTTGCTTTCTCGTTTGCCTTTTTTTGGGTAAAAACTGGCAGAAAAGCTAAGCAATGTGAACAAAATTAGAAATTTATTTAATAAAATTAACAAAAATATTTAACATTTAATAAAATATTTAATATATTTAATAAAATCACATTTTGATAAAGTATTTAATAAATATTTCCATATGGGAAACAATTGGATATTTCTCAAGGCCCACAGAAATGTGTGATTCAATGTCTCCCTGGAAAAATAAACCATTTTAAAATTTTAATATTTTATTATATTAAAATGTTTAAAATAGTTAACATATTTAATAAAATAAAATATTTAATAAAATTTTAGGTTTTATCAAAATCTGAAAGACCCAGAGGTATCAAAACTTAGGATCCAAGAACTCTAGCAATGCCATCTCTTGAGGCTGTTGCCTTCAAAATCAATGCATTTCTTATGAGGGTAGCTCACTCCTGCTAGGGCCCCTGAGCAGCTCCAGGTTGATCTCCTGCCCCCGCCAAGGACAAGTCCAGTGAAAACGAAGGCTTCTTTCCCTGAAGAGACTCAGATCTGGGGGCTGATGATCATTAGCCCAAACTGGGTCCTGTGCGCATCATGAAGCCAACTGCAGTGGTCAGGGAGATGGAATGGGCCAAGTGGCCAGGACGGGTCACGCAGGCTGGGTCACATGCCCACCTGACCCTGGGGATGGACGCAGTCTCACCCATGTCCCTGGACCGAGGGGGAGGGGAGGGCGAAGGGGGCTCCCCCGAGGATGTGGAGGAATGAGCTGACGCCTAACAAAACATTGACGTCTGGTGCCCATGTTACCGTGAAAGCTTTCTTCCCACTTAAAGTCAATAAAACCTTTACTGGCCAGTTGTCCTTATTTTATTCTTTCTGATGTGGCTTCTTCACATGTTTATATTTTGGTCTTTTTGGAAATAGGTTTACTTATGAAGGTCTTTTATGGGGAAAGTTGGGAGAAAACGGAAGAACGATATTTACTGTGTTTTTGCAAATGTCAGACACTTTGATTTATTATGTTATTCAGTGCTCACCATAATACTGTGGTGTTTTATTATCCTCATTTTATAGGGTAAAAAAATAATATCCCAGCACAGCCATTTGCTGGCTTTCCCTCTTGCTAGCCTTGTAGCTTGGGCAAATCATTTAATCATTTTCATTCTCAATTTCTTCATTTATAATATGGGGATAACAACAGTAGCTGCCTCACACAGTTGCTGGAAGAATTATACAAGTTATTCCATGTGATACTCAATACATTTTAGTTAGTATACTATTAATATTAATATTTTCAGAAATGATCATCTATCTTAATAAGAAAGCCACCTGAGAGCCGGGCATGGTGGTTCATGCCTGTAATCCCAGCACACTGGGAAGCCAAGGCAGACAGATCGCTTGATCCCAAGAGTTTGAGACCAGCCTGGGAAACATGGCGAGACCTCCTCTCTACAAAAAAACAAAAAAGAAAAAAGAAAAAAAATAAGAAACAAGCTGGGTGTGGTGGCACATTCCTGTAACTGTAGTCCCAGCTACGTGGGGGGCTGAGTGGGAGAATCGCTTGAGCCCGGGAGGTGGTGGTTGCAGTGAGCCGAGATCGCAAGACTACAGTATAGCCTGGGTGACAGAGTGAGACCCTGTCTCAAAAACAAAACGAAACAAAATTTAAAAACCCCACCCAAAGCTGCCTGCATACTCCAGATGTAACCTAAAAAAAAATAAAGACATGAAAATTGTTACATCCAATTCAGCTCAATAATATAAAAATACATTTCCTTGAATCGAAAAAAAAAAAATGTTCTAGAATCTAAATACAACAGAACTAGAGGCATGCTGTGCTTGTACAGCACAATAACAAAATGATTTATCTTTCAGTAGCTCCTGTCTGTAAAGTTCTGAATTCATATGAGCGACAGACGCAGGAAAACTCTGTTTATTTTTCCGGGGAGACACTGAATCACACAGGACACATTTCTGGCCTTGAGAAATAGCCAATTGTTTCCCATATGGAAAGCACTTCTGTAAGTGCTGAATTCATAAACATCAGGTAGCTGAGACACTTTGAAAACGAGTCAGTAAATTAGCTATTCGACCAGAGAGTGCCTGTTTCAGAGCCTGCAGCTCTGCAGTGAAGTATTTGCTTTAAACGGTAACCATCATCACCTTAAACTTTTGATTAAACGTTACGCCTCTCCGTGACAACTGTATTTCACCCTGACAAAGGAAATATCTGGTTCTAAGCTTATGAGAGTCTCTTAAAAATAGGGCTTTTGTGGCTTACTTGTTTGTTTACTGACTTCTTCAAAGCTATGTAACGGCTGGAATTTACCATTCAAATTTTATAATGAGTGATCTGGGTGTCTTATTCCACTTTACAATAAAAATCTCAAGTGGGCCATAAAAGACTCAAGATCAAGAATACAGTAAACATTCTGATAGAACCAGGCCTTGGAGTTGCCCTAAATGTGGAAGGATCCATGTCAGACACGCACCACACCATTCTTTAGAAACGTGGTTTCAATAAAACCTGGCACACAGGAATGGTGTCCTTCCCTGGTGTCAGGCTAATTACAGCGAAGTTCTAAATTAAAATAAAATACTGGAGTGATGCAGCAACATTCCTAGTAACTCGCGTGGATGGACCAGAACATGTGTTATTCTTATACCCTCTACCTTTCTGTCACTACGCAAGAAATTCATAGAGAGGAAGAACATTCCCATTCGGACTGATTCCTAAACGTTCAACATTTGCACTCACTCACTTAAGGATTCTAGAACCTGCCCGGTATTGCTTGGTTGGAGCATTTTCTTCAGCAAATACTGGAAAAAATGAGCATAAGTAATGCCAACCATTTGCCAAAGTCTTAAAAAGCTGAAAACTTATTCTGACTGAATTACTTTCAAAGGCAGCCTGTTCATCATTTTGTGAATGTTAAGATACAGAGGTTACCTTTGCTTGCTCTGAAACGATGACAGTGCCGTGGCTGTGCCCTCTAGGGAGACATTGGCACAAGCTGGTTTACAGAAACGGGGCTGCAGATGTGCCTCCTACATTAGACCTCCACTCCAGACACACCTCCCCAGTCATCGTCTCTGAATTTCTGCCAGCAATGAACAGAATCTGCTTAACAGAGTACTGTGATGCTTTCTCACTTCTAGATCTGGGATTCCACAGAGGTGATAATCAGCACGTCAATTATCAATAATCATTAATCACCTATAAATCAATAATCAACTCCTCTAACAGAGATGAACTGAGTGACCTCCCAGCCTCAGGGAAGGCGCTCTACCCGGCTGAAGGAGGTAGAAAGGCATTCTCCACCATGGGCACTGCCCTCCAGGAGCTGACAGTCAGGTCATGGATTCAGAGGTGAGGAATCACTGCAGGGGAAGATGGGGCCGCATCTGCCTGTGGAGGGACCACAGGTGCAAAGAAGTCCCCTAAGGACATGGCATTTGAGCTGGACATTGGCATTCAGTTAGGATAGGTATTGGGGAGGTGTTTTTGAGGGTGATAACTGAGTAAAGGAGTAAAGGGGTAGAGTTCAGGGACACGGGGCCATCAGGGAAGGCGGGGACATGTATTTTCAACCTACTTGTACCATTGCAAAGGATACCCACTTGTGACTTCAGGAGGCTGGCCTGGTGTTCCCTCTCATCACCAAGTCATCAGATCCACGCCCAGGACTGCCTGTCCACCAAGGAATCCAACCACAAGAGAGTCCTACCTGGATGTGCTTTGAATTTTATGGGATGCAAAAGAAGGGTGGGATGCCTTCACAGTGTCTTTCTCTTGGTGCCCAGAAATACCAACATTGTGGTGATACAAACAAGAAACTAATTATGGTCCTGCCCAGAAAGGGGAGGGCTTACCAATGCTAGCAGGTCCCTGAAACTAGCTCCTGGGGTCACCTGGGTGGGGCCAGTGGGCAGAGGATGTGCTGCTGACGCCCTAGGTGAGTGGCCTCGCCGAGCCCGTCCTCTCCCTGGGCCTTCCCATTGATCTCCTCTGAGAACCTGGGTCCAGGACTGCCTGCTGGGGGCTTCAATGACAGATGACCATGGGGGCATGGGAGGCAGATATGCAGAAATTCTGCCCCGTGTGGATCTCGCATGTACGGACCCTCACAACAGAGTCCTGGGGGTATCACCCATGGGGCTAATCCCAGAGAACCGACTCCAGCAAATCCATCCCATTACAGAGCACATCCAGCCAGCCAGCTTCCGAGCCGGCCCTCCCACCCATCGCCAGCCAGTCGGCCATACCTCCTATGTAGAAGATATAAAGCTTACTTCTCAGATGTGGGTCCCAGGAAACCCAATCTTCTTAATTTGTGTATAACCACAACTTAATTGCCCATGTAAATTTTAATCCTGCAGCATGGAGTAAACTTAATTTCAGTCATTTTGCAGTTCCCTGCCTCACTGCTGTGGCCAGCCTCATGGTGGGTGTGTTGGAGATGGAGTGCCCGAGAACCCACATGACGGAAAACCTACTTGGGTCCCACGCTGCTTTTCCTGTAACTAATCTTATCAATTTTCCCCTCTCCCCTATCAATAAGCCATTCGTTTCCTAACTCCTCCTTTCCAATGAGGAACTGGGATCTCTGAAGCGCAGGCTGCTGCAGACGCACAATCTGTTGTCAGAGCCCATCCAGGTGGGGCCGAGGGAGCCACTGGCTCGTGGCTGTGCCTCCGGTAGAAGACGAAATGCCGACTGCCTGTCACTCTTCCCCCAGCTGGTGCCACACCAGCCTGGGCCTGCTGCAAGCCCCTGTCACGTCGGTGTGAAATTCCCAAGGCTTTTCCAAGTCTACCCCCCGCACTGGAATTCTAAGATGGGAGAAGGCAAAAAACACTGAACATCTTGGAGATTAGGGAAAGGCCTGGTCCTCTGTCTCTGGATTGGGATTCTGGACACCAGAACACAGACCTAAGCTGCTTCTCCCTGTTGAGTTAGGTGTAACTCAGTCGGTCTTTCTCAATGTCAAACCTACTGGGTCCCCGGGGTGAGGACTGTGGCTCTGTGAATCATGGTCCTGCTGGAGAACCGGAGTGACGACCATATTCCTGGTTGTTTTCATCAGTCCTGGCTCCTTTTTTGAGACCGGGTCTTGCTCTGTCACCCAGGCTGGAGTGCAGTGGTGTGATCTCAGTTCCCTGCAACCTCCGCCTCTCAGATTCAAGAGATTCTCCTGCCTCAGCCTCCCGAGCATCTGAGACTACAGGCATGTGCCACCACATCCAGCTAAATTTTTTTGTATTTTTAGAAGAGATGGGATTTCACCATGTTGGTCAGGCTAGTCCTGAACTCCTGACCTCAAGTGATCCGCCCACCTCAGCCTCCCAAAGTGCTGGGATTACAGGTGTGAGCCACTGTGCCTGGCCGATCCTTGCTATTTCCAATGACCCTCCGCGCCAGGCAAGTGAGAAGAATTTAAGTGTTCTCTGGAAACGGCTTAACGTGGACTGGCAGGAAATAAAAATCCCTTTTCAATTACTTTTCCATCACTCTGTTTAAGTCTAGGAGAATGTTACAGTTTTGTGCTAATATGTTTTTAATGCTTCCCCGACATTTGCTAATCTTTCATTTAACAGAAGATGGAGAAGCTCGGCATTTTGTCTAGACAATAGCAGCCAGCTCTTTAGCACCTCTGCGTTCTCGACTGGTTTTCAATGACCGTGTTGGTCACTCTGTCCATCCATGCAGATGCTCTTTCTGCCCCTCCTCTGCCCTGCTCTGCACCCAGGAAGCCGTCCTCTATTGAGGCATCACCCAGGCCCTTTGCTCTCTGGCTTCTGGTGGGGTTTGGCCAATGAGAGGAATCAGCGGGCCGTCACAGGACTAGGGGACAAAGAGGTTGGGTATTTCTCTTCCCTCCTGAGGTTTTGGCCACCATTGCAGACCCCAGTAATTTCAGCTGCTGCCAACAGTCCTTCCTCCATGGCTCTATCCTCACCGGGGTCTGTGATGCAGCTCCCTGACCTTGTCCCCACCTTTGCTCGCAGGGTTGATAACAGCCCCCCTTGTTGCTGGTCTCTGGACACTTCATAGTCCTTCTTATCTTCTTGAATCCTGTCAACATCTCGTCTCTCGAAGTAGTCCTTTCATTGACGCTGCAGTCAGTTCTGTCCATGCCAGGAGCTAGCACAAAGGAGTTTACCATCCCTTGATGACAAAGGTAGACAGAGACACAAAATACAATGTGGTTTTCCTTTTCCAAGTGTGCCAAGCTGCGTAACACCTGCCCTCCACTACCAAGATGTCCATATTCTAATGAATTCCAAAACCCGTGACTATGTCACTTACCCCTGAAATGGAACTTGGCCAATCTGATGATATTAAGATGGGGGAGATTACTCTGTATTATCCAGGTGGGTCCAATAACATCACCGGGTCTTTATAAGAAGGAGACAGGAAAGTCAGACTCAGAGGAGGAGATGCCACATTTGAATGGAAGGCACATTTGGGATGACTATGCCCAAGACAGTCGGGGCTTCATCAGCCTGGGTCCCTGAATGTTCCCATGGAGTTGACCCTGATTAGATATGCACCTTGAGCAAGCAACACTGCTCTTCGTGTACTGTGGTGTAACCATCCTTGATGACGAAGGTAGGAATCCCATCCCATGAGAGAGATCTGAAGACGAATACTACAGGTACTGAAGATGGAAGAAAGGATCAGGAGACACAGAACGTGGGTGGCTTTAAAGGCTGGAAAAAAAGGAAACGGATTCTCCCCTAAAGATACCAGAAAGACAAAATCCATATGATACCTTTACTTTATCCCAGGGAGAGTGGCTTCGGACTTTCGGCTTGCAGAACTATAAGGTAATACATTTGTGCTGGGGTTTTTTTGTTGTTTCGTTTTTTGTTTTTGCTTTTGCTTTTTGAGACAGAGTCTCACTCTTGTCGCCCAGGCTGGAGTGCAGTGGCGTGATCTCGGCTCACGGCAACCCCCGCCTCCCGGGTTCAAGCGATTCTCCTGCCTCAGCCTCCTGAGTAGCTGGGATTACAGGTGCCCACCACTGTGCCTGGCTAATTTTTGTACTTTTAGTAGAGATGGGGTTTCGCCATGTTGGCCAGGCTGTTCTCGAACTCCTGACCTCAGGTGATCTGCCCGCCTTCACCTCCCAAAGTGCTGGGATTACAGGCGTGAACCACCACCGTGCCTGGCCTTGTGCTGTTTTAAGCTACTAAATTTGTGGCAATTTCTTACAGCAGCAATAGGAAATTACACAGCTAGGCACATGGGAAGATAGCATTGTGGATTTTCCCCTCCAGCTAGGTTGGGGATCATGTGCCTCGCTTCTAATCAATGAGATATTGATGAAAGTGATAGAAACTCCTTCCAGGCCTGGCCACAGAGTCCCTGGGCTACCCTCTGGTTGTCTTTTCCCTACTCCAGTAAGCGCAGAAGCCACATCTGAGATAACTGTGCCCAAGACAGTGGAGGTTTCACCAGCCTGGGTCCCTGAATGTTTCTGTGGAACCAACCATGATTAGATATGAATCACTGGTAAGCGACATGGCTTTTCATTTACTGTGGTGTAAAGGTGCAAGTATCCTTTAATAAGCTCATTACAGTTAAGAAGTCAACTTAAGGAAACAAAGTAAATAATGGTACAATGAGCCTATCATTCAATATGTATTTGTATATGCCTACAGATAGTGTGCTAATAAGCCTGTTATCTGGCTTATAACAAAAAAAAAAAAAACCAAAAGCTCACTGATTTGTAGCATTTTCCAAGTTCTGTGGTGTAAATACCATCACTGTGACTTGTTTCAGTCAACACTGGGGATGCCACTGAACTTGGATTTGGCAGGAGAGGCACACAGTTGGCTCTCATGCTAGGATAAGCTGGCCTTGGCCTATCTATTAAGTGCTACGTGTTGGGAATATAGCAGTAAGCAAACTCAGCCCTCACCTTCATGGGACTTACACTGTAGAGACGGTGTTACAAGGAAAATCGTTTTACAGTGTACATATGTGTACCAATATATGTATAAACACAGGCACACATATACACAAGCACATATAATAGGCAATAGTAAGAGTGGTAAGGACAAGATTCGGGGAGATAAAGAGAAATGGAGAACCACTATTTTATTTCCAATGGATAAGGCAAGCACCTGTGCAGAAAAGTTAACACAGCAGATCAGAGACTGCTTTCCTTGGAAAGGCTCTTTGCAAGGTTGGCCCTTGGCTGACGTCTGGGAACCTGGCTGACAAGTGGTTTTCTACTTTAATAAAAGACTTTCCCTAAATGATAATAGTGGTTTTCAATGTGCATAGTCTTTTGGCACAATATTTACTATGCAGATGCAGGTCCAGACACATGCTTTCCTTCTCAGAGTCTGGAATTTTGGTACTTACCAGGTAGAGGGTATGCATATCACCAGTCCCCAGTAAAAACTTTGGGTACTGAGCCTCTGATGAGCTTCCCTCATAGACAACACTTCCCAGGTGCCGTCTCAACTCATTGCTGGAGGAATTAAAGTCCTCCTGTGTGGCTCCATGGGAAGAGACTCTTGGGAGCTTGGGCCTGGTTTCTCATGGATCCCCCATGCACCTTTTCCCCTTGCTGACTAGGCTTAAACCCTTTCACTGTAATAAATCACAGCCATGAGTACGGTCCCGTGAGTCCTTCCAATGAATCCCCAAGGCTAAAGGTGGACTTGGGACCCTGGACACAGCGTCCCTGAGGAGATAACATCTGAAAAAAGACCCAGAGAAAGCTAGGAGGTGGTCATGCAAATACAGAAGGAGGTGCCTTTGGATTAGGGGAACAGCAAGAGCAAAGGTCCTGAGGCAGGAACAGCCTCAGCTCATGAAAGGCATGGTAAAAAGAGAATGTGTGTGGAGGGAAAAGAAGAGGGAGAGATGGGGTCAGAGACATGGTCATGGGCTAGATCACAAAGGGTCTGTGGACCACAGTGAAGATGCTGGACTTTAATCTACATGTGATTATAGAGCCAGAGAGGGAAGGGATTGAATTTATGACGTGAAAGGCTGTCTTGCTGCTGTGTGCAGGATGGTAGATAGAGAGCTGAGGGTAAAGTGGGGAGCACAGTTAGGAGGCGACTGTAGTAATGAATCCAAGTGAGAACGACCAGTAGCAAGAGTTGGCATGGAGCCCTTGGAGGGATAAGTCACCAACTGCAGCAAAGTCACAGAAGCAGGTCTGAGAAGTTCTCTTAGCTGATACACCTGCCTAAGAATAGGAGTTCTGTTCCCAGCTGTGACCCTGAATAGCAGTATCCCTGTCTATCAAGTGAGAGGAGTGAGCTATAGCAGGAATACTCCACTGTGGCTGTGTGCTGGGCAGTTATAAAGAAACACTAGTGCCTCCCCGCCTCAGTGTGGATTTATTTGCTATGGGCGTGGTCCAAACATCAGAAGTTTAAAAAATTCCCAGGTGATTCTAAAGCTTAGTTAGGATGGATAGCCATGAATTAGATGATCTCCAAAGTTCCATTCTAGATTTTTTACCTTGATGTGTGATTGTCCCTATGTTGGTGACTTGTCAAATGTCTTAGTCCATTTTCTGCTGCTATACAGAATACCATACACTGGGAATTTGTAAGAATAGAAATTTATACGGCTTATGGTTCTGGAGGTTGGGAAGTTCAAGAGCATGGCGCTGGCATCCTGCCAAGACCTCTGTGCTCTGTCAAAACATGGTGGAAAGGCAAGGGAGCACCAAGGTGGAGAGAAAAATGAGGGCTGAACTTTGTCCTTCTGTAAGGAGACCATTCCCAAGATAACTAACCCACTTCCACGATAATGGTATCAATGCATTCATGAAGGCAGGGCCCTCATGATCTAATCACCTCTTAAAGGTCCTACCTCTTAATGCTGTCACACAATTCGACATGAATTTTGTAGAAAATATTCAAACCCTAGAAATGACCAAAATTAACACTAAAAAGAAAGGAAGAAAGGGCACATATCCCAGGTCAGAGAGAGGGCAAGAGACAGAGCTGGAAAGAACAGTGGGTCTCTACTCCCTCTCCCATGAGCTTCCTGATGACTTACATTGCTAAGATCCAGTTACCCAGCATGATACATTTTTTTCTGAGGTGATTTGCAGTCAAATTAATGATTCAAATGTGGAATGTTAAGTGTGGGTGGATTAATAGGTATCACTGGAAGAAAATGTGAAATAGCAGCCTTAAAAGCCTTACATATATTTTGAATGATGAAAAAAAATGCTAAGTTTACTGAGCAAAAGCAAGGAAAAAAGAGACCCCTATTAACATTGCAGACAGCTAACCCTGCATACGTTTATACAATCTCCCTACCCTCCCACTACCATCCTTTTCAATCAGGAAATTATGTTCTTTTCTGATCACCGGCTGTATCCAGCTTGCCAGCATTTCTCTACTAGGTCCATTATGCTGTCTCTATTTTTGCATCTCTTTGTATTGCATGTTAAAAAATATTTTTAAAAAGAGTGAGAAGCTAGAAGGATGGAGACCCCTTTGGCGGTACTGGGTGTGGGGAGCAGGAGGATCTCTCAAGAGTGTCCCACATCAATCCATCATAAAACAGAATATAGACACTGAATATAAAGAATGCAATAGGATAATAAATCAGGGGTGAAATCCATCAGCACAGAAAGTTCCTTAAAATCAGTACAGAAATAAAATAAACTGTATTTTATTTAATGCCTTATCAATGACAAAAATTCACATCTGACATATTTTTCTTGTTTCCAAATTCATTTGCCAACACATTTTGTTTCTGAGTGAGAACAGCATATTTTTACTCCTTAATATGAGTAATTATAATTAATGGGGTGTCCACTCAGTTTTGCCTGGAAATTCTTTCTTCTAGAACAAACAGCCACTTTCTCTTTTGAGAACTCCTGACCACACAGCAAAACGCAGTAAGGAACTAGGGAGTATGAACAAAACCACAGCCTGCAGGGCATGAGTCTCATTTAGAATTTCCAAGAGCTGAGCAGTAATGGCTCTTTTAATTTTTGGAGTAAATTCTGTTTCCCCAGGTTCAGGCTCTGGCCATGTGGAAGGAAAAATATTTCATTTCAAATCCTTTTTTGCCTTACATTGTAATGATTAAACCCCAGGGTTTCCTTCACCTGGTAAAGGAGCTTCTATAGTTGTGAAGAGGGAAAAATGCAGCCCTGGTTCTTGGCCATCCCAGGAGGAAACAGACATTGCCAAAACTCAGTGCTTAGGAGGAAACCCAGGTAGATTGTGGCAGCCCCTCAGGTCTTCATGGTACTCCTTTTTCACAATGTCCTCATTGCCCACAGCAGATATTACCAGCTGAAGGCCCCTGAGCTGAATCTGGCTCCAAAGCTTGTTTTATCTGACTTTGCAGGGAGTTATTTAAATTTATAATTCGTTTTTAATGCCAGTATTTATAAAACAAAAGATTTTATGTAAAAATCTTGACTTAAGCTTTCATTTAAAACATTTCAAGATTTGTTAAATCTGTCAATCCATTTCCATATTGCAAAAATCAACAGAATAGCACCCTTGAGCGCATGAACTCACTAGTTTGCCCCAGTCTCTACCCAGCCCTTATGCCTCATTTGTATTACCTGTTTTCCACCACAGGCATTTAAAAAAAAATCTCTGAACCATACAGTCATTTGCAAAAACACTTAATGTAATACAGTTTTATTCCCTTGTATATGCTTAATAACTCAGTCCAGGGTTTCTCAACCTTGACTCTACTGACATTTTGACCAGATAATTATTTGGTGTGAGAGGACTGTTCTATGCATTGTAGGAAACTTAGCATCATCTTCGGCCTCTAGTCAATACATGTTAGTAGCACCCCAGCCACGACAATAAAAATGTCTCCAAACATTGCCCCCAGAAAGCAAAATCACTCCCAGATGAAAAAACACTGGTCTAGCCATACTGAAATACATTTTTTTTCTTTCCTGCCAAAGACTGCATTTTTTTTTCCAGCTCTGAGTCTCCAACATCTGCCTGAAAAACTCCTAGTCATATTTCAAAACCCAGATCCAGAATTCCTTCCTCTGTAATGCTTATCTTTCTACTGGCATAAAGTGTTTATGTTTTTTTGACCATGACTAGAGCTATGACTTTGAGTTGTGTTACAGTTTACAAGGAAGTTGGTTAGGGTGTACAGTGAATGCTGTCTATGATCAAAATTGCTATTCAAATTATTTTAAATAGTTTTAATCACCAGAACCTGATGCTTCGGAAGCCAAAACATTAATGTAAGGTCTTCTGAGCTAGCTGCACCATGGTCAGGCCATCGTGACATTCCCCCCGCCCTTGTGATAATGTACTTTGTGATATTCCCTGTCCTTGTGAATGTACCTTGTAACATTCTCCCCACCCTTGAGAATGTACTTTCTAACATCCATCCCCTGCCTGCAAAAAATTGCTCCTAACTCCACTGCCTATCCCAAACCTTTAAGAACCAATGATAAGCCAACTACCCTTCACTGACTCCTCTCTCAGACTCAGCCCCCTTGCACCCTAGTGAATAAACAGCCTTGTTGCTCACACTAAGCCTGCTCAGATGGTCCCTTATATGGACAGATGCATGTAATAATTAAGAAATGTCATATTTTTCCCTCCTACTCTCTCGGTCATGTCCTTCATTTCTCTAAGGAGCCCAAAGTCTAATCTGGACAAAGGAAGTGGCAATGAATTGTTTATAGTTTGTCTTTTTTGTATACTTTATTTTAATGCTGTTATTAATTTGTATGCTGTACCTCCAGGAGATCTCCAATTTATATTATAAATATACTCTGCCATTGTAATTATGCATTTGCAAATCCCTAGTCCAGGGGTGTGCTCCTTGAGGGTAGATGCTGTTTCAATTGGTTAAGAGCTTTATATAAACCGTCGATCACTCAGACCATGGTAGAAGGTTTATATAAGGCTTTGTAAGGTCTGAATCACAACTTGGCTTTCTGCTCATTTACTCATTTATTCATTCACTCAGCACACACTGGTTGAATATCTTGGTTAATACTGAGTGTCAATTTGATTGGACTGAAGGATGCAAAGTATTGTTCCTGGGTGTGTCTGCGAGGGTATTGCCAAACGAGATTAACATTTGAGTCAGTGGACTGGGAGAGGCAGACCCATCCTCAATCTGGATGGGCACCACCTAATCAGCTGCCAGCACGGCCAGGATAAAAACAGGCAGAGGAACCTGGAAGGAATAGCCTGGCTGAGTCTCCTGGCCTCCATCTTTCTCCCGTGCTGGATGCTTCCTGCCCTCAAACATTGGACTCCAAGTTCTTCAGCTTTTGGACTCTTGGACCTTCAACCACAGACTGAAGGCTACGCGGTCAGCTTCCCTACTTTTGAGGTTTTGGGACTCGGACTGGCTTCCTGGCTCCTCATCTAGCAGATAGCCTACTGTGGGACCTCACCTTGTGATCGTGGGAGTCAATACTCCTTAATAAACTCCCCTTTATATATACATCTATCCTGTTAGTTCTGCCCCTCTAGAGAACCCTGACTCATACACCAGCGGTGTGCTCCCTGAGGGTAGATGCTGTTTCAATTGGTTTAGAGCTTTACCACTCAGTCCACGGTGGAAGGTTTATGTAATGCTTTGTAGGGTCTGAATCACACCTTGGCTTCCTGCCCATTCACTCATCCATTCGTTCACTCAGTACCCACTGATGGAATATCTTATGTGCCAGATTCAGCAATGACCCAAACACACGATTACTGTCCTCTTGAAATATACTGTCTTATCGAGGCAGACAGACAACTGAAAAAACAATGCAGAGTATCTCAGGTGTTTCAAAGTGCTGTAGAAAGAGAAAAAGCAGGTAATGTAGATAAGAGGGTATGGTGGACAAGGGGAAGAGGATGCTGTTTTCTCCAATGTGGCTAGTAGTGGCCATTCAGAGGACATGGCATTTGAGGAGAAACCAAAATAAGGGAGGAAAGAACCAAGGGTATATCCAGAGAGGACACTGAAGACCTGCTGGGTGTGTGTGAATAACAGCAAGGAGATCCAAGTGGCAAGAGGAGTAGAGGGAAATGTAACATGTCACGGAAGATGCAGTGGGCCGATATAAGGAATTTGAATGTTTTCAGACTTGAAGCAATTGGAAATTTTTTTTTCTTGAGATGGAGTCTCGCTCTGTCGCCCAGGTTGGAGTGCAGTGGCGCTATCTCGGCTCACTGCAAGCTCCACCTCCCGGGTTCACACTATTCTCCTGCCTCAGCCTCCCAAGTAGCTGGGACTACAGGCACCCACCACCACGCCTGGCTAATTTTTTCTATTTTTAGTAGAGATGGGGTTTCACTGTGTTAGCCACAATGGTCTCAATCTCCTGACCTCGTGATTCGCCCACCTCAGCCTCCCAAAGTGGTAGGATTACAAGCGTGAGCCACCGCACCCAGCCAGAAATTTTTTTTAGTATAGGAGTTTGTGATGGTTTTAAAACAGCCCCACAGGTTTTCAGATGCTACCATCATTGAGTATAGGCCAGCCTTAGTGGCTTGCTTCTAATTCATAGACTCCAGTAGAAATGATGCTGACCAACTCCCAAGGCTGTCAAAATGGCACCTGCTCTCTCAAGACACTTGCCCTGGGAACACAGCTACCACCAACCCAGCCACTTGCCCTTCCCCAGATCGCATGGGGAAGCCACATGTGGCAATGCTGGCGGTGTTATAAAGAATATATCTGTTCTTTGTCCCTGTTCCTGGAACAAAGCTACTAAAAATCTTTGGGATTTTCTGAGTCATAGGAGTGTCTTTGTTATGCTAATGGACCCAGGAGAGCTTTACGATGGGGACTGGTCACCAGAATGACTGAAATAGTTTAAATATTTGTCCCTCCCCAAACCTCAGGTTGAATTGTCATCCCCAATGCTGGAGGTAGGGCCTGGTGAGAGGTGTTTGAATCACAGGGGCAGATCCCTCAGAGCTTGGTGCTGTCTTCACAAGAGTAAAGTGAAATGGCCAGATCTAGTCACATAAAAGTTTGTGGTGCCTCCTGTCACCTTGCTGTCTTGCTCCTGCTTTCTCCATGTGAGATGCCTGCTCCCTCCCACTTCCCCTTCCACGAGGTGTAAATGCTTCCTGAGGGCCCCCAGAAGCAAATGCTGGTGTTATGCCTTCTATGCAGCCTGCAGAACCATGTGCCAATTAAATCTCTTTCTTATAAATTACCTAGCTTCAGGTATTTCTTTATAGCAATGTGAGAATGGCCTAACACAAAGACCAAGACCTTGATTACGGCATGGGAATTTGGGGCCACATCCAGGGAGGGGATAGGGGCTGGGCTGGAGACAGAGTTTAATCACATGGCCAATGACGTAATCAATCAGGCCTCTGTCTGTAATGAGTAAAACTCTGAATTTAATAAAATCTTGGACACGGAGGCTCCAGGGAGCATCCCATCTGGGGAACACATGGCTGTGCTGGGTGCCATGGATCCCACGGGGAGAGAGACAGAGGCTCTGTGTCACCCGCCCCTCTGACCTCACACTCTTGGCTTGGTGGGTCCTGATCTGTGTCCTTTACCGTGAAATTCTGATCATAGGGACAGCATTTCCTGAGTTGTGTGCCTAGTGAATTTCTCGTCTAGTTTCATTCTAGCGAATTATCAGACCTGAGGGGGTGTGGGAAGGCCCAGATTGCAGCCAGCTGAGTGGAAATATGGGTGTCCTGGGCACACCTGAAACTGCGGCTGCCATCTGAGCCTGGGGAGGTCTTGTGAAAAGATTTGCCCTTAGCCGGTAGGGTCCGTGATAACTCTTGGTAGTTAGTGTCAGAAGTAAATTGCATTGCAGGTCACCCAGCTGGTGACAGAGAATCGGTTTCAGAGCCTGATACCCCCAGATAAGAGCCTGATCTATGGCCAAAATCAACTGCCAGTCACGTGGGTGAATGAGACTTCAGATAATTCCAGCCTCTACTCTCCCAGTCATGCCACCCCATATAGAACAGAGAAAAGCTGCCCCCATCATGCTCTGCCAAGATTACAGATTCATGAGTCTGATAGATTTTGTTACTGTTTTCAGCCACCATGTTGGGGAATGGTTGTTTATGTAGCATTAGATAACGAGACCAGAGTGATGGGATCTGACATGTTGAAAACAATCACTCTAAATGGAGACATGGTGGAGGTGGGGGAAGAAAAGTGAAGAAGGAAGACAGGTCAGGAGGCTGTCACGATAATTCCAGTGACACAGGATGGTGCCCTGGACCAGGACAGTCGCTGGGCAGGTGATGAGAAAGGGCCATAACCTGGGTCTGTTTCGAAGGCAGAGCCAACAGGATTTGCTGATGGATTAGACATGCCGTGTGAGGCGTGCTCCCCACGGACGCAGCCAAGCTGGTCTTTGTCAGATTTAGCTTGAATTCCATCGTCTGGATGTGTCTTCCTTCCGTTGCAAGGTACAACGGAAGAACTAGAAGATGAAGAAATGGAGCACTGACTCCTTCGTTCCCACAGCTGCAATCCAGTGTCAGAGAAGATGTCCTTTAAACAGGCTGGCACTAAGAACATCGGTTGCTCAAGACTGAAAAAGGACAATATTAGCCAGCAAGGGGAGATCTGTACCTGTTCCTCTGGAGGAATAAACAACCTACTACTTAATTGCCTTAATTAGCTGTCTTGCCCATGCCACTCATTCTGCCCTGGTATCTGACCTAAGGAAAGTATAAGATGTCGTGAATAAAGAGAAGAACGCACTTCCAACAGAAGGTCCTCCTCAAAGGGATGCTCCTTTCCTAAAAGAGTCTTGCTCTGTCGCCCAGGCTGGAGTGCCTTCCCCGCAATTGCCATTTTTGGTGTTCTACAGGCGCCGCTCCTCAACGGGGGACTGGTTCGATCTTCTCCTCTTAACTCCCAAAATTGAGCCACCGCGCCCGGCCATCCTACTTTACTTTTAAGAATCAGGTCAAATGCCGTCTCCTCAGTGAAGCTTTTCTTTCTGACCATCCCTATTTTTCTCTAAACTTCTATAGCGATTATTCTTTGTTCAGTACAATGTGGAATTAGCCAGAGTTCCGTGTGGTATTCCTTCTGTTACTATAGAACTGATGTTTAGATTACTCATTGCTTTGAGTAACGCCATACTTTATCAAATCCATAAGCCCATAAATTCAACCAAAAGCAAGTTTGCCCAACTGAGATCTTATATTAGTTGGACACATTGATTACAATAAAAATACGTATATTAACAAAAATGGAAATAATTTTTGTTTAATTATAATAAATTAATTCCAGTCCATACAATTGCTTCAGGAAACAAAAGCAAAGGATTAAACTCTAAACTATTGGAGAAGGTGGTTTCTTTAATCACAGAAAAGTAGCCTCCCACTGAAAGCATCCCTAACTTAAGTTTCTGAATTGAAACAAACATCCTGTTTCTCAGTGGTAACAGCAGAAAAAGATCGGAAGACAAGTAACAAAGAAACTGGAAATATAAAAGGCAAGTAACCTGATAATCATAGAAACAAAATGGATCAAGATTCAAGGTTACTTCTATCGTCCATTAGATGCAGAAATAAATAGGAATTGCCCGTTTTACAGTATGAAGACAAAAAGAATTAAAAGTTAAAGGCCAGAAAGATTTGAAAGTTAAATATTTAAAATATTACAATTTTTAAAATTCACCAAATTCAGAGCAAGTGTTTGGACACCTCTTAATTACAGAGAAATGAGAAACCGGTTAATGAAATTATGCTACATTCCCTATCGCAGTCTTGATCACAGTTTGCATGACTGCTTACTTAATGATCTGGGAACAGAATACTGAAAGGGCAATAACTTTACCTGTCCTGCTCAACATCTATTCCCAGCATCCTACACACCACCTGGCATTTAAAAGGCCCCCATCCAATATAAAATTGTTGAATAAAGTACAGTACTTATGTATATTAGGGAGCCATTCAAATTATACATTAGCATAAAACATGTAATGGTGTGGGAATATTTTCAATATACATATATGTACAAATGATACTATATTTTAGAAACAAAAATGCAGGACCCTATATACTTATGAAAATAAACATGTACGAAAGAACACATTATCAACAACATAGAAAACAGTAATTTAGGCCAAAGATCTAAATAGACATAACAGCCTAGATAAAACTCTTTAAAAATAACGTAGAGTGTAAAAAGCCATAGAAAAAAGAGCAAATGCTGTAAGACACCATTTATATAAAATTCAAAAACTGGCAAAACTAATGGATGGTCAGAATAACAGTTATGTTTGAAAACAAGGGGTGATTACTAGAATTAGGTGAGGGGAAGGTATCAAGGATAGTCTCTCCCTTGACCATGAATATGTGACTTTGCAACCATTTATCCATGCCATTGTCCTCATAGATAGACCTATAAAGATCATCCTCCTGAGGCATAAAGCAAGGTGGAGATGGCTGAAGCAGGAATGAGTGGCAGCAACAGGATGCTGACTATCCCCAGTACAGCACACCTGCCCACCTCCACTGTCTCCTGTCCTAGGCCACGGAACCTGGGCCACGGATACCACACACTTTGCTTCCCCCTCCCTCTCCCTGCACTGAGAATGTGCATCCTCATCTCGCCTGTCTCCAGATAGCTGCTCTACAATGCTGTTTTCCTTTCACTTCCATTATTTCCTTTCTTTTAGGTAATAGACAATCTTGAAAACAAATTGTATTTATTGCTGTTTCTCTAAAGAGGAACATGCCCTACAAAAGTCTCCTTCTTTATAGATTTCTCATTTATAACAGTGTGATACTTCTTTTTTATGGTACGTAGAACTATTTTCTCTTGATGTTGGTTTCACATAAACAGAAGTAAATATGACTTTACTGGCTATAGAAATACGACTCACGTGGAGAGAAATGTATTTTGTATCTGAAATATCGCTCTTCCCAAGTATTTTTATAAGCACTTTACACATAAAATAAAATGTCAAATAATTCAGAAACAAATATACTATGTTCCAGGGATTGCAAAGAAATTAACATGAAAAGGGATCTGGTAATTCAGGAGTCATTCATTGTCCAGTGAGACAGAAGGTTGGCAGCTGAGGGCGGAGCCACAAGGCTTCCTGAGGAATTACTACTTTAAAGAAAAACAATGATAAATTTTACAGTATTGAAAAAGAACTTTCTAATTTGCCACATATAAATTTTAAGAAAAAAAATGTTCTAGGAGAGACAAAAATGCTCTTGTTCATTGCTTCCTATGAAAATGAATTCGTACTTCTTAAGACAGAAAAACATTTTAGGCCTAAATATTCAGAGGTGCATTAATATATTTGTGGTCCATGCATTAAGTCAACCTAAGATGTGGTTTCTTAACCTAGCATGACTGGCATCTTAGACTGGAGAATTCCTTGTTGTGGAGGGCTGTCCTGATGTTGTAGGATGTTTAGCAGCATTACTGACCTCTACTCACAAATGCCACCCAGCCCACATCCAGGTGTGATAACCAAAAATGTCTCCATGCATTGGCAAATACCCACCTCAGGTGACAACCATTGATGTGCATGAGATATTGCTTGGCCCTCCCAATGCTTAATCATGTGGTGTTTTAATATTTCCTAATTAGTTGACACGATCGAACACTTGAAATATTTCACACTGAAACCTTAATTTCTTCTCTCTCTTGAGTTATCAAAAGATATGGAATCTCCAGGCTTGCATTCCACTGCAGAAAAAATTAGCTAGACACAAATCCTAGCCCCACTTAGAAAGGGTACGCATCTTCTCGTTTCCTACTGTCCACACCACTCCCTATTGTCTCACAACTGTGTCCACTGCCACTCACCACTCAGTTGATGTCCTTTTCATCTTGCACCTGCCTGATTCACTCATATACAAACCATCTCTGACCCCTGTAAAATTTGAATTTGCAGCATCTACTCTAAAAGCAAAGGACCTAGAAACTTCTGCTATAAGCAAAATACAGACTTTTTAGCAAATAAAATACAAAGAGCAGTAATGGAAATTATCTAAAGTCAACATTCAAAATACTCATCATGGTCTCACAGAGGTCCAGGATAGCTGCCCAGGATCTGATTTTTTGGGTGAAAATGAGCACCATGCTTTCACTGATGGTTCAACTCTTTGGTTTGTATCTATTGTGGCAATGCCACAAAGACTCACCTGCAACCAATACAATTATAATTAAAAATCTGTTGCCATCTGATAATTTATAAGGATCATTCATCACACAACAAAGTCCACAGCAATTCTATAGCCAATAATGCACCATATTGATCGGCTATTACTGAACAAGCTAGGGAGATTAAATGACTCCTCCATTCATTTCTCAAAATCTTATTTTAAATGTCTCAGCTATAATATTCTACAAAATACCAGGGGAAAAAATCAATGAGATTAGAAATCTTCCTGCTAAGCTTAAGGGGCCATGTTATTCCTTGCTGCATAATGAAATGAAAATCATCACCAGCTGCCTCCATAGTGCACACTTCCTCCAAATACATAGAGCAGACTCTGTTGCAGGAGGAAAAACAGGAGACAGAGAAGAAGGAGGAAAGAAGGGGAGAAGAAAAAGGGAGGAGAGAGAAAAGGGAGGAGAGAGAAAAGAGGGGAAGAAAAAAGAAAAGTAAGGAAAAAAGGAAGAAGGGGTGGGGAAGGAAAACAAAAGAGGCTGGTTGTGTGAATGCAACAACATACAGCAAGTCTTTGATGTGCAGCCTTATTAAAGACTGCAGAGATGCAGAAAAGGAGAAAACCCCAACACGCTGTAGCAAGACATGAAAGCATTTATGTGGAAAGACACACTGTAAAACTTCACCCTCTACTGGGGGAGGAAATTGGAAATCTATAGATCTCTTCTTGGAGACAGAGCCAGCTGTCCTGAATGGTTCAGTCAGACCCATTTTCTTTCAAACCAAGTCTCAACGATTTAGGACCCTTGAAAACAAAAGGTGGCCCAGGACAGAAGTAAATACTCCTTGCGCACAGTAGCACCAGAGATGTTAATTACCAAAGGAGAAGGGTCAATGCCATCTTAATAGTAGAACCTGCTTTCATTCTGCAAGATAACTTTATCTGTAGAAGACAATTAATACTTGTCCTCATGGGTATAATGATACAGAAGGAGTGAGGGGTGCCATAACTGGTAGGGAGACTTACTTGGAACAGAATCTCTCATAGTCTTACCCCAAATCATGGGGCCAGAGACTGTTCCATTCCTCTTAAGAAGACGACAAAAGCTCCATCAGCATCTGCTCCAGCCCAACGGCAGTGTTTTTGAGCTGGAAAAAAGAACAGGACTGGCCTCTGCCCTAATCCAGCTCACTCTTAGGTGGTGTCGTGAGGAGGTGGGTGGGTTATGGATATCGGCTCCCAGGTCCCAGTCCTACAACCTGCCCTGCTCTGCTTTCAATTCTTGCACAGCCTTTCAGAACAAGAATCACTTCAACACACATCCAAGTTCACATTCAGGGAAACAGGTGTGGGTGGACCCAAGGTGGGAAAAATTCCCACCTCCTGATGAACTGATGAGCCTCCAGCCAAGGCAAGGTGAGGGGATGGAGGGGGCTGCGGCCAGAAAGACAGAGAAGACATCAACTCTCCCCTGTGGATCACCAGGCAGGACAAGAACAGATGGATGCACGCTGACCCACCTCAGCTTCTCTTCTGTTTCTAACAAAATAGAAGAAGAATAACCCTCTGCTGGGGACAGAAATGGGACTTCCTGGACTGCTGGGTCACACCTATAATGCTATCTAATCGAAATTCCTTTATGGCAAGGTATAGTGAGTTGCTGCTTTAGAAAGCTGCACTTGGTAAATGCATGCCAATGAATGAGATGGATATTCTGTGCATTTACGTTCATTCCTCAGAGGCCTGGTCCCCATGGACTGCACCAACTGGGCTTCCTCGTCCTCTGGCTTCTGGCTGAGTTCAGGCAGTGGGAGGTGCTGGCAGGAGATACGAGGTCTTCTACAGATAAAGTCGTCTAGCAAAATGCAAGCCAGTTCTACTATTAAGATGGCATTGACCCTTCTCCGTTGGTAATAAACGTCTCTGGTGCTACTGTGCTTGAGGAGTACCTACTTCTCTCCTGGGCCTTCTTTCATTCTAAAGAACCCTAAAAATAATGAGCCTTGGTCTTAATGATCATATCTCCTTGTTAGTTGCAGTTGTGGCCGAAACTATGTTCTTCAATGTATGGCCGCAGCTCCCGTGGACTGGCCCCTCTCCTAACGTGGCCTCTCTCCTCTGGTCTCAGTATCCCATTCTCTTTCTCACCTTTTTCAGCCAAATGGTAGTGACTATTGACCACTCCTGCTACCCTGGGGTCAGGTTCCTTAACCCTGACCATATCATTGTAATCAGCCCCATCATCAAAATCTCTGCAATCACCCCTTGGAGGATGTTGTCCATTTCTTTCTAGGATTTTGACTCAAACACAAGCAATAACTTTGTGACTTTCATAGTTCAAGACCTGAAGATAGTCAGGTCTCTCTATCTTAAGAAACCTGTCTACAATTCATTCAACAAACATTCACGCTTTTAGTAGTTATTATGGCCCAGGTACTGTTGCTGGGCCCTATACATTTAAATGGATAATAAAAGGTATTTGCCTGAAGGTGGTCATTGTCTATGCTGGGAATATTATTCTCTTCTCATGATATATGTTCATGTCTATCTGACTAGCTGTGGAAATTTTAATCACTCAGGTGTAAGTATCTTTCATATTCTTGCACAAACTAGTTCTACTGATTGGAACCTAATCATTTATGACTGAAGAAAATATTCCAAGGCTTTCAAGGATGCCACATACCCAACATTACAAAGCGCAGATTTAAGCATGAGTAGAACACTACATTATTTTCTGGTTTGTGCTACACACTCTTTTTGTACCTCCTGAAAAAAAAAATCACTTCAAAACCACTCAGTTCCTTAAAAATTAGTAGGATAATTCTATGATAAGATGATATAGGGCTCACACTGATAAAGTAAGTGGATGGTGCAAGAATGTATTTATACTTTCCTGCCACTGTCTGTAATCTCAAGGATTTACTGTACACACTATTCAGGTGTCCTCAGGCCTTTGAATTTAATTATGACATTAAAGATGTAATTTTCACATTTTAGGGTCCTGAATTATGTCCAACAGAAGGCTTTATGGAGAGCCACGGGGAAATTATGATTTGTGTCATTTCAGCCCAAGTGTCATCCCCTGAAGAATTTCTACATTGACTTTGATGTCAAGTGTTCCCCATGTAGCAGGGCACAAATTCTTAAAATTCTGACAGATGTGACTTCATAGCCCACGAACAAATACATACAGGGCAAATGTAGCAGGATAGTATTTTTGAAACATCAAGAGATCTCTTCTCCTAATGGCCATAAACCTTTGGTACCTTCAGCCTCGATTTTCTAGTGGGGATTAATATATTAATGGGATTAATATACCACTTCACGCTTATTGTCTCACACGAAGACAGATTGGAGAGAAACCAGCCTGAGAGTTTCTTCCCTGTATTTTTAAGCACCTTTCTTCAGGTACAGTTGATACACAAAGAGCTGCACATATTCGCATGCACAATTTGATGAGTTTGGGCAACTGAAAACCCCCATGATCCCATCGCCACAATCCAGGGCACAGATGCAAAGTTTTGGTTTCTGTGGTAAGAACACAACGTGAGATTTAACCTCCTAATGAATACTGAAGTGCATAAGCCCATCTTTAGGACTCATTCATCTTGCATAACCAAAACTGTATACCCACTGAACACTAACTCTGTAATCAAGAAAACAGAAAGGGTCGCCAAAGGAGGAAAAGAGAAAAGGGGCTGGGCGCGGTGGCTCACGCCTGTAATCCCAGCACTTTGGGAGGCCGAGGCAGGCGGATCACCTGAGATTGGAAGTTCAAGACCAGCCTGACCAACATGGAGAAACCCCATCTCTACTAAAAATACAAAATTAGCCGGGGTGGTGGCACATGCCTGTAATCCCAGCTACTCGGGAGGCTGAGGCAGGAGAATTGCTTGAACTCAGGAGTTAGAGGTTGCAGTGAGCTGAGATCACGCCATTGCACTCCAGCCTGGGCAAAAAGAGCAGAACTCTGTCTCAAAAAAAAAAAAAAAAAAAAAGGAGAGAAAAGGAAAGGGTTGTTTCTCTAGTTAAAAGCCTCTAAAGGAAACGAAAGGAGCCACAGAATGCTCCACAGATGAGGGACAGTGAGGCGTCCAGGACAGGGAATGGGGGAACAGGGGACAGGCTTCGATGGAAACTCCCTGGGAAGGCATCCTATGCCTTGTTCCTAGACTACGCCAGGAAAGGGGAGGGAAAAGTCCCATTTAGTTTTACAGGACCAGAGAGCAGAGGAGACCTGTCTTTGACTCCAGAGTACATCTAAGAGGGAATGGCAATCAGTGCCTCAGAGAACCTCCAGGAAGCTCCCATGCCTTGAGAAGCAAGGATGCAGCTGAAAAACGCACCAGCTCTGAAAGAAACTTGTGCAAAATGAGGTACGATTTAGCAGGAAGATGCACAGATCAATGTGCAAGGATTGGGGTGGGGGTGATGAACATTTCAGAAGATGCAAGTGGAGACAAATGACACAAGTAATCAGACATTCACCCTCAGACACCCCTTGGCACCCTTCATATGTTCCCCAGAAATGAGACAAAGCCTTGGGGGTGCAGAGAGGCTCTGGGGTGACCAAAACCCTGATCTCCCATCTCTGCCACCCTTGTGAAATGGGATACAGAATAGAAATGGCCTCAAGTCACAAGGAGGGTATACCGTGCAGTAGTTCATTTTATCGACCCTGGTACTACACTGCCTGGCTGCAAATCTTGGCTCTAGCTCATGTTTGCTCTGTAATTTTAATAACTTTCCTTGACTTCTCTTTTAGTTTTCTCATCTGTCAGCTATGGGTATTAACAGAAACTGGTTCCTACGATTGTTTCATTGGACATGTTAATCCATGAAAATTAATGCCTGACACATTGTTTATTAGTCTTCAATATGTAGAAGCTATTATTATAGAACAATAAAGAAAAATGCATTCCTTAACCACCTGCTACTCGTGAGAAAAAGAGGAGTAGCAGGAAAATAACAGGGTCTTGAGAGACTGTGAAAGAATCAATAGTATACTGAAGAATATGAGTAAGTCAATGCTCAACCACAGCAACTGTGAAGAACGTTCTCTTCCTGGATGGCAAGAAAATAAAAGGGAAGAAGCGACCTCACTGTGAACTCATATGATCTGCAAGATGGCATCCCTACAATCAGACCACTGTGGCAATTAGGACTGGGATTTTTGAAAAGGTCACTGAATTGGAAATTGGGAAATAAGACTTTAAGTCCTATCTGTGAGACTTTAAATGAGTGATGCTAGTCTTGGGGGCTTACGTAGCTTATTTACAAAATGAGGACAGTCTTCAAGGTGCCATTTTAGCTTTGAATGTCTGAGATGTTGATACACCGACTAGGGAGTCTTGAAGTTTCATCCTTGAGAGAAAATGGCAAATAATCACGGCTGACTTCAGAGGCTTTTTAAGGAAAGCTGAATCCAAGTCCATGACTGGGGTCATAACTTATTCCCAAACTAACAACATCTACATATTTAGGATACCACAAAGTATGCAAAATAATGACCCCAAGTAAGAGAATGTTAAGTGATTTGTTGGTGTGCTGTCCTCACAAAGGTTTAGTGTGCTGTGTCAGAGACTTCAGAATGGCTTCCAATGAAACAAGTTTTAATGTTCAAATACTAAACGGTTCTAACAATAGCCATCTGTGTTAGTCCATTTTGCATTGCCATAAAGGAATAGCTGAGACGGGGTAATTTATAAAGAAAAGAGGTTTATTTGGCACACAGTTCTGCCAGCTGTGCAAGTATGGTACCAGCATCTGCTCAGCTTCTGATGAGGCTTCAGGAAGCTCTTCCTCATGGTGGAAGGTGAAGAAGGAGCCAACGTGTCACATGGTGAGAGAGGGAGCAAGAGAGAGAGGCAAGAGGTTCCAGACTCTTTTTGACAGTCAGATCTCATGGTAACTCATTAACAAGCCAAGCCATTCATGAGGGATCCACTCCCATGATCTAAACGTCTCCCATCAGACCCTGCCTCCAACATTGGCGGTCACATTTCAACATGAGATTAAAGTACACACATTCGAACCATATCACCATCTGAAAAAAGTAGGCAATACAGAAAACATTTTCATTCTGGGTTCTTAAACAATTAAGTTTTGCTCCAGGAGTAGCTGCAGAAAATATGATACTTACAACACAAACACTGTGCGCCATGAGTCTGTGTCCCTGGTGTGCCTGTGAGCTTTACCCCTCAGAACTCTTTAAAACAAATTGCTGTCTGCATGCACCTGAGACAGACCCAGTGTCTTCCAGCTCTGTGACTCTGTTGATAGGCTCCATCCCTGTGATTAAAATTGATGAAAGTCCAGGTCTTTGCAGCACTGGAATGTAAGAATTTCATCAATTTCAATTGCCTTCTGGCTTCCAGAATAAGAGCCCACTGGGAAGCCAGACCAAGTAATCTGACCTGGTAAAACTGAGAAAATGAACACATTGCTTTTGTCTAAATTGACTGAAGATCCACTGGGGGAATCACACTGTGTAAGGGTCCCAAGGGAAGTTTTTAGAAAGCACATCCCAATCCACAAGGAATAATCTGCCCTCGTGGCCTGGGCCTTCCATCCCAACCTCCTCTGCCCTCCTGGGTTCAGAAGTCTGCTCTCTACATCTTCCAAAATCTTCCCACGTCCACACAGCCTCTGTAGTATTGGAAAATTCCCAACTTGTTCTTAATGATGGTGACAAATGGAATAATACTTCCCTGATATATTTGGCCATGTCTCCACCCACATTTCATCTTGAACTGTAGTTCCCATAATCCCCACGAGTTGTGGGAGGGATCCAATGGGAGATCATTGAACCACAGTGGCAGTTACCCCCATGCTGCTGTTCTCATGATAGTGAGTGAGTTCACAGGAGATCTGATGGTTTTATAAGGGGCTTTTCTCCCTCTTGCTCAGCACTTCTCCTTCCTGCCACCATGTGAAGAAGGACGTGTTTGCTTCCCCTTCTGTCATGGTTGTAAGTTTCCTGAGGCCTCCCCAGCCATGCTGAACTGAGTCAATTAAACCTCTTTCCTTTATAAATTTGCCAGTTTCAGGTATGTCTTTATTAGCAGCATGAGAATGGACTAATACATCCCCCTACAACCAAAAAAATATGTTCATGCCCTAATCCTTGAAACCTGTGAACATGTTAGCTTACATGGTGAGAGCGACTCTGCAGATGTGATTAAGTTAGGAATCTTGAGATGTGAGATTATCCTGAATTATCAGGGTGGGCTCAAATCACTGAGGCCCCAATGGGAGGAAGACATCATGATGAAAGAGGGGACATCATAATGATGAAAGCAGAGCTTTGAACAGGAGCAGCCTCTAGAAGCTGAAAACAGCAGGGAACGGATCTTCCCCTCGAGCTTCCAGAAGACACACAGCTCTGCCTACACTTCCACTTTAGCTGTGTGAGATGTCAGAGACAAAAAGGTGTGTTCTGTTTCAAGTCACTGCATTTATGGCATTTTGTTAGAGCAGCCATAGGAAACCTATACAGCTATCTACAGTGTTGCCTCCTTGCTCAGGAGGGGGACTGGGTGTGGATTCTGTCTGAGATGCTCACTAACTGTGTGGATAAGTGACCTCAACTTCTACACCTGTAAAACAGGGTGACAGTGGCTCCTGTCGCATGAGTCATTTTAATGGCCATTATCCTTAAAACAGTATGCAGCTCATTTCAAGTATTATATAAATGTTAGCTATTACTGTGATATTTAATATCAATGTTCAACTGCTTACTATTGCAAATGTTACAACGTTGAGATTGCTACAGGGATATACTTTCCTCAACTCTGTACCAAAGGTATTAGTGTTATAGTTTCCACTCCAGAATCTCATGTGCCCCAAAGATTCCTATTTAATTATCAAAAGTGGGTATGGGAAGGAGATTTCATATTGCCCCCAGCTGGAGCAGACAGTCTGAAATGGGGCCTGTGACAAATATATGCCTGTAAGTAATTATAAAAAGTAGTGCTCAGTACAAACAGTGTGTATTCTGCAGCCCTGCCAATATCACAGTGTCATTAAGCTCTCCAGGCTTCTAGCAAATACAGGGCTGGGATTAGGGTGAGACTGAGCTGCTTAGGCCTCAAAATTTAAGGAGCGCACTCTCAGGCACACACCCTGGACTGCGTAACCTTGAGAGTGAGCACTTCCCTAAATTTTGTGTCCAGGTACCTCACTAGATTAATACACCCTAATCTAGGCCCTGAGCAAACACAAATGAGTAGAAAAGGCCTCAAACTGGAGATTCATAAAGTCTGCTAAGAGAAAGCATGCAATGATACAAATGCAAGGAAATTATTAATATATAACCCTATTGATATGGTTTGGCTCTATGTCCCCACCCAAATCTCATCTTGAATTATAATCTTCATAATCCCCACATGTCCAGGAAGAGATCAGGTGGGAGGTGATTGGATCATCCGGGCGGTTTCCCCATGCTGTTCTCATGATAGTGAGAGAATTCTCATGACATCTGATGGTTTTATTAAGTATTTGACAGTTCCCCCTACACACATGCTCTCTCTCTGTCCTGCTACCATGTAAGACACGCCTGCTTTCCCTTCTGTCATGACCTTAAGTTTCCTGAGGCCCAGCCATGTGGAACTGTGAGTCAAGTAAACCTCTTTCCTTTAAAAACTACCCAGTCTTGGGTATTTCCTTATATCAATGTGAAAAAGAACTAATATGCCTATATAACATCCCTTCAAAACCAACCCTTAGAGGTTGGTTGGAAGTGCTGGGCAGGCAATGTTCTACTTCATAGTATTTGCTCATTTTTAGAATATTTCCTTGTGATAGTGAGTCTTCCAAAGTCAACACCTGCAAATGCGGATGTGGTCATTGCTACAAGACCCCAAGTCCACAGATCATAGATATGGGGGGTGGCGATACATACCAGGTCATTTGGTTATATCCACCTTCTCATGACCAGGCCCCCAGATCACCCTTTCACTCCAGCCATCCCCCAAGTGTCCTCTAACCTGTGAGTGCACGGATTCAACCCCCCTCTATCTCTTACTAATCTCTCCCTCCTTCACTTCTTTCATTTCAAGATGGAACTCATAACAGTATAACCCACTTCACAGGGCCATTAACATTAAACAGTTGCCATGTGGGTCTAGCGCTTAGGACTGTCTAGAGTCAGTTATTTGTATCACCATAAAGAATATCACCTGTTGTGTTCCTGCCTTGAGGTAACTCTGGAATACAGCACCAGTTACACTTAACATGACATTTGTTAAATACACAAAACAAAAAGCAAATTAATAAACGGAGGAACCAACTAGCAAAGAGTAAAAATGATGTAAACTGTTCACCTGTGTAGAGTTAAGGTCTCTGATTCTGTGATTCATAAACCAATCTTCCCCACATGCAAACAGAGCCACCCCAGTCCTTCGGAAGGAGAATCCTGGAGAAACTCTTTGGTGACTCAGGCCCAGGTCTGGGGAGGTCTCTTAGAAGGGTGACATTCATCCAGGGACCTGGACCATAAGAGAGATCCAGAAGGAGGAATGAGCTTTCCAGAACAACATTTACGAATGAATGATCAAAAGCCTATGAATCCACTTTGCAGTTAGAGAAGCAACACTTAGAAAGGCCTTGACGAAACAAAAGGTTTGAACGACGCGGGGAGAGAGAGCCAGTGCAAAGGGAACACAGTGAGAGAATCGGCAGAGGGTCAAGGTGGGCAGTTCCCGGGTGTACAAGACCTGACAGGTAAAGAGTCTGTGTCTCATCTTTACTGCGATGAAAAGTTATCCAAGGATGTCAAATTGAAGAGTGGTGTGGTTTCATTTGCATTTGAGATCATCCTTCCTGCTGTGAGAGGAACGGCTTGTAAGGTAGAACTGGGAGGACCAATTAGGAGGCTGATGAGAAAGAAGACAGCATCCTGGACCAGGGTCATGAAATTAGGAGATGGGAGAATGTCATCAGATCTAACACACATTAAAGGAGAGCTCAGGACTTGAAAAGCATTGTCAGGCGTGGGGGTGGCCAGTGGGTTGGAATGCTTTGTAGCTCTGAACAAAGCATGTTCTACTGTTCTACTTTTTTCTCTCTCAATAAAGAAATGCTATTTTTTATATACATAAGCTATACTTGGTAAGAGGAAAGAGATTTCATCATTTATGTAACCCTTTATCAAGGGTCTCCCAAGACTTAGGTTTTTGGTGATAAGGGTAAAAAATTGTATACCCTACAGAAGCGACAGTGTCGTGAAGAGACACACCTGAGGAAGTTTCTCTCTCCTGCTGTCTCCCCTCCTGAATCTGCTTTTCCCAGCCTTCCTGACTCAGGAGACAGCAACTCTATCCATCCAACTTGCTCAGCGACCATCATTCACTCTTCTCTTTGTCTCACGCTCCTCGTCCAATTTATCATCCAATCCTATCGGCTCCACATTCACCACGTCTGCCCACCTGCTCTGCTACTTCTCTGGCCCCGTCTCTCATCTAGGCATCTTGCTCCTGCCCATTCACCTGACAGTCCCCTCTCTGCACAGCAGCCAGAGTGAATCGTTAAGAGGTCAGTCAGTTTGTGGAGCCCAGGGTGCTCATAACCGCCTGCAAGGTCCTGAGCCCATCCGGTTCCCATCGCTTGTCTGATAGCTCTCCTTCTCACTCCTCCCTCTCCTTCTCATTCCTCCCTCTCCTTCTCACTCCTCCCTCTCCTTCTCACTCCTCCCTCCAGTCACCCTGTCCTCTTCACAGTGACCCAGGCGAGGCAGCTGCCAGCCCAGCTTGGACCTTTCCATCTGCCTCAAGTTGACTTTTCTTTGATGTCCACATAGCTCGTTCTAACGTCTCCTTCAGGACATTGCCCAATTGATAGTTTCTCACTTTTACACATTTGAAAGCTACACACACACACTCAGACACACACATACACTCACACACAGACACACACACACTCTCACACACACACTCAACACACACACAGTCAGACACACACACCACACACAGACACACACACTCAACACACACACATCCAGACACACACACACACTCAACACACACATTCATACACTCAACACACAGACGCACTTGATACACACACACTTGACACACACTCGACACACAGACACACATAGACACACACTCACACACACTTGACACACACACATTCAGACACACACACAGCTGAACTCATCTCCCTGCTTTGTTCTTCTTTCTAGCACTCATCACCGTGGACAGGCGATGCGTATTTGCTTATTTATTTGGGCACTGTCTGTTCCCACTCATTAGGATGCAGTGTCCATGCAGGCAAGACCCTGTTTTCTGTGCATTTGTAACAGGGCTTGGCGCATGGTATCTGCTTGATAAACATTAGCATTGCTCAGATACACGGACGACTCTTGAGACAGTGGTAAGCAGTGCAATGGAGGTTTGCAGAACAACCTTGGCATAGAAGCAACAATGGCTATGTCTACCTGCTGGAATTAGAGAATGATACAAAAAGGCATTTGGGTCTGAAGAATGAATTAGGATTTTCCAGGTGCCTTGCAGAAAGAAAGATTGTGGGGAAGGAAAAGAGAGAGTCAAAAGAATGAAGATACCGACTGGCTTTGATTGAATGTCCTGGCAATGAGGGCAGAGAGCGAGACTGAGGAGGGAGGTTTTTCATTGTGGTGGTAAAAACCAAATGGGCTCTGAGGACACACCTGACAGGGAGGATGTGAGAGAGCGAGCACTTCATGGTTTTGACTTTGTCTGAGCACATGTGATGTTCTTAAATATTAACAGAGAGAAAGCGTCTGGGGAAGAGAAGCAGGGCTCATAGAAAAGTACAAGTTCATCTTGACTTCAAAGTATATGAGCACTATTTCAACCAAGATGTTCAATATATAGCTGGAAAAGTTCTGGAACGAAGAGGAATGGGTGAATTCCCTGATGGAGGAGAAACAAAGTAAGAAGAGAAGAAAAACAAAGTAAGAAGAGAAGAAAAACTAGGGCTCCCAGAGCAACCACAACTCACACCTGCTGAGCCAGTGGGCTGCAGATATGTATGATTTGACAAGCACCTTCTCCTTCAGGGTTGCTCAAAATTTTGGATGTGTACAGGTGTCTATCCAAGAAATTAAGAAATAAAAGTAAGTCCTTCACCATAGAGGGTTTGAGAAACAGGGCTCATGTTCACTGTACCCCTCACCAAACCCCTTACTTTTTGTACCTGCACCTCCAAACACTGAGGACACCTGCCTGGACCATTCGTTCATTTGTGTTCAGGACCTCTGAGCGAAAGAAAGAACTGATGAGAAAAGGCTAATTAAGGAGACAGATGAGGGGAGATCACACAGGAGAGATGAGCAGAGAGGAAGGGTGGGAAAGGGATGCTGCTGTCCTCCACCCACAGTTCTTAAGTTGCTATGATTGGTTTGTAACTGTTATCATGGTTATTGATTGTATTTCTAAGAATGTTCACACTTAGATCGATGCTAATTGACTCTGCATACATGCACACTGACACACTGCATCAGAGTCAAAGTCCAGCCATAAATGTAGCCTCAGATAGAACGTGGCAGAGCCAGAGCTCATAGCACAGCTCCAGAGCCTCCACGCTGAACTACGATTGCCTCTCTATAGGTGTGGAGGCCACACACACATGTGCACAGAGGCACCTTCAGACAAGTAAAACCTTCATGAACTGTCATTAGCCAGAGGTGTCTCTTCAGGTGAGGCAACAGCTTAATTTTTAGCATGTTTTGTTTACAAATGAAGTGAAAAGAAGCCTTTATTTATTTATTTTATTTTTTTGAGTCTCACTCTGTCACCCAGGCTCAAGTGCAGTGGCATGATCTCAGCTCACTGCAACTTCCACCTCCCAGGTTCAAGCAATTCTCCTGCCTCAGCCTCCCAAGTAGCTGGGAATAGAGGTATGAGCCACCATGCTCAGCTAATTTTTTTTTTTTTGTACTTTCAGTAGAGATGGAGTTTCACCATGTTGGTCAAGCTGGTCTCAAACACCTGACCTCAAATGATCTGCCTGCCTCGGCCTCCCAAAGTGCTAGGACTGCAGGCACGAGCCACTGCACCCAGCCTAGAATCTCTCTCTTCACATGTGAAACTTTCTTCAAGAAAGACACAGAGTATGCAGACCTGGCTCACAGCACTGTAGATTCTTGAGAATTGTCTGTGTACTATTCTGTCATCTGCCAAGAAAGTCAGTTAGTGCGTCTTTTCCAGTCTATATGCCTTTTATTCCTTTTCCCTTCCTGTGGCAGTGGTTAGCAAAGCCAGTGAATGTTGAAGGGAGTGGGAGAAGATGCATCCCATCTCCATTCCCTCTCCTGGATAGAAAACATTCAGTGCATCTCTACTGAGGATGACACCTGTGGCTTGTCAGAGGATGCCCTTTATTATATGGAGAAAGTTATTTTCTATTCCTAGTGTCCTGAGAATTTTCATCATAAATGGTGTTGGTTCTGTATCTACTTATGGTTTGACCTCTCAGTTCCATCAATATGGTGAAAGACTATGATGGACCAACATTGCAGAATTGTAGTATTTCCAAATAACAGGCCTATTCATAAGTGGCAAAGAATGGAATTCAGAGACCACAAGAGCTGTGTCATGGTTATGGAATTATCTTACTGGTTGACTTTTAAAAGCCAAGAGTTTCACTCCCTATCAGAGGATGGGAGAGGAGGAGAAGGGAAAGCTGGGAAGTGGTTGGTCAGCGGGTACAAAGCTACAGTACTAGAGGAGGAATTAGTCATGCTGTGCTGCACCACAGTAGGGTGACTAGTGCTCACAATAATATGTATTTTGAAGTAGCTAGAAGAGAAGTTTTTGGATGTTTGTCTCACCAAAAAAAAGATAAATGTTTAAGGCAATGAAAATGATCATCACACAATGTATACATGTATCAAAACATCATGTTGTATCCCATAAACATGTACAATTATTATGTGTCAATCATACTTTAACAAAAAAAGTCAAGAGTATCACATTTAAAATTTTTGATTTCTGGTTTCTGAAAATTCAGAAGGTTTGGCAGTGTTGGGCCCACATTTCCACATTGTGGACATAATTCCTGCTGCCTTCTGGAGATGAGAGTGTTCCTGTATTAGTCCATTTTCACAATGCTATAAAGACATAACTGAGACCTGGTAATTTATAGAGAAAAGAGGTTTAATTGGCTCACAGTTCCTCAGGCTGTACAGGAATCATGACTTGGGGCGGGCCTCAGGAAACTTACAATCATGGCGGAAGGCAAAGGAGGAGTAAGCTTGTCTTAACCATGGCAGAGCAGGAGAGAGCGAGCAAGTGAGCGGGGACCTGCCGCACTTTGAAACCATCAGATGTCTGTGAGAACTCACTATCACGAGAACAGCAAGGGGTAAATCCGCCCCATGATCTAATCACCTCCCACCATGTCCCTCCCCTGACATGTGGGGATTACAATTTGAGATGAGATTTGGGTAGGGACACACAGCCAAACCATCAGTGCCCACAGCATTTCCTATGCCTGCCCCACCAGCCTCCATGCTCCCTGCATCCACCAGAGTCCCGGAAGGCACTGACTCAGGACTCTACCCTCACGTTGTTGGTTAAAACATAAAGATAACTTCGGAAGGCATTTGCTTTGGGGCTCCCCAGCCAAGGTGGCAGATGTTTTCATTATCACTCTGTGATAAACTGCAAAGAAGTGCATTTTTTTTGGTGCATTAAATATGGATTGTCCAATAAAGCCATGTCTGCATAACTGACTAGGATTTGCAACTTTGCTACAAACGCTGGGATGACTGTCTTCTGTTAAAGTGGAATCCTAGGATAGTTTAAAGGCATTTCTAAAAAGCGCTTTTGGAAATAAAGCTGATATTAGTACAGTCTCACTCCTTTTCCCTGCACTATCCTCCCTTCTTAATACTTTCTCTTCCTTGAGATCTTAATTAAAACTAATCTCATCAGGGACTCTAATTCATACAACGTTAATCTTGTATAATGTGTCATCAAACTTCAACTATTATTTGCTTAACAAAATCCCAATTCTTTAAAATGATAATGAGAGAAATATCAATTTGCCCACACACCGTCCCTTCACACTACTGGGAAGATTTTTTAATGGATTATAACCCCAGTCATTCAGATGGGGAGATAAATCTATATAACTTCAATATTTAATAAAGAAATATCAAAAAGGTGTGAAAATGTTGCTATATTTTAAATGCAATGTTTACAGTTTCACACACACACAGGCACACACACATGCACACACACATACACACACACACCCTCAATGCATGTATAGCATTATTGGAATATAACCGAAAATATACGAATGTAAAAAACACTCCAAGAGTGTGAGACTTAACTCAAATGGCTCTTTGTGAATACTATTCCTCTCTTTTACTCAAATTAAAGGCCCTGATTTTGCCAACATCTCTACACAGGAATTTCTAAAGAAAGCCAACAAATTAAATGTTCATGCATCAGAACACAGTGTAGAGTAAGTCATAAGACCTTTACGTTCAGGTGAGCTCTGTCAAAGCATCCTTCCATGAGATTTGGAAATTTGAAACCTCTTATATTTCATCCACAAGGTTTTACCTGATAATCTATGCTTTAACTAGGACTGTCTAGCTGCAAGCAAGAGCAACAGTGCTGGCCAAAGCTATGCCATTTAGGGAGGAAGTTTCAGCTGTGCTATGGACAATGGTCTCTGGAACAAAACTAAACTTGCAGGAAAGGACATGGCCCTGTGCAGCTTTGGGGATCCAGGTGTAAGAAGCAGGAAGGATCATCTCCAAGATGTCACAGTTGTGATACATAAGCTCTCATCATGGCTGCTGGTTACATGTCTTTCCACTGGGGAGTGGCTTAGATGGGACCACTTACTTCTTGGCGAGGAGGAAGGAAGTATCCTAATTGACATTTCCACCAAAACTTCATCCAAAGAGGAAGGGTGGTCCCCCCAAAGCAACTTTGGTGAGAAGTTATTAGAAGAAAAGAGAGTGGATGTTAGACAGGCAAAAGACACAGATGTCCTCTGCCCTATGCATAAGGATTTTAGTACAGTTTCATGCCCTTGTTATATGTGACTTTCAAGACCAAAAGACACGGCTAACAGGACAAGTGAAGTGAAACATCATCTCTCACAAAGCTAGATGTTTAAACGTGGGCTTCTCTGTAAACCCGGGTTTACTAGAACCCTGTCTGTCGGTGCAGCTATCCTGGGATTTAAGGATGTGCCCAGCATTTATATCAGAACCTCCCAGAGCGAAGGCGTCATGGGTGATGTTTTTCATCATCCCTGTCCAAAAAGTGTACAAGGGGTTGCAACACTGAGAAATTCGCAAATGCAATGCAATGTAGAGAGGCCTTTAAAGCCAATGGCTCTTGCATTATTCAGATCTAAAAGCAATCAGAAAGTGTCTTTTTCTCTAAACTTAATCTAACTGATTAAAGCAAGAATTGTTTTGTACGAGTCTTGCAAATGTTCTCCAAATCCCAAAAAGATTCTGGTGAAAATGCTGCAGCCCAAATCCTGGACTTTCACAAATCAGTGAGCACATTTATTTAAACAATTTAGAATAATTTAAAATGCTTTTCTTATCCCCTAAAAATAAGGGTAGACTGACAAGTTAATTGAAAAAAGACATACACACTCCATACACAATCACACGATATTCAGCAAGTACTGGAAATGAAACACTTAAAATCTATCAATCTCATCAAAAGGAAATTAAAATGGTACATTTTTTGTGTGTTTCCTATTATGCAAGACACATTTGCCACTTGATGACTACACAGGATAGGAATCTCTATGCATGCAGGGCACCCTGCTAACTGTGCTGGGAAAATATTTTCAAGTATTACTTCATTTTTCCCCTATAATTCTTTCTCATCTTTGTCATAACCTTTCGCTTCATTCCTTTTCCTGATGTCTTTCCTATTATTCCTCCACTGGAGCCTGATAATCTCCAGCCTTCAAATTCCCCTTTATGTTCTAGCATAGATGTGAAGAATAAAAAGCAAACTTTGACTTTTGAGTTTTAAACACCAAGGTCCATCCAGCCCTATGCAATAGATTTTGAAGAATGCAGGCCTTACCCCAAGTCTTAGAGATTAATTCTCTGGTTTGAAGAAGAGGAAGAGATATGAAGAAAAGAGCGGGAAAAGTAGATGCTGGCAACAGCTTCTGAGAAGGATTCTTCACCCCACCTGACCTTAAAGCTCCCTCCAAGGGAAGTTGGATAGAGAAGAAAGAGAATCCCTATCAGATATCCAGGTCCAAAGTGGAAAGAATTAATTAATATGCCCTAAATTAATATGCAGAATCGTAGGCATCAAAAGCGATCAGAGTTCCCCCAGTCCACCATAGCAAGACAATCAGAGAGTTGATATGTCTGGATGCTAAGTCTGGAACTTTGAGAAACTAAGGCAAAAACACTCAGAATCTCATGACCCCAAGGAAGAACAGGAGAGCTGTTACCAAAAGAGTTCATGCTCTGAAAGAATCCAGGTTGTGATTGAATGAGATCTGGACCACACAGCCAGGGACCAGACAAGAAGATGGGGTTCTTGGATGACGTCAACATGGAGAGGTTAGTCATGGCTGAGATCAGGCGGGACACAGTAGAGGGCAGAGGACACCTTCCCCTGACCTGAAATTTTGATGCATTTCCAGAGAAAAGGAGATGGCCATAAAATTCTAAAGATTAGGTTTAAAACCAAAGTGCTTTTAAACTTAAGGAGCCTGAAAAATCACATTTATTATATTCAGGAAGTTAAAAGAAAGACCAACGGGACAGTGATTTTGCCTTTGATACCACACAGTCTAGACAAAGACTCCGAGACTAAAATAGAAAAACATTTCAACTTACACTTACATGGGGACTGGAGGCATCTTGCGTTATCTTTAGAAAGTCAAGCAGAAATGGGTTTGAAAAAGGCCACCACATTTGTCACCACGACCACGCAGTGACATCTAAGCATTTTCCTATTGCAATAATATAAAACAAAATTATCCAAAACTTGGAATCAAAGCAACATGGTGACTCCTGTCCTTTCAATGTTATTGTTTCTTAGGCTCCCCCAAGGATTAAATTATCTAGGAGAATGCACCTGTGTTTGACTTTGCTATTTGCTACTGCATTGGAGTTCATACACAGTGAAGCCACATGCTAACTTGTAACTATGGCTTTTTGCCCAGCTGGACACTAACTAGTATTGCAGCTAATTTGGCAAGATCAGTATCATATTCCTTTTCCAAATTGCTGATAAGTGTCTACCTCTCCAAAGGTTTTTTGAGCCAGTCTTACCATCTCTCTGGTTCTCTCATTAATGAATGAGGTGCATAGAATCTTTAACATATATTGATGTTCTATTTTTATGAAAAGTGTGCTATTACACTTTGGAGTCGTATGCTTTGACACTACAAAGGGGATAGGTTGCTGGATTAGTGCGTTATATGGACAGCAGCTGGAATGGCTGCCCTTAGACTATCCGGGTGATCTGGGTCCTGGGAGTGGGAGCCACCTATGACCCGATCACTCATCAGGGCCTGGTGGTTTCAGAGGCAAACAAAGCAAATTGGTGCCGCCAAAACTCAGAGCTGGCCTCTAGGCACTAGTTATCTTTTCATGCCCCTTTTGTCTATTATTAGGTAAAGAAAGAAAGTAGACTGTTTATCTAGCACCCTGTCATTAGTTTATTAATTCAAATCTGGAAAGATAGGGAAGGGAATGGGCTAGACTTTAGAGAACATACTCTGTTCCAGAGAAGGTAAAGCAGATGAGGAAACCTCTCTCTACCTTCACCTGTTCCTGCCCCAAGCACCGGTAAAACCTACCTTTCGCCAATGCCCCATCCATCTTCTTAGAGTCGAACTTTCTCAGATTCTGGTCCTGCCCACCCTATGTCCAACACACATGAGGAAAATTCCCCAGTGTAGTTGAGCTCACACAGAACCCAAAAATGTCCATAATACACAAATCTGAATAAAATCAAGAACAAGTGCCCTGTTTGTCCTGTGACAGGTCTATTTCACCCAGGATAATGAGGTGGACAAATGCTGTATGATTCAATTCATAGGAGATCGCTAAGCTGGTCAGACTCAGGGAGGTGAAGAGCAGAATAGTGGAAACCAGGGGATAGAGGGAGTAGAAATGAGACGTTGCTGTTCAACAGGTTTAACTTTTCAGCTATGCAAAATATATAAGTTCCGGGGGTCTTCTGCTGGAAGACATGCCTAGAGTTCACAATACCATATTGTACACTTAAGAATTTATTAAGTTGGTAGCTCTCACGTTAAATGTCCTTACCATAATAAAGAAGAGAAAAACAAACTCTAAATCAGGCATATCCACACCATGAAATATTATTTAACTTTAAAAAGGAAGGAAATTTTGACACACACTATAACATGGATGATCCTTGGGGACACCACGCTAAGTGAAACAAGCCAGTCACAAAAGACAAATATTGTATGATTCCACTTATAAGAGATCCTTAGTCAAATTTATGCAGACAGAAAGTAGTATGGTGGCTGTCAAGGGCTGACTGGGGAAGTCGTAAACAGGGAGTTCATGTTTAAGGGGTGCAGAGCTGCAGCTTTGGAGGATGCAAGAGTTCTGGAGATGGATGGGGGTGATGGCTGCACAACGTATGTGAACATGCCGAATGCCACTGGGCTGCACACTTAAAATTAGTTAAGGTGGTAAATTATGTGGGATGTGTATTTTACTACAATTAAAATTAAAATTTTAAAAAGAAGAGAGAACCGATTCTCTAAAGAAGAATTCTATTCAGTTCCAGAATAATTGAAACCTAGCTCGTTTACTACCTGCCTAGCTATCCAGCACAACTGGCCATGCCGCTCCAGCATTCCACTTTCTGCAACCCTTGCTTACCTTCAGGCTGTGGAAGGTTGTGCCCTGGCGTTCCCTTTTCTGGTAGATGGTAGACGTCAGAGTCTCTCTCCCTCCCCAGGTTTGTCTCCCTCACTCTTCCTGTTAGCCTTCCCATACCACCTTTCCAACCAATGCTATTCCTTAATAGATGCTAGGTCCTGTCATGGCAGATACTTGGGGGTTAAAAATAAACAGAAAGGGAACATCATCTTTTGCAATAATTATGAAAAGGAATACAGGCTGAAGTTGGGGTCATAGGAAAAATGAGAAGAACGCTCTCCAATTTGCTTATTTGATTCGTCTTTTGCAACTATAAAGCATGCCTTAAAGTTTTCACATCAAAACCGAGCGTTAAATGCTGCCCCAGTTTACCAGCTTGCAGACCCTGTCATTATTTCAGAAATTACTAATGCCTGTGGGATGATGGAATTCTGCTATTAAAGAATAACCCATGATGAGATGTCTTTTTTTCCCTTAATCTCATGCATTTGCAGAGCGGTCATTGCTTAAAGGTTGCCAGTTTTGTTTTTCTGACTATGTATCTGTGGTTTCAAATACCATCTATATGCCAATTCCTCAAAAATTCCCACCCTCAGCCAAAATTCTGCCAGCGAGCTCCAGACCCTTGCATCTCACTGCCTACACACCAGTTCCATTTGGGCGTCTTGAGAGCTTCCCAAACTTCACGTGCCCAAAGCCAGCCCCATAATCTTTCCACTCCCACCTACTTCTTCCCCAGTATTTTCTGAGGAAAGGGTGGAAATCTGGACAAATCCTCATCACTTCCTCCAGAGCTGCCACCCTACAGCAGCCACCTCCTAAAGGATTTCCTGAGGTCCTTCCGTAAAACTACTCGACGCAGCCAGAGCGCTGTTTTGTGTGTTTCATGCAGATATAACCATGTCTCCACTTGGCAGGAAAGCCTTCAACAGGATCCCATAGCTTAGGAAAAAATCCAAAATGTGTCCACCCAGAACCTTGCTGACCTGCCCCTCGCCTCTACCCTCTCTGTGTCTGCCATACTGGCTCTATTTTTGTTTTATTTTATTTATTTATTTAATTTTTTTTTGAGACAAAATTTCACTCTGTTGCCCAGGCTGGAGTGCAATGGCACGGTCTCAGCTCACTGCAACCTCCGCCTCCTGGGTTCAAGCGATTATTCTGCTTCAGCCTCCCAAGTAGCTGGGATTACAGGCGCCCACCACCATGCTCAGCTAATTATTTTGTATTTTTAGTAGAAACGGGGTTTCACCATGTTGGCCACGTGGGTCTCAAACTCCTGACCTTAGGTGATCCTCCTGCCTCAGCCTCCCAAAGTGCTGGGATTACAGGCATCAGCCACCGCATCTGGCCCATTTTTATTGTATTTTTTTAAGTGACACCACTCTTCCTCCTGCCTCAAACCCTTTGCCTATGTTATTCCCTCTGCCTGGCATGAAGATCTTTCTTCCTCTTCAATTTGCATAATTCCTACTTATTCTTTATGATTCCACTTAAGTGGAAGTTACTCAGGGAAATGCTCTCTTATCCGGATTATAGCAGATTCCATGCTGTAAGCTCTTAAAGCTTCTCCTTAATAAAATTAATTATTAATGAGAACCCTTCTAGCATGTTGTCTGTTGTTTTCAACACCAGAATAAACAATTCATGAGAAGTCACTCCTGTTTTACTTGCCTCTCTATTTCTAAGAGTATTCCAAAGTGCCTGGTAATATATGCTCCTAGTATACACTTGTTGTATAAGAAAGTGAATGAATGTATCTAACACATATTATAGGTAGTGCCAATTCCTTTAATAACAGATATGAAATTTGGCAGCTTTTGTACTTGTTTAAAATCCTTCCAAGCTAAATATTTTCTAAAGGGCTCCAGAATTAGGAGTATTAAAATTTCAGTGCCTTGGAAAATTCTGCTCACAGCTATTGTTTTTGGAGGACATTTTTTGGAGCCTCAGAGCAATACTGTATAATGTCCTAGCCTCAAATCTATTGAGGTGATCTAGTAATTTTATAGAGGTACAAACTGAATCAATTAAAAGGCAATAAATCCTTTGCGGTGCATGTTTAATTCTTTCCTCCCTCCCTCCCTCCCTCCCTCCCTTCCATGTTTATTCCCTTCCCTTCCATTTCCATCTTTCCTCCCTTCTTTCTTTCCTTGCTTTCTTTCTTTTTCTTTCTTTCTTTCTTTTTCTTTCTTTCTTTTTCTTTCTTTCTTTCTCTTTCTTTCTTTCTTTCTTTCTCTTTCTTTCTTTCTTTCTCTTTCTCTTTCTCATTCTCTCTTTCTTTCTCTCTCTCTCTCTCTTTCTTTCTGGCAGAGTTTCACGCTTGTCTCCCAGATTGGAGTGCAATGGCACAATCTCAGCTCACTGCAATCTCTGCCTCCCAGGTTCAAGTAATTCACCTACTTCACTCTTCCCAGTACCTAGGATTACAGATGCGCGTCACCATGCCCGGCTAATTTTTGTATTTTTAGTAGAGATGGGGTTTCACCATGTTGGCGGCTGGTCTTGAACTCCTGACCTCAGGTGATCCACCCACCTCAGCCTCCCAAAGTGCTGGAATTACAGGTGTGAGCCACCACGCCTGGCCAAGTGTTTAATTTCTTAGCCACTGAGCTCTGTTACTACATTGTGACTATTAATTTGAAAAAAAATTAAGAAAAAAAATGTGTTGGGGTTTGGTCTTCATTTTTACATGCTGTTGATAACAGCATAAATTAGGACAATCTTTATGAGAGAGAAATCAGCTCTAAGATCCAAAGGCCCTTTGAACTAGCAGCTAAGAATGGAAGGAAGTCTTACTCCCAAGATACCAGAATGCTAATGCTAGATTAGGCACTTAGTCACCATGGGAAGGTAGGCAGGTTCATTTACTGCTCAAGCTTCAGTTTGCTTCTCTGTAAAAGAGAGTTTATTCCAATGCCTTGCTCATTACATGAGACAGTAGGTAAAAGTCACAGTGCCAGTGCCAGACATATTCCATAATTCAATATATTTTAGCAATTATTTGTATCCATTCTACATCTAGAAATCTATCCTAAATAGATCCTAAAGGAAAAATCAGAGATAGACAAATGTTGACGTACACCGCTGTGTTACCGACGTATTATTAACAATAAACACTAGAAGCAAAATCGTTTTCGTAAACCATGAAACCATAGGTTTTCTAGAGCAATGGGAGAATACAAGATAAGCCATGAAAATCAGATTCTCAAGACATTTAAATATGTGATGGTGCTGTGGGCCATGGATGCCTCTTTATTTGCCTTTTTTTTTTTTTTTTTTTTTTTTTTTTGAAACAAGGTCTTGCTCTGTTGCCCAGATGGGAGTACAGTGGTGCAATCATAGCTTACTGCAGCCTCTAATTCCTGGGTTCAAGCGATCCTCTGCCTCAGCCTCCTGAGTAGTTGGGGCGACTGGTGTGTGCCATCACACCTGGCTAATTTTTTTATTTTATTGTAGAGATGGAGTCTCACTATGCTTTCCAGGCTGGCCTCGAATTCCTGGGCTCAAGCAATCCTTCTGCCTTGGCCTCCCAAAGTGCTGAGATTACAGGCAGGAGGCACCGTACCCAGCCCATGTCCTCTTTTTGAACACACAGGAAGTCTACCTTTCCCAGTTTCCCCTGAAAACTGAATGATGCCATGTGACTTAAGTCTCAGGGCAAGAGACAGAAATGATGTAAGCCACTTTCAAACCTGGCCCTTAACACCAACCCCTTCCACATTTCCCACTCTTCCCTTTTCACTTTACTCCTGGAAGCCACATGTCTCAGATGAGCAACTTTGAACACGAGCAGCCCAGATATCGAGGTCAGGGCTTGGAGGAGTTCTTCTCAAGACGGCCTTCAACCAGAAACTTCACATGCAAAAGACACTGCATAATTAAGAAGTAAATATTTGTCGTACGAAATGACTAATCTTAGGGTTTTGTTACCACAACACAGTCTATCCTATCTTCGTTACTAGTTATGTCAAAATTACAAACAATAAAATAGGAAGTAAATAAGTATTTATGATCCCAGATTGATAAAAAGTCATAAATAGGCATAGAAAAAAGATATTCAGCAAAACGTTAACAGTATTTCTGAGTGTTAAACTACGTGAATTTTTCTTGTTCGTTTTTTTTTTCTGTATCATAACCGTTGTCTATTATGCTGCATACAGCCTGCATAAACAAGTCATATTTAATTTCAAAATAAATCATACCAATAATAAACACTCATAAAATCAAACCCAGCCAAATCCACCGTGGGGGGTAAACTTTTGGCATTAAATTCATCAGGGTCATTACGGTGCTAGGAGACAGAGAGAGAAATCATGCATGTGGCTGTGATGATGTGATGAGGAAGAGTATCTGGGCTCGAAGTACAGGAATCTGAGTAACGAAACAAACCCCCGCCCCGGCAGGGGCCCATTTATCTAAGTGTATTGAACAGCATCTGGTACAGCGCACGGCACACGGAAGGCATTTAGGAAACACTCATCACCGCACAGTTCACACATCTACTTTCTTCAGTCCATCAGGAGATAAACGCCCGACACGCAGTAAGTGAATAACCCATTCCACATGGGGTTGCAGGATCCAATCATAAGTTCCAACTCTTTTTTTTTTTCTTTTTTTTGAGGCGGAGTCTCTCTCAGTCGCCCAGGCTGGAGTGCAGTGGCCGGATCTCGGCTCACTGCAAGCTCCACCTCCCGGGTTCACACCATTCTCCTGCCTCAGCCTCCTGAGTAGCTGGGACTACAGGCACCCGCCACCACGCCCGGCTAATTTTGTGTATTTTAAATAGAGATGGGGTTTCACCATGTTAGCCAGGATGGTCTCGACCTCCTGACCTCATGATCCACCTACCTAGGCCTCCCAAAGTGCTGGGATTACAGGCGTGAGTCACCACGCTCAGTCTTTTTTTTTTTTTTTTTTTTTTTAAGTTCTGGGATACACATGCTGAACATGCAGGTTTGTTACATAGGTATACATGTGCCATGGTGGTTTGCTGCATCTATCAACCCCTCATCTAGGTTTTAAGCCCTGGATGCATTAGGAATTTGTCCTAATGCTCTCTATCCCCTTTCCCTGCGATCCCCAACAGGCCCCAATGTGTGATGTTCCCCTCCTTGTGTCCATGCGTTCTCATTGTTCAACTCCCACTTATGGGTGAGAACATGCGATATTTGGTTTTCTGTTCCTGTGTTAGTTTGCTGAGAATGATGGTTTCCAGTTTCATCCATGTCCCTGCCAAGGCCATAACTGTTTCTTTATAAGTTCTACACATACTGATTTAATGTTAGGAAAAAAAAAAAAAAAAAACAGGCGGGGTTTTCATTCAGGAGCAGACACTGGATGCGGGAGGAACTGGAGAGGCTGGAAATGTGGTGAACGCCGGTTTAGTTGCCTCCCATAAAGGACCTCGTTCCCATGTTATCTTCCTCATCCCTAGAGTCACTTGGATCCATAAGCCTTGACTGTTTGTTCAATGCCTCAGTCACCATCACCAGCCCCCATCTTAGACCCCAGGATGGACGCTAGGGCTGGGCCACCATGATGAATGAGGGCGGGCATGGTTCCTGCACCACTTCAGGAGGCAGGTACAGCACCACGATGGATCTGACCTCCCAACTGGCTGCCCCAAAGGGCCACTAACTGCCTGGAACTATAGAGAAGTCACTGCCCACAGAGCTTTCAACTAGCGATACTCGGGAGTCAGGAAGGAGTTGGCACAATGAGCCATTCCCATCCTCCCCGGCCTCTGAGGGCCTCTCTGGACACAAGTACGTGAACAAGCCCCTGCTGTGTTTTCTGGCCAAGGTCTGGCAGCTTCCCGGACAACGCTTCCCACTCACTTCCCCGTTCCCTGTCACTCTTCTGCCCTTTGGGTTCTCCAGGGTTGGCCACAGCTCCACTCCCTTCCACAATAAAGTATAACATGTAAGTATTCCCACACGGTCTGCTTTTTTAGGGAATTGGGGCTAAGATAATTCCCAATAAGCCCTCCAGTAAGCCTCTATCCCCTTTTAACTTCCAACTTCTGTTCGAAGCTACAACAGGTTCCTAGGAAGCTGCTTCAACATTCCTACCCCAGAAATGAATCTGCAAGATCTCAGCCAAGTCACCAGACTGTTTAATTCTCCTGACCCGCAGCAACTGGTACACAAGTAAGCACATGGCAAAAATGGGTCCTAGGAGAGTGAACGTCAGGATGTTATATTCAAATACTGGATTAAAGTGCTCACGACACCTCGGGCCTGGAATCAGCACTGCAATTTTTCTGTCCTGAGAAACTCCAGCCTGCAGATAAAGATGAGACATGAAGAAGAGGACCAGGACAATTAGAGACGGGAACCCGGGGCTCCGATTGCACACTGAAGCCCCTGGATCAATCTGTCCCTGATGCCAAAAGAGCTCTAAATGTTTCAGTTATGTGTGTCCATTTTTTTCTACTGTCTAAACCGATTTGAGCTGCCTATTCTGTTATTTGCAAACACAACATCCTAGCTGAGGGCAGGGACAGATACGTGATTGACTCAAGTACTTCAAAACTAATTTCCTAGTCCCATTGGGAACATGAATTGCCAATCTCTGCTTGGTTAAGATGGACAGATAGAATTAAAAAAAATCAGCTGATACTTCTCCAAAAAGATTTGTTTCTTTAAATCCCAGAACGAGACACTATTACAGCGGCTAGCCCATCCGTGTGCAGACCATTATTCCCAGGATGTTTCAAGTCCCTGTTCTGTGTAGGTGTTTTGCTCTGTCTTCTTTTCATGCTTCTGAAGTCTCAGGCAGGTAGACTCATTTTAAGCGCGGCATTACCATTCTGCCTTCATAAGCACAGAGGGGAAACAGACAGTACTAATGGCTGAAGATGCATCATCAAAGCTGCAAACCCTGGGGCTTTCTGTCACGCATAACTTCTGACATGGAACCTGGCCCAATTCACTGGAGCCAGGCAGTCTGTTTCTGGAGCCTTTAAACATATATTGTACAAATCAATGGGTTTATCCTTGTTTGGGGAGATGAATTGAAAGCAACTGTTATCACCATAACAGTTCTGTGCAAGGAGGAGCTGAAAAAGCTGTCTAATATGTTTTGTACCACCCGTGCAAACTTGCTAGGGTGGGTGGAAAGCAGCTATTGAACTCTGCAGTTGTTGTTCTTCCTACACCTTGCTTGAAATGTACAAAAAGAAACATTCTATGCAGATGGAATCAACAGCCCACTAACTCAGAGCCCCCAAGGCACCTTTTCTAATATTTGCATGTAAAAGGAGAAATACGCCTCCTAGTTCTTAAATCATAGGCTGTAAACTGGCCATCTTTAGTTTTTTGTTGTTGTTGCTTTTCCCTGAGACAGGGTCTCACTCTGTGGTCCAGGCTGCAGCGCAGGGAGGCAATCTCAGCTCATTGCAGACTAGACCTCCTGGGCTCAGCTGATCCTCCCACCTCGGTCTCCTGAATAGCTGGGACTACAGAAGCGTGCCATTATGCCAGGCTAATCTTTGTATTTCTTGTAGAGATGGGGTTTCCTCATGTTTCCCAGGCTGGTCTCAATCTCCTGAGCTCAAGCTATCCTCCTGCCTCGGCCTTCCAAAGTGCTGGGGTTACAGGCATGTTCCACCATGCCCGACCAAGAACTCAATTTTTAAAACTTGAGAAATTTCCAGTGAGGATCTAGATTTCTGGCTTCTTTTTTCTGAAATAGTAAAATGTCAGCAGATTTAGGTTTGGCACTTGGAACGCCAATAATTGACTAACATTGAGCTATAAGCCCTACCTGACACTCCACGGGTAACTGGCCCCAGAGGTTATGTGAGTTGATGCCACCTTCTTTTAAAGCATGTTCTGTTAGTATTTTTTGCTACTGTTTCTGGGTTTTAGAGATTTGCCTGCCCAGAAAAGTTTTCCCAATGACATTGTAACTACAGACTCAGTCCAATGGGATTCAATGATGAGTTGCTTTTCAGTCACCATGGACCCCAGGCTGCAGGTCCTGTCACCTGAGCATGTCCAGATGAACCAAGTGTGCCCAATTCATGACCTCAGAGCTGGTATGAATGAAAAGGTCAACCACAGGTGGAATGTAAGTGCTCGGAAAAAGGAACAGGAACCAAATTAACAATCGAGGGGTGCCCTGTTTTGCTGCAGTAGGAACTTTAGAACCAAGGACTTGCACAGCCTCCTGGTATAATTTAATCAGATCACGCCTCATTGCATTTTCTTACCTACCTCATGGTTACCCTCTGCCTCGAAAACCTGCCCCCCTGCCTCAGCTTTGAGTATTGCCTCATATCTCCTTGCCAGTTAACCTTTCAATAAAGCCTTTTCTTTTCTCAAAAGCATGCACCATACTAATGACATCATCAGGTAGCCCATCACTTGGTAACAACATTCCTGCTTTTAGAAACACAAAGCTGTGATAATGTCATCATATTAATTTTTCTTTCTCTTGCCTCATAAGAAGTGTGTGACATATATAATTCCGTTGATACCCCTTCAGTGTAGGAAAGGAAGAAGGAAAAAGTGAAACTATAGGACGTCTTCCTGGACTTCCACCCAAAACTCAAACAATGATATTATAGTAGGATTAAGAAAGGTTGAAAGCAAAATGACTTCCACACAACAGGAAAGTAATTTTAAAAGAGCTTCAAAAATTACAGGCTTTTCTTTCTGGTAATCTTTTCATTGGACACAAAAAGGTTATAAAGATTTTAGGAACAACCAGTTTCTGAGAAATCAATATCACATTCCTTGTGAAAAAAATGCTATTATGTGTGTGTGTGCATGTGCGTATGTGTATTTGTACGTGTGTTTCTGTGTGTGTGTTTATGTGATAATATAGAAAACTCTATTCATTGCCTCCTAATAACCAACCCTGCCTGGGCACAGTGGCTTATACCTGTATTCCCAGCACTTTAGGAGGTCAAAGTAGGAGGAATTCTTCAGCCCAGGAGTTCAAGACCAGCCTGGGAAACAAAGTGAGTTCCTATCTCTACAAAAAACTTTTAAAATTAGCTGGTGTGGTGATACACGCCTATAGTTCCAGCTACTCAGGAGGTTGAGGTAGGAGGATCGCTTGAGCCTGGGAGGTTGAGGCTGCAGTGAGCTGTGGTCACACCATCACACTCCAGCCTGGGGGCCAGAGTGAGACCCTGTCTCAAAAAGAAAAAGAAAATACCCCATTCATGTCCTGAAGAAAAACACCCTATTTGTTCAACCAGTGAGGAAATACAGTCTTTGTCAGGCACCAGCTAGCCCTCCAGGAGCCCTAGAGTCAAATCATTGCTCTAATTCAATCATGAGGATTGCATCCCTCTTGGTCTGTGATTATCTAAAGGTGGACACTTGACCTGGTTCTGGCTGTAGGAAAATATTTGTGCTTCAGTGGAAAAGTGTGGATTGTCTAGACTCTAGAGGGCATCCTTCAGTTATCTGATTCTGTGGAGGTGATTCTACAACTCTGAAAGTTGTAGGTAATTTATAGCAATGCAAATAATTTGTCTACAGACATTCAAATTCTAGGCCAGGTGCGGTGGCTCATACCTGTAATCCCAGTACTTTGAGAGGCCAAGGGAGGTGGATCACCTGAGGTCGAGAGTTCAAGACCAACCTGACCAATATGGGGAAACCCCATCTCTACCAAAATCACAAAGTTAGCCAGGCATGGTGACACATGCCTGTAATCCTAGCTACTCAGGAGGCTGAGGCAGGAGAATCACTAGAACCTGGAAGGCGGAGGTTGCGGTGAACCGAGATTGCACCATTGCACTCCGGCCTGGGCAACAAGAGCAAAACTCCATCTCAAAAAAAAAAAAAAAAAAAAAAAAAAAAAAAAAACCAGAAAAAGAAATTCAAATTCTGTTCTGCCCACAAGAGGTTAAACCAAATTCCCTCTTCCCATCTCCTTTTGTGGATATCCTTGTGTACTTCCTTTTTACATGTGTTTCAATATCACTCATCTACACTTGTACCTGTTCTTTGGATTCTCTTTTGTCCTGGTTATAACATCTTCTTGGTGTCCTCATGAGTTAAATAAATTTTACACCATGTTCATTTTGATATCCACAGGAGAATCATGATTTTGCCCTTCTTTGAAGATCATCTTTTAACATGGCCAATGAGCTGTGCAGCAGCATGTGCTGGGAAGGGCTCTGCAGTAGGCTGTTCTGCTCACCAGTGTCTGCTTTCTGTTCCTTCTGGGAACATGGTAGAATTGCACTTCCTGATTTCCTTGTGGATGGGTGGAGCCCTTGGACTTGTTCTGGCCAGTGAGGAGGACAAGAAGTACCCTGTCCTCTGGTCAGGGTATGATTCTGGGTGGAAGGTTAAACATTCCTGCACAATGCTGACTTCTTCTATTCCTTCCTACACATTGTCCAGGAAGGTTGAAATGGGGGCGCTGCTTCCTGGACCCCTACTGACTGCCAGGAACAGAAGCTCCCTGCTGACCCATGATGGACATGAAGCATGAGACAAAATTAAGCCTTACTTGTTTTTAGCTACTGCTACATAGAGGTTATTAGCCCTGACTTATACTGACTAGAATCCATTCCCTCCCCACAATAAAATGGTAAAGGCTTTTCAGGAGAATTCTGTGTGCCTGTAACTTTTCATTTCTGTGTTCTTTGAAATTTTGAACTGTGTTAAAATACACATATTATAAAATTTACTATCTTCCTCATTTCTTGGTGTATAGTCTAACGGTGTTAAATACTGAAGGAAATCAGAATCTATCACCCCAAAATATGCCTCTTTGACACAAATATTTTTGAGCTGAAAGCACTTAAGAAGCAGAAGTTATAAAAAGGTCTATCTGAGCTGCCCTTTCTTACCTATAGCAAGCCACAAAAATTCCTGAGAGAAAGCAATCTTCCCTGTATCAACACGGGGAGATAACCCTTGTCTCCAGTGGCTGGGAATTGGGGCTGCAAGGGTCTGTAAAAATAAACTTACTGAATAACCCTTATCTTTTATGAGGTCTTATACCCCCTCTATGCACCTCCTACTGACTCTCCTGAAAAGTCAACATCCCTAGCCCAGACCCCTCTGGGTTGCTGTTGTGAGGTAGGAGGCAGGCAGGACTCCAGACTAAAGACTGGATAAACCTGAAAGAGGTGCAGGAAGCCCCGCTCCATAAGAGACACCCACCAGCGCCATGACAGTTTACTATTGCCATGGCAACACCCGGAAGTTACCACCCATTTTCCAGCTAATACCAAATAGCTCACTCCCTAATTAGTATATCATTCAAAGTGAGTATAAATATGACTGCGGAGGCGCCCCTGGGCTGCTGCTCTCCATACACTGCCCATGGGGTAGCCCTGCTCTGCAGAAGCAGTCACAGAGCTATTACCCTGCTGCCACCTCAATGAGGCTGTTTAATTGTACCACCATGAATTCCTTTCCAGGAGAAGCCAAGAACCTGCCTTGTATCAATTGCTCCACAAAATGTATTGTTCTTTTTCTGAAAAGTATAAAAGCTTTCTGCTTTGGCTATTTCTTTGGGCCTTCACTCTCTTGTGAGGGTCCCCATGTACTTGCACATGTATAATTAATAAAACATGTATGCTTTTCTCCAGTTAATCTGTCTTGTGTCAATTTGGTTCCTAGACCCAGCGGAAGATCCCAGTTAAGAAGTAAGATGGGTAGAGGTGATCCACAGCTTTCCCTACAGTATATTCATATTGCTTTGCAACCATCACCATCACCCACCCCCCAGAACTCCTTTCATCTTCAGAAACTGAAACTCTGTCCTCAGTAAACAACAAATCCTATTCCCCATGTCCCCCCAGTCCCTAGCAACCTTCACTCTACTTCTAATCTCCATGTATTTGATCTCTCCAGGAGCCTCAAATGGCTGAGATCATACAGCATTTGTCTTGTTATGAACAGCTTTTTCTCACTTAGCATAATGCCCTCCATGATCATCCACACTGTAGCATGTGTCAGAGTTTTTAAGGCTGAATAATATTCTACTATGTGGATATGCTACACTTTATCCATTCATCCATCAATGGATACTTGAGTTGTTCCCAACTCTTGGCTATTGTGAGCATATTAGTCTGTTTTCACACTGCTGATAAAGACATAAAGGATTACCAAGGCTGGGTAATTCACAAGGAAAAAGAGGTTTAATGGACTCACAGTTCCAAGTGGCTGGGGAGGTCTCACGGTCATGGCGGAAGGCAAGGAGGAGCAAAGGCACGTCTCACATGGCAGCAGACTGCCAGGAAGAGAAGCTTGTGTAGGAAAACTTCCCTTTATAAAACCATCAGATCTTGTGAGACGTATTCACTATCATGGGAACAGCATGGGAAAGACCTGCTCCCATGATTCAGTTACCTCCTACCGGGTCCCTCCCCTGACACATCAGAATTGTGGGAGCTATAGTTCAGGAAGAGATTTGGGTGGGAACACAGCCAAACCATATCAGTGAGGAATACTGCTACAAAATAAAGGTGCACAAATTTCTCTTTGAGATTCTGTTTTCAATTCTTTTGTATATATAGCTAGACATAGAATTGCTAGATCATATATTGATTCTATTTTTAATTTTTTAAGGTAATGCCATACTGTTTCCATAGCAGCTTTACCAATTATGCAAGGTTTCTGCTGTCATCACATCCTCTCTTTTCTTGACAGTGGCCATCGTAATGGGTGTAAGGTGGCAGTTATCTCATTGTGGTGGGGATAAGGTGGTTTTTAATTTTTTAAGGACGGTTCCTTAAAAAATTTAAGGAACCGTCCTTAAAAAATTAAAAGTAGAATTAATACATGATTTAGGAATTCTACTTCTAGGTATATGTACAAAATAATTGAAAACAGAATCACCTCTTCCTCTTTCTTCTGCCTGGAATGAGGCTTAGTTATACATCATTACTTCAAGACCTCACAATGACAGGAGAAGGAAATCAACATGAAAGATGGTGAAGCCAAAACAGGGACAGCGCTGGGGAGCCCAATGGCCCTGTCAGCAGTTCCGCCGATGCTGGCGACAGCCTCCCTCCAGACTTCTTGGTAAGTTATAAAAATGCACTGCTGTTTACTCAAGCCACATATAAATTGGACTTTCTGCTATTTTTAGCCAAAAGCATTCTTACGTACATCAGGTGATACAGATTTATCGTGGGTTTTCAACAAACTTTCAGGATACAGTGAGATTGCACCTGATGTTGGCAGTTCAGTTCTAAAGGTACCAGCTAAGGAAAAAAATCACATTCGTTTCCAATTATCCTTGAAAAGCTCCTTGAGCCTACATCAAGTACAGTAGGACTGGTGCGTGTAAGCCAGCCTGTTCAGCTGTGGCCATGGTGGAGAAAATGCTTACAGACTCAGAGTTTGAAGAGAAGATTTCAGCATTTCATAAGAGCTTCACTGTAAGGAGGGAAGGGATGTACTCATTAGCCTGAAGTTGGTGCCCCTTCCCCTAGGTTCCTGTATTAGTCTGTTCTCAAACTGCTAAAAAGACCTACCTGAGACTGGGAAATTTATAAAGAAAAAGAGGTTTAATGGACTCACAGTTCCACATGGCTGGGGAGGCCTCACGATCATGGCAGAAGGCAAAAGTCATGTCTTACATGGCAGCAGGCAAGCGAGAATGACAGTGAAGCAAAAGGTGAAACCCCTTATAAAACCATTAGATCTTCTGAGACTTATTCACTACCACGAGAACAGTATGGGAAAAACCGCCCCTGTGATTCAATTATTTCCACCTGGTCCCTCCCATGACACAGAGGAATTATGGGAGCTACAAGATAAGACTTGGGTGGGGACACAGCCAAACCGTGTCAGTCCCTAACATATCAGAAGGTCAGGCTTTCTTCCATACCTGTGTGCATAATACTGCCCTCCAAAGCAGCCTTGTTGAAGGGAGGGATAAGAGCTCCCTGACGCTCAGGAAAAGAGAGTCTTGGGGAAGAATTATCTTGTGAGTTAACCAATCCTGCGAAGGCTATTAAAAACAAGTGCTGGCCACAAGCATTTGAAAGAGGTCTTAATCGGTAAGGATTTTTGAATCTATTAAGGGGTGTTTATCCAGGAGGTAAAATATTCAAAGTTGTGAAGGACTCACATAGTTGTCCAGAGAAGCAGAAAACTAAGGATCTGCTTATGAGTTAGGATTGTACATACTTAGACTGGGATGTTTTTCCCCTGGGACAAAGTCTTGCTGTGTTGCTGAGGCTAGGATGCAGTGGTGTGATCAAAGCTGGGACTATAAGCTTGTGCCACCGCTCCCGACGAATGTTCTTTTTAAAAAATGTTTGCGGAAATGGGGTCTTGATTTGTCGCTGAAGCTGGTCTCGAACTCCTGGGCTCAAGCAATCCTCCTCCCAAAATGCTAGAATTGCAGGTGTGAGCCACTGCACAGGGTCCAAGGGATTCTTTTTTTTTTTTTTCCGAGATTGAGTCTCGCTCTGTCATCCAGGCTGGAGTGCAGTGGTGCAATCTCGGCTCTCTGTAACCTCTGACTCCTGGGTTCAAGCAATTCACCTGCCTCAGCCTCCTGAGTAGCTGAGATTACAGGCACATGCCACCACACCTGGCTAATTTTTGTATTTTTAGTAGAGACAGGGTTTCACCGTGTTGGCCAGGCTGGTCGGTCTCAAACTCCTGACCTCATGATCTGCCTGCCTCAGCCTCCCAAAATGCTGGGACTATAGACTTGAGCCACCGTGTCCCCCCCAGGATTCCTTTGAGACAGTGGAGAAGGTGCTTTTTTTTTTCAGCCATATTTATGCACCGCAATGGAGATAGAAATTCTCTCAGTTCATCTAATACTGGAACATATCACTGAGAATCAGGGAAATATAGATGCCACTTGACTTACAATAAGGCTACCTTCTGTTAAACCCATGAGACGGGAAAATATCAGAAGTCAGAAATGCACTTGATACACCTAACCTACAGAACATCACAGCTCAGCCTAGCTTGCCTTACGCATGCTCAGAACACTTACATTTTCCTACAGGTGGGCAAATCATCCACCATAAAGCCTATTTTATAATAAAGTCTTGAATATCTCATGAAATGTATTGGATACTGTACTGAAAGTGAAAAACAGAACGGTTGTATGGCTGCTCGAAGTATGGATTCTACTAAATATGTACTGCTTTTGCACCATTGTACAGTAGAAAAACTGTAAGTCAAACCATCATAAGCCGAGGGCTGTCTGTAGTTGTCCTGTGTTTAGTTGAATACTGGCATCTCACTGAGATGGGAGAGGCACAGGTGACGGGAGGCCCCTGAGGACATGACCCCTTCTTGCCTTCCATCTTGCGCTCCTTCCAGGGTTTCATGAGCAGAACAGAGGGTGCAACCCATATTCGGGCTCTGGCTGTGCTCCTCTCTCCCCAAAGAGCTCAGGTCTAAAGAACGTGTGTACACGAAGCACGCTCACCATACTAATGACAACAGCACCCCCGGGCAGATGACGTACTTCTTGCCTTTGCACGTGTCCTTCCTGAGAGGTAGCACAGGACAGGGGTTCCATTCCTGGCTCTACCGCATACCAACTGTGCAGTTTTGAGGGGGTTAACCACTCTGTGCCTCAGTTTCCTCATCTGTAAAATGTGGATAATAACGGTCCCTGCCTCAGTGGGCTTCTGTGATGATTCCAGGAGATCCCATACAGAAGCTGCTTAACCTGCGCTGGGTGCTTAGTAATTGCCAGGTAAGCATCTGCTACCATCATTAGCATGACAAAACACAGCAATGGGCCTTAATTGCTACTTAAATGGATGTAGCTATTCATCTTGCCACTGCTGATTGCCTATTTGCAAACTGGGGCCAGGTGAGTGCTTTGGAGTAATTTTGAGAGTTCATGTTTGCTAACGGCACCTTGTTCCTTAACACCAAGAATCTAGACTCTCAAGAGCAAGAATAGTGTCAAAATGGTCCTGCAATCCCAGGTATCCAATGCACTGGGCACCCGACAGCCATTTTTATTGGGTAATCCCAGTTAGCAATGGGACGTTTACTACTTCTGCCTTGAATACAGTGTGTGGTTCTCTGATGATGACAATTCAGGTAAAGCTGTCAATCATATTCACACACATATACATGCATGAAAGTTTAACAGAACCTCTAGGACTTTACAAATATTAGCTCGTCCATTTGCACAAGAACTCAATGAAGTCAGTACTATTATGCTTATTACACAGACAAACTGAGTCACATAAAGCTTAAATAACCTAACTTATATAAACAAAGGACAGCAGTGATATCTCCCCCGAAGAAAGCAGAGTGCTGCGTTTCCACCAGTGGCAACCCTAGGGGAGAACTTGCCCGGAGGTATGCCTTTCATCATTCACAAGTGGGAACACACAGTGGCAGAAGCCTTTTTTAAAATTTAATGTATTGTAAAACTACCTCTGTGTGATACACTATTGACCTGTCTCATTTTTTAACAGGTACACACCACTCCAAAGCATAGCTGCAAGAGAATTTTTTGAATACTTTCACACACTTATAATGTAAATTTATTAAGCTATGCATCAAAAATTCAATAGGTATCATTTGAGGGCTTTACGGTAAGAAAGTACAACTGTAAGAAGACAAACTGTAACTTTTTAATTTAATGATGTGGACTTCATATATAGTAAGAAATTTAAGTCATTTGAACTGGAAAAAGAGTCCAGTATCATATGGGGGCACAAGTTGCGTATTTTAAAGAAAGTAAATGTGTATTTCCATTTTAACTACGGAAATCCAGTCCACGACTCCTGGTAAGGGCTTCCTATCCACATAACATTTGCATTCCATTTCCCTTGAGTGATAAATCCAGCGGCATGGTCTGCAAAGGTCCTCTGAAAACACGCCTCTCTCACAGCATACGTGTCAGCAAACCCATGAGTTATTGTCTGTTCCTACTCTTTCATTTCCCCTGATAACAGCATCTAGATGTTTCTAAAAGCAGAAGAGAAAGTCAAAGGACATATCAGAGCCTCAAAAGAGAGCAGCTAAGCCAGAGGAGGCCCCGGACTGTGTAACTGCTTTGCTTCCATTTTCAAAGTTCATTGAGCCCAGGTCCTGGGGACCCGTGAGGGCGGAAGCTGCTGTGCATTTAGGCAACTCCTGGCTCGGACTTCCTCCTGTATCATTTATCTTTTTTAGCATCTTTGAGGAATGGAGAAGACACAGATGCTGACAGAGTGTGCAAGATTCATTGCTGTACCACTGAGAAAAGGAAGCAAGAGCAAACAGGACTCTTTTCATCCCTGCGGAGCAGAAAATCGTGAGGGGAAGAGTTAGGGGTTTGTTAGAACAAACAAGGGAGAAACACAGGCTGCTTATCTGGGCAGCAGCCACTCCTGGGTACCCAAGGATCTAGGATACAAATGCCCTTTAGGCATTCCATTCCTAGGGGATTCATTCTGATGAAATAATTGGCTAAATTTAAAAAGACATAGTCATTCACTTAATTAACACATTCGACATCATGAGCCTCCTGTATGCTATGCGAACTTCAGGTGCGAGGGCGGCGGCAGTGAGCAAGGCAGACGCGTTGCAATGGAGTGAGGTAGAACACAAACGGGTAGACAGCCAACAACTTAATTGTGGAGGCTGCCATGTGTTATGAAGACAATAGCATGAGATGGCAGATGAGCGACACGTAAGGGTGGTGGTGGTGATTTCAGTGGAATCAGCAGAGTCTTCACTCACTGGAGACACTGGAGGTGAGGGCTGGTACTGAGAAAGGGTGGTTGGTTGAGTGAGGATATGGAAGCAGCAGGATGTTCCAGGCAAAGGAACAATTAGTGCAAAAGCCTAGAGGGAGAGACAAGCTTGACTTCTCCCTAGAACAGAGAGAGGCTTGCGTGTCTGGAGGGTATGTACTGAGGGTATCTTTTTCCACCGCTAAGGATGCTCAGAGCAGGATTAACTAGACCAAGTCAGCATAGGAGCACCTTAAATGTCTGTGAATGGTTAAACAATAAGAGCACGTCACTGGATAGAATACTTCATATTCCCCAGGACATTCTTGGTCGGAAGTAACACAAATCAACTTGGGCTGGTATACAGAACATGGTGCCTCACTGAGAGGTATTTATTTGAATCCCAGCTCTGCCACTTACTTGCCATGAAGACTTGGGCAAATTTCTTAATGCCTCCATTTTCTCATCCATTAAATGGGAATGCTAAGACATACACCTCTGGTTATTAAATGAGACAATGCATATAAACCTGGAGCGTGGTGCCCGGAACACAGGACACGCTGAATACATGTCTGCTACTATATCCTAAGATGAGGTTGGGGAAACCATGGTGAACCAAAAAGCAGGAGGCTATTAAAACACTCACACACGGAAATGTACAATTCTGTCTGTTTTCAGTTCTGTGGATGAGAATTGCAGGACATGGGGAGTGTTGCCTGATCAGGGGTGTGTCCCAGGCCCCCCCAAAGAAAGGGCAGTTTATTCATGACCACATGGGAACACATTGTACATGGCCATTGGGATACATTTTCTGTCTTTCACCTCTGCCTCTCTGAGGACTTGGATTCATTCCTCTTTCTCTTTATGTCCTCATCTCCCTCTACTTCCTGGGCCCACCCATCAGATCTCAAGGTGACCTGCCCTGGGTCCGACCTCATGAACAGTGACCGAACCTGTCTTGGTTTCAACTCTGGGTTTGCCAGGAAGGGATTTTCATGGCTGCTGCCTAGATCGGGTGTAACCCGAAGGTAAGGCCCATCTTCACCAAGCAGGTGGGGGGCCCATTGCATCACGTCGATGGTGGGATGGGGCAGTAAATACCGGAGATCAGCAGTAACAGTGAGGGAGCAAACTTTAACCTGGGCAGATACTCCCAATAGATGACTGCTGCAATTACACAGTAATTGTAATAAGAGCAGAAACTAAGACCAAGTCTCTGATAGAACGTGACATGAACACAAGCAGAAAGCTCCTATACACAACGGTCACAGCTATGAGGCAGAATGCACAGATGTGGACCAAGACTGCAAAGGAAGAGGCAAAAATGAAGACACCGTACGGCACCCAAACTGTCCCTGGCTTCGCCTCTACAGTCAGTCTGTTGGGATTCTAACCAGTCCACCGCTTTCGGCAGCCTGACCTTGGACACGCTGAGTAATGGATATGTGCCTCAGTTTCCCCCGCTGCAAAATAGAGATGGTGACAGCACCAACCTCACAGAAGTGTGAGGATTCAGTAAGTGTGGACAAATCAGGGGCAGAGAACCATATCAGGCCTTCAGAAAGCACTAGGGAAATGTTAACCATTACTCTTAGAGACTTTTATTTGGAGTATAGCTTCCTTTCCTCAGGTTTTTCTTAAAACACAAAACAAAACAATCTCAATAAATGCCTAGCCTTAATCCACATAAAAGGGTAATAATCTAAAGAGGAAAAGATGTATTCTTTAGCTGTTTAATCATTAAAAGTGGTTGCTATTGATTCTGATTTTTATCGTATATTTATTCAAAGTATTCCTTCTCTTTCCTATCCATGCCACTCCTGATTTTCTGCAAGTAAGGCTTTGGATGTTCATAGGAACACCAAGAAATACCAAACATTTTGGCGGAATGCTACTCCAGCTGCAGATGACAAGCAGCGACCTTGCCCAGCGTCCTGCCGGAGTAAGTTTCCTGCTCCACCAGAACCAGGCATGGGAGAGCCACCAGCACTGCGCAGAGGCCCCTCTCAAGCTGCCGGAGAAAAGTACAAATCGCCCCTGTTCGTTGGTGAGTGTCGCTGCAGTTTTCCAGGCTGTCACATTTCTGCATCCGTTAGCATTTCTGGGACAGAAAGTGAGGCCAGTTAACAAAGGGATGGAACCAGTGTCTGTAGAAGGGATGCCAGAAGATAAATAAAAACAGAAAAATGCAGGAGAAAATCAAGGAAGAGAAAAGGATAAAACAGCCATAAAGGGCATCCAGTCATGATCTGTTAAAAGGTTCTAACTTTATTCCTGCCTCCCAGGCTCCTCCTCCTACACTCTGTCCCCACAGATCAGCACCTACGGCATTAAATCTATTGCACAGAAATACGCAACTGCCATAATTCCAGAGCCCCAAATATAGTGAAAATATAATTATCTCTATCTGTCTATTCATTTGTCTATTTAACTGTAAAGGATTCTATCCATCTTCTATCGATAAGGAATTTTATGCACCAATCCGTCTATCCATTTGATAATCAGATAATATCCTAGACTATCCTGCTTCAATAATAAGAAAAAAACATTTTCCTCTGTCTTGGTGAAAAAACAAGATTCAGCAACTAATGAGCCTTCAAATTGAGCTGTAATGAATTTTGTGTTGTGCTGGTGATTTCAACCGAATAATTCCAGGAAGGCTGGAAAACGGGTCTATCTTCATCCCTGTTGTTGCCTAAAAGCAAAATCATGAGAAGGAAGTCCAGAGTAAAGATGGTCATCCTGGGCTGCAAAGGCTGGAACCTCATCCATGATGCCAGCCACTTCATAACCACATAGATGTAAACCCCAAAAAGCATGAGATACAAGGTGAGAGTAAACTCTGCCCCTGGGCGTACAGGGAACCCTTCTGCTAGCTGAGGTTCTAAGGCCGACTGCTAAAAAGACTTGATGGAAGGTGGTGCTCGGGAAGTTATTTGGAAGTTAAAAGAGAGAAGCTCAGCCCCTTCCAATGATGCTGTATTTTATTTGTCAAATATTCATTGTCACCCACCCTCACCCCAATTTCCCAAGGCATCTCTTTTCTGGTTCTTTCTCAGGGACCAGTGGTTGACTACTAGTAAAAAGGAAAAAGCCGAATATTCACCCCTCTTGCTTCATCCAACACAAAGAAATCGCATCTCTACTTTGCTGCTTGTATTTTGGAAAAATTGCTTAATCCATTTTCAAGCAGTAGCACACTTGGTGGTAAACATATTTAAACTGAATACTTCAGCAATGAAAGACTGTGTTCCTTAATCATTTATGCAAGTTCTAGCTTCTTAACTAGGAAAGAAATAGTGGGAACGATACGTCAGGTCTGTAGCTACATTTTTAAATAATGGGCTTCAAAAACAAAATCCCTTTCTCTTAAAGAGGAAAAAAAAAGACATCTTTTTCACCAAATCTGTTCCTTCTTGAGCTGTTTTTAATCAGTATCTGCACCTTTGGGTAGGAAAATAAATCTATATCTTTGAATAGTGCCATTTCCAACAACAGAGCGAGGCTCTGAGACGTATTCTTTTTTATTAACGAAGGTGTTGTTAAATATCTGTACCATATATATATTTGATTTAGTCACTTTAGAAAACCCTAGAGAATGGCTGAGGGTTGTTAGCAGCTGGGTCTATACATTGTAAACCTTCCCCAGAGCAAAATGCCACTTGGGATGTTTGTTACTGTTATTTCACATGACATTTATTTAACCAGGAATAGGAAACTCTCCCAGAGCGGCGATTCAGGGCCGGTCCGATACCACAAAGGTGAAAAGCGAGTCAGGCAGGAGGTGCAGAGAACGAGGGCACACGCCCTGTCTCAGAGGAAAGCTGGGGCTCAGCCCTGCTCATCATCAAGAAGCCAGACACCCATTTTTTTCTATGTGGTATCACCTAGACAATTTTTAAATTGGCGATTAATCCAAACTGTAAAACAGACTCTGCGTGGGAAGAACAGAATCCACTTGTGAGCTAGATTCACGCTGCAAGCTCCTACTTCCCAACCTCTGGGTAACAGCTTCCCTGTTGTACCAGAACAGCCCCCCGGCCTGCTTCATCCTGGCTCCTCGGGTTCAAGCAGAGACTTCCGCAAGCTACTGTAAATACCGCAGAAATAATGACAGACACATACAAGAGGAACCCAGCTCCGGAAATACGATCAGGCGTTTATTGTAAACATAAAAAGAACCACCACTTACCATGTATATATGGTAATCTGTGTGGACTTTATAGAACAACTCAGAGGAATTTCCTCTTTTCTTATCATATACCAACTTTTTACCATCCCTTTACAAAACACAAGCACTATCAATTACTGCCAAGAGCACCCCACATATAAAACAAAAAAAATCTCAAACATAAATAAATCAAATTTCATTTAATTCAAAACATAAATTTTAAATGACAGATCAGAAATCACTCTAGGCTGGGTGCAGAGGCTCAGCCTGTAATCCCAGCACTTTGGGAAGCTGAGGTGGGAGGATCATTTGAGTCCAGGAGTTCAAGACCTGCTTGGGCAACATAGCACATCTCTACAAAAAATAAAAATAAAAAAATAGCTAGGTGTGTAGTTCTAGCTACTTCTAAGGCAGGAGGATCACTTGAGCCCAGGAGGTCAAGTCTGCAGTGAGCCATGATCATGCCACTGCACTGCAGCCTAGGCAACAGAGTGAGACCTTGTCTCAAAAAAAAAAAAAAAATCACTCTTTAGCCTTATATAATTTTTAACAATCTAAGAAAAGAAGGAATCAGTAAAAAAAAAAAAAAAAAAAAGATAAACGAACACAAATATTTTTTATTTCCCCCATTCTTTAAAAAAAAATTACCAGAAATTGCCCGCTTTAAATTTCAAAGTTTTCCTAATTTTACTGTGTAAGCCCAACTCTCCTACGTCACTGATTATATCATCCCCACACCTCATGCTCCAACAACCCAGAGTATACTTTTAGCTATACTCTGTATAGCCTTTTATATCTATAAAAGGCTTCATAACCTGCCCTGATCTGGATTCGATGCAGCTGCCGAAGCACGAGAAAAACGCATCTGGAGACTCTGCAGCCGTTCTTTCCAGCTTTCTGTGACTCCCAAAAGACGCGTGAGCACTTGGCACCATCAGGCACATATCAGTTCGGCTCTCTTCCACCACCGGGCACAGTCGTCCTGGGCATTGAAGATGCTTTAGAAAATTGTTTGCAAGTTGCTGTTGCACTGGGCTAATTTTAGACAATCTGAGACTTCAACACTAAAAACATGTTCGGAATTGGTGACTGTAAACAATAATTGTAGCTTGAACTCTGACCCAGGCATGCTTTTATTTTGGCTTACCTGGATAGGATGCAGTGTGGAGGGAGTTGCTATAATCCTAATACTGTGGTGCTTAAACTTTCCTGTATTATTTTGCTTTTTGTCTTGCGAGGGAGGTATTCTTCTATGTCTCTATTAGCCACATCTGGGCATCTCCATCATCATTATATAGCCCCTTACCTCTGCTTGTGGCAACAGACTCTGGATTTGTGAATAAAAGGACAATGATAAAGGCTATATGAGCAAAAAGGAACAGCGGTTTCAAAAAGATAAAAGGTTCTTTCTCTCTCATGTAAATACTACCTAGTGCTAAGCACTCCTAGGTTAGAACTGTGCCTCAAGGCTGGGAGGGAGCCTGACTCCTTTTGCCTCTTTTTCCATTAATGTCCTTAGCATTCTCATACAACAAGGCGACTGCAACAGCTCCAGACATCACATTCCAAACCCACCCAGCAGGAAGGATACAAGGCCTTCGGAAGGATCCATCTGGAAGGTCCCATTTGATGCTTTAACATGCAGAGTCAAATGGCTACACCCAGCTACAAGGAGTACCAGGAAATGAAGTTTTTATTCCAGGTGGCTGTGTGCTCAGTGATTTCTGTTTGTTTGTTTGAGACAGGGCCTCGCTTTGTCGCCCAGGCTGGAGAGCAGTGGTGTTATCTCTGCTCACTACAACCTCCACTTCCTGGGTTCAAGCGATCCTCCCACCTCAACCTCCCACGTAGCAGGAACTACAGGTGTATACCACCACGCCCAGCTAATATTTTGTAGAGATGAGGTCTCATCATGTTGCCCCAGGCTGGTCTCAAACTCATGGACTCAAGTCACCTGCCTGCCTCAGCCTCCCAAAGTGTTGGGATTACAGGTGTGAGCCACTACATCCGGCCCAGGTTTTTGTTGTTGTTTTGGGGTTTTTTGTTTGTTTGTGTTGTTTCTTTAAAGGAAGAAGAACAGGTATTGGAAGAGACCATCAGAAGGCTCTTCTCCATAGTCAGGCCCCACCCATTTTTAGACACAGCTCCTGTTCTGGCAAGTCTCATCACTTACGGTTTATTATAGGAACAGGATTTAAGGGGTCGCCTCCCCATTCAAACTCATGATGGCCTTAAAGTCTATGCCATTTGGGGAAGACAGAGAGAAATGAACTGAGCTCTGAGGACAATAATTAAAAGAATCTGCAGGTAAAGCACATTACTATTATTAAGCACCTGCTTTTATGTGCATTGGCTCCAGAAATCTTTACCACCATCCTCCCAAAAAGCACCGTCTGCCCCATTTCATCCATGAGGAATCAGGAGCCCAGAAGACTAAACTGCCCCAGGTTTCACAGTTAGGAGTGTGAAGGGCCGAATCCACACCCTGAAGCTAAGAGCAGCCTTCTTAGCTTCAACTAAGACGCTTCTCCCACACCCACCCGCAAAGGACCTGAGGTGCTTCTTGCCCAACCCACCCAAGCCCAAGGACTGGTCACTTTAATGCCTTTAATTTCTCACTTGAAAGACATAGTTTGATCACCCCATCCCACTGTGTGCCAGGCACTGTGGACAGCGTCGACCCTCACCCCGTCCCGCTGTGTGCCAGGCACTGTGGACAGCGTCGACCCTCACCCCGTCCCACTGTGTGCCAGGCACTGTGGACAGCGTCGACCCTCACCCCGTCCCGCTGTGTGCCAGGCACTGTGGACAGCGTCCACCTTCCTCCCCACAGTATGGACAGGCGAGCAGAGAGGTCTGAAAGAGGACACTCAGGGCTTTGGCTTAGCTTGTAGAATTTGGGGGTGGGGAGGCACAAAATGTTTTTAAATCTTTTGTGGAAATTATTCACCTTTTAAAATGGGAGGTTTTTGCATAGAAATCTTAACATCTACCTGTCTTCAGGAGAGAGGAAGTTCCAGGAACCCGGAGCCCTCATTCCTGGATAGCGACTTTTGTGGGAGCTGAGGGGCAGCTGTCACTCCTAGCCAGGAGGCATCTCTGTGGAGACCCTGCTGCCACCTGGCTGCTTCACCGCACTTTGCTTTACTTGCCTGGCTTTGAGGGCATTTGAGTGTATGACCCGTGGGAAGCGGGGAGCAAAGACACAGAGAGTTATGCTACAGGAAATGTCTGTAATTGCTGAATTTCAGGCTACCACAAGCCTCCTGTACCTGCTGCATAGATAAATAACCGAAAAGGACCTCAGGGCTACTCATCCGGTACCTTTTTACCATCATTAAATTGAAGAGAAAATTGAAACAGTGGCTAGGATCTCTCTTTGATCTACAGCAAAGGGATGTTAATAACCATGTTTCCGGGGAGAGAGCTGATTAACACGGAACTTAGCAGTATTCCAGTAACAGCCATTGTCAGGAACACTCGTAGTAAATTAATTTCTAACCAGCTCCTGAATCCATAAATGAGAGGATGATTTGAGTTGTCTGGCTACTCCCTGCTGGGAGGTGACAGCAGCTTGAGCTCTGTGGGCTCAAAGGCATATCTTGGGGGACACAAAGTGAATGACAAGGAGTTATGTCATCCAAAGCTTTGTTGCAAAATACGTATTTTCAATCTATAAAATCCTAAGAGCAGAGTTTGGTTTTAAGTCTCTTAATGATCGTACAGCTACTAACAGTACAGAAACCACTACATTTCTTCCTCTTGGCTCTTTACGCATAAATGTTTAGGTGGTTCATCTGTCTTAATCCATGGTTGTGTTGCAAGATTTCTGACTCGTGTTTCATAGAAACAGTTCTAAACACCAAATCAGACAGACACTGCAAAGCAGGCTGAGAAACCTCTGATGATGGTCAGGTATGAGACATGTTTCTCAGCATGTTAACTGGGGTACCATAAACAAGTGATTGTAATACATTTCAAACATGTTGTATATGATCAATACGTACAATTATTTATCAATTTAAAATGATAATAAAGTGATCCCAAAACACAATAGCTTATGTAAGACACAAGTTTACTTTCTTTTTTCCCTTTCATGTAGAGAGTCCTCCTGGTCTAGCAGGGCAGTTCTGAAACTCTCAACATATGGCTTCCACCTCTGGATCCAAAGTGGCTGCTTTGGTTCCCACTATCACATCTACATCCCAGCCTGTAGGAAGCAAAGAACCCAGGAATACACATTTTGTCTTTTTAAAGGAAAGGCCTAAGTAGTACATGAATTGTTTCTCACATCACATTGGCAAGAGCTTAATTGTAGCTTGGCTTCACCGAGATCCAACAGAGCCTGGGAAATATAATCTTTAGCTGGGCATCCATGGGCCCAGCTAAAATTTGGGAGTTAACCTATTAAAGAAAATATGAGAAAGGATCCTGTTTGGCAACTAGCAATCACATTTACACTACAGACAGGAGACCTTGAATTTTTTTAAGAAGTTCAAGATGCTATCCTTTCTGCACACAACCTTGTATGTAATGCAATATTAACTCTTGGAAAACAGGATGGAGGAGCATTCATGATGAGGTTAATGCCTCATATGATCCCCAGTGTAAGAATAGACATGTGAAAACATATAGCATAGTACAGGCTGAGTATCCCTTACCCGAAATGCTTGGAACCAGAAGTGTCTTCAATTTTGGATTTTTTTCAGATTTTGGAATATTTGCATAACACTTACTGGTTCAGCATCCCTAATCCAAAAATCCAAAATCTGAAAGGCTCCATTGAAAATTTCCTTTGAGCATCACATTGGCACTCAAAAGGTTTCCAATTTTGGAGCATGATGGATTTCAGATTTTTGGATCAGGAGATGTTCAACTGTGTTTTAGACCACAGGCTCTGGAATTGGAAACCTTGTTTTGGAATACCGCTTCTGCTGCTACCTTGTAGCAGTTTGATCTCAGATAAGTTGATTCACCTTTCCGTGGCTTTGTTTTTTGCTTGTAAAAATGTGGTGGGGTACCCGTGGGGGTGCTGACTGATGGTACCTGGCCCATGGGATATCATGAGAATTAAGTAACATAATGCTTGCAAAGGCCCTAACATTGTGCCTGGTCTCAGTCCCATCCTGCCTGTGCCCCAGCCAGTAGGAAAAGAGGAAGGGAAAAGGAAGCTCAGGTGTATTCCTGATAAATCCAGATAAGTTACACAGCCTCCCCTCAAGGTGTGGGAGGCAGAGAAGTGGCACCTTAGCACTTTTTTTCCTTCTCAATATTCTGAGAAGGAGACAGGCTCTCTGTAACATGGCTCAACTCATGTTCATGATAAACCCCTAATCATATTTTCAGAGCTGGATTCTTCTTGTTTGTGTCTGTTATTTTTGTAGTAGTTGCAGTAGGTTGGTGAAGTCTTTGCTAGTAAACATCGCCCTAAACATAAAAATCAAAACATCATTCTGCTTCTCTGAAACAATAGCTCCAATTTCTCAGGCTCTTGAAGCATTAGGATTTCAACATTAATGCAAGTGCTTTAGAGGAAGAACTGCCACCACATTTAGATGCACAGATCTCTTTGTAAAACTCTTTAAATGTACAACCCTGAGCGCCCCAGAATCGGTTTAAATCAATTCAGAATGTGCAGATAAGTTCCTATGGTTGAGCATCCATCTACCTTCGGAGGGTTAGAGGGTTGGTAACACTCTAGAAAAAGTCTCATGTTCAGAGACACATATGGTTATAAATATCATCTTAATTCTGCAAATAATTTTACTATTAATAAATTCCTTTGTGACATACAAATCATCCTACAGTATTCTTAGAACACTCCTATGTGCTGGTGTTGGAATTGCCTCTTTCCTCACAGGACCTATGTGTGACCAAACCAGAATTACATTCCGGGCATACGTGTTTTCATTGTAGGGCCCTGACGTGCGGAGGGAGTGCTGAAGAGACAAACACAATTGGGAAAAGTGGTCTCATTTATTCAAGATCTGATAGGTGTTTCCATTGGAACCAAATGTTCAGAACGTCTGCCCTTTGGAATATTTTGGTTTGAGCCCAAATATCTCTATTTGAGATTTATGGAAAATAAAGTCAGTGGATGGCACTAGACCAGCGTGTAAACAGGAGTAACATCTGTGATATTTAGCGACTGGCTAAATCCTTGCTCGCTGTAAGGTGTGTCCTCGCATATGAGCAAAGATCACTTCTGCCTGTGAGGCAGAAAGGGTCGTAAATTCTATCTGAAAGTCTCTGAGCAAGCCATACCATTCTAAACGATCATCACATCTTTGAGTAATTTGAACAGAGTTTGATTTCTTATGGTTGTTTTTTCCCATCCCGTTCCCTCTTCCGGCATTGAAGCACTTGAAATCCTAGATGATTCAAGAGCCCTGGAAACTGGAGCTATTATTTCAGAGAAGCAGAATGATGTTATGATTTTTAAGTTTAGGGTGACCTTAACTAGCAAAGGCTTCGCCCACCTACTGCAACAACTGCAAAAAGAACAGACACAAGCTTTGGAAGATCTGGTAACTGAGGCCATCCCCCGGTGAGACCACCGGCCGGCATTTAGGGCTCACTCTGGGAAAAACTCATCTTGAAATCCTGAAACTACTCTCTGAGTGGAAGAAGCTCATTCCAGGAATGTTAAATGCAAACTTAATATCAAAACAGAAAAAAGCAAAGCACGTGTCCCACCTCACGTTCACTCTGGGCCACAAATAGATGCTAGTGGAGGTCACCAACTTATTTTTTAAATATTTCTCTTTTTTCAATTTTTAAATTAACTTTTAAAAATCTATTTTATTTTTACTTAATGTTTTTCAGACTTATGTATTCTCCTAAATCCAGAGACAAAAGGCAGAGCGCATGATTCTTTGCGTGCCTTAGGGCTAAGGTAAGCCCATTTTCAGCACCTGTGCTGGCCATGTGTACAAAGCCCATACAATTTCCATCGCTTTTTCTTTCTCTTATCTTTGTTTTCTCTCTCCTTCCTTGGAAAGTATATTATTTGAAGTCTGTTCGGCTGAAAAGTGTGTCACTCTATTCCCTCGTATTAGCAGGAAGCATCCCCTGGGTGAACTGAAGATCCATCCTTTTCTGTCCTTCCCAGTCTTCCAGGAGGCTCACCCTGAAGTGGGGAGTGTTGAGGTGTGGAGCAGAGGAATGTAATTTCCACGCCACTGTCCATACATGATGAGGAAGCCATTCTATATAAAATGTCACGCTGAATGCACACAGGCAATTTTCTGAGGGATAGATCACAGCTTTCTGTCTAACTTCAACATCATCTATGGCACCAGCAATGGCAAACAAAGGCTAAAAAAGCAACAGTGTGAATTTTATGAGGTCTAGGGGTGTTTCTTTAAGGCTACTCAGTGGCAAATTTATTTTTTTGCCGTCGACGTATCATGAACTTTCACAACCATGAGCTTTCATATTAAAATTCAATTTTCTTAATTCCCTTGCACCAGCTGGGACCAGTGGGCTCCTATGGTGAAGAGCACTGAGGGCTGCTGTGTGTAGGTGCCGTCCTAGGGGCCAGGATTGCAGCAATGAGTCAAGCAGACAGCACCCTGGCCTTCGGGGAGCCCTCAGCCAGGTTGGTCGTCCTCAGCCTGACGTACTCCTGCTCTACTTAGTATCAGATTCTAAGAACCACGGCTACTCTCAAGTTCCCCTCTCAACTCTGCCACTAACTGGGTTTGATGTTTGCATTTATATAGCTTCAGGACTCAAGCTTTCTCATAGGTAAAAAGGAAACAATAAAATCTACCTCTGGAGGATTTGTAAGGATTAAGATACCCTAAGGATTACCTAGTACACAGTAGAAGCTAAATCAATGTTATTTCTTGACTCCAATCACCATCATTCCCTCACTTCCCAAATTCGTCAATGAACATTGTATGCACTAAGCCAAGTAACTTTTAGAAACCAGAGTCTGCTTAGATTTATAGCTTTCCTCATGTGGTGTTTGTGTGAGGGTCTTTGAAATGCAGGCCAGAAAGACAGCCCCAGCCAGGCACCAATCCTTCTGGTACCTGGATCTCCAGCTTCCAGTCTCTAGAACTGTGAGGAAATAAATTTCTGTTGTTTAAGCCACTCGGCCTATCGTATTTTTGTTTCAGCAGCCTGAGCTATCTTATATAACACCTTATATGGAATGTATGTTGGCAAAAGGGACCACTTGGCTCTTTCTTGTGGTCAGTATTTAAGCTGACTCTTTAAACCAAGTGCCACCATAAATATCAGATAAAAAATAATTTTATCACTCGAAATAGCAGTTCATGATTGGTGCACAGTTTTTTGTTTTCTAAATTTTAACCAGCCCTCTTCCTTTCCTTTATAAATCAGAATTCCTAAGAAATAGTTGATCAAGGTGATAGCAAAATATGGCTACTCAAATGACTGTGTGACAAATGCATGGTGCCAGGCTCAGCTTGTGCCCCTCTCAGCTCAGCGTCCTTCCGCCCCCCAGGCCTGGGCTGTGTCCACCACTCCCTCTTCCTCCGAGGCTCATGCTGCCCTGCCTCCTCCAGGTGGAGGGCTGGATGACCCCCAGCTTCCCTTGCTCCCCTGTAATGGGAGCTGCAGCAGCCCTGGGGCCCACATTCAACCTGCCTAGACCTGCAGAAGCTCTGGTTCCTCTGGTTAAATCTAGGCTCCAATGAGCCCCTGTACTATAGGTGTGGAGTTGAGCCCCTGTACTATAGGTGTATGGGGCTACAGTGGCCCCATAAGGCCCAGTAGCAACACAAATGCACAAGGGAGGTAACACTTCACGGTGAGAAAGGGGCCTGGTTTTGTCGCAAGGAGAAAAAAAACAAAACCATACAGAAAAGGGACCTGTAATTAATCAGCTTCCTGAAAGGAGCGAAGAAGAACCTTCATGGGCATTATGTATAATGTTGGGTTTCTTCCCACACTCCAGGGGCATGAAATGCTCTTCATCCAACTGGATGGTTTCATGTCGCCATAAGAAATAAAGAGACAGTGGCTGCGTGCAATGGCTCACGTCTGTAACCCCAGCACTCTGGCAGGCCGAGGCGGGCGGCCTAAGGTTGGCAGTCTGAGATCAGCCTGGCCAACGTGGTGAAACCCCGTCTCTACTAAAAATACAAAAATTGGCTAAGCTTGGTGGCACATGCCTGTAATCCCAGCTACTTGGGAGGCTGAGGCAGGAGAATCACTTGAACCTGGGAGGTGGAGGTTACAGTGAGCCAAGATAGTGCCACTGTGCTCCAGTCTGGTCGACAGAATGAGACTCTGTCTCAAAAAGGGAAGGGAAGGGGAAGGGGAAGGGAAAGGAGAAGGAGATATAAAGAGAGCATGAGAGGAACAGTGATGGCATGAGCTCCAGGGGCATCGGAATGTGACGGGCAAATTGCAGAACGGTGAGGGGCTGTGAGGCCACCAGGATCCCCGCTGGTGCAGTAAGAGGGTCTGTGCAGGACCCTGGGGGCTGTGAAAAGCTTTGCCCCAAATCAGGTGAAATTCAACCAAGAAAATGCCACTCCCCTTCCTCATTATAATTTCTATCCCCCTGCCAAAATGTGAACCACGCTACTCTGAAATTCCTTCATTTATTCTTCATTATATTAACATTTTGGCTTCTTACAGTTGATCAAAGTCAGGAAGGAGGAGAGACTAAAGGGAAGTAAGTAGAAAATAGGAAGGAGAGAAGGAAAAAGAATGTTTTTCTTTGAAAAGACCTTCTCACGTCACCGATGGCATTAGAGCATCTGTGAATTCCAGAACCAGCTCAGCAGACAAGCTCTGTGACCTTGAGGATATTGTATCTCCTTTCCGAGCCTTCGTTTCCCCTCAGATAATGGAAGCCTTGCACTGAGATCATCTCTAAAATTCTATCTCTTAATCTACAGAAAGAGCGAAGTTTTATTTGCCTGAATCAAATGGAAAGTAGAAATAATATTTAATTCTCTTTCCCAAAACCTCAGTCCTATCCATTTCAAGAAGGGCCACTTTCCTCCAGAGAAATGAGTTACAAACCATCCCAGAGGCATCTGGCAAACCAGGAGAGAATCCCTGAGTTCATATCTGCTCCCTCCCAGAATTTCATCAACAGGACAAAGCATCACAGAGCTGAATGAGGTAGAGGCCACCAGGGCAAAGAGAGGGCATGAGGACCACACCAGATGCCTCACCACACTTGGGGGAAGAGAGATGCTGATAAGGCAGGGACAACTGGGTTTCCAGAGCAATCCACAGCAGCTGGACCCTGCAGAGAAGGAGGCTGCTGCAGGACAGAGGAGGGGCCCTTTGAAGGCACAGCCAAAAAACCATCAGATGAGAGGGGAGGTTGGACAAGGCAGGACTCTGAAAACAGAAGAGATGGTTAAACCTCCGCACTCAACCATCCAGACCCCTCAGACGATGCCCTCACCCAGGCATCCTGGCCCAACCACTCGGGGCACAGGGGATGTACACAAGCTTGAATATGAAGGAAACTAAGGGACTGAAATGGTGCAGTCTCTGAATTCATCAACAGCTGGGGATACAAAGCTGTGGCAAAGAGTAGGAATGTGGGTGAAAAGGAGTATTTTTGGTTTCTCTTTTACTTGCGTGGACTTCTGGAATTGGACTTTCCTGAAAGGTAGTTTATAAGAGCTCTTGCATTCTCAGTTTAACCTACTATTTCCTGTGATCTCACAAACGCCCCAGGATCAATTCCAAATATCAGATTAGAAGCTCTGTGAGGGTAGGGATTTTGTCTTTTATATACTTACATCTTCAAATGCATATTGTTTAGTTGCTTGCACAGAGTTGTAAGAAACATAAAGAATAAACCAATGACCCTCTGATCGCCACTCAACCTATTTTTCAAAGGAAATAATCAAGATTTTTCAGCAGAAGAGATATAGAGAGATACCTATAGATATAAATACAGATCATCAAACTGAAAGTAGAAGAAAAATCAACATGGATGTCTCAAGTATTCAAAAAGACTTTGGCCCACAAAACATTTAAGCCAAGTATGACTAAGCTTATTTCAGGGAGAGAGAAATGTTAACTACAGGATGGGCTGGTTGACTCATGCAGTGAACAAGCATTTTGAGCATAAATTCGTGCCAGACACTGTGCCAGGGTATGATGACTTACCAAGGAACAAGACACTGGTCTCTGCTCTCAGGGAGCCAAGATTCTCTCTGAGGAGTTGGCAATCGACATAAATAACAGGTAGCCAAGATAGGGAGGGACCTAGGAGAAGAGCCTCCCAGTTAGACAGAAGAGTCCTGGGCAGAAGGGAGTCTGGCATGTGTGGAGAACAGGGGAGGGCAATGAGGTGGGGACGCCGTGAGTGATGGGGGAACGACAGGAGATGTCAGAGAGAGGAACAGCAGTGCACGTGCTGAGCAACACGGAGGATTTGGGGTTTTGCTCTAAATATGGTTGCAAATCACAGAGGGTTTTAATCAAGAATCAACTATTTTATTTTTATTTCAATAGTTTTCGGGGGGAACAGGTGGTTTTGGTTACACGAATAAGTTCTTTAGTGGTGATTTCTGAGATTTTGGTCACCCATCACCCGAGCAGTGTACACTGTTCCCAATGTGTAGTCTTTTATCCCTCACCCCCCACCCATCCCCCCAAGTCCCCAAAATCCATATCATTCTTATGCCTTTATGTACTCACAGCTTAGCTCCTACTTATAAGTGAGAACAAACAATATTTGGTTTCCCATTCCTGAGTTAATTCACTATTCTAAATGGTCTCCAATTCCATCCAGGTTGCTACCACAGGAGAAGAAGCCATTGTATGAAAAAGATACTTGCACACACATGTTTATAGCAGCACAATATACAATTGCAAAAATACAAGACCAACCCAAATGACCATCAACCAAAGAGTGGATAAATAAAACGTAGTATATGCAATATATACCATGGAACACTACTCAGCTATAAATGAAGGAATCAATAATTTCGATTTGTATACTTTGAAAGATTTTCACCGCTGATCAGAGAAGATTGCAGAGGGCATGGATTGAAGAAAAGAGACCACTTAGAAGTCTCTGACATGTGTCAAGCAAGAATATGATGGATAAGGTCAGAGTCCAGATGGGACCAAAGGCAGCAGGCAGCAGCCAGGGATTGGGACACACTGAGAAGCAGCACAGTGTTGCCCACATTTTCACCCTTTAGTGACAACACAGGGAGCCACACAATCTTTTATCCATGAAAATTCCTCTATAACCTTTCTAAATCTAAGAAACCATTTAATCTTTCTATCATAGGGTCATCTATTAGGACATCACTTGTGTCTAAAATCCACAAATAAGCACAAATCAGATTTTTTTTTTTTGCACTAGTTACGGTATAATGATCATGAAGCAGGAAATTTCTCTGACCCCTTTGTGGAAGGGAACTGGAGTGCACAGGTACTAGAACTAGCGGGCTGCTATGGCGCCAGTAGGGATGGACTCCACTCGCTCGATCCCACTGTGTCCCAACTTTTGCAGAAGGGGGAGCACAGGTGAGCAGATGCAGGAGCTGGGGTGAGTGCTTTTTGGTACCAGCAGGAGCAAAACTCTGTGTAGCCCTGTGGCCGCATCTAGGGGGGTGCCCATGACCCCTGAAGCCCCAGTAGGAGTCTTACAGTCCATGCTCTTTTGCTTTGCCGTTGGTGGACGGCTTCAGTGTTAACAGCTCAGTGAAGGGTCAGTGTGGCCGCCTTTTGCACCTGCACCTGAATTCTTCTCAGCCTCTAGGAGGAATGAGATCACATGAACAAATTGGAGATGGTAAATGTGGGGGGTTTTATTGCCAATGAAAGTGGCTCTCAGCAGGAAGGCGAGCTGAAAAGGGTACGGAGTGGGAATATAATCTTTCCCCGGAGTATGACTCCTCTCCAAAGCAACACCATCAAGTTGTCCCTCTGAATTCAAGCTGCTTCTCTCTGATGTCCAGCTGCTTCTCTTCTCTTCTCCTCTTCTCCTCTGCTCCCTACAGGTGGAGCCTGGGGTTTTTATGGCACAGTATGGGAGGCAGGGCAGGCCATGGGTAGTTTTGGAAAAGGCAACATTTGAGCAGGAAAACGGGAATGCATGTTCTCACTTTGGGCCACAGTATGAGGCTTTTTGGCTTGAGGGTGGGGCCCTCACCAGGGATCCACTCTCCTCTGCCCAGAATTTCCCTGCCTCCTGTCCCTATCAGTCATAATTCTGTTTTCCCTGCAAATAAACATCCTGTATCCTCCATAGCAAGCACAGTGTCTAAACCAGAAATATGTTTAATAGATGTTGTTTAAAATACCTTTTAACAACTCTACCAATATTCAGGCTATCTGCATCTATAAATTGCTGCATTTGTGTTCAATGGAAAGAAACTGAAGGCTGGCAATTGTCAAAGAGTCAAAAGTACAAAGACCTTTAATATTTCATTTCTGATATCTATATTCTAGTGACATATCTTTATTTCATTCTCCACTGGAGGTGTTGTAAGTTTAATGTCAATTGCATACATTTATTTAATTTCAATAGCTTGCATTATGCTGCCCAGCAAGGCACAATCAAATTAGGAGTGCCTGGTCAGAGGCAGGGCAGACAAGAGGGTGAAATCAGCAGGTCCTATCTCATTAGAATCACAAAAGCCTACATTTTTATGTGAGTTGTGTCAGGAAGCATGGCCTGAAAATATATTGATCAAAAATTAAAAAGTAGGAATAAAACTATGGAAATATACCTGCGGCCTGACAACAAAAGAGAAATTGACCTCTAACAATTTTGTGGAATATTAATAGATGTCTATTAAATATAGCTCATCAAATTACATAATGTTTCATTTTTTTTAAGATAAATATTGGTTTTAAAGCAAAATAGTGGAGAATAACACAGCTATTCATTCTGACTCACTGTCAAGCAACAGAGGTGGTGAAAAAATTTTAAATGGCTTAAAAAGCTGTCATTGCCTTGAACTCTGACCACTTTAAAATACGCAAGAAACATATTTTAATTGAGATTCGCTTCCTCTTCCAATCACAGACATCCTATTGCTTGGAAGGAAGACACAGAATTAACCTCTACAGTCACCAATCTGCGCTTCTCCACACATTTCCAGAACCAAGGTTGTGATTATTCCAAATCCAATTACTAAATGAATGTCCCCATTTAAGCCCAGCTTTGAGTTTGTTAGCTACTGATCCTCTTTGAATGTTGGCTGCAAAAAATCAATTTGAAAAGCAAATAGTTGAACAGCCATCAGCGGACTTAGACAATCCACAGATCTATTTTCCAGAAGGCTGTTTAACACACACACTCCTGTATTTCCTAAACATGATGGCAAAGACCAAAAGAAGTTACGGAGTCTCCTCAGCTGATGCTGTCCCTGACAGAGGAAAAGTAATCCATCTTTTATTTCTCAAGGGTGACATTGTGAGGGGGCAAAGCTTTGGGGACAAGTGGACTGGCTTCTCAGGGGGCCATTCACATTCCAAAGCAAATGTTTGAATTGCTCTGAGTGAAAGGCAAGAGAGATACATGACTGATTCCGGGAGGGACCGAACATCCCAATGTCAACGATGCTCTTGCCGGGGCCAGCCCTGCTTGGCATGCATAGGTTGCTCTGTTGCTTTCCTTCTTATTGCGTTGGGGACAGTAGGGGATAGTGGTTAAAAGCCCCCGCTCTGCAGTTCATGTCAAACACCAACCATGCCTCTCACCATTGATATTATCCTGAATAGGCTATTTCATCTCTACGGGCCTTAACTCTCTCACCTGTAAAATGGGATCAATGTGTATGTACAGGGTTATTGCTGGAATGAGACAGAAAGTATTAAATAAGCATGTGAGAGTAACAATGTTAGCTATTTTTATAATCATTGAGTGTTTATTCCATGGATTGTCTCATTCATCATCCAGTACATATTTACTGAAAACCTGGGAGGCACCAGGCGCTATGCTGAGCATGGGAGACAAACGAGACACAGTGCCTCCTACAATGGGGTGTTGACGGTCAGGCAGTAAATACATCAATCCACCAGTAAATACATAAATAATACCTCTGATATATGCTGAGGAAAAAAAAGTGGTTCTTTCCTTGAGAGTTTTGTAAGAGGACTAACTTGGAGCAGGGGGTTCCAAAAACAGTTCTTTAAGAAGTAAGTTTAAGGTGAAGACTAAAAATTGAACAGATATTATCAAAGGGAAGAGCTGGGGAGAGCTTACGTTTGGCACGTTTTTCTGACCATAACTTACTGAATTTCCATTTAGAAGGTATGGAAAACACAGAATAAAAAGAAGAAAACTAATGCCACCCATAATCCCACTACCAGGAGGGAAACTGGTGTTCCTCCTACTCAATCTTTCTTTCTGGGACGATACAGATTAGACGATATTATTTGCACACACATACATGCTGATAACTATACATGTGTATGTGCGCATTAAATACATCATTTTTAAATTAATATTTTTTATTCTCTCTTTTTTTTAAAAGAAATATACAGGGTCTCACTGTGTTTTCCAAGCTGGTTTCAAACTCCCAGGCTAAAGTGATTTCCCATCTCAGCCTCCCAGAGTGCCAGGATTACAGGCGTGACCCACCTCGCCCAGCCTGATCTTCGTAGTATATCTTGAACAATTCCCTATGCCCTTAAGAATTCTCTAGTAATATAGAGAATATATCTGAAATTGGATCTTAGCATATTTTCCTGGGTTTTTTCCCCATGAGATAAATTCTCCAGCTGGAGGTGGGAAACAAAAGGTTAGAAATTTTTATTATTATTTTTTGAGACAGGGTCTCGCTCTCTCGCCCAGGCTGGAGTGCAGTGGCATGATCACGGCTCATTGCAGCCTCAACCTCCCCAGCTCAAGTGATCCTCCTACCACCTCAACCTCACAAGTAGCTGGGACTACAGACATGTGCCACCATACCCACCTAATTTTTGTATTTTTGTAGAGATGAGTTTTTGCCCAGGCTGGTCTCGAACTCCTGAGCTCAAGTGATCCACCCACTTTGGCCTCCCAAAATGTTGGGATGACAGGAGTGGGCCATCACACCTCGCCAGGATAGGAATACTTTTAAATCACTAATAAGCACGGCCAAACTGCCTTTTAAAATGTTTGTACCATTTTCCCGTTTCTACGTATCTGAAATTTAAGAGTACCCTTCTCACCCTTCTCCAAAACATGCCTTAAACTTCTCTTGAAAACGGCACCTAGTTGGCCCACATTACGTATTGTCAGTGTTCTAAAAACATCACGGACCTGAAACTTACTTTTCAATTCTGTCTATTGTGTTTTAGACACATAGGAACTTAATTTTTGTTTGTTTAAGTATTAAGAACTACCAAGATGTTTAAAAGGTGTTATTTTACACACACACAAATACACACACACACACACACTGGATTTTTTTAACTTATTCCCTGGAGATCCTTACTCTTGAGTTTATACTGCAGTATTTTATTATCTTTTTAAAGTATGTGGATTTTTTTCTTTATTTATTTTTTTATTTTTTCTGAGACAGAGTCTTGCCCTGTTACCCAGGCTGGAGTGCAGTGGTGCAACCTCGGCTCACAGCAACCTCCACCTCCCAGGTTAAAGCGACTCTCCTGCCTCAGTCTCGGGAGTAGCTGGGATCACAGCCATGCGCCACCATGCCCAGCTTTTTTTTTTTTTTTTTTTTTTTTTGATTGAGAAAGGGTTTTACCATGTTGGCCAGGTTGGTCTCAAACTCCTGACCTCAGGTGATCAGCCCACCTCGGCCTCCCAGAGTGCTGGGATTACAGGCATGAGCCACCGCGCCCAGCCTTTAGTGTGTTTTAATATCTTACAGTGCAGGTATACAACATTCTTCTTCTTTGAAACATTTGCCTGGTTATACTTACTCATTTCTATTTCTAGATAAACTTTAGAATCATGTTGTCAGGTTAACCTTAAAGAAAACACTTCTATTTTGATTAAAAAGGTAGCATTATAGATTAATTCTAGAAAATGATATTGTATGATATTGAGCCTTCCATAATTTGTGTTGTTTCCCCATTATGTTTTATAGATTTTAGTATTATTGGTCATTTCCTTCAGTTTTGTGCATTGTATTACATTATTTCTGGATCATTTATATTTTTACTATTTGTGCGTGATATCTTTTTTTTTTTTTTTTTTTTTTTGAGACGGAGTCTCACGCTGTTGCCCAGGCTGGAGTGCAGTGGCGCGATCTCGGCTCACTGCAAGCTCCGCCTCCCGGGTTCCCGCCATTCTCCTGCCTCAGCCTCCCGAGTAGCTGGGACTACAGGCGCCCGCCACCGCGCCCGGCTAATTTTTTGTATTTTTAGTAGAGACGGGGTTTCACTGTGGTCTCGATCTCCTGACCTTGTGATCCGCCCGCCTCGGCCTCCCAAAGTGCTGGGATTACAGGCTTGAGCCACCGCGCCCGGCGCGTGATATCTTTTATCCACATTATTTGCAAAATAATTTTTGCTGTTAATGGGAAAATGATTATTGTGGCTCTGCTGCAGATGTTTGATTTTTTTTTAATTCCCCATAAAGAGAATCGTATCACTGCTAAGTAACGATTTCCTCCTACGGAAACAGAAAAGCAGACACACGTATGTGCATTTCCGGGAGAAATTCAAATCATACTAAAAGTGCGCCACACGAGCAAGCAGGCAGAGGGAACGCTTGCTTGGGTTTTCAGCTTCTCCTTTGGCACCAGCCTACACAGGTTTGTCTTAATATTCGAAACTGCATATGTATTGCTTTAATACTTTTTAATGTTGAGGAGGTTGACTATTTCATAGTGTTCTTTATACTGAAAACCTCCTTACGTTAAACACATTGTTAACCACTTAACATGATACTCCATTTGAATTACAGTTTCTTTCATCCCTTCCAGGAGTTGGTCATGATTCTTTTCTTGCGTCGCTGCATTGACTATAATGAAGTGTCTTGGGTGTTTTTAACCTCGGCACCAATGCTATGGGGCACGGGCTCACGGAAGCCCTCCCAGTGTGCACTGGGCCTGGCGATGGCTAAGAGCGGCGCTTCCCAAGCAAAACCTGCATCTTCTCACCTGGGTGGGAATGACAAGATCAGACGGATTCCACTGGATCCCTTAAAGTCAGTCATCTACAGAAATTGATACATATTTTAAAAATTTCATGTTGACCAAACTTACAACGGACTCTGAGAAAACAGTGTCTCATGGTGCCAAAGCTGCTGGCTTCACCTATAAACGTCCTGCTAAATCCTGGGGCCAACAACAGGCCTCCTGCATTTTGTTGTCACTTATATTTTGCCATAACATACAACGCCGGCTGCTGGACTGAGACAGACACTGTGTGTAATGTGGGGAAAGTGTCAGTCTACTCCTATCTTACAGTTTTTATCTCTTTACACCAAAAACGTTTGTTGGGTTTTATCGAAATTGTAGTTGACATACATCTAGAGGTCTCCTATAGTAACACGTTTCTTAATATGACATCATTCTTACATGCTTATCAACACCATTTGGTGTCATGAATGTGTTATATTATGCCACCTGACTTGTTATTATTTTATTGGAGGCTTTATGGATGAGTTTAATTATTTTTATAAATGAGATCTTTCTTCACAATTTTTCTTACTATAATTTTCAGATTTCAGTGCCTGGATTATGTTGGCTTCCTAAAATTCATTAAAATGTTTTTTCTTTTTCTCCCATGTTCCATTTCTATTACTTCCTAATTACATCAAATGGAAATAAATATCCCTTTAAAAATTAAAGAGGGCCGGGTGCGGTGGCTCATGCCTCTAATCCCAGCACTTTGGGAGGCTGAGGAGTGCGGACTGCTTGAGCCCAGGAGTTTGAGACCAGCCTGGGCAGCATACTGAGACCCTGTCTCTAAATAAATAAATAAATAAAAATTAATGAATGTTAAAATTAAAGGAAAACATCATATAAAACTCTTTGGGCTAAATCTTTTTTGGTGGGGGGATGATGAATATAACAATATTTTTATTCAGTTTTAATCTTTCCCACCTACTCATTTGTTCCAATTTTTGTTTTTATTTTTTAAAAAAGTTAACCTATAGATAACATTTACTGCTCCTGTTGTTTTCATTTCTATAAATACCTTTGTAATCTAATCCCACTCTTTTTTCTTAATTTATGTATTTTTAAACGTTTAGGTTCAGGGGTACATGTGAAGGTTTGTTACACAGGAAAACTCCTGTCACAAAGGTTTGTTGTACGTATTAATTAATCCATGGAATACTATGCAGCCACAAAAAAGAAAGAGTTTACGTCCTTTGCAGGGACATGGATGAAGCTGGAAACCATCATTCTCAGCAAACTAACACAGGAACAGAAACCAAAACACCGCATGTTCTCATTCATAAGGGGGAGTTGAACAATGAGAACACATGGACACAGGGAAGGGAACATCACACACCGGGGTCTGTTGGAGGGTGGGGAGTAAGGGGAGGGGTAGCATTAGGAGAAATACCTAATGCAGATGGCGGGTTGATGGGTGCAGCAAACCACCATGGCACATGCATACCTATGTAACCAACCTGCATGTTCTGCACATGTACCTCAGAACTTAAAGTATAATAAAAGGATTAATAAATAAATAAATAAATAAATAAATCCAGCTCTTTTAATCTTGCCTTCATCTTATTCCACTACCTCGTCTCAACAACCATCTCTTGCTTTAGAAGGCCTCTCTCAAATGTCAGCCAGGCATCTCTCCACACCGAACTGTTTTCTACAGGGACACGCTCTTTCCAAACTGTGCCTCCTCTCCACACTGCGTTCTTCATCTTTCATGTGACCAAATCACTTCATATTTCAAAGTTCTGTTTCTGTTTCTCTTTCCTCAAAGGTGAGTAGAATTTCTCCCCAGTCCAGGCGTCGCGGGAGGGTGGCAATGGCTTCTGAGGACACTGTCTTGCCGTCCCCTCTTTATTTTCAGGGTCTTCCACTTGCCTCTCTCCCTGGAGGGCTGCCCACAGCTAAATGTTTTCAGTTACCTGTTTTGTGTGAATTTGCTGCCCTTTGGAATAATCTCCCTCATTCCATTGTATAGCAGCCTTTCCTTGAAGCATGGAGTCTTAGTTGCAAACAATACAACGTATGCCATGTAACATTCACATTCCCTGCACAGGAACACCCAGAGCACACAGTTTGCAGGGATCTGCTGGGCTCAGCCTTCCCACAGAGGTCACCGCGTGCATCCACCTGCAGGATGGTTCATTACACAGCCGATTCAGACCCAGAGCGGTGCTCATGGAGGGGCTCCGGGTCGGGAGGCAGGTAAAGTTCTGAAAGTCCCGGCTGTGACTTACATGAGAGACCCTATGCGTGTTGGATGCACTCGTCACACATGGTTCTGAGTTACGGAGATCCAGTCTTCCGCTGTGTTGTTCCCCAACCCAGGTGGAAACCGCTGTGCCTGGGGGCTTCATCCAAGCCTTGCCAACAGCTTCTGAATTCTGGGCTGCACACCTAGACTGCTAAGAGTATCCAGTGAACACTCAGTGTGTAAATGAAGCTGGAGATAGGAGATTTCGGACATACCAGTGGACAATGCGTCCTTCGTATAGTTGTGCCCTCTAAATCTCATGTTGAATTGTAATCCCAATGTTGGAGGTGGGAACTGGTGGGAGGGGACTGGATCATGGGGATAGATTTCTCATGAATGGTTAGTACCATCCTCTTGGTGCCATCCTCAAAATAGTGAATGATTTCTTGAGAGATCTGGTTGTTTGAAAGCATGTGGCACCCTCCTCCTCTCTCTCTTGATCGCACTCTTGCCATCTGAGGTACTGGCTTCCCAGTCCCCTCCTGCCATGACTGTAGCTCCCTGAGATCCCACCAGAAGCTGAGCAGATGCCAGCACCATGCTTCCTGTACAGCCTACAGAACCATGAACCAATTAAACCTCTTTTCTTTATAAATTATCCAGTCTCAGGTACTGCTTTACAGCAATGCAAAAATGGCCTAACACAATCCTTTACAGAAAAACAGAGTGAGATTTTTTAAAGGTCTTTCTCAATAGTTTAGCAAAAGACATGGAAAGGGTTAAATAGATGTGTGTTTATAAACACTCTGCAAGAGCCAAGTAGGTTAACTGCTTTTCAATTCTGTAAAATAATTAGAAGAGCTAAGCTAATGGAGTAGAAACATATGATGCATTTCTTTAATTTTTATAAATTTAACTATATGAAATCAGCTAAATTAAAGCAAAAAAATTAAGAAGTTAAATGGTACAGGATCATTGTCCTCTACCACACACTAATCTAACGGGCATATGCACTGTGCCCATTAGGAGATGAGAGATAAGGACCCACGGTGAGCTCCCTGGGTCTTCCTGCCTACGTTGCCCTACCTGGGCAAGCATCCTTGGGAGGGAATGAATGTGCAGAAGAGAGACGGGGTGGAGGGAGATGAGACTGAGAAGGAAGTCAGGGTTCTGGCTTTCCAAAGAGGGCTTGTTCCAGAATTCCTAGTTTCTGGCTTGAGCAGAAGTTGCAAGTTGACGATCTGAAGGCCAAATCCAATTCACCAACTGTTTTCGCTTAGTCTGTACAAGATTTCAAACATTTTTGCAATTAGTCACAAACTCTTAACGACTGGAAGAGTTCACATAAAAATATGGATGTTGGCCAGGCGCGGTGGCTCACGCCTGTAATCCCAGCACTCTGGGAGGCTGAGGCGGGAGGATCGTGAGGTCAGGAGATGGAAACCATCCTGTCCAACATGGTGAAACCCCGTCTCTACTAAAAATACAAAAATTAGCTGGGTGTGGTGGCAGATGCCTGTAATCCCAGCTACTCAGGAGGCTGAGGCAGGAGAATCGCTTGAACCTGGAAGGTGGAGGTTGCAGTGAGCTAAGATCGTGCCACTGCACTCCAGTCTGGTCGACAAGAGCGAAACTCCGTCTAAAAAAAAGACACACACACACACACACACACACACACACACACATATATATAAATCCATATATATAGATGTCAAACTTCTTTTGGATGGAGAAAGTTCTGGGCTCAGATTCAGAGGTCAGCCATCATCTGGAGCTGCGGATTTCCCTCCTCTCCGCAGAGCATGTGGCCCACAGTGAGGCACAGATGGTATTTTGTGTCAGCTGCCATGGGTCACCCAGGTCGCCCGTCGGCCTCTCACACTTGCACACTTCACTTGTTCTCATGATCTGCCTGGTCCTCGTTAGTACCTGTGTTTTCCATCCCTGCTGCAAAGGAATCTACAGGCTTTGGTATTGGAGAGTAGCAGGAAAACTGGCAGGACCCCGACGAAGGGCAGAGGGAGACTCTTCCCCCGTGGACAAGGGTTGAGCACAGAAGGGATTGGGGCTTGTCCTCTGAAGATCTCGCGTGTTAGACAGCTCTGCAGCCTGGGGCACAGGCTGTCTTCTTTTTAGGAGGCTCTCCCTAGGAGTCTGTCATCTTTCTGCCAAAACTCATCCCATCCTGAGATGGTGGCACAAAAATACTTGGGTCACAGGACGTGCTGCCTCAGGCACTTGCGTACACTCATTATACGAGCTTTAGAGCTGAAAACGTCCTTGATCATCGAATCCTAAAAAAGTCTTCTAGGTGACCTAGCATCCAACCCCAGCACATCTCCCCTGCCATGTCTGAATTTCTCCTAACAAGAGAGTCTCCTATCATGTAATTTAATCGGTGGCTGGATAGGAATTTCCCCAGAAAGGATGTGGATTTAAGTAGGGGACAAATCTTGCTATGATCTTTCTGAGTTTTTAAAGGGGAAGAGGAAATGCAGAGAGAACAGGGTATATTCAGAACCAAAACTTCAAGTCCTGAGCTCCTAGCGTAAAGGGGTGGGGGCAGAGAGTGTCAAAAGGATGAAGAAAATCAAGGGTTAAAGCAGCCAAGAAAAAAAAAAAAAGCGGGGCGGGGGCTATATATTGAGTCTATGATATGCCAGGTCCTGGGCTAGACTCAGGCGCTCCGGAGATGAGAGTCCTTGCCCCTCTCCAGGGAGCTGTGCAGTTATAAATCCAGATGCTGCATATGTAATTCTGTCTCTATTAGTATGACAAAAGGGAAGCGGTGGAGGCCACAGAATGCTGTAATAGGTGGCTACCCCTTCTGGAGGCTGGAGGACTCAGTGAAAGAAACGCCCCTCCCCCCAAGCGCCTTTGCTCCCAAACATCACTGCAGGATCACCGGAACACGCTTCGGCTTGAAACCAGCAGGTTTTTATTTGCCTGTTTAAAGTAATTCCCAGGCCAGGTGCAGTGGTTCAGGCCTGAGATCCCAGCACTTTGGGAGGCTACGGTGGGGCGCATCGCTTGAGCCCAGGATTTTGAGACCAGCCTGGGCAATATAGTGAGACCCCCAACTCTACACAAATAAATAAATAAATAAAAATAGCCAGGCCTGGTGGCACGCACCTGTAGTCCCAGCTACTTAGGAGGCTGAGGCAGGAGGATCATTCGAGCCTGGGATATGGGGGTTGCAGTGAGCCAAGACTGCACCAGTGCACTTCAGCCTGGGCAACAGAGCAAGACCCTGTCTAAATGAATGAATGAATGAATGAATACATGAATAAAGTAATTGCCAAATGAAAAAAAAATGGGAGAGGATTTTACACGAACATGCAGATTTTCTGAATTCCTTTGAGCACACAGGATGGGACAACATGACCACAATGGAAGTCCATTCAGTTGTGACCGTAATTAGCAAGGACCCTGGAGCAGCTACCCCTGTAGCCAGGACAAGCCTGTCCCCAGGGAGCAGAGCCCACCCACATTCGCCCCAGCGTCTTGCTTCTGGCCTCCATCTGCGCCTGCATTCTGTTACCTGCCTGGCCATGACAGGTTTGAGTTTGTGACTCTGGCCATCAATGTCTCCCCCAGGTGGCAGCCACCAAAGAGGCCACAATGCTCTTCAGTCTCCACTAAAGTTCACAGGTGGGCAGACATCACCATCCCAATCCCCACCACGGCCCGAGTCTCCAGACTCCTTTACTAAAATAAAAGTAGGATGTTCCTTATCCACAGGCCACATGCTATAGTTCTTCTCTCTCACGATGCTCATGTATGAATTGCTTATATTTGGCACTTGCTGATGCTTAATTTAATATGTGTATTTTTGCAAAGTTAAGAGACGATGCATTGATTGTTAACATCTGTCTTCCGATTCTCCTTGTCTTCTACCTGTAAGCAATTTGGGTGTGAAAGATGGGCAGGCTGGAGCAATTCTGATTAGGTTCGGCCAATCTCGATGGAAATAGCCCATTTGGTTGAAGTCCACCTGCAGCTGATAAACAACCTAATAGCCATTCACGTCCAGCCACCCTCCATTATTCCATTATTACTCCTCTTAAAGCAATCTGTGCTATCTGAGATAGCGTCCTGGCTTAGTATTCAGCACCATAGGAGGACGTTTACCTAAGGGCGCTGGTGAAGACTGAACAATGAGCTCCAAAGCAGCAGCAAGTCTTGGGCATTTGCATGAGAAAACCATAAGAAATGTAATTATTTTTGCTAGCAAAACTCAGAGTAGGGTTGTCTTCTTATTTAATACCATGTCATTACAAAATATAGAACTCAATTTAGGAAACGGTGATTTAGATTCTAAGCTGAAAGGAACTAGGTGCACGCCAAACATTATTGTTCATGATAAAAGAAATTTAAATTACGTAAATAACGTGGAGCACAGCTTAATCACACACATCAACACCACTCTCTCTCACCATCTCTGATGAATGAACCCTATCCTTTATTCAAGTCATGAGAATAGCAGAAGTCAATACTATTAGATCGAGAATCTAGATGCAGAATAAAACTGGGGACTCCACATTGTCAGAATTCACATATTAAAAGAAAAACAAACTCTATGTGAAACTGGGAGAGAATAAAAATAAAGATGGGTACAGGGATATTCCGGAAGCAGGGGTTGCAACAGTAATATGAGAAAAAGTTAAATTCCAGATCAAAAGAAACAAGACCAAGAAAGTCACATTATGAATGTGAAGGATAAAGTGTATGATGAAGATACAGGGAATATCACCTCGTCAGGATTTCCTTGGAGAGCACTGAAATGTATAAAGCAACAGCTGATAAGAATGGGAAAAGGAGAAATTGGCCAGAACACAAGAGAAGTTCCGAGTATTTTCAAACCTGAAACCAAGAAACCGAGAAAAAGTCCAGATATTTAACAAACTCCTTTCAGCTCTGATAGGTCGTCGAGAGGAAGAACAGAATGAACAAAGGTGGGAAGGAAGGAAGCCATAAAGAACAGGAATAAAATAAGCAATAAAGTTGAGTGAATACCTTTTTTTTTAATGAAGAAGACAAAGATATTAGAGAATATGTTTTTCAGTGTCCAAAAACATTTAGAAAAACTGACCACAAGAAACATCAATAATTCCCTCAAGTAAAACTAGGATAGAATAGATTTTTAGACTGCCATGTGGTAATAAGTTAATTTAAAAGAAGAAGGAAATAATAGCAATAAGCCAACCACTTGAAGTTTATGAATGTGGCCGGGCACAGTGGCTCACGCCTGTAATCCCAGCACTCTGGGAGGCTGAGGTGGGTGGATCACCTGAAGTCAGGAGTTCCAGACCAGCCTGGCCAATGTGGTGAAACCCCATCTCTATTAAAAAGACAAAAATTAGCCAGGTGTGGTGGCAGGCGCCTTGTAGTCCCAGCTATTCGGAGGCTGAGGGAGAAGAATCGTTTGAACCCGGGAGGCAGAGGTTGCAGTGAGCCGAGATCACGCCACTGCACTCCAGCCTGGGCAACAGAGCGAGACTCCATATTAAAAAAAAAAAAAGATTTATGAATGCTCCAAGCAAACCCTGGGTCCAGTTGGAAACCAAAACTGGAATGCAGGTTGGGGATAAACCACTCCAAGGGAAAGGAACATGGGAGCCGGGATGGACACCCCGGGGTGCCAGCTGGGAGAGTCAGTGCGTGAGGGGTTTCTGAGATGACTGTCTGGGCTGGAAGGTAACCTCCTGCCACTTCCTGCATGAATAAGTGGGGCAGTTTTCCTCTAAGATTTCGCTTCTAAGTGAACACATCATTAACATTATCAAGTCCTTTGTTTTCATGAATTTTCTGACCTTACTCTAGCTCATTTGTAAGTGAATTTGAAATTCTGAGGAAAATGGAAGCTGATGTACATGTTTGTTTTTTTAAAAGAGAGAGTTCTTTAAAAAGTCTAATAATAAAAAAAAGCCTCCAGTTAGCCTAATCTAGGAAATATGAGCAGAAAATATACATGATGAAAATTAGCACTGAGAGAGGGTAAATAAACACAGATGCTCAGAAAATTTCAGGACTTATCATAAAAAAACCCCTGTGTTAATAAATTTGAAAATCTGGAGAAAAGAAATATTTCTAGGAAACTGTAGAATACAAAAATGCACTCTGGAAAAGACATGACTAAAACGGAAAGTAAATGTCTAACAAATTGTAAAAAGCTATCAAGGAGCCCTCACTATGGAAAAGCATGTATAATTAGAAGGAGGAGAAAGGGAAACCTCCAGCTAGCCAAAGGGAGAAGCAATTTTCCCAGCGTAATCTACCAAAAACCCACAGCAACACACAAACATTAAGTTGGCAGTGCCCTATCACTAGCATTTTTATTAGGAACAAAAGCAGAATATCTCCAACACCAGCACTCAGCATTGGAGGTTGTAGCGAAGACAAGAAACCAATAAAAAATAAATGAGCAACATATGAATTTGGAAGATAAAAAATCACTATTTTCAGATAAAATGATTGTCCATATATTTTTTTAAAAAATGCAAGATACTCCACTGACAAGTCTGAAAAGTTTTTCCTTATTTTAAAAAAATCTAAAGAAAAACATCACAAAATGTTAACATTTATTCATTTTGGATGGTCAGCAAATGAGTGACGGCTACATTGTTTTTGGTAGTATGTGTGTAACACTTACCAAAAACAAAGGTAATGAGGATGGGAAATGAGGCCCTAGTGGTTCTCCACATGAATAAATTCACATTTTCAAGAAAAATATATACATACACACATACACATACTCTCTCTCTCTCTCTAACCTGCACCTTACCATACAGAAAGAAGAGCAGCCCCTAAAATACCAATGCAAAGATGTGCAAAAGAAATACAATTTTTTAAAAATCTAAAGTTTCAGCAGTATCTTGACTGAGTGGTATCATTCCAGGAATAACAAAACATTCAAACAAGTATTACTTTATCTTTCGACACGTCAATAGGTTGAAGAAGAAAAAACATTGTCTTGAGCAATGTCCTAAAAATCCAGTTGAGGAAAATCAAAATTATTCCTAACTAAAAATTAAGCCCCAAGCAAAATACAAGAAATAGATATTTGTCAAGAGCAAATTAATCCATTGATATTGGGCACTGATGGTATTGCGTGTCTAGAAAATTCAAAGTAACAGAAAAGTTATGGCCAATAAGATCATTCAACAAGGGCATCAACACAACTAAAATAAAAGCAAGAATGTGTTTATCTAAAATCATAACCAGTTATAAATGCAAGGACAGAAAGATTCCATTTTAATACTCAATAAAAATACAATACCAATGAACAGATTTAACAAGAAATTTGTCATATCTTTTTAAGAAAATGTTTAGGCCTTACTGAAGAACACAAAATGTTTGGGGAAAAAGACCTGGATTTATGTAAAAATGTACAATATTATAAAGATATCAATTCTCTCCTAAGGCAATCTGTATGCCTGACACTTAGTGAGTGTCAGGGATGAGGTGAGGTGGGCTCGGTCCTGCCTCCTTCCTTATTCTTCCTCCTTGGAGGTTCACACACAGCAGGCTCCATTCTGCTCCTGCCTCAGGCCCCTCCCTCCATCCCTCACTGCCCAACGTTTGAAGTCCTGGCTTACAGTCATCCAGATGCTCCGGGACCACATTCTCAGGGACCTCAAGCAAGAGGACTATCCAACTCATGGCTCTCAGTTCCTTTGCCCCATCTTTATCATTTGGGAATGCAGAATTGGGACTCCAAGAAGGCTCCTGCCCAAATCCCAGGGCCTGTGCAAACAAAGACGCCACCTCTGTGAATGTGTGACCTTACCTGGCAAGCCAGACTTTGCAAATATGAAGAAAGTTACCGATGAGCTGACCTGAAAATAGGGTGATCCTCCAGGTTTATCCTGTGGACCCGATGCTGTCACATGAGCCAGAGGAAGATGCCAGGCCAATATGGGGAGCAGGGCGCAGCATGCTGTATTTGAAGATGGAGGGGACCCCAGGAGAAGGAATGGAGGTGACTTTTAGGAGCAGAAAGCCACCCCAGCTGATGGCCAGCCAGAGCACTGGGACCTCAGTCCCCCAACTCCAAAACACTGGATTCTTCCGCAGCCTGAGTGAGCCTGGAAGCCAGCTCTCCTCCAGAGCCTACATCTCAGAACCCACCCGCCTGATACATACATTTCAACCTGGTGAGATGCTGAGCCCAGCTGAGCCCACCTGGACGTCCGCCCTACAGAACTGGACTTAATAAGCACCAGCTGTTCCAAGCTGCTAACTTGGCGGTGATTTGTTACACGACAATAGAAAACTAAGACACCTTTACTTCCACAGTTACATTCTGAGAATGCGCCATTACACAACCCTACAAACCAAATGCATACATCCCCGTAATGTGTCATCACAATCAACTCCAGTCCCAACCTTTCTCCCTCTTCTATTTATCTCTTTCTCCTCCACCTTCACCGACCTCTCTGTGTGTCTCTGACAATGGTGTTTTCACCAAAAAAGACTGTGCTGTCGCTGACACCATGTGTAACATCATGTTTGAAACCATTCATTTGCTGAGATTTGCCAGGATGGGTTATCTTGTTGGCATCTAAAACCCTAATCATCTTCTAGTGTTATGCAACCTTTAAAAAAATGCATTTTCCCTTTAACACTCTGCCATGGTTCGATCTTCTTCTTTGGCAAACTTCTCTAAGAATCGTCTGCAGAAGCTGTCCCCGTTTCCTCGTTAGTCTTCAAAACTTACCAGTCTGGCTCTGTCTCCACCACACAGTTAAAACTATTCACCTGTGTCTCCCAACCAAACGGACAGTGTCTGTCTTCTCTTGACCACTGAACAGCATTTGACACCATTGCTTCTTTTCGTTGTATTGACACATGCCTCTCTCCTGAAATCCATAATGCCACAAATTCTTGGCTTTTCGTTTACTCCACAGATCACCGCTTGCCAATCTCTTTTCCTGGGCCATCGTTTGTGATCCAACCAAGATGTGGCCCCCCTTAACCTCTCCACACTGTCTCCCTAAGAGAGTTCTTCCATTCTTTCACTCTTAAAGCCATCCACAAGTTGTCACCTCTCAAATGTATGTCCCCAAGCCTGACAATCCTGCTAAACCCCAGATTTGTAAATGTAATGCCTAGGAGACATACCCATTTGGAGTCACACAAGTTTCTGAAACGTCCACAACAAATCTGATGCATTTCTCCCTACTCCTACATCTTCCACTTCTTTCCATCTCGGCGCAGGGCACCATCATAGCAACATCTGCTCAAAGCAGAAATAGTTGAGTCGTTCTTGATTTCTTCCTTTCTCCCACTTTCTCATTCAATCCATCTGTAAATCTTATCAATTTCACCTGCTAAATATCTCTGGAATCTGTCCAATTGTGTCTAAATCCACAGTGGTCACCCTAGTCCATGCTGTCCTCATCTCACAGTGGACTGTTGCTAAAATGTGTCACTGGTTTCCTCACATACCCCCGACCTCTGCCAAATGCACACTTCACAACTGTCAGTGAGAACTTGAAACAAACATAAATAAGACCATCCAATTTCCCTGCTTAACACCATTCATTGGCTTCCCACTTTCCTGTGAATAAAATCTAATGTATTCCTGCAAATAAAATAAAAGGCAGGCAGTAATGGATGCCGGTGAGGATGTGAAGAAAGAGAAACCTGATACACTGTTGGTGGGAATGTAAAGTAGTTAGTCCAGCCACTCTGGCAAATCTGCCCTCCCACATTCACTGCAGCCTACTCACAATAGGCAAAATATGGAATCAACTTAAGTGCCCATTGATGGATGGATGGATACAGAAAATGTGATACATATATATATATCTGTAAATCTTATCAGTTTCACCTGCTAAATCTCTCTGGAATCTGTTCAATTGTGTCTAAATCCACAGTGGCCACTCTAGTCCACGCTGTCCTCATCATATATATATATATATATAAAATATATATATAAAATATATATTATATATATATAAAAACAGAATATTATGCAGCCATAAAAAAGAATGGAATTCCATCATTTGTAGCAACATGGATGGAACTGGTCCCTATGTTAAGCGAAATAGGCCGACCACAGACATACAAACACTGCATGCTCTTACCCATATGTGGGAGCTAAAAGAGTGGATCTCACGGAGCTAGAGAGTAGACCGGATTGGCAATGACCAGAGGCCAGGAAGGGGTGAGAAATTATGGGGAAAAAAGAATCTAACTGGTATCACCACTGAACTGTACACCTAAAAATAGTAAAGATGGTAAGTTAATTATGTATATTTCACCTCAATTTAAAAAAAAAAAACTAAGGCCAAGTGCGGTGGCTCATGCCTGTAATCCCAGCACTTTGGGAGGCCGAGGCAGGCAGGGCACCTGAGGTTGGGAGTTTGAGACCAGCCTGACCAACATGGAGAAACCCTGTCTCTACTATAAACAATTTAGCTGGGCATGATGGCGAGCACCTGTAATCCCAGCTACTTGGGAAGCTGAGGCTTGAACCCAGGAGGCGGAGGTTGCAGTGAGCCAAGATCGCGCCACTGCACTCCAGCCCCGGCAACAAGAGCAAAACTCTGTCTCAAAAAAAAAAAAAAAAAACTAGTAAAAAACATCTAAAGTTTTTGGTGTAGGGGTCCTATGAGTATGTATTGAACTCAGCTAGGCTTCCAAGCCTTCCTTTGAGCAGCCAGCCTCTCTTCTAACTGAGCTCTAACCACTCTGAGCTCCTTTTAGGTCTAACCCACCAAGCTTTTCCGCCTCCCAGGACTGTGGCTCAGTCCTCAACATCTAAGATGCCTTTCTCCTGCTATTCAATTAATTGCTGCCTTCTTATCCTTCATGGTTCAGCTTAAACGTTGCCTTCACAGGGGCTGTCCCAGACAAGCCTAGCGTAAGCCCCCCCATGCCACATTCTCAATCAAATTATATCCTCATTCCCTTCCATTTGTAATTACTTTTTTATCTGTTTGTAAATCTGTCATCAAGCTCCCTCATGAGCTTAAGAGCTCCCTGAGATTGGAGCCTTTTCCTGAAACATATTAGATGCTTAATGAATATTTGTTGTAACAATATTTTAAGATGTATTCAAGGATTTTAATTGTGCTAAGTAATTAACCTACGGGCGTTTGCTAAGTCAAGGTTAGTATATACATGTGATGGATTCATATGCAGCTATTAAGAGAGTAATTTAGCTCCTAGTTCTACCACAAAAAAAAAACAAGCCACAGAAAAAAATCCAGAATGTATTGTTGAGTGAAAATAGCAGGTTTCAAAATAGTGTACATGTGACTCTCCCAGGCATTGCTTGGGAGACTCATTAAGCAACATAATAAATAAGTAATTCCCTGCCACTTCTCACAGCGGTACAGCTACATAGAATTGCACACGTGTGCAGAAATCACAACCCAACCCAAGCCTACAGCTATTCTAGGGGGTGACTGTCTAACTGTTCCAGGTGCCACCCCCGTCCTGCAGGGGTACGATCGCATTTCTAGAATACCATCTAGCCAACATTTTAAATCAGACCATTGCAAGCACATCTTTTCAATGAGATGCATATGCAACAGATGTCAAGGACTTAATTTTTCTTTATTACAGGATGTGCTTATGTGTGTGGGGGATCTGTGTTGCTGTCTGAATGCCCCCCCAATCACAAAAGTTAGTTTTATTTTCTCCAAGTGATGATATTTCAAGTATTATTTATTTTCTGCTTTTGGCTTGTCTGCATTGTTTGACTTTTCTACAATTACTTTGTATTTTTTAATAACTAGAAATGGAAGCTATTTGCCTTTGGAAATATGGACAAATGCCATGATTGAATATTCATATGAATTCAATGTAAGTTAAGGAAGGCTTAGCTCTTCATCTAAATCCAGATAGCCCAGGAAACTGCTAATTGGTAACCGCAAGTCAAATGCTAGATGGCATTTTGTTGTGTTTCGTTTTTCCACCCTTCCTTGCCCATGTTGTGTGGAACACGCTGGTGACCCAGTTTACCTGCAGGACAGCTGTTCCGCTCACGGTGGGCACTTGCCTGTCATTTAATCCAAACAATAAAACCTGCCATGCAGGCAGCTAGAGTCAGGGGTGTAAAAAAAAAATTCCTAGTTCCACTTCAACACTTCAAAGATATATTTGCTAGGGCCATGTTCATCTTTTTTGAGACTGCAGAAAACAATGTCAGTCAGAATGCAAATATTTGTATAAAATATTTGTATAAAAACTTCAACATCTTCTGATTATCATTTATTACAATGTGTTAAAGTATCTGTCATTTATACACAATAAATTCTGGTGAAGTGGAACCGGGAGAAACATGAGATCCACTTCAGACAGAACAGCTGGGTGACTTCCTCCATATGTGAGATCACCAACGCCTGCGTCTGAAAAACTCTGGGCCTATTTATTCCAAAAGGCCTACACAACTGCCTATCCAGCTTATATCACAGAAAGACTAAGTATTCATAACAGGAAGACAGGAGTAAAATAAAACACACACAGACAGAAAAGTCAAAATAAAAGAGCAGCAATTTCCATCTTTCAGCCCATAAACGAAAGACACAAATGATGAAAACCATAATTATGAGATGAAATGGAAGAAAGATCTATTTTGTAATCGCAAGTCCTCCTGAGTCTTGGGGAAAAGTTCATTTCTAAGACGTGTGTCACGGACTTATTGTGAATTCATCCTGACACCATTTATTCCACAGCTTATGTTTCTTCACTGATATGAGGACTTTGATTACAGCATTTGCTAAAACGAATGCAGATGATGTTCTCATGCGTGAATGAATATTTCTAAAATACCGAGATAGTTTCATCAAAGACAAGAATTCTGGAATTTAATCACAAATGGAAACATAAATAAGATACCATATTTTCCTATTCAAATAATGAGTCAGCTCTTATTATAGTCATCTAATTTTATTAAGAATAGCACTTGGCTAATTAGACAGGAGTCAGTTTAATAACTAGCTGGCATTTATAAGAATAGAAATGGGTTCTATGAAAAATTGTTTACGACTGCAAAAGAATGGTGAAAGCTGGTATAATGCGTGAAATCGGAGCAATGATAAGTTAATGAGCTTCTCCTAAATATGCAATGGCTGCAGCCAAAGTTCCTGGCAGTCCAATCCCGACTGCACCTCAACATATTCAAGCAGCCATGCACTTAGTGTGCATTTACTGCAGACCTGCTCAGCGTCAGACACAGTGGGATCTTCCGTAGCTGTGCAGATGATCTTTTTCTGTAATGACCAAGGAACTGAGCACTTGACCAGGTCCCCAGAGTTCTGCTAGTCAGCCTTCACCGTGAACACACGGAATCAGAAGCCATAACAAGAAGTTCACAAACTTAGTCTCTGCAATGGAGAGCACGGAGAAATAAAGTCTGACTCTGGGGCACCAACCGCTCTCTCTCCCCACTTCTCCAGGATCTCTTGGTAAAACCTCAGATCTCACTCCTTCCATTTTCAGTCTGAGAACCCAAAGCCACATTTTAGCAAGCTGGGAGAATGGAAAGAATCACATCATAAAGATGGTGTGTGTGTGTGTGTGTGTGTGTGTGTAATGTGGGGTGTGCATCTATGTAATGTGGGGTGTGTGTGTCTGTAATATGGGGTGTGTTGGGGGGCCGTGGTGGGATGTGTGTGTATGTGTGTGGGGTGTATATGTGTGTGTATCTGTGTATACGTGGCTTGCGGTGTATGTGTGTGGTGTAAGATATCTGTGTGTGTTGTGGGGTGTGTGTGTCTGTGTGTCTGTGGTTTAGGGGTGTGTGTGGTGTGTGTATGGGGGTCTGTGTGTGTATATTTATGTGTATGTGGTTTGGGGGGGTGTGTGTTTTGTGAGGTGTGTGTGTGTGCATGTGTGTGGTATGGGGTGTGTGAGTATGTGTGTATGTGTATGTGTGTGTGTGTGTATCTGTGTATGTGGTTTGGGATGTGTGTGTGGTGTGAGGTGTGTGTGTGTGTGAGGGGTGCGTATGTATCTGTGTGTATGTGGTTTGGGGGGTGTGTGTGTGGTGTAAGGTGTATGTGTGTGTGTGTCTATGTGTGTGTAGCTGTGTGTACGTGGTTTGGGGTGTGTGTGTGTGGTGTGAGGTGTATGTGCATATGTGTGTGTTGTGTGTGTTTGTGTGTGTGGTGTGTCTTGTCTATGTGTATCTGTATGTGGTGTGGGGCGTGTGTGTGGTGTGGGGTATGTGTGTTTCTATGTAGGTGTATCTGTGTGTATGTGGTTTGGAGTATGCGTATGTGTGTGTGGTATAAGGTGTATGTGTGTGTGGGGGGGGTGTGTGTGTGCACCTATGAGTGTGTACCTGTGTGTATGTGGTTTGGGGTGTGTATGTGTGGTGTGAGGTGTATGTGTGTGTATGTGTGTGTGGTGTGGGATGTGTGGTGTGGGGTGTGTGTGTGTGATGTGTGTGTGTCTATGTTTGTGTATCTGTGTGTATGTGGTTTGGGGTGTGTATGTGTGGTGTGAGGTGTATGTGTGTATACGTGTATGTGTGGTGTGGGGTGTGTGTGTGTGATGTGTGTGTGTCTATGTTTGTGTATCTGTGTGTATGTGGTTTGGGGTGTGTATGTGTGGTGTGAGGTGTATGTGTGTATACGTGTATGTGTGGTGTGGGGTGTGTGTGTGTGATGTGTGTGTGTCTATGTTTGTGTATCTGTGTATGTGGTTTGGGGTTGTTTGTGGTGTAAGGTGTATGTGTGTGTGTGTGTGTCGGGTGTGTGTGTGGTTTTAAGTGTGTATGTGTGTGGTGTGTTTGTGTGTGTATCTGTGTGTATGTGGTTTGGGGTGTGTGTGGTGTGTGATGTATGTGTGTGTACATGTGTGTGCATCTGTGTGTATGTGGTTTGGTGCATACATGTGTGTGGTGAGGTGTATGTGTGTATGTGTGTGTGTGGGGTCTCTGTGTGTGTGTGTGTGTGTGTGGTGTAGGGGGTGTGTGTATGTATATACTTTCTTTCAAGACAGCAGGTTGCCTTTCATTTAACAGCCACATCAGTGGGTGTATGTACCTGCACACACAGACTGCGGTTGGATTAGTGACACTTAAAGCAGAACGTGCCGGGCGCGGTAGCTCACACCTATAATCCCAGCACTTTGGAAGGCCGAGGTGGGTGGATCACTTGATTCCAGGAGTTCCAGATCAGCCTGGGCAACATAGCAAGACCCTACAAAACATACAAAAATTAGCTGGGCATGGTGGCCCGCACCTGTAGCCCCAGCTACTCAGGAGGCTGAGGTGGGAGAATTGCTTGAACCCAGGAGGTCGAGGCTGCAGTGAGCTAGGATTGCACCACTGTACTCCAGCCTGGGTGACAGAGCGAGACTCTGTCTCAAAAAAAAAGAAAGAAGAAATGCCCATCTCTCTTTTCCTCCTCTGCTAAATGCTCACAACTGCTGTCTTGCTGGAGAAAGCCTAGAAAAGGAATGAAAACACAGGTTCACGCTGCCCCACACGATAACATGCTCTCAGAGTGGAATTTCCATAAAGATAATGACATTTATTCATCCCTTCTCACACCCACCCCACAGTGCCAAGCACTGCGCTTTGATCATGGTATTTGATGAATGGATTCATGAGAGTATCAAAAGGAGCTAGAAAGGAGAACTGGCATGTAGTTTCCCCATCAATTGTGATATTTATAGTAATTGGGTAAATAAAATATGCTAAAATATCATAATACCATACACGAGTTACTTTAGCTGCTGGGTTGGGGAGTCGCTGTCTCTTGAGATCTCAGTGCAAGCAAGCCCCCAGTTCCACCAGGGATGGAGGTACACACATCACACACCCCAAGTTCTTCCTGCGGCAGTCAGCACAACACTTGCTTGTGTAGACTGTATTCACTGTGCAGACTCTGGAGTCTGTGGACCCTGACCTTGAGTCACACTTTTGCCTCTTCATGCATCATTTCCTCCTTTTATGAAATGGGGATGAAATTAGCCCTCATTGCTAATGGTACATGTGGCATGCTCTGCAGTGCCTGGCATATAGTCAGTGCTAAGTATTAGTTGCTGCCAGTGCTGCTGTTCGTGTTATTATTCCTAGTACCAGCACTAGGCCTGCTACTATTATTAACATAATCATCAGTATTATTTAAACATGTTTTCCTCCTAGTCTAGGCAGGTCTTTCACCAGATTCAACCAGAAAGAAAAGTGCTGACGCTACCCACAGTACCCATGAGTGGGAGACGCAGTGTCCTGGGGCTGAGGCTGGAGCAGGGAACAGAATTCCAAGACCGCACGTGTACCACGGACATGCCTCTCAGGAAGTTTGTTCGTGGCAGCTGAGGTTTCTCTTAGCCCTTCCTCCACGAAAAGCCCAGCACCTCCTCCTCCCCTGGCTCCTCTCGCCTGGCACTCTCTCTTGTCTGAAGCTAAAGCAAGCTCCTTACCTTCCACAGGGAAGTTCTCCATCTCTGCAACCTTGGCCACAGCAGAGACAAGTCCCTCAAGCACCCTGAATCCTTTTCAGGAGTTCCTTTCAAAGACCATCTTGCCTCCCTTAGGAATTTAGGGGCCACTTGTTGGAAAGATGATGCTTTCCACCCACTCAATGTTTTTACAAGGCCCCCCTCCACCCATTATTCCATGTGCAGGTCCCAGCAACTGTGTGTGACAATGGGGACCATCAGGGCTCTTTCGCAGGTAAAGTAACAGAGACACAGAGAATCTACGTAGTTACTTGGGTCTGGCAGAGCTATAGCACAAGCCCAGGTTTTCTGATGCACACTCAGCATGGGCATCCCCTCTGGAGCATTTAACCATACATTATAAATATCTCAAGCACAGGTGCAGCCACAGGCTTATTTGAGTGGAGTGTTCTTAATCGGAGGTATACCAGAAACCCATTTAATTAAAAACATACTTACTTATGTTTTTATGCCTGATACTTTCAGCAGCCTTTTGGAAGCATCAACTGAAAATATATGGGATGAATGGTTCCATCATGAAGGAGCTCATATTTCAGGTATAAAGAAATGATTTATATGCATGCAAAAGCTAGAGGAAAAGGCAAAACTGAACAAACTGTTCCTCAAATTTTATTTTATTTTATTATTGGTTTTTAGAGATAGGATTTTGCTACGTTGCCCAGGCTGGCCTCAAACTCCTGGACTCAAGCCATCCTCCTGCCTTGGCCTCCCAAGTAGCTGGGACTGCAAGTGTGCACCAACACACCTGGCTGCCCCAGATTTTAATTAAAAACTCCAAAGGGACGCAAGAAAGGCTCAAACCAAGTGCTGATAAGTCTGACAAGTAGCAAAGATTATATTTCAGCCTCTCTGGCCTGCTTCTCAACCACCTCTCTTCACTCTCTTCTCCCTCCTCCTTTCTCCTATCTAAACCCGTTTTAACAATGGATCTGAAATCAGCCACTGTAAAGCAACATTCTCTGATTCCAATTCTGATTTTCTGTGTTCCAAAGTGAAAACATTCCATGATCAAAAATGTTGAGGAAATAGTGGGTTCGAGAAATTAAGACAGAATTTCTCACTGCAGGACTTAGATTATTTAACACAATGGTGTGTATTGTGAGTTTGCATTTGTCAAGCATCTTTGGGCACAGAGAACTTAATTTCCTGGAGAATTCCACGGCGTTGGTGTTGTCTGAAACACACACGTCAGATGCTCCCCGCAGTTGGAGAATGACTAAAGGACTCCAAAAGGTTGGCCTTCTAGGGGGTTTGAATTTTAACAGGTGGCAAAGCTGTCAGATGGAATCTTCATCCTCAGAAAACAGGCCAGTGGAACTACTTTGAAGGCACCGGAAGCCAGTCTGCCAGCCCATAATTTCAGGGTCTGCACATTGGTTGCCTGGAAAGGAAGTCACATAAGGATTTCCCACAGGGAAAGCTGGACTGCAGGCAGGCCTCAAAAACCTGTTCCATCTGAAGAAATATGGAAACACTGGAACAGCCTTTCAGGCAGGGGCAAAAGTGCCAACAAAACGTGCAGCAGAACACACAGAGCCCATTCGGACAGCGCCACTCGCCCTTCAACACACAGGTGCACCATCTGGGATCTTATTAAAATGCAGCCCATGACTCCACCAGTCTGTGGGCTGGGGGAGAAGGACAAGAACTTGCATTTCTTGCCCGTTCCCAGGAGATGTGATACTGGTCACTGGACCACCCCTGGGATTTAGGGAATGGTGAAGCCTGCTGGTCTTTGGAAGTGGGGGGCAGGAGTGCTGCTGTTAAATGGCCAAGACCACAGGTTTCCTTTGTTGAAGAAATATTTTTTCATCTCCTATTGTATGCTGGGCACCATGCTAGGTGCTGAGGATATAACAGTGCAAAAGACAGACGTGATCTTTGTACTCACAGAGCAAATTCAGTAGGGGGTGACAGGAAATAAATACATCAGAGAGAAAATCTGAGACACATGCTGGAGGATCAAAGACAAAAACAAAACCAAGAGACAGGACAGAGGACAGTAGTGGAAGAGTCAGCCATGGAGAGGGTGACCAGGGGCACCATCTCTGAGGATGGGGCATGCAGCAGGGTTGGAGGGGAGAAGGGCTGAGTGGCTAGAGGAGCTGAGAGACATGCTGGGGTCCTGAAGACCACCCTCAGGTTGGCTGTCTCACTGGAGGACTCACAGGACTCAGCGTATGGTTGCACAAACAGCTGGGACTTATTATAACAGAGGGTCAGACCACAAAATCAGCAAAGGACAAGGGTACACAGTGGAAGTCAAGGCAAGTCAGGCTCAAGCGCCTAAGAGTCCCTCCCCAGGGAGTCACACAGGAGGCACCTAACTTCTTCAGCACTGAGCTCTGACAACACCTAAAGTGTCCCCTACCATGGAAGCTTGTCAGAGACTCAGCATCCCGAGTTGTTGATATGGTTTGCGTATCAGTCCATTCTCAAGCTGCTCTTAAGAAATACCTGAGACTGGGTAACTTATAATGAGGTTTAATTGACTCACAGTTCCACACAGCTGGGGAGGCCCCAGGAAACCTACAATCACGGTGGACAGCACCTCCTCACAGGGCGGCAGGAGAGAGAAGGAGTGCCGAGCGAAGGAGGAAGTCCCTTATAAAACCATCAGATCTTGTGAGAACTCACCATCACGAGAACAGCATGGGGGAAACTACTTCCGTGATTCAAGTATCTCCACATGGTCCTGCCCTTGACATTCAGGGATGATTGCAATTCAAGACGCAATTTTCAGGGGACACAGATCCACACTGATATGGTTTGGCTCTGTGTTCCCACTCAGATCTCATGCTCACTTGTCATCCCCAATGGTGGGGATGGGGCCTGGTGAGACGTGGATCATGGGGCAGATTTCTCATGAATGGTTTAGTGCCATCCACTTTGTACTGTCCTCGAGGTAGTGAGTGAGTCATTGTGAGATCTGGTTGTTTAAAAGTATGTGGCACCTCCCACATTTCTTTCTTGGCCTTGCTTTCCCCACGTGACATGCCTACTCCTCCTTCACCTTCTACCATGATTGGAAGCTTCCGGAGGCCTCCCCAGAAGCAGAAGCTACCATGCTTCCTGCACAACCTGCAGAACTGTGAGCCAAATAAACCTCTTTTCTTTATAAATTACCCAGTCTCGGGCTTTTATTTATAGCAATGCAAGAATGGCCCTAACACAGTTGTTTTGGGGGGCTGGTCATGTGGACATCTCTGCCCAGCATATGCTGAAATTTCAGACTCCTAGAAGAAAAGCACGTGTACTGCATAAGCCATATTGTTTATGCAAAGAGTTTAGTCATGATGAGCTCCTCTCATCAGTTAGGGAATGGTGAGAGTCCTCCTAAAACCCACATTGCCATGGACCAGCCAAGGGCCAACCTTGCCAACAGCCTTTGTAAGGAGGGTGGGCTCAGACCTGTGATGCAAACTCTTTTATGCCAATTGGCCTTTCAGCCATGATGCTCCCTCTGTGCAAGGGCCCCAGGGAAGCGAAAGCAGGATGGTCGGAAACACAGAGGCAGGCCAGTGTGTTCGGAACTCAGCTGTAGGAAGAATTGTGGAGAGGAAGCAGGTGGAGGTGGAACTGAGAACAAATTTGAGGTTCCATCACTTGCTAGCTACGTCACATTTAACTTCTCCAAACCTCAGTTTGTTCATCTGTAAAATGGGAACAATCCCTATTTCACAGGGCTTAATGTAAGGTATTAAGCAGGGTGCCCAGATATTTGTTAAAACATAATATAGTAAATCTTATTATCTGTTTTAAATTGAGGGCTGATTCAATCTCATTCCCACTAAAATAACTAACGTGAATAGAGGCCTCAGCATGAGCCCACGCATTGATGTAAGAAAGTGCTTCTCATCGGTGAAGTCATCCCATCCTATGACAGCCCTGTGAGGGACACTCTACTGTGGGCCAGTTTACAGGTGAGACAGCTGAGGCACAGAGCACTGGTCCAAGATCACACAGCTATTGAGAGCTGCGCAGGAACTCAGACCCAGGAAGCCCACCACAGCATACACAAAACCAGCTGGATTACCAAATTTCAGTTCATACGGAAAAGTTTTGAAGCAGCTTTAATCTTCTTCCAGTAATGGCTCTCAACTTTATTCCATCAAATCTCTTTCTACTACATAGCAGGCTCCATCATCAATATTTCAGGCAACTCCATAATTTTTCAGGCACTTTTTGATTTCTGAAAAATGTTTACTATGGCTAGGAAGACTCAGTCCTGTTCAACCATATTTTAAGCTATCAGCTCCTAACCAATGTTAGATTATGTTACCAACTGAATGCTTGTGCCCTCCCCAACCCCTGGAATTCCTATGTTGAAGCCCTGGCCCTGAGTGTGATGGATTCAGGAGGTGAAGTATTTAGGAGGTGATGAGGCTTACATGAGGTCACAACGGTGGGGGCCCACGGGGGATGGGACCAGTTTCCTTATAAGAAGGGCAAGAAACATCAGAGCTTCCTTTCTCCACCATGAGAAGGCACAGCAAGAAAGTGTCCATCTGCAAGACAGGGAGAGAGCCCTCAGCAGAAACTGAATCTGCAGACACCTTGATCTGGGACTTGCAGCCTTCAGACCGTGAGAAATAAATGTCTGCTGTTGAGCCGCCCAGTCTGTGGCACCTGTTCCACCACCTGAGCTGACTCTTACAGATTAGCCATTTGAAGGCCCAGATGGGTAAGAGGATCCTACTCTTCTATCACCCTCCCACTATCCAGCAAGTATTTCTTCTACTGCTGAGGCAGACAGCGGGCGAGCAAGGCCTTTTTCTTTAAGGGATGGCCCCTGGATAACTGGTTGCTCTCTGTTGATCTTTAACAACTTTCCCTAGTTGCTCACTTTATTCCTTTAGCACAGATGGGCAGTCTTTTTTCTTTTTTTTTTTTTTTTTCTGAGATGGAGTCTCATTCTGTCACCCAGGCTGGAGTACAGTGGCACGATCTCAGCTCACTGCAACCTCCACCTCCCAGGTTCAGACAAATTCTCCTGTCTCAGCCTCCCAAGCAGCTGAGATTACAGGTACAGGCCACCACACCCAGGTAATTTTTGTATTTTTTTTTAAGAAGAGATGGGGTTTCGCCATCTTGGCCAGGCCGGTCTCGAACTCCTGACTTCAGGTGATCTGCCCGCCTTGGCCCCCGAAACTGCTGGGATTACAGGCATGAGCCACTGCGCCCAGCCCATTCTCTTTTGTGTCTCCCTGGGTTGGCGACTGTTTCAGGCTCAAGCTCCTCTCCCATCCACCAGCTGGGCAGTGCACTCCACCGCTGCTGTCCCTCATTTACTCATCAATTTCTCTGCTAACAGGGTTACTGGCGAGAGGCTTAAGCTCCAATCACCTTCCATAATGTCCTCTTGACCCATCGGAGACACCAGCCTCCCCTGCCGTGCCCTGGGGACACAAGGCCCTCCACCTGCACTCTCCCAAGCCCGGTCTCTTCTCTGCCGCTTCATGCATCTGGAGCCACTGTGTGTGCTGCTGGGTGGGTGGATTCACCACTTTCAGACAATTACCCAGGAGGGGCTGCATGGTATGGGGTGGACTGTGCCCTCGGGATGCCCACCGTGGCTGCCATCCAGGCTACACACAAACATTCCTTCCAGGCCGACACTTCAAAGTGAGGGATGTAACCAGGTGCAGTGGCTCACACCTCCAATCCCAGCACTTTGGGAGGATGAGGCAGGAGGATCACTTGAGCCCAGGAGTTCAAGACCAGCCTGGCCAACACAGCAGGACCCTATCTCTACCAAAAAAATTTAAAAAAACTAGCTGGCATGGTGGCACATGCCTATAATTGCAGCTATTCATGAGGCTGAGACAGGAGAATCGTGAGCTCAGGAGGCAGAGGCTGCGGTGAGCTGTGATTCCGCTACTGCACTCTAGTCTGGGGAACAGAGCAAGACCCAGTCTCTAAAAAAAAGCAAGTTAATAAAATAAAAAGTATAAAGTCAGCAGTGATCCTGAGATTTGCTGCATCCCTGAACTGTGCAGAAGAGCCACATGTCACTTTCAGGTGACAACTTCAAGGGCCGCACGTGTCCCCACTGTGACCGCAGGAGAAGGGGCCAGGAGGCAGCCTCCATCGGCCTGAGTCCTTGAGTGACCCTCAAAAGAGGGGCCCATCCTGCTGACCAGAGCTGGGCACATAGCATGGGTGAGAAATAAATCTTCTTTGGGTTAAACCGCCTAGAGGTGTCGTATGTTTTGTTTGATACAGCAATGACATAGCTGATTTCCTGACAGAAAAGAGAAAAGGAGAAACAGCCCACAGTACACTGACAAGTTCCCTTGAGTCAGCCTTTCACCGCGCCTGTAGCTCCTCATGTCTCTAGTGGTAAAGGCACAGAATGAGTTCAGCCCGCCTTGCTCCTGGGACACAAGAGTCTTTTATCAAGAAGAAAAAGATCTCCTTTGAACTTAACTTGGTGCTCATGAAGTGCTGGAATCCTCCCGCTGTGACAGCGACCCGGTCAGGAAAATGATCCCAATGCCCCACACCAGAAGGTATTTACCTAAAGAATTTCAAAAGCCAACAGATAGGGATTGGACTGGATTTTGTAGGTATGGACACATTTTAGCCTGGTAACAAGGTACAGAATGGACTAGCAGGGCCAGAGGCCTGAGACAGCAAGATCCATCCGAGGACTGGGTGAATCGAAGTGTCGGGAGAAGCTTCGCTGGTCAACCAGCAACAAGGATGGAGAAAAAAAGGAAAAAAGGAAAAAAATCAAAACCCTGCTTTGACCTAGTTGTGAAAGAAAAATAGAGTGAAAAGCTGTTTGACGATGTCTTTTCTCAGAAGCTGACTAAATAAGTCTTGTCTTGAACTGAAATGCAAAAATAAAAAGGGTCTGTGCTAATAACTATTCTAAAAATTACACTATAATGAAATATGCAAAATACTAAATTATGGACTGATTTTAGTGATCCTTATTTGGTGGTTCAGAAGGCAATTTAACATCTCATAATAATCACTCTTAATAATAGCAATTAATAATTAAGCACGTCTCTATATTTGGTCTTCTGCTAAGCTCTCTCCAGGCGTGACCTTCTTAAATTCTTAAGGCTGTCTTATGCAATAAGTGCTATGATTATTCCTATTTTGCAGATGAAGACACTGAGGCTTGAAGAGCTAAGTAACTTGCCCAAGGGCACCCAATTAACAAAAAGTCCTCTCCAGTTTCTAAGCCCCAAATTCATGGTCACACCCTGAGGCAGAACGCTGGAGCACTGGCTAAAAACTGCAAGCAGCTGAACCAAGACGGGCTTTCTTCTCCCACCCACGGTCCTCATATAAGCAAGGAGTAGAATTTGCACAATACTAATGGGTATTTTGCAACTTGTTATCTATTTTAGTGTTATGGCTGATTAGACTGAGTCCACAGTAATTTCTGTCCTTCCTCATTAGCGGTTGCTGGAACCCAAGTTCTGAGCAGGTTAGCAAGCCTGCTGTATTTCCCACTGTGACAGTTCACTAAATTAAATTTCAAAACATTCCTTGCCATAGACCCAGACATCCTTAACAAACCAATTCCAGCAAGTCTCAAGTGTAAAAAGGTGTCTGAGGAAGTTCTTGTTTGTCACTGGAGAAGTGAATTTTTAGCCCCCTCACCTCAGTGAAGTGCATTCCGAGCTAACAGATGCAAAGTGCTTGGAATTATGTTTTGAATGTGAGTATGGAAACTGAGAAAGCACATCCATTAAAAAATAAAATATGTATAAGCTGCCTGCTACAGCCACGAAGTGATTAAAACCATCATCTTCCTAAAGAAATGGGCCACATATTTGTTTCTATTAATGTTAATAACTTGCTAACTAATGATAAATGTATGATAATTTATTCTAAGTAAAATGAAGTGTGCCCTAAAGACAGACTCTGCAAATGAAAGCTTATGCTCACCCAGTTTACAGCAGGAACATTAATAACTTATTCTTTTACTGCAATGAGAATGATTGTATGCAAATCATATGCAAAGATACCCACAGTAGCAAAATAAAGGCTAAGCAGGGGGCCTGGGACAGAGAAATTATTGGCAAAGGTTCTGTGAAATGATCTCTCACCCTCTTTGCAAAGGCTCAGGAATTCATCTCACAGAGCCAGAGCATTTTCCTTAGCTTGTTCTTTGGGCATATTTAAGATTCAGGATTATTAGTCTTTGCTTCTCCATTACATAAATAGAATTAATAAAAGCCACCTAATGTTATATTGCATACATTTAGAGATCATTAAGCCAAACTATTTTTGTGAATTTAGAAATTATGTAATTATTATCTGTATAAATAATGTTAACAATTCTGATTTATCCATGCAGATAAACCCCAAATATCTATTAGCATTCACAGCAGTTTTCCTTCCCCTCCCAATATCACAACCATTACTTATTATGTTGGTACAATATGAGCACTCAAATTAAATTCATGTTATTATTTGTGGGAGATATGGTTGGTTGGCTACTCAAAGACATTTTATCCTCCCTGTGGGCTAATGAGAAGTAAGGAAGAAGAGAAGAAAGGGAAGAAGGAGGAAGGGAAGGAAGGGAAGGAAAGGAAGGAAAGGAAGGAAAGAAGGAAGGGAAGGGGGGAGGGTGGGAGGAAAGGAGGGGAGAAAAAAGGGAGGGAGAAGAGAAGGATGAAAGGTATCCTCTAGAGGAAGAAATTATTCCAAGAGAGAAACAGGCAAAATTCTCTATCCCAGAGCCTTCTGCACCTTGCCGTTGAAACAGGTGGAAGGGTATGAAGCCATACTGTCGCTATGAGGTCATGGCTGAGGGAATTAATTGCAAGAAACCAATGTGAATCTCCAACACCACTGTGCTTCTGAACCAAGGATGCTGGCAGCGACCAATTTGTAGACTTCTTTTTATGTGAGACAAAC